>NC_052534.1:31652192-32902192 GCF_016699485.2 Gallus gallus
ACCCAGCCTCTTCACAAAGACAAAGCATCTAACAAAACAACCGCTTCTGACATAACTAGGTGTAGAAATAAGTTCTATTTAATTACAGAATTTGTGTGTGTGTGTGTGTGTGTGTGTGTGTGTGTGTACCTTGCACATGTTACTGTTTCAGTTTTCCTGTTAGGTTCATGCTCAGATTCTGATGCTCTTTCAGAAATTTCCCATCTCATGCTAGGCCTTTCTTCTTCATTGTGCATAATAAGCATTTATTGATGTCTGATGGCATCTACATCAAACACCTAGAGAGATCAAGCTCAGAGAGCGTGCTAAGAGAAGACACTATACACTCTATAAAGTAACATACACCTTTCATGAACTTAAGTGGATGTTTGTCAGTAATGAGGCACTGCAATTAAATGAAATAAGCCTTGGCAATAGCTCTGCCATATCTGCCTGTGCAATGCTCCCTCAGCAGCAACACTCCCATGGGAAATTAAATATACGGCCTGTGCAATAGCCAGCCTTATTATCTGGGTGTCTGCAGCGGAGAAACTGTCAGCCCTGCCTCCAGATCCAAGCCCATGTGGAAAGAGGGTTAGAAGATTCTCTGAAATTTGAGTACAAGCTGGGGGTGAGGTGCTGCCGAGCTCCTGTGACACGCCTGCCCCAAGGAGTGGGCAACTGCAATGGGCAAGGAAGTGGGGAAAGGCCCCGCTCTCCCCTTGAGTAGGCTCGCTCCCGTAGGCTCTACAGCAGACTGAAGCATTCTGAAATAGAAGCAGTAGCAGTAACAACAACAGCAGCACCAACAAGAGCACTGTCTTCTTGGGATGAAAATGTCCTCATGCAGACTTCTCTTTACACAGGAAACCACTCAGTCTAAACCTTTCACCATCTTTATTCATCTTTCCTATTGCTGGAATGCCAGCCGAGCCTGAGCGGAGCAAGAACACCCTGGCATTAACGCTGAGATGAAATCTTCTCCTTTTTGCAAAATAGGTGCTTTAGGGGACTCAGAGATTGCCAAGGCTTTCTCATTTTATTTGATACTGTCATCCCACAAAAACACTGTGGGAGTGAAAGAGAGGAACCTCTTTGCTTGTACGCTTTTATCTAAAACCACTCGGTGAGGACAACTTTCCACGGCCTCCTGGATCGTCTGCAGTCCATACCCTACATACTGCTAACCTGCTTGATTCTTGTTGTCTTCGTGTATTTTTTCTCAAATTAAGTGCTTACTAGACTGGAGAAAAAAGACTAGAAATGTGTGAACGACTGATTTCATCATTATTTTTCTGGGCAGGAAAATAAGAAGACAATTACCTTCGCAATGAATAAAATACATTGGCTGAGCACCTCTGACTTTCCAGAGATAACCGAGTCAAATTCAGCCTCAGAGTTTTCTTTGGAAAGCAAGTTTTCTACAAAGGTTTCCAAGTGCAATTGGCATGCTCACATCTTCTCCAAACTGTTAGGCTTGAGATCACATTTTTTAAAAACAAGACGTTAAGAACAGATCTCTCAGATCTAAAAATGATGCAACACTTCTAGAATTTCTATTAAACATTTTTGTGCTATTATATCTGATGGGTAGGGTGGCAACATGGTGTTGTGCTCCAATGTAATTCAGTTATGTCAGTTTTCCCGTGAGACCTAGCCACTTCAAAGTGAGCTCTGTGCAGATGCTGATGTCTCCAAGCTAGGTAAGTCACACCAGAGCACGATCATCAGTGCAATACCACCACTTTCATGTAATTAGATATTTCAGAGACCGTTTGTTCAGAACATTTCAAAAACAGAACTAGAAAAATAGAAATAGAAGTAGAAAATATCAAGAAGCAGAAGTGGGAAAATGAAGCTCAATATTGAGAATGTGAGTTAGAACATAGGACAGGTGACAAAGAGTCATAAAAACAGTAAGGGAAATTAGGAGCTTTTCATCTGAAGTGGAACAAAAGATGACAGGGCTACTTTGATTTTGGAAGGGAGGTGTAATCAAGGTGAAAACTATTAATATGTAAAGCCATACGTAATTTAGAGATCAGTTCAGCATTTTCTTCCTGAAAGAATAATGACATGAAGAGACTTAAAAATATTCATTTGATCATTACTTGCACAGTGCAAACATACAGGAAATACTGAAATGCATTTTATTTTGGCAAAGAACTTTAATAAAATTCATAGAGAAAAGTAGCAAAATCCAGAATCAAACCAGATACTTACATAACGAAAACTACAAGGGCTGCTCCGAAAGTAATGCCTCCTGTGTTATGACATTGGCCCATGACATCAGAGGTGGATGTTCAATACTGCTAAGTATGAGAAAATGTAAATGCAACTTTTCATCACTGTGGAGGAATTAGGAGTCCTGTTACTGTGCTCCATCATGGGACACAGGTCTTTGACCACTTTCCTCTTGTTGCTGGGTGATGGTCATAGGAAGATGTGTGAATGGGAATTCTCTGAAAATGCCAAATTCACAAATGCAACCCCTCTGCCGTTCATTTGTGCAGCTTTTTTTTGTTATAATAATCTGCCACTTCAGTATATTGCAGTGGTATTTGCTGTATCCTTAACAAGCAGTGGGTGTTTTGGCTGCGGTGCTAATGGGTTATCTAAAGGAGTGTGCTGAATTGCTATCACGGGGGGAATTCTAAATGCAGCCAGCAACATCTATGATTAGCTGGGCTTGAACAGGCAAGACAAAGAGTTTGTTAACAATATCAGATTATAATTCTCTTTAAAAAAAGAACACAAAAACAGATTCGATTTGCATGATAATATGCAGTATTAAAGTTATTTTTAAATAGACATCTTTATTAAAAAGGTCTCTCTGCTTGTGGCTGGATCTGTTTAGCTGAGCTGGATCACACATTATCATCATGTTGTGGGAGAACGAGCCATTTATTTTAAGATCTCAAGATCTGAGCAAGGAATTTATGTAGCAGTTTTAGCAGAAGAAGAAATCCATCATTATAAGGTATGCTGTCACCATCTGGATCAGTTTGTTACTTAAAAACTATTTTATAAATCACAGAATTTTGCCTTATGTAATCTGTCTGTTTAGAGCTCCTGCTCCTTTGAGTAGGGACCACACCTTCTGGGGGCTGAGTGTAATTAAAGGTGCACGTATCTTCTTTTTTTTTTTTCCTGATATATAAAACAGAAATTCCTATCATCTTTTGAAAGCAACTGTCTGCAGCTACGCTACCATGGCACTCAGGTTTCACAACTTATTTCATCCAGTTCTTTTGATACAGAGTGCAGCTCATTTGTTTGCTACCCGCTGACATGCCATCCCGAGCACCGAACAACATCAGTGCACAACTGCTGCCCCACACAGCTCATGGCACCAGGAACTGAGCCAACGCATCACTGCACCCCCAGCCTCAGCTGCTGCTTTTGGGGCTCTTGTTTTGGTGACAGCAGCTGCCCAGCTCCTCTCTCAGTACACGGTTTCCCTAACTTAGGTAACATTTGCCTTCAAAATTATGTTGGTTTGCTGTATAAATTAAGCTTGGTCGTATAATCTCTTCTATTCAGCTTTAAAAGTTACATTTGCTAGTAGAAGGTGGCAATAAACTCAATTAACTAGGCTGATATAAACCTTATTTAAATCAAATTAAGGGCATTTCTGCAGCGGTTAGCATCTATTTCATTAAATGTGATTAAAAACCGCTTGGGAGTTAAATTGGTATGGCTTTCAATATAGATAAAGCCAGAGAAAGACCGAATTGGCAGCTGAGCCTGAACCGGACTGGGAGGCTTGGAGGTCTTCTTTGTATCCAGAACACCAAAGCTTTGTTTGTTTTAATTAAAACTTGGATCCTGCAGAATGTAATGGATGTTGTTTAGAAAAGCTGCCTGCTTGTTTCTGATAATTGGATTTTTCTAGCCCAGATTAATATCCTACCATTCCATTTCACTATGTCCTAGAGGATTCCTCCAAATAATTAAAAAATGAGTGCTGAAGGCCGTAACTACCTCATTAAGATAAACTTACAACAGCGTCTTAGGTTTAAATAAGGAGTTATTTTCCTTTTCCCTGGAAAGAGGCCACAGTTTGTTTAGGCTCACAGTGGCAAGAAACTGATTTACATGTACGCAGAAAGCTTTTCAAGCCATTACTGCTGAATCACTGTGTCTCAAGTAGCACGCAAGTGAGCTCGTGTGCCCTGACAGAGGGCTGCGGAAAAGGATTTCAAGAAGGTTACGGTTACCAAATAATGAAAGAGAGATGCAAATCTAAGTGAGAAATGTAAGTGAGAGTGTAAATATTTTTGGAAAATGTCCAGCTTGTAGTCTTACACCTGCCTGGGCTTCACGCTAGAAACAATAGTTGTTCTGATTCTTCATCGGAATGGCATTATCTGTTTGTGTTTTGTGCTGCACACCTCATGTTGCAGTGCACTCTGTACTGTTCCCTAAGAGGAGGGATCTCTCACTATACAATGTCTTTCAGTGGATCTCATTCACAAGTGCCAATTTTGCTAGTATCTGACTTTTTTTTTCCTAAAGGACTGATACAGAAAAGTTCTGATATTTAGGTTCAGCCCTAAGAAATATACAGTCCAGGAAAGCTAACCAGCCTGCCTTGGAAAAAGCTGCTGGAAAATCATAATGGGAAAATGGAGGCACTAGAGGAGAATGGGAGAGGCAGAACTGCCCTTGTGAAGGTTTAAAAAGTATATTAAGATGATCACAACTGTATCTGTATATATATCTATAACTAATGGGGTTGGGGGCAGCTGTGGTTGCGTGTGTGCACACTCATCACACACACAAGTCCCCGAGGCTCTGCTTGAGTGAGGTACTCAGGTACAAGTTCAAATTTAAACCTGAGCAAACCAATGGCACTCACATATGTTGAAATGTTCGTAGGCTGACAGGGGCTCAATTTCCTCCATTCCTCTTGCTTTGCAAGAGATGTTTTCAGATCAAAACTCACTTTACTGAGAACTTTTTCCCAGAGCGAATTTCACATATAAAGCTATTAAATTCAACAATGTGACGTCTAAGAGGGTAATTTTTTAGTATCCATTTACAGAAATGTATTATTTTAAAAGTTTCTTAATCCTGGCTCTGGTCATAAGCACTACCTTGTATATAAATATAATAAACACCACCTGGAAGAACGTGACTTGGTTAAACACGTGCCGGCAGAAGGAAGCATCCCCACATAGAAGTGGAGGGCTGTCCCTCATCCTCAGTCAGGGCTGTGAACGACAGTGTTGTAGTGCGGCAGAGGTGAGAGGTTTCCTTCACTGTGACATACCTTGGGTATTTTCTTGGTGCCACACAGGATCGTGGGGTATTTTAAATAATTATCATGGAGTTCTGGGTAACTGGGCAGCTCCCAGAAGTGTGTTGGAAAACATTTTCTTCCAAGTGTCACTTGTGCCTGGAAGATGAGAGATGAGGAAGTCAATAGATGGCATAAGGCACAGTGACTGTATCTGAAACATCTGCAAGTTCTGCTGCATTTTCTGAGCTATATATCTGTGAGGTTCAAGATGCCTCCTAGCATAATCTTTTCTAAGCGAGAGCTGTGTATTTTATGCAAATTACATAAACTTTTTCTTAATTATGGGGATGTTTGGGGGAGAAGATGTATAAGAACATCCATTTGGGGCCAGGCTGGAAGCATGTCAGCCTCGTGCTGCCTGTAGGATGGCAATGCAGGGAAGGCAAGAGCAGAAGCCAGGCAAGAAGGAAGAGAAGTGAGGCACTTTCTGGGGCAATCCTTTCCTTGATAAACACTTTTAGCTGCCCATTGGTGATTTAGAGACTTCCTGAAGCATAGGCTGTGCCCAGCCCTTTATTTTCAGCTTACGATTTTGGATGCATCCTCCACAAGCTTATTTAATCTTTCTGAGGCCATTTATGCGTTGGCAGTCACAACATCCTGTGGGAATTAATTCTGAATTTAGCATGTAGGGTGTGCCAAAACAGCTCCTGAGTTATTTATGTGTACCTGTTTCCTGACATTGCTGTAACTCTCGCCAGCCTTGTGCTCATCTGCAGAGGTGCCTGCCGTCCATGACTGAGACGTCTCCATTTCCCCACGGTGTTCAGGTTTAGCGCTCACTACTCAACTTCCCAAGGTAGTTTTCTGCATGCCAGACTGCTGTGCGCTGACAAATACCTGCCAGCAGCTATAGGTTTTGTCTTGGGAAATTCCAGGTAAACATGATACCTCAGCTTCTTGGAAGTAGCAGCTGCTGCTTTTGCTCAAAGGGAATTCCCAGCAACTTTGATCTGTGAGAGAGGACATCACCCCTGCGTTGCTTTGCTGCAGCAAGGTATAATGTTTGTTGAGGACATGTGACAGGAATAGCTTCACCAGCAGCAGGCCAGACTCCTTCATTACATCCCTAAGCCACACATGCCTCGCTTACAGCGGGTCTCTTTGGTCACCCCAGTGACAACATAGACGGAGTCTGAGGCAAAGAGCAGCAAGCAAAAACTGAACAAATATCAGTTATTTCTCTCTTATGACTTGGGATGTGCAGGAATGTTAGATCTCGGCCTTTTTGCTTTCAAAATTTGCTGTCTTCGGTGCATGGAAAAGCACTGAAGCTTTTAGGAGGTCAGCTAAATGAAGAAATATTGTTCATTAAAACAAAATTCTAATTGGTTGTGCTTGCTTTGGGCGTGATGCACTGGTCAGCCTCCCGGGCTGATGTTATGCTAGGTACCGTGTCAACTTGTAGTAAGAACGCCTGCCCAGGGGAGCTTAGCAAACATGTCCTTTGAAGTGGATGAAACAAGAGAGAGTTGGGCGGGCAGGAAAAGGAAAAGAAGGGTAGGAAATATGGTATGAAGCACATGGCTCCGTCAGCCTTGTGGAACAACCTTTTATAGTCTTAGTGGTGAAAGCTGTGTAGACCATTTTCACCAACTATTTCAGTAAAAAGTCTGGGCAAAACTATTGGTATTTTGTGTTTTTCTGACCTGAGAATGGCACAGAGGTACTTCAAGCTCAGTGCATTCCCCATATGTGGTGTGTGTGTGTCAGGCAGGCAGTGGCTTAGGCAAGGCAGCATCCCACCTTCTAAGCATCACAGGAGATTGGAGATTGTTTAAGGGCATTTTTCTCTGTGCAAACGTTTGATTGCATTATTTAACATAGAGAAGGACCTTCTCTAGCACTATCCCTATTGAAAATGCTCCCAGATGTGCCAGGGGCATTCACAAGACAGGCAGCCAGTGCATAAATGCTTCTTTCCAAGTGCCAGAAGTGCCTCCTTGAAGCAATACTCCTGCTGCACAGCTGTGCTCCCAACTTCAGAAGAGTTGCTGAGTGCCAGTGAATGTTTCGAGCCATTCAACTGCTGCACGGATTGTTCTCGTGGTAATGGGCAGAGCCTCACACCACACTGTAGTCCTTGGCTTAGGGAAGCTTCAGAGGAGGCTTTGTCCCGGGTTCGATGACCAAAGCCACAGTCAAGGGCCGGACAGAGCTGGCGGCTATGAGTCCCGTCTCCATCCCAAGCCTGCTGTGTGAACAACCAGCCAGTCCCTCTGGTTTTCTGAGGCTCATTCTCTCTTTATTAAGCTGGAGATAGCAGCACTTGTGCCGCACAATGCCACCCCTTATCTCTCTGGACATTTTGTATTTGTCATCATATGAACTCTGTCAGGACAAAGAATCTGTCCTGCCTATCCAAAACATGGCCAGAGAAGGCCAGGTGTAACTGCAGAGGATGCACTGAGCAAGCTCCATACAATTTAGAAATGCAGAATCACAGTGCAGGGGCTGCCAGGTTTGCTTTCCCTTTAGGGTCAATGTGAGTACCGTGGCAGAGATGCCCACGGAAGCTCCTGCAGAGGCACGGGGCTGAGGCAGCCCTCCGGCTGCTCCTGCTGAAAGCCGATCCTCAGCTGCCACCTGCTGAGCACACAGAGGAAGGCAGCAGAATGCACTGCGTGGGTATGCGGGCTCCTCGTGGGGGGGACCGAAAGCCATTACAGAGCGCCGAAGTCGCCGTCAGTAGCCAGGGGAAGATGGCACACACAATGCCACGGGGTTTGTGCATGAAAACCTGCCCGTGTTTTCAGGTGCCCAGGTAGGAACTGCCTGGAATGCTGGCCAAGAATTCGCCAGACTTAATAAATAAGTAAATTAATAAATAATTAAATAAATGCAATTTGGTAGCTGGAAACAGCTCAAGGAAACCCTGTGGAAAGAGGAGCTCGGCAGGAGAACCTGAAATCACACGGAAGCCACTGCAGCATAAGCTGCAGGAATGAAATGCCTCTTTTGAAACTAAATCCAATAGCTACACGATGTAAATCGAACTCAGTTCAAGCACCATGCAGCCATACCTTGGCTAGGTGAACTTTCAGGCACCATAATGCCAACAAACTTGTTGCTGATTTTAGACACGTTCCTGTTCAACAGGCTGCTGTGCTTCTTGCAAAATACGCCTCCGATGCCCGTGCTTAAAACAGAGATGGTACTGATCTGCACAGACCAAAACTCCTACACAGGGCTGTTCTGCCATATATTTATATGCTGCCTACTGAAATAGGCTCTCCTCATCATTTATGATGTCAGGAGGGCAGCGTGGAGTGAAAAGAGGAATGCTCCAACTTATTTATGGCTGCCAGGTATGTCTTACACATTTAAAATAGTGACTGGGGGAAAAATACAGAAAACAGGGGGAAAAAAACCAACAAAAAAAGAAGCTGTACCTCCCAAACCTCTAATGCCATCTGCTGAGGAAAGGCTGGAAATGAAGGCTTCAGCTGGCTACTTGTTGCACTATTCTTGATACTGATGTCTTGTAAAATTTCCACTATATAAATACACCGAAAGGGTTTTAAGTAACTCAGGAGAGCAACTGTGAGCATAAGAAATAGAGTGCACTATTACAGGTTCAAATGATAGAACTACACTTCCAGTGCTACTCCAGACACAAACTCCTTGTAATTAATAAATGCTACTGAAATTCAGCTTTAATTTTTTTTTCTTTCTTTTCTCCTAAGACAGGCACCTAAAAAATTATCCTAAATTATATCTGCTTCGTTCACTCGCGAAGGGGAGGTTACAGTGAGCACTGTACTCCTTAAAGGCACTCAGTAATAGAGGAAAAAAGCCTTTTTCTCCAGGAAGCTCCCATATGGAGCAAGTGCCTACAAACCTGAATAGAGCACTGGCCCTCAGTGATTGAAAACTGGCACAGGACAATAGTGAAGGCTATTTTTGAATAACCTTAAATTGTGTTGTATCGGCATAAATCTGCTGGTATCTCAGCAGTTACTGTGTATGGCAAAAGAAGAGAGGAGGTTGTTGGCTAGGATAGCATTGAACAGGGGCACAGTATTGAAACAAAACAGACAAGCAAAAAACCAAGTTGTTAATTTTGTAGACTTACATAAAAGTAAATCGGTCTCTAAGGTAGAGGCTTGTTTTCAAGATACAGCATAGAAATGTAGAACAAAAAGTAATACAATATTAAGGTGAATCTCAGTCTGCAGCAGCATCTGTTTTTAACACACACATGGAAAGTTTTTGGAGTAAAAGGACAAAGGTAGTAGATATCTCAAAGTATTTTAGCTATGAAGATACTAGGTACCCTTAAAATATTCAGCTCAGAAGGATGGAAGCAAAACATACTTTTGAATTACATTTACAGAAAGGAAAATAAACAAGCTGTTTGTGTTGTTTGTGCATTTCCTTACTGAAAGGGGAAAAAAAGCACTTGGAACATTCAGGACCCTTCTTGTTTAGATGTCTGAAACAAAGGACAATAGAAGGCATCAACAGTTCAGCAAACAAAGGCTGTCAGTCCACCACTGCCGACTTCATGACAAATCAGAGCCCCAGAGAGATTTTACGTGCCACTAAAACATGCCACATCATTAACAGCAAAGAAAACCCAACCGGTGTAACAAATGAAAACAGTTGAGACTGACAACCTCAAATAGGCAGACCTGACCTATTGCTCCTCTGATGAAAATGGCACAGTAACTTTGAGGATACATGATGGTCTAATTCATTGAAAGAATAGAAAACTTTAGTGAACTTCTTAGCACTTGCATAGCAAAAGAAGTGATAAAGCATATATATAAATACTTGATACATTTTTATTTGTAATCATTTCACAACCAGTTGGACCTTTCTTTTATACTGGTCACTATCTGGGAAAAATAGTTTTCCTATGATTGATTGTCTGGATGTTATGCTGGTGAGGATGCGCTGTAAAGCATAAATACATGAAAAATTGCTAGGGTGGTGTATGGTAACTGCTGAGTCATGGCCTGAACCACTGACTGAACACCTGGAGAAAGGACCCGGTCAGCCCTGGGAGCACAGGTGAAGGCAATTCAGATGTATGACCAGAAGGGGTGGAGCCTGGCTGCACCTCTCTTAGACCTCATTTAAGGGCTGACTGCCACTGGGGAAGGATCTTTCTCTGGAGGTCCTTCCTTGGTGAAGCTTTCCCAGGTGAACCTAGAATCTTCTGATATGGGTGAGCAATCTTCTTCCCTTCCTTTATAGCACCTCTCTATTGTGCTGGTCCTTCCACCATCACACCTTTGTTGTAATGCCTTTCCCATTGTGTTGATCTGTCCAATTGCTACAGGTGGGTTTTGCCAAGGAAAGCAGAATAAATGGAATTGTTTTTCATCTTTCTTTCTGAAAAGGTTATTGCTCAGATGGGGTAACTGAGCCATAACTATACCAAGTGACTTCCTAGAGTCATTGAGAGGTACAAAGTTGTTCCCTAAATCCTTCACCTGAAGTGTACTTCCTAGGTGACTGCAGTCATAAATATTCACATACACCACTACACCTTGAGCCTCTTATTGTATTTTTGCAATACAGCTGGTGTGGCAAAATTAAACATTTCTGGGAATGTTTACTCCTGGAATATACTGAAAAACCAAATACAAGAAAGAATGTTAAAAAAAAGTGTATGAATGCATTAAGTGCATTAAATAAAATGTGTATTCAAATGTAGTTAAACTACACACAGCTCCTTCTGTATTGCCTAATAAGTTCTTATTTCCAGAATATAAAAAGTTGGATCTTCTAAGTGTGATGAAGCTGTTCTTGATTAGTAGACAACAGTTCTTATAGTAGAAAAGCCCAGTGCTTTGAGCCAGTGATAATCTGAATGAACAGACACAGGGAAATGATTGTCAGTGTTTTGCTTTCCATACAACATTCAGTTCTTTAGTCAGCTGTTCATCAACGCTGATTTGGAAACTTTGAGGAAAGCAGCTCAAATTTAGTATTTTCAACTTACATTACAGACTTTGATATCTATAGGTGACAAACAGGAAACTTTGTTTTGTTTTAAACGTGTCTTTTATGCTCTCTTTTAACAGATTGACAATTTTGCTTAGCTTGTTTGATATGAATAGAAGTTTCACTGGAGGAAAGACTGTTTAAACAAACACATCCTAAATGTGCTTGCAGCACACAGCTGCTAAGAAGCCAGTAGGAAATGTATGTACTCACATGGTCTTGGTATGACAGCTGGCTCTCTCTTCTGCTATTTATTATTGAAGTTCTCTGCAAACTTTGTTCCAAATATCTGATACTGCTGTGATTTAGAAAGAGAAGGAAATACAACCAAACAAATTGATGAATTGGATCAAGTAGCAAAGGGAGAAGTGGAAGGCAAAAGTCACTTCTATATGACCTTATAGAAATGTGCACAAATTTTACTTGAATTCAGGGAGTTCTATGGATGCAAATGGCAATACTTATATAAGGTAAATGCAAAGTTTATAATCCAGACTTCCATTAGGAGTTGACTTGACAAATGTGGCTTGCATTTCTTAAAGACTAACTCTTCATGTTTTAGCACTATGATTTCACTTACCATTTTTTTTAAATGCATCTTTTCTGTTGTTTGAGGATTGCTCAGCAGAAGACTCTCACACAACTGTTTTTATCAGAATAAAAAGCTGAAATATGCTATATGGAGCAGGCAGCGTGATTCTCTGTGTTTAGGTCCCTTGCAACATAGGTGCAAAGTTGCAGTTTTTGCTTTAGACACAGCTGACATCATCTCTGCATTGTTATGCCTCCTGTATGTGCACAGCACGATCTAGAAAGTGAGTTATAATGGAGACAATCCCACTGCAAGGCTGATAGAAAAGTAAAAGCTGTGCACAAAAGAACAGTATACACTACATACATTAGAGATGCATTGCATTTCTGTTTGTGTTCACATGATTTCCAGGTGATGAGTTTTATTAGTACAGACTTTTGTTTAAAAATTCTTTAAGATAGCTCAGAAGCAAAAATACTCCCAATTTAGAGCCAGGCTGGAAATGTACTGACTAGACACACACACACACACACGAGGAGGGACTGGTGCCCATATACTGTGAGGTTAAAAACAAAACTGAAGGACTCATATTAATTTTTTATCGATCACTAAAAGATGAGGTAAGGAGGATTAGTTACTGTATGTTCACAGTTCTATGATGTGCTAGGTCTAGTTGCGTTGAAGTCTAGGTGCTATTGAAGAATAAAGCTAAAACATTAGTGATTTATGAACCTAATTGCATTTGCACCCAAGTTAGAAATGTTTCTTTTCCTGACTTCTGGCACTATTTATGGACAGGCCTTCTCGGCTGTTTTATGGATCAAATGAATATACTGGCAACAACAGCTGCACTCCTCCCTTCTGGCCTTTATGCTTACTTTTCAAAAGAATGATCTTGTTCACTCATCCACTGCATATACAGTTAAGCACTTTGTTCACCATGGCCAGGTAATTCTCATCAAAATCAGCCTTTGGTACTTTGCCCTCTGCCAACCCTGCCCTCAACCCTGGCTTTACCTGCACGAATAGTCATGTAGGACTAAGGACAGATTGTGTTTCAATACTTGGATAAGAAGCAGTTGAAGTGATGGCTGTTCCGTATCTGGAAAATTCTTAAGATATGGGAGAACAGTGTATTGCCACATGTACTGCTGCCCAGAACAATCTCTTTGAAATGGCAGAACTATATGAGATCTCAGTGGGCTTTGAATCACGTGCATGGTACTGAAGATGGTCATTTTTGAAGACAGAGTTATTTCATTTCAACTCTGACTTTAATCAAAATTTCACATTCATACAGTTACATTCAATAGATACGTCTATTTGACTCCATCATCCAGATATGATTATAATCTATGGAGAAAAGTAAGATATCTTGAGGCTGTAAGTAATCACAGAGTAGCTGTTTTGTGTAGATCAGTTGACCTGTGCTCCTGAAGCCCCTATCCGAACTGACTGGAAGGGGTTCTGATGGTAATTCCACATTGTATGTATTTATACTGGGTGATAGGAAACCAAGCTGTAAATCGCTTGTCTTAACGCAGAATATAGAATACAATATATTCTTAGTTAAATAGATTTTCTTTCTTAATTTTAGTATTAGTAGTTTTAAAGCAGTTACAGTGCTTCCAAGGCCTGTCTTGTCTAACACTGATACTCTTCTGATGAGTAAGCTACTCGATTGATGGGAGAAGAATGAAACTGGGAGAAAACATGGAAAACTATTCATAAAATGCATTTATTTAAAAAAAAATCAACTTAAGTATAAAGTATTTTTATTCATTTTCTAGTAAGAGAAATCTCTGACAGATCAAATTACTTGTCTAGTTCAAAACTGTATTATTGGCGCTTCTGTGTAACAAGAGCTTCACAGGAAAAGACAAATGGAACAGGTTCAGGGTATCTGATGCACAGGCAGCTATCTGTTGTCTTTATTTCAGGAAGTCATAGAATATCCCAAGTAGGAAGAGACCTGCAATGATCATAGTCCACCACCGGGCTCCATGCAGCACTATCCAATGTCTGAGAGCGTTGTCCAAACGCGCCTTGGTGCTGTGCCCATTGCCCTGGGCAGCCTGTTCCAGTGCCAACCATCCTCTGGTGCAGAACCTGGCCCTAGCCCTCAGCTGCTGCTCACCTGACAGCTCCATGCCATTCCCTTGGGCCCTGCTGCTGTCAGAGAGCAGAGCTCAGTGCTGCCCCTCCACTCCCTGTGAGGAGCTGCAGCTGCCATGAGGCCTCCCCTTCAGCTCCTCTGCTCTGGGCCTCAGGTGTTCCTCATGCATCTTGCCTTCTAGATCTTTGCCATCTTCAAAGCCTTCCTCTGGACACTCTCTAGTAATATTATGTCCATCTTTTATTTATTTTCATTGATGAAATCATTAAAGAGAACTGGTCCAAAAACAAAGCCCTGCAGAAGCCCACTACATCAGCCTGCTGTAACCCCATACACTATTGGCCCCACCAGTCACCCAACTGTTCATCTATCGCATTAAGTTTTAATCTGGTTTTATGCAGGATATTTTATCTAGATGGACACTGTGAGAAATAGTTGCAAAAACTTTCCTGACATCCAAGAAATTATACCTTGGTAAACAAGGTGGGTAATCTTATCGTAAAAGGAGATTAAATTTGTTGAGGCGCTTTGATGAGCTCTAATTTTGTGCTGAAGATTTTCCAAGCACCTTAAAAAACATCCCCACTTCTGATACTGCTACTATGCACCTCAATGCCTTACACATACAAAGCCCCCCAAACAAGAATGGAGATGCAATGACATGCAAGTCCTTTGGCACTTCATACATCTGGTAGAGCCAAATGCTTTCTTGGCAATTCCTAACCACTGTTAGGAATTCAGTGTTCTCTACACAGTCAGGCCAAGAGGTTTTAAAAATACAGAATTATTGCTTCAACCTTTGAAATTATGAGAACTACACATATTCAACGTATTTAAATATCAGGGTCACAGATTTTGAAGCCAATTCTGTGCTATTAAAAAAAGAAAAAAACAGTTACAGTAAGACAGAGTGCTAAACGAAATGTTCTATAAACAAAATACTTTTATTAGGCTAGTACATGGGTTGTCTTAAATACAGTTGGCATTATACTGTTGTTACATTTAATTGTTCATTTAGTCTGAAGTCAGTGTTACTGAAGATTAACCTCAGGAGATATTTATCTGAGAAAATGTGATTAAAAATAAATAGAGTTTTTCTCTTTATTTAGTGTTTTGGTAGTATAATTTGAACTAGACAACTTACCTAATGGAGCATATCACTAAGCAAAACCAGGACTTAACTGGAACTGAATACAGACAATTTTATTCATCTATTTTTACTTTTGATTTGAAAATGATTCCACCATTACGTTTATTTTTCCATTTCCATTAATAAAGCTATTTTTCACTTGGTTTTCTGTAACAGCTCCATCAAGGAAAACCATCTTGAGTATTCAGATATTCCAGATACCTAATCCAGTTTTTTGGGTAACTGCTTCTAAGAAGACGCTCGATGGAAAAATATCTTGTATCTTCTTGTTTATAGCAGCATCACAGTAGCATTGCCCTAACTGGAAGCTGGTAGTCACATCCAGCCCGGTACAGTACTCACAATGGAAAAGAAGTATATTTAAGCGTGGCCTCTACAGACCACACTATCCCCTGAGTGTCCAGTTACAGCATTTTTTTCATAGATCATAAATATAAGAAAATAACTGGCTAAAACCAAGTGCAAAACAAAGAATAGACTCTTATAAAACAAGAGACCTTTTAAACAACAAGCAGGCTCAGCATCCTACTTCAGAATGATGCAACAGCAAGAGAATACAAGCCTCAACTTACATTAAAAAATGGCACCTGGTAAATAGATATCCTTCAATCCCACAGACAGAACTGTGAATTACTACTGTTTGTTATTTTACATCACAGCTGGGTCAGGAACCTCATTCTGACACAAGTTCTGTCAGCCTGATGCCATGCAAGCAGTGCAGTTAAACTGCTTCTACTCTGGGATACTGTTGTAAACAAAGTTGTTTTCCTTCAGTATGGTTAAAACAGATTACTTCATCTAAGTTATCTTTTCAGAGATCCATCTAACCTTTTGGATACATTTCTACTTCTAAATACTATTCCTGGCAGGCTTAATGACCTTCATTATTTTTCTCTCAGTCTTCCATTATAAGGAATGTTTTTAGCAATGTTTTGCTCATAAGCTGTTTTCATACTCTCCCAAAGGCAAAGTAAGATCTTAACTTAGGCTTCTTACTCCAGTAACAAAGGTATGTCCAGTCAGTCCCGCTGGCTCATATTACATGTGGCAATTAACTGTATCACTTGTGGCTTACGCCTGTTTCCTCATAGGTACAAGGTGGAGCCTGCCTCTGTACTCAGTCATCCTAGCATCTCACAGGTCTTGGCTGGATGACACTAACAATGTGGATGGTTCTATCATTTTTAAGAGTTAATTTGATGAAAGAGGTTCCAGTTTGAATGAGCATGCCAATCTATTTCAATGTAGGAGAAACTAAGTTTCATGGAAATTATACTCACTGCCAAGTAATTTAATGCAGATTAACACCCTCCTCTAAACAGAATCCACGACACTACGTGAAACTTTCTTGATTGTATCAATTTAAATTCATGTAAACAAAGGTACATTTCTTCCATACATTTCTTGTGTACGCTCACCCCAAATTCTCTTTTTTGTACCACGTATAGGAAGTACAACAAATTTAAATTAAGATAATAATCTGGGAAAGAGAAATCTTGGTGTTTCAGAGGGCCATCTCTGTAACACCTAGTTTCAAATGTTCCATCAAATGCACGTAGCACATTAAGAAACCATACATGGCGCTGTAATTATATATGACACCATTTTCATGGAAGAGTGTTACGAAAGCCACTTACAAACAACTAACATCTTCTCCAGAGTAAATCACATGAGATACACGTGGAAATGGGAGTAAGGAGGGATTGTACAGCAGTGCCATTCCAACAGTCATAAAAAGCACTGACCCTGCAGCTGAATCTGAGTGGTCGTATACCATACCTGAGCAAGTCCAAAAACTGTTTCTCCAATGAGTCTGATCAAAATTCTCTAATAAAAGTCAGACAGACCAGTAATGCGAACTGCCAAAGAAGTTACGGTACAGAAAGATGATCGCTGAGAATATCCCTGTTCTATCAATTATGTTCCATCATCTGACTTACAAGCGCACTGCTCATTTGCAGCACCAAGGCGATATAAAGTAAAAACTTATCCATCGAGTTGCTCTGATAAATGGTCCCCTGTACAAATGCGAATTTGTATGTACATTGAAGTACTTCTGGCAACAGGTACAGATCCCATAAAAGTCGCTGCAAAGACTGAAGGAAATGCTAAAGCTTGAGAAGGGATCAGAGGAAAATCACTTCCTAGTGGTTTGCTACATAAATAAGTTCTATCAATAAATTTCGGTTTTAGGAATAGCGAAATTCACTTCAGTTTCTGAGATAAGCTGTAGATGGACTGTGAAGGTCTGCAAACTGCACAACACTTTCTCACCCTCATGTTTTTTATGTGCTGAAAGCAAGCTTTGAACTGAAGCTTCTGCTGAACTTACAGGTCAGCAAAGCAGATAACCGCCACTGAAGGATCAAAACATTGTGATTTTCTTTTCCAGTACGGAAACAAGGGACTTCCATCAGAGACAAACACAGTTTAGCCAGTCTGTCCAAGTAATTTCCAGATGCAGGCAGTTATTTTAAGCTAACTGCACTTGCGTCTCTTATACTAATCCAGCACTCTGTTTTTACCCCGTTACATTCACAACCGCGCTCCTCCTTGCCCACCCGCTGCTTAAGAAAACCTAACATACGCGAGCTGAAACTCCTAGGGTCACATCTTTACCAACAGCCCCCCGCCGCGCCGCAGCCCTCAGCGAGCCTCGGTCCCGCCCACCGCACGGTCAGTTCCTAACTTCGCGTTCACCTTGTGCTCTATCTTCTGCAGCACGGCCGGCAGATCCAGAACGGAGGAAATGACGTAGTGAGGCACCGGGGAAGCATCGGCCGGGGCCGCCATCGACTTGTTTAACCAGACGGTCGCCCTGAGGCCGGCGTTCAGGCCTCCCTGGATGTCGGTGTCGAGAGAGTCCCCCACCATGACGCACTCCGCCGGCTGCACGCCCAGGAGGTCGCAGCAGTAGTGGAAGATGGACGGCGCGGGCTTCTCCTCCTTCTGCTCGCCTCCCACCACGATGGCGTCGAAGTAGGGCTGGCAGGCGCACGCCTCGATCTTCTCGCGCTGCGTCTGCCGGTCGCCGTTGGTGAGGAGCAGCAGGCGGACGGCCTTGCGCAGCTCGGTCAGCATGCCCCGCGTGTCCTCGGCCAGCGTCAGGTGCCGCAGCCGGGTGGCCTTCCACAAGAAGTAGCACTCCGCGGCCAGGCTGCGGTTGGCCTCGCCGCCGATGGTCTCCTGGATCGCCTCCTCCCAGTGCGAGATCCGCAGGTCGGTGATGCACGTCTTGGCGGGGTCGTGGCACTCCTTGAGGAGCTTCGCCTGCACCTTGTCGCAGATCCCGCGGGCCTCTCCCTCCCCGCAGTGGTGCTTGGAGCGGAGGGCGTTCACCACCTGCAACGCACAGCAGAACCCTTCCGGACACCGCCGTCCGGACACCGCCGCCCCGCCCCGCCCCGCGGCCGCCCCCGCGTACCTCCTCGATGGCGCGGCGCCCGGCCGCCGCCGTGTCCACCAGCGTGTTGTCCAGGTCGAAGAAGACCGCCTTGACGCCGTGCACCCCCATGGCGACGCCCCTCCGCCCCGCGCCCGAAGGCCGCAGCCGAGAGCGCTCCGCCCGCCGCCGCAGCGCGCAGAGCCGTACGTGGCACGGAGCGGCGGAGCCACCAAACCCTGCGCCCGCCCCGGAGCTGGGCGGGGCCGCGGGGGAAACGGAGTCCCGTTGGGCGCGGGGCGGGGCTGGGAGCGGAATGGGGCTTCTAGCGCCTTTGTTTTGCGGTTAATAAATAAACTTGTTGAGTTACGTAACTCAGCGTCACGTCAGGAATGGCTGTCGAAGGGGCCTTCTGCCCTCTCAGCAAAGGAGGCCGTAGGGTTCCGTGCCCCAACCCCGAGCCGCGCTGTCCGTGCCCCGGAGGCGTAAGCCGCGGCGCTCGCTGAGCGGGCCGTAGCGCTGCAGGCGGGCAGCGGCCCGCCCGCGCTCCCCGTCCGCCTTTCGCTTTCGTTTCGTTTCGGTTTCGTTTCGTTTCGTGTCGGCGCCGCGCCGCTGTGGGAAACGGGGGCGGGGCTGCGTCCGCCGAGCGCTGCGCGGCTGCTGGGGGTGGTTCGGGTCGGTGCGGCGGCGGCGACGGTGGAGGTAAGGGCGGCCGTGGGGAGCGGGGCTGGTCGGGGCCCGCCCGGAGTTCCCGTTAAAAAGTAACCGTCACTGAGGTGGTCTTTCTGATTTCTCTGCTTTTTTTTTTTTCTTTTTTTTTTTTCTATAGGCGTTTATTTTTCTCTTCCTGTTTTCATCGTGCGCGTCATAGAGTCTGACAGCCTCTCGCCTGAGAGTGCAGGCTGGCGCGCCTCGCTTCTGCTCTGAAGAAAGCAGTTCTCATTCCTTATGGAGAAACGTTACTGATTTCTCTCAGCATCCACTGAGTGATTCAGCCTCTTCCAGAAATCTGCTGAGAAATCACCCTTCATCACTAAACTCGCCGTTCTGCTTTCTGAACCTGTAACCTCAAATTGCAAACCAAACGACTTGAATGAGAAATCGGAGTTAATTCTCTGTGACCGTTCTCCTCCTGGCACCGTTCTGCCCTGTCTCAGCAGTGCTCTGGCAGAACGGGGGCTGTCTCTGTAGCACTGCGCGAGGCTCAGGCACGGCCCTGAATATTTCTCTGCAGAATCTTTTGGTACTCAGATATTGCATCGAGATGGACCGAGAGTGCATGGGCAAGATCAACAGGTACTGCCAGAAGAATAAATACAAGCTCGATTACGTCGACGTGGACATGAGAGGCCCATCTCACGACCCTGAGTAAGTTCACCATGCATGCCAATGAACATCAGCACTAGGTAAAACTGAGCGAAGACTGCAGTCGACAGAAGTTGATTTGCTGGAAGTGTGGCAGAGAGCTGCCTGCAAACACCGATGGGTGGGTGCAGGAGGTGTCATTGGGCACATAGGGCCTAAGGGAAACTTACCTCAGAGCTAATGGCTGCTTATTGGGAGCACTTGTTGCTGGCGGTTGTATTGCATTGATGCTTTTTGTCATGAATTAGCTCAGGAGGTGGGTGGATAGCAGCCTGTGGTTTATGATGCGTGGTAGCTTAAGTGCTTTGGCTTTTGTTGAGTTTTACGAAGTAATTTGGTAACTTATATTGTTAATTTCCAAGAGTAAAGGTTGGGTCTACGTTAATGGTTTGGTTACCAATGTGTTCTTGTGTGGCATTTTTGAACATCTGTTACAAGAGGAGGGTCTTAAACTGTTTTGCTTTTATTTTTAGAGGCAAACACAGAGGATGGAATATGTGGGGTTGTTTATTGTTTTAACACAACTGCAATGTCTGATGTCTTGCTGTTCTTTCCCTTTACCACAGATCGCAGATAGCCATTGTCTATATTATTTCCTTCTTTTTCTTTGCTAGTTTGCATGAAGACAAATCTTATGCTAACAATCAGGATGTTTCTATTAAGTGGTGGTCTCCTGTTGCCAGCTTGCACTCCATGTGCCGACTTATTCTCAGATTTGACTGTAATCCCTGAGCAAATTACTATCTGTCTTTCAAGCCTTGACCTGTTATCTTTTTTTTCCCTCCCATGCAATTCATACTTCCAAGGGGACTACATGGGGCTAATAGGATGTGTGTACAAATTCACGTCCAATTCATTGCACTTTTCCATTTTTCTGTATGTTCTGTTATGTCAAAAATATAATTCAACCTGCTGTCTTGTATTTGTGAGTGATGTAAGCTGTGACTGTGTTATCTAGGAAAATCCTGTATGACTTAGGCTGTTCTGAGTAGAGTCGAGTGTTGGGCTGCCATAATAAGCTGACCCTCTCAGGTGCCTCTGGCACTCATTCTCAACAGACAGAATCAGAAGGGCAAAAGTGAGGAAAAACCGAGGAGTTAAAGTTAAGAAAACTGAAGCAAACTTTATGTGCAAGCAAAGCAACATAAGGAATTCACTCCCTAATTCCAATCAGCAGGCAGATGATCAGCTGTTTCCAAGAAAGCAAGTCTTCATCACGCTACTGGCTGCTTGGAAAAGCACCAAACCCCCACTTCCTCCTCCTGTCTTTCAACTTTTTTGCTGAGTCATATGGTGAGGGCTGGGATACCCTTTGGTCAGTTGGGGTCACTGTCCCCTCCCAGCTCCTTGTGCACCCCAGCCTCCTTGCTGGCAGGGCAGAGTGAGAAGCTGAAAAGGCCTAGATACGCTGCAAACATTGCTCAGCAAAAGCTACTTTTTCATCAACACTTAGCAACACTTTTATCGTCGCAAATCTAACACACAGTACTGTACCAGCTTCTATAAAAAAAGTTGGCTCCACCCCAAGCTGACTGAGTACAGTCACTCTTGAGTTTCCTGGTCTGATTCACTGTATTGCTGCATGAGCAGTAGGGCATGGTTGGTTGTACGCCAGGGGTGGGAAGGATCAGCGGCTGGGTGTTACAGGGGCAGGACTGGTTGCTGGTATTTTTACGGCAGTGACAGCAGAGAGTTACACTGGAGTGGAAGTACTGGAGTCTAGTATTAGAGATGGAGGTTGGCGGCCTGGAGCTCAGTGGCCCTTGAGGTCCCTTCCAACCCAAGCTGTTCTGTGATTCTATGAAGTGACTCTGTAGTCCCATTCTACATCTCTGATGCATCTCTGTTATTTTTTTGAGACTCAAAGTGGCAGAAAGGGACTGCCTTTAAATGTATAACTTATGGAACAGCAGTGTATGGTAACTGTTACGGTCACTGAACCATTGATTGATCGCCCGAGGTAAGCACTGAGTCAGCTGTGGGAGCACAGGTGAAGGCAATTCAGCTGTGTGACCGGAAGGGGTGTAGCCTGGCTGCACCTCTCTTAGACCCCATTTAAGGGCTGACTGCCACTGGGGAAGGGTCTCTTCCTGGAGATTTCTCCTTTTTGGAGTTTTCCACCATGAGCTTAGGTCCTTAGATACAGGTGAGCATTTCTTCCTTGACTGTTTCTTTTCCACTATGGTAATCTTTTTAACTATGACACCTGTAAAGTATCATCCTAACTGCACTACTCTTCCAACTGTACAAGTACATGCATTTTACATGCTCACTAAGTAGTGCTTGCAGTATTCTCTGAAAGGTGAGCGTAGTGTCTTTTCTGGATACATGAAATCAAGTTTAGCTAATCTTTAGTGTTCATGTAGTTATATGGTGCTGAGATGTGTTCAGGTATTAGGGCTTCACAACTTTGCCTTGTAATGATGACCTTATGTATTGCTTAATAACTTTGCTTTTAGAAACACTATTAGAACTAGTATAGAACATGCAGTTATGGTTAGGGAGGAGATGTTTTTTATTTTAAATCATTACTATACAGAATTATGATAACCAGGAGCTAGGTATAATAAAAACACACGAACGCTCGGATACCTCCACAGGTAATTTAGTGTTTAGTACATAATAAAACTACAATTTTACCTGAAAAAGTTTTAAAGTATATATGAGACAAAACTTACCAATGTTACAGGGAAGTTTCCTTTATTGCAGGTTTGAAGTTGTGGTTAAAATAAATGGTGTGAAGTATGGTACAGGCGTTGGTAAGAGTAAGAAGGAAGCAAAAGCTGCAGCAGCAGCAAAAACGTGGGACATGATTGAGCCAAAGGTAAGCTGTATGATTTATGTATTTATTAGCAGTGGTTGAAGATGAATCTCTGAAAGTAGTGAATAATTTATCATTGTTTAATTTAGAAGAGATTCCAATTACTTACATTGTTTTCACTTTGTTGTTCACTGTTTTTCTACTTTTTTACCACTTAATTATTGTGTTTATTTTTCTAGTACAGGGTAATATCAAGAGTATTCCCTTTTTTTTTTTTTTTTGTTATAGAGAGATGAGGTAATTTATTTGTCTTTAAGCTGCCTCACTGTATCCAGAGTGGACAGTGTTCTTTTATCATCTTGGCAACTGTTCTGTATACGAAGTCCTTAGAACACATACAAGCTATTAGTCTGCGTCTGTTGCCACTTTTCTCTTAAAATGGCTTACTTTCACTTGATCTGATTCATTCTTCTTGTCACTATATCTTTATGGTATAATTGATTCTACACTGTCTTGATTTAAATACACTTGCATTTTCGCCTCTTTTACGTGCATAGAAACAGTTGCAGCCCATGCAGCATCAGCAGCTTCCTGCTGCCGTCCCTTTTCTTGGTGGCCCTCTGGTCCTTTTTTATGAGACATTGCACTGCTTGTTCCCTGCCTTTTGCTAGAAAAGGTGGCAGATATTGTATTAGGATGTTACACACCCTGTTGAAATACTGTGGAAACTTATTGTTCTGAAATTCAAAACGTAGTAGTTCTGGCTTGTGGTGGCCGTCCTCTGTCGTGTCTGAAGTTGCACAATAATACAAATGCGGAATTTCTTAAAGTATTTTGAAATGCTGGCAAACCTTGCAGCTATATTAGTTTTCATGTGCAGTTAAACTATTTACTAAGCTGAAGTTTTTAAGTTATCTATTCTGCTTGCCTTGTAGCAAGATAATCTTTTGAATGTGCATACTTCGGATGTAGTGATATCTCCTCTACCTGCGGATGTGCTCCCTCCAGTTGACTACATCAGCCTGCTAAATAAGTACTCACAAAAGACATTGCAGCTAGTTGATTACAATAACATAAACCGTACCGGAGACCCCCACGCTCCAATGTAAGGTGTACTTAGTGTTCTTTCTTGCTTTTAATACTTTATGTTTTCTAACTCACCGTTAGATAAAAGCTAAGATTGACAGGAGTGGGGGGATACCATTGGAAGACTGATTTTAATGCAAGGGATGGTACAACACTATCTTAAGCCAATGGGATCATCTGTGCTGCTCCAAGGAACACTATGGGTTCAGGAGCATATCTGAAATGCTTGTACACTAATGCGTGCAGTATGAGGAACAAACGGGATGAACTGGAAGCTTTGGTCCTTTCCCAAAGCTGTGATATTGTTGGTATCAGCAAGATTTGGTGGGATGAGTGCTGTGACTGGAGTGCTGGAATAGAGTGCTGTTGGCTGTTCAGAAGGGATAGGTAGGGCATAAGAGGAGAGGCTAAGAGGACTGAGTCTGTTCAGCTGGGAGGTGTATTGGTACCCCCATTTGGAGTAGTGTGTCCAGGCCTGAGGTCCCCAATACAAGGAAGATGTGGAGCTGTTGAAGCAGATCCAGAGGAGGGTCACGAGGATGATCAGGTATTAGGAGGAAATTGTTTACTCAGAGGGCAGTGCAGCACAGGCACTGCTGCCCAGAGAAGCTGTGGTGCCCCACCACTGGGGGGGCTCAAGGCTGGGTTGGATGGGGCCCTGGGCAGCCTGAGCTGGTATGGGGCAGCTCTGTGCAAGGCAAGGAGGTGAAACTAGATAATCCTTAAGGTCACCTCCAACCTAAGCCATTCTATGATTTTTTGATATGATAAAATGATAGCCAGTTTTGACAAACTGTCACTTAGTTGGTGCTCTGGCACCTCTGTGGACCTCTCTGCATGTATTTGAAGGACCTTTAGGAATCAAGTGTGAAGGAGGGACTGCCTGTGTCTTCCGTATGCATGGCAGTCAGTGAGTTGTGCAGACATTCCAATTAATGACAGCTGAGGGGTGATACAGGATATGTGTGTTTTACATGTCTACAAGGTATCTGTTAGAAAACTGTCCGTAAAATCAGTTGTTTTAAAACTTACATGATGGATAACTTGTGATTGTGGGTGTCTATGATAAGATGCATTGAGTAGCTCAACCTTGAAGTGTTAAATAACCACTTTGTGAAAATTACTTACCTATCATTACTAACTACATTAAACGTACACTGGAAATACACTCCGAAAGATGCATATATCAGCTTTCTTTTCTATAATGTCACTCGACTGTAGTGTTTAAAGTCATTAAATTAAAACTTGTAATATAGGCTGTAATGAGATTTTATTTTATCTTACAGGTATTCTTGTAGCTGTGTAATTAGTGGTCATGTATATGGAAATGGGAAGGGAAACTCTCTAGCTGTTGCAAAACAAGCCGCTGCAAAAGAAGCATATGAAGTGCTACAGAAGCAGGAATCTTTCAGAGTATGTGCTATAGCTTGCCTTAAGACCAAAGTTAAATTCTTTAATCCCTTAAGCAGATTTCCTCACTTCGTATAAGAAGATGTTTTTAAATTGTTTTTAAGTTGTTTTTTAAAATTGTTTTTGTTGTTGGATATTATTAAAGTGTAAACTCTCACTTTTTGTTGGGTTACAGTGTGTAACAATGACACGTGTTGCTTTTAGTGTTGTTATTAGCTTTAATGCTGAAGACATTTAACTGTTTTGTACAGCTGCATAGTTAGATTTGCAGTTATGCAGATTACATGTAGCAAAGCCTGTGTACATCTCTTTTTTTTTTCCACGCAGGCAACTGCTGAATGAAAACATTCACTTTTAATAACTGGTACTCTTTTCTTCATTTTTAATAGATGTCAGATTGCCACAAGTGTATGTGGTCACATTATGAGTAGAAAAATGCTCACCGTGAGAGGGCTATGTGTTTCACTAGTCTTGGGTGGAAGTTGGGCAGATGCCATTCTTATGCAGTGCTTTGAATATTTCAAGCTGTTAACAACTGCCACTTAGGATCTTCCTCTTAGAAGGGTATGTTTTTGTACTAGGGATTTTTTGTGATTTTTTTTCCCTTTTTTTTTTTTTCAGCTCAAAAGTGAAAACTCCAGTAATACAGTTCATGAACTCATTAATTCCTCTGGAGGGCAGAGTCAGTCTGAGTCATGGTAAGTTGGGTTCACTGGAAATATGATCATATAAAATATTTACTGATTTTTAGGGGATCGTGTAATCTGATCCTAAAAAACTGTCATAGTTTCTTTACTGAATAGTTCTACCATATTTTTATTGCAACATAAAATGAAGATACTCCTATCAGTAGTATTATTTCCTGACGTTTCTAACATTCATTCTCCTGTTGTGACACATTTGTGAACATAGTATAATTCTCTCAGTACTTTTCTGTACTCAACACTGATTTCTTTGGGTTTTTCCCTTTTTCATTCTTCATAAATCTTTATCTTTTACTGAGGAGAAAATTTGCTTAACAAAAGTAAATGAACATGAATGTTTTGTAATTTCAGAATCCTATGTCAAGCCTTTCATGCCTAGCAGTTAATTTGGCAGTAACACCACTGCCACTTTCATATTCTCTGTGGCATTGTAAAGCAGTGTATTCTTATCTGGCTGCACTGTATTGAAATAGAGCTCTGTGCTTAATTTCTTTAATTAAAGGATGTCATACTTGTTAGATTTTGTAGAAATGGAGGAGTATATTACAGTATGTTACTGTTTTACTAGCCCTCCTCATTAAGTTTTGCAGTTTAAATCAGTCATGACTGTTAATGCTTTTGCAGATCTTTCATTTAAAAGCTGGCTTTATTTCTGTGCTTCATTTTTTCACTGTATGAAGTGTTGTTGTTGTTCATGTTTGCATACTTTCACTTAAAATCAGATTGTTATTTTCCATAACAGGGGTATTACCTTTAAAGACTCAGCTACAGGCTTGACAGAAGAAGTGAAAGACATGTCCCTATCTGAAGAGCCTTCAAATTGTCGGGTATAGTACAAAAGTCGTCCTCCTTGTAATTACATTTTAGTCTCTGAATAGAGCAAGAATTGTAGAATATCCTGAGTTGGAAGGGACAGTCCTTAAGGATCAAGTACAACTCCTGGATCCACACAGCACCACCCAAATTCAAACCCTATGTCTGCACTGGGGAGTCTGTTGTAGTGCCTGACCCTCTGGTGAAGAACCTTTACCTTAATCCCCAGTCTGACCTGACCCTCTCCTGATGCAGCTCCATGCCTTCTTCAGGGGGTTCCGTTGCTGTCACACAGAGCAGAGCTCAGTGCTGCCCCTCCGCTCTCTGTGAGGAGCTGCAGCCATCATGAGGCCTCCCTTCAGCTCCTCTGCTCTGGGCTGAGCAAACCAAGGAACCTCAGCTGCTCCTCACACATCTTGCCCTACAGACTCTTCACCGTTTTCCATTCTTTTGGACATTATTTTTGGAGCAGCCCTTGTATTTTGATGTCTTTCTTATATTGTGGCACTCCAAAGTGCACCCAGTGCTGGAGGTGAGGCTGCACAGAGCAGAGTGGGACAATCCCTCTCCTCACCCAGTGGCAGAGCTAGGCCAGAAGCACCCTGGGTATAGGGTATAGTTGGCCCTTTGGGCTGACTCAGATTCAACTTGCCAACAGCCAGAACCCCCAGATCCCTTTCTGTGGAGCTGCCCTCCAGCCTCTCATCTCCCAGTCCATGCACAGATCCAGAGTTACCCTGTGACAGATGGAGGATCCAACACATGCTCTAGTTAAATTGTCCAATCCTTAAATTTTAAAGATTTTTCTGCAAGGCTTCTCTACCCTCGAGGGAGTCATAGATCCTAATTTACAAGAGGATCATAGGACTTGACTTCAAGTCCTGTCTGTAGTTCATATTTGAATTCTACCTTTTTTAAGAAATAAATATAAGACATGAATGCATTTATAGGTAAATCTGGTATGCTTTTACAGCCACATTTTAACCTAAATGTGGTAAAAATACTCAGGATATCTTATCTGACTTTGTTTCTTTTTTTTCATGTAGAGATATGTGCCAAGTTCTGCCGTAAAAGCCAGAAGGTATGTGTTTATTTCTAGACTGCATATTGCATTTCCCATAGACTATATTTAAACCTACTGTCGTGGTTTTTTGTATCTAACAAATAAGTGCCACTTTTGGTTGGTATGTTTCTTTTGTCTCATATTAGAAAAATTGCTTATTAAAATTTTATTTTTCTGTTACAGAGTATTGGCACCTAATTTTGATAATGCAAGAAATGAGCAGAAAAAAGCCATGTCAAATATCTGCAGAAGTAAGAGTGAGGCAAATGATGAGTATACTGTGGATGAAAGGTAAGGAGGAGTTCTTTCTAAGATCTATATAGCAATTACAGTGTGCGGTGGTTTAGGTTATTTATAATAGAATGTGAGAGAATATCGCTGTAAAAGTCATCTTCAAAGAAAACTGATATTGGAGATTTGTTTTTTGGAAACTTCAAATGTCCTGTGACAGCTGACTTGCAATGATATTTAATGCTTACAACCAAAAGCCATTGATGTGAAGATGTCAGGGAAAGTATCCTACCAGCTTTCAAACAAAACTTCAACTGAAGTACAGCAGATAACATTGTCTTCTACTGGCACAGTGATGTAGGTTACTAGGGTTATCCATAACATTAATAAAAGATATGCTGGCTTATGGCAGCCTATTATCAGTATCATTCTTGACTCATCAAATTGCCTCCTTGTTATTATCTATTATCTGAAATATTGGCAAGTAATATTTTTATTTCTCATGTTGTAGTATGGGAAAAGTTCTTCATCCAAAAACTTACTAACGATGGAACAGCTCATGATTAGTTGGACTTGCCATCTAGATTAAAACAAAAACTTGAAAGGATAGGGAGATGATATGAATTTGTCATCTTTTTTTTTTTCCCCACAGAATGGTTGAGGTTGGAAGTGATTTAAGGTGATCTCATGCAATCCTCTACTCAGGCAGGGTTGTCTAAAACAGGCTGCCCAGAACTATGTCCTGACAGGTTTTGAATACATTTGAGGTTGGAGAGTTTGCTACATCTTTGGGCAAAGTGTTCCAGTGCTTGGTTACCATCAGCGTAAAGAAGTATTCCCTGATGTTCAGATGATGACTCTTGCATTTCAGTTTGTTCCCAGTGTCTCTTGTCCTGGTACTGGGCACCACTGAAAAGAACTTGGTTCCATCTTCTTTGCACCCTTCCTTCAAGTATCTAGATACATATGTATCTATGTCACATGTATATACATACATATATGTATGAAATTTTCCCAAGCTTTTTCTTCTCCAGGCTCTCAGTCCCAGCTTTCTTAGCCTTTTCCCAATTATCATGCTAGAAGAGAGGGTATTCCTCAAGTTCAAAGTTACTCTGAAGAATATTAGGACCTAATTCTTAGAAATATTTCCATGTTCTCTGTGCTCACTACTAATATGAGGAGTTAATGTCCTTCAACTTTGTTTTGCCTGGTACAGAACCAAACTCAAGCTCAGAATCTAGATGAGTCTCTTATCTGTAGGTGTGGGCACTCGGATGAAGTACTGTTTCTTTTTGTATATGTTTTGAAATATTTACTAGAAGTAGGATTGGAATCCATTTGTTCACGTTTCCGATGATAGCTGCAACTATAGATTATAGAGTTGAGCTCCTTTTTTTTTTAAGACAGTGATTCATACCTTTGTATGTACTGATTGATTGTGGGACAATGGTATTTCAGCAGATGTATTAGTCCTTGTAAATTTCATGTTAAATAATCTTCAGTTGGAGAACTCAATCTCTCACTCTTATTTTTAAGGTTTCGTCAGCAGTATAAAAATATAGAGCCTATTGGTAAAGGTGGCTTTGGGAATGTCTTTAAAGCAACATCAAGGACTGATGAGAGAACCTATGCAATCAAACGAGTTGAGTTAATAAAGTAAGGACTATATATCTGGTTGTGTTGTTGTTTGCTTGTTTTTCTTTTTGGACATCCTTCATCAAGCTTTTCATTATTCAGTTGTGTTATCTTTTTAGTAGTCTGTGGAACATTTCAGTGACTTCCATTATTAACTGTCTTTCTGATAAACTCTTCATTTCTACATAAAACACTGACATCATGTCTTTTAGTTAACCCGCTATTTAATTTTTGTAGGAAAATGCCATTTGTTTTGGCTGATTTTTTTTTTCCTTCTCCCAGTAGGAACGTAAAGCGTGAAGTAAAAGAGCTCGCAAATCTTGAACATGAAAACATAGTGCGATATTATTGCAGCTGGGAAGGGACTGACCATATGATTTACCCAGACTCAAGGTAATTGCAGGACAGTCATTTGCACTTGCAGACTTGTAGCAAATCTTGTATAAGCAATCATCAACCTTTCTTTTTACAAACCAAAACTGTACAGCTATAAATGCACACAGATACTTACATACTGTGTTAGGAAATAAGGCATAGTGCTTTTCAGCAGTAGATGGCTTATAATTAAATACCTTCTTGGTGAATACCGTATACTTTGTAATTTTATCTTTCTCCTCTCTCTTAGCATACAGAAGTTGCTGAATCTATAGGAAAGTGTAAGAAAGAAGAATTAAAGATATGAGGTTAGAATTAAAATAAAATTGTCTGGTAGTTGGCTGCCAAATCCCAGATTGGAAGTTCCCCCTCCCCCCCCCTTTTTTTCCCTTCTCAGAATTACTGGTCATTCAGTAATTCATAGATTTAATTATTTCTCTAAATTAGAATTTCAATTGTGATGTCTGCTTCTGTTGTGAACAAAGAGCTGTTGAGAGTAGATATACATAATTAAAAGCTCATTACTTAGAAGTAGTCTTCCAGCACTAAGAGTCCTGGGAAGACAGAGGTGAGAATTTTACTGCTAAGTTAGGTTATTAAATTTTCATAGTTTCTATGGTAAGCCTTTTTCGTAGCAATACATTTACATTCTTTCAGGTAGGTTGCTGCATATAGCCATAAAATATCAATGCATTTGAAATTACAGTTGGTGTGTATATTCAGTACATTCAGGAAAAGTGAAATGGGCGATTAAAAAAAGGTTTCATGTGAAAACCCAGCCATTACTATATTGGAGTCTCAATGTCACGAACGCATTTCTAATGGTTACTGGATAAAAGAAAGAAAAACCCATCAAGGCTGAAGCCCCAGCCTGGAATTTCACTTAGTGCCCTTCCTCCTCTCTATATTGTCCTTTTCCTCCTCATCTTCAGCCTCAGCTTATTCTGTGGGCTGATAGTTAGGGAGCTCTTCTGGAAAGTGCGAAGCTGCCAGTTCCACAAATGTATTTCATTTAGACTTCCAACTTTCAGACTCACAGGCTTATCATATAACCATACAATGGTTTGGGTTGGAAGGGACCCTTAAAGATCATACAGTTTCGACTAACCCTGCCATATGCAACTTGATCTTCCAGTAGATCAAGCTGCTCAAAGCCTTGTCCAGCCTGACTCTGAATGCTTTCCATATATGTAAAACATGGTCATCCCCCCTCCTTTAAAGGACTAAATTTAAAATAAATTTAAAATCATTTTGTGTAAGAGAGCAAGGCTAATGCTGTGCTTGAATGTAATGGACCAGAGGTTTGCAGTAGTTCCTAGAGAGTGAGATGAGACCCAAGTACAGTGCTATTTCTTCCTTTATAGGACATTCTTCTACAGATGAGGGGTATGGCAGGGAGGGAAGAATTGGGGAACTCAGAAAATTTTCAGTGTGGAAAAAGGAGGTAAAAGAGAATCTTCAATGAGAATGTAGCAACTGAGCAGGGATTGCTTGTTTTGGAAAGTTATATAGTTAGATCTAGTACATAGTGGTATAAGGTCTTTTAAATCTAGAACAACAACTTAAAAAAAAAAAAAAAAAAAGGTGGCTGGGTTGTTTGGTTTTTTTACCACTGGAAAAACCTGGGGATCACTGATGCAGCGGCTAGGGAAGAATTGTATCTTGTCAATTTTAAAATGTTACATAATTATTTTTTTTTTGCAGTAAGAATTCTATCGTAGCTGTTTCTTGCCTCTTCATCCAAATGGAATTATGTGAACAAGGGCCATTGGAAAAATGGATTGAAAATAATGGAGGAAACCCAAACTATCATATGATGGCACAAGACAAATTTTTACAAATACTGAAAGGAGTGGAGTATATTCATTCTAAAGATTTAATTCACAGAGACCTCAAGGTAAGTAGAATAGGTAGTTACTACTTTTCTCAAAGATTTTAAAACTTATTTATTGGAAGTTTAGAAAATTGTAAATTGTTCTAGTCTTTGCTTACTCTATTGTATACTTTAGTACCTCTTTGGATAATACAGCAATTTTTTTTCCCAATATCTGTCTGGATTTCATCTAAAATCAGAGGTGAGCTAAAGGACCTTAGAATGCAGTACTTAAAAACAAAAAACATAACCAACCAACCAAAACCAGTAGCTGTCAGTTAACAGGCATTTTCAGTATATTGTGTGTTATTGGGTCACAAGACAGCCCCTTTAGAAAGAGGAATACTAAGCATCTGTGGTAATAAAGCGATTAAAAGAAGGAAGATGTCTAGGAAGTTTTCACTTGTCAAATTTTAAGGGGACAGTATATCCTAACACATACTGCTTTTGATAAAAATTGTTCTAGTATCATGTACTGCATACACATACTTGAAGGCTAGTTCTTTGGATACAATCTCACCATCTCTGCAAGTGCATAACCATACGATCTTGAAGTATTTTTAAAGGACAAAATTCCAAGCCTTCACTGCTTCATGTGCCAGCTATAATGTTGCTTATGGTTTTAAAACAGTCACTTTGTGAACAAGTCGTCAGAGTGGTGATGTTCCTAAATACTAAAAATGGCTGTAGTGGGTCACATTAAATGCTGATTCAGGATATTGTCCTCATATAGAAACAAACTCCAAATACCTAGGGAGTATTAGAATATAGAGTTGATACAGTGGTGCTGATCTTGATGCATATTCTTTTCCACTCAAGACCTTCAGTAACTTTAACTTCATACTCTTCTTGAGTTAGAGGTTGAAATCTTCTGCTTTGCATTCACAGTGTCCTTTCAGATAGTGTTCACTGCCCACTCTTATAATCTGGTCTCATGGGCACACACATCCACTATCTCCTAGAGTCAGCCCTTCTTTGAGGCTTACTGCTACAATACAAAAGCGAACCATAAATGTACATTCATTTATCTAGATATCTGGAAAAAAGAGGTGTGCTGAATGCTTTCTGTCTTGGCTCGTTAATTCTTATCTCTGCATTTCTTCCTTCTTAGTCCCACTTTATTTTCACCTCAGTTCTATCTCCTGCTTTTCTGTGTTCCTGTGAATCTACTGCCCTGATCTTTCATCTATGGAAACTAGCTGTAATCTGCCTCCTAGTTTTATTGCAATCTTGTCTGTCTGCATTTTAATTTAGGAACTTTTATCCCACTTAAATCTGTCAGCTTAGGTGCTTGGCCATCTGAGATCTCCCAGAATCACAGCTGCAGGATAGGTGCAAGCTTTCTTCATTCTGAGATCCACTTGTGCCTGGCATGAATGAAGCCTTCAGATAGCGTAGCGGTGAGACATGATAGATACTGTTAATAAATGTGTGTGGACTTGGTTATCCTTGAAGAGAAGAACTGTGCTGGGCATTCCTGACACAAAGATCACTTCCTGTAAAATTTTAAGAGTCTCCTGCCCTTTTAGCCCACCAGATTTTCTTTGAGTAAAAGACAGGATGAGGCTGCTTGGTTTTGCTTTAATAACATTCAGAAATGTAGTTTACCGTCTTTGGAATGATAGACGGTTTGGAAAGCTTCATTAAGAAAAGAAATCCAATTCTATTTCACTTCCTTATCACTTTATCAAATTTTAAAATGATAAGGTCAGTGAAAACTCAAAGTGATACTGTGAGATACCTGTAGTAAGGAACAACTCTGCAATTAATTTAGTACAGATAATCCAACCTTGTCTAGGGAAAAATCTATAGTTTGATTGGAATTTCATGTAAACCTACATGCTTTACCCAAGTGCATAAAATCCCAGGACCCAGATTAAAGCCTAACATGCATTTGTGATATAACAGATGATATGCACAATGCAACTGGAGAACACTGAAGTATGATATGGTCATGACACCTAGTTAAACAGTTAATGTAGCATACGCTATTACAAATTGAGTTTGCAAGTTTAAAAATGAAGTTAATTGAACTTTCTTGAGTTTCCTACCTCCCACTGACTTCTTAAAGCTTAATTTCTGTGAACAATTAACAGATTTTTGTGGGGAGCACTTCTGTGGTTGATTATGCTGGATGGTAAACCTTAGTCATAAAATGTCTAACTGATATACTTTCTTTTTTTAATACATATATGTATACATAGCCTCAGAATATATTCCTATCATATGAAGGTAAAATAAAAATTGGTGACTTTGGTCTCGTGACTTCTGTGACATACAACCCTCTGACTAAGAACCGAGGAACACAGTCATATATGGCACCAGAACAGGTAATTATCTGGCTATTATTTGCCTTATTTGTGTGTATTTTGCATTATCGACTCTGCACTGGTTGTGTTCAGCCTTAATATCAGTACTGAACCAAGTTGCTTGAAGTTCTCTGTTATGACTGTATACAAGAATAACCTTATTCTGGAGAGGGCAGTCTACAAACACAATGGTTTAATTTAGCTAACCTGCGTGTATAAAGTCTGACACTGGTGTGTAATGTAGTTTAACAGGTCAGTAGCAGAAAGGGTTAAAGACTAATGTGAAGATCCGCTAATACTGGTCCTGTAGTCTTCAGGTGCCAATTTCTACTGATTTCAGATTTTGCCTTTAAGAAGTGCTTTCCAGCTGAATTTCACACCTATATTGTTTTTGTGATCTCTGTAGTTTGGGGACAGATATGGAAAGGAAGTAGACATTTATGCGCTGGGATTGATTTGGTTTGAAATTCTTTCTGCATTGGTCAGTCATCATGAAAAAAACAAGGTATGTAAGCTTTACATTTAAAAACAGTCTTGCACTGATGCTGTTTTGCTGCTGCTATCTATTTTATGCAAATTATATGCCAAAAGGAACCTGTACAGCTAGAGCTCTATCTCTATTTACAGACATAAATGAAGGGAAAAATGTCAGGCTCATTAATCCCTCATACCTCAGTTAAAATATAACAACTGAAGTAACATGACTGGTTTTATTTTACATGTTCTACTCATGTACTGATTAAAGCCTGACTATTAGCTATCTACATATAACAATAGAGAAGCAAGTCAAAAAGCTAAAATGTACATACAAAAACAACTCAAATTTCTGATAAAGCTTTTTGTTTGCTCAGAGTATTGGAAAAGAATATTTCTCTACGTAAACAGAAGTTAAAAGTGGAAGACTTCAGTCTCTGCCATATGCTTCTTCACTGCTGAGTGGGGGGCCAGAACAAAGTTGAAACATCTGTGGGTTTTCAAAATGAAAACAAAAGTGATATGAAATACATGGCTTTCTTTCAATCGAAAACAAAATTGTACTTCCACAAAGTTTTGCTTGAAAACGTGTCTTTTACATGTCTTTTATATTTTTCTTTGCATGTTTGTAGTACAACAGCATGTATGCTCAAACTTGCATATTTGCAATACAGGTGTAAGGAATGTAGATACTGTATATGTTGTCCAAAGTAATTATTTAAGATATATGTATGTGACTGGACCCAGAAGATTATGCACATTGTTAGCTTGACTCTTTGCCAATATAAGCAAACCATATCAAAGTATCTGTTTCACTCACAGATTCATCTTGGTTCTGTTAGTCTACCTTGTCACACTTTCTAAAGACATCCTGTGCCTCCTTACAGCCGACTGCAAACATGCCCCCGGTCCCACGGTGTTCAAAGGGCCAGAATAACTGGAAACCCTAATGTGGGAAAAAAAGTTGTTACCTAGCAGCAGTTTTTGAAAGCATATATTTAGAAATCCTCAGCCTTACTTGCTTTCAGCTCCACCTAGTATTTTTTGCAGTGACACAAAAACAATTGTGTAACACTGAACAAGGTAAAAAGGAGGAAGCACGCCTGCTTGGTTTGCCAATAACATCCAGATGTTATCAAAGTGGGGAACTGTCTTCTCAGATTGCGTGTGTTTTTTAATGTGGTAAGATGATACAAAGCCATTACTCTCAAACTGAAAAGAGAATGATAATGGCCATGAACTAGAGGTTTGCCAAAACAAATGCATCACTGTAGATTGTGAAGCTTTTAAGCTTACCCAGGGACAAGTTTTTAAAAAAGACAAAATGAAGTGCAACTAAATGACAAACTTTCAAACTTCTACAGTTTCTTTTAGAGCCCTTACGTTATGTAGATATGTATTCTCTTAATTACTTCAGTAAATGACATGGGTCATGAAATGAGATAAAGTATGATTAATGAAAGCATACTGAAACTGTTTCTCTTGCATGAATTTCAGGTATGGCAGGATGTTAGAGGAGGTGACCTTCCACTGAACTTCACCAAGCGATTTAAAATCCAGGTATGGTATTTCAATACAGTATTTCAGTTAATTTATTTACTTAGTCATTTAAAAAAAAAATTGATCAAACTTTGTCTTTTTGCAGGTACCCATAATCAAAAAGATGCTTTCAGAAGACCCCTCAAAAAGATGCTCTGCATCTCAAATAATTGATATTTTGAAGTCTCGTGATAAAGACAACTCGCATAAAGCTTACAGTCACTAAATGCCATTTTAGAAGGCTTTCAGACTGTGCTGTCTTGTGGCATGTGATTCAGACCTTTCTGAATTGTTCAGTCATGTTTATATTAATTACAAGATTTCTCCCTTTTAAGACCAGAGGAGTTCACGTGCTTGACTGGAAAGGCTACTTTTGGCAGAAGGAATACTTAGATACACACATGGTTTATTCTTGACTGAATTTCACTTCTTTTAGGTGAACTTTCTTCTCACTAGGTACTCCTAGAAACACCTAGCACCTTCAGTACTCTACAATTTAAAAATACTTACTTTTTAAAATCAGGTCTTCCTTAAGTATTTAGCTTTTGGGAAAGATATTTGTTCTGTACTTTTGAAAGCCTCAGTTTGGTTTTTTTCTTTTGTTCTTCCTTATAGGAACAGGTAGGGTCCTCTTAATACAGAAATGCTCTCCAAGTTTTCTCAATAGCAACCATTTAAAAACCTTTCTCAAGAGAGCACCTCAGACATTCTCTCCTATACAGTAAGGTTTTAATCGCCTATTATGGCATTGAGGCACATTTCACAGATTATAGGTGTACCTGAACACCTCTGCTGGCCTTACTGTCAGCTCAACATAAGGTATGAACTGATTGACCGTTACTCTTTGGTTATATACTTAAGAGATTTCTCGTTTGACTAAATAAGAACAACTGTGCAGGGAAGAAAAGATGGGCAAATTATTCCTTCTGCCTCTCCTTTTTGAATAGTTTGAAAAGGTGCAGCTCATTCCTGTGGCATCTGCTTAATTCCATAAAGGAAAATGCACTAAGACTTCTAAGCAGGAAAGTATGATATGCATTAGAGATAAGGTAGCATATGACTTTTCTCAAGTGTTAAACAGATTAAAGGTGGGTGGCTAAAATATGAATGAGTATTTGCATTTTTATAGTCCTGTGGAAATTGTTGCTAAATAGCCATCTGATTTTAACGTTCTTTTGTATGAATTCAAGTTGTCCCCCCTCCCCTTATAATAAATGTTATTCTTCCAAAATGAAGTATTCCATTATTTTGGACTAATGCATATTTACTTGCACTGCTCAAGATGTGGGAGAAATTACATTCTGATACAGACAAAATAGCACTAGTTCTACTTCCCTTTGACTTTAAAACTGTTCTTACAGTATGAAAATTGATATCAGACAAATTTCAGCTGAATTTCCTTTACAGTTCCTGGAAGGAGCATCCATAACATCATTACTTACAGATAGGTAATGTTTACCTTGTACCAGTAATTTTTTTATGGATTCTTATTGTTTTGTGGTATTTATATACCTCAGTAATATCTTTCTATTAGTGGATGTTTATAGTAGCAATTGTTACTCCCTAAGAATAAAAAAAAATATATTAAAATATATTTAAAAAGAAATTGAACATGCTCTATGGTCTGGTAAACACACATAACAGTATTAGTTCAAATGTGTTAGTGGCATTTCAAAAGCTTCCTCCTCCCCCTCCCCCCCCCCCCCGTCACAAACTGTAGAATAGAAAGAAAAAAATAAATTGATGTTTAGTTACCCTTGTAAAAATTTAACCCCCCCACCTCTTTAACATACTTTACTGTACAGTAACTAGTCCATATATATCCTTTGTGAAACTTTCAATTTTATTATCAGTTGATCTTGCTCAACTGGGGACAGCGTTAACAAAGACTGTGGAAGTCTTACTTGCCTTGAATTTACAGTAACTCAACAACAAATGTAAAGTTCTTTAATTTCTAATAGTGCATCACCCAGAAATAAAAAACATAGAAATGCTTCAGAAATGTGAAGATCAACCTGTCAGAATTACTACTCTTCTGCATACTCTTATATGAATTCTGGCACAGCACTGAATTTTCTTAGAAAGTCAGAGCATAGCAACTATCCGTACTTATCTAGAACTCCTTTCTTTAGAAAGGCTTTAGTCATGATCTGCAGCACTGTCTCCAGGGCAGTTCGAAGACAAATCCTCAGCATCTATGGGATAAGCAGAAAAAGAATAATCCCAGTTCAGAAGAGAAGTTGTTGCTAGAATTACTTGAAGAAGCCATCAACAGATTAAAAAGAACTTAAGGTTGGCAGGTTATTCATTCCAAACTATGTTTTAAAACACTAAACAAAAATGGCACCACAAATTCTAGCCTTTTCTGGTGCAAAGGAACTAGATAATGCTCTAAATCTGCAACCTTTGTTTTCTTATGGTACTATTTTTAATGTTTTTGGTACTGTTATAGTGTATCATTATGTTATGGTACTATTTTGAATGTTTTTTCGTAACAATACCAATTCATATAAGTATCAGTACGAATTTTTTTGTGCATATACACACCCTTACAATGGCTTACACTGAGAATCTGTCATCCTTTTTGCAAATCAGCAGCTTGGAAGGAAAATGTTTTACCTATGTTTAAAATGCTCCCATATGAAAATATATTATCTGGGGAAAAAAAAAAACTACCAGTGCAGGATAGTTATATTTCTGCCACAGCACACAGGCCTGGATGAGGGCTGAGTGCACAGACATCAGACCATATAATGATAAGCTTCTCCTGAACTAAAAGCCGGTAGCTCTAGGTTAGGTGTTGCAAAGAAATTCTTTACTGAGAGGATGATGAGGCACTGGAACCCCTGTCTGAGGCTGCCCAGATAAGCTGAGGATGCCCCATCCCTGTAGGCATTCCAGAATAGGTTGAATGGGGCCCTGGCCCCTGATCCTAAGTGGGTGGTAGCCCTGTCTGCAGCAGGGAGGTTAGAACTAGATTATCTTTAAGGTCTCTTCCAGCCCAAGCCACTCTACAGTTCTATGATAAGCCAGCTTGCAAAACAGAAAACAAAACTATTTAGGTAGCGTGCATAAGCTGATAGGAATTCTCTTTGAAAAGTGTTTCTGATAATGTTGAAGGTACATCAAATCAGCCATCTGCATTACGAAGGGAAGATGTCTCACGAAATGGGATCAGACCCCCACATCAAGAAGTTGATGGTCTTTGATTCTGGACCTCAGAAATCGAGAAATGACTTGAAAGAACAACTTCCACAGAAAGTGTGGGCATAGTTCTTATGAAAGCACGTGACAGGATTAAGGCTGAATATATACTGTTTTGATTGAATCTAACTACATAAGCAAAGTAAAATGCTTAAATGCATGACGTTTACTCTCACCTTCAAAGGTTGTTCCACACCAAATGCAATAAAAGTGTTCTTCTCTTAAATAAGCAGTCAGTATTTGTAGCTTTGCTGATACCTAGAGGTATGTACAAGGAATCAGTGAACAGGGACTCATATGATGTAAGACAGTTTGAGCTACCGGTGTTGCCAAAACAGCTTGTTTAACCTTTTTCTATGGAAAAGCTATTGTAGGTTGGTAAGTTCCCCACATTTGTAGCCCACAGCACAGGAATCCCAAGGCCTGGTTGTTGGCTCAGCATTGTTTCCAGCTACAGAATTTTCACTGAAGATTCAGCTGAAAGTATTACCTAGATACCTTATATTAAGTATATGATATTTTGGTGGAATTTTGCACACTTCATCTTTTCACTGTAAGTCAAATATGTTAAGCTAACACCGTGGTGTAATCTAGAGGTTCTCAGAAAATATGAATTTCCAGCTTAAGATCATCAGTAAAGTGTCTTCAGAAATTACTTAGGGATTCTAAAGTTCAGCCTGACAGACGTGGCGGGGCATCCAAGATCAAAACTTAAAAGCAAATTATTTATCAAATATATGATTTTGTGTACTGTGGCTAAGACTGTTTAGAATTTCATTTTGACTATTTCCAAAGATCAGCTTCAAAACAGATGAGCAATAGATCAGTGTTTTAATGTTATATATTTTGTCATTTAATTGCTGTAAAAATAATTGCTCTAAGATGGCAAACAGGTCATTTACTACTGCTTTGAAAATGATATATATACATATTTTTTTAAAAAGGCCTATTAAATTTCATTCTGATTCAAGCCATTCATTTAGTTGCAAAACTTACACTTAAGTCTGAGCCTGTGCACTCATCATCTTTCTCTTCATCCTTTTGGTCTTCCTCTTCAGGTTGCAGCCAATACCAAATCTCTTTGGGTGCTTCAATATCCTTAAATAATGAAGGATTAAAATGAAAATTATCTGCCTCTGCAGGTTCTCTTAAAATGCTGGATAAAAACAACTTCTAATAGCTGAGATGTTAGGTCTCCAAACTTACTTGTTTGGTATAACGAAGAATTACTGAAGTTGTAGGGGGAAACTAAGTACGGTAGTCCACAAGAAGGGTTATTCTCTTTTTTAAAATACAAGTAAATGCATGCTAACGCTAAGCTTTATTCCATCTACGTTTGGTACACGTAAGGCTACACAGCAAATCTCACACCAAATCTGTGAACAGATACTCCTTCCTAGATGTAGTTCTATCAGTTGGAGTGCACTGCTTAAAGACTTTTTATCACAACGCCATTGGGTGCTTCATAGTCCATGTCCACCTTGGATGAAGTTAGAGGAAACAGTCAAAGATAATCTAGGTTAATTCAGCTGACTTTCTTTGATTGATGCTCCTTTGTCTGTTTCAATTTCAATAGCACTTGCAGGGCAGTATTTACTTCTAACATGTTAATAGATGAAAGGAAAAAAGAGTTGTTTTTAAGCTTTCAACTTATTAAGTGGCAAAATTTTATAGTATCATAGAATGGCTTTGGTTGGGAGGGTCCTCAAAGGTCATCTAGTTCCAACCCCCCTGCTGCAGGTAGGGTCACCAACCACCAGATCAGCGTGAGATCAGGAAATAGTTGTACTGCTGTTAGCCTTGTTATTCCTTCAATGTACAAGGTGATCTTGTTTGTTTGTCTTAAATGCTTTTTTTGGGAATCTGCTGATCTCAGTGATGATCTCCCATCTTCTGAGATACTGAAAAGCTGTCAGGGCGTGGTCCTGGACAACCTGCTTTAGGTGATCCTGACTGAGCAGAACCGTTGGACAAGATGAGTTCCAAAGGTCTCTTCCAGCCTCAACCATTTTCTGGTGAATTTGCTCCCCACTTAAGAAAAACAGTCATTCAGAACAGCCTGACACTGGCTAATGCATGATGTGCAAACAACACAAAAGTACCAAAAAGCAGGAGCAAATACAGGCAAACGAACACGGTTCCTCACGTAAATTAAGAGAACTTCCAGACACTGAATCACTATTTTGTTCTTAGCCTGTATCTAACACACAAATCTTCCTTCCAACCCCCCGAAAAACCACATCTCACTTTTTGAATATCCAATTGCTGGCAGGCCCTCTGACTTTTTCGAAGGTCTCCTTCCATCTTACGTTCTTCTTGTTTGTTTTTGAATCTTATTCTGGTAAGAAAAGGTAGATAGTTAAAATAAGCAGGTCGACAAACAATGAGATGCATGGCAGTCAACAGCATTTCTAAAATAGAAAATCTGCCGAGATTCTAAACATACCACTTCCCTCAGACTACTGAATGCAGAACAGAGAAGGCCACGCTAACCACAACACTGACAAAGCTATGAAGTCTCTACTATCTGTTTCTGTAGGACCACTGTGTATTTTGGGCGAATTATACCTTTCAGTTACACCTTCAGGACAGAGCTTTCGATGGCACTGCACTCTGAAATACTGCTTTTGCACAACATTTCCACGAAAAAGTGGTTCATGAAAAATTTGCAAAAGCTTTTAACCTTCCCTTGCTTTTCCTTCTTCACATACAAACATGCATATCAGGAGAAACTTAAAATAATAAAACCTGAAAGATTTACCCTCAGTTGTAATCTGTTGCACATATAAACCACTGCAGTGACCATGCCCTGGGTTATCTGTGAATTTTCTATTAAAAAATGACATGGTTCTCTGATTTAAAATGTTACAAATGACTTGAGAATTAGTATACATATTGCATATTAGTATATGCATATTAGTATGCATATTGTTAACAGTTATAAAAATAAATGAAGCAGCATACAATTCCAGTACTACAGTGTTCACCTGCTCTTGCTTTAGAGCTGAGAAGCAATACAAGTATGTATTAACCCATACCTCCCATTCAAACAACATGCAGAAGAATAACCAAACTAATGAATAAGAAGAATGGCCACTTACACCTTGTTTGGAGTTTCCTTTACAGGATTTTACCTGAATTGATCTGCAGCTTGTTCATTTGCTTGTTTTTTCATGTGGAGTTTTTGTCTATAGTTTTCTAGTTTTTCTTCAGCTTTTCGCTTTTTGAATTCCTCATGACCAAGCCCACTTCTGCCTATGTAAGTACACAACAGGAATGTAAGCAGCTGAAAAGCTGTAATGTACAACTAAGTAAGTTAGGAAACGTCACAAACCTGTTTTTATGTTCAGAGGAATAGGTTCAACAATGCCTTCTCCTGTGAGGGGAAAAAATAGGCAGATTTGAGAATGGAGGTCTTTCTCAAACTGTGGTTGGTGTGGTACAGTCAAGTAGGCAGCTGCTTTTGCCAGTAAACAAGTACATTTTCTTCAAATTTTGCTTAGTGCAAATAAAAAAAAACCCCTCACATTAATGTACACTTAGTGCTTTACGAATGACCCAGTTGAATTTGAGCCCCCTTTCCTTTTTGCCTCATCTGCTGAACTGCTGTGTGCTTTTTCCAGGATGCTGGAAAAAGAGAAAGAAAATGATGTTGGTTTGACAGGCACAGCATACCTGTGCCGAAGGCTGCTTTGCTACATCTTCGATGGCATTTTTTGTTCTAGAAATTCACAACTTGAGAAAGATGAAGAATGACAAGGATCTGTCTGGGCCAGTTTATTTGCTGATCATCTGCTAGAGATGCACTGAACTGACACAGCAGTTATTGATGTTTTGCTTTGTTGGTTTTCTATTTCATCTAGCAGGTCTTCCTGGTGTTCACTTCTTTAACAGACTATAAATACAAAGAGGAGGCTGACGTTTTTTAAGCAGTTAGTTTTCCACAACCATCCAAACAACTTCTTAATGCCACAGCCACACACAGACAGAAGTGCACGTAGCGAGCAGCAAGTCCTGCTGCTTCCCTCACCTCTTGCAACAGATGTTTTTGTCTTCGTTTCATAAGTTTGCTCTTACTTTTTGTTCAGCCACAACACACACACAGTGATGGTTGGGCTCGCAGTGAGGCAGATATGGCTCTATAGATGAGGTAGCACAGAATCATTAGGGCTGGAAAAGGCCTCTGAGATCATCTAGTCCAACTGTCAACCTAGCACCAATATCGCCCACTAACCCATGTTCCTTAGTACTACATTGACACGTTCGTGGACCACCTCCCTGGGCAGCCCATTCCAGTGCTCAACCACTCTTTCAGAGAAGCTCTTCCCAATACAGAACCTGAATTTCCCCTGGTGCAACCTGCGGCCATGCCCTCTGTCGACCTTAGCTAAGGACAAACAGAACGAATACCTCCCTCAGGGGACACCCGAGCACAGCCTGCTGTTCTGACAGCGACAAACTCACCGCTTTTGCCCAGGGCCTGGCCACTCTTGTAGCCCATCTTCAGCAGCAAGGCGAAGCCTTTGTTCTCGTTGCCTAAGGCGCTGCTCAGCACCAAGTCGCGTCGCTCTTTCTCTTCTTCCTTCACGCTCTTCTGCCTGTTCTTCTCGTTGGCTTCTTTTTGCTTTTCCTCTTTCTGAAGAGCTTCTCTCACGCGCCGCACCATGGGCACCCCCGGCCTCACATCCTCCCTAAGGATGCATGACCCCAGCAAGCGTTAGCCCACTTCTGGGTTTGGTTTTACGCGCTTACAACCACTGAGGATGAAACAAAAACACCGCCTACTTACTTAATAAATAAATCAGACATGTAATCTTCCTCTTCCTCGTCCCCCATGGCTAGCACACATGTCCCACTCAGACCTCTTCCTACAGATGCTGTCGATGAGGTTTACGGCGCACACGCTGCCTTTTTCGGGACGGCAGCCCTCCACCAGCCGGGGGTACGCTCACAAGGCTTCCCCGCTCCCCTTCCCCAGCAGAGCGCTACAGCCAAGCGCCTGCGCGCGGCCGCCCCTTGCCCCGCCCCGCCCGCCTGCGCACTTCCCGCTTCCTGCTGCGCTCCGCGGCCGGCTGTGCTCTGCTGAGGTGCGTTGGGGCTGGGGCTGCTCTAGCGGCTCGGGGCGAAGCCCCCGCATCTCCCTTTCCCCCGGTCGTTCTCTTGCCAGCTGGGCGGGAGCTCAGCGCGGAACCGAGCCGCTGGCGGCGTCTCCTCAGCGGGAGCGTCTCGTCGCGGTGAGGGGGTGCGGTGTGGGGCCGGGGCCGCGCTGAGGGCTCCGGCGCACCGCGGTGCGGTGGGAACGTAAGGTGCGCGCCGTTAGCGCCCGGCCTGGGGGCGGCGCGGGGCTGAGGCGGAGCGGCACTCTGAGGCTCCGGGCGGCCGCCCCCGGGCTGCGCGGTCGTCGTTCGTTCTGCTCTCACGTAAAGGTGTTGTGAGTTGATGTACGTCAGTGATAGGCAGCGCCTCTGAATTCTTCCCAACGCTAAGAAAAAAAAAAAAAAACCCAAAACAATCAGAAAACCAGCACCCTTCGTTGCTATCAGGTAGGGGGGCTGATTTAAAGAATAATCCAGTTACTAAATTGAAATCATTTTGTTTTGCTTTAAGAGTTTGTTGGGTTCGGCTATGAGTGGGGCAGCCGTGGGCACAGCAAGCAGCCTGAGAATGCACGCAGTAGGAAGATGTTGGCTTACATAACGCTTCTTAGGTGCTCTGCTTTTCCTGTTCTGCCCCGTGCCCTCATTCCAGCACTGCTGAGTTCAGGGTTTGCTTGTGCTGTGTTTTTGTTGTTGTATTGCTTTGTTTTTGCCTTTTGGGTTTGTTTTGCAAAACAAACAGTTGATTTTGTTTTGTATTTTTTTTTAATGATTTTTTCCCCCCTCTCTGTTGTCTGTTAAACAGCTCCGTTCACCTAAATGTAGCTCGCTAAGGTTACGTTGCCTTCGGTGTTTGCTTCCCCCACTGGTGTGCCTTGGTGGTGCCTTGCACCTACCCAAGGTCATTGTTTGAGCAGGACCTCGGCTCTTTGACCTGTAGTGCTCTGCTGGGAGACCCGCAGTCAGGCCACTGCTACTTGTATCCTGGCCGATGCCAGGAAGGCTGCCTGGGTTTCAGAAGGCTCATCTGTCCCATAAAGCAAGGCTGGTGGGTGTGGGGATCCAGCTGTCCCAAATTCTGTTGTTCTTCCTGCCTTTCTCAAATTTGTGATGGATGGCAAATCACATTAATATCAGTTCCATCTCCACACCTCTTACTCCTTCAGTTGCAGTTAAATAATTATAGCCGTCACAGAATTTCAACTGCAAAACTGTGTTAAGCTACAGGATAATGTCTGCTGTTGGTTTTTACTGGATGGGTGAGTTGGTAGGTCATCCGGTGGTTCTTAGTGATGTCTCCTAAACCAGCACCAGTGAGTCTTATTTCTAGAAAATATATGTATCTGACTTCCTTAACGTAGTGGTGCTGCTGTTAGCACATGTTGCTGCTGGAGCTCTGTTGTGCTCTGGAGCTATGTTTAGTGGAGCTCAGGCCCCGTGCTGTGCTATTTCTGTGAAACCCACTCTTTGTGTCTCAGGGCGTGCACATGTGAGAAAGGGAATCGGTCTGTCATTTCTGGAAGCAAAAGTTACTAATTCCCCACCAGTGCTCGTGGTGGTAGGATTCTTTCTCACCTTGTCTGTGGAGAATGTTGAGGAGGTGGCTGGATTCGTGTCTAAGCTTCAGGAATGGGCTCAAGGTCTCAATTAGAGCAGAGTGAGAGCTGTGCTTATGTGAGAGGAGGCAGTGAGACGTCTGTCAGCTCTTTAGTGTTTGTTTTGTTTTCATAGGCAGGGACTTTGGCATATATAAACTTTGGCTAAGAGTTTGCCCCTTAAGTTGCCCGTAGGTTCTCCTTTTTACAATTAACAACTCAGATTCCTGAAGTACTAATGGATGTACATGGTTGAAAATGAGTAGTTCTCATCTGGGACTCTGTAGTTAAGGTACTTCTAAACAGGCTTGAATCATGATTCCATAATCTGTAGGTTCCATCTTCACATCTTCATCTCATTGAAGTTTGATACTGTTGTACTGTATTTCATACTAATATTCCAGTTCTTATTTCAGAGTTGCTACCGTCTGTGATAAAACCAGAACTGAAGCAGGGATGGAGCTGGCTCATAGTTTGCTGCTGAACGAGGAAGCGTTGGCGCAGATCACAGAGGCGAAGAGGCCGGTCTTCATCTTTGAGTGGTTGAGATTTTTGGATAAAGTGCTGGTAGCTGCTAACAAGGTAAATTGCTTTTTCCTCTTTCTGAAACGCGTATTAATTTAGTGCTTGAGACAGTAGGTAACATCCAAGTCATAACTGTGTAATTCTCGATTCAGCTGCTGTTTTAGTTTGTAAGTTGTAAGTATTGAATTTAGGTACTCACTTGGACTCTCTGTTAAAATCCATCTACTTTGGTTTCTGTTTTCCAGTGTTGTAAATGTTTGGAAAGCAAAACCTTCCTTTCCACTGTAAGGAATCTTGATGGTAAAGAGGATTGAAATGTTCTCTGTGCAAGTAATACTGCAGTTTTAGTGAGTCATATAAAAGAAGGTAAAAATTACGTAGAACAGTTAATTCTGATCATTTAGCATCCATCTTCACAATTACTTGAGTGTATCTCATACCTCTGTGAGACAAGCAATTTGTCAAATTATGTAGGAGTAGTGTGAGGTTTTGCTTCAATCTCTTGTAGTTGTTACCAGGAGTTATGGGAAACAAGCTTAATTAATTTCATTAATTTTTGGTCCATTAACAGACAGATGTCAAGGAGAAACAGAAGAAACTGGTAGAACAGCTAACAGGACTCATCAGCAGTTCCCCAGGGCCGCCAACGCGAAAACTACTCGCAAAAAACCTTGCTGCTCTCTACAGCATTGGAGACACATTCACAGTTTTTCAGACACTTGACAAGTGTAATGACATCATCAAGAGCAAAGATGATACTGCAGCCTACCTGCCCACGAAACTGTAAGTTTGGTATTACTTGGGGAAGGGGGATGGTTTTAAAGCAAAGACATCCTGGATATTACAGAAATATCTGCCTGTATATGTGCGTGTTAAGTTAAATTTTGTGGAACTTATATTTTGTATGCTTAGTTGGAGTCTGTGTGTGCTTGATTTAGAAGGAAAAAAGGACTACGTCTGAGTTTGTGGAGGGCAGGATTTGAAGGTGACAAACACACTGTTTGAAAGTTTGATGCTTTCCTCTAAGCAAAGGAGTATGTAATGTTTCTTCACTTTCTTATGCCATGGAGAGGATAAGCAGTAGTTGAAGTAATGCAGTGAAGAATTTCCACTAGTTGTCTTATTGGTAATTGGACCCAGGTACCCAATTCACAGTGGAACCTGCCAGGATTGTCAAGTGGGAACGTTATTTATTGCTGAGAGAACTGTAACCAAATGAAGTTTGATTTTTTTTTTTCTCCTCCCCTCAAGCACTGCCTGTTTATATTCCCCTGTTATAATGTAGCTTGAACCTCTCAAGGAGAATCTGTATACTTGGATGTGTCTGTGTGTGTGTATGTGATCCTGTTTATCTTCACAGGCAGGAGCAGTCTTATTTGTAGGAATCTGTTAATACCACACACAGCATCTACTGAAACTTCTTCAGCACTCTCCCGTGGTACATGTGGGAGCATATTTAATATCTTGGCAGTGTCTAGCAGTCGCCAGTTCAGGCTGCCTTCAGATGTTGTTGTTACACACCATTAGGATAACATCTGAAGTCACCTTTGGGGCTGATACTGTCCTCCTTTTCCCTGAAACTGTTGCTACTCTGTGGGGAGCTTGCTGTTGTGTAGAAGAGCAGGGCAGGAGGCGTGCCAGTTAAGCAGCAGGCTGTAGAACCATGGAATCCCAAGGTTGCAAAGGACCTACAAGATCATCTAGTCCAACCATCCTCCCATTGTCATTGCTACCACAGGCTACTAGACCATATCTCATAGCTCCTCATCCAGATACCTCTTGAACAGTGCCAGGGATGGCGACTCCACCACCTCCCTGGGCAGGCCATTCCAGTGCCTGACTACCCTCTGAGAGAAAAATCTTTTCCTTATGTCTAACCTAAACCTCCTCTGGTACAACTTGTGGCTGTAATCACATTGCAAGGTAGTTTACCAAAAGAAATCATTTACCCAAGGATTTCAGGTTTACAAAAACCTTGGGAGCAATTTGCATATCCTACCGCACTGTGCTGTTACTCAAAACATGGTAATCAAAAATGGCAGAGAAAGAATGTGGTGATGTTTGCAGTGGTTTTTTATATATTTATATACATATATATTTGCATTCCTGCAGTCATGGATGCATCTTAGATTCTTAGCTTGAAAAGGGTGTCTCATTCAGTATCTTTGGAAAATATATCAAAGATCACAGGGTTGTTTCTTTACCAAGCACTTGTAGTTCAAGTGCACAAAATCCTGATCTTGCAGTAAGGTTCGTGCATGTTTGTCTTCTGCAGCTCACCCTGTAGATCATGTACTAATATCAATCCAAGCACATCTGTATTCTAAGAAGCTAATCACTTCCATGTTTTTCTTAATTAAGCACATGATTTAAATGCACTGTAAAACAATGAATATGATTAGCAGGTAATGAGTTTTTTATTCATCAATGCTGACTAAAACATCCATTTATACTTCAGTTTTTGTCTTCATTTAAATGATCCAGGAAATGAATATACCTATGGATGCCTCTTTTCTCAGGGCTGCTGTGGCGTGTGTTGGAGCGTTTTATGAGAAGATGGGCAGAATGCTGGGTAGTGCTTTTCCAGAGACAGTGAATAATCTTTTAAAGTCTCTGAAAAGTGCAGAGGTGAGTTTTGCAGCATTTTCCACATGTGGTCTTGATTCCATTTAAACTGAAACTCTCTCCTTCCAAAGGGGTTTGCTAAAATGCCTTTCATGTAGAAAAATGCAGATGGCTTGTCTGAAGTTAAACCGCGTGCATGTATTTGATCTGCAGAGAGAGTTTAGAGTTTTGCCATATTAATGTTATTGCAGTTGCTTTACTTTTAATTAAAACTGTGAATAGGTTGTAGGAACCATCTGAAATGCTGCACTAGGTTTCCCCTTGGGTACCATGAGTAAATGCTTCTGTTTTGTAACAAAAATGTTATGCTGCTTGTGGGCAGGATACACTGTAAGAAGAATCTGATATTGAGGGAATGTGCCATGGGTTGTCAGTGGGTCTGACAGGGCTGACATAGCTCAGTTTCTTTTGAAGTAAATGACAAGTTGGAACAAGTGCTGACTGTGTAGATCTTGACTCCTCCTCCTGCATATACACTTACTCTCTGTGAGTAATAAACATCTATAATCCCACTGCTGGATTTAAAGCGGGGACTTCTATCAGCGCTGAGTGTTACAATGGCTCTGCGTTCTGCCCTAAGGGTGCTTGTTTTCAGCAACACCCTGTGTGTGAGTATAGCACAAAACTTGACTACTTGGGCTTCACGTTGTCTCATACATTCTTTTTAGCTGCTTCTGTTTAGTTGTTGTTTCTTTAACCTGAGGCTGCAGCAGATGGGGAAGGACAGCAGCAACTTTTGCCATTTGTTGAACTGCTGGCACTCCTTAATTTGTGATAACAGATGCAATCCTACTAAAACCAGTTCTAGCATTCACTGCCACCTACAATCAGCCAGATAGCGGTTGTATGTGACTTCAGTGAACTATTATCCGTTTTCACAAACAGATGTGTGCGCAGAAAGGAAAATGCAGAGCTGTGTACCTGGTTCTTGGATATAAGCGTTATGTCTGCATTTCTGCATAAATGCCTCTTTATGTGTGCAGTCTCAGGGCCGCAGTGAGATCTTGATGAGTTTACAGAAGGTCTTAAATGGACTTGGAGGAGCAGCAGCTTCTTGTCACCGTGATATTTACAAGAATGCCCGGTCTCTGTTGACAGACAGATCTATGGCTGTACGATGTGCAGTGGCCAAGGTGGGTGTGTTTCTCCACAGTTCTAGGAAGTCTTTGTGCTGTGATTGTGAAGTGTCTGCTTTTAAGCTTTCATCTGTTGCTTATAATGGAAAAATTGGTTATTATTTGGGAAAGGTGAGTCCTTGCCAGTTTACATCAAAGGCTCAAATGTTTGACTTGCTACTTTGTGTACACTGAGGTACAATAGTATTGATTTCCTCACTTCATAAACAAATAATGAGATAAAGTAAGTTAACTGTGGGTCTCAGTGGGAGAGGTTTTAAGTAACAGGTTTCTTTTCTTGTGTTTTTCTTATACTTTTTGTGTGTTAACCTGTTCTGCAATTCTTCTGATAGTTCATTGTTACATAATTTTTATGGTGATAGAGTGGGGAAAAAAACTGAACTCTGAAGTTATTCATATTAAAATGTTTGCAGAATAAACCTGATAATGGCATTGAAACTTAGAAGGTAAGAATAGTCTCTGTTGGTTCTCAGCAAGTTTTTTTTTTTTGGTGTCTTTTTTCCTTCTGCAGTGTTTGCTGGAATTACAAAATGAGGCGGTGTTTATGTGGACAGCTGAGCTGGAGAATGTTGCAACGCTGTGCTTTAAAGCTCTGGAAAACTCAAACTATGGTGTGCGGGTTGCAGTGTCAAAGCTTTTGGGAACTGTCATGGCTACGGCACTGATACCAAAACAAGCAACAGGTACAATCCTCCTGAATTATGTCCCCAAACAAATTGCATCTTCCATATCGTGTTGCATGATACGATATTTTGTTCCAGTTCATGAACACCTGTAGTTGATTTGCTGTTGTTTTTTAAACCTCCGAGTTTAAAAAGAGGTAAAGCACTCATTCTCTCTTGTAGTCATACAAAGACAAAGGAAATGGTCAAAAATCATTTGGGAGAAAGAACTTATTTTGTAAGCACAAAACAAAGCTGTTAACTGAAATGTTGGCTGGATCTATGTGTCGAGAGAACTCTGAATTGATAATTCCAATTTTTGAGATAATTACTTGTATTGCTTGGAACTTTAGGATTAAATGGTTGCTTTTCTCTTGGCAAAAGTGATGCGACAGAATGTGAAGAGGGCTACTCTTGAGGAAGTCTTGGAACTCATGGCCACGGGATTTCTGCGAGGAGGGTCTGGTTTCCTAAAGAGCGGCGGAGAGATGCTGAAAGTAGGAGGATCTGTCAATAGGGAAGTGAGAGTTGGCGTTACTCAGGTTTGTGATAATCTGTAGTGGGTTTTTTTTCCCCTCAAATTAAGTAACATTTGTACATTGTAACACTTTTAGGAGGAAAATATATACTTCTGGTCTTTATTTGCTTGTAGTAACTTGCAAGGCTAATTTGATTTGTTTATTTGGTGAAATGTATGGACAGTGTCATTCACCTATGTTACATTTTATTAGTGGTGTACTGTAACCATAGATTAAAATACGTGCTGGAAAAGGCTTACTTGATTGGTGTGTCTCAGTTGGGATTAAAAAAGATGTGAGAAATTAGTATCCTAACATGCTTCTGCCCTTTTGTGTGCTGGCTCTCTCTGGTTGCTGAGTAGTAACAAGCAGCCCTAGCTTGTTAAACTGTGTTTCTTCTCTCCATATGTCTTTCTTGAATAGATGAAGTCTTGTGAATATGGAAGCACTGTTTGTCTAGTAGAGGAAGATAGCAGCAGCATATCTTCAAATTCAGGCCTTCCCACTCTGACATATTTCTGCTGCAGAAAGTTGTCAGAAGGCAGATTTTTTGATCTAAGAGTATTTTATGAAATAAATCCTGGTTTTTTTTTTTTTCCTTTTTTCCCCAGTCTTTTTCAGGTGCTTTTGGTAAAAATGCATGGTCTTCAACATGAACTAGAACATGTTTGTGTTGTTGCTGATACTTATATTATTGCTGTAGATTTTTTTTATTACTATTTTTTAAAATAAGAATCGATGCAGCTAGAACTGTGGGCAGGACTTTACTGTCATCAGAAGTGTATTACGCACTTCACACTGCATGTAGCAGTAATAGAGAGCTGCCCTTGGTGCTGGAAACAGTTCAGCAAGGGCAGATACTGGCTAAATTCATCTTATGTAGCCTGATCAAGGTTGCATATAACTAACTGTTATTGCTGCTGTCGTGCAGTATGCATGGGTATTACTGCACTCATTACTCTGCAATGATCAAACAGTCTTTTCTTATTGTTTTAATTGGATCTGTATGTAACTTCTGAATTTGCAGGCCTATGTTGTCTTTGTTACAACATTAGGAGGTCAGTGGTTGGAGCGCAACTTTGCTACATTTTTGTCACATGTACTTGACCTGGTCTCCCATCCTCGTGCAACTCAGACCCACGTGGAAGCAGTGTACTCTCGAAGATGTGTGTCCTTCATCCTGAGAGCAACTGTGGGCAGCTTACTGGGGGAGAAAGCACAGATTGCAGCTGCCAAAGATATATGTCAAGCCATTGGTAAACAGATGAAGGCAGTGGGTGAGAAACATATTTCCTTATTTGAGACCTATTGAAAATGATTGCTGTATATGCTGAGTCAGCCTTTTTCCCCACTTAATTCTACCGTGAGGAGTAATTCTGTTGCTATGGTAAAAGATAATTCAGTTGCTTTCTATTTGAAATGAAATATCTAAAATATAAATTCTGTCAGAAAGATGATTGTGTAAAATTTGCTTTTATCCTCTGTTGGCTTTTGACGTTGCATTTGCTTTGATTGCAAAAGCACACTTTTTTTACCTACTTTGCATTCCATCTTAGGATAGGTTGCACTTAAAGTTGCACAGTTCGGCTGAAGACCAGATAATGTCCTTGTACCTATCCTACCAATATGCATAATGAGATCCAGTTCAATTTTACTGGTGACAAATAAAGATGTAATCCAAAGACAGATATTTAAGAAGATAAATGTGGACTCTTGAATATGTAAGAGGACTGGCAATTAAAACTGTTGGCATTTGTTTCTTAGAAAATAATTTGAGCTAGAGTTTGGAAAAGGGAGATGGAATTACACAGCAGTACATTAATTAAACAAGTGATGGAGTGTTTCTTTTTCTTTCTTTTTTTCATTTTTTTTTAATGCCACCATCTAATTTGATTTTAAATTAATGTTTTAATGTTTGGAAATGCAGTTGTCTTTGAAGCTTTTCCAGGTTTTTTTCATAGGGGAGTTATGTCTGATTTAGTTTATATATTATACATATAATAATATGTATAATAGACAAATATTATATATTATACATATATTATATGTGTGTGTTTATATATATATATATATAAATATGAAGCATATAAATGTAATAGCAGGAATTCTGATTCCTTGCTTTGATTATTTATAGATTTCTGCAATTTTATATATACACACACATACACGTGTGTGTATACGTGTGTGTGTGTGTGTATATATATGTATATAAAATTTATTAGATGGATTTTTATTTGGTAATGATTTGTTTATCTCCTTCACCTAAGGAGGATCATTTGATGTTGAATTTATATTGCATTGGATGTATAATTTAAAGCTGATACTCAAGTTTATTTTCTTTGAAATGATAGTTGCAGCTTCCTTACCCATCAGGGTATCCTCTTATCCTGTACCCTATAATTCCAGGGACATTGTGTTAGGGTAGAAAACAAGAAGTGGAACCTGTGGAGTTAATTGGAGAACTGGATAAATTCATGATGATAAAAGATATTTAATAAAGGTCTAGGGTTTTTTTTTCTTTTTTGCAGTTTTGTTTTGTATCTATGCATGTAGAACTTAGACACATTGTCTTCCTGGTTCCTTCATCTATAAGTATATGCATATACATAAATGCATTTCATACATACTGCATATGTGTATACTTATTTTTACTGTGTTACAATATTAACCCTATCTCTTAGTGCACTGTTATCCACAGTAACTTCTGGATGCCTGTTTTATATAGTCTTTGGATGATTATGTTTGACTGGTTGCTGTAAAATTTATTTTTCTTCAGAACACGTTCACTTTGAGCTCACACTATGAGCAAATTCGTGGTTTTATTTTAGTATTTAGGGATGATGTCCAAACTAAATAGTTCCTTTCTATTTTGTGTATGCTGTATTCTTTGTATGTGATACTTTATTCTTTTGTGCAGAAGCTGTGGTGAATGATGCTAACAGTGAAAATAAAGCAGGAGCTGCTGATGTGGCTGCAAGCCAGCATGTGATGGTGTGTGCTCTCCAAGAACTGGGCAGTCTGGTGCAGAGTCTGAATGCTACTGCATCTCCTCTTATTCAAGAACCCTCTATTGGTATGTAGATAAACTTACACTGATTGAGTTATTAGAGCAATGAATATGAAATATGATCGCAATCTGTTAAAATAATTAATGTGTAAGAAAGAAAATGGATTTAACTGCATAGTGTTACTAACATTTTTTTTTTAAAGAGAAAGGCTAAGTTATGAAATTCAAGTACTTCAATTCTGACATTTTTAACTTTCATATTGTCTGTTTGATACTGACTCAATTCAAATCTCGACTTGCTAAGAAGCATATTGTAATATTACAACTATAAACTCTTCTTCTGTGTAGGTCTGTTGGAGACAGTAACATCAGTTCTTCTTCATCCCAGCATGGCTGCTCGACTTGCTGCTGCGTGGTGCTTGCGGTGTGTAGCTGTGGCATTGCCTTTTCAGTTGACTCCATTTTTAGATAGATGTGCAGAAAGACTCAACAATCTGAAGACCTCCCCCGAAGCTGTTAGTGGCTACAGCTTTGCAATGGCTGCTTTACTAGGTGGTGTGCATCAGTGCCCCTTAGGTATTCCTCATGCCAAAGGAAAGGTGAGATAATGAGGTTTGTTTGTGAATGAACTAAAAGATGTATTTTTTCAAGAAGTAATTGCTTTCCAGAATGTGTGACATAGTAACAAATTAAAAGGATTGTTGAAATTGAACTTGTACCTAGCATGAGCATTGGTTGGAGCCCTTGTTTGTACATACGTTGCTCCGAAGGTAATGCCTCCCATCTGCTTCTATAGAAATTACAATAAATATGGAGAGCACAGTAATGTTATTTGATAGAACAAAATCTCAGCTACAAAACACTAGCTCTCATCATAGTCACCATCATTAGTTATACATTTTTGCCAGCAATGATCAAGAGCCTGCATTCTGCGCTTGTAGAAATCTGCACCAGCAGAGGGGACCCACTCCTCACCGTGTTCACATCTACTGTTTGATCTTCATTAGCGTTCAGCAAGTGTCAATGGGTGCCATTTTTTCCTGCATGGAGGAATTCAATTCCACCCTTTTCATTTATAAGCAACCCACTGTCAGATGCCGTTTTGTCAGTCTGCTCTTCTGCTGCCATCTGTCACATGGCAACAGAATGTAGTGCAATATTGGTGGGAGGGTTCAGCCTCTACTACTGTACCACCGAAATCCACCTCTGATGTTGCAGGCCAACATAACAAAGTAAGAGGCGTTACTTTTGGAACAGCCCTCCTAGCATTTCATTTGCAATATTTATCAGCTTTTTGTTCCCCTCTTTCAAACTTACATTAGTTAATAACTACTGAAGAAAATATTACCTGTTCTATTTTCATGTGCGTAAGCCTGTCTGCATGTAATGTAATCTCATCTTTATGGAAGAGTTTAAATATTAGAGCATGTTTACATATAATCAGTAAGAGGATTTGTAGTAGTGTGGTAATTTATATTTTTAAAATCCATTTTTGTTGTTATTGCAGATGGTGGTTAGTATTGCTGAGGATCTGTTACGAACTGCTGCACAGAACAGCAGGCTTTCCTTGCAACGGACTCAAGCTGGATGGCTTTTACTTGGAGCACTTATGACTTTAGGTTGGTGAAACCAGTTGTTTTATTTGATTTTAGTGTTTGTCCAACATTTTTGATTATCCATTGTACAAACAGTCTTTACAGATTGTCAGTGCAGTATTGATACCACAGGAATCAAAGACTTCATTTATTTCAGTTGTGATATTAACACTGGGGAGAAGTGGAATATTAGAGTAAGCAGAAGGTGTTGGTCCTCAAATAAACAGACAAAATTAAAAGTAACAAAAATCAAACAAAAGAAAAGAGTAGATATTTTTTTATTTTTAAACCAAGCATTTAGTCAGTCTATGAAAATGGGCAATTCTGTGATGCAAGTTGTTTTATTTGCAGTTTATTTCTTGTCCAAGCATGTCCCTGGATAAGCAACAATACTGATTAGGGATGATGGGAATGATGCTTTAAAAGCTGTTCAATTGGCTTCAAAACAACAACAGCAACAAGAAAAATGCAATCAAACTTCTGTTTGTGATGGCAAGGCACTGGCACAGGCTGCCTGGAGAAGCTATGGATGCCCCTTCCCTGGAGTTATTCAAGGCCAGGCTGGAATGGGGCCCTGGGCAGCCTGATCTAGTGGGTTACAGCCCTGCCTTTGGCATGGGAGTTAAAACTAGTTGGGCTTTATGGTCCCATTTACCCCAAGCCATTCTATGATTCAACATACGATTGTTCATATATGCCATCACAGAAATATCAGAGGCACTATTTTGAGAGCATATAAGTACTCTTGAATTTCAAATCAATTATTTTTCAGAATTTAAAAAAATATATAATGTTTTAATACATTCCTCAGTATTTTGATCTGTCAACAAACACCATTTGTGTTTCCTATTCCCCAGACTATTTCATTTTTGCTGAAAGTTTTCTGACAATGTACCACTATTTTGATTGTCCTTCTCCAATATGTTTTTAATGCACTTTCATTGGGCTTTATATCTAAATCTTTTTCAGGAGGTTTCTGTAAACCTGATTGTGGAACTAGTTTTCTAGTCAGTATCTATCGTTTAGTTTTCTATCATATGAATAAGCTAAGGTGGGCTAAAGAGCTTGCCTTCAAAATATGACATTGTAAGTCAGGATAAAAATACAAGCATCAGTGTTTACATCTTGCAGTATTCAACATGGAATTGGTTATTCCCTATTTTTGGTATGAATATCAACAAGCATTTAATCTTTGTGATTTACTTGCTTGAATGTACAAAGGAGAACAATGAAGAATAAAGGAAACTTACTTAGGGAGGGAAGTTTAAAAGAGAAGTGGAGTAAGAGGAAATAGCAATTAAAAGAGCAAAAACCTTAATGGCAGATTTTTCATACTTTGTATAATAAACGGTCTTACTAATCTGTCACTTTAATTTTTGCATAGGTCCATCTGTTGTTCGTTATCATCTACCTAAGATGTTGCTGCTATGGAGAAATGTGTTCCCACGATCTCTGAAGGAGTTAGAAGCAGAAAAGGCAAGAGGAGACTCTTTTACCTGGCAAGTAACGCTGGAAGGCCGCGCTGGGGCTCTGTGTGGTAAGAATTTCAAATTTCAAAACCAGTACTGGACAGTAAAACAGAATCCCAAATATTATAGAGAAAACTTTCTTAATTTCCATTCTTTCATTGAAAATGAGTAAGACTTGTCAGAGTTTTACCAGTGACCTGTTTTAGGTACGTAGCCTTATGAATGTGTCACATGGTCTTTTGAATAAATATTTTTAGTTGCTGCTTTGCTTACATTCCCTTAGGATCTGTATGTTGCTCATGCATTGTATTTATTTTTGAGTAATATTTTAACTACTTTATTATCAGCTATGAGAAGTTTTGTCGCTCACTGTCCTGAGCTCCTTACTGAGGATGTAATCAGGAAGCTGATGACACCTATAGAATGTGCCATGACAATGATGTCACAGTAAGTAGAGTTTGTTTTTAAGATATTGTTCTATGACCTCGAGAAGCACAGTGTGAGATTAAGAGATAGTCATTTGATAACAAAGTTGTTATTACTGAGGGGAAGTTGCTCTTCTAATCTGCAGGTGTTTTTGCTCTTTTGTATGACAAACAGGTATACAGATTGTAAAGTAAATAGGTACACAGGTATTGGACCAGAAGGATTATCGCATTACAAAGGAATAATGAAATAAAGAGCTTACCCATCTCCTGGGCTCACAGAAGGGCTCCAAGAGGAGTGATCTCCAGATAGAGATGCTTCTTCCTTGGGAGTCAGCCCTTAAATGGGGTCTAGGAGGTGGAGCCAGGCTCCACCCCTTCTGGTCACTCAGGTGAAATTGCATTCACCTGTGCCCCTGTGGCTGACTCAGTGCTCGCCTCAGGTGGTCAATCAGAGGTTCAGGCTGTGATTCAACTGTTCCCATACACTCTTTGTTCACATTTTTCCTGTAGCTGAAATGCTATAACTAATTTGTTTTAATTCGTGTTCTCCGATTTTAACTTAATACTATACTGTTGCTGCTTGTTCATATTGGGGAAAAAAACACTTTTTTGTGACCATTAGTACCTACGGTCTTCAGCTTTCTTGAAGTATGTGCTTCCACATACATGTGCTTCCTTGTTAACCGTGTTTTGAATTTTCAGCAAGCTTTTTGACTTCATGGTTTGCTTATCCTTGTGCAAGAGATGAGAAAGCTCCAATCCTGGTGTGCTGCCAGATGTGAATCAGTAAACTATCTGTTTACAAAATGTACTAGTGAAAAACATCAAACAGTTCACAGCATAAAAGAACAAAACACAATTTTGGGTCACATTTTGTGCTTTTGTTTAAGTAGCAGTTTAAATTAAAAAAACAAAAAAGCCTCATTATAATTACTTCAAAAAAATATCTGAAGTTATTTAAGTGGTGCTGCTGACAGTGGATCTCTGAATGCTATTTTCCTGTTTAGAGTAGGGACAAATCATGTGAAAAGGAATCTGAAATATTTTTTTCAGTAAGTACAGTATTTCTAGCTGTCTCTTTTTCTTCTCTTGATCCTGTAGCATTCCATCAGTTATTAAAGCCCATGGAGCTCATCTGAAAGCTAGTGCAGCTATGGTCCGTTTAAGACTTTACGATATACTGGCTTTATTACCTCCAAAGACATATGAAGGTATGGGTTGTTTTTGTTTTTGATTATTGTTATTAAAGTTAAAATTTCACTCTATATGGGTTTTTTTTGCTTCTTTTGATGTATTTTTGGTGCTTGCTTCTGATGCAGATACCAAGTGCAAAGTAGAAAACTGGGAATCTGCAAGAGTCTTGCATTGTTCCTCATTTTCTGTATGTCATTTTGTCTGTGTGGATATTGCAATGTATCAGAGTAACACAGTATAGAAGTTCTAGTTTTGTTTGTAGGATTGAGAGATATGGAGATCATGTTTTCCGTGTTCTATGGTGTTTTACATCATTACTTAGGATACAGAGACATGGGTTCTTATTCTCAGCAGTAGTGTTGTCAGATTTACTTCTGACCGTTCACTACTTGTAAAATTGAGATAACAGCACATGCTTTGATTTGGAACTTCTGATCTGTAGCTGAAATGTTTTGGTTAAGAAGTAACAATGATTCTTTTTAATGTCCTGTGTTCTAGGTTCATTTAATGCGCTTCTTCGGGAGTTGGTAGCAGAATTTACTTTGACAGACAACTCCGCTAATACAACCACATCACTCCTGAGGTCTCTTTGTCATTATGATGACAGTGTTCTTCTTGGCTCTTGGCTGCAGGAGACTGATCATAAGTCAATTGAAGACCAGGTAATAAGGAAACAGGACAGTAATGAATTATCTGCAATGTCTCTCTGGGTTATGAAGTTTTGCTCCTTTTTTCTGGACATACTTCAGAGGTTTGCCAAGTTTTCTTTCCATGTACTGCACGATGTTTTGATAAAACTGCCTGCAGATGAGAGGGTCATAACACTTATGCAACTTGGATGTCTTTGGTTAGTCAGCTAACCTAGTTTCTTTAAAGAAACTATTTTAAACATCTCTTTAGTGTAACAATTATTCTCATACATTGTTCAAAAACAACTTAAGTTCCTCTTCAATTGTTTTATAAAGAAATTGCTATCAAAATATCAGCGTTGCGAGTGGTGGTGAGGAAAAACAAGATCTAACTTTTTAAAGGTACAGCATGAAATCGCCTATTAAATTTGAGTTAACTCAGTTGTGTTGGCATTGTAAGGAATTTGCTACACTTCTAGACAAGGCACATCTTTGAAACATAGGATTTTAAAAAGCCAGGAAGCAAAAGTTGTTATGGGACTGGATGAAATTTTTCAGATCAGCTCCTGATGTGGATACAATTACCTTTTTTTTTAAATTTTTTTTTTTTATTTTTTACATATGCTCCTTAAGGACAAATGGAGCTTTGGGAACAATTCATTGATTCATTTATCGTTTTCTCTAGACAAATAACTGTTCTGAGCATTGGCTGAGCTGTACCATAATAAGATTTTTGACTCACCTTCTCAGAAAATTCCTGGAATAAGGAGGGGAACTGAAAATCTCCCTTCTACCACAGCCTGTTTAATAGTGGCAAGGCTTCTTAGAAGGAAGTTGTACTGATAGAACTGATCCAAAAGCCAAGACTGATAGCAAGTGTAAAAAATGGAGGGTAAACTGAGTTTTTTGAGAAAAATCAGCATGTCAAAGAAGAGGAAGGCTTTTTCTAAACTTTATTCCTTTGCTGTGGTAGATATAGAGTAGACTTTGGTGCACTATTCGATCAACAGCTTTCCGGGGAAGTCTCTCCACATCCTGCCTCCTTTTTTTCCCGAGCTTGTTGAACAGTAGCACTGTTGGTGGAACTGAAAGCCTCCAGTGAGTCGCAGACAAAACATCCTGTGTTTGGTCACATTATTTTAAATGATATCAAATTTACTCTGTTTTCTAGCCTTTTAAGAATATAGAATTACTGGAGTCAAATTTTGTTTCGTGATGAGATAATAAGCTGTGAAAGTAAGTGTTTCTTCAGAGGAAATAAATGATTGATTGTGTTTCTGAAGGAATGATGGTTAGGAAGTAATTTCATGATGGTAGGCATAAGCAATTATAATACAATTTCAAAACCTTTCTAGATAGAGAATCATTACAACCAAAATTGACTTATTAGTATGCTGTGTTGTAACTCAGTATTCACAATGAATGAATAATTTTTTTTTTTTTTTTTTTTTTTGAGAAGTCAGTTTGTAGTTACTGTTTCAGAAGCTGCTGCTGGTACCAGAAGTTACATGCCTTTCTCTAATTTTTGTGTCTTACTGCTAGGAGTCATAGTTTGTGTGCTTATCCAAATGTTAAGTGCTCTGACTGTCAGGGATTTAACTGGCCCTGTAAATGCTAATCTATGCATGCCTAGGGATGCTGCAGTTGCTTTTAATTGTTTGTAATGCAGTTTTCTGTTCTTAGCGACTGCGTATGTCTTTGGTTTACCACCAGTTCAGAATATTGTCTGCAAAGATATATTCAGAGGTGTTCATGTTATGTGGCATTTTGCAGCTTCAGCCAAACAGTGCATCTGGAAGTGGTGCTTTGGAACATGATCCTTCTTCTATTTATTTGCGCATCCCTGCCGGTGAAGCTGTACCCGGTCCCCTTCCTCTAGGAGTGTCTGTCATCGATGCATCTGTGGCTCTCTTTGGTGTAGTTTTCCCTCATGTGTCTTACAAACACAGGTCAGTTTACATCTGTGTTCAGTTTCAGAATCTAATGCTTTAGTTCCCTGGATAAGTATCAAGTTTTTATTCTTGAAATAAGAATCTGCTTTGAAATCAACAGTCTCTAAGTTTAGGAGTCAGTACTGTGTGTTCAGTGTGTCTCAGGATTCCAGAATACATATATTTACTCAGTTGAAAAACAAGATGATTTCCGTGGTTTATCAGTTTTGTAGGTTGGGGTTAAGAGGTACAGGCTGGATTTCTCTCTCCTCTTAGTTTTTCGACAGCAGTCATCTCTCTACAACCAAAACTCCCTGCAGAATATCCATAGAAATTAGCTTAAAATCAGCCTTGAACACGTAGCAGTGGAATTCTTTGGATTTCAGCTGGCTTCCTTAAGTGAGACTGTGATTTACACTAAGTGGTTTTATGGATAATTAAAAAAAGAAGAAATGAATTTGCATGAAATATGAAGGAAAATACGCTGGTCTTTATTGAGTTATGAGTTATCGGGACTGTTTGTCATTTAATTTAGCTAAGTCATCACTGAGCACAGAATACAAGCAGCTCTGAGATTCATTTAAAATGAAAATTACCCTTCAGTGCAATACTGCTGGAAGCAGTTTTTTCTTTGAGTGGTCAGTCTCATTTTGCAGTAAGCAATTGTAAGCAGTAAGCCTTAAGTCTAACTGATATTGTTAGCTATGGAAAAAATTAGCTCATTAACTGCCGATTAGTTAACTATGCAAGCTGCTCATTATACTCCTGATCTTGATATCTTTTAGACAGCGTTTCTCTCAGTAATGCTTTGTGACATGATTTTAAAAAGGGAAAACAATGGGAACAACTATAGGAGTCTGTAGAATAACACTGGTTTTGAATGATAGTGCAGATGCAGCATTTTTCCAGTCCCCTCCTTGTAGTTTTCTAATTGTACATCCAAACAGTATCTGAAGACCTCCCCTCAGTGGTGTTTCCTTCAAAAGGGACAATAAGCACTTATGGATAATCTAAAAGAACTAACAGCAACCAGAAAAACCACCCTTTCCACCTAAGTGGAATACTCTCTACAGCCCCTGAAATATAAATTCTGTGACTGATTGTAAGTCACTGACAGTAAGTTCTGTTGTGAGAATTTTTTCACTTGCTGCATTTTGGTTTGCATTTTGAAAACATCTCACTTAAATTATGCTCTTTCCTTTGTTTTAGACTGCAGATGTTGGATCACTTTGCTGAATGTGTCAAGCAGGCTAAAGGTGTTCGACAGCAAGCCGTGCAGCTCAATATCTTTACTGCTGTTCTTAGTGCCTTGAAGGTGAAACTAACAAACTTGTAGATGCCAAAATTCAGCAGTTTGATTCATAGATTTGCATTCAGTACAAAAAGCTGTTAGAAGAACATTACTAAAGCTGCTACTTCCGATTTTGAAAATCTGCAGGTTGACACATCAGCCCCAGCATACAGCTGAAGGGCATGCCCATTGAAGTGCATGATATGGAGCACGTGAGAGAATTCTTCAAATGTGACAGCAAAATTCTATCATATTTGGGCAAAAATGATTTTTTTTGAGCTTTTAGTTAGGTAAAGTTTTCATGGTAGCAGCAAAAGTCAAATTTCTTCCCTAAGGGCTATCTGTCAAATGTCAAGTCTGTCTTTGGAACTTAACAGAGTTTTTGGAGAGAAAGTTGTCACGGATCTCAAGCTGGCAAAACGTTGCTTCTCTTCCTTGCTTTCTTCTTAAAAACATGAGCCATGTTGAAACACGAGACACATGTTGAACACTATTTTCTGAGACAGAAGCCTGGGTTTTGCCATGCCAAAAGGCCAGAGAACTTCAAAATTTCAGGACAGAAAATGGGCTTCTGTGGTAAAGCCATCAGTGTTTTCTGCTCTAACACAGGCAGTGTTTGTACCTTACATGTATTAAATTGTTTTTCCTGAAGTAAGGCAATGTCTTATGAGTGGAATATGGAAACCAAAAAAGTTGCAGAAAGCGTGGTATTATTTCTCTGTGACACATACAAAGTACTATATAAATTTTCAACTGAAATTATTTTAGTTACCTACGGTCTCTTTGAGCATTTCTTGCAGAAACATAATGAAGTTGTGGTTTTCCTCTCTAAGGAAGAGATGTTAGTGAGCTGTAAAGCCTCTTTCTCTCTGTGCCCATCCTTCTTTCTTTTTCCCTCTTTCTTTTCAGACATATCTTGTGTGTAACAATGTTAGATTCAACAGTACCAGCATGCATAATAGCACTGTAACACATTTGTAAACAGACAGGTGTAACAAGTCCTTAATGCATGTGAAATAGGTAGAATGTTGGCAAAGGTGAGACTGAGCGTGTTATTGGTTTTGAGTTTTAAATGTTTTCAACAAGTGTATTTTAGGAAAAATGTACACAAATGTAAGCAAAAAAAAGTTTAATTTTCAGTTGAAGCTCGCTCTTGTATTAACATTGCTGCTTGGAATATTCTTTCATATTTGTTCACGTAGGGGTTAGCTGAGAACAAAAGCACATTAGGACCAGAAGAAGTTCGCAAGTCTGCTCTAACACTGGTAATGGGCGCACTTGATAACCCTAACCCTATTCTGAGATGTGCAGCAGGAGAAGCTCTTGGTAGAATGGCTCAAGTGGTTGGAGAAGCCACTTTCATTGCTCGAATGGCTCAGTACAGTTTTGATAAGTAAGTTGACTTTGATTCAGAAAAAGAAATAAAATGTAATTTAATGTATGTTGGAAGATCTACTAACAACATATTGATTGCTATTTCTTTTCATGCTTTATTACTGTGACTAAGCAGGCCTACCAAATCTTCAAACCGTGTCTTCAAATTTTGATATATTTCTTGTGACTCTTCCAGGAATGAAAGCTCATTTGTTAAATTACTTGGAATTAAAAGTGGTAGAAATTAAGAGTTTTTGATGGGTTGCTTCAAGTGACTAAACTGCTTCAGATAGATAAACTCAGCTTACATTACATATGTCTATAACATGAATTGTATTATGGTGGTTCTGTTTCATGAAAACATCTTCTTTCCAAATCGGTTTAACTTATTTACTGGCCTGTATTTTTTTCCATATTTTGTCTTTAATCTCAGATCTTTAGAGAGATACCTGGTAGGTATAAAACAACACATTTCCCAGTTTTTCTGCTTAAATGGAAGCTGGTCTGTGAATCTGAATGCAGGTGCAGCACCTGTCATTTGACTGACCACACTGCGTGTGCTCATTCTCTACCTCTGAGTAATTCAAAATTTCCCCATTATTTCATCATGTTAAATATCATCTTTATAGTCTTTTATATTTCTATCATTGGTATCATTCATTGGTGCCTTATGCAGGACTGTAGATGATAATAGCTGCCAGTGTTGATGCTGTTGTGCCATTTTTGCACATCTGAGATTTGTATTTACTTTGCTGCTGTTGTTCACTAATGACTGTGGACATGCTTGTCTCTCACATATGGACCAAAAAAATTTCTTCAAACGATGATATCCTTTTCTCTTTCTCTCTTTATTTTGTAACTATGAAGAGGGAAGAGAAAGTTATTAAAATAAAATTTTCTTGACTTGCTTTCTATGTAATCCAGTTTAATAGCAGTATAGATTAAGTACAGATTAAGGAAGGCTTCTCAAGATCTGTAAGGTGGATGGCAAAATGCTGTTAAAGGTAGAGTCATTTGAAGAGTTAAGGTACTTGAAGGATTTTTTTTTTAATCCAAATAATTAATTGAATTACACAATTTATTTCAATGTTTATAGGTTAAAATCTGCTCGAGATGTTGTATCAAGAACAGGCCATTCTTTGGCTCTGGGTTGCCTCCATCGATACGTTGGTGGGATAGGTTCTGGACAGCATCTGAAAACCAGTGTCAGTATTCTTTTGGCTTTGGCACAAGATGGAACTTCTCCTGAAGTCCAGGTAAAAAACAAAAAAAAACAAAAAAACCCAAAAAACAAACAAACAAACAAAAAACAACCCCACAATCATCAGACAATGAATTTTAATTGTGAATGTTTTGAAATAGAAGTTGAATCACCTGTTTAGGTGCTTTTTAATAGATATTGTCATATAAGCCAAACTGTATGGACGTAGCATTTGCTAAGGAATGTTAAACCAGCAGATTTTGCTTTATAGTTACAGTTGGTTTGGAATAGGCCCAAATCTGCTCGTGTTACCTTAGCTGTCTATACTAAGGCTTTAGTAACTGTCTCATGGTCAGTGTATGGTCAGCTGTTGGAGGCATCGCTAATTAACAGTAATTTTCTTTGCGAAGCAATTTTGACTTGTGTGAAACAGTGAACAAAATATAGCAGTACATCTTCCTGGGAAGGTTATACTATAATAATGAAATTTGAGGTCTGTTGCAGATAAACTGAAGTTTCTCTTTGCATTTGGGACAAAAAGAGAATATTAGGGGAACTAGTAAGGAAGTGGGGAGGCTTCTGTAGTTGAGTTTATCTGCTGTGTATTAATAACATGCGGAAGGTCTCCCAAGAAGACCGTTTGACTGCTGAAAGTTGCTGGTAGGGTAAGAGGGGAATAGATATGCTGCTGAGAGCACTGCCTTTGGGGTTACAGATCATGTATGAATAATGCGTGCAGAATGTTTCCTAACTGAAAGTATTTGGAAATTGGGATAGCATGCTATGTCTTAACTCTTCCAAAAGAAAAGTGAGGGGAGCAGTGTCTTTTTCTTTCTTTACTGTCCTGTAACTCCTTGTTTGTGGATGCTGCTGTAAAAAGAGCGTATGGAGCAGTATGTCTGTATTGACATGAAGTTAAATGTTAAAAGGAAAAGTGGTGAATCTTTCATTTTCTTCAGCAATGTAATCTATCAGAGCACTAGAATAATTGCTTCTCCATACTTTGTAAAATGCAAATGAACCTTTCATCTTGTGATGTAAATCAGTTTCTTAAAGTGTCAAAGGCACTTCCTACGAGGTGCTTTGACAACTGTCTGCTTCTGAATCTACATCCAGTTTTACAACAGAAGTGATTCTGTATTTTTCCAATCTTAAGGGGTCACTTTTCATTTTTCCTTTTTTGTGGTGTTGGGGGGAGGGAGGTGGGCTAAAGGGGCCTTGTTTCTATTTTTGGTTTTTTTTAAGTGTTTGCTCAAATTCCTTGTCATCTTCATCTCCATTATCCACAAAAGTGCTGGCAGCCAAGCAGCATGCTAGAAATATTTCAACTCCGAAGTGATTGCTTGAGGTTATGATCTTTGAAGCCCTTCTGGAGTCAGAGAAGATAACTAGATGTGTAAGCAAGTGTGTGCAGAACTAAGCTCAGTCTACATGTAAGTTTCTGTAACTTTCCTAAATATATTACTGATTTTTTTTATTTTTTTTTTCTAATAGACCTGGTCTCTCCATTCACTTGCCTTGATAGTTGACTCTAGTGGACCAATGTACCGTGGCTATGTGGAGCCAACACTTTCTCTAGTTCTTACTCTGCTCTTAACTGTTCCACCGTCACATACAGAAGTACATCAGTGCTTAGGTCGATGTCTTGGAGCTATAATAACTACTGTTGGGCCTGAGCTGCAAGGTCAGTGTGAATCTGAAGGGGAATAAAAAATTAATTTCTATAAAGCCAATTAATCACAATCTTAAATGGAGGACAATCAAATTTTGTCTCTTGCATATGAAGGGTGTGGGGAAGAGATTTAACAATTGTAGTGTCCTGCACAGAACTTCAGTTCTGACTTTGAACATACATGGTTATGTTTTCTTACAGCATTTTATTTTCCATCAGTTTGAAATTTGTATAAAGGTGCTACAGTGATGTATGGTGTTCTGTCTTATAGCAACTTTGTGTTGTATGTAAAAGATGGGAAGCACCCTTGCCAGAAATGTTTTGTGTGGGGCAAGAGGCAACAGTTCTCCTCTACTTCTTCAACACGTTGGTAGCTTTATTTTTTGACTGATGACAAGAACTTAAGTTGGGCATAGTTGTTGGCATTGTAATAACAAATTTTCACTCATTCTTGACATTTTTTTATCACGGTGCTTTACCATAATGAATAAGGCTTTTTTTTTTTTCAGACCTAACTCTATATCTGAAGTTCTGTGGCTGAGATGGCAAAAATGTGGTCTGAGTCCTAGTGGCATTTTTTTAGATATATTTTAGGCTGGTCTTTAAGACAGTGTTACAGAGCTAGCCACTTGTGAAAGTCAAATTCTAAAAAATTGGACTTAATTTCTATTTTGGGCAAGTTTCTAGATGGTTTAATTTAACTTGAGTATCTGCTTGCTTTTTATTTGATTTGGAATGTAGTGACACTTTTTAATAAGCATCATCCTTATACTGAAAGTCTTCTGCAGGCATTTTTCTGTAACTCAGACATTTCTTATAAACATCGTACAGGTTAATTACAGAATCATTTTTCAGATTAAGTTCTGTTCTTTAAACTGTGTGTTCTGTTAGAGCAACATGACTCATCCAATGGAGCTAAGCAAAATTAGCTAGCATCTATGCTAGCTTAAGTGTTGCCTAACACTTTAGAAAATGGTTCTATGCATGAAATATTGCTCATATATCATAGAATGGAAAAGATATTCACAGTTGAAATTCAATTACCCTCACTGGTTTTATGTCCTGGGGAGGTATTTTCAGAATATTTCCATTTGAAGATAGTTGATCCAAAATTTCATTTGGACTGAATGTTGTTTAACTGAGCTGACATACTGAGATACTGAAACACGCTGTAGTGGTTCTTTCAAGCTGTCCTGTTTTTCAGTAGGAAGTCAGAAAAGCTGCATGCTAATTCTGTCAGCTTTTTATGCATTAAAATGCTGGTTGAAGATTTAAAATCTACTGCTGTCATAAAAAATCTTGTTGTGTTAAGGATGTCACGTAATATCACCAGGTAATGGAGCTACAATTTCAACCATCCGTTCGTCCTGTTTGGTGGGATGTGCAATCACACAGGACCATTCAGACTCGCTCGTTCAGGCAGCAGCCATATCCTGCCTTCAGCAGCTCCATATGTTTGCACCACGGCATGTCAACCTATCCAGTCTGGTTCCCAGTCTTTGTGTGAGTACAAAATGCATTCCTTCTGTTTCTCTAAGTTTTATATGTGTACCTAGCAAGGGGCACAGGAGAGGCATTTAGTAAGATGCCAAGGGTACCCATTCATAACAAAGAAGTGACATCTGCAGAACATTGGAGTGCAGTAAGGGAATATCTGTCCCCACGCTGTTTTAGATGCTTTTGAGAATGCTGCCCGAATTAAGGTCATAAGGCTGGATTCACTCTAGCAGCACACTAGCAAGAATTTATATGGTATCACTCAATAAAAAAAAAAATACTGAAGTGCCTCCTCCCTTCCAGCTGACTGCGTGCACAGAGGGAAGAAAGTGAATGTGGGAAAGCTGGGAGGTCTTGGATTTGTTTTACCACTGTCAGCTTAGTAGATGCTGATGCTCAAATTCTTGTGCTGCTGTTGTGATTAGCATTGCTTTCTCCCCGTGGTAGTGTTCTGTCAGCAAATCCCGACCTAAACCAGGAAACAGATGCTGGAACCCAAAACTTACAAAATGCAACTGTAAGAGAAAGATGTGTGTTTTTGTTTCTTTATTACTACTATTTATTTAAATTATTTTAAGAGGTTTTAGTATTCTAATGCTGAGAAATTTGGAAAGCTTCTCCCTGAAGTCTGTTCAGCGTTCTTGAGAAGTTGTTCTTATAATTCACTGTGAAACTAGTGCTTCTGTATTACCTTATTGTCAATATTGGAACTTTTCCTTAGTCTCCCTTCCTGGCTTTCCCCAAGACATCCTTGTATTGTTACATGTGTTTCCCTGCATACATACTTTTACTTTTCCCCACACACTGGAATGCTGCTGTGTTGAGCAGAATTTTGCATGACACTGATGCAGCATATCTGGAAATATGTAGGCCCTTTTGTATAAATACTGTGCACAGTATGGCAAATGGTTCTTCTAGTTAGTTGTTCTGTAAGCACTAGTGGGTAATAGAAAATGAAGTTACTGCTGGCATGACCAGTACTGTTTTGAAAACCTTTCCTAGGCTTTCTGCTATCCATTTCACGTTTCCTAACGATCTTAATGAAGTTAAACAAAAGCTGTTTTCCTTCACTTTTTTCATATTCCTTACTTCCAAGTCATATGTAGTTTGGTAAGTTTTCCTTTGAATCGTCTTGTTCGCTTCTTTTTACTGTGAACTTATAGCTAGGTAGGCAAAACCTGCTTTACCTTTCCCCATTAACAAACTTTTCATTACATTCTAACTTGCTCTTGTATGGAATTAATGCCAGGTATCAAAATTAAACCACGGAGCTGCTTTCTGCTATCCTGCATTGGCATCATAACCACTGGTTGTTTGTTTTGTAACCAAAAACAAGGAACGCTTCAGTGTAATATTTAGAGGATTGTATAAAAGTGGATTTGTTTTTTCAGTAATCGAAGTCTTGTGTATTTACAAACAGAATAAAGATCTACTGTTAGAGTGCTTTATACACTATACAGCCCTTTCATTTAGGGTTGCCATTTCCATCCACATAATAACGTAATACTGAGAAAGCAAATGTGTATTCAGTTTATTAAAAACAATTTCCTCAGGGTAAATAAAGAGTCAGTTTCTTAAAGAGCACTCATCATCTCTTCCACTGTGGAAAAACATACAGTTCTCTGTGCAGCTGCTGCCTCCCAAGAAAGTAGTTACCATGCACAATTCTTCCTAAGAAAAATATTTGCTTGTACTTGAGGTGATTCAAAAGGAAATGGAAGCCCAGTATTGGTTAGCAAAGAGACCTGAAGCTGTCATCTTGACAGAAACATATAAAAACATATGCTATAAATTCTGGTGCACGCTTAAAATGGAAGATTTTATGGTAGCTGTGTGGTCTTTTTTAAAGTGATTCGTAGCTATAGCAGAATATGATGCGGAGTGGTGCTCAAGCGTGTAACAGACTGGAAAGTATAATTTGTCTAAAATCATACTGACACAGTAGTTCTAATGTTACCTGTCAGAAGCTTTAATAACGGTCAGCTCTGTATATGCCAGCTTTATTTTCAAATTTCTGCTTTCAATAAGTGCTTACCTGTGAACTTTTAAGATCTTGTTAAGAGCTTGATACCTGGCGGCTCACACAGGGACGTGTAATTGCAAAGTAGAATACTGGCAGACCTTAGCAGCACTTATTCATATGGAGGTGTAGTTCACTCACTTGCAATGGTTCTGATTTAGGTTCACTTGTGCAGCTCCCACTTGCTGCTTCGCCGGGCTGCAGTTGCATGTTTACGACAGCTTGCTCAGAGAGAAGCAGCAGAAGTATGTGAATATGCCATGAGCTTAGCAAAAAATGCTGGAGACAAAGAAAATAGTGGCATCAGTAAGTACTTCTTTCATGTGGTCTTTTTGGGACAGTTGAGTGCATGTATTCATGCACATGTGTGATTTGCCTTCAGGAAGGAAAAAAAAAAACACTCTATAAGCATCCCTACACACTGTAATAACATTTCTCCCCACCTCTGCTTACCTCTGAATTTCACTTCTCATTTCACTTCCTGGGAGGGTCAGACTTAACCTTATCTTCACTACTGACTAATAGAAATCAAATTGGGAATACAGTGTATATACAGTGGGAATGTCTTATAGTTTTTCAAGTATTTTAGATCTTCCTCTGTTGGAAATTGACTTATCTCCACCAAACAACATACAGTTATCTAGCTGTATTAAATTCTCTTAGCAGCACATCTACTAGCCTTTGGACTGCTGATTGGTTCAATGCTTACATGCGTCAGTGTATTCTGAAAATAGGCAGTTCAACACTTTTGATCAGCACAGTGTTTTTTGAAGAATGTAGAATCATGACCTTAATTAGTATTAAATCCTACCAATTAAGTATGTCTCTAGAAAAACTCTTCAGAGTCAAGTATTATTAGGAGCTTTTACAAACTGATGAGCTGTGTACCTTGAAGAGAAATAGATAACAATTATTTTTTGAAGTAATACTCATATGCTATTTGCCTTGGAAGAAAAAAAAATAAAGAAAAAAAAACAAGAATTGCTGTAAAATCTTCCTAATGTTAATTTGGAAGAAATTCTATAACATCATAGTGTGTCATTTCCCAAACGGTACTTATGTGAATTCACTGTCCAATTCTCATTTGTTATTCCAAATTATAAAATGGAGCTACTGATTTCAGAAAAGATTTCTCATTATCATTTCACAGACATTAATACTTTCCCACCTGGAGCTGGTGCTCGGCGAGATGGTCATTCCCGGCACCAGGGCGTTAACATAACAGAGACAGGCCTTGAAGGTGTCCTCTTTGGTATGCTGGATCGAGAAACGGATCGGAAGTTGTGCTCAGATATCCACGATACTCTGGGACATATGCTTTCATCGCTGGCAGTAGAAAACCTTTCTCACTGGCTAATGCTTTGTAAGGATGTCCTTGCAGCTTCCAGTGGTAAGTGTTCTATTGCATGAATGTAGAAGGTGGTGTGTCCTTAGTATTAGCATCTTCTGGCAACGTTTATTTTAAGCTTGTCCTTTGTCCTAGTTAAGATTTAGCTTCTATTGTATGTGGAGCTTTGACTATTATTCATTAAAAGTACTCAGATGAAATCATCCATGTTCTGTTACGTTTTTAAAAGTAAGATTTCTTTTAAGATAAGCAAGTTGCTGCTGATTGTGAAAGCAGACGAATGCCTTTTAGTGTTTATACGTCAGATCCATAGGGAAGGAACAGTGCTTGTACATGCTCTGAGCTTTCCTTTATTCCCTTTGAGCTATGGATGTGAAGATGGGTTACCATGGTGATGAAACTTTTTTGCATGTTGTTCAGCTTTGCAGGTTTGTTTGCAAAGATCTTGTCCTCTGATACCTTATACCTCTTTTTCAGCTTGAAGGATAGTTGTGACGCAGATTCTGCTAATTTGCCTTGCATTTATGCTTATTTATTGGCATATTGTGAGTTCATCCTGAAGCTCTTCTAATTGTTGTCATCTTTATGTTGGCTGATGAGTAATGCTACCAGTCACTTCTTTATGCAATATATTTACCATTTATCTACCCCGTGGGAAAGACCTCACTTCCTGAATTTGAACATGGGACGTTCTTTCCTTATTTATGTGGGATGGATTTTAGAGTTTTTAATATGAATGTCCGATCTCCTCTTCATGTTTTTAGTAGGTGAAATAATCTGTGATGATATTTAATTAAATTTATCTCAGTTGCGTGTTAATAAGCTGGCAACTGCATTTTGCACTCTTTGATACCACTAAGTGGTGTATGAACAAAATCTAGTTTGCTTTTTAGGTAGAGATTTACAAATCACGTACATAAGCTTTTCCTGATTGATTTCTCAAAACTTTCCTGTTTTGAGTTTTCTTCATTCATATTTGATTTACCATAGCCTCTCTCTCTTTTGAATATCTTGGCTCTGAGAATCATAAATAGAATCACGGAATCATTAAAGTTGGAAAAGAAATCTAAGTCCAACCATCAATCCTTCACCACCGTGCTCATTAAGAGAGTGCATTTAGAGTCTTGAAAGGCTTGAGTATGTTCTTAGTCATCTGTAGTTTTTAACAGCAGGATTTTCTTAAAATTGTTCTTTATTGTAGACATGAGCACTGCAGCTCCCTTGGGAGGAGGTAAGGATGAGGAATCCGAAAAGAAGGATGAGATGGATGATGATACAATGTTTACCACCCTGGGTGAAGAGGATAAAACCAAGCCTTCTGTAGCACCTCGCTGGGCAACTCGTGTATTTGCAGCCGACTGCCTGTGCCGAGTGATCATGCTGTGTGAGAATGCAAACAAGGCACACTTTGATCTGGCACTGGCTCGTTCAGCCAGACTTAAAAACCCAAAAAGTAATTATAGAATGTGCACGTTTAAATTTGTTTCTTATTTTATTGTTGATACTTCTTTGCAGCTTAAAATTACACAACCAAGATAAAAATGTAAGCTCTTTGAAAGTGAACTTCCTTTCATTCAAGCAGTTAAAAACAGAGGAAATAGAAAAAGGCCAAAGCTGTAGTTATGTAACCTTTATAGTTACAATGCCATGAACACGAGATGATGTTTGCTGGAGAATATAACTTTAACAGACTGATCTGCTTGGGAGTGGGGGAAAAAAAGAGTTTGCAAACTCTTTTTCTTTTAGTTTGAAATAGGAGTGAACTTCTGGTCAACTGTAAGCTGGGAATAGTTTATCTGAGTTTAGCCTATTGATAGTGATGATATACAATTCATATTATTTTAGCATTTCTACAGCAAAGGAGTGCTAGGAAAGAAAAAATATAAGGCTAGGTAATATTGCTGTAGCAGAGTGAGGGATGTGGACCCAGCTGCTTTATAAAGTTCTTTCTTTGGATATCCATGAGACTGATAAATACCATGTATTCAAGATATCTGTATAACTTGGAGAATCATAACTGAGAGGCTGGGAATGACATAACACATTTTTCACAGAAGAATTTCAAAGTAGTAGTGGAAAGTTTCTGTCTTTCAGTCATCCGTGTATATTGGTTCTGGTGCATAGTGATTGCCTTCAGCTGTGTAGCATAGCGTTCATGAGGAGCTTATGTGCACGTAGGCTGACTATCATGTATAAAGATTCTAGAATGCGTAGGGTTTGTGGATTTTAGCACCTATGCTGTTACAGACTTCTGATATGGATATTTATTGTGTCCAGTCCCAGATCCGAGCATTGGTTTTGTTGAGAATGTTGGTTTTTACTTGATTAGAGGCTGGGGTCAGTGTTTGAAGAGTGAGAGGGAAGAGCTTTGGGAATACAATGTTGTATTGTAGAGGAAGATCCTGAAAGAACTGCTTTTTTGTAGGATCCTGCAGGGGATCGCACATAATAATCCTGAGAATATACATCTCTAAAATTATTGAATGTGAGCTTGATTTGTTTGGTATTATCATAAAAGAAAAACTCACCAAACCTCTACCCACAAATTCAACTTACAAATTATTTAATGTTCACTACTGTATCTATGTGATATGAAGAATTAATGACAGTCTTTACTGCTTGAATATCTCTGAAAATTTCAGCTACAAAATGAACTTTCTTCTGTCTTTAGACTTGGAAAGATCTAGAGCATTAATCGTGATTTTCTTATTAATTGCCCTGGATATTAATGTTTTTAAAGAATTTATTTTCATATTGAACAACATCTGATAATTTCAAATTGAAAGGAAAGAAATAGAAACAGAAGAAAAATCCTTTCACAGTGTTACTGAGTTATGTGGTGCTTTTCTCTGTGTGTTGGTGGCTGCTTGCTGATGACGTTGGATGCGGCCCTTGGGTGCAGAAGTAGAAAGGCATACTCAGTTCTTAAGTGTTTAAATTTGACGAGGCTTTCTTCTGTCAGCAGAGGTCACTGTAAGCATAAGACTCAAGAACTGCCTTGAAGATTTTCTGTATATATAGGGCAGAAGGGAATCATGAAATCAGTTTTACTGAATGTTTCTACCTCTTACAAGCTACTCAGCCACATCTTAAAATACTCTATCCAATGCAATTTTTTTTATCTCATATTCTACTTCGTTTCAAATTTGTGCTTAATTTTTAAGATTGTCTTGAGAATAAATGTTCTTATGTCAGTTTAAAGGAGGTGGGAAGAAAAATAGGTTACATTCTTTCTTGTATTTCTTCCACTTCCTAAATGCGTACCTTTGGAAAAGAACGTGTGAAATTTGTACATCTGTTAGGAAAATATTACAAATGTCTGTCATGTCAGCTATAATTTAAGTTATTAAATAGTTCTTCTTTTGTTCTATTTTAAGATGACTTCTTAGTACTCCATCTCTCTGACCTTATTCGAATGGCATTCATGGCTGCAACTGATCACAGCAACCAGTTACGAATGGCGGGTCTTCAAGCTCTTGAAGACATTATCAAGAAATTTGCATCAGTTCCTGAGCCAGAGTTTCCAGGCCATGTGATACTGGAGCAATACCAGGCTAATGTGAGACCTTCTTTATAACTTCATGAAACTGTATGTTTATGCCAATATGCCAGAATTAGCTTTGAGAACATTCTGTAACTTCAAAAGACCTGTGAAGAGGTTTTTTGTTTGAAAATGTCCTGAAGAGGCAGCTTTATTTACCTCATCAGAATTTGTGTATCTCTTCCTATTTATCGTAATTTATTAGCTGACAAAATTAAAAAATCAGTAGCTATTGATTCTCGAAAGCCAAATACTACAAATTAAAGTTGATTTTTTTTGCAAGAGTGGTATTTCATTTCTAGAATGACGCATTTGAGAATAATACTGGTTCAATTCCAAAATGAATCTAATAAATCTGTCTTCTTGAAGTAATGAATACGCTTTTGTTTGAACAAAAATGACAAAAGTATGGGAATGGGAGGTGAGCAGTTGAAGATTTATTTGGGGGAATCAATGTATTATTTGGTTGCATAGCTTAACTCTTCTGTCTTTTGATTTCCCAATTCTACATATATCATAACAGTTTTCCGTATCATACTGAAATATCATTACTGCAGTTTTGACTGTTAGAAATATATAACCTGCATAAAATTAATCTTTTGCCTGAGACTTGATTGTGAGAATGAGTAAAGCTTAAGGATAGTGTGCTTTGAAGGGTGGGCTTTTTCTTTTCTTCGTTCCCTCTTACTGGTTTGCATAGTTTTGCTAGTTCTTTTGTTTAATTCAGAATATCTCAGCCTTGCAAACAATTGTACATGTGATTTATCCCACTGACTTCTGTATTTACATTTATCATAAGATGAATGCCTGCAAGAATGAGTTTTCATTTGACCAGGTGTTCTATTTGAGAGGGGCAGGGGATCTTTTTCATGCTAATGCTTTTTTTTTTATATATAAAAAAAAAAAAGGGTGGCCAGCAGGGAGAGGGAGGTGATTGTCTCCCTCTACTCAGCTCTTGTGAGGCCCCATCTGGACTACTGCATCCAGGCCTGCGGCTCCCAGCACAAGAAGGATGCAGAGCTCTTGGAATGGGTCCAGAGGAGGACCACTAAGATGATCATAGGGCTGGAGCACCTCTCTTATGATTAAGGTTGAGGGAACTGGGCTTATTTAGCTTGGAGAAGAGAAGGCTCTGGGGAGACCTCATTGTGGCCTTTCGATACTTGAAGGGAGTGTATAAATAGGAGGGGGAACAGTTGTTTATGAGGGTAGATAGTGATAGGACAAGGAGGAATGGTTTTAAACTGAGACAGGGGAGGTTTAGGTTAGATATTAGGAAGAAGTTTTTCACTCAGAGGGTGGTGACTCACTGGAACAGGTTGCCTGAGGAGGCTGTGCGTGCCCCATCCCTGGAGGCATTCAAGGCCAGGCTGGATGTGGTTCTGGGCAGCCTGGTCTAGTGGTTGGCGATCCTGCATATAGCAGGGAGGTTGAAACTCAATGATCATTGTGGTCCTTTTCAACCCAGGCCATTCTATGATTCTAACAAATACAAGAGAGCAATTTATAAAATGTTGAAACATCATTCTAAAATGGAAAAAACAAAACAACAAAAAAAAACCCAAACAAACTGATTTTAAAGTAATTGAATCTCATATATTCTCTTCTTGATCACTTTACTTTTTTTACAATCAGCTGATATTAATGTGGCTGTATGGTGTGCAAAGAGTATCGTACTATGAAATTTGTCATTTTTCTGCTTAAATAACTGCTTTCACAGTATTGTAGGTTTTTTAGTAGCAATATTCACACTGTGATTGATTTCCTGCTGCTTTGGAAGACTTGGAACATACCAGTTATGTTTTGCTGATGCAAGTTGATCAGTCTCTTAAGTCTTTAAATGCACGTGGTTTGTAGACTGCATTTTAACTTAAGAATAGTCTAGGATAACACACTGGTCCATAGAAGAATCTGTGAGTATCTTACAAAGTACTTATTTTGTTTCTCATACAAAAACATGCTTTTGAGTAGGGATACTTGGTATGAGAATTAGGAGGGCGATATGGGCTCTCTAAATCTATTACCTATTGGAAATATATGAAGAGGAGAGATGAAGTGAAGGGCTTTTTCTCCCTTCCCACTGGAGTGACACGGCTAACTCTAGAATCACTCCTAGGATTGCACTGCTTTCCTCTAATCTTGTCAGATTTTGCTATTCTATATCTTCTGTGCCTGTCACAGTTCTCTATCCTGCCACCATTCTTAGCCTTTTTCTCACCTCAAGTTATCTGTTTTCTTCTGATTTCTCTTCTGTGTTTTCACAAATACTTCTTCAAGACAGGCTTTCATCCTATTCTCTTTTTGTCTTATTTTCCTTCCTTCTGTAGTGCTGTAACTATTGCTGCTGTCTCTTTGACTTGGTTCCTTTTGTTTCAGAAAAACACTGTCTTAGAACAACCAATTCTTTTTTTGTCTGTCATTTTGAGAACATGATGCAAATGCAGTAATGAACACTCAGTTTTACCTTATTATTCTGTTGGAGTTCAAAAAATCATTGTCTATGCAGCTTTAGCATAAATTGCATTCATAGTAGTTTCATGTGTAAACATTAACAAGAGGAGAACACCACGTGTTTGCAAAGGTAGTTGGGGCCATGGGAAGACAAGGGGAAAAGAACAGTTCTTTGTCATTTACACGGTACTGTTGCAAATGTTTGCTAGATAGCACGGGTAATTTTAGGGTGTAACTATAAACACTGACAGTCTTATCTTGCATGTTTTGTGTATATTCCTGAACCTTAAGCAAGATTAGGTGAAGAGTATTGTCACTATTATTCTTAGTTGGATTTTTTTCCTCTTTCCAGGTTGGAGCTGCTCTGAGGCCGGCATTTTCCCAAGACACACCATCTGATATAACTGCCAAGGCCTGCCAGGTACTGAAGAATATGCTCAGATGGTATAAGCCAAACTGAATGTGTTTTGTGCATTTATGCAGTAGATGTGTATGATTTTTCTTCCTGTTGGAAAAATGATGCAGAAGAGAACAATAGTAAATAGCTGGAAAGTATTGTAAGCCTAAGCTGAGATTTTTTTGCAGCATCTTTAGAGTCATCGGATAATATCCTTTAGTCTTTCTGAGATTAGTTATATCTCCACGTCAATTCTACACTTGTTGATAACTGGAAAAGAAAACAAAGAAACTGAGAAAAAGAAGAAAAAGAAAAAAAGAAAAATGCTTAGTAGGATGAATGAGAATGTATGCATTCAGATGGCTTTGTGTGATGATCTGTATTCACTAATCATGATTTAGCATTGAAGGAGCAAAGCTGATCTTTGTCCTACTTTTGAATGGATTTTGAATTTGTAACAGATTTCCAGCAGTCCTGTCCTGTCTATCTGCAGAGCCATGTGTGTAAATAAACCGTGTATTTGTTTTAAATATATCCATCATTCCAGGCCTTCCCTAAAGGAACTGGTTCTCTCAAAGCAAAATAAATTAGAGACAGGACAAGACTACCATCAGAAAAGTCTGTGAACTCTCTTTTCCCACCACTCTTCCTCCTCCCCCTGCTGTGTTTTTTCTTTATTTTGCTACTTTTTCTCATCCTTGCAGAATCACCACCAGAATTTGTTCTTTTTGGTGTAAAAGCAGCTGCATTTGTACCAAAAATCTTTTGTCTGGGTGTAAGCATACTTCAGAGGATGAATGCCAATATATAGCACTAGACAGAAAGTTGTGATCTGTTTGATCTTTGAGTTTTAAATGCCTGTTTTTAGTTTGTTCAATCAAAAAAATAAAAAATAAAAAAAAGAGCAGGAGTACGGCGATGCCCAACGGTGTGACCTCTATGTCAGGTGCTGACTCATCTAGAACGTGATACTGTTTGTTTCATACATACCGTATCTAAAACTTTTTATATTACTCATTTCTCAGTTCTGGATGTTTTCTTAAAGTTGTTGATGATCTTGGAAGCTTCTCATTAGTATGGAGCTTTAGCATGCAATTTGTGTTAGAGGTTTTTGAAGATAAACCATTATGAACTGCTGTGCAATACGACCTTCACTGTGAATGTGAAAACACACTACTTGAATGATTTGACCAGATGTGGGAACAGAATAAAAACTTTGTGATCACCTGTTTAGGGAGAATTTAGCTTGGAGAAGGCTCCAGGGAGACCTCATTGTGGCCTTCTGATACTTGAAGGGAACATATAAACAGGAAGGGGAATGGCTGTTTACGAGGGTGGATAGTGATAGGACAAGGGGGAATGGTTTTAAACTGAGACAGGGGAGGTTTAGGTTAGATATTAGGAGGAAATTGTTCACACAGAGGGTGATGACACACTGGAACAGGTTGCCCAAGGAGGTTGCGGATGCCCTGTCCCTGGAGGCATTCAAGGCCAGGCTGGATGTGGCTCTGGGCAGCCTGGTCTGGTGGTTGGTGACCCTGAACATGGCAGGGAGGTTGAAACCCGATGATCATTGTGGTCCTTTTCAACTCGGGCCATTCTGTGATGCCATGAATTGCAAACTAAGTATTTTCCATGTATACTGAGTTTCACTGTTTGCAATGGCTACTTATACACAGCCTTTGTAACCACTCACCTGAACAGTTCTGTTGTCATGAGTGGAGAGAAGAAAGGAAAATAACAGGTTAGAATGGTTGAGATTTTGTTGCTTTATTTCTTTCTATAGCTTTTTTTTTTAATAAAGTTATCTGTTTTTCTTGCTAACGGAGAATGATTCTAACTTTTGTTTAGGTATGTAGCGCATGGATAGGAAGTGGGGTTGTAAGTGACCTGAATGATCTCCGCCGAGTTCACAACCTTCTTGTCTCTTCTCTGGATAAAGTGCAAGCAGGAAAAGGATCCTCCAGCCAGCTTTACCGGGAGAGCGCCACCACTATGGAAAAACTTGCAGTTCTGAAAGCATGGGCTGAGGTAACCATTTCCTATTACATCCTCAGATGCTTGAAAAGATGTAACCCTAGCAGCATCAAACCCTGCTGGCTAGTCAGTCAGTTAGCCTTATATCTGCCATCCTCCTTTCCTACTGCAGTTCTACTCTTGGTGTGTTTTCATCTCGGTATATTTCTTGATTCTTTTTTTTCTGCCATTTTGTCTAGTGGTGTTCTTGTATTTTATTGTATTGTAGTACACTCTCATACCCTTACAATGTATTTTCATAAAATATCGCTGTTAACCAACTGGGAATTTTTTTTTTAGAGTTCACAATAAATTGCAGTCTACACATAGATCCTGCTGGGGAATGGCTGGAACAGCTAAAATCTTAATCTATCTACAAAAGAAAGAAGTACTTACATTGTCTTGCTTCCTGAAATGTTTGCCTGCTTTAGAGCTAGACGTCTAATTACATAAATTATATTTTGATTTCTTTTGGAGTAGTACTTTGAGGACCTTTGCATTAAATTTTCTTGGAAATTTACTTTAAAATTGCAAAGGGAAGTGTCAACAATTCAGCTATCTAAACCTGTTAGTCACCCCATACTGTTACATTCAGCTTTGATATGGAGCATCTGTTGTGTGAAGTCCCTAATTCAAAAAATGCTTATTTTTACTGTATTTTCCTGATACTTCTGCTTCCCATATTTGTGTGAAAATCCTTTTATAGCATATTTCTAAGATGAATGCATTAATGCTCTTGTATTCATGTAACCCACTAAAAGCCATTTTAATCTTTATGTATATCATACCTAATCTGTTCTGAGGAAGTGAGAATTGCTCTAATGGAAAGGCTGCTACTGTTTTTTTTTGTTTTGTTGTTCTGATTTCACAGTATGAATTTTTCATATCTCTGTTTCTCCTAGGTGTACGTTGTGGCCATGAAAATTAAGAAGGAAGCAGAAGCCAAACCAAAACGTGTTTTAAAGAGTACAGAGGAGGATGAGGATGATTTTGGTACAGTAGACGAGTTGCCACCTGACAGTTTGATAACACTTGTACAGCCAGAGTTGCCTTCACTTAGCCGTCTCTGGTTAGCTGCACTGAAAGATTATGCTCTTCTAACCCTACCAGCTGAATTTGCCACTCAGCTTCCACCAGATGGTAAATACTGAAATTTATTTTTGCATTGATTTGAAGAACAAAGTAAACCTCCTGGCTGATGCATTAAAATCCTTTAAGTTGCTTGGCAGACGTGGTTTTTCATCTGTTAAACAAAATAATACAAACAGTTTCTGTGTTTGTGTAATAGAAATGTATGCTGAAAGTTTGTGTGTTGGTTTTTCCTTCGATCTACAATGAAAAATTCTTTATCTGATTCACAAAGATGATTAAAACCATATTTTTGTAGAAATAGTAACACTTCTACACCTGTAATACTTTGACATCAAAAGCAAAAAGATGTTTACTTTAAGGAAACACAGTCTATGAGATTACAGTGGATGCTGTCTTATAATATTTGAGTGATCCGTATGAAAAATGCTGTAAGACCTGGTATGTTTGAGTGCCACTCTTGACTTTCTGCTTACTGTTCCATCACGGCCATTGCCCTTTGTGAGATGTACTAATGTTACTTCTTCAGAAAAAGTGTTGGAATGCACTGTCACAAACAAGGGCTACATCTGAATATCTACGTGATTAAACACACTCTGAGTAAATAACTAAGAAATTTGGAGTACATGCTTTTTATCTATTATTTGTGGAGAATTTCAGAGTTTACCTTTGCATAGAATTTCAGAGTTGATCTTTATTTTTCTCATTTAACAGGAGGAGCATTTTACACTCCTGAAACAATTGATACAGCTAGACTGCATTATCGAAACTCTTGGGCTCCTATACTACATGCAGTGGCACTGTGGCTAAACAGTACAGGGTTTAGTGCTTCTGAGTCAACGGAAGAGACTGCTGCAGCAATGCCTAATTCACAGAAACGTGCCACATCTATTATGTTAAACCAGACACCTGGAACTCCACCTACCACTAAATCTTTGCCAGAGTTGAACAAAGATCGAATGCACTTAATTTTGGGTAAGAGCTATGAATTTAGAGTGCAGTACCAACATGTTATGTTACTGAATGATATAGGAATGAGAAAATCTGTTTTATCTAAATTGAGGAATTTTAAAATGCATTATTTGTCTGGACAGTAATGTTTTTGAAATATCCGTCTCTCTCTATCTGTTGTATATTTCATAGCTTTGACAGAGTATTTGTCAGTGTGATTATTATGATTTTTATAGAGTAGTTGTGATGTAGTTGTGTATAGCTGATGAAGTGAACATTCTTCTTCTAATTACTGTTCTTTTCAGGTGTTAGCATACAGTTTCTCTGTTCCCCAAGACCTGAAGAGCCTGTTGAACATGTTACATCTTGTTTACAAGCACTTCACACTTTATTGGATTCCCCTTGTGCCAGGATCCATATTGCAGAGGATCAGGTACTGTATGAGCATGTTATGTCAGTTAACTTTCCTGGGTCTTGATCTTTCATTTATGATGATTACAAAACCTATAATTATTCTTGTGTGAGAGAAGTATCTGTTTGCTGTAAGCAATTGATGTAACAATTGGGAATTGTTAATCTCTAATTAGTATGTGTTTTGGTTTATTGTAGCTCCTTGGTGTTGAACTCCTGAGTGTGCTTCACCGACTCCTCCTGACTTGGGATCCTACTTCGGTCCAACTATTGGTTACAGGAGTTGTCCAGCAGATAGTAAGAGCAGCTCAGGATTATTTGCAGGAAAAAAGGAACACCCTAAGTAAGACTTCAAAAACATGGCTTGTTTTGCAGATTAAAGAAGCAATGGGCTTTCATATTGGAAAAGGGTCTCAAATGCATTATACTGTGGTTACACTGAGGAAGAAAATGCTGTATATTCCACAGACGCTGTAGCTGTGTTCATATTATCTGCTGACTTTTTAACTCTTGTAAGATGTATTTTCTCCTTCTCTTCATAATTCCAGTGGTCATTCTTTTCATGCCTCATTTTCTTGAACATGAGTGATGAAAATTACACTCAACAAACCACTCTAAGGTCTTAGTAATACATAGTTTCATGGAATCATTAGGATTGGAAAAGACCTCTAAGATCATCTAGTCCAGATGTTTCATTGATGTTTATCTGTTGACTGGATCTGAGCATTTCATTGACCTTTTTTCTGAAGTTTAGTGGTTTGGTCCCCTGTGTTGGGTGCTGTGGTTTGTTCCTGTCAGGATTGGCAGGCATAAGGTGAGCTAATTGCTGCTGGAACCAGTATGAAAATTTGATTACTAACCGAGTGGTTTGGTCTGGAAGTGGAGCAGACTGGCATCTTGGTTCTTCACTGTCATGTAGGGTGTGTCTTCAGCCAGAAGCTTTGAGAACAGGGTGTGCAAACAGGAGCAAGGAAAGACCTGCTTGTGCTGCCGAGCAGTGCTTCTCAAGACCGTATAAGACTGCTCGAGTCAGCATAATAATGGCAGTGACAGGCAGCAAGATGCAGCCTACTGTATTTGATTGAGGAACAGTCACCTCTGGCACATCAGAAATCTAATGACCTGCCTTGAAATTCAGATGAGACCCCTAATGTGACTGTACTCGAGGTGCTTGTCCATGCAGGGCTAGAGGTGAGGTTGATCTCATCTGTGGGATATGAAGGAAATGCGTGTGAAGGTAAGCAGACTGTGTAGAGTCTGGAAAGCCAAATGGGAGAAATGGCATATTCTTCACAGGGATCCTACAGAAGCAGGAGCCCAAGATGCATGCCTCAGATAAGGATGGACGGCCAAAGGCTATGCTGGAATATGGAGCATGCAACTCCTGCAGTGGTGGAGGCTGCAAGGTTGTGGCATCCAGCAACAAAAAGCTTTCTCTTGTCTCCAGTCATCTGGTTAGAGAGCATTATAGGACTGTCAAGAGAAAAACTAAATGTTGGAGTAGGCATCTGGGCCAGACATTCTTCTTTTCTGGATCAGAACTAGTACCAGTAAGAGGGACTGAAAGGTGATATAGCAGTCAAAGACTTGTCTTTTTTGCGATAGACTGCTTAATCAAGAAGAAGAGGTGGATGAAGCCATATTAAATCAACTGGAAGAAGCCTTCCAATCACAAGCCACGGGAGTCTCATGTAATCTTTTACTACCCAGCCATCTCTGGAAAGGGTAGCTCTGCAGGCTGCTAGCAATCTGAGACTTTCAGGAGAGTATGGATGTTCTACTTGTTCAGTTTTTTTTTTTCCCTCAGCATGAAAGCTAGGAAGACCAAATGAGGGACTTGCTCAGTGTGTCTACTGCTCACTAACACAGAAGAAATAGCTGGGATTATGAAGGTTTATAGTAGCCATTGCTGCAGCAGCCATGAGATAGTGAAGTTCAAGATCTTGAGGGAGATGAAGAAGGCAAGCAGCAGAGCAGAAGTCTTGGGCAGGCTTCAACTTTCACAGGGAGTTTGCAGACAAGATATTGTGATAAGCTTCCCAAAAGGGCAAGGGGGAGAGAGATGTTTTGTCTTCAGTGACAGGAAAAAAAAAAAAAAAAAAAAAAAAAAAAAAAAAAAAAAAAGCCCTACCTAAAAAACAGCTCTATCCAAAGTGCAGGACAGCAAACAAGAATAGCAGATCTTAGCTCAAATGCATCAAGAAATGTATGGACAGTGGAAGTGGGGACAGACTGCCCAGGAATACTAATGAAGACATCTGCCCCAGTCTTGAGGGATGGATTTAGGAAAGTCACAGTTTATCTGGAGCTGAGACTCATTATGAACGTCACACATGACAAGAAGGACCTTTATAGAAATGTTGTTAGCAAAAGCATCAAGAAAATCTTGGCCAGCCACTGAAGGGTATGCCAAAGTATATAGGAAAAAACAGAGGCACTTATCTTTTTTAGCTTAGTCCTCAGAGGTCATTGTGTCTAGTGGCAGAGTGGTGAACATCAGGTTAAGGACTGCTTAGGTAAAAGCTGGACATACTCTGGGACCAGATGGGATGCATTTAAGGGACCTGGCTGATGACATGCTAAGGCTTCTGCAGTCCCTTTGAAAAGTTGTGATGCTCAAGAAGGGTTTCCAGTGAAGGGCAAAAAGGTGATGTTATTTCTGACCTAAAAAAAAAAAAAAAAAAAAAAAAAGATATGCATGAGGGATGTTCTGGGATACTGTGGACCTGTAAGCTTGCCTTGATGAAAGATTTTTGGAGTTTAGTCCCTTTGGAAATCACTTCAGAGTTCAAGAATGTGACTGGGGAAAGTAAGCATAAACTTAGTAAGGTTAATAAAGCCTAATCGCCTTCTGTGATGAAATAACTAGCATTAGATGTAGTTGTGGTGGGTAATTACTGGGTGAATAATCTTGCAAAAGTTGTCTATATCACTGAAAAACTGGAGGGATGCGGACTGGATAGGTGGAGCTGTGCATGTCTGCAATGCTGAATACTCAGTTACTGAGCTGCATTAGAAGAATGGCCAGTAAATCAAGGGAAATTTTCACTTAAGCCTGTGAAGCTGTGTCTGGAACAGTGTCTTGTATTCTCAATCCCTTCTTTCCTATCCTGGGTAAGGGAGGTGTTGACTAAGTTTTAAGTCCAGTGAAGGTCCATTAAGATGCTTGGAAAGATAAAAATGGCAGGATGAGCAAGCTGAACTTATTTAGACAGCAGAAGAGAGAGTTAATAGGTGATTGAATGGCAATCTCCCCTTCTTAAGGGAGACTTGAGAAAAAAAAAACAAGCCAGGCATTTCTGAAAAGCATACGATGAGATGATGAGGCAATGGATAGAAGTTGCAGCAGAAATCCACATAGGATATGAGGAAAAAGCGTGACACCATGAGAGTGATGAAACAGTAGAATATGTACCTAGAGATGCTTTTTACCGAGCATCTTTCTGTTCAGCCATTCTTTTACCATTTATTTTAAAATCTCGTATTGGCTGTACCGTTTCCCATTATTGCTTGTTAAATTGGTTTCCAAGTGGCAACATGGCAAATACTTATTGTATCTGGTTAAGTTAGATCTGCCATGTTTTATTTTACTTCAAGGAAGAAGACTAAAACCTAAAGGACACGTATCTTACTAAGGAAAACTACTATGTTGTTCTGGCGCTGTATGCTGTTAGGAGAAAACTTAGCTTTTACCCATTTTTCTAAGTGAAAACAGAGAGGGGATTTTGTTAGAATTTGAAGAACCAGCATAGCTAAAGTGTTAGCTCTGTTCCTTCGTGTGAATTAATTGAATTGTTTGCTATCAGTCTGGTAAGTTGCTTTTTTCAAATCAGCGAATGTGAAAAGTCCAGCAATCATTTAAATTCACAGAGGCCCTGTGAGGGTAGTTCAGGCCAGTTTTGATGTGCTGAATCTCTGTTACTGTTTTATGGGAGAAGGCAGAACTGCAGCTGGCTGAGCTGCCATTCAAAAGAGAGACTTTCTAAACTGAATGCACCGAAATTGTGGAGTTAGACACAGAATCCTACTATGCTTTTCTGTTCTCTTATTTCATGGTCAGCTTAGGCTGAAATAAGATTTGTCAGTGTTGAGGACTCGATTTGTAGCCATTAAATTAAGAAAAATACTGTGATGACCATTTATTTGACAGTCATTGCCTTTAATTGTGCCGTTAGAATGAAAAAAATGCTGCATTTTTATTTTGTTACTACTTTTTTATTTCTAGTTCTGAATGGTTTTTTAAAACTATTGCTGCAATTACAGTTATTCTAAAGCATCCTAAACCCCTTTAAGTCCTCAAACTAGAACATTTATTTTGACATGAGCCATGTTTATAGTATCTTTGTTTGAAGCAACTTTTTTCTTTGATTTTTAACTTTTTAGTGTTTTTATGTAATCTTGGATATGGGTTCTCTTTTTCTAACTGTATCCTCAGCCATTCTTTCCTTTTTTTCCAGACGAAGATGATATTGGAGAAAAAGAAAATCCTCTTGCTTTAGGAGAGGGAGGTGAGAGTGGTGGTCTTGTACCTGGAAAATCTCTAGTATTTGCAGCCATGGAATTGCTCATGTTTATCCTGGTACGGCACATGCCCCATCTAAGTTCCAAAGTGTCAGATTCTCCAAGTCACGTTGCTGCCAAATCCCACCTTTCTGAGGAGAGTGCTCGTCTTGTGGCTGCCACTGTCACTATACTGTCTGACCTGCCTTCTCTCTGCTCTCCAGCAGGTAAAGTATTGACAAAGTACATGAATGGTTACTGTGTGGGATCTTGTGAGCTTATGATACTAAAACAAAATTACATTTTTATATGACAGTTAAAGTAATCTGTTGAGTGTTGCTTAGGCTCTAGAATAAACTAAGGAGCTCAGTCTTTTCCCGTGATTCAACATTAAGAAAATGGCTTCAAGTTTGCATGGGTGCTGAAAGTTTGCTGAGGAAATGAGCTCTATATCATTATGATTTTATTGTTTCTTTTTCCCAGTTCTTCTTTTTTTTTTTTTTTTTCAAACCTCATGATTTTGAAGCCTTTTGACCAATTTTAATCATGTTGTAAAAGATTGACCTCTCAGAAGTAATTAAATGTCTGAGAAGTTCAAGAGAAGCAGAAGCTTGATGAAAAAGAATACTGAGGAAAATCTAGCACAATTTAGCTCTGCTGCACTTTGCTTTTCAGCCATTGGCTGTCAGTCATCCCAGAAGTCACTCTAAACTAAATAAAGCTTTCTTCTGTCCAGGGAGGCTGTCACAAAGGATATGCATAAACTAGGATAATTGCACTTAGTGCAGTTCAGTAGTAAAGGACACAAATACGTGGGAAGTTTCTACAGATGTGAAAAAATGAGGCACAGAAAAGATTAAGAATTAAATATGGAAAGAAACTTAGCTGTCTGAAATGAGTTGTAGATTGATATTATGCACCTAAGCTCATTAGCACCCTTCTTTCATTCCTGCACTTGCTTGGAGTCTGTATGCATTATTGAAACTCCCTTTAATGAAGTTCCCATGTGTCTAAAGTCAGGTTGTGTTATTTGACCAGTACATGAGTTTGCCCAACTTGCACCTTTAGGGCTTGCTGCACAAAACTTACAGATTGCTTTTCTGATGAAATCAATAGCTGTGATAGATAGGAGGGAGGTCCACTTTGTCTCTTCTATAGAGTAATCAAATGGTTACAAATTTTACCCAAGAGATGAAATGCTCTGATGAACTTCCTTCTGACTTCTGGGGCTTGTGATACACACCAGCTTCCTTGGAAAGTACCTTGACTTGGATACCTGCTCACAGATCTGTTATTGTAGTTCTTTTTTTTATAAGACCTTAGACACATACAGATCCTGTTTCAGTATATTTAACACTCTGATGGCATCCATGAGAGAGTCTAACTTCTTTTTGCCATGTAGGGCAAATCTAATAGCTAATGATATAATTTCAGAGTACTGGTGAATGAATTTGGTGATTAAATGTTGAACTTAGTACTGTGTTATCTGAATTGCAGTTTGTCTTTCTAGCCATGTATATCCATTTTGGGAAAATTGAAGAAGTTATCTACTGCACTGGTTTGGAAATAACTTCAGAAATTCTACTTTGTCTTGTTTAGGTTGTATGACAGTCCTGCCTACTATCCTATTTCTGATTACAAGAGTATTGAAAGAAACAGCTGTAAAATCAGCAGACAATCAGGTCCCACCTCCAGTCAGTGCAGCACTTCAAGGGATAAAAACTATTGTTACTCTTCCAACAGTTAAGACTGATGAAACTCAAAACCAGTGGGCAAGTCTTATCCGCAGCACTTTGGCCTCTGTCTTGGAATACTCCCAACCTGGTAAGTGATTTCCCAGTGCAGAAAACCTGAAACAGAACTCGCTTTTGCTTTAATGAAAAAATAAGTATTGTATCTGCCTATAATTTAACAGGTTGTGTGCCTAAGGGCTGGGAGTTAAAAGTGGTGATAAATTGCTTCTAAAACTGAAATGGGAGGAAGATCTGAGTGCACGCAGCTTTAACTAGCAGGAGTTAGTAGGTTGTGTTGGAAGATGAGCACAACGTTGACTAAGAAAATACAGTTGTATGTTAGAAGTTCCCATCCCAGTTGTGTCTTGTTGGGTCTTTTCTTTGGCAGTATTGGTCATAACCTCCTATTAGAAATGCTGCTGTTTTGCAACTCAGGCTATTTTGCCACATTAGTTCAGACTTCTCTCTTCTGGTTTGAATCCCATTATAAAGTAAAAATTTTGCGCTTTAGATTTGCATTTAGGATAATTGTATCAGTCTTCATAGTTTCAGTGCCTTGTTTCTGGAACTTGAATTCTCCCTACTGATATCTGTCAGCATTTCTGACACTGGGTGAAGGTCTTGCAAGTAAAATCTGATGAATGAGTTCCAAGCTGAATTCACATCATTTCCTAGGTCATGCCTCAATTTCTCTAAACATGTTATCAAGGCTGGAGCAGACTATCATTTCTACTCCTCTTTTCCTTTTTCCACAAGATACCTTCTAGCTTAAAGGAAAGGAGATTTTTAGTTGCTGAAACAGTAGAAAGAACCCATCTGTTTACTGAGACTAATTGTTCAGTACAGTACACGGACTCAACGCCTTGAATTAAACCTCAAAAAAGCAGTCTATATCTTATAAGTGCTTGCTGACAAGATTTGCGTAGTCTTAATGAATAGTGAGTGTTAAAGTGAATGCGTATGAAGACAGCAGTGGATAATTGTGGCAAGGTTCATGCTGGAGTAGGAGATTTGCAATTCTGTTGCAAGCTTTTAGTGGTTAGAAAAAAAGTCATACGCCTGCCAAAAAAAAGTCTGTTACCCACCCCAGGACTTCTGCTGTGTCTTGTTTAGAGAACTACAGGCTACTTCTGTTGGCTCACATTTGTCCATTGCCTTGCTCTTCAGAAAGTGAAAAAGATGTAGTCTCAGCTGCATGGTTAGCAAAGAGAGATACAAAGAGTTGTCATTCACTTAATGGCAGTTCAGCCAAAAAGACATCCCATTACATCCCTGAGGATCCATTTATAATCTGAAGAGAAGCTTGAATGGAGTTACTCATGTGAGATAGGTAATTGCAAATGATCCTGAAAATGTCTGAAGGGGAAGGATCGGTGCATTTGTGTTATCTGAATCAAAATTCTAATTTGATCTGTCATATCAACTCTCGTCTTCCAGCCTTTTGTTACTGTAGAGTCTCTCCACTTCATCTTTCCGCAAACATTACTGCCTTTGTGCTTTATGCAGACTTCTGAAATCTTTCTCAGTTCCTTGCAAGGGTGTAAATTTTCCTGTTCCTTTCCAGTCTTCTGTGAAGTGAAACACATCACACAAGAATATAAGCAAGGTCTGCTGCATGCGGTTTTGTTTCTTATTTTAAAAAACATTAAAGCAAAGAAACCCCCCCACAAAAAGCACTGACAGAGCACCACCATGTTTCTCACTTAATGCTTGGAGTCATTTTCTGAAGTGAGTTTTCACATCATGGCTAAGCCAATCTAACAAGTAGCTGATAACTGTAAAAAGGATGTCATGCCGTCCTTGGTTTTGCTGACTATATAGATGTTGCTGCTTTGGTTCTGCTCTTCCTTGAGAGTCTAAGCAATTTAGCCAACAAAACCAGCAGAAAAGTACTTAATTTTCTTTTCCCCTGCTTGTGTATCTTCAAGAATGATATCTATGAAGAGCTGGTGCAAGCAGAAAAAGGATGACAGTTGCAAGTACAGATGAATTTGAAAAGAAGGGAAGGTTAAAATAGGACTACCGCTTTTTTTGGCGACAGGTAGATGTCAGATCAGCCTATCTGTTATATAGAAGCTCGTGGTAAGTGAGAGTTGTTGCTGTGTTGGTTATCAGTTTTTTACTCTGCTGAATCAGCAGAAGGGAACAAAAAAGGAAAGTCAACTATATTTTTAATAGGGAAAAGATTTCAAAAATACATTTTCACCCTTTGTTTATACATGGGAAACAAAAATGTGGCTTGTTCAGAGAAAAAGTGTGGGTGATGTTTTTGGCTTGGTATTTGTTTTGGAAAGTTCGAATCACTCTATTAAAAGAGGCTTTGGAAAAGAGTTGCTCAGCTTTAAATTCTCAGCCACAGTCAATAACAACAGAAAAGTGATTCAATAATGAGTAAATGTGTACTTGTATGCAGTTGCAAGTTATTTCAAATACATTTCTTTTTAAGTTTATCTGCATCCATTGCATTTTACTTAAATTCTGAATGCTTTTCAGAGTAATTAACTTCCCGTTTGTTGTTTTTCAGAAGCCTCTAAGCCTGTTCTCGATGAAGTAAGCGTGCTTACAGCTATTACTCTCTTCCTTTGGTCAGCAAGTACTGAAATAATTGGAGTACAGTCTTTACAGAATGGATGTATAAACAGATTTAAAAATGCATTAAATTCCAGTGATCCTTGGGTAAGATCATGATACAGGAATTTGAATGATATGCAGCTGGAAAAAATAGTAATTGTAATATATTTACTATGTTTCCTGAATGTTTTGTGATGGTTTTACTTCAGAGACAAATCCTGCTTGTCAAAATAACTAGAATTTTCATTGTTGCATTATAGAAACTCCATAATGAACAAAAGAAACCAAACAAAGTGCTTTTTGGTAATGTTTGTGGCCTTGTGCCAGGTTTATGACTTGCAGCTTTCAGGAAAAAAATATCTTTGAAATGTTTAACAAATGAAAAAGAATGGTTACTGGAGAGCAGTGACAGTAAAACTGATCTATTGTAATACAAACTAAACCATGTTTTCTGCAGATAAAATTACAGCCCACATTTCTGATGAACTTTCTTCTGTGCAAAACCTACGCTTACTTTATATGTCCATACAAAATCCAGTTGAGAAAAATCTAATTCTGTGGTCACCATCAAAGCCATGTACAGCTTGTGAATCATCTTGCTTGATTGCTCTTCTGTCCTTTGGTTTGTCTTTATGAATTGTTTTCTGAATTATCTTCTTACTAATGTGAGAAACAAAAAACTTTTAGCCTAGTTTTGCTCAATCAGATCAATATGCTTCATAGTTAAGCTTGAGTATTCCGGCCATGTATGTAGCAGTTTAGTTGAGCAGCTACACAAATCAGCAGGTAGGAACTAAAAATAAGTAAACTAAATCTATAATGTTTCCACAAGCAAGTACTGCAGAGATTCCTCAGAAGAAAATGCTGACGTGTTTAGGGTCACATCAAGACATTTAGAATCCTCTTCAGAGCGAGAATTCTTCTCTTAATCAGAGTTGGCATTTTCCAGCAGAGACAAGAAACTCAGTTGGTTCTTTGCTGAAGCCTAACTTTGAATGAAAAGCTGCTTACGATTTTAGTGTGTGAATGGAAGTGTCAGCTCTGTGAAGTGGAAACTTTTACTTCTTACTCTCTCTCAGCTCTGAATAAACACACAGACAGTGAAAAGAAGTACATCTTTGCCCACCCTGCTGGAAAGCTGTCAGTGAGCAGGAACTTAGCACTAATTCTGTAATTCAAAGGAAATGCTTTGACAGGAACCAGATTGTGTCCACTCTCCTCACTGATGTGCAGAGCATATACTCCGTGATGTATGTTGTTGGTTCATTGTATTTTTAAAGTATAAAACAGTTGCTGCTGGGTTCACTTACTAGACACTTATAATAGAAGCATTGAGCCAATTTGGAAACAAACGAAAACCAACTCTTCTAAAGAAATACCATTGTCTTAAAAGAAGGTACAGAAACATTTTTGAAACTACTTGCAGAAGACTGAAGGGATAGATATGCTGCACAGTAGTGTCTTTAAGGCAAGTTCATTTCCTGGGGCTGTGGGCTCTCGTTTTGATAGATCCTTCTCTCTTGATGCTAATTAGTAAGTTTTACAGGAGAGTGTGCCTTAGAAGAAGCCCTGGTTTTACCTCTCAGGAGTTTTTGGAAAACTTCTGTGAATGTGGAGTAGTCAAAAGTTATATACATACACGTATAACTGAATACGCTTTAGTGAAATTCTGCTGTCAGATGCAGTTGTAAAACTGCACCTACTTCAACTATGGATGCATGTTTAAAAAAAACAAAGCAAAACCCCAGCAAAACAGCCCCTTACTCCTTATTTTTTAAAGTTAATAACCTTAACAGCTAGTAAGGAGTTTTAAAAATGTAAGCAGGAAGAGGAAGGAATTACTTGGAGTGGTATGGAGAGATAGGGGAATCATTTATTGAAAGCAGTCAGACCTTGCACAGCATATTTTCTACCACGGAGCTCTCTTAAAAAGCATGGAATGGTATTTGAGAAACTGTTATTATTTCAGGCTTTAAACATTAAGCTGAAAAGAAAACTTGCAGTCATATATTAACTGCAAAGTGAGCTGCCTAACTTGTGTTTTCTTACTATTAACTTTTATTTAGTATTTTTGTTTATGCATCTCTTTTTCAGTTATCCCCTCACAGATCTCTGTATTTAACAATACTTGGGGATATTCCTGTACAGAACATGCTTGATAACTCATCCTGTTCTAGCTTGAGTGTAGTTTGAAAGCCTGCAGTGTTTTATCCTCATACTTGCTGTGGGGCTTTACCTTTTCAAAGGGTCAGCGTTGTTTGTGTGGCATTTTGGAGCAAGATTTTTGTGAACCCAACTCATGTGCATTCTAAACAAGATTATCAGTGAGTTGTTTTCCCAAATGTTAACTTCAATATTTCCTGCTTCTAGTAGGAAAAAGGAGGGCTGGGGAAGGAAGGGAAAAAGGAAGGATGGAAGGAGAGGGTTCTGTGATCCAGCTTAGTCTATACCAGCACAAGATGGAGACATAGAAGGATGTACCTGCCACTTCTGGCCTCAGCCTTGGCTTATGTTAGGGCAATAAGATCACTTTGAGATCTGAATCACTTTTGTAGACCATGTTACTCGTCTGAGACTGGAAAAGTATGTAACGATTTTGAAGATACTTCTACTCTTCATGTTGATAGTTATGAAACTTTAAAATGTAGTTCTCTATGGACCTATGTGATCATTTAGTATGACACTATCTGTCCCTTTCTTTTCTGAGTTCATGCTGACCACCATTTTATACCTGCAGTTAATTCTAATTGCCTTCTTTTATTGAAAACTGCGTTATTTTAGCAAACAGCCTGTTTTGTTCTTTCCCTTATTCAGTGTTTCCTTCCCACTTACTCTGTTGTTTTGGGTTGGTTTTTGGTTTGGCTTTTTTTTTGGTTTTTTTTTGGAATCACATGTATCTAACACACACAGATAGCTGATTGTATTAGAATTCCTTGAGTTAGCAAGTAACTAGGAGGACAATGTATTTATCTTGATTTGATTAGGTTCAAGCCAAGTGTTACCAGCTTCTACTTTCTGTGTTCCAACATACCAATCGCGCTCTGTCGACTCCATACATTCATTCATTGGCCCCTATAATGGTTGAGAAGTTGAAAGCTGTGGAAAGGAACCGCCCAACCAACAACCTGGAGCTGTTAGCAGTCCAGGAAGGGATTAAAGTCCTTGAAACATTGGTTGCCCTTGGTGAAGAGCAGAATAGTAAGTATTTAGTTTTTCTAGATAAATGTGTAATTGTAAAATAAAATGTTGAACATTAGAACTCTTGCAGATTGATGGCATACTTGCAAAAAAAAATGTCTAATGCACTTTCATAATTCCATTACTGGAACCTGTGTATACACGCACATAGCATGTACAGTGTGATACAGTGTAGCATTTCAGTTTCTGGTAATTCCAAAGCAAAATTTAAGTGTGAATTGAAGTAGTGGTGCTTTCTTGTATTTAAAAATGAGTAGTACATGCTGTTTAAATTCACTTTTTCCTGATGTTAAATGCTATTTATTTTAGCATCATTTTTATCAGCTTAGTTCTACCATCTCAACAAAGCTTATTTAAAGAGACCAAGAAATAAATTGTATTGGTTGCAATATCTAGATTGTCGATGAAGCCTTCTGTGTTTGCTTTGGTAGATAGAATACAGTCTTTAAAATTTGTCTTTCTTTTCACTTAGAATAGCTGAAACAAGATAATAACTGAAAGATATAGTCTGCAAATGTTGAACTTCGTCAGCATTTAAAGCCAATTGTAAAAATATTACTTTTTTTTTTTAACCCCAATGTATTCCTGTTGATATTTCTCTTCATTGGTGGTGGTAACGCTAAATGTATGCTTTCTTGAGTGTCATTGTGCTTCTGGCCTAGTTTCTCCTCCTTTATTCGTTAGAATAACTGAAGTGCATGAGGAAACAGAACGTTTGTTTTTTGCTCATGCTGACAGGAGGCAAGAATATACCTGTTGTCAAAACCTCTAAGAGGAAGTGATCAATATTTTAACAGCCTACAGAATTTTCAATAGATGACTTACCGTTAGTGTTAAAGTTCTCTGAAAGTTGCAGTTAACATGTTACGTATTTCAAGGCGTACTTGTATCCAAGTTAGGAAGAAATATTAGCCCTACTGCTTTGGTTTTGTTGGTGATTGTTGTTGTTCTAAAGGTAAACTCTGTGCTAGTGGCAGTAGCCTCATTAAGTCTTGTTAGCCCAAGTATTGTTACAGTGCTATTTTTTGAAGTGATAGCTTTCAAGATGGAGTTGCATAGTGAAAAAAGTTCAGTTATGTTCAATGGGGAGGCTGCTTTTCCAGTTTGGTTGGATTGCTTGTCTGTTGGATGTGTTTTAAAGTCTTTAATAGCCACTCTGCTTTTTAAGATCTGTTATCTGTGATCTGCAATTGGATTGTGCAAAGACATTTCTAAAGATGTCAGGAACAAAATAACTGTGATGAGCAATAGTAGAAGTGAATAGCATGAGCCTGATAGGCCAAGATTGGAGTGACCAAATGACAGGAAGCACTCCTCATTTTGCTTATTTTTTGTTTGATCATTTGTAATTACTGAGCTTATTGTCAATTCCGAAAACAAAATTTACGTGTATCAGACTACAGAACTTTTTGTTACTAGTTCTTTTTGTTTCTTTCTCATCTGATTATTTTTTTTCTTTCACGTTTAGGAGTCCAGTTGCTCGCGCTTCTTGTTCCCACTCTGATCTCCTATTTATTGAATGAAAATGCCTTTGCTTCCGCGTCTACAGCATCTAAAGATCTTCACGAGTTTGCACTGCAGAATTTGATGCACATTGGACCACTTTACCCACATGCTTTCAAGACCGTAATGGGAGCAGCGCCTGAATTAAAAACACGCCTAGAAACTGCAGTCCGAGCAAGTCAGGCCAGCAAGGCAAAAGCAGCTGCTAGGCAACCACCACCCACAGTACATTCCACCCCAACAATTAAACTGAAAACTAGCTTTTTTTGAATTACTTGTATTATTTTTGGACCGTTAAATTGTCTGAAGCATTACATTATCCCTGATGTACTGCACATCCCTGTACTGCACATAAGTCTGTAATTTTGTGTAATTTGTATGTTAAAGGCTGTCTAAGATACCTTTGTGCAATTATTTGAAATCTGTGCATTACAAGGGAAGTGGTGTTACTTGTATTTGTATAGCTTTTTGAGAAATAGAATGTGATCATATTTATGAACTTGCAATATAAATTATCCACAAAAAAAAAAACACCCTGTTCTCTATCTCATGAAATCCTTTTATTTTTTAAAAGTACCCTTAACCTTTCTGAATGGTGTTTGAAATCTGGTGGCTGTTATTGTACCACTGTGCTAACACAGTGGGGATGCAAGGAAGAGGGGAAACTGTTATGCAGTACTTACTGTGTACATGGGGAATGTCAGGAGTAGAAATTTGCACTCTTTCCTTTTAAAACAGACTAGGGAAGAGGATTTCCAGACCCTGTAGAGCCTTTCTGCTTGCATGGGAGGGGGAGAAGAGGGAAAAAAAAAAAAGGCAATTTTCAGTCTTTCTCAAGGTAAACACTTAAGCATGCTGTGTAATGAGTTGTCTTTCCTTTATGTGGTGTATCTTTCTTTTGGGTCCATTTTAATGCTTGAATAAAGCATTACAAGAGTCTAATCCCCTATTTCCTCTAAGATAAACACATTTCCAATGCACTGTTTTGTTTTTGTTTTATTTGATGAAGAGGACTGCCTGCTGTCTGCATTTGTGTTGCTGTAGAACTTGGCCCTTGGAAGGTGCAATGTTAGCGGTCTCTCTTATTCTTCCAGACACTGTTTGAATATGATGGCTATGTGTACTGCATGTTGTTCAGATTCTAAGATATCTACTTCTTCCTGCAAATTTTTAATATCATTGGTGATGCAGTCCTTGATAAAGTTTGCAGAACCAAATGACTTTGCACCTGTGCTGAGTATAAGGGAGCAGAACACAAGAGTGAGTGAGGCTCTCCAATTTTACCTCCTACTACCTGGTTTTTCTTTTCTTTTTTTTAAATATGCATGGCCTTCCCTCACATTTGAGTGGGCTTGATTTGTTGGTTTTGGATCTTAAAGATAACTCAAGCGCTGTACGAACTGTACAGAACGAGCTCAACTTCCAGTGGTCATGTCTGCCTTCTGCCACACCTCCCCCTTCTCTTAGCAGAGGTACAGAACCACGTATTTTCTTGTATATACAAGACTGACTCACATGAAGATTTTGACACTGTTGTTGAATTTACAGAGTTCCATAGGGATCTTTCTATGCATATTGCTTTTTAAAGAAAAGTTTCGTAACTGGAAGACTGGGCTTGGACTACTGGGTTTCACGTCTGGTATTTTTCTGCATATAACAGAGCTCTGTAAAAACTGTGTATATATTAGGAACTTCTACTTGAGCCCAAATATAATGAAGGGATAGAAAATAGAAATGAGCATGGTTAATAGTTGGTTGAAATATTTGTAGATTGTTATTTTTTCATAGTTTCTTGCCTCTCATCTCCCATAACAGCTTATGTAACCCTTTGGGTACCTATGCAAAGTGAAACATGCTTTCTTGCCCTGTTGTATTGGATGTGTGTAAAATGTATAACATAAATCTGAAAGCCTTTTACTTCAGATTGGTTATTTTAGTACTAAAGTGAGAATGAGAAGTTTGCAGCAAGGCAGGAGGTGCATACTAATATTTCAAATGTCTTTTTCGTAAGCATGTAAAGATTAACTTTCAAGTCTTTTCCATTTCCTACTGCAGTTAGAGATGCATGCAGCAGTGAAAATCGTACTATGCTGTATAGGAGGAAAGGGATTTCACTATTCTCATCCCATCATCTTTGTGTAGTGGGATTTAAATTCATCAAACTTTATCACTTTCCAGTAAGTGTTTCAAATATTACAATGCTCTTTTGCTCAGCAGTTGTTTCGAACCCCTTAAACATTTGAGAAAGTTCCATTACAGTGTTAACGAAACTCTCATGGTAGAATTGATCACAGAATATTTACAATTAAAAATAAGGAAAGTCAAGACATTCTCTTCCTTGATAGTCCAGTAACTGATGACTGGTGTTTGCTGGAAAGTTTTTTTTGGTTTTGTCTTTACCTTAATTTTTTTTATCTAATCCCTTTGATGTTTTGCTCCCATTCTAGGTAATAATGAGATGCTGAACGCTCAGAAAAGGGGTGGGGCAAAGCGTAGTAATCAAGTATGGTGAAAAAGGTTTGTAGAGAAACAGTGGCAATGTTGGTGGAAGGGAAAATAGTCCTGGGCAGTTGCAGAGGGATTGGGAAAGGAGAGCTATGTGACTGTGTACAACAGGTGCCACCTTAATTTGTGTATGTGCCTCTCCTGTTTCTGGTTTCCGTTTTGTTTTCTTGCTCCAGACACACAAAGTATAACTGCATGATTTTACATCGTAATTTTTGCATCGAACATCATTTGATTAAAAAACAGAACTTGAAATGTTGGTAGTGCTGCTTCTTCTTCCTTCTGTTTTTTAATCGCACTCCTTTTCATCTCTTTCTTCGCTGCTGGCCTTTTTACTGTGTGTTTTCATGAAGCTTGTTGCTATTTCCCCTTCACTTCTTTCCTCTCTCACCACTGCTTCCTTCCTTTCTCAGTGAGCCGTGATGTTCTGCCCTGTTTCTTCAAAAAGTTTCCCCCGGAGAGCATTCCCTGTGGTGGTCCTTGTTCCCCTCTGGTCCCCCATCCTTTCTGTCAGCTCCCGTGTTTATCGTTCCCCTCTTTAAAAGTGCTACGAGGTTACCCACCCACCGCAGTCACACCTCCTCAGGGCTGGTTACAAAGCAACAAGTGCAGAGTTCAGAACAGCCGGAAAGAAACAGGAAGCGCTGCTTGAGCAAGCAGGGTTGCGTGGGGCTGCTTCACTGTGCTGCAGACTGAGCATGGCCCACAGCATGCAGTGTCTTGGCCACACGGCTCTCCTCCTGCATTGCTCCTCACATGGAGCTGGTGGTGCTAATGTAGGGCGTGGTAAGCTCTTGTGCTAATGGAGCAGAGCAAACCATCTTTGTATGCCTAACAGCTTGTGCCCTCGGCCCATGGTGTCAGCATCAGCCTCAGGAAGTCTTGTTTACAACTTGTTTACCTTTCAGAAGAGGTATTGTAGTCGTTTCTGAGGAGTGCTGTTGTACTCTCCTTGTCAGTGTTCCAAGGGGTAGGGAAGGGAAACTGAAGTGCATCTGGGATGGACTTGTGGCATCCAGCGCTCTGGCAGAGCTGTGTGGATGTGGCACTGAGCGACATGGTTAGTGGGCATGGTGGGGGTAGGTTGGTGGTTGGACTAGATGGCCTTAGTGGTCTTTTCCAACCTTGATTCTCTAAGCGTAAGATCAGTGCTCAGGATGTAGCCAAAACAGAATTCAACAGCAAGGAGTTGAAATGGTGGGATCTGACGAAGGGTTGTGGAGCTGCTGCAAGACGTAGCCCTTCTTATGTCCCCAAGGTGGGCTGCAAGCGTGCCAAAACCACTCAAACCAGGCTCCGAGGTGCAGATCTTTTTAAATCAAAGACGCAGGGCTCCGAGCTCTCCTCGGTCCCCTGAGTGGCGGTGCGCGGGGAGGAGGTTCGCTCGGTGCGGCCTCGGCCCCGATCTGGCAGCAGGGAGGAGCCGCAGCGGCCGCTGCCCCCTCTCCTCCTCCCGCCCGCGCCGCGTGCCGCCGCCCCACAGAACTACATTTCCCGGAGTGCCGCGCGGGCGGCGGCGCGAAGCGCTCTGAGTTGTCCCCTGCGGGCCGCGGTAGCAGCCGGCGGGGGCGGCTGTCAGGCGGTGACGGCGGCGGGCGGGCGGGACGCGCCCAGGTTGTGCCGCTGCCGGGACGCGGCTGGGCGCGGCGGCGGCCGGCGGCGGTGGGGGCGGCGCGGCGCGGCGCGGCGCGACAGACGCGGCCCGGCCATGGACGAGCAAGCGGGGCCCGGCGTTTTCTTCAGCAACAACAACAACAACAACGCGCTGCTGCTGCCGCCGCCGACGGGCGGGCCGGGGCTGGAGCCCGGCGAGGCGGCGGCGGCCGCGGCTGCGGCGGCGGCGGGAGGCGGCGGCGGAGGGGTCTCCGCCGGCGGCGCCGCCGCGCCGGTGTCGGCGTCGCGGGCTCAGTACAGCGTGCCGGGCATCCTGCATTTCCTGCAGCACGAGTGGGGCCGCTTCGAGGCGGAGCGCGCCGAGTGGGAGGCGGAGCGGGCGGAGCTGCAGGTAACGCCGCCACCCCGGCCCCCTCCCCGCGCCCCGCTGCGCCCCCGGCCCGCGGGGGGAGCGCCTCCCCCCGGCCCCGGTTCTTCGCCGCCGCCCGGAGGGGCGTGACATGGCGGCGGCCTGCGGGGGGCGGCCGGGTGGGCCCTGGCCGGGAGGAGTCCGCTCCGCAGCCGCAGGGCCGAGGGGCGCGTTGCGAGGGCGCCGATAGCGATCTTGTGGTTTAGGGAACTTGTGAAGTGCTGGCCTGCAGCCACCGCGGTCGAGCGCTCCGGGATGCGCGCCTCGTATTAACGCTAATAACAACGGGCGGCGCGGCCTGCGCCGCGGTGCTGCTCCGGCTTTGTTCACGAGGAAATCTCGGTTGTAAATCTTAACCGCCCGCAGTGCCGGGAGCCCCTCGTGGGTCATTCCCAGCGCCGTGCTCCGGGCAGGGAGCGCTTCCTCCTGGGTGTCCTTCCCTTCCTCTTCCTTCCTGGCAGCTCCGTTCTTTCTGTTACTTTCCTTGAAAGTACCGTCTTTGACGAGAGTATTAAGTCTATTTAACGGCAGGAACCACTTATCTCTTTTGTTGTGGTTGTTTTATTTTTCTTCATTTTTGTTCCAAGTTAGGAGGAAAGTCATTTCCTTAGCCGTACTTGCAGTGGTAACATCAGGCAAACCCTCTCGGAGGGGAGTGCTGGCACTGCCGTTCCTCACCAAGGGCTGCTCCCCGTGTAGGAGTGCAAAGGAAGTGGCCGTGAGCACAGGAGAGATGTGGTTTGTGTTTTAGCTTCAGTGATTTGGTGAAAGATTTGCTCGTAACATGGTTAGCGGGCACAGTGGCGGTGAGTTGATGGTTGGACTAGATGATCTTAGTGGTCTTTTCCAACCTTATTATTCTATGATTCTGTATTTTGTTCGCGATATCACGTAAATGCAATGTGGAAAGTAACTAGCTTAGCTGCATATAATAAGAACGTTGCACGTCGCACCCTAAGGTATTTATGAGACTCCACTGGGTGTTTTTTCATCGCTGATACAGATCTCACAGAGTGCTCTGGAGGAAAACATGTTCCTTGGGACCAGAGCGGTTCTGCCTGTATCCAGCAGCAGCAGAGCTGTGTGTGCCCTCGCTGCCCCCTCCAGAGGCCACTCCTGCACCCCGCCTTCCCAGCGTCCCTCTGGGGAGCAGCGGTTGTCAGAGGTGAGCTAGCAGGAGAGGGGCCGAGCGTATGCACAGTGTGCCAAAGTCATGCGCTGTCAGCAGCAGGGCAGGAACACAACCCCAATACAAGCTGTTTGCTTGAACTCCTTCAGCTCTTGCCAAAATGTCTCAATAAAGCTATAATTAGCTGTGACTGGCATCGCCACAAGCTGCAACTGCATTTATCTACTGCAGAGTCATGTTCAGGAAGGTGCAAAATTCTTGGCTGTCCCTGCAGACATCGGGTATGTGATGTCTGCCGTGACCGTTCTCAGCCAAATGCTCTTTGATCCATGTGAGAGGTTTGTGTTGTGGCTTCGGCAGCAGCAAGGGGGCTCTGAGCGATGGTACATGCGCAGCCCCACGATGAGCAGCGTTAATTAAAGGCAGATTCCACGTTCCTCCTGAAGCCCTTCATTGGCCTGGATGCTGTAGAGTGTTTAACAGAATAATGGCAGTCGGAGGTCACGCAGTTTCTGTCTCTCGAGATAAAGATGCAGTGCTCCTGGTTGTACTCCAAGGTCTTCTGGCCAGTGTAAATTAAATGCTAGGCTGTCTGCTCTCTTGGGAGGCCATGTGGCAGAGATCCTGCTTTGTACGGTGTTCTCTGTGTACCACACATTTTATCCGTAGTGCTTAGAGGCAGACTTCTGTTCTCTGGTTCCTTACCGCCATGATACTTAAGTCCCTCAGATGTTGCTCTGCTCGGCTGCTGCTCTGTGCTCGACAGTTAGTTAAGCTGTACTCCTTCTGAAAAACACCTCGTAAGTCAATCCAACTGTGATTTCCTGTCTTCCTTTTCTTCCCCTGTGGGCTTCTTTTCCTTTTTTTCCCTCCCTTTGCAATTACTTGTGTGGAGTTCCACGTGATGCTCAGGTAGCGTACCTTCCTGTTGTGCTGTGGGCTGCCTGCTCAGGTGACACACACCCTTACTGCAGTTAGAAAAACACAGAAGTTGATACGCCGGGCAACTGGTTCTGTTCATGCTTGCTGGCCTAGTTGCTGCTTTTCCAAGGTTTTTCTGCCTGTTTGCCTGTTCTGCCTATGGTTTGCTTTCCCTGGCAAATATCCATGTTTACTCTGATTTTCTAATTATTTTTCTTTAGTCTTTAAAAATGGTTCTTGCCTCTGTTATATAATCTTCCCCATTCTGAGGCCTTCAATATTTATATCTCCGTGAGTACCATCAGCAAGCTGCATGCTTTGAGGCAGACTGAAAGCAGTCGCACAGGGCTCCCCTCAGTGCTTATCTGCTAATTATGTATTTCATTATTAACACTTGCTTCGTGTTTACGGTACTTCGACATCTGCAGATTGAAGAACTATCCCAAGAATAAGCTTTCGTGGTGCCTTGTGGTAATTCACTGAGTACTGACTTGATGAATTTTCCTTCCAGTGTTAACAAACCGTGTGCTCAGTGCTGTCATTTATTTTCACATCTTTTCAGAAAGCAGTAACTTTCTTTTTCCCACGTTCTGTAGCAGCTGCTTGGGAGAGTTGACAAGAAAGGGTTTCCTGTTCTGCAAAGTGCTTCAGCTCCAAGTTTTTTTTTTTGTTTTGTTTTTGTTTTGTTCTCCATTTTCCTGGCCTGTGTTTCCAAGGCATTCCGGAGTTGCCGTTGTGTGTCAAAGCAGCCCACCGCAAAACAGCCGATAACCGATGTGGAGGTGGATGCGGTACAGAAGGCCGGAGGCACGCGGGCCTGGCCCTGCGACTTGCTGGTGCCCAGCCTCAGCCGTAGGCCTCTCGGCTGGCGGCCCTGCCTGGCCATGTGCCCACTCAGGGGGAGCTGGGGAGAGCCCTGTGGGGCTGGGAGCTGGGCCACCTCCCGGGGTACGTGTGCGGGGGGACAGCTGTGTTTTGGTGAGAAATGCCGTCTTTGAAAGTAACACGTGTATTACTGTGGGAATTTTGCTTTGGACAAGTGAACGTCTTGCTGGCAAAGATGCTGATCTGTAGGTTTTTGACTGGCATTTCTCAGTGTGTTTCACAACTGCTTTAAATTGCAGCAAACTGCTATGCTGTATGTAAGTGGATGCATAGGCGTCCCGCATCCTGCTGAGTTTTCTCACTCCCGTCCTGTCCGTGGATGGGGATGTCATTTCCTCTGGTTGTTTCGGAGCAGTGGGACCCGGCATGGTTACCAGCACTGTTCTGACCAGGGAAACTTCCCTTTGGGAAGGTGTGTAAAGAAGTTATGGAAGATGGGTGAATATGCTGGGTTTGTATTTGCACAGCTCTGTTGAGAATATCCCACATCAGAGAGTGCCAAAAGGAGAGAGAAAAAGAAAAAAATTAGGGGAAAAGTTATGAAATGGGATAAAATGTGGCCAAGCAATAGCAAGCAACAGTAACAACAGGAATGCAATGGAAACAACAGATGAACCCTTGAGATTGGCTGTAGAAATCAGATTTGGCAGTAGCAGCTCTGGGGGCACTGGGGTGGTCCTCCCTGCTGCGCTGCTGCTCTGAGGCAAAAGGCAGCAGTGGAACAAGGGCCGTGTCCTCGCCTCTGCTGGGCTGCAGTCATGGGGAGAAGGGGCACGGCGGGCACATGGCTCGGCTATTTATAGCGTGGTTTGGGGCACGGGTTGCTTGGTTCAGAAATAGTTGGTATTTACTGCTGGTTGGCCTCCTTGTTTGTGAGGTTTCAGTTAGAAGTCATTCTGGTGGCAATACTAAGAGGAAAAGAAGTGAGCGCTGAGCTGATGGTATCAGCTGTTTGGTTAAAGGAGAACTCCCGAGGAGTTTCATGTGGTCTTGTTGAAATGAAAATGAAGTCGTGCTTGAAGAAGTTCTGTTGTAGGATTTTCAGATAGGAGCAAGTACATAAAATATCTGGGATTCGTGGAGAAAGATGAGCTGGCAGAAGTGCTATGGATGTCTTTGATAAAATGTTTCTTCTCGTAAGGCATTTGTTACAAAGAAAACGGGTTAATATTCAATTTCCTTCCACCCCAAAAGAACAGTATCTTCAAGTTTATTGCTTCAGATGCGTCAGATAAATGAAAAGTGGATGAAAATATGTCAGTCACAAGACTGAGGCCTGTTTAGTTGGGTAAGTAGCGCTAAATGGGCCTCAGAGACAACCAGATGTGCTGTCTTTCAATAACTTCTTTTAGCAAACTTTCTTTCTAGTTTGTAAATTCATGTGAAGCAGGGAGAAGCTTCCATGTTCCTTTTTTCCTGTTTGTTTGCTTACAAACATGACTGCCAGCTAGGCCCCGTGTTCTCATTGATAAGCCGTCATGACTTGTCTTATTCAAACCAGGAAGGCTGGTGGGAGTAGATGCTGAGTGACTGAAGAGCTGCAATACACAAATGTATAGCTTTTGTGCAGAAGTAGAATGTAAATACAGTCTGAGTGAGACCGGTTCTTTGCAGGTCTGTACTTGAGTTGTACAGACTTTTGACTTGTTTAATTGCATGAATGATCCCACTAGTTCCGAGCACCACACTTTCTTCTCTAAACTCTTTAAACCTGTACTTCGTTCATGTGTGTAAAAGTGTTTCTTAAATGGATACATCCCTCTAGGAAGGTGCTGCTGTAAGTGTGAACGTGGTATGAACAGGGCATAGAATTTTCCAAGCGTGGAATGGCTTACTGTTGTCTCCAAGTGGCCTTTGCATTTACCGAAAAATGTTATACTTCAGACAAATACTTTCTACTTTTCATGATTTGCTGTGTAATCATTGAATCGACGCCAAAGAAAAAGTTAGACAGTTTATATTGTTCTAGGTGCCAAACTTTGTTTTTTTCCATGTCAGGTTAGCATATGGTGGAGGATCACACATGTGTTTATGAAGGCGCGTCTATAATCTAAATTGGTATATCTGTGCTCCTCCAACTGTAGCCGTTGTTTTTATGCTGAAGGTCTTGGCAGATGTCACTTTTATTGCATAAGGGGTAAGTAACTTTGCACTGTTTGAACAAGAAGTTGCAAATATAACTCACCCTTTATCTACGTTTCAGTAGACACTGAAAGTTTCTAGAGCAGGCTGTGTAGAATTCCCTAAGGAAGATCATGTTTATCTGAGGAGTCTTGTGGTTCACCTCAATTTAATGCTGAAGGAAATAAGGCCATAGAAATGTGAAGTCTCAGGTAAAAGTGATACCTATACACAGTTGAGTGAGAAAATAGGTACTGGTCAGCAACCTACAGGTGCATTTTGACTTGCTAGGCTGTGAGGCCTTGTAAGGTCCTTCTTTCTAAGTTTGTTAGCTAAGAAGTGGCAAGAACTCAGAGATAGGTGAAGGATTGTCTTGCTTTTTAAATGCTGAGAAGTGCTTGAGGTGGCTCTCTGGATCCACCTCTGCAGGCAGTACAGTAGAAATGGAAGATTCTTAAATGGGAAAGTGGAGATATGCTTCGCTGTAGTGACCTGCTCGGTATGTGGCTGTTGCTTGATTCATCTGGAGGGTTTCATTTTTCTCCTTGAGGAGTGTTTGCTAATACTAACCAATATGGAATATATTGAAAATGGTGCAGTGTCAAAGAAGTTGAACAACAGACTGCACTGTGGAAAGATTGCATTTTTCTGCCCTTAGCCAGGGATATGCTTCTTTTGAGGGCAGTTGCATAGGGCAGGATTGCAAAACCATCGAATAAAACTGGCACGCATCCTGTTCATAACCGTGCTTGTAAGCAGGAGGTGAGGACTCAACTAGTTGTTTTTCTGTCTGTTCCAGCTGATATGGTTCAGAGTGGTGGTGGGCACATGCTTGAGCACACGGGGTAGCTGTTCTGAACTCAGCAGCCAAAACCAGTGGTGTGCCCACTGCCTTTGCAAATGCTCGTGTGGTTAAGTCTGCTTCACACCTCTTTTTATTACTGTAGCTGCTGTCTTCCTCCTTCAGATGCGGTAGCCAAGTGATGCCTTCACACTGTGAGCTTCCATGGTTTCAATTTAGACGTGGCCAGCCGTCTATTTATCAGTCTTGGTGCTGATTGCTGTTGCTGCATTTCTGCCTTCCTGTGTGTGTGGGATCCTCTACAGCAAGTGAAAGGCTATATGAGGCATTTGGGCCTCATAACATGCTGCTGTTCTGTGACGAGGCACCACGGCACTGCCTGCGGAGCTGCATCACCTCTGAAACTCCATCTCTTTGTCTTTCCATCAGTTTACATGGAACGTGCCCCTGTGACTCAAAAGAAAAATAAAAGTTAATTCTCACCACTTAAGTGTACTGCAGAAAGGATTAAAGGATTAAAGAGATTTCTTACTTCTGAAGAATGATTAAATGAGTGGAATATATATTGCTTGACTAACTCAGCAAATACTTCAGTGTTTGCAGTTGCTAGAGTAGTGAAAGGCGGCACTAAAGAGTGGATGAAAGACAGCCTGGTTATCTATCTGCAAAGACATCTGTGTCGTAAAGCACTTCAAGCTGTAGAAAGAGAAGTATTCCTGTTGGGTGAGATGATTAAATTACTAATCAGGGTGTTGCCAGGAATAAATTACTACATTACCTTTGATTCTGGATGACCGACAAGGAGTTTTAAATTGACTGATAACGTATTGTTTCTGAAACAATATTTTCAAAGAGATGGAGAAGGTAAGCGTGTGGCTTTTGCAACCCTTTCCTTACCGTAAGCCACATCTCTCATCTCTTTTGGGTCGTTTAACTTTTTCACTGCTCAGCTCTGATGCTGGCTTTGGAATGAAGTGATGCCATTTTCTGAGTAAAACAAATCTTCAAATACGGGGCACAAGTGTGTTTTAACCCGCTGCAGCTTTGCATTGCAGTGAATGACTGCAGGTGTGTGTAGAAGCATCCTAGCTCTGTTTGTGCAGAGGACCGGCAGTTGGAAGTTGGTGGGTGTGAAGTTTCAACATTTCTCAAGCGTGGCTCTTGAAGAATTGTTCAGCACTGTTACTAGGCCGCTGCTGTTCCCCCCATCGTGCATACACTCAGCTGCGCTTGGTTTTTCTCTCTTCTCCCCCTGACTCCTCAGGGCATGCCTACACCTATTTACAAGTGTGCTTGATGTGTTGTGCATCCCTAATCTGAAAGCCTGAGCTCACCTGACAGCCTACAGAGTTGTTCTGGTAAATCTTGGTAGACCGGTTAGTGCAGCTGTTGCAGACTGATTCATTGGTGTAGTTATTTTGTTATTTTACCTATTTACATATTTTTACAATACTTTTCTCAGTGTTTTCCATTCCTTGCTCTTTTTCTTCTGACCTGTTAAGACCACTTTACTGAGTGTCAGAAGCGGTATACGTAGGATTGCTTGCCTTAATAGCTCTTACTTTGCCAAAATGATGTCTGTCAACCCTTCAGTGCCTCAAAAATTTGAAGCTATACTTATTTCAAAATATTAAGAGAAACATCTTTAGGAAAAGAATGGAAAGGGTTTTGGTAGTTCTTGAGTTTCACTGACTAAAAGGCCTCCCGACCTTTTAACTCGCAATAGCTCTTAAATCCATAAACAGAGAGAAATTGGTAGTAAACACAAACAATTTGCTTAGCAGCCGTGGCATTATTTCCTTGTAAACAATTTCTGCTGGAAATAAATGTTTTTGTTAACCCTTTGTTGTTCCTTAATATCAAGATGTCAGCCTAAAAAGGCGCGTGGGTTTTTTGACACCCATAACACAGTGGGCTGTGGTTCCAGGAAGTGTAAATCCCAGCTTACTTCTTAAAACATTGGTAAAATCCAGACCTTATTAAGATGCAACCTAAATATTTGGTTATATTTTTATGGCTGTTTAGTCTGTATTAAAAAGGCAACGACTTGAACTATAGTAATAATAATAGTGCTTCTAGCCCAGTGCTAACCGGGTTGCCAGGAGAGTGACCTCAGAGCCTTCTGGGGAACTTCTTAACACCATAACACCCCATAATGTTTTGTCCTTTTTTTTTTTTTTTTTTTTTTTTCCTCTTAAAAATGAAAGTTTTTTTAAAAATCTAGTGGTGAAGAGGTGAAACAGTCAAGATAGCTACAATGCTACTAATTTAGACCAGATGCACTTGAAACTTGAAACTTTCGTTGCAGTTGGTAATACCAAAAACTGTAATAGATGAAAAAGGAAAAAAAAAAAAAAAAAAAAAAGGATTGTCCAATAGTAGCTGAAACAGACTTTTCCAAGTATTTAGTACTATTTTTTTTCCTCCACCTGACTCTTGATTCTACTTCAGCAGATGAGCTGTACCACAGTGACTCCTAGCACTTAGCCTGGATTACACCAGAGGTTGATGCCGCTGCAATTCTGTACTGCTGAGCTAGCAAGCCAGCCAACTTGTGGAGATCTGTGCCCCACCCATAGGGCAAGAACCAGCACGGGTTTTACATGCTCCCATAGGCAGTTTTAGAGGTTTCTGATGACTGGTTTACGACTTAATGCATGTTAACCTTACTAGCTAGAAGGTCAGTTGTTACAAAACCTGTTTGCTGGGCATACTTGTGAATTCTTGACATTTTTGGCAAGCCTTCCTAGGAGTGGCCAAAGAGGGAGCACAAAGCATCACAGATTATTCAGAACTGAGGCATTTCTCCTTCGCTTTTTAGCTGTCACATAATTCCCACCTGAGCTCTGACTTGCACTAATGCTTCTACAATGGGGAGCTGCCTGTGCAGTCCAAATTGATTTATAAATGTCTGCCAACTATGCTGAAATTATAAGGAAGCTGTAGTTGTCATGTTGTCATATCAGCACTGAGATGTTTTACACTCTAAATGCTTGCATATTTACAAGGGGAATTGGTTGAGTATTTTGATCAGAAATTATGAACCTAGAATTACAACCTTTTTGTGTGTGACTGAGAAAATACTGCTCCATCTCATAATTTGTCTTATATATGCTTTGACGGGGAGGTTGGACTAGATGATCTCTAGAGCTCCCTTCCGGCCCCTACAATTCTGTGATATGTATATAAATAATATATATGTACATATATATATATATATATATATATATATGAATAATTCGTTATTCACTTATATTACAAATTGTTTCACGTATGATATGAACATTTAGGTTCCCTCTGCACACTTTCATATAATTATGACTGTAGTGAAACAGGTCTGCATATGGACTGCTGCAGTATTATGCATAATGTAAGATGTCAGTTGCTATTTTTTATGCTGTCTGTCCTCTTGTCCTCAGCTTCACCTTAATATTAGCGTGAAGAATTTCTTAACTTCAAAGTTTCTTAATGTTTTAGTGACATAAAAAATTGAGCTAATGCATGTAAATAATGATTTAAGACTGACTTGACTATAATTATCCTATATGCATGTAAATGAGGAATAAGGATTACTACTGTCCTGTGGGAAAGAAGGGGGAAAACTGTCCTTACTTTTGGTGCTATGAAAATGACATGAAATTAAAGTATCTCATTTTAGGAGCCAGAATGTCAAAAATAATGCTTCAAAAAACTCCACAGCTGTGCTGCAGGGCTCAGGGAGAGGGCACAGGTTGTTCCCACGCCTGCGTTTCTTGATGTGACAATAAAACAACTGACCTGAAAGGAGTATAGTGACTGTGGAAGATTCTGGCAGTAAGCCTGTGCGGGGTGCAAAGGCAGCTCATGGGCCTCTGACTCCAGCCTGATGTTGTTGCTGCCTGCTTTTCAAGTGAGAACCAATTTCGTGTTCCTAGACCTCCAAGGGAAGTTATAAGACATGAGTGACAGCATTGGCATACCTCTAACAGTAGAAGAGATTCAAAGAATCAATTAGATTTCTTCCAGGGGCGTTTTTCATGGGTAAAATGTGAGCCATGCCCAGGCTGACTGTTGCTGTCCAGCTTCTGGATACACAGGTTTTGTTCCCCCTGTGCTGGAAATGCCTGCGGGTAGCCATAGGTCCTTACAGCACGTGTCCTGCTGCCATCGGGCAAACCTTTTCATTCCATCCAAATGCGTATTTACATAATGTACTCCTTTCCATTTATTGAATAGTATGCTTTGATGTCATCTCACTGGCTTGGTTGGAATGGCACTTGCATATTTCTGTTGGGCGTGTTTGCAGACAGGTAGATAAAAATTACTATCAGGATGCATCAGTCTGTGCCTTGTAACCTGGGGGGCTGTACAGCTATTGCAAACCAAGCTGTACGTGCTTGAGATGTTGCCAAGAGGGATGGAGCCGAAATGCTCCTTGCAGAGTTAAAATTTTCAGAGTAGACAATGATGGCTGGCACTGAGCGTTCAGTGAGCATTAAATCTGATTCTAGCTTTTTGCTCAGTTCAGGTTGAGTGCTGAGTGAGAAGAAGCTTGCTGCCAGGGTGACAGGGCCTTCCGTTTGATTCAGCTGAGGATTTGGGGGGAGTTGAGTATATTTTCCCTGGTGAAGATGAAGACCGAGCTCTTCGGAGATTAGCCAGCATTTGTCACACATCGTAAACCGGCTGCTGTAGTTGGGGACCGGTAGTAAGGCTTCTTCAGGTGTTTGTGGTGCTATTTACTGGCTCTATTTGAGCAATGGAATTATGTCAGCTGCTGTAACTGACCACCAGCAAATGCTATAAAAACCTGAAGTCAGATAAGTTATTCTTTAGCAGCAATAGCCTCATTTAATTGCAATATCTGAAGACTGCTTTCAAAACTATAATGAGGACAGGATAATTCTGTTTCTCCCAAACTTCCCCTGCGAGATTGGTGCAGGCTGCAATACCTGCAAAGAACACTTGGCTTGCTTATAGTGAGTATCTGTGGAAAAGAAAGTCATCATATTCAACAGCTGGAGGTCTCGACCAGTTACCTTTTATGCTGTTCAAGCTTTTCAGGACATACATTTATGACTTCGCTGCAGAGGTTGCTGCTGGCACTGAAAATGGCAGGCAAGTTGAAGACTGGGTGAGGCTGATATACAAAGTGGTGGCTGGCCAGAGGTGTTTCTGTCTGAAGTGTACTTTGTGAGTTGAGAGAGCACAAGAATTTGTCTTTTATAATGAACTTGACTTAAACATGAAGCATAGAATCAGGTAGTTCTGCCTTTATGATTAGGAATGAATCTTATGTGTATCATTGTTGCCTATTGAAAGGAGGGTTTCATGGATTACTGCCTACTGAAAATTGACAAAGGTTACGTGTCTGTTTTCCACTTCCATTTACTTTTATGCCATATTTCTCCCCTTCCCTCTCACAAAAACATCTTCCTCTGTTTCCTATTTTTCTCTCTGTTAAAGTACTTCCGGAGAGGTTTCTTTAACCTATTTTAGTAAGTATTATAATTAACACATGGCACTGTATTAGAAACAGGGTTTTATTTTTCTTTCAGCTGGATGTGCTGTATTCTAGTTCTCTTGAGTAGTATCATGTATCTAATGTGTATGTGTAGAACAATGCACTAAATATATACTACTTATACTGTAAGCAGGAGAAATACTTCAACGTCTTCTCCTGCTTATCACTGGTAAATACTTTCATCTACTGAAGGCTTTTTATATGTTTATTTTATATATTTTTTTATCTTTGATTGAATGTTTAGCTATGAGAGTAAATAAACCCTGTCAAACAAACTAAAATTTATTTCTTATCTTTGTGAGGTTTTTTTTTAATACAAAATGAGAGTGCAGTTTTGAAGGCTTATCTGTGCAGTGCTTAGTTTAAGCATTTTGTGAAACACTAAGCCAGTTTCTTTTGGACTGTACAAATCAATTTGAAAGTAACTTGAGGCGGGTGGAAGAATTGAGCTCTTCTGAATGGTGTTGAAGAAACAGTCTACATTGAGTACTTTCTTTGCAGGCCCAGATCGCTTTCCTTCAAGGTGAAAGGAAGGGGCAAGAAAATCTGAAGAAGGATCTAGTGCGGAGAATCAAAATGCTGGAATATGCACTTAAACAAGAAAGGTACGTTGGTTTAGCAACGAGTGTGTGATGGCAGATAATGTTGCCCAAAGTGAGAGAGTTTTACTCTGAACGAAAAAATGTTTGTATTTGCCAGTTAATCAAATGCCTGTTTCTTTGTTCAAGGGGATTTCCTTAGAAGTCTCCTGTGTTCTACTACAATGTTTTACTCTGCACATGCTTTCCAGTAGCTCTAAACTTTGAGGCGCATGGATTATTTTTACTGTGTTTCCAGGAGTCTCCACTCCAGTGATTTATTTCAGGGCAAGTTGAGTTACTTTTAATTAATTTATTTATTTTACTAGTAAGATGTCTTTAAAATGCTTAAAGGAAAAGCATACTTCTACTACTGCAAAATAATCGCTGCTGAAGTACTGTTTCCCTATTATAATTCTTACATTTCTTTCATAAAATATTAATAAAATGAACTCTTTTAAATAGTTTACATTAGTAGAAATGTACACATTTACATGTCGGAATAGGATACTGCTTGAAAATGAAAAAAGCCTTCTAATAGTTGTACATTACTGTGTTGTTTCTAGACTTTCTCATCTTACTTGGGCTGCTTGGGCACGTGAGATATGCCTTACATTGTACAGTTTATTTGCTAGTATGGGGCTGCAGCCCCAGGGCTGCAGCATATTTGCTTCTTCTTCAGACAGTTATCAGAGAAACACTTAAGGTAGATATCCTTTTTGCCCAGGCCTTCTTGCAGTATTGATCTTACATCAGATAGCGCAGGAAAATATCAGATTTCTGCATAGTGGAGATATTAGTTTATAGCCACAGAAAGGCTTATGCTTGAAGCATGATTTTAAAGAGTAGAGTCACTTTAAAAGAGGACAGAGAGGCAGTGTAGGACATTTTTGTGCAGTTATTCTTCATGGTCTAAGGAATAAAATTGGTAAGATATATTGTATTTCCAAAATTAAGAAATATATCCTGGTTACATAGGGATCTCTCTAACACTTCCTGTTCATAGTCCAGGTAAATTAGCAATTTATCCCAAATGATCAGACTATATAAATCTATTTCAATACACTGTGATGTAAGTTTTGTAAAGAAAACAAAACAAAAAAACCCTTCCATATCTTTAGTGAAAGTGTCCACCCGTTGTATTTGGTAAGAGCCACTTAAATTTCATTTGGCATTTAAATTCTAATGCAGCATACAATGTCAGAATTAGGAAGGTGTCCAGATGGTTTCTTGTAGGCAGTTTTTACATATGTATCTTTTATCTTCTCTTGTTGTTGGTTTTTTTTTTTTTTTTTTTGTGTGTGTGTGTGTGTGTGTGTGTGTGTGTGTGTGTTGTTGTTGTTGTTGTTTTTTGTTTCCCCCCATATGTAGTATTAGCCTCAGTTACTAAGGTCAGTAAGCCATACGGGCAGCTGATCTGATCCAGTCTGACAGTTTCTGTATGGGTATGCAATAGTTCTTAAAGTAAATGTGGTGTCTGTGAGTGGTGTGTGCTTGAGATGGCTATTTATAACAGCTTGTGGTTTTAAACAGAACTATTATTTGCCAGTTACTGAAGAAACTGTTTTCTGTTTCTGCTAGAAATGTCTCCCAGCAAGTGTTCTTGCTTGATGCTTAAAGGAATGGCAACACACTGGGCTTGGAAGCACTATTCTCTTTCCCAGTACTTTCCTAAACCACCCATGAGCTTGATCTGCCAGTAGTCAGGTTGGAATGCTGGCTGTTTATACGTGGATCTCAGAGCTGAAAGTGAGATCCTCGAAGGTAGAAGGAAAACATTTCTGGTCAAGTTAGGACAAAGCTGGGGCTGCTGGGAGAGGAAGAGAAGACATACCTGCATTCTTCCACTTCAGCCCTGGCCTTGCAGTGTAGCAATCTTAATGAGATTAGGTAGATTATTAGTAATTGGACAGAATATTAAATCTTGACCCACAGTAGTTTGTGCTTGCAGTGTTCCCAGAATAAGAAATGGTTGACGTTGGTTTTCTCAGACGTGATTTTATAAGCTGCACTTTTGCAGAGTGGGTCTTCAGATTTTTTTCCGATCAATTTTCAATAATAAGTTTTGGAAGCAGTGTTCTTTTCTATTTCTTGGCATTTGCCTGATTTTGTAGCGGGGAAGGTAGAAAATAATATTTACACATTATCATGTTTTTTCTGACAAATTTTGTTTTGTTCGGTCATTATATCAGTAGTGGTAACATTACCTTTTTGTTATTTATGTATGTAACCAAGTTGTATTTGCTGAAGAGTCAATACAGTAAGGAGAAAACTTAACTTAGAACTTAAAAGGAGTTAAGCAGTACCATTTTTTCAGCAGCAGTTCTGGTTTGCCAACATCCCATAGATAATCAGTGTGAGGCAGAGTGTTATTTTTTTTTTTATTACTGTATTGATAGTTGCTCAACCAATAAATGGCATTATTTCCTTTCGATTTTCAGGAGCTAAACAAAACGTAGTGCTATTCCTCTCAAGTACGTGTCTAATTTAGTAAACCAGTCTAGGTCGTTTCCTGTCTTAATATATCCCATCCAGAGAACTTGACTCTTGAGCCATGTCTCTAGAAACACTTGGTTTAATTTTATGTTGTTTTCTGCACTAGTGTGCCTGATCAGAGTGAGGCTGGCGCCCTCGCCCCTGGATAGAGTAGCTTACGTTGCTGTTCCTGGCAGTCTTTCTTGTTTATGTCTCTTGGTTTGGCGATGACTCCTAGATCTTCTACGGATGTTTTGGCAGGCTCCTTCAGCACAGCTGGATCAGATGCTGAAGGTCCAGTGACAGATATTTCCAAGAAACAGTGGCTTTTTTTTTTCTTTTTTTTTTGATTGGAATCAATCTTTTCTATATGAAGCATTTAGAAAAGTTCAACTGCTCTCTATTTTAGGAGATTCTGAAGGATGAAAGCCTTTAGCGGTTTTCTGAGCATCTCTGAAAGTGTTGTGGCAGCAATGTTGAATGCCTCCAAGCACTGTTTCCATAGAAGAAACACAGTTTACAGAAAATGATAATAACAATAGCAATAAAAAGATAAGTTGTATAACGAAGTGCAAAAGCCAGAGCAGTAGTAATGTACATGCTTACCTGAGTAAGGCTATCTATCTGGTGAAATATGGCCCCAAAACTGCATTCTTCAGACAACTTGCAAGGCTAGTTTTCAGATGGAAATAACTCCTGTAAAGTTATGTTCTTAACCTAGTTATTTTCAAGTCATTTTTCAGTCTCTTCATACTGTTTATAATGCAGATGTCATTTTCAGAAATTGAAGTTAAGCCACCCAAGTTGGTCATGTTTCAGATAACAAGGCAAGGCTCTCAACTTCATGAGAGCCAAATCCCAAAGCTAGCTCAATGTTTTTAAGCAGATGATGCCAAGTTTGGAGGAATTTTGTTTTTTCTGTTTTCTCATTTCTAGAAGAAATACCGTATTTGCTCTCTTTTGTGGCAGTAGCATCTCACTGCTGTGCTGTGTGAACTAAAGTTCAGCAAGACTGGTAGAGGGCCCATTTCAAGCAGCTAATAACTAGAATATGTGCTTCCTGAGGAAATGGAGAAATTAAACATGTCTGGTGGGCAGGAGATAATCTGTTACTTGAAGGAACAGAAAAATATAAATATGATAAGGGGGTAAGTCATACAAAGAACGTGGAAAGACAACAATTAAGATTTATTTTGTGAGACCCTTCATGCCCTTTGCTTTCAATATGTGATAGTGACTGATCAAGGCTTCCCCTTCTAGACTTGGATTCTTAATCTTTGTGTTCAATCTTTTCCTTAGTACACTTTAGAAAGAAGAAGCCTTTCATGCTTGTGACATTTTCAGCTGTACCATAAGGATGTTACTAATAATAAATCTTGTACTTCCTGCTAGAGTGAGTTTAGATTACCTTTTTTTTTCCCAGTGGACAGCTAGCTAGCTACCTTACCTTCCCCCTTCCTTTAAACTGGAAGTTACCCATAGCTGAAGATGGGTTTACCAGGTCAAATGCTCTGTCATTGTATTCACATTTATGTTTTATATCTCAACAGTGTCTTGCTCAGCAATCTAAGTTTACACTAATTCATTGTAATTAATTCAGTTTTGAGTTTTGCATTGGACTTTCATTTCATACAGGCAAAAGTCTATTGCTTTTTCTGTTTGTCAGCTGTCTTTGTCAGGGCACTGTGCTTTTGTTGCATCTATATTTCCACTGGTGTCTGCCTGTGATGCACAGTTAAATCTTCTGAAAGATGAAGTCTTAGTCCAGCTTAGTAATGAAATAAATTTAAGGACCTGTGGTGGACAAGACCATGTAATCTAGGTTATCCTCTTGTATTAAGAAAGAGCAATAAATCCTTCAAAAACTATTGCATTACAAGGAGAAACCAATTTAAAAACAGCCAACCAACCAAAAAATAACCTGACTCTGTTACTAATAGATTAGAATGTGAATGGAACGAATAATCTTACTATGCTGAACTGATTTTATCATGCATTTAATGAGGGGAATTTTTCGATTAGAAGAAAGACACAAAATGCTGCTGTTTATTTAAGAGGGAAAACCCTCTAAGAACTGTAAACAAACAAACAAACAAAAAAGTGAATATTCAGAGACTTAATGTTGGTAGCAAATACACTGAGAAATATTAAAAAGTACATACTGAATTTTTGAAAGGTAGGTTTTGGAGATAGGAAAGATAAAGGGAATAGTCCTTTTACTTAACCAAATAGTCATTTTACTTAGTTCTTAGGGAGAAAATTAACAAAACTTTGATTAGAAAACTGGTGAATGCTTTGAGGATTATGGGAATTTATATAAGGCCTATGAGCTAAAAGAAGTACCTCATGCCACAAAACCAACTGCTCTCTGAAATACCGTGGAGTAGAGTGTGGCACAGTATATATAGGTTACTAGTCCAGATTTAAGTGAAGTGTTAATATTTGCTTTTGAAAAGTCAAGTCAAAATAGATTAAACATTAGGATCACTTGAATTGCTGACTGCATAAAAGCTTGAAGTTTTTCTTAAAAATGGGATGTGTACTGTTGCTGAGGTAGGTTAGCATCAGACTAGAGGATTTGTTCTCAGTTAGTCGTTAATTTTCATTAATGGTGATGGAGTGAAAAAATGTGCACAGTATCAGTATTTAACAGTACTTACATGGCTTTGTCTAACTGGGGCAACATCTCTTTGCTTGTGATGTGTAGAAAACATGCTTTGAGAATTAAGTATTTCAGATGGGCATTCAGCTCTAATTTTGTTTTATTATTGGATATTCTTTTCTGTACCTACCAGAATGTTTTTCCTTCACTTGTTTCTGTTCATATCTTTTGAATACATTCCCTCTTCTTTCCTCAGTTATTGCTGCTCGGCTGAGGTAGAGCTTAATGCTCTATAGAGGGAAGTGAATTCCTTCACCTATCTTAGTCGCTGTGTACTCCTAAGAGGCATCTTCTCTCTGCACTTACTTACCTTTCTCACACAGAATTAAATGTTTATTATCACTAAAAAAAGGCTGGATTGATAGGAAACGTGTACTGTCAATACTGAAGCATAAGAACTACCAAACATCACTTCTGTTAGCATTATTTTATTAGAAGTAATGAGTTTGTTAGTGGCAGTTGCCTTGTGCAGTCATGAGGTGTAACACCCATTATTTTCTTTAAAATCATTTGAAATGGAAGAGTTTCTTTGCAAGTAGTGAAATCAGTGAAGCCTGTCTTACTGTTGGTGTACATAAGGGTTTGATTTTTTTTTTCATCTTTTTGTCTTTTTTTTTTTTTGCCTGTATCTTGCCTTACACTCAGCTCAGTGTGTTTGCACTGGGGCTGCGCCTGCCTGTGTACGTGCTGGTTGGTGTTCCCATTGTTGCCAGGCTGAAAGTTGAGTCTTCCCTGAGTTCTCCCTTGCCTTTTATTTACGACAGTGCAAGTGCTGCTTCTCCACCCAGTTAGGAACGGCTACAAAACTTCATAGGGAGTCAGTTGCGCTTGAATCTTCTAAGCTTTTGTACTTGTACCCACTGTAACTCGTCTCAGTAACTGGTTTCAACGAGAGAAGGGGGAAATGATAATGACATTGGATAAGGCTGTCTTTGCTCACAGTGTTGCCTTAGTTACTGTGTTGTCAGACGTTATCTATTGTGATAAATCTTTATTAAATAACTTGCATATACATTTGTAATACTGTACTACTGTGGCGTTATTTGTAATATGTATGTTTAAAAGTCTTCAAACACTCAATCTGTAGGATGAGGCTTTTTTTCTTCTAGCTACTCTTACTGTCACATTGCATTCTTTGTGGGGCTTATTACAATAGGCCCTCTATAGGCGAAGTATTTTTGGAAGAGAACTCTGCATTTCTGAACTTAATTAAGTGTCAGGTCTAGCAGCTGCATGAGAAGCTGGGCTGCCATCAGCACTAGAATCTGACTTAGAGTAGTCCTTAGTGAGAAAAGCTTGAAGAAAAGAAGAGTTTACTTAACTGAGGTGGCAAAGTGAAGTATCAAGTAAATGGCACTGAACTGACATGCAGTGGATAGAAAAAAGTTTGATAGTTATGTGATTTTCTTTTTAAACATGGAAGTGGAGGGGCAGGAGAAGCAAGCATGTGTCCACAAACAGGGAAGCTTGGAAAAATTAATTAGGCAAAATGATGTGCTGAATTTCATTGTTTTGTTTTGTACCTATCCTAGAAAGAAGGAGTGGTTTTTATAGTGAGAACAGATGACACTTATGTGTCTATTCATACCCTTTAAATGTGCTAATGTTTTTGTTGTGTTTTCTTTTCCCACCTCTTTTCAGGGCTAAATATCACAAATTGAAATACGGCACAGAATTGAATCAGGGAGATATGAAGCCACCAAACTATGATTCTGGTAAGAATTTATTAAGAATGTGTTCATTACTGACATAAAAGCTCAATTATGGTTTGTACAAATGCTGAAATGATGGTTGATGAAATATGTCACTCAGAAGAAGCAGTGGGAATAGGCATAATAAAGTCCTTTCGTACTCATCTGTAAACCGCCAATACTGCCAGCAATCATTTGTTTAGAGCCTCAGAAAAAGAGAGTTCTTGACTCCAGCTGTGCTTAACAGTGCCTTCAGAAGAAGGGTTTTCACTTTCAAAAGTAATTTTTAGGCAGATTTATCTCAGTTTTGTATTAACTCTTACGTAGAGTGAGCTTTGGTAGATGTGTGTTGGATCCAGCTGTGTTCAGTAGTTGTCAGGAGATCATTGTGCAATAGATGATTTCCCATGGTTGCTATTAAGTGGGTTTGTGAATGTTGAGATAGATAAAATGCATATAGGTCCCCTTACATGTGAATTCTGATTAATATTTGATAGCTTCTTTGTTAGGGGATGTATTGGTGGTTTTTGTTTGTTTGTTTTGTTTTTTTTAATTCAGTTGTTTAAAGAAGAGTGACTTCCCAGTATGTTCAGTAACACTTTCCCATATCACTTATCAAATTATTCATAGGGTTATACCACAGGCTTTTCTGGTTCTTAACTTTTGTTTATGCAAAGAAGGCTTTGTTCATCCTTTGGTATTTTTGCCACAACGGTTTAAATTTTGTAGAGCTTTTTGTAGATAATAAATGAAGATATTTTTATCTTGGGAGCATATGCTTTTTTATTTCCTGGAGGAGGGGGAAAAGAAAGTACTATGAAGCTATGTATGGAATAAATATGTCGCTATTGGTTGCCAGTGTTCAGGTAGGTTTCTCAACCAGAACAGCCACAATTTTTTTCTGTGGATTTTCCCAGAGTAGTACTGTTTGGGTCCTGATTTATGATTGTGGAAAACATGGAAGATTTTCAACAGCTTCTTAGATTAAAAAATAAAGCTTTTTTTTCTTTTTCCATTACTGTAATATAAATACAGTCGAGTTTAAAGTTGATATGAGTAGTTCTGATGGGTATGGTCAAATATTAAGATATTTGTATACCAATACGTTATAAGTGGAAATGATGCTACAGTTAATATTACAGAATCACAGAATGGCCTGGGTTGAAAAGGGCCTCAAAGATCATCTAGTTATAACCCCACTGCCATGTGTAGGGTCACCAACCACCAGACCAGGCTGCCCGGAGCCACATCCAGCCTTGCCTTCAATGCCTCCAGGGATGGGGCATCCACAGCCTCCTTGGGCAACCTGTTCCAGTGTGTCACCATTCTCTGTGTGAAAAAATTCCTCCTCATATCTAACCTAAACCTCCTCTGTCTTAATTTAAAACCATTGCCCCCTTGTCCTATCACTATTGTCCTATCACAGGTGCATTTGATATTGTTAACAGTTAAAGATATTTGTATTGAAACTTGAATTATGAGCAATAATTATATTGGAACTCCAAATAGTTTATATAATTGTGTTCCCTTCAAGAAAAAGGAGTAAGATGGGGTTCTTCAATGTGAGAGCAAAGGGAAGAAGGTACTGATTAGTAGTGGAACTTGATGTTATGCAGTAGTATATAGTTGACGATCCATATTTTTTATGTGTCAGTAGTACAACATCTACATTCTATGTGATTTTTTTTCTTTCTTGATTGATTTTTGGTGCTTGGAATTTTTGTTTTGTTATCCAACCTTTCCTAATACTTTTAATACAAATTACACTTATCAAGTGGAGGGGAATATTTTTAAAATGTCAGACAAAGAAAAGCTGTTTTTAATTAAATAATCTTTTCCAGATGAAGGAAATGAAACAGAGATTCAGCCACAACAGAATAGTCAGCTAATATGGAAACAAGGACGACAGCTGCTAAGACAGTAAGTGTTGAGAAAAGAACTTGAATAATGAATGCAAGAGAAAGTATCTGTTAATTAAATATGATGATAGTGGTATTTGATTTTTCTGTTAGATTTTCTTTCAAGAAAAGTTAGCATATTGACGTTCATTCATCTTCTGCCCTACTTTTCGTAGGCTTCTGAAAAATTTTAATATTTCAGAACTTCAGGTGGGGAACCCTATGAAATCAAACAATCTCATTTGCTTTTCTTTATCTGAGTATAATAAAACAGTCTGCTTGGGAGTACAGTGGCTCATGACACCTTACATTTCTTTTTGCAATTAAAAAAGAAAACACAATTCTGTTAAGAGCTATCTAAAATAAATCTCCAGCCTGGGTTGCAGAGGGATATAACTTGTTTTGGTCTACTTTATGTACAGAAATCATTAGGAAGTTTAGACTAAAAGATTTCTAATTCTCGGTTCATCGTAATGAAGCAAATGTCTGTTAATCCAAATCAGCTTTTGAATTCTGCTCATAATGAGTTATTCAGTTCCAGAGTATTTGGTCATATTTCTTTGGTGGTGTTTTTGTTGGTGGTGGGTTTTTTCTGGTGGTTTTTTTTTTTTGTTTGTTTGTTTGTTTTGTTTTTTTGCCTTGATTACAGCCCTCAGTTTACATAGAGGTCTCTTACAAGACCTGTCATCAGGGTCACCCTGACTGTTTTTCCATGTGTAAGCTTCAGTTTTCTTAGCTGAAGGCTGGATTCTATGGTTTTCTAACCAGTTAGCAGAACTTTTGATATCTAATTGTTTTTTTGTGTGTTACAGAGGATTACGTGAGAGGGGAGGGAGATGGTAAAGACAGCCTAGGGCTTATTGGAATGGGCCTCTTTCCAGTGAATTATACAAAAGTTAAAATTGTCCAGTTTGTCTGTTGGATGGCTTTCACTTTCTTTTTCAAGAACTCGTATCTCTTCATTTAAGTTGAATAAATATAAAGTAATCTTGACTTGGCTGAGTGATTTAAAGGCAAGTCCTTTCCCTCCCAGTGTAATTCATAGGTTATTCGTTGCTGAATAAAGAGAGTTCATTACTGACAGACTCTGTTTTGCATAGATGTCTGGTTTGATTTTCATATAGCCATCAGGCAGTATTCTTGTGCAGGTGTATTTATGTAGAGGATATCATTAAATAACTGGAGGAAGATATCTGTGCTGGAAAAATGCATGTCCTTGATTTGTGACAGCTTTTATTGTAAAATAGCATTTCTGCTCTTCAGAGACATCCAGATTATTGACTATTTAATTAGTCCAGTGTTCCTGAGAAGATAGCATTATTAACTGTGTTTTGTAGAGGAAGCAACAGAGACAGATCTTTCCAAAGGTAATTTTGCGCACTGATGAAAGTGCCAACTTTAGATCTTGGTATTTTCATACAAAATGTCCAAGATTTTTGCTGCTCAGTCCTTACATGCCATACAAATTAATATTTCTGCAGATAAATTGCAGAGTGAGAAAAAGACAAGGCACAGATTTTATCAAAACTACTGCATTATAAATAACCATTCTTACTAGTAGCTATAGCTACAGAATTTGCTTTTATTCCTTCTGTTTTTCAGGGATTCTAATGATTCTTGTAGGAACATATCTCCCACTTCTTGTAAGGCTTCATATGTGGTTTCCATGTGTTGAGGAATAAAATAGCTATATTGTACATGCAACTGTGGTGATTTTTATAAGCCAGTTGTAAATATTTTAATTGAAAGTGCTTTTCCATCCATTTTAGTAAATGAATGAATAACGTATTGTATAACCTCTGACTGCTAGGCTCTTTGATTTTTTTCCTCAGTGACTGTAGAGGCTGGTACAGCAAGAGACGATCCCTCTGCAGCTGGTACAGGATGATTTATAAGCATGTTTCATTAGCACAGCACCATACTTTGCTAAGCTAAGATGCAGAAGATGAGTTTAGGGAGAAGTTTTCATTTACTGTTTGGAATAAGTAACATGTGCATGAAGAATTAGCATGAGTTCTGTTCCTACAGGTATCTACAAGAAGTGGGCTACACTGACACAATACTGGATGTGAAGTCAAAGCAAGTACGAGCTTTACTGGGCCTCTCAAGTGATGCTTCAGAGAAGGAAAACAGAAATCAAGAACCTATGGTAAATGGCACAGAGGGACAAATTAAAGAAAACGCAATGATTGGGTAAGTATCATAATGACAGTATTCTCTTTCTTCATTAAAGCAATTAATGATGTAGAACAAATTTTTGATTACTGAGATTTCAAAAACTTTTTCCTAACAGAAGATTAGAGTAATTTTAACTAATTGTATCACATTAAGCAGTAAATATGGAAGGAACTTTTAATATTCACAGCTTTAAAAACAGCACGTTTGTTGGTTTTTCCGGTTGCATGGTAACACAAAGGCAAATCAAGCCTTTTATATGTGATCAGAGGTCAATGTTGTTTCAAGTTAGCAACTTATTTGAATTGTTGAAAACTTTACTGTTTAGATTAGAGGCTCTGCTTTTCTGATGTGTGCTGACTTTGACATGAGAATGTATATGAAATACAGGACACCTTGATTAGATTTGGAAAAACAAGTTTACTTATTGTACTCTGTAAGGTCATGGTTTTCCCCTAATGGATGCACAAGTCCAAATGTAATTGAAATATAAGATAATTTATTTATCTTCTTTAACGTCTCTATTACTATGAAAAGTCAGGGATAGTAAAAGCTTGTGCTTACTTTTGCTTTTAAGTGTTTTTTAAATTATTATTTTTATTTTATTTTTCTACATTTTAATTTTCCTCCAAACAGATTTTGTTTGTTGAGGTTTTTCTTGTTCATTTTTTAAAGAGGAAAATTAAATATGAAACTTGAATGGAGAGGTTTTCAGAAAGCAGTCTGCTTTTTTTTTTCTTGTTTAAGCTATGGTAGTAACAAAATCGTAAAAATAAGGGAAATGATGCAGAATTTTGTTTGAACAGTATGTGGGGTTACTGTTCCCAGTGGCTTGTGCTGTCATCAAGGAGCATAGCTTTCTTCAAAGATTCTCCCTCTTTTCTGTGCTAGTATGGCAAAATTCAAGACCTTTGTATTTTAAAGTCTAATACTGTTATGTGACACATTTTGTCTTTAAAAAGCATTTGTAAAATTGTATTGTAGCAGATAGCTCCAGCAATTTCAGGCCAATAAGTTATCTAAGGACAGAAGTTCATTGTTACATAATTAAATTTAATGCTGTGAGGTGGAAAATTTGAATGCATGAGAAACCCTCAAGCTACATAGTTGACAGACTGCATCGTTTATGTGCAATGGCTTTGTTTTTGAAGAACAGGGAATGCTTGATAAATTACAGTAACAATTTTAGTTCAGTTTCTGATGGAGTCAGTTCTCCAGGAAATGCACGGATAAAGCTCCCCTTCTTATACTTGAAAACAGTTTATTGAAATCTGTTTTGTTTTTTCTTTTTAAATAGGTGGATGTTTGTAAGGTAGTTATGTGATAGTGAAAATGATTGGACAGTGGTTTTTAATATAGAAGTTTTTAATATATTTTTATTTCCTATGTATTTCTTCTCTGGGTAGGTAGAATATCAGATTTTTTTTAGCACTAGTAGTATGCCCTATATCTGGGGATACTCACTGATGCAGAAAATAGTTCCTTCTGTTGTGGCTCTGCAAGATTGTCAACTTAAGAATTAAGACTGCTTTCATCTCATTTGTAAAGCCTAAGGTGGAAGACTGTATTGGAAAGATTGGGGGAACATTTTGATACATGATGTGAGACTTGACTCCTGTGTTTTAAACTGGAAGAATCTTCAAGTGATCTCATTCAAAACAGTCACGTCAGTCCTCGTGGGTTATTTTGTATTCATGGATGTCAGCTGAAAACTTTCTTATTGACAGGAAAAAGTTGAGATTTTACCAAAAATCCTTGGTGAATTTAAGACTGGCTTTCACTGCTACAATTCTTCTCTGTGATTCAAGTGCACTTTCTGAATATCTATTTCAACCTTTAGTGCAGGAGACATTCTGTGACTTTCTTCCTAGCAGAAGCAGCCTGTTACTTAACTGCCATTTCCTCTTGTGCTATTAGATACACATTATACCTCACTATTTCTGTGGTATGTGGCACTTTCACCTCCTTCCAGCTGCACTGTTACTTTCCTCAGAAATTTAAAAATGCAGCTTTATGACATAATGGAAATCAGAAAGGAGATGAGGTGCCACTCAGCTCATACTTTAGCAGCCTCATCGATTATCAGCATTACTTACTACTTATACTTGTACAGACCGGTTTCTTTCTGAAGAATATTGGTATTTAATAGGTGACTTGCTCCTGATCCCAACTGGAATTGTTACTGAGTGTTCAAAAACTTAGTTCAACGTTATTTCTATCTGTTTACCAGAACTGCAAAAAAATTAGATGGCTCAGCTTCATTGTGGCTTACAGTCTGAAGGTAGGAACAATCTTTTAAGCAACCTCAACAATGCCAGGCTATGTAACAGAATGGAGAAAAGCTTGGCAGTTCTTTTAGCAGCCTCTTGTTATTCCTGGTGTGCATATGAAGTGAGATGAGAATTGGAGTGTCAGAGCAAGCTTGTGAGGTTGGGGTTGGAAGGACTGCAGTGAATGAGTGCAGTTTTATGGTGTTAGAAGAGGAAAGGCAGTTACGGTGAGAGATTGGAAGAGCAAAAGGGAAAAAGAAAACAAACCAAATCAAACGGACCCAAAAGCTTAGTGCAATCTCCAGAGGTATAAGGCCACATGTGTTTGCCAGGACCACCAGTCATTGGGTCAACTGCAAAGTAAAATGCAGATGGACGGTGAGCCATGGCTGTGTGGATACAGTGAAACGCCTTGTGGAAGAAGGATTTCCTGTCACCAAAGAAGACTGTTAACTTCTGAAGCCAATGGAATTTGGCAAATTTTGGGTTTCAAAACATTAATTGAAAATTGATATCAAGTACTGAGGCTAATGGTTTAGTTGTCTGTTAAGATCATAGCACTGTATAAAACGCATGAAAGTCCATCTATCCTATTAAACAGTTGTGTTAAAGTGAGAAAATACAGCTCAGAGAACATTGACTTGTTTTGTCTTGGAAGAAATGCATAATATTGTGGATACAGCTAAGACTGCGTATTTTATAGTCTTTAAAAAAAAAAAAGATTTATGTGGGAGGACAGACACGAGATGTGAAGTTCAAGGAATGATGGAAGAAAGCTTGTGGAGGAGATACAATAAAGACCAATCAACAGGAGTTTGGAAAGATTGTGGGTGCATGTGATGAAGATAATGTACCAGAGAGGGGAAAATGGCACAGAAAAGAACTGAATGAAAAATGGATCCACTGATATGTTGCATGAACAGGAAAATGGAAGGCACATTAGATTTAGATGTTCTTAAGGATTTCTCTATATAGCAGTGTAAACTGAAGAAAGAACAGATTGGCTAAATTGCCTTCTGTACAACTGAACACTCATTTGATAAATTCTATAGAAAGTAAAAAATGATGTTTGATGTTTTCATGCTGCCATCTGGTTACCTCTTTTGAGTGGAGAGAGGAGATAACAGAAATGGTGAAACAAATTTTCATTTTTTATGCTTACTGTTTGTTAGTATTCAACCAGTACTTAGTGAAATGAAAGTGGTAGAGGACAAAAAAGGAATTTGTATGGAAAAAAATTCCAATAGAAGAACAAAGGGGACTTGCTTCTTTATACTGTATGGTTCTAGCATGCTTTCTGCATAAGCCCATCAAGTTGTGTACAGTGATTGCTACTGCTACTCAGCCGTGTTCAGGAATGTCTCTGATCTACGGTACTTCTGACAGTTGGATACCCCCACGCTTTACAATCTTTTTTTCTTCATATATATATATATATATATATATGTATTAATTTTGGACATGTCTTTTGACTGCTCTAAGCATAAAGCTCCGTTTGTTTGTTTTTTTTTTCCTCTGACTCCAGGAATCTGTGATGTGTATACTTAATGGTGGTGGTAGGGAGGATATTCCTCCTCTGCTCAATTCACTACTTTTTTGATAGACTTGAGTGAGTCAAGTCTGTTGTACCTGCACTTGTGTCCCTGCTTCAACAGCCAGAGTTCAGACACTCAGTGTTGCTGTATTGGTAGAAAGCTGAGCCTTTTTAAGGAAGATGCTTGTGAGAATGTTTGGTGTGATTATGTGAAGGTGATTGCTGTTTATTTCAATGTGGCTAACCTTACAGTAGTTACTTCAATGCAAATACTTGAGTCAATTGTCTCGATTGACAGCAGACAATATGTAACTTGAATTTTCATTTATTTTAGAAAATTGCCGTCTTGTCCATCATCCCCCATCATCTCGTCCATCATACATATTGTAGAGCATTATAGTTACATCAGAAAAGTACCTACACCATTTCTTTTTTTTTTCTTCTTTTGGTACAACAGTGAACTAGCTGCTGCTGTTTGAAAGCCTTCTAAACCCATTTCAGTTTCTCTTATAATTAGATCTTGTAGCCTCAGTTTTTGTGTGTTACTAGCTACCACAGCTGTGGGCAAATATTTGTATTCTTACATGGCCTATTTATTTGCTAATGTACAGATCCTCATGAAAACTTTAGCACTCAAGACATCATGTGGATTTTGAATGCACCCTGGAAGATTTTGATTCCATAAATGAAATGTTAATATGATAACCTGAAATAGATGTAGTCCTGTTTCCACTTATTTCATGGAATTTAAAAGGGCATCTGTTTTCAGTTTCTTCAAATCAGCTCACTTGCATTACGAAAGATAAGTACCACTTGGCATGATTGGACTCAAAAATAGTTACTAAAATAATAACTTTATAATAATGATTGAAACTGTTAACACTTGCAGTGGGAGAAATGGGGTGCTTTCCCTCAGCAAACTGAAACATAAATGAAAGCTGCCTGCAAATGTCATGTGTAGCCTTAAAAACTTGAGAGTATTTAAGTATTGTTGGTTCACTTATTACCTCATTTTTAATCGCTTTATCTTATTGACTGAAACCTAAGCAGTCAGATTCGTTTACCTTCTTGAAGGTGTGTATTTGACTATTGCTTGATATGAATAGAAGCAAATAGAAAAGAGGAATAGAACTGCAAAGGAGCAAGGGTATGCCAAGAACATGTTTGTATCTATATGCACATGTGCATGTGTATATATGTAAAAATAATATAGATGAATTATTTGGGTTTTTGTTAAGAGTTGGTTGGCTAGAACTATGTTTAAATAGCCAAAAGAAAGCTTTTAAAGAAAAGCTGAATGGCATATCAGCTTCTCTCTGAAACTGATCCGCTGCTCAAATTTTTGGTTGAACTGTATATGTCTTCCACTGCCTGCACTTTGCTGAAGCATCAAAGTAACGTGTTTGAGAGCAGATCCAAAGACCTTTTCACAGATTAGAAGTAAACATTTGGAAGACCTTATATTTGTAATGTACAACAGATCATTCCAACTGAAACTGCAGCAAATGAATGTCATTCTGTACCAGAAGGCCTTAATAACTTTTGCATCTCTAAATCCTATTAACACTAACACATGTAATGAAACTACTACACATGGGCTGATGAATGTTGTGTGTTAACTTGCTTATAAAATGGTTTATTTGGGAAAATATTTTTCCTTATAACTGCCGAAGGTAATACCTGCCATGAAAAGATTTCCAAGAAGAAAATATTGAGTTTTTAAAAGAGAAAAAAAAAATCCCAAATCTGTGTTAGTATAATTCTTTGGGTTGTTTTTTTTTCCTCTTTTTTCCCATTTATGCTTGCCCCAGTCTTGCAGTGACCTGACAGACATTTCAAGACATTTCAGAGATATGCGGTTTGGGCCAGACCCAGCCACTTTTAACAAATGCATTGAAGCAAGAAAAATGATTAGATAAATTGGGGAGTTGAGTGAAGAAAGTAGTACCGATTTTCATTTTGTTAGCACAGATCATGAGGCTTAAGAGTCTAAATTATTGTTTTTGAAAGTGTCAGGTAAGAGTCATGGCACAGAAGGAATGGGGAGAAAGAGACAGAAGTTGTGCAGGGGGAGAGAGAGACCATGAGAGGGGTGGTGAATGGAGGGATAATCTCTTAACATTACTTCAACTCTTTAAACACTGAATTATATTGATTTTTTAGAAAGGTTTTTTATTTAACACAGTATAGTTATCTGCCCAGATATGACAAGTTAAGAGGCTTTTCCTTTTTCAGTGGCATTTTTTCACAATTCCAATTTGCATCCAAACCATTTTGTAAGTGTTGCTTACTGGTTGTAGCATGTATTGCGCTGGATCTTGCATCGTGTGGTGTGAATTCCTAAGAAGTTTTAAAGGTTGTGACAGACTTTCTAGTCTGCCCAGAGCTCCACGTGTTTTAATTTTGATGGTTATAAGTGTTCATAAGTTTATAAGTTATTAGTTTGTTATTTTCCATGCTGTATTACAAAAGATTTTTTGCACAGTATTCATGATTTCTTAAACTCTTCTGTAAAGACAGTTGTCATAGGAAAATATTTGAATCTGCATGCCGTTATTTTTTGTATCCAGTTTGAAAGGACTCAATTAGCCATGTTGATAAGACTGTATTAGAACATGAAATCGTGACATTCAGTGGGAAATTAATAAAAACAATGACTTTGTGCTATCATGTTTTGATAGTGAGAGAAACCTGAGCCAACAAAAATGACTCAAGGAAGAATTTACTTAACAATTTTTCAGATGCTGGGCCATGATGAGCTTTCTCCTGTACAGGTCCCGGAAACATTTCTTAGCCTGTGTTTATTTAACTTTATACTGTGGTATTCCTTCCTGCTTCTGAATTTGTCAATAAAATCTGTTTTTATTTAAGGCAACTTGTGTATGTTTTGGACTAAAAGCCAATCAAACAAAAATGGAACTAATCCAGCAAGTCGTCTTCTCCTTTTTCTGCTGGGAAAAACTCCTTTTTCTGCTGGGATAAGACTGAGGCAATTAGTGGTTTTGTGGCCAGGCAGTTTGTGGGAGAAGTTTATGGCGCTCTCCAAGGACTTGACCACAGAAACTCTCCAGAGTCACTATCAGGAAAGGAAAAAAATAATGACAGAAATATTGACAGTGTTGTTAAGAGGAAAGTTATGGCTTCTACTTTTCCCTTAATAAGAAAACAAAAACTACCAGAGGGTTTGTATTAAGATCCTGAATGTTAAATGTTAGAGCCAGTTCAACCCTACAGTTTTGTTTTTTTTTTTTTTTTTAAGCTGCTATTATTTCCCTTTCAGTGCCAACTGGATTTTACACAAAATGCTTGTTCCGAGCCTTGTGATTGTAGGGCAGAAAGCAAAGAGTTGGCTGCATGGGCCCAGAGAGATCCCAGCATGCTTTCAATAATACACATGGAGCATCCATAAGTTGTCTTTCTTTCATTTCAAGGGAAGACATTATTATTATTTTTAATTTTAAAGAAACGAAGGCGTTGAGACACATCTGTATTATTAAACAGCATGTAAAATACAGAATAAGGTTTTCAGAGTGGCCACTTCTAGCTACTTTTTCTGAGGATAAAGATACTCACGTGATGTTAGGTTCATGTTACTATAAGGAAGGTAAGTACTGAAGTTACCAGCCTATATAAAAACAAGAATCCTATTTTTTAAACAGGAAAAAAGGTGTCTTATCTTTGGGAATCAGAAGTTCCCGGTGTGAGGAATTCTCTGCATACTGTCCGTCTGTTAGTACTAAGGTCGAGAGCCCTGCAGCATCAGTGATGCTGTATTCTACACCCTGGCAGTACTTATTGTGCTTGTTAGACTTGTGATGAGCAGTTAGTCCTACTCACTGGTGCACAGACATGAGTAGCGGGTGTTCTCTGCCCAGAGGCTTCCCTGCCTCTTTGGATATGGCCATAGGAGAGAAGGATGTGATGCCCAGGCAGAGTTAAGCCTGACTGATAGAGAATGCTGTGTTGGTTAAATGAGTGTTAGATCTGGTTAGGAAGTGGTAAGCCAGCTGGGATGAAACATTCAAGAAGGCTTGTTCTTCTCCAGCAGTGTTCGTTTAGACTAAGGAAGAAGGAAAAAGCACCACTTTGAAAATGACATTCTTCCCTGTATGTGTTTTCATTTGGGACAGGACAGTAAAGAGGAATTGTCCTTTCTAAGGCATTTCTGTTCTTTCAGTTTCCCTGTATTTGCAGCATTTCCTGAATCTTGCCATGGTCTTGCCTCACTAATGCCTGTAATGGGACAGTTCCCTGCTGCTCCCTGCTCTTTGATCTGCTGTACTATTATTTTCACCCATCAAATGTTTTTGGTTTTTTTTCCAAGTATTATAGATTGCAAGAACTCTGGAAGTGTTAAGTTGCATTCTTTTTTCTCGAAGGGAATTTAAAGTAATTTATTGTGCTGTTCTATCTCAAAATATATTTTTTGCCACTTCTACTTTTTTTCTGTTGCTTTGTGAGTGACTCCATAACAGAAACCAACTTAGCAAATGAAGAATAATGAAACAAGGAAGCTTCAAATTGTCATCAAAGGGCAAATTAACTAAGTCTAGGTATTTTCTCCATTGTATTTTAGAGTATTTGTAAGTGTTTGTGTTGATGGTAATATCTAAAATAATGCCTTAAGTTTATGTGCTACTAAAAAATGAAAAATACCATAGGTGAGTCACTGTGAGTCACTGTTGACTAGGCTGTTAAAATGTATTAGGGGTACAATATAGCCAATCAAATTGTGTATGAGCTTGAAGCTTCTTTTCTCTGTAGAGCCTTTACATAATTTAAATATTTTCCCACTTTTTTTTTTTATGGTGTTGTCATACAAACTCTTTACTAGAAGTTGTGCTTCAGCACAAATAATATTCTGTTATACTTTGCTGACTTTGTTCATTTTAGTACTGGGCACAAGTTTTGAAACGTATGATTAGCTGCTGTGTATTCCAGTACATAAAGTGCCTTTTTTTTTTTATTCCATTTGTAAATGGCAGTACGCAGTTCAGTGTATATTCTGTCTACTAAGCTATGTAGAAATTGATAGGATAGTTGAATTCAGACCAGTTACTTAACGAAATGATAAAATCTCTTTTGGTGGTCACTGTCACCTTTATTGTAAGATTAAAGAAGTACAAAAACTAATCTAGGTATGAATTACTACAAAGACTTTTACCTGTAGAAGGATATTTGACACATAAAAACAATTTCTCTGATTTAAAATTTTCTCTTCTAGGATTGGTGTTAGTTCATATATTACTCTGGTATATCTGACAGTTATTACTATGTATCAGCAATCACTGTGTTTTTACATAGTAGATTTTCACATGAGGTTATACACAGGAGAAAAAAAAACAGTAATAACAATTGGAAGTAGACGTTTTTGTCCACTAGAAGTTAACTAGGACTTACAGATGCCTAAAAAACCAAGAAATTTGTAAAGGGAAGCACATTACATTTGTGCATTGGAAACAGTAAAGTAACAATCCCATAGGATTTCTTCGGAACTGTATTACTGCTACAGATTAGGTATTACAGATTATACAGATTGAAGCATTATAGTCTGCCAGTGCAGTGATTACTTAAGGAAAAAGAACAGTGTTACATAGTGCTTTCAGGTTTGTCAGGGACAAAATACTACAAGAAGCAAGGCAAATTGGAAGCATGTTTGAGACTGTTCTCATCTAAGATAAGGGAAAGAAGAATTAATAAACTCGATAAAACCAGTGACCATGAAAATGCACAGTAGTACCTCACTGTATATTATACTGCTGTGTATGTGGAATTTATAGTGGCAAGTGAAATTGTTACAGGTATTTTCAGTCAATGCAGATGGGTAAAAGAGTAAGATGACAAATTATCTTATGAAGATGCAGGCATACTGGAGCTATACAGAAGCCACTTCTGCTAATGATTATCATGTATGCCTAGAAATAATTGAGTGGAGACAGCATAAAGGAGGAATTGTTTTGTTTATCACGCTATATTACACATCGGAGCTTTTGACCTTGAATGTTTCCTGTAATAAGCCTTGGCAAAGTGTTATGAAGAAACTCTGGAATAAAAGGCTGATGGACAGATAATCAGGTGTTTACACTACAGGGAGTTTACAAGGCCTTACTGTATAGCGTTGTCAGTTGATTGAACCTTTTCAAATGGGTCATAGCAGAAGCAAAATACAGCTTTAGTAAGGCATTTGCTGTCAGAAGGGATGACTGTACAAGACAATTTAGAACTATAATTCTTAAATGAGAGGGAGAGACTTCTATGGTTTCAGTGGTTGTGAAAATCAAGATGACGTACATGTAGTGATGAACTGTGCAACACCAACTGCTGGTTAAAGGTAAGAAAACAACAGTAAAGTTTGTCTCCTTTGTAGTTTTAAAGTCATAGTAATCCTTCGAAGGGTTTTACTACAGTTCACACTGAATGTATTTTTTTTTACCACTTTATCTCTGATAGAGAAGTTCATCTTCTGCATAGAAAACATTATACCTCTTAATTTTGGGATTGCTTTAATTTTACATTCATTAGAGTTTTATTTAGTGGTTACAGTTCTGTTTTTTGAATTCTCCCTCTTCAGCTGTTAATGTGACAACTCTTTTAGTTCCTGTTCTGGAGACACAACTCGAGTTTGTGCCAGTGTTGGCAGTCATAGTGTTACCCAGTTTTCATTCTTTCCTTGTTTGTTTAGTGTTAACATCTACGTAAGACTCACTTAGTCATCAAGGATGTTTTATCATTGTATCACTTTATAATGGCAAATTTAGCATATCACAAAAGTTAATGGATGATAGATCTAGAGTTTTTTTCCCCACACAATGGAGAACATCAGTTAGCAGCAGCAAAGTTTTCCTGTACCCTGGGGTACACAGGCCAGCTTAGTGTAGCTGTAACTCATACTCTGGTTCCTACAGCTTTCTGTGTTGGTATATCAGTACTCATAAAGCTAGGAGTATGTAACATCTGGAGAGTGCTTAAAAATGCTTCTAAAATTAAAAATGGAAGCAACAACAACAAAAAACTGTAAAGTACCCATCCTGGTAATTGCAGCTGGATAAAGAGTAATAGTTGGTTGTAATAAGATGAATTTATGGATAACATTTAGGTTTTTAACCAACAAACCCTTTTATCTGTAAGTAGTTGATTTTTATGTGTAGACTTATTTTAATTTCATGTGTTGTTAGACACCATAAAATAGAAAAGACTGGTAAATACAAAAGTGATGTTGCAATGGTTTCTTTTGACTCATAGTGGTTGTTGTTGTTGTTTAGGAAGCCAGAATTGACTGACTCTGCCTCTCTGCTAGAGACCTTCAAGTTCCTTGAAAATGCAGCTGCAGACTTTAGTGATGAAGAAGATGAGGAAGATATTGAAGGAAGAGAGAAAACAATCATTGATACCGCAACAGTGAGTGGAAAAAATAATTGAAAAAGTTACGAAGAACAGAAAAAGTGAGATTAATGAGATGCCTATATGCAAAGTATATGACTGTGTATGTACACGTGCAAATCATTAATGCATCTTTATGATGGTCTGTCCAAGCATGTGTGCACAGGAGGAGTTCACGCATACAAGCTAAGCTTCGCTATCTGTCTTGCTGGAAGTTTGCAGTGACATATTTTGAACTGCTATTTCATACCAACTAGTACTTTTGATATATGTTCGATGCAGTTTTTAAAGTACCAGATATTTTTTTTCTATTATTATTATTTTTTTTAACTTTTTTTCAGTGCACCTTATATTTAAAGTGACTTGTAGAATTTTCTGCTCGTAGGGTACAGAACTGAAATACCATCTTTGATTTAAGTGAGTTGTTCAAGAAAGAAGAAGTGTAACTGGAACATTTTTAAAATGTGGTTAATAAACTAGTGTCTGAGACACCTCTGTAATACAATGTATAACATAGTATGTTCACTAAACCTGCCAGGAGTGTTAAGCTTAATGTTTAGTATTGTTCTAGGCTTTGAAATTGGTTCACTGTATTTAGAAAAAACAGCCATTCATCCTCATGAACCTTGGGATGTTGTCCTAGGTACTGAAGTATTTTCACATTGACTTATAGCAAGGTTCCAAGTCAAAGTACCATGAATAATGTAATTTTTCTTTTTCTACGGAAATCATTTTTTTCACTACTTATTTCAAATTTGTTAATTTGCCAGTTAATCAAATAACTTTAAGGCAGCTACTTCATTTTGAATATTGAGGGAAAAGGAAATTTATTACAAGAAGCATACTGTGAGGTCTTTTGTTAAAATGTTTTTTTTTTCCCCATTACCAAATTTGCTTTAAAATTAGATCAGGAAAATGCAGCTTAAACATGAAAGTACTGTGTATAAATAACTGTAATGTCTGAGAACATATTAGGATGAAATGATTTTTGCCAAACCTAAGAAAATTAGCACTTTCCTTGGATATTTTTCTAGGCTAATCTTTTGGTCTGTAAGTAGAGTGATTTCAGAGGTGAGTTAGGTTATTTTCGGAATAGTAGAGCCAATTTGGCTTTGCTGAAGTTCTTCCTATGGCATTGTGCTGGGGTTTTTTGTAATTTGTGTATTAGGTTGTTTTTCTTTATTTTTTTTTTTATCTCTGTCTAAAGAAAGTTTGTACTTTTGTGGTATTAAAAAGACTGATAATGATATACGTCATTGTAGATTCATTACCAAGTGATTGAATATTGATGGTTACAAGAAGTAATTGTAGAGGTGATTTTAATTTTTACTTTGAAATTTGAAGGAAACCTTTATGTTAATTTTAGATTTATTTATTAATGAGTACTTTCTTGCTGCTTCTTAAATTTCCTCTTAGAATTTTGTATAGAAGACAGTACTGATAGATATAAACGTCATGTCATTTAATTCATTTTTTTCTTTTCTTCCTCATATTGCAGATTGTAAGGAAAAGAGTGCTGTCTGACAGTAGTGAAGACAGAGATACAGAAGAAGCTTTGAAAGAATTTGACTTTTTGGTTACCTCAGATGAAGGTGATGGGGAATCGAGAAGTTCGGGAGATGGAACAGACTGGGGTAAGGAAATGTAATGGAACGTATCAGGAGAAAGAAAATGCAGTAAGAGTATATTGTGATTGGTTGATTGTGGTCTCTGTCATAATGGGAGCACCTTTTGAATGTTCATATAGTAAATCCCTTCATTGCGAGACTGAGATTCTTGTTACATGATATTCTCATTTTTGTCTATACTGCTTTTATGTGAGGGTTCTTGGAAGTTTTTGCTTCCAGTCATTGTGTCTTTGTTCTTTTTTTAGTAACAGAGCAGATAGAACTTCAGTTCTGTGAGTGGAATTTCAGTGTGATTTTTTCAGTGCCCCTTTCTAATGAAGGACTCTGATACAGATGTATTTTACAATTCCAAACATTCTTTGCTTTCTCCAACTTTGACATGAAAATTAATGCATTTCAAAGAACTGAACTAGTTGAAATCTTACTATGTATTAGCAATTTGGAAAAAATGATTCATTCTGTTTCTCAAATTTTCTGTTACAAGTTATTAAAAAACTGTATGTTCAAGCCCCCCAGTCATCAAGTGAAATTTGACAAACTGTTCTCTGTGTCCTTGAAGTTCATGTCCTGCAACCAAAAATGGCAGGAGCCACTTTATCTTGCAATAATTATTACACATAAACCCACTGCACAAGGAAGAGAAGAAGAAAGAGAACTGACTGACTGTTCTTATGAGTGATTGTTTCCTCCTTAAGCTTCTCAGTAAAGTTTTGCACATTAATGGGGACAGATTGGAGCTATGGAAGATGAATGGGAGATAATTAATCTTTATAATGGCTCTGAAACATTGACAGAAACCGACCATGGCAGCAGTGGCTCTCACATGAGCTAACAATTCTGAGATACTGTATTTCAGTGAAGTTATTAGCTTGTAGTTGGACTCCAAATTACTGTTCAGTAGTAGGTAGCCTCTTTGCTGAGAGAGTACATCTCAGTACTTTTAGATACAGAAGTCAGCATTCTGATCACCAAACAAATTTAGGAATGTTGCTCTTTTTTATCAGAAATTGTTTTATTAAGTTGTTCAGTTATTTCTTCTCTCCAATATTGAAAGTCTGTCTATCCACTTACGCTTGAGAAGTGTACCTACTGCTTGTGTCACTGAAAAGCTAGTATGCCAGCACGAGTTTTTTTGTTCTCAGATTCACACCTTGAGTTTATTTTTACTTTCATTGATGACAGCTGAGTAAAAAAATGAGCAAATGTCTAACATTAAAAATAATTTGTTATCAGAAATAGTTCAATTTCTAGAAGTGTTAGGGGATTTTCTTTGAGTTACAGTTTCAGGTAACTTCAGGTTTTTCACTTGTTTTTATTTCAGTCTGTCTCTTTCATAATAATGACGTGTAAGAATAAGCTTCTTCAAGGAACTGGCTTTATGAATCGCTTATGTTAATTTCACATAAAAGAAACTGTTAAATGTAGCATAAAGCACCAATATTGTCTATCGAGCAATACTGTGTATAGAAGCAACATAGGAAGTCCTTGCTTCATTTTTGATCCTAAGCATTGCCAGTCAGTTACAATAATCTGTAAAATGCATTTAACTATAAAGCTTCTCAGGAGCAGTCAGCTGATTTTTAAACTAAGCACGTTATAGCACTTGCACAGTAGTTCAAGATGTGCTTGTAAAGTTGGACAGAACCTGTGGGACATGTATGAAGTATCCGGGGACAGTCTGTAGAAAATAATTTTTTTTAATAGTTTCCTGAAAAAAAGCAATTTGAAAGAGGTTGTTTTTTTTTGTGTTTCCTTTTAAGTGGGATTTTAATCATCATTAGGTATATTGAAATGTTTCTGTAGCATTTTCTAAGACTAATAATTGAGGCCATCTCCTTTTTGTGAAATTTGATAGGCTCTTCAGTGCTTCTTCAGGATTTTATTCAATGCTTGGTGACGTGTATACTATGTTCCACAAAGATTTAGATGGGCTGCTGCTTTGTGTAAATAACAACATATCACAGAGACAATGAAATGAAAATTTGAAACACAGTGACACAAAATCTGAGTTGTAAAGTTACGATGAACATAGCTTGAGCAGAAGTCTTCCTTCTAGGCATAACAGTTCTTTCCTTGGAGGAAAGAAAAAGCTGAAAACTATGTCCTGATGTATTGTAAAGTACACGTTGCTTACATTTTATGAACAGCTATGTATATGGTAATAGAAATCAGGCATGTGAAATTTTATCTCAATTTCTTGTAAAGAACACTGAGCAAATAAAAGCGGAATGGGAGTAGCAGTTTCATAGCTTTCACGAGCTTGGTACTGTTTCTGTCCGTTAGAAATAAGACAAATACAGCAGCTGTTACCTCCTTCAGTTGGAAATCACTTGGTGACATGACTGAAAAAGGATGTTTCATTTGTTTCACTTTGTTTAGAAAAGGAAGACCAGTGTCTCATGCCTGAAGCCTGGAATGTCGACCAGGGAGTAATAACCAAACTCAAGGAACAATACAAAAAGGAGCGCAAGGGAAAAAAGGGGGTGAAGAGTAAGTGGAAAACATTGCACTTTAAAATCATAAATCCCACATCTTTCACACCCTTAATTCTATCTCTCTCTCAATGTTTTCCTAAAATTACTTACTCTGTTACTTTGCTGCTCCTGACTGCTTTCCTGTTCACCAGTTCCCAGGGGTTGAAATTAATGATAGTCAATCAAGTTACCTGATAAGTAGTTGGATCAGATACAGTTTCTTCCAAACAGGTGTTGGATTAATTAAAAATTCTTGCAGAAATGTAAATTATAAGATGCATTGGTTTGGTACTTCGCACTTTAATATAGAAAATTTCATAACCCTGTCTTAGCTGAAAACATTCCAGTTTCACAGGAAGAGTTAAAGTCTGCTATGCAAATTGAACAGCCATACAGAAGCTGTCTTGAGTATCGTGTTAGATGACAGAGGAAAAAAACAGGTTAATTTCTACCCCTGTTTATACTTAACATTCACAACATGAAAGTCATGCTGTCATCGTAATTTGTTCTGCAGGGCTCGAAATAGGAAGCAACTCTAACCATCCGTTTATTTGTAAATAATGGGATTTATTGACTTCCTTTTGTTGGACTAATCTTTAAAAGCATTGGATACTTTTATCCAAACAAAAAAAATGTGATCAGTATCTGAAATACAGTTTCTAGCCCTGTATTATGAATATTTTGTTCCCTTTCTTGAAACGCAAATCCATTTTGTAAAACAACATTTTTCTTAAATAAGAATTGAAACATTTTGGACTCAGATGAAGTGTTTAAAATCAAACACTGTATTCATAGCTTTATTTCAAGCATCTCGCCGTACTGAGAATTCATGTGCAAATGATGTGAGTTAGTAATACTGCATGTAGTCCATTAAGAAGTGAGAGATGCTTCTCTCTTTGTGGGAAGATGCTTATTAATCCCAGTCATACTTTCACTTCCAAAAAGATATGCATGACGACACAAAAGCTGTCAGACCCTCATATCAGTGTTAGGGGATGACTGGTATTAGATTTTGTATTGATGTGATGAGCTACTTATTGCTTTGCAGTTGGTTATGTTGCTGAAATAGATCAATCTTAATCAAATACACAGAATAAACTTTTTAAAATTAATCATTACCATACTTCAAATTTCTCAGATATTTTTGTCATCTTTGGAATCATTTGAGTTACTGGAATATGCAAGTCTAGTAAGAAGTTGAGTTGGACAGCCAGAGTGCTTGTGATTCATAAAATCGTTTTCAAATTTCTTTATGGTTAAGATAGAGAGAGTGCACCAATATTTGACTTCAGTAAAATCATTTCTTTAAAAAAAAAAAACTTGTCTGTTGTTTTTAAAATATACAGATGTGTTATATTATGTCAGGGTGAATAGCTGTAGGGTTAAGCTAGCATAAATGATTTAATCAAACGATTGAAGTTATATTCTTGAAAAACTATTGAATACTATTTCTTTTTGGTAACAAAACCGAAATTTGACTATATACAGACATAGATATTACTGGAAATTGTTCTATATGTATACAAGAAAAATTTCTGATGTATGGCAGTGCTTGATCATCCAGTGTTCCTTCATAAAGAAAACTACTCAGTACATATCTTTTGGATTGATTTAACTGCTTTGATCTTGGGAAACCAATGGTTTGTTACAGAACAGAAATTAAGCATCTTTCCGTGGGCAAACTATAGGTGGACAGGCATCAGTGCAGAAAAATTGGGAAGTCTCAGTCATTTTCAGCTATTTGTTACATTGCATGTGGTGAAGAAGAATGTGAGGAAGGAAGCGTGGGGAAGAAGAAGGGACTAGATATCTTGACATTAAATTATAAAACAAAGCAAAACAAAAAAAAACTTGTTACTATAACTTTAGCTTCATCACAAATCATGCTTAGATGATGAACTGTTACCAAGTATAATATTGTTGTCTTCATAAATCAAATGCTGTAGTAAAGCAATCTTGCAAAATCCTACTTACTGTTACCTCAATCAAATAATATTTTTGGGACTAATGAGTTAAACACAATTTAGTCAATTAACTATCATTATGGTTAGGGTGGACAAAGTGGAGTTTGCAATTACATTAGTAAACTTATGATTTTGCAAGGCTGTAGTAAACACTCCTGTGAAGTAATGAGAGCATACATATATTAAAGTGCACTTCTGTGTTAAAGCTGCTTGAAAATAGCTGTATTATTACTAGTCTAGGAAAAAAACATAATGGACTATGGGTAAGACATTTTCCCATTCTTAATTAAACTTACAACAGGAAAAACTACCGAAGATATGTTTCAGCCTCAATCCTATATAAAACAGTCAAAACAGGGATGTGGGAAAATGATGGAGCAAAGCACAGGTAAGTGTCAAGAAGGGCATGGGTCTTCACCATATGTAGCTTCAGGAAGTAGGCCAGTGAATCCGGTTGTATTTATTTTTTAATGTAGTTATACTCCTTTAGATGATATAGTTCCACAGTCCTACACTACTGCACAAATACATTGAAAATAATCATCTTACGATAAGAATATGCTGCACAAAGAACCTGATGCACAAATATTGAAATATTCACAAATGCTATTGGAAAAGTAAATAATATAATCGCTGTTGCTGTGATTCAGTTGGAGGAATTCTTCATCATTCCATGCAATTGGCAGTATGAGTGTATAAATGTGGGGAAAGTTGTGCATTCACAATTCTTGGTTGCTTTTATCACTTTCTTTTCAATAAATTCATTTCACGCTGGATAATTCATTATTACTGCAAATAGGTGCTCATTTTTGTGTGTGTGATAACATTTTAATGCAAGGTAGGATCCTTTGTTGCATGTGCTGCTATGCTGTATCTGATATAATAAGTAATGCTGTTATGAATTATCCATAAACTATTTTTTGTTTGTTTTTTTTCTGGTTAGGGCCCAACAGGTCAAAGCTGCAAGATATGCTTGCAAACTTGAGAGATGTTGACGATCTCCCTTCATTACAGCCATCTGTTGCACCTTCTTCTAGGCCCAGTAGCTCAAGGCTCATTGAACATGAGATAAACAGGACAGATGAAGGTAAGTATTAAAAATTTGCCTACACTTTTCTAAAGGGTAGATGTTTATAGTTACTTTTGCTTAAAGAGTATCAACACAGTATTCACAAATACTGATTCAGTATTATGAGTTCTGTCTAAATGTGACAATGCATTTGTCCCCTCCACCTTTACCTTTAGGAAGGTAAAGACACCAACCTATGTAAAATAAAACCCTGGTTGAATACTTTTCAACATGGTAGAAAAATTTACTTGGCATTTGGTGGCTTTTAATATGAGGTTCTTAAGTTACTTGCTTGTATGGAAAGCCATGCATCTTTGCAGCATAGCATGTGATTTCCTTCATTAATATTGCCTCTGTAAGTTGCTAAATTGTGTATTTGATTCAACATTTGAACTGCTGCAATACACAGCATAGTAAATATATTAGGATATGTAAGCTTGTAAAAGATCATATCATGCTATTTATTTAGGTGGTAAATATGTATTTAGAAAAATGAGAAAGATGTGGTGTTGGCTTTGCAGTCTTACACTGAGTGTGAAAATGTAAGTTGTCCAAATTATAATTAAGATGCATAAAAAGCTCTGGTGTGTGTCATAGTTACAGAAGATCTCAGTAGTTCTATTTCCTACATGCTTGGTGATTTTCTTTATGAAAGAAGGGGTAACTTAGCAACACTTGGAGAAGTGTAGGAATTTTTTGTTGTATGCTTCCTTTCCAACTTTTCTCACATGTACTGAGAGCCATATTAGCAAAACTCTTTTCTCATCTTCTTTCATCACTGTGGTTTTTAGTTCAGAGACTAAGGCTGTGATGAAAACAACAGAGAACAGTTGACTGTTATTAGTCCAAGTTTGGTGTTGCAAGCTACTAGTTGCATATTCCTTTGTTGATTTGAGACCTATTGATTTTTTTGGCATTTTTATCTATTCAGTCTTCCTTTTGTGATACATAGTTTTGGAAAGTTGTTGTAGATGGAAGTTGTTAAAGGCCCAACTTCTTTCCAGTTGTGTCACTTGATGCAGAGCCTTACAGTGACACGTATGTGAACTGCACTCATAGCCTTTTCTCCTTCTGTTTCTGGTGAATCTGCCTATGGATATGTTTATGATATGGTGAATGGAGAGCTTATAGGCATGCTCTAGCAGCTGTGAATGAGTAAGATAGGGTACTGCTAGTAAAACATGGAATTCAATGCTAACTAATATATTTGGCAGTTGAACTGATTTTGCAAGTAGCAGTGAAGTACAAGTAGCTTTCAGTCATTACTAGGTGGTAGTGCATATAAACAAGTCTCACTGTAGACATGCTTTTCGTTATATGTGAATTATGAAGGAAGTCCAGTTGCTCCCACCAACTCTTCTTGGCTATATTTTTGTTGCTTCTTCAGAGTCTGTTTGAACTGGGGAAGGCCTGATCTTTTTTGTGTTACTTATGCATTATGTATGTGTGAATGATAGCATAGTCTTTCCTGTTGTGGTTAATGACACTTAGTGTCTTGAGCATGCACACTGCAACTGTAAGTGTTATGTTCAGAGGATACAATTTATTGATAAGTACAGTGATCCTTTTATACTTCTTTGCACTCAGCTACTTAGTATTTTGAAAGTAGAAAATATACTTTTATAAATCAGCATTGCATAAGCCTGTCTTTCAGGGTTTGTTTTGTATTTGTTTTTTTTTCTTTGTTTGTTTTTCCTGCAGTGGAAGCTTTAACATTCCCTCCTTCTTCAGGGAAATCTTTCATTATGGGAACAGATGAAACCCTTGAAAATGAGCTGGGTCTTGGAGAGCTGGCTGGCCTCACAGTGGCCAATGAGGCAGATTCGCTGACTTATGATGTAAGTGGTTGTTAACGGGAACTCAATGTCTTGTTGTGTCTACTTGATGAAGGTATATGCAAGTCATGTGTGTGTAGATTCTGCAGAAGAACTTTTCCTGTTAAAATTATGCTGCTGAAGGATGTCACAAATTTTTATTTGAAATATCTTTTTCTCGTACACAGCAGACTTCATTCTTGCCATGCAAGCCCTTCTCTTACATGCTTGCTGCATCATTCAAATAGTTGAAAGTATCTGTAGGTGGTGATAATGAAACAGCTGGAGTACTCGTAATCCCACTGACATTGAGCACAGTTACTAATAACGTGTCCAGCAGATTGAATGAAATTAGTGTTCCTGCTATGTGGAGCTGGTGAAACCATACCTGTATGTACATTTGGGCCACTTCTCTTCAAGCAGATTGAGGAGAAACTGGAGAGCCTTTGGTGGCGTATGACTGATGAAGAGATGTTAAGGGGATTGATCTTCCTTAGTTTGATGTAGAGAAGGCTAAAGGATCCTCTAATAGTAGTGTATTGGAAGGATGCTTGCAAGGACAACAGAGCCAGGCTGCTCTGTTGTGCCAGGTGTTAAAACAAGGAAAGAGTAAAGAAAATTATGGATTGGGAAATTTGGGTTGAACATTAGGGAAAAAGTATTATGTAGGAGCTGCCCATAGGAAATGTGGAATCTCTGTCCTTGCAGATGTTCAAAACTTGGATAGGGAGGAGTTTGGCTGATCTTATCTGATGTGGGCAGTAGTCTCATTTCAAATGGCAAGCTGCACCAGAGACTTTCAGCCAGCAATTTGGCCAGCACTTCTGTAGCTTTATGTGTACCATATGGCTTCCTTTTCTTTCTCTTTTATAAGAAAATTATTTTAAAATTGCACTTATATACAGTTTTGTCTCTCAAGGTTGGTGGATTATGGATATAACTTCTGAATACTGAATATTTGGGAGGAAGCATACCCAACAGTAAATCTTGACTCCAGTAGTCACTATCTGGGATTTTACTATCGCAAACAAGTCTGAGACCTAAGAAATAATCTGCAATCCCTTACTTTGAAGCTCTACTTTTAAATGTACTTGTAGAGCAATACATTACATAATTAATATTATTAAGTTTACAAACATTATTGCTATGACACTGTAGAGACATGCAAGTTTCTGAGCACTTGACTCTTCAGGAATCATCAGGGCTGCAATGAAATAAAACATCTCTGCTATGATTCAGTGTTTCACATCATCTCCTAATCTGGACTCAATTTTTTTTGTTAACCTTTCCTAACTTTGTCTCCAAAAAGATACTAAATTGATGTACAAATTTCATTTTTTCCCAATTAAACTTAATTAGATTCTGATTTTGTACATTCAGAAGATGTGACATGTACAGAAGCTTAATGCTTGCTGTGCTGACTTCACTGATCAAGTGTCCATATAACTTGTTTCCACATCTTAAGCTAAGAGCTTTTGTTTGTGGAATCCAGCATTTCTTTTATCTATTACATCCTATCATGCATGACTGGGAGTATTTATTTCTATTTATTCACTTGTTAAATCCTACATGAAATCCAGATATCAGAAATTCATAGTCATGCTTATCTCACCCCTTATCTTTTCCAGCATTGACAGTTGAAAAAAAAAAATTGTTTGCAAAGCTCTTTGCTCTTGTTGTTGTATCTTTATTGAAGCAAAATGAATGATTAGTTTTCCCTTTTGATTTTCCTTGGAAGTATAGCTTACAAATTATATAATCTGCTTTTATTTTGGACCACTTCACACCTTCTGTCAGCTGCCAGTTGGGAATCAGGTAGGATTTAGTAGGATTAGTAGAAATTTAGTAGGTTTTATAGTGTCAGTTCTGTATTGTACAGACAGTGAAGTTTAAAAGTGCAATATTTTACATTTGCAATATGCAAAAGTTTCCTCTTTTCAGACTCTGTTTTCTCAGTGTTGTGTTTACTGGGTTATTTTCTTCCAAAACATAGCAGTATTACCCTAGTTCATTTTATTGTTTAGGTTTTTCAAGCATTGCCTTGACTGGCTGTAAATTAAAGAATGGCTTGCAATTAGTAGTGTAGATTATTTTAATTTATTACTTAGAAGACAAAATGTATCTTGTTTGCATAACTTCATAACAGAATGAGTTCTGTATTGTAAAAGCATCTAAACTACAGAATTACTACACTTAATATACTGATAACACATTGTGTAGTAAATTGGAGGTTTTAGGCTTTGCGGTAGGTTCTTGCTTGTTTGCCATCAACTTTCTGCATCAGACACATTTGTAATCCTATCTGCGTACCGCAGCTATTTCTGGAATTTTCAAGTTGTATGCCTTGTATAGTTAGACACACATAACAATTAAAAGCAAAAACAAGTCAGCTGCTAATTCTGGAGTGGACTCCTCCTCTCTCCTCTCCACCAACTGTGCTTTTTAAACCTCAGACTACTTCACTGTTGTATTTTAGTGGGAAGAGAGAAAAGGAGGCCAGCTGCCCTGTTAGTAACTGAGTTTCTTGGAGCTCTTGGAAGTCTTGTGAATGAAGAGGGAGTGATGATGGGGTGGCTGAACAGGCAGCACATCAGGACTAGGATCAGTCTCCACCTCTGCTGCTGATCTCCTGAGTGGAACTGCCTCCAGTCTACTTCACAATTTATAGAGTCACAGAATGGTTTGGGTTGGAAGGGACCTTTCAGTTTAAGATCATCTAGTTCCAACCTCCTTGCTACAAGCAGGAACACCTCCCACTAGACCAGATTGCTCAAAGTCCCATCCAGCCTGGTCTTGAATACTTCCAGGGAGGGGGCATCCACAGCCTCTCTGGGCAGCCTGTTCCAGTGTCTCACCACTCTCAGAGTAAAGAATTCTTCCTAATATCTAGTCTAAATCTGCCCTCTTCCAGTTAAAAACCATTTTCCCTTGTCCTGTTGCTACATGACCTTATAAAAAATCCCCCTCAGCTTTCCTGTAGGCCCCTTCCTGTATTGGATGGCTGCTATATGGTCCCTCTGGAGCCTTCTCTTCTCCAGGCTGATGAGCCCCATATCTCTCAGCCTGTCCTTGTAGGGGGAGGTGCTCCAGCCCTCCGATCATCTTCATGGCCCTCCTGTGGGCCCACTCCAACAACTGGAGTTCATACCATATTGAACTCTTTCAGAAGAACATCTTTGAATGAGAAACAAACTGAATACTATTGTCAGTAGTGGTGTGTCTTGTTAGGCGGTCTGGAGTGTCTGTGCATTTGACAGATGTGACACAGGACCTGTGCATCTGGTATGGCACCTGGAGGCCAGGTTCAGTTCCTTCCATCACCTCAGTAGGCGCTAGATGCTTGTTTTCAGGCAGACGAATTCTACTCCAGTTATCTGTGGGTACTCTCTATGTGTTGTACCCTTTTTGCTGAGACTTTCTTGGCCTATCTCCAGGAAATCTGACAGCACTGTTAATTTTGCAGTCCTGCCCTGTCCTTGCACCAGCTCCAGCATTTCTCTGTTCCCTCACTGAGCCAGCTGAGCTCAGTAGACTGGCAGAGAAACTGAGCAGTCTCACTGGGCAGACAGTACACGATTACTAAGAAATACAATGAGACTGAACCCGCTTTTTGCTATGCCTCCTTTCTTGTTTAAAATCTGTAGAACTTCCTCAGGGAAGCATAGTTAATAAATCCAAAAATAACATTAAAAAGAAAAACAAAACAGCTCTTGTTCTTAAACCTATTTTTTGTTCGCATTCTAGAATAAAACAGATTCTCAAAGTGTCTCACGATAGTTATTTCTTTATTGAAGTTGATGAAACTTAGTTATTTGGGATAATCCATAGCTTTCAATATAGTGAAATTATTTTTATCTTAAGAATGATTGTTTATGTCAATGCTTGATTAATGCATTGTTTGCAGTGCAGGTTATGGCAGGGCAGATTTAACTGTGGCAGTCTTGGTTGACAAAGTCATAGAAGTCCATTTGGCATTTTACAACGTCTGTTCGGAGGAACAATGTTGAAGTAACTGTTTATTTTTTAGGGCTTTCTTTTTGGATTTGTGTAAAATGCATTCATTGCCAAGTAGTTATCTCTGTGTATATGATATCTTAGTGCTTGCCAGTTATATTCTTAGTATATAGCCCAGACATTTTTGCTTTTTTTTTATTGTTTTCTGGCAAGATCATCTTGTCGTGTATTATCACAGCACTTGTATTGCCTTAAGCTTGATTCAAGCCCTGTGTTAATGAATGAGCCAATAGGTACGTCAACTTTCGAATACCAAAGTTTATAGCAGTATTAGTCAGAAAAGTGCTTTACAGCTTTTAAATTGTGCGACCTAATAAACATGTGGAGTATTTCAGATGTGCACAGAATGCATTGCTACAGAGATAGACTTGTTGTCTTTGTGGAGTATCTCTGTCTTCATACTCGTTTTGAGTAGTCTGATAAGCTTTAAGTGGAGTGTTACTCGAGAGCAGGTTATTATGAAAAATAGGTGAGGTAATTTGACATCTTCTGAAAATAGCAAACTGAAGTTCTGATATCCTTTCCTTGTATCTTCCAGATTAATTACAAATGTGCCCTTTTTATTATTATTTTTAGATAGGAAACAATACAGATGCACTGAGAAAGACTTGGAACCCCAAATTCACATTAAGAAGCCACTTTGATGGAATAAGAGGTTTAGCTTTTCATCCGGTTGAACCAGTGCTAATAACAGCTTCAGAGGACCATACATTAAAAATGTGGAATTTACAAAAAACAGCCCCAGCAAAAAAGTAAGATTTTTTTTTCTTTACTTCCTTAAAGCATTGTATTTATCTAAATAAAATTATAGATAAGGCTTCATCTGGTGGTCCTTGGGAGTTAATGGAAATTGTCCCTTAAGTACAGAAACAAACTCTTAGAGAATTATGGAGACTTTTAGAGTGTACCAGAAGAAATCCATGCATGTTCATGAATTCATTTTATTTTTGAAAATGAAGAACTGTTCCCTTTTTTGAATATATGTATTTTGTGTGTAGACTAAAATGGGAAACTAATTTACTAGTACAAATATTTGGATGTGACCTCCTAGTATGCTTGAATCTGTATATAAATATATAAACATACATGCCTATATGTAAAAAGTAAATGTATACTCATGTGCATGTATACATATGTACAGAATTAAACATTGATGGCGATGTTGCTAGGTTTATGTGTCCAGTGTTTCCTTCGTATTGCTAGGGATCTGAGGAAACAAATAAATTTGTAATAAGGCTAATGTAGTGAAGGGTGTGCATCATACCTTTTATGAAGACTGGACAATGCCTCTGGTAGTCCTGAAGTCTGTAATTAAAAAAAAAAAAATTAAAAAATTAAAAAAAAAATTAAAAAAACCCACAAAAAAAAGCCGAACACCTGACTGGTAAAGTCCTGAGCAACAGTTTAGGTGATTTGTAACTGTGTTAGAGCTTTGGTTTAAAGGCAGGGTGTTACAAGCCCCTTTCCTTGGGTAGAGTCTGGAAAAATTAAGGAAATATTCCACCTGATACTGATAGCCCTCTACTCCTTCCCCACCACTGATGTACCTTCTGCTTTGATTGGTGTGTGAGACTTCCTGAGCTTTCTCACTTTGAAAGTCTGTAGGTCAGATAAGCAAATGAAAATCCTATCATATTTTGTAAGAATGCAAAGAATTACTAGATATACAACTTCTTGTTTCTACATGATTTTCTGTAGTAGAGATTTCAGAAGAGTAGTGGTGATTTTTAAGAACTTATTAATTTGTGGCACATTTTTCTAAAGCATAATGTAAGGTCATATGTGTGTTAACATTTTCTTGTACTTCATTTAGGAGTGCTTCTCTTGATGTAGAGCCAATATATACCTTCAGAGCACACAGGTGAGTATTTGATAAGACTGCTATCTTATTTGAGAAATACAAGATTTTTAAACAGACACAAAGATTTTTAAAGCAATTTCCACCATGTCAACTAGTGATTCCATGCAGTACTTTTATTTCCATGTTATTTAAAATACCTGCTTATTTTCATCTATTTTTTTCTGGTGCTGAATATACTACCATTTTTAAAAGAGAAAGCTACAAATTATACAGTTCACATTCAACTTGGTATTCCATTCATTACAGCTCTTGCCTTTTTGTCACGTATGTGTATATGTAGAATGAAACTGTGTCCAATGAATTAAAATCTACTGAATTATTTTCATGGAAAAATCTTCAATTTTTAAACAGGGAAAAAATGAAATGAAAATAATACAACCTATCATCTCAAAATGTGAAATGTCTGAATTGTTCTGACTGTAGTTAAATTACCAAATATTGCAGAGATACTATTGTAGGAAGTAATGTAGCCTATGACCTGAGAACGCAGAATTTCCATAGCAGCCAGTGCAGCAAATTAATTGTACTTAACAGGAAAATTTGAAGATTCATTTGACAATATTTATCACTTAGTGAAAATGTTAATAGTCAACTTTTTGGGATGTGGTTTCTTCCAGTGGACCAGTGCTTTGTGTGGTAATGAGCAGTAATGGTGAGCAGTGCTACAGTGGGGGAACTGATGGCCTCATCCATGGCTGGAATACAACAAATCCAAACATCGACCCCTACGACTCTTACGGTATGTAGCTGTCAGACGCCAGCAAAAAGACACATCTAGTGACATTATTGTTATGTAGCTAAAATAGTATAATTTGTAGGTAATATTTCTTGGAAAAATTAAAAGAAGATTGAACATTTGTTCCAGTTAAAGTAAATTTTTGTTTTAATACTGATGTTGGTTGATGAGAAGATGGATTCTTAAAAGGAGCCTTGATTTCATTACAGTTCGGGCAAACAGCTAGGTTGAAAAAGTGCAGGACTAAATCTGATACCTGACAAGGACAGGAAATGTATATATAAATGTTCTTTGACAAATCTATGCTATTGAGATAAAGGGGTTGTAGAATCTGAGACCAAAGCTGTTAATATTATCTTCAAGCTGTTAAAATTGCGTATTTCAGTAAAGTTTATGAACTGTAAACAGGCCTCAGCCTTGTGTCTGTTTTAAAATGTTCTTCACGTCTCGTAGCATCAGATACAATTGGCCTCAAAGCTGTCTTTTGGAAAAAAGACTAAGATGTACCATTAGTGGCTCCTTGAGACTGAGTTTTAAAATCAAAATCTGTTTTATTATCTTTAATACCACTACTTCTACTGAAACTTTGTTTTGTTCCATTAATTACAAACTGGGAAACTGAATGCCACTTGTGCTGATGAAATTAAAGAAGAATAATAGAATAATTGAGTCTGTTATACTGATAAGACCACCTTGTCTTGGCTATTGTTTTTGTTTTGTTTTTTTTAATGGACTAGCTTGTTAAGGCTTCTCCATAAGCACAGACCAAGATAAAACTATTCACTTAATTCAATTTTTGTTTTGAAATGTGGTTTGTTTGTCTTTTGTTCACAGATCCTTCTGTTCTAAGAGGTGCTTTTGTAGGCCATACCGATGCAGTGTGGGGTCTGGTTTACAGTGGCACACACCAGCGTTTGCTGTCCTGTTCTGCAGACGGCACTGTACGTTTATGGAAAGCTACAGAAGTTGCTCCAGCTCTCAACGTATTTAATGATAATCAAGGTACGGAATTTTCAACAGAAAATACGAAATATTCAAACTGGAATAAAATTCAAGTGAGACATTCAGAGGTCCTCCTTTGAAGGAGTTTTGAAAATGAGTTTTCCTTATTGCCTTATGGTGGTAGAAAAAGTCATTTCAAAAACATTAGAGGTTTCCTTTTCACACCAGTCCTTTTTGACTTTGCTGTGGTATGTATAGATACTTTACAACATTCCTGAGTACACAGGTAGTGTGTGCAAGTAAGGTGTTCTTCCCATGAGTCTTTAGAGCGGTGATAGTATTCTTGCTTTATCTGGATCCATGGACATTAGATTACTTAATATTCAGTATTGCACATAACCTGGATTTTTGCAAAGCATTTGACACTGTCCCACACAACATTCTTGTCTCTAAATTGGAGAGACATGGACTTGATAAGTGGATCACTCATTGGATAAGGAATTGGCTGGATTGTTCTGGTCAACAGTGTGATGTCTAGGTGGAAACTGGTGATGAGTGGTATTCTTCAGAGGTAAGCATTGGGACCAGTGCTAATAGACATCTTTTGTTTGTGATGTGGACAGTGGGATTGAGTGTACCCTTGACAGGTTTGCTGATGACACCAAGCTATGTGCTGTGGTTGATACGCAGGAGGTAGGGAAGGGGTGCTATTTGAAGAGACCTGGACAGACTTGAGAGGAAAGCCTGTATGAACCTCATGAAATTCAACAAGGCCAAATGCAAGGTGCTGCACCTTGCAACCCAGAATGCCAACTGTATCCTGGGCTGCATCGAAAGAGGACCAGCAGGATGAGGGAGGTGTTTGTCCCTCTCTGCTCTGCCCTTGTGAGATTCCACCCGCATACTGCATTCAGCTCTGTGGCCCCCAACATTGAGAAGGACACAGATCTGTTGGATCATCTAGAAGGACGATCAGAGGGCTGTGGAGCAGCTTTCCTAGGAAGACAGGCTGAAATAGTCAAGGTTATTCAGCTTGAAGAAGAGAGGGCTTTGTGGGGGAGACCTTATATCAGCCTTCCATTTCCTAAAGGGGGCCTACAGGAAAGCTGGACAGAGGATGTATTTGTCAGGAAGTGTAGTGATGGGACAAGAGTATAGATGTAGGTTAGGCATAAGGAAGAAATTAACTCTGAGAATGGTGAGGCTCTCAAACAGGATGACTAGAAAAGCTATGGATGTCCCATCCCTGAAAGTGTTGAAGGCCAGGCTGGCTGGGGCCCTGGGCAACTTGATCTATTAGAAGATATCCCTGCCCCTGGGAGAGGGGTTGGAACTGGATGGTCCTTAAGGTCCCTTTCAACCCAAACCACTCTATGATTTTACCTCTTCCTCCTCCTGCTCCTGACATCCGTTGGAAATGGTGGTGTTCTTTCTTTTAGTTGGTAGGGAAAAGTACATTTGAGGACAGAAATTTTAAGGGATATTTCTCATACTCAAGCTCTGCTGATCTAGCTTTCTGTCCTGTAGTGTTCAGATAGACACTGTGTAAAGTCATCTGATGTATAATAGGCAGGATGGAAAAAGTTATGTAATGTGAGGTTTTTAATGTACTTACGTAACTTTCCATGCTGATAGTTTCAGCATGTAAAATTTACATTTGGAAAGCTTTGTGATGTGGGGTTTTTTTAAGCTCTGAAGTTGTCCAGTTTAATAGCAACTTAAAATCATCTGTCACGTAAATGATTTTGCTGTTTTGATATTATGTCCCTGCACTGAAGGTTTGGCTGAAAATTTTTCTTGCATTTAAAGGAAGAAAAGGGGCAGGGCAGGTGGAGCATATGAGGTTCTTACTTTCCAGCACATTTCAAATTAGATTTCTGTTCAACCTCAGTTCCGGATAGAACATCTCAATAAAGAATGTTGAAATGCATATCAGAAAAACAGGTTTAAAGTAGTGATCACTCGAGACCATCTATTTGGATTGTCATAACGTAGATTTTAAAATATAACATTTCATAATCATGACTCTTTAAATATCAATATGCTTGGTGTTCTTTTTCTATTTCTTTTACACAATCTGCTGCTTATGAAAATGTTCTCTGCATTGTTTTCTAGAAATGGGAATCCCTTCCTCAGTAGATCTTGTGAGCAGTGACCCAAGCCTCATGGTAGCATCATTTAACACTGGACACACTAGCATTTTTAACATGGAGACACGGCAACGGATTCTTACCCTGGAGTCTGGAGTAGATAATAGTATGTATTCAAAACAGAAAAAAAATTGCTTGATTGAGATGAAATACTGTTAATAGTTGTTTCAGTGTTTCCAAGCGATTAGGCAAACGGTGTATCCTAGTAATTTGCTTCATGTACTACGTTAAACATTGTGTTTAAAGGTGTAGGAGTAAGTTGTTATTACTGTAGTAGAGCAAGAGGCGTTTTAGTAGAAGAGCAAACATAGCTTTGAAAGAAGGTAGAGGAAGAACTGCAGATACTGTAATTTATTCTTCAAGAAACAGTCGCAGAAGGGAAAGAACAAAATTTCCTGAGTTTTTTTTTAGTCAGAAATTTCCATTTTCTCTTTCGTCCAAAAGTGCAAGTCCGAGATAATATCGGACAAATCTCAAGTGGAATTCATGAAGAATTTGTGAATGTATGGGGCAAGTTCTACATTTTTCATAGGTGGTGTTGGCTCATTCTCAGTTAGGCTTTGTTTGAAGTTTCTACTGAAGGAGATGAGCAGAGCTCACGAGCTCCTTCGTAATGCTTTGAATCATGGCAGTGTTCCCCATCATTAGGAGAGGGGCCAGAATGAGGCAAAGCATGAGGAGTCATGGTTGGGTCAAAATGGTAACCTGAGAACTATAAAAATGTTCAGTCTTTTTTTAAAACTTTGATAGTTTTTTCAGCTGAAACTTTTATGCTGGTGAATGCTACTGTCTGAATGCTACCTTTTAAAAGGGAGCAAGCCCCTCTTATCAGTTTTGCTCATCTCTTTTCATGAAGTTTAACAAATCTGACATTTTATAAGAGTGAACAGAAAATCCCACCTCCTTTCTTTGGATTATTATTTTACTGTGCAGGATTCTCCTCCCTGTAGTAAAAAACAAACACACAACTGTACAGAAATATTCGTGTGTTTTGTTTTGTTTTGTTTTTTAAAACCCTCACAGTATGACATGTAGTAGTCTCTGTTTAGTATTTTTATTTACATAACTGTGCTCTAAAAGTTAGCTGTATTAAATAAATAATACAAGAACTAGGCAATAGGAAATGAGTGATCTGAAATGGCCTACCGCCACCACTTAGAATCATAGAAGCATAGAATCGCTAAGGTTGGAAAAGACCCACAGGATCATCCAGTCCAACCATTCACCCATCACCAATGGTTCTCACTAAACCATGTCCATCAACACAAAATCCCAATGCTCTTTGAACACCACCAGGCTTGGTGACTCCACCACCTCTCTGGGCAGCCCATTCCAGTGTCTGACCACCCTGTCAGAGAAGTAGTATTTCCTAATGTCCAGCCTGAACCTTCCCTGGCGCAGCTTGAAGCCATTACCATAACCCACCAAAATATCTTTTCTGTAGTTTTCTGGTTCCTGTGCATGTGTGCATGTATATTTATATAAATATAAAATAGTGCTATTTCAGGATTCCTGAATGCTGAGAAAGTGCCTCTCATATGAATAGCTTAGTATCCTTTTCTCCAATTTCAATCACTATGTGTCTAGTGATAGTACGTGCCTTTTGTTCTGTAGTGGTGAGGAATTCTCTTTACTTTTAAACATTCTTACTATGATGTTAATTTTCCTGTCTGCATGTATGTTACAATGAAAGTTTGACTTGACAAGAGGAGCAATGTGGAGGTGGAGAAATGCAAAAATAGTATTTTCACTTACTTATTCTTACCAAAAGAAGGCGAACCTTACTTATTTATATTTACATTCGTATGTGAGGTAAGGCTCATGTATGCATTTGTGCGTATGTAATTTGAAAAGGATTTTAGAGTAAAACACGTATAAGGTGTTGATTGAGAGTTTACGTTATATGATAGAACTGCATTGTAGATAAAATTGATTATATATATCCATTTTTTAATAGCAGTTTTTCGAAGACCTTAGCAATTTATACCTGTCAATATGTTTGTTTGGTTTTTTACCTAGCGGTCAGTACTTCCTGTCAGATAAACAGAGTCATCAGCCATCCGACTCTTCCAATTAGCATCACTGCTCATGAAGACAGACACATCAAATTTTATGACAACAATACAGGTATGCATCTGTATCTTTTCAGCAAACAAAACAAACAGAGTTTCCTTATGATTAATGTTATGCGCACAAATGCTGAAGAATGTTAAGAACCGGATGTCCTCTGAAACAGAAATCCTTTTTTTGCTGGCAGAGCCCCCAATTGCCAGTCTACTTAAAAGGTTATTGGGATAATGATAAGGAACCTTCATCACTCTGTTAATTCTATTAAAATGCTTTAAACTTAGTGTTTATCAATAATTAACATGTAAGGCAGCTTCTTAATTTTCATGTCCTTATGTTCATTATGCTTGTCTTGAGTTGTTTTGATATGAGGGCAGAGAGCCTAGGCACCACTTTAGTGCTTCTAAGACCTCTAGTTAATGATTTGGAGGTAGCATTTCCCTTGCAGGGCATAATTCTCAGTTTAATACACTCTGTTTCTGCAGAAAAGAGAGATGGAGAAATAGACAAATAGAATACTTTTTCAAATCTGTGGTGAGAGTTGCACTAAGTTGTATAATTATAAATTACATAAAGGAAATGTTTGTAGGAGTGATAGTATTGAACTGTCATTCTGATTGTAAATGTTGATTTTCTTCAGCTTGTGACTTCTCTGTTTCCAAATCAGACAGCTCTAAAAGTTAAACTGAGATCTTTCAAAATTCTAGTTGATTTTAAGCTAGCTATTCTTCACACGTGTTAAATATAAAGAGGTTGGAGCACCCAATGGAAGCTGAGACAAAAGATGAAAATTGATTATTTGTTTGATGATATAATGCCATTATGTGTTGTAGAGGAAACACTGAACTTTTCAGTTTTTCCTTTATTATTTTCTGCAACCAAAAAAATATCTGAGCCATGATTTTCTATATTTCACGTCAAATCATTAATATTAATAAGCTGTTCTAGAACATCAGTTCTCTCTGAGTTGATTTAAATCATTCTGTATTCTTATTTGGTTTAGATCCATTGCTTATCAGAATATTCAGCCCATGTCCTCCTTCTCAGTCAAGGTCTTACTGCTGAACTCACTGAAGTCCCTTAGGGGACAGATATTTAATGTGTACAGTGATTGCAGTATCAGGATGGATTTGCACACAAAAAGCAAGGGTCAAACAAAATTGATGGATTGGTTCTGCAGCTTTACTGAGCCTATAAACATTAAAAGAGTGGGTTTTCTTAGAATTTTTGCTGATTCAGTCATGGGACAAGATAATGTACTTATTAAATGGGCTGTGGTGAGGTCTAAACAGTGAATACAGATAACAGTGAATTGCAGAAAGTAACTTGAATCTTTTCTTCCAAAGGAAAACTGATCCACTCCATGGTAGCTCACTTAGATGCAGTTACAAGTTTAGCTGTCGATCCTAATGGCTTGTACTTGATGTCTGGCAGTAAGTACATTAAATTTCATTTTCCTTTTCTCATAGTGGTAGCAAACGTGAATTACAAAGAAAACCATTTTTCCTTTCTTTAGGTCATGACTGTTCAATTCGCCTATGGAATCTTGAAAGCAAGACCTGCATCCAAGAATTCACTGCACATCGCAAAAAATTTGATGAGTCTATTCATGATGTGGCATTCCACCCATCCAAATGTTATATTGCCAGTGCAGGAGCAGATGCCCTGGCAAAAGTGTTTGTATGACAGAGTGTGTCCCTTTCCAACTTTAGCTTTATATATATTTAACCAGCTGCACAAAAGAGAAGAGAAGGGCATGAGTCTTCTGCCCAATCAGAGAATGTTTGTAAGTGTTTAGTTTTTGCAGGGTGCTGTTTTCTAAATTGAAATTTGTTCTGGTTTCTGTGAGCTCAGCTGGTGCTGAGAGCTTGGAAACTCTCAGTTTCAACTACTTTCAAAAAAAAAAAAAAAAAAAAGGCAATTTTATTTCAGAGGATGTGAATTTTCGTCCAGGCAGGCCTTGGGTGAAATTAGGTCTATGTGTTCTCTATTATTAAGATGGAGTACTGGAAAGAAGGGGTCTAATTGCTTCAGGGAGAGAGGGAAAAGAGGGAAACTTCCTGGGATGCTTCTTATTGAGGAATCTTGATGTATTTAGGATTAAATCACCTGGAAAAAGTGTCAGTTCAGATGCTTGTTATTGTGTCATGTGAGAGGCACTTTGTCATCCCTTAATCCCTTTGGTATTAACGAGTAGATCACATTCAGAGAGCAGTAGCTGATACTTAATCTCAGCCACCTGGCTGCTAGCCTAAGATAAATGTGGATAAAGGAAAGAAAATTACTAACATAAATTGAAATACAGTAAAGTTTTATTAAATATTTGGTGTTATATGGCAAATATTTAGTTTGCAAAAACAAAATTGTATAATTTTTTTAATTGCATTAGCATGTGGCTAGAAGCTGAGCCTTTAGTCTAGTCCCAATTAACAGCAGACTGAAGCAGTCTGTATATTCTCTAGTAGCAGATTAACTTATTGAGATTTATAATGCTGTTTATTCTTGGAGATCTGGCACAAGAAATTATAAGATTTCCCAAAGAAACTCTTACAGTGTAATTAATTATCATATGTTCATCTCCTCCTCTTTCTGTTCCTGCTAAAAAAGGGTATCATTCTGGGCATTGTGTAACCATGAAATACTCAATTTCTTTTGAAGATTAAACCTATACCTGATGCTTTGTATGAATCCTACTAGCCTCATAGGTGCCTGCAAAAAAGGTTGATCTGTGTGAAAGTTTCTGCTACTTGTAGAGGCATTTCCAGATTACAGCATTTGTGGAACGTTTCCACGTATGCTTCACTGGGTGTATTGTGCCATTAATTAGGTTACCTGAAGAACGAATGCTTTTTTAAATTGCTCAACAGATGTTCTTTGTCTCAGTGTTCAGAACTTCTCTGTTGATTCAAGTGACAAATAACTTTTAAACCAAATTTTTTGTCAATTTATCCCTTCCCTTTTATCCCTCCCTATAATGAAAGTGAGTGGATTCTTTTCTATTATGTGTCACCATGAGAGCCCTTACTGCTCTTCAGTCTGGAGCTGGTGTTTTCCTCAAATTGGAATGGAAGACAGAATTCATTCTGCCTATTATTAGATTATTTCTGGTGCTGATGTGAGTAGGAAAGAACCCAACACATTCAATCCTTTCAAAGACCAGCCCGAGGCTAAGACTGGAAACTGATCATCTTTACCTTTACACTGACACTTTTTAAGAAGGAATCATCGAAGATATCAACATAGGATTTGACCATATTGTTCTTAGAGTGATATTTAGAGATGGGACCACTTCTGATGCTGAACTCAGAGTTTAGATTAACTGTATTATTTAGAATAAAAGGTTGACCTGTGCTGTTTGAGCCTGCAACACGTTATATTTACTGCTAAAGTATCCTGGAATAACTTTTTTTTTTCTCAGAATATTCAGCTATGTCACTTCATGATACTGATATGCAATATATTTCCATAGGTAAGGTTAGAACTTTTACCATGAAACAGATGATTACAGTAGTGATTCAGATTTAGTTTTTGATAAAAAGGGGAAGATCTTGTCTGCAAAACTGAGCATTCAACTTAGTGAGAGTTCTGTGTACTTGACTCATATTCTTTCAGTGTCATTATTTTATTTCTTTTTGGAGAGGAAATTACAAAGATTTATTTGAAAAATTCTAAAAGCTATGTATATTATATATGTGTATATATATTGTAAACATGTATTAAATATGTCTAGTAAGGGAAGACTCTATGGGTGCATTTTAATGTTTTAGTATTAAGAGTTCTCTTAAGTTTGTGTATACAAAGGATAATGGTGTGAGTATGAAATGAATGTTGTGCTTTTGCTTACACAATACAATATGTAGTTAAAGTTGTTTGAATTGCTGTACATAAAACGAATAGGCCAGCATGCTCGTTTTTAAAGACTGTCATTCTGATTACAATTGGAATGTAAGAAGTGGCTGTTCAAATGTGAATTGAAAGATGTTTCCTTCTCACTATCGAGCTTTTGCTCCAGCTGAGAAGTGACTTTTTTAAAAGCTGGCAATAGCTAGAGGATGAGGTGCCTTTAAAAAACAAAACAAAACAAATGTAGCCTTACAAAGAGGTTGTGGAGTATATATTTTTGTGCTGGTCTTCATAATTGATGTCAATGTCTTTTTACTGTACTTGTTCACATACTTGTAGGACTGCAGGGTATTGTGCATGAGCCTGTCAGATCTTCTGAACGTCATCATAGGAGTTAGGGATGAAAAATTTATTTAGGTTACCCAGTCCATCTGTTCGCTGAAGCAGGATTGTAGACTTGCGCATTTTAATATTGCCTTGGCCAGTGAGGTTCTGTATGTGTTCTAAATGATTAATTTTCCTTCGGAAGATTATTTCAATGATTGCTTCTCACTGACAGGAGGATTTACGTGACGTTTAGTGGTTCTTTTTTGTAACTTCATGCCGGTATTTCAAGCCATATTTCGTGCCATTTTAAATATTCCTCATCACCTTCGTAATTTGGAACCTTTGTGTATGCACTAGCTCTAGCTGCGTATTTCCTTTCCCCTTTCTCCAGGCTGTTTTTCAGTTTGCTCTTTTTACACAACTTTTTCTTGTTTTTCAGCTTTTTAGCTCATGTTTCTGTATGCTGGGTCCCACAATGCATTTCCACTCACAGTGCTTTGTTGGACTTAGTCTGAAGGCGATCTGTTAAATGTGGAGGTTTTGGGGTTTTTTCCCCTCTATGTGATACTTCTGTGTAGGAAGTCCAAACATTTTAGCCTAGCTAGTATCTCTCATACCCAAATCTCATTTCTGACAACTGTTTTCTGTAACTCAGCATTGCTGCTTCTGAAGTTTCTCCTTCACTTTCGGTATGTACTTAGGATTCTTTTGCAGCTAGATGCTTAATTCATAACCTATTTTTATAGGCTTTGAACTTCTGATCTCTGAGGGGAACTCCTTTTTTCCATTTTATAATGCAGTTCTTTCTGGTTCAGTATAATTGGTAACTTTTATGAATGTGATAAATCCATCTGAAGATGCAAACAAAATGGAACTTAATGGTTGTTCTTGGGAAAAAAAACAACAAAAAAGCAACATTTTTGTGCGACACTGTATATTGCATTTTAACATTGCCCTTTTTCATGTATCTAATTGACATTATATGTTTTTTTAATGGTTAACTTGTAGAATTTTTTGTGTATGTAAGCCTGAGCTACTGATTTTGATTTTACTAACTAATTTAATGGGAGAATTTGCAATCCTTTCATGCATTTAAAATGAGTTCACTAGGTTTAAAATACTCTCACTTTTATTTCTAATTTATTTCACTGCTGTATACTTTCGCTTTGATCATATTTGATTCAATTGCCAAAACACTTGCACAAAATGATTTGGAATAGCCTGGAGGAAGCTCTAGATATAATTTTGTTGTGGAAAATATTTCCTTCTCTCCAGAAAAATCCCCGTGTTTGCCTTTTTTTTTTTTTTTTTGGTGCCTCAGAGGAAAGTGTTTTGACATACCAAATAAAAGATTTTGTTTATAATTTAAACAGCTTCAACAAGAAGTCATAAGACAGTGACGTGTCACCTACTGTCGGTTGTTTTCTATCTGTATGTTCTCAAATGGTGTTATGTGAAGCAGTCTCATACATAATATATTTGAGGAAATGTGTGACGTTCAACATACAGCTTTGTGATCAGTAATCAGAAATGTGTCCGTTTGAGTAATTATGTGACAGACAGAGGACTTGGTTACACCGCCTTTTGCAGTACACCTATTTGATCTCAGATGTGTCCCCTTCCCTCTCCCTCTTCCTCATGTTTTATCAATGTCATTTTTGGGAGCAGTGATTTCCATAAGCTCATGCATCACTTGTCAGCGTTAGTCCATCACTCAAGAAATAAGAAGTTAAGAAGCAGGTAAAACCATCTGAGTGCTTGGAATGCCTCTCAAGATGCGTGTTTGGAACCATTTGCAGGCTTTGGTTTCGCGGTGTCTTTGCAGACTGTTCTGGGGAGCTCTTGGTGTGAAATGTTAAATGAGAATATTCTCTAGTAAATCAAGTAAAACCTTGTAAAATAGGCTGAGTTGTGGAGGAAAATGCGGCTATTGTGTTTGTTCCTGTGCCTGTACGAGACTGCTTGAGAGCATTCTTCTTGGAGTCCTCTTTGCTGAAGCATCAAGCTTGCAATTCAACATGAATAGCTTTTGCAAATGAGATTGTTCATATTTTTGCTTTGAAGATCTATAGTGGTCACTCTGCTGAACAGCGAGGGAGGATGATTGCTGAATTCTGAAAGTTAAATAGTTTAAGTGCCAAAACCAGTGTGCCCTCCCTGGGACTGGTGTCAGCTCAGGATAACTAGGCTGGGAAGCAATGTAGAATTCAACCTGATGGTAGCAGAGGGAGCAAGGGGAAACCTTTAAAGGGTGGAGTTAGCAATCTTAGTGAAGCTTTCCTCTGATGATTCCTCAGATTTATTCATACACCCATTAGTTGCTGGTTGTGTGAAGGACAAAATGTAGTGTATGTTCAGATTCCAAATTAGGGAATAATTGTGTCAAAGATGGAGATAATGCAAATTTCTAAACTGTTGCTTTAGACAAGCTGCCCCATAAAATTGCTTGTGTTGCTAAATATTGCTGTGTCTTTTTAAACTTTACTTTCTCCTACAAGTGAATGGGACCAGTGGTTTCAGATACTTTGAGACTCAGTTGGCACGTGCATCTTTCAGCTTTCTTGTGGATGAGCTGGAATTCATTGAAATAACTGTGAAAGTGCAATGCTGCTTCTAATACAGCATTTAAAACACTCTGAAAATTGTGGCTCTTTGGTGGAAACTGTTTTGGTCTACGTTGTTAAAAATGAAGATATCAGAATATGATAGTAAAATGTTCACTTATGGTAAATTGTTTTGTATAAAACTGTGCAGGGGGGCACCTGCTGCTGCTGAACATCATAGTGGTGTCCAGTTGGGCTGCGTTAGTACTGAGCACAGAGAGGAAGCAGCAGTTTTTCTGGAAACCTGAAGCTCTCTTTTTCCATGAAGGACATGTAGTCATTGAAAATGTTTTACTCAAATCTTATAACATATTTAGTTGCAAAGGTTACAATAGGTGAACAGTCTTGACTATTTCGTCACTTTAGAGGAGCGCGCTGTTACTGAAACTAATGGCCTGTGAATTGTTAGGGAAACCCTCTGCAATGTTTCTGCTGAGTAGCAATGAATCTGACAGAAAACAAAGTGGTAGGCGATGCAATACTCCATCATGAAAAACTCACATTTTAAAAGATATTCTTAAGTACAGTGGAGTGAATGAAGAAAGATCTGGGGAGTGAGGAGGGCACAAGAGTGATCTTTATGTAAATAGCCTCTGTACAGAGAAGTGCAACTGATGAGACTAATCCAGGGAGGGAAGGTCTTGGCAGTGAGACCTTCAAAGTTACAACTATGCCTGTACTAACGTATGTACCTGTTGTGAAGTTTATCAGTCTTTTTGAAATCTCACTCTTATCTTCCCACTTAAATCTATCTTTTCTTGGAGTTGTAATATTGTAGCTGCAGTGGATTTTTATTGCAGGATAAATTTCATGAAAGCTTATTGATCTAGTGCCCTTTGAAGAGTATTGGGGTTTCAGCTTCAGCCCTGCCCCTCCCACCACCAAGAGGCTGTTCTATACTTCCTTGTTCCCAGTTCATGTAAGTCTACTGAGTTCTCTTATCCTGCCTGCTGACCTGATTTCTCTGTCCTTTGGTCTGTTGAGAAAACTTAAGAAGTGCTACATCTTTCAAGGTTTTTGAGAATCTGAATTCAACTACAGAATGTGTCATTCCAGTTCTACAGCACAGTTTATGGGTCTGAACTGGGTCATTCTAAAGGGAGGTTTGATGCTGAATGGCAAAATGTGAAGTATAGCTGAACTAAAGAGGTATTTAATAATACACATGCTTTAGCCTATCTTTGTTCCTGATTGTCTCTGAGTCATCGTATTGTGTGTCAAACTAATTTTGCACAGTTTGTGCTGCCAAGCCAGACTGATCCTGGGAGAGATCGCACCTCGGTTTAAACTGTGCCCGTGTGTGCGTTTTTGAAGCTGCTCAAAGCCTTGTGCTGGCAAGGTCTTCGAGCCCTTGCAGGCCTCCAAATTAGTCCCTGCTACTTCAGAGAAACCCTTGGTCCTCGCACCGGAGTATTAGACTGGAAAGCCAAGAAAAGATTTATGAAGCTGCATTTGTACTCTCCTGTAAGAAAAGGGATGACTTGTCTCCAAGCCAAATATTTTCATTATTTTGGATTACTTAAAAAAGCAGACAAAAACATTGTGTAAGGGAAAAGCAATGGACTTCAAGCTAATATTTTTCCATTGAGAATTTATTTTTTTATTCTTCCTCTCATTTAGTGCTTGTTGAATGTTGCTTGTTTTCAGATGTGTGGCTCCTAGAACTGTTTCCTTGCTGTCAAGCATTTACAAACATGCATAGGTTTTGAAAACTGTTTCACCTGTTAGCACTTTTTCTGGAAATGCAAAATGAGGATGTTTGCTAATAATTTCTTGTATAGCTTGTTATAACACAAGCAGACTGAAAATCAGACTTGTGCTATAACTTCCTTGAATCATGCATCTGAAAATCTTATAGAAATCTGTGATAAGAAGACTGTTGTTGCTGTAAGATTTTTCTGTTGACATTTGTCAGCAGATCAACAACCTGCATTGTATTTCATCTAAATACCTTCAATTGGTTTCTTTTAAAAGAAACTGTCAGGTTAAAAAAAAATCTAGACGAATTTCCTTGTCTTATGGGACTTACATTCATAAGATTGAAGTAATTAAAACTGATTGGTTTTTCAGCATGGTCATGATTTGGATTGTTGTTGTCGTTTATATTCATCTATATTCACCTGTACCCTTCCCCCTCCCCAGGGAAAACTGTTGAATTTAGAGGTACCTGACAGTTCTTTCAGAGAAGATACCACAGGTGATAACCACTTACATGTCAATAATTACATTTGGTCCTCTTCTGTTTTGGGTCACTTCCGTGACAGATAGTTGGTAGGAAAAGGCTACTGTGACTAATGTATGAGCTCTTGCTTAAACAGGTACAGGAGATTAAGATTCCCCTTCAGAATTACGCTGAGGTTATTATTTTGCACGCCAGTTTTGAATGACTACTTTGAAACAGTGTTGGGCTTCGAGCGTCTTGCAAAGTGGTGGGTCCAAATGAGAAATGCCTACTTGTTGAGTAATAGTCTGCTTGTCAGTTTGTGTATGGCTCAGTACCGAGTTGTCAGAATACCACCAGATTACCTTCTTTAAATGCTACTGTTGTACAGAAGCGAATGTTATTTTAAGTGAGAGATACTGTTTTCTAATTCGTGAAGGAAATGGTTTACTTGGGATTCAGGATCCCAAATTTTCATATATTTCAAGATTTCAGAAAGGCTTTTATGGGAAATTAGAAAAGTGAAAGTCATCATTCTCCAAAGATTTGATAAGCCTTTGTTATGAAAAGTATAAATATTTGCTATAAAGAAAAATGCTTCTTCAAACACTTCATATTAACTTTTACTGAAAATCAATATTTTAAAATCCTGGATAAATATCTCAAATGACGAAGACAGAAAATTCAGAGAGAGATTATTTTGAAATACGCCGGTATATTTTTGAGCTTCACAATTGCGGCCCTGAATTTTCTCTTTTTCACTGCAGTTCATACTTTGTGAAAGTTCTTGGATAGGTTATATTTAAAACTACATTCACTTGCCTGAATAGTCCAAGTAAATATTTTGTCATTAAAATTGTATAGGTCTGCATATTTTAGTGTGCCATTTAAAATGAGACCACATAGAGGTAACCATGCAGGTATTTATATTGATATGACTGTAGTGAAGTGGGATAGCTGTATACTGTACCCGCATTCTGTGCTGAGCAAAATCACATGGACTTCCAGAAATAAGCAATGGTTTTTAAAAGCAGCTTTATTTAATGTTACAGCAGCAAGTAAGTGTCATTTGTACCATATAATTATGTAAATTGGGTGCTAATAAATACTATTTTTCAACATTTTGTGTTGTGTTCATAATTCTGCATTTTTGTAACAAAATTTGTGCTCTTGGGGTATGTACGAGGAGGGCGAAGTGCACACAGCCTCGCACAAGTAGACATGAGTCTGGAGGGACCTGATGTAACTTCATGGGAATGTTTTTGAGTTGTGTCAAGCGTTACCACTTACAGTAGTGTCTCAACTTCTCTGTTCTCCATATGTCTTGGTTCTGTACTGTTCTGTCTTACTTGGCATTGTTGGAACCCTGCATCTTTCCGTGCATTTAGGCAATCTGTCCCTGGTGTTTTCCTGGCTGAACACACGTGTGAGGTGGGTACAGTGCTGCAGATCAGGAGCTGCTCCATCAGCCTTCACTGATCACAGTGAAGCATGATGCGCTTCCTGGGTGGAACATTTGTTTAAAATAAAAATAAGTGCATGAATCTACCCTTCAGGAGAGGATTAAGGAGAGCAAACCACACATCACAGATGGTAGCTGCGTTTCTACAGGAAAACGATCAGAACAACACTGTTGAGGGGGTGGTATGGGAACCTACACAGAACTGAGTAGAACAACTTGTTAGCAAGTCCATCCTGTTGGGTTTTTTTAAGCTTGTAGGTGGGCTAAGTGAAGTTCTCATCTCCTCTGCCTCCATGATAGGTAAAATAACCTTTCTGACTTAGTACTACTCTTCCCTCCTCATGGGAAAATAGGAATAGGAATTGTCTTATGAAACAATGGTACAATTGCTTTTACTCAGTGTTCTGCCTCTGGAGAGGGCCAACAGAAAATTCGTGAGGTAAGGAGCAGGAGAAAGAACAATGTAGGAGTAACACTCCCACACAGGAGGCCTGAAGACTACTTTGAATTTGAGATACTCACTCACACAGATGTATACTTGCAATGTTTTCAGTATAGAGGCAACTTAGCAAATGTGGGTTGCCTGCTACTGTTCAAGACTTCCTCAAAGAGAGGTGATGATGGAAAAGAAAATGGAACAGGCTCAATTTGTTTCTGTAATGAGACAGTGGTGGGCAAGGCAAAACAACTACAAGAATGGTTGAGGTGGTGATTGTGTTCAACCATGAAGTAATTTAATGTATGTACAACACAGAAGACTTCTCTTACTGTCTGGTCTCCAGGTAATATTTCTGATATTTAGTTTGCTTTGACTTGCCATATAGGTAGAGAGGAACTGATGGGCAGGGTAGTAGATCCATAAAGGAGGTTTGAATTGGCTTGGCCCTGTCTGGTCAGTTGTCTGCCTGCTTAACACCAGTGTTTACTGACTTCTTGCACTGTTACCCTTCTGTGCTGGAGAGTGGCTCTGGAAAGAGTGTGGGGAAGAGAAAAGCTGCTCTGCCAGCTTGTGGAAGAGCACACTTGAGAAGCTGCCACAGGGAAAGCCGTTGCCTGCTGAAGCAGCAAAGTGGCAGCAGCTGTAGAGCGGGTAGGCGCACAGAGGCACGAAGTGTCCCACCGCTGGCCGAGCCATGTACGACCCTGCTGAAGAACCTCAAATGGGTTGTTGCTTCTGCTGAGATAACTGAAAAGTGCAGATACCCATGTCCTAAGGAAAGGGTGATCAGACAACTCCTTTTTGGCTGTATACAGCCAAAGCTGTGAGGAGTTTGGCTCCAGGTCCAACCTTTTGGTGCCCTGCTTTTCTGGATGCCTCAGCCAGGCTACAGGCCTCACCGCGATGGTCAGGCATCTGAGACTGAGTGGCCCAGCATCGGGTGCTGGGACATCTAAATCCTCTTTTGATTTAGTCCTGTATCTAGAAAGAATGGAGTCTGTGTTTTGATTATTTTTCAGCTTCCAAAAGATGTCTTGTTTCAACTAAGACACAATCTTGCAGGCTTAGCAAGATGTGTGTACACATTTGAGACCTTTCAGACCAGTAGGCTCTGTTGCAATGATTGATTCCTCTGACAGGGAATTTGCTGCTCCTGCCCCTGCTTGCTCCCTTCTAGGCTTATTTTTTTTCAGCTGAGCATGTAAAAGAAACACATCCAAACACTTGGTTGCTGTGGTTTTTTTCCATCCTTGCTTTGTCTTCTAAAGCCTTGTAGAAACCTCAGCTGCATTTCAGAAACTACTGTGGCATGGACCATATTGGTTGCTTATTTTTTTTAACTGCATATATACAAATAGACTTTGTATGCCTTTGGGACATCTTTATTGCAAAAGATACAGCAACTTGTATTGAGAAGCTCAAAACAGCTTGTATACGTTACAGAAAGAGTTCTGCTGATTTCTCCAAACCAATGTAACTCCTCCAAACACTTATGAAGGTTTGTTATCTTTTATTACTATTACTGAGAGACTTCAGATGTGACAAGTGTTTTTACTGCTATGAAAGGTGAAGGGGCTGTAGGGGAGCGCACTCCGTGCTGATCCACTTCTGTTTGGGTTGTATTGGGCTGTATTGGGACTTCTGAGGCTTATGCTCAAGTTCACTGTGTTTAAGGCATCTCAGTTTAGATGAGAGATTAAAAATTAATTTCAAGGTCATCTCAAGATGTTAATAGAATGGCTTGTTGGCATCTGAGCACCACAGGTGTTCTGTAAAGTCAAAATTAACCATTTAGACAGCAGCAAACCCTGCCATGCCCTAAGCAAATGTTTGATGAGGAAGATAGCTGTTCAGCTTCTCCGTGGAGAGTGAAAACTTGTTGTTGCTCAAAGGTTTCAGTAGAAAAGAAAACATCTGTCCTAAACAACACCTGTGGTTCTGGCTGCAGAGCACAAGCACAGTGTGTGGGACCATCTGCAGAGTGCTGCTCTCCTGTGCTGCCAGGGTACAGCCAGTAAAGCCATTGATATGCAGTGGCAAGCTATCTATTAAGAATTAACCTGCAATATTAAGAATATGAAGTCCTCAGTAAATCCGATGTAAAACCACCACTTCATCCAGAATGGCTTTGGGAATAGTGGCTGGAGCACTTCTGAAGGAATCCTCACCTGGTTCGTGTCATCACACTGGGGAGTTTGTGTTGAATGGGCTGTTTGCATTGATTTGAAGTACGGTAACTTCTCTGGGAATTTTTAATCTACTTCAGTCCCATTTCCAAACAAAGATTTGAAAGGTGGTGTCAGTTTTGTTGACAGAAAGGTGTCTCCTTTAGTGGCAGTTTACTGTAATTTGCTTTATGTGAATGATAACATCCTGGGCCACTGTTATTTACAGAAACTATAAGGACTATTAAAAACTTGATTTGTGAGCAAGAGGAGAAATGTGATCTTTAATTCCTTCCAATTTCCTGTTATTTCCACAAACCTGTTGTGGTGCCGTAACTACCATAAGGTGCATGAAAACACATGCTTGTACTGGCAATGAAACTTCAGACCTTTATTTTGGTAATTGCTGCTTAAGGGATGTATTATCGTATGTGACACCAGATGGAAACCACCAGCAACTGCTGCTTGCTACCTGCCATGCAATGCTTTTGACCTGTCACTCCTCCCATTGCTGAGCAGTGCTTTGCCTATGGCTGCTTCTTCGTAGGCAAAACAGCCACATACACTGAATAACATGGGGCTGTAAAGGTGTGTCTTGAAATCAATCCATACAACAGAAGTCCACACCAAATTCAGAAGAGGGTGCCTGTGAATGCTAGAAATACTGCTTTTCCCAGTGTGTAATACAGAGATTTAAGATACTTTCTTCTTAAGCCTTTTTAATGGCTCTTGAATAATTATCCTCGCCCTGTATAAGTCTGCTGTAAGCTGTTCTAACTGTGCCATGTTTGGTGATAGAGCAGTGGGGGTCTCAGAAACCTTTCAGGCACTGAGCAACTGAAACCCACAGTTTTTACTGAAGGAGCCTCTTCTGCCTCCATGGCTCTCCTGCTTTGCAGAGGCCTTGAGCTGCATGGCAAAAAACAGTGCAAGTGAGCTAAGGGGACAAGTTGTGGTTTTTTGTTTGTTCGTTTAAGCACATTTAATGCAGTGCTGTGGGAGATGAGATCCAGCTCCTGCGTTGGCTGCTCTGCAGATCTGGGGCTTTATGGGGACTGACAAATGGATGTGGGTCCCACAGCCCGACCTTGGCCACTTGCTGATTTTCTGGGACTCTGGGTTTGGATGAGGCTCAATACTTGAATTCATGCTATCTTCTCAGTTTGTGCCTGGGATTTCAGGATGTCAGTCCTGTCCTGGATGGTGAGCAATGGGCAGTGTCAGAGGGAAGTGCTTCTGCCACAGCAGCAGAGCAGTGTAGCAGCTCCCTGGAGGGCCCTGGCCACCGCAGGAAGCAGGTGGTACATCTTAGTGCTTGTGTGTGCCCTGAGGTGGGAATCATCTAAGCTGAGGCTCTATACTGTTAACGGCTTTCCAAACAGCTCCATTTACTCCCTTGGTGATGTCTCCTGCCTGTTATTCTATCCATCCAGATCAGAGTTTCTGAAGCCTGCAAGGGAAAAATCAGTAGCCTACACAGAGCGTTATCATACATAGGGACAGAGATGTGATCAACCTCATTAACTGGAAAGTGCCAGAGAAAAACAATTCCAGTATTTGTTGAGCTCAGAGCTGGCATTGTTCCTGTAGCATTGTGTGTTTTCAGCACGACGCCCAAGGATCCCAGCCTGTTCCACTCCATCAGTTCCGTGGCTGTGAGTTAAATTCTGTGCAAATGTTTTGGATGAGTGGATTAACAAATTGGTAGAGGTTGTCAAATTCATCCACAAAGAAGGAATGCTCCTTATCTGGATCTGTTGCAATGGCTTCCAGTTCATCTTGGGCAGCCCAAGCAACTCCAATGGAGTAAGCTATAACTCCTGGAAAGAAACCCAAGAGATAAGGGTGAGCATTAAGGTTTTAATTGCATTACATTTGGTTGGTTAAGACCCATACTGCAGACATAGTTACAAGGCCATGAAAAAAAACGGCAGTGAATTGCAGTGCTCTCTGTAAAAAAGAGTGGCATTGTCAAAATGGAAGAAATGCCTGGTGTCTGCTGTGGAACTGCCCTTTGCCAATAGCAGGAAGGCTCAGACAATAGTAAAGCTCTGGCTGTGGCTCTGAACAACAGCTCCTTGTTTCTGTGTCTTACAATTGCTCTGGGAGATGTGTGAATATCCCGATTGGAAAGCCAAAGGAGGCTTCAGATGTTATTGAGACAGTAGAAATCCTCTGCAATCTCCTAGGTCTAGCTGCATCTTTCTGCTTCTGTGTTACTTTCTCAGATATACAACAGATGCTGATCTTGCTTAGAACTTGACGAGACCCCAGAGTGGGTGCTACGCTTCCTTCCTAAGGTTTCATCCAATGCCTTTGCATCACAGTAGAGTGTATATCTCTGACCCAAATGAATGTGGAGGTATGGAGGAGCAGATAATGATGGTAGAACTTACCGTTTTGGTGAGCTGTCAGGGCTGGCATTCGGACATCATCGTAAGACCTGCCATCCGTAATGAGAATCATGATCTTCCTCTTGTTGGGTTTGGATTTGGTGAAGAGCTGCTCAGAGGCATAGCTGATGGCTGCCCCTGTGCTGGTTCCACCACTCCAGTAGTTGATCCTTTTGATAGCACTCAGCACGTCCTGCTTCGTGCTGTACTTATCGAAGCTGAACTCGAGTCGTTGTTCATACGTGTACTGAATGGCTCCAATGCGGGTGTCCGTGTCCGAAATCTCAAACTCCTTGCTGATGTTGGCTACAAACTGGAGGACTGTGCGGAAGTTGCCGGTGCCAACGCTGCTGGAGCCATCGATCACAAAACCGATGTCAGCCGAATTAAGACATGTCTTGCTGCAAACCAGCCGGTCGATATCACAGACCCGCTTCACCAAGGGCTGGACGACCTTGTGGAGGCTGAACCAGCTGGGCACAGTGATGGAATAGAAGCCATTTGTTCTGCACACTGCCTGCAAAACACCACAAGTACGAATGCAGTGGAAATTCAGTCTGCTTGTTTCAACTGGGATATTCGCTAAACTGTAAATTTAGGCTCCTGGAAAGAGCAATGCTAGAGTCTGGAGTGGGCTCTCCTCCAGTTGCCATCTGCTTCCCTGGGAAATGACGTGAACATAACATCACAGATACTTCTCTACAGATACTTCTGTCTTCTCTTCCCCTTTTTAAAAGCTGTGGGATGGAGCTGATGTAGCCATGAAAGAAATGCTATAACCAAGTTTGCCACCTGTCAAGCTTTCTGAGATAAATTACACCGTTTGTAGAGAAGGCATCCAAATCGCAGAGGCGCTGTTTGTGTGGCTCCACCTGGAAGCCCCGGCATTTGCCAGATGGCAACTTCAGCTCCCACCCTCCCAGAGTCAGGGCAAAAAGGATGGATTTCCCTGCTGACAAACCCTCCCACCTTGAACTGAAACCTGGGGCTGAAGCTGCTTTCTCCCTGGCTGTACAATCAGAAAAAAAGAACAAACGATTTTGATAAAAATGTAAAAGCCTTTAAAGATTCCCAGTCGTTCTGCCTCTGCCAGATAATTAAGGACAGGCAGACAAAAACCATATTGATGTCTGTTTTTATCACCAAATACTTGTAGGGAGTTGATTTGTGGGAAGCTGTTAGAGGGTCAGAGGGATTTGGGTGAGTGTAGGTAGAAACTAAGGGGCAGCATGGAGCAGGGAGCGCTCTCTCACTTGTGCTCTCTGGCAGGCTCACGCAGACTCACTGTAGCTTTGCCATTTTGAAAAACAAATGCAAATCAGGCTATAATCCAATTAAACGCTGACCGGAAACAACGGTGTTCTGGAACAGCCTTGAAACTAATGGAAATTATTTCATGGCAAAGCAATGTGGCTCAGGCAGGAATCTGTTCTCTGAAAACAGCAGATAACTCTGCTGTGCTTCCTGAGCCAGCGAGTCTGGAGCTTGGTAGATGTCTCCTGCCATAACCTTGTGTCACCTTGCCCCGAAACACTATTGAGCAGTGCCAAATGCTAATAGTGCAATGCTTGCATTCTCTCTTTTTTTTTTCATCTCTTTTTTTGTGCTTAGTCACGCTGCTGTACATTCAGAAAATCTTGTCTGCAGGTTTGTGCCAATGCTTGGTCAGCAAAGAGCCACTTGCTTCATGATGGACCTCAGACCAGAGCTTTACTGTGAAACAAACTTTGTTTTTTGCAGCTTTCAGACAGGCCACCTTTCTGACTTCAGCACGGCTGCATGGCAGTGTGAGACCTTACAGTCTAAGCCAGACCAGAAGTAACCCTGAGTGGTAAGAAGGAAGGGAAATGTCCCGTAAGTGTGACTGTGCTTAAACCCCTGAGCAAAATCACTTGAAAAAGGTAGAGTCCAAGGCAAGCGTACAGCCAGAGCCCAGCCCAGTAAGTACCTTGTCCACAAAGTTTGGCTCAATAACATTCTGCTTCTCATTTTGAGCAGCTGCTTCAATAGTGACAAAGAAAATGTTGATCCCTGATTCCCTGGCCAGCCTGGAGGCCTCCTCCACCCTGTCGGTTGGCCACCCATCCACCATCACCACCACCACATTGGGCGCTCCACCTCTGTTTCCATTAGCATCCGAGAAGAAGTTTTTGTTGACAAATGAAAGCGCCTTTCCTGAAATGAAAGAGGAGGTTGAGGATAAGTTACAGGGCTGGCAGCACTCCAGGCTCTCGAGTCACCCCTATGCTGAGGGTGTGCAAGCAGCCTGTAACCTACCAACGTTGGAAAGTCCGCCTTTCTGAGGGATTTTCTCAATGGCATTTCTTAGCTCCTTGGGGCTGGCGTATGTTTTCAGGTTAAATTCTGTGGAAGGGTCATCACTGGCAGATGGAAAGAAATATGAAGCAGTTGTCAGGTTTTTGCCTCATATACAGCAGTACAAAAGCTGTAAGAGCTTTCTGTCCTATTTTGCTCCTGGGTGTGAGCAGGAATCAGAATTATTAAGGTTGGAAAAAACCTCTAAGTTCATCTAGTCCAAACAGCCACCCATCCCCACCACGCTCACTAACCGTGCCCCTCAGTGCCACATCCACACAGTTCCTGAACAACTCCAGGTTTAGTGACTGCACCACCTCCCTGGGCACCCTGTGCCACTGCCTCTCCACTCTCTGAGAAGAAATTCTTCCTAATATCCATCCTGAATTTCCCCTGGCAGGCTTTAACATGCTCCAGCCACACACACATCTGGTGGTGATGGGAGCAGCTTGTCCCTAACAAATGTGCTGAATGCCTGACTGCTCCCAGAGGCTATGACAGAAAAAGTAGAAGGCATTAGGCAGGGATAAGAGACTTTCTTAAAGCAAAGAGTGTAACAGGTTGTGAAGGCAGGATGACACTGTTCTTTGATATGCTTGTGCCCCTTATCCTTTGAGGTTCCCTGGAGGAGAGGAGTGCTGCTAGTGCAGTGCTGGTTAATGTGTAACCATAGGTGGAGGTGACAGCACGGGAGCAACAGCAGTAATAACAAAAAGAAGTCCCCAAGCTGTGAATATGGATGAAAAGATAAATTATCAATGAGGCTTCACTAGTGGAGTTCTGGAGGGCGTTTCAGTAACAACTGTTCCCAAGTATTACAATTCTCATTTACAGCAATAATGAAACAGAGCTAGGTTTGTAGCCTGGGTGCAGAAGTGGACCTTACCCATACTGTACGATGCCCATCAGAGGCCCAGCGTTGTTGATGCCAAGGGCGTGAGCCACGTTAATGAGGAACTGTTTCTGGAGCTGGAAGCGGCGTTTACCGATGCTCCAGCTCCCGTCCATCAAGAAGGACAAGTCTACCTTGCAGCCTGAGGGGAGACACAAAAGCAGGGAAAATGGTTTGGGCCCTTTTAGTAGCAGTACTTCTCATGAAGAGCAAAGGCCTAAAAACTCTGCACCTGGTGACTCTTCCTGCTGCAAGACCTCTACTAAAATGCTTTTGACGGTGACGCTGTGGCTGGCCTGGGCCTGTGTTGGCACCGGCCACCCTGGGGTGTCCCTGGGCTGAGGAATGTGGGGACAGCCAGTGTGTGGGGCAGGAGGTGGCTGTCATTGCCCCCAAGCTGAGCCTGCTGGTGAGGTGGGGACGGCAGTTCCCACTCACTCCATGTTTGACCTGAGCTTCAGTTGTTCCCAATGCAGCTGTGGGTTTCACCTGTGTGTGCGCAGCAGCACAATTCTGGTGTTGCCTGACTCGGATAAAAGCTGTGTCTGCACTCAAACTCTTCCTGCTAATTACTCAGATGAACCTGATCTTTGTGCTTCTGCATGTGCTGCCTGTAGTCCCTACCAGCCTGCTTCTACTCCTCACATTAACAGTGAAACATTTGCCAGTTGAACCGTGACTAGGAGTGGGATCAAAATCTGGCTTAACTGGAGCGCTACTGTTTTCTCCTGCTGTCTGTATCTCTTAGTTTGTCTCTGATGATGCCTCCTACCAATCAGACTGTCCAAAATCATGTGTTTTAATCATTACATAGCCTGAAGGCGACAAAGTGCCAATTGTTCTTCCTGGCTTATGCAACTGCCTCCCATCTCATTACTTTCAATTCTTTCTCCCGTAGCTGTCTGTTTTTCTAATTCTAATAATGCTGAATTAGAGAAGCGTGACCGAAAAGCATGTTCTTTCACAGCAGAGAGTGAGGCAAGGCTGGGAACCCACAACAAATAATACCTCAATTAGGGGCCAAATTTTCCTGAATTTCCTGGCCTTAAAAGGGAAATACCTCACTGGTTGTACACATGCATTTTGGAAGTTTCTTAGCTAACAGGATTTACATGCCTGCTCCAACGTAATTCCTGGAATGGTAGAAGTGTTCCTGCACTTGGTCAGCAGCAGGACTCTGCTTATGTGTGCTCTGTAAGGAGCTGTACTGAGCTCTGTTTTTCTACAGTGAGTTTTGATCTTCAAGGACAGATCCTTCCACTTTTCTTCTCCTCTGTCTTACTCCTACACCGGTTTTAGGCATATTTGACATTTTTTTTATGAGACAAAACACGTTAGGATTTTTAGGTGGAGCAACTGGGGATATAGGAATGCTTGGTTCAGCATTTAAGGTAAAGAGCCCTTGAGACAAAAGTGAGCACTCAGCTGTGGGAGGATGGGCACAGGAGGCCCCTGGGTCAGCAGGAGGGTGAGCCCCTCCGCCAGGGAGGCTTCCCTTGAAGAGGTGGACGACCCCATCTCTGCATTTGTGGTTTGCTTTCCCTTCCTCCTTGTCCTCTGGGCCCCACTTCAAGATGAGTTAATGGGCAAACCTCTCTTTAATTACAAAGGACTTTGCAAGGTTTGCTTTTAAGAGCATGTGACATCTCCATCCCCGGACGGAGGGCTCCTCTATGCTCCTTCAGCACCCCAGCCAGGACACAGAACTTCTCTCCTGGCTGCATCCATCTCTCAGGCAGTTTCTTTCCCTCCCACCCTCCGCAGCAGGAAGAGCGCCTGTGCGGCCACAGGAGTGTGTGCGGTCATCAGGGTTTGCTTGCCCATCCCTGGCCGCAGCTCATTGCTTTGTTGTCCTGCACCATCACAACGCCTTGAGAGGAGCTGTGTGTGCCCAGAGCGTGGAGCTGAGCTCACCCTGAAGAGGAGCAGCGAGCAGCCATCGTCCTGCCGCCCAGGTAAGCTACATCTCAGCTGTGCTTCCTTTCTTGGAAAAGCAAAACCAATTGTATCTGTCAGAGGGACCGGCAGAGAGTACTCGCCGTTCCTCTGCAGAGGAAAATATATTCCTTAAGTTTCTGAAGTTTTCTTTAAAAAGTCCTTGTCGCTATTTAATTCGAATGCCGTCTAGTAGCAGGTAATTAATAAAATGGCACTGTGTAATTACGAGATTAATTCCGATGTACATACTTGGGTTCCCCTGGGAGGTCGCCTCCAGTGGCTTCAGGTTCAGTTCCTCCTTTGAAGCAAAACCTGGAGAGACAGAGGAGAGGAGAGGCTCTGTTGAGGTGTGCCAGGCTGCCCCAGCTCTGGGTGTCTGTGGGGGTGCCTGGAGGGAGCCCCCGGGCTGCTGCTGAGCACCTGCAGTCTGAAGCTGCTAAATGTGAGAGGGAAGTGCGGGTGGGCAGCAAGTCCTGGTAACTCTACCATTTCCATTGCCAGGGCAGCCAGTAGCCCCATTGTGAGAGTACTGCATGTGTAAAGGCAGTGGGTGGCCAAGGGACATCAGTAGAGGACTTTATCAGAGTCTGATGGCAGCCGTAACAGCTCTGAGTTTGTGCACCACTTCAGCTGGCTGCTGGAGTTATTAATGACTGAGCCATAATAGTGCAGAAAATATTCAAGAAAACAGGAAATTCCAACTCCCACCAGTCTACCTTCCATTCTATTTACATCTACCAACTCTCCTCTCATGGGAATGAGCACAAGAATACAACTGCTTGGAGCTGTTTCCCCTGCATGATGAAGCTGTGTGCAGTTTTGGGTCAGGAGACGAGGTTTTGTTGAGGCTATGTCCTCAAACTGGTGTCTGACCTGACACCTGACTCCCTGTGTGTGGCTATAGCGTGCTGCTGGGACATTACTGGGCAGAAGTCTTGCTTTGGCCTCTCACTTCTAAATTCAGCTGGCAGTGAGTGAGATACCTTCTGTGGCAGTGATCAACCAGCCCTGCCAGTTCCATTCCTGTGTGACTACCCTCTGCCTTTCTCACCCTCAGGCATCTGTCACTGGGTAGGATACTGCGTTGGCTGGGCACTGTGCGTGGCCTTGTGAAGGACACTGGATGTTCCCATATCAACGAGGTAGGAAAAGGGCATTAAGGTTAGCCCCATTTCATTTCTTGTTCATTTTTTTTCTTTAAAACCTGAAATACTCAGCAGCTTGTCCTCATGACTGTATGTACTCCAGTGTAGCCTTTAATCACAGGTGTGTAACTTCCCTCAGTAGCAGACCAAAGCCACATTCCACCTCTCAGTACTACATTCCAACACTACATGCCAGCTTGGCAGCACATACACACTGCTCTCCTGCTTACCTTATTGCAGGTCATGAAGTAGGTGGATTAAAGGCTGTTGTGAGGTTAGATACTAACACACACCTCTTGCTCTAGCAGACAAACTTGATGGGGAAATTAATTCACAGCTATCCTCCTCATGCATGTGTCTGTGCTCTGTAAAATCCACAGTCCATACCCAAAGCTGCCATGAGCTCTGTCAGCACGGCACACCTGAGCACCATGGCACTCTTCATTCTGGCTGCTGGTGCCACCAGCTGTTCTTGGAGGCTGTGGGTCAGCAGGCTGCTTTGTGCTCACTCTAACAATAAGGTCACCCACCGAATAACCTTCCCCACTAATTGAGGAGGTGGTCAGAATCTGTGGGTTCTGCCAGTCCAATTCAAGGTTGTTACTGCCATGGGAATTTCAACTCACTGCATGGGCAGCCTACTCCATGCTAATAAAAGTTCTCTTCACTGATTGTCACAGCTGTCCATGCTGATTAAACTCCCTATTCATTGTAGCAAGACAGCAGTGACTACATGCACACCAGGAGCCATTCCTTTGAAGTGACAGTCTGAATTCACCAGACTTTATCACACAGACGCTTCAGTTTGTGAGAAACTGTTAGTACAACGTCCCTTCTCCCACACCCAAACTTTCATTCCATTCAATGCAATTTGTCATTTGCTGTCTCAGGGTACTCCTCTGCACCACTGGCCCTGTACACTGCGGTGCAGCTTTTTTCATTAAACCCACTGAAGGCTGGATAGAAACATGCTCTCTCTCTGGCTCGGAGTGCCACTCCTGGAGAAGGGAAATCTGCTCACGTTTAGATGATGCAAATTTTGACTGAAGAGCCACTGCCACTGGATTTGCAAGCTAATGCAAATAGGCAACACTGCTAGTAGCAGCCAGTGGGAAGATTAGTCACACCTCGGCTTTGGGTGTGTGGGGGGATGGTCTTTGCAAGGGCCACCAACATAGCACAGCCCTCTCCAGCAGCAAAACTGGTGATGGAAAAGATGCCTTATACTGGATGGTCCAGCTCCTCGTAAGAGCACTGTATGATGAATTGCCGTATCTTTGCATGGACTTTGCATAGGAGATTTTGCATAGTCTACTTTAAATGTTCTTAAGGAAAGAGATCCTTTAAATGCTGAACGTGTGGGATGTGCGCTTGCAAACTGCACCTGGCTAAGAATTGCTCAGGTTTGATCTTCTGCCTCTTGAGCCTGCTACAAATATAAGGTTTTTTTTCCTCACTCACCAGTAGCTCTAAAAATGCTGTCTTCTCATTTTAAGACTAAAACATTAGAAAATTTCAGTAATACCTACTATTTTTTTAATCCCCCATTCTTATCTGAACGCCCTTCCTTCTTAAGTACATTTGCATCAGAATAATTTGCCATCTTTTTCATTAATGGCATTTCTAGACTGCTTTCCCAGCTGTGGCATTCCCAAAATACCTTCTTATTTACAAGTGAATTTCAGTAGCTAGAACCCCTTTCCTGCAGTACAACTGCCAACTCTTTCCAGAGCTCATCTGTTCTGCTCTCACTTTTGGCAGGAACTTGGGAATGATGAAGGCTCAGAATAATTTTAACTACTAAGATGTAAACGACATACCTCATTTGCCATCTTAAATACCGTAATTACTTCTTAGAATGAGATTGTTATGAGCAATGCCATGGGCCTGATGAATAGTGTGAGCTTTCCCCACATGTGACGGAAAACAATAATTCCCAGTCTGGTTACCAAATGCTTTAAATATTTACCTGTGTCGAAAAAACTCAGTCCAGGTTTCCACAAGTCTGTTTCTATTGCTTTCATACATGAAAGAAAAGACAAAGTATTACTGAAAATAATGGAATTATTGGAGATTAAAAAGCTCAGTTTAGAAAAGCCAATTTATATAGTGAATCACTATTCATGAGAAGGAGCTCAGGGAATCAGTAAACTTGGAAACCTTTACAGACACATTTCAAGCCACATTTAACAGCCTTACGTCACTGGCTCCAGAGCTCTCATCTGTTTTATGTTTCAGTATGCCTCTTTAGATCTGCTTTGGTTATGTTCCTCAGAACTGCACTGACACTGAGACAGTTATACCAACTTCAGTATACTTTTGCTTTCCCTAGATAGTTTCCCACTGAAAATCTGCAGTCTACTGATTTCCGTATTGCTTGAACCTGTTCAAACACAAAGAAGGTGTCTAAATCTCGCTTGCAGCCTATCAGGCACGTAAAAACTCCAACCAAATTGATGCTTTCATAAATAAGCCCCCTGGTGTCTGGTTTTGGAGCCTCCAGAAGGACTCCTCCAAAAAGTAATGCTTCCCTAACTGGACTAGTGGCTGGTGTCCTCCAGATTACAGCCAATGGCTGAACTATATATTGGTCTGGAAAAAAGAAAAGGGAGCTGTGGGCTTACCACTGTCCTTCAGCCCATGGAGCACTGACCCTTCTGTGAGATTGCCACCCTAGTGTGACTGCAGTGCAGGCTTCTCTAGCTTATCTGACTATGTAACCTCAGAAAAGACATGTTTTTCAGTAGCTCCAGGAAAAGACTATTTTGTTGTTTTGGTTTTTTTTTGTCAGTAGGAGTAACGGCGGGCTTTCTAGATTTACTCTTCTCTAGAACAACTGACTCAGATAACTGTGGGTCCTTCCAAATTGCCGTGTATAGGTAATGAGGGAGAGCTGTGTATGGCTTCTTTGAGCAGTCTTCCCACGGCTCATGTCCTTTGAAAACTTTGTGTAGTGAGAAGACCTGAATGAAGACAAGCACAAGTGCCAAGGATTTGGGTATCTGGCTGCAGAGATGAAGAATGCACTAATTCTGAGTGATTCATGAATCCAGGCAAAAGCTCTATGCTTGGATGTAGTCCTAGACATATCACAGAGCAAGCTCTCAATTAAATGTTCCTGTGAAAGGAAAAAGAGTATTCTTTTAAGTAGCTGAGGCTGTTTCTATTTTTGCTTGATAATGCCCACAGAAAATCAAGGTTGATTTTTAAAATACTACAAGACTGATCTTTAAAAATATATATAAAGAGATCTATAATTGTCAAGAGGTTGGAGGAGACTTGAGAGCAGGGACCTTCTTGAGAGCAGGCAGGGAGAAGCCAAGCAGACAAACGGTGTGTCAGGATGGGTGTTTTACAAGCAAATCTTTTTGCTAACCTGAGCTGAATAGAGGAAGCTCCTTGACAGCCCAGCCAAGCCCACAGGGTCAATAGCTGTTGTTTGCTGAGCAGTGAGCACTCCCTTTGCAGGATCAAGAAAAACAACTCTCCTTTCCAAGAAAGCAAGGAGTTGTCCAGGAATTTCCCTTTGACCGTGAGAAAAATTGGCTGCTTGGAAGCAGCACATCTGAGCTGCCAGGACCCGGGCTGAAAAAAAGATCAGGTCTTGTAGGGAATACAACAAGTGTATGTTTGTGGGATTTTTCTCTCTTGCTCTGTGGCTGCAAAAACAGTTGTTCCTTATGGAATAATTTTGCTTTGCAATCATCTTGGGGAAAATCTTCGGATACGTAAGGTGAGATCAAACCCTGTCTGATTTAAACAAGATTCAGCACATCATTCCCCTGCTCTTCTGGCAAAGATTTGGACACATCACAAGGCTGTTCCCATTTCCCTGCCATACCAGGCTGCCCCTCCTGTACATGGTGTAACATAATTCGTGCACTGCTTTTTTAGGCACTTTTACAGGCAACGTTTGCTCTGCTGTTCTGCATGGGTGTATATTGCTCACCTGTTTCCCTTGTGATGCTGGGCACTGGATTTTGACTCAGGCAAAGAGGATTGGGAGAAGATAACAATTTGACAGTTATGAGATTAAAAAGAAAGAAAAGGCTGTAGTATTGGTATGGTCAAAAGAACATGAGAAAGACAAACATGGATGGAAACGAAGGAACAGTAAGAGGCTTAAATAAACAGGAATAGTGTTAAAGCAAAGTAACAGAGTAAATCTCAGGAGGAGCCGGAGTGTATTCATTCTAAATATGCTCTACTAGGTCTGGACTGTTGTTTGGATGGAGAGATCACAGGGCATGAGCATTTGGCCTCCACTACCCAGGAAGGTCCTACTGCTTGAAGATGTCCTCCATTCTTAACATCAGCACCCCTTGCCTTCTCCCCTGTTTCAATGCTTCTGCAGCTCACAGCTCTCACCAAAGCTGCCTCAGCCCTGGTACACCTGTGGGCACTGCAGTCTCTCCCTGCTCAGGGCGTTGGACTGCCTCTTCTGCTGTTCTTCCCCCTGAGAAGCTCTGCTATCAGATCTGGTGTTGGCATGTGAACCGAGTACTCTGGAGCCACTTGAAGTTGCCAGCAGCCTTCCAGAGTGCCACTGAAAGGGCTGTTTGCTGATGAAGTAGATGATGAATTGCACAGCTGGGAAAGAAGAAATGCATTGGTGATGTTTCTACCCTCAGTGCTAAGACAATCCCTATGTTGCAATCAGCCTGGAGGCTCCTAAGAACAACAGGAAGAGCAGAAAATTTAGCTCCACCGTGGAGCTGATAGGCTGCACAGGGCTGGGGGTTTTGTTCCTCATTTTGACTAACAAATAAGGTAAGTTACAAACCCTGCAGTAGATGTTGATTCCCACGGCCTGAAACAACAGCTCGCTAGTGGCCGAGCTGTCTGTTGCCTCCTCATTCTGGAAGCTGCTGGTTGGCCCTCCAGTACACAGACAATTGCTCTGCAGAGCAGCATATGGGCTAATTTAGGGTTTCTAAAACCATGAAAGAAGGCAGAAAATCTGCACCAAGCAGTCTGGCTCACCCAGATGGGCTGGAGACCCGGCAGGCCTACGGAAGGTGGCGACGGGCTCTTGGCGCTGAATACCTGCACAGTGCAAGAGAGAGATGGAGGTTAGATCCCAGCTGGCTGAGGTAGAGAAGCATGACCTCAAGGGATGAGGGCGCCCCAAACTATCTTTCTGTATGTGTTTTCAGATCAAATGGAAGATGGATTTTAAAAAAAACACCAACAACAAATAAAACCCAAACAAACAACAACAAAAAAAGGAAGAATTTCGATGCTTAGGGAGGGTGGAGAAGCAGAAGAAAGGAGTCTGAATGTTAGTAGATATTGTAGTTCTCTGGTGCACTGGAGCAACAAGCAGTGGGTCCTGAGATGCCGACCATGCTCAGGAGCTGGAAACTGAAAGCAATTTTCAGGCTGCCAGAGAAGCTGTGGATGGAGCCAGGTTGGATGGAGCCCTGGGCAACCTGAGCTGGTGGGTGGCAGCCCTGCCCATGGCAGGAGGTTCAGGCTGGGTGAGCTTTAAGGTCCCTTCCAAACCGAGTCTTCTGTGATTTTATGATTCCTCCTGGGGTTAGGCCTATGGAGCCCAAGGCACAAAGTTCTCCTGACATTTTGCAACAACAAATATTATAAAGTACCTATGTAAATAGATTTACGATATTGTTCTGAGAACAATTCTAAGTGTAATCATTCCCTTTTTTTTTTTTTTCCTAGAAGTGACGCTATTGCCGTGCAATAACTACAGTGATATCTGCTCTGCAGAGGTGAGTGATGGGAAGAAATAAGAGAAATAAGGTTACCTGCATTGGGTCGCAGAATATTCCTGTTACTTGCAGAGGTGGAAGTGCCCCTGAATGCTTTGAAAATATTGCATTGGTCAGTAAATAGAACTGAAAGACAATGTTTTCTAGCACTCTAGCAATAAAACTTCTGATAGTTCGTTCAATACATACCTTTATTCAGTCCTCTTCCTTGTGAAGCTTGAACTTGTCCTGAGTGGACATCAAAATGAAGAAGTGTCATTTGTACCCCATGTTTGGTGCAGGACTACTGCTACCTGAATCTCATTTCATTGCTATCAGAGTTAATTGTTCATAGACAGAGAGCGTTCATTGACATCCATTTTCAGATGTTAAAACCCCACATTTTAAGTGAGCTTAAAGAAGAACTGCCTTGTTGTGACTAGTTAGATTAGTTAACATTCACTTCAGTTATGAGTGCTACTTGTATTTGTCTCTGGTTTGCACTTAAGATGTTTGTAGTTACTGCTGTGATTTACTTTCCCCAATAAGTTTCCTTTCTCAATTGCTCAAGCTCATTATCTGTTTTTATTTCTATTCCAGCACTATCCAGTTGTGCAAGGAATGTTAAAAACAAACCAAAACAAAACCCAGACCAGATACCACACTTCCTGCACGGAGCTTACTATCTGAGACAAGAGCCAGTGAGTAGATACAAGCAAGCAGGCAGACTGTAAATAATGAAACAATAACAAAAACAATGTGGGAGAATTCATGTGTCTGAAATGTCTTCATTGCTGTCTACACAAAATGGTTTTTTAATGTGATTATGTTAATACATTAAACTCCCACTGTTCAAAAATACTGAATTCTCAAAGCATTTGCAGATGAAGATTGTCTTCAATCATGCTTTTCTTTTCATTAATTGCTCTTAAGAAGCTTGTTAACATTCCAAAGCCTTCTGAAATTAGTAGGCATGTTTTAGGTGACTTCTGAGAACAGTGGACCCGTGAGATAGTTCTCAGTAAGATATCATAAATTAGACCATTTTTAATGGTTGTCTGAGAAAACAGGAACTGCTGCTACTTGGGGGCTTTATATAACAAAATTAAGTGGCAGCAAATAGTGCGTGCATAACCCAAACTTTAACATTCACAGGCTACTGGAAGCCCTTTGATGGGATTTCTGTGAGCTGTCCTGAGAGACCATGAAAATTTAAAAGGCAAAGAGATCCTGTTTTGGGAAATAACAGGCTCACCTGCTAGGCTTTTAGACTTTATAGGCTTCTAGCTCTGTCTCCAGGTTGTCTGCAGGTAGCAAAAGATGCCTTCTTGGTTCTGGAGAGTGAGGTCTGCTTATGCAGTAGCACAGTATAGAGTTGGGTGCTCTTTTCATGGCGAAGATAGGTACGTACCAAAGAACCGGAAGAAAATTAACTTTGAGCCTGAGAGCTTGCCTTAGTTTGGGATTGCCTGAGTGTCAGTATTTACAATGCCACTTGAAATAGTGCACGTGAAGGTAAGAGAGAGATTATTAGTTTGTAAGTCCCGTGCACCACAAGTTTTGTTCTGTCTCTACACTCGTTAGCTATTTGGTTTGCTTTCTGTGCTGCTTTTGGTTGGTACCAAGCCTTACAAATGATGAAAACTGGTTTGAGAAGGTAAGCAGCTGCTCCATTCAAGAAACAGGAATCCCCTCTGCAACTTAGTTGGCATCCCTGTTGGACTAAGTATCCAAAGAGAAAAGGCTGTATCCAAAACCAGGCTCCATCTGTCCCCCTTTCCCCCATGCAGCCCTTATCCAGTGCTTTCCATTCCTATGAGCCAGGATGGTTTCACATTGTTGGATGAGAGCTTTCTGTGTTGCTTATAATGCTGTTGTCTCCCCTGTGCTTTCCTATTTTCTTTTCTTACTACTATGGTAAGTCACAGCTAGAGATGAAAGGTTGTGGTAGGCAGCACCCAGCTTAAGGTCATTGGCTGAAAAGAAAAGAGGTGAGGCTGAACTGTGCAGGGCAGAGTGCAGAGCAGACAACAGCAGGATGGAGTTTTATGCCTGGTCCAATGCTCTGAGCCACAAGTTGTGCTTTGCTTTTGGCCCTGTGAACTTTTGCCAGTATTAGTGGCTGGGAACAAAAGCACCTTAGCTAACAGCAGCCACAGCCATGCTCCCGACTGTGCTCTATTTCAACATTATTTACTTCTGAGAAGTCCTTTGCAGGCAAACTATGATGCCCTGTGAAAGGTAGATTTGCATGACCTGAGAGCCAAGATAGGCAAGAGAACGTTTGCTTCTGTCTGGTTAAATCATTAGAAACTCCAGCCTGAATAATACAAGTGAGTTCTAAAGGCTCCTCAGATAGAAAAAGCTCATTAACTACTTTGTATGTGGTTGTAACTTTGCTTCCTTCCTTCCTTCCTTTCTTTTATTTTTTTTTTTAAACCAGATCTCCTTCAGAATCAAGAACAAATCAGGAAAATTCATCAAGATGGATACAGAGTAGTCCCAGAAATCAGGTCCATGAAATCAGATGTATATCTCCTTCAGTTCTCCAGCTCACAAGAACCTGTCCCTAAATCTCATCACTTTAATCTTCCAGGAGTCAATTTATGTCTAGAACTGCAGTAAAGAAAATTGTGAAGAAACAGAACTACACTGCAATGAAGAAATACTTGAAATAGTGAGTAATTTTTTTAAAATTACTTTTAATCTTTTTGCTTTTTGACTAAAAGTTTGGTTTCACTTAAGACAAGCATAGCCTTCCCACTGACTTCACTGTTGTCAAAACTTCATTCTCAATATGCACCTCTTACTGCCTGGGGAACCTCAAATAGGTTTTCCTAATTGTCAGTGAAAAAAGTAATGGCCTCTTCTGTGCTAGCTGGTGGGAACATGAAACAGAAAAGAGAGCAACAAGCAGGACCAGGTTAACAGGCATAGTAGATACAAAATGATTCAGATTCTCACTGAAATTGAACTGCTTGAAATTATGTTGGGACTTCTGTACATTTGATTCTGTAAGATTAACTTCCCAACTGCTGCCCTTACCCCAGAGAAGGACAGGAGCATGCTCTGTTGGGTGTACAGGGTCACATTCCTAGCATGTGGAATTGATGAAGGGGGATGCTCATGGTACCCCTTCGGTGTGGGCAGGCTTTCTAGGTAGGAGTAGCCAGGTAGGAGGCTTCTGGGCTCACAGTTATATTTGACTTAATGATGCTTTCCCTCAAGACCTGAATTAACCAGAAGATGCCTGCCATGTACTCTGGCTTTGAAATACCCAGCTGTAGATACAGCCGAAGTTACATGTGTGAAAGTAGAACCAAGCTCAAGGCACTCAGAAATAGCAATAGTATGAAATAGCCATAGTATGAAATAGCAATAGTATGAATAGTATGAAATCTTCCAGCTCTCTTTCATAAAAACCCCATCCAGCTCTCTTTTATACAACCCTCAAAATAGTGTCATGCTCAGAAACTTTCAAACAGCTGAAAATACTCTCCCTTCCTTGGCTGAGCAATTACCCATTGTATGAGAAAACCCCTGTACATATTTGCATTGCAGCCTGTGGGCTAGAATGGAGGCAGGCTTCTGGATAAAGCTGCAGAGCTCTGAACGGCCGTGATTCTGTTGTCAAAAACACAACTGATGTGCCAGGAATAATATCGCATTTATGCCAGGCTTGGAACCACAGCCTGAGGTTTTCACAAAAACTAAAGTTGGCATTTCAGAGCTCTCAGCCCTAAGTTGAAATAGCAGCGCAACTGTCTGTACTATGTGTCTTACAAGTAAATCAAATTTTCCTTTAAGAGAGTAAGACAGGAGGAAGCAACAGGAAAATACAACTCCAACAGCACAAACATCTTTTCAAGAGTTGCAAAATCCAGCATTTGTCGAGGCAGGTATTGTCACTTGCAGCTATTCACTAGAAAGGATTCCCCAGAACTCTCAGTGATCAACGTCTTTGACGTATCAGGCCTAGCATATATTTTTCAGCTTAAATACAGACTTGCATTCAACCACTGCGTTTGCTGATGCTTGAAAGGTTATTGAATCACTGCTGCCTTAAAATAGACCACACTGCATGCCTTGTGGCACATCCTTCCTTACTGTACTTACTTGATGCTGCGGCTGCCACAGAGGAATATGCAGGGTGGACGCTGCTAGAACCTAAAAATAAGAGATTTTGATTTTCATCCACTGAACCATTCAAAAAGACACCAATATGTATGAATAAAAATAAATGAAGAGAAGAAAAGATTAGGGAAAACCAGGTGTGAAAAAATTACACAGGGAGAATTCCTTCACAGTGTTTTCATCTTTAAAATCCAAGAGCTATTAGAAAACCGTATATTATAACTTTCATTTATTGGAAGTTATCACAGAGTTAAATCTAAACTGAATCTTAACCTATTTGTTGAACATTCAATCCAGACATATGAATCAAGGAAACAATTTGTTGACTACTATACCTGAAAATCATGACAGTGTTTGGAGATGGAAAAGTTCCTCCCATAAGAATCAGTATAGATGCCAAAGATAATGACTAGCCATAATTGCTCGGCTTACTGAAGATGAGCACTTATTTTGGGGAATCTAACCACACTGAGTTGATGTGAGACAAACCACTTCCATACATGTTTCAGAGACTATACTACAACTCCAATTCCAGCAGATGTGTGGGAATTAATTTCTTTATCCACTCATAATATACCTATGTTGAACCGCTGTACTAATGATCTGCTAAATAACAGTATATTCAACTGCATGTCTTGTTCCTATAATTTTAGGAGAACTGTTAGTCAGAAGGAAAGCAATGAAAACATCTGTACTACTGACCTGTATCCCTGACCCTCTGCAGTCCAGGTCGAGGCTTGGCTGCAGCTGAGTCTGTTGTGGTTCTTGTTGTTGCAGGTGTTGTGGTTGGCTTTGGTGTTGTGCTGAAAGGATCTGTGGTTGTGGTTGTTGGGGTTGGTGTTGTGGCTGCCATTTGTGTGGTTGGCATTGGTACAGGTGATGTCTGATACACCTTGCGGACAGTGTCCCCTGTAGGAACATTGACACAATCACTCTGCTACATCCTATGTGGCACAGAAACATCATTAGTGACTCTTGCCATTGAAGGCAACCAAGACGGTGATGTTTTCCTTAGGATGTCTACAAGCATCCTCATCTCTGGACCCCATTAGAGCCTTCATTGCTGAGTGGATGAATATCTCATGTGCCTGTGTAACACTGGAGTTGCTGACAACAGGTTGTCATAGACTTAGTGTTTCCCCTACACTTTCTCTGCTTTGAAACTCTCTGCCTTACAGCTGTCTCAGGCCTGTGCAGGGGTTCAAATATCCAATTGAAGTTGCAGTTTCTGTTTTGCTGTCATCTTTTCTCAGTGTAATTGGACTCTTTGAAAATCCGTATAAATAGAAATGAACAGACACCTAATAAAAGATGGCAATTCTGAGTCATAGACCAGAATGAAGTAGGCATCGCCTACCACCGCTGAAGTGCTATTGACAGAAGGACAGGGATTCAAGAGAGGATTGGAGCAGGAGCCAGGAGGGCTTTGGCTTAGAGTTGCGGTGAGAGCAGCACCCAGGGGTACCCATTTCAGCTCACTTTGACTCAGCTGACAATTGCTACTGCTTTTAAAATGGTCTGGCATGAGAACAGAGACAGTTCTTGTTGCAAAAATGTGCATCCTAAATAGTCTTATACAAAATCTTTAGCGTGCTTCCGGTCCTTTCCAGTCAGCATATTAGAAGAGTACTAATCTTTTACTTCTTCACTTATCTACCAAAGTCACCCTAAAATATATTCCATGTTCATCTCAGTCTTACTCCTCTACTCCCTGCCTGTATGTCCAGGGATGGTCTGACAGATTGTATGCACTGAAAAGGAGTGGTGTGTCTTCATGCAGCCTTGTCACTGCAGCATAGCACAAGCTTGCATTTTACTGCTGGACGTTCCCCTTTTGGAAAGCATCACTGTGAAACTGTCTGGTGGATTAATTACCACCTAATGCCAGCCAGAGAAAAACTCAAGTCTCAGACCATTTTAATGGGATGATGCTGAAAGCGAGCTCAGAAGAAAAACAAAACAACTCAGCTGAAAAATCAGCATGAATGGCTCTCTTTGGGCTGGACGGTGCCCTGCTCCATGCCGCTGCACTAAGAAAAAGAGGATAGAAAGCAAAGAGATACTTCCAGTGCATGACAGTGCTGCAGAAACAGGGAGTGAGCACAGCAGTGATTTCTGTAACCAGGGTTGCATGGAGCAAGGAACCTGTGAGCTTACACTACAGCAGAAAGCCCAGAGGCAATGAAGCAAGAGACTGGGAAGGTAATTGAGTTTCTTTAGAAAAAGACACAGAGATTCCCAACCCCTACCTTGTTCCCAGGCTTTCCCTGATGTATCAGATGTGGCTGCACTCTTTGTAACTTTTAGGTCTTGCTCTGGCTTCTTAGGCTCTGAAGCAAAATGAAACACATTAAGAAACACAGTTCTGGAATAAAATAATTTAAAGCTTTCTATTAGAAGGTTATCAGTCCCCAGAGGGAGGCATCCCACCACCTAGCATTAGAAAGTTTGGTCAGTCTAATCAGTGCTTCCTTGCTAGGAAAGAAAAAGTGATGGATGAGTGCCTCTAGACAGCAGTCGCCACAAGTTTTCAGTGCTTCATTTAGGCATCTGACTGCCCAAAAGCTCCTGCCAATGTCAACAGAATTTCTGAAGTGAGCAATAAACACGGGGTTTTACCACTAATAAACCAATCCTCATAAGATTAATGTGAGTCAGGGTCCTGGTGTGTGTAGGTTGTCTGGTGAATACCAACCAGCGTGTGGTATTTCAGTCACTAACTCACATTCAGATGTAGTTCTTTCTTGCCTGACATTGTCAGATAGATCTTCATGGGGCTAAATCCTGGATGTTATGGGCTCACTTAGAAGGAAAGGGGGATTTTTACTCAGCTTAAATAATTTAATTCCTTTCAGAAGTCTTTGATCAAGAGCCATGCTGCATGGTAGCTGATATTCAAGTGTACATGAAGCATCTCCATCATGGAAATGACATTTATTTGTGCTTTTTTTTGCAACTGTATAAATTCCAGACTTTTCCTTGGGAATGTGAACAAAAAAAAAAGAAAAAAGATAAGGAATATCTTTTACTACTACACTTCTCTATTGTGACGCTTTTGCTATTTGTTGAGTTCAAGACTTCATGAGCTTATCCACTGTGAGGAGCGATGTAAGGAAATGTGCATCTTTCCCATGCATTCAAATGCCTGTCAATGGGTGCATCCATCCAAGGTTGCATGGCAGTTGTTTGGAGTTCTGCTCTTCTCCGATACATTATTCTTTGGTCCTTGGAAGGAAAGTACACAGATCTTTCCTCATTTTTAGATTTCACATGCACAGTGGCATCTGAACGTTGTAGTTACTCAGCCTGAGTGTGCATCACTCAAAGCCCAGCCTTTAGTTTACAATTCCTTTGCATTTACATTCCACTAGGTACAGATTTGTACGTATATCTTGATGTAGAAATTACTGACATATATTATTTAAGCTGAGTTGAATCTGGCAGAATGGGATGCAGGCTCAACAAGTTATACAGAGTAACTCCTTACCATATGATTCTTATCTAAAGCTGCTGAGCATTGCCATCTGTATTGTTAATATTATTATGTATTACTGTACTCTCCACATCAAGTGTCCCAAGAGATAACACAAGTAGCATTAAGAGAAAGCTAGAACATAAGACTTACTTCAGATATAACAAGTACAACACCATACTCACAGACTTAAAGTAAGGGGGAAAGTAGGTGGGAACAGAGACCTGTAAATCTGGGAAAGACCAAAAAATAGAAATTGTCTGGGATAATTCTGTATGCTTAACATAAAAAAATACCACAAGAAAATTGAATGAGATAGTAACAGTGATGAGCATGAGGGGTACATTATCTTCAGAATCTCGATTATTAAATTTTCTTTATTACACAGTTGAGATGCTACAACAGATAGTTGTGAATAGATATAAGGGAAAATCAGTCATAATTACTTGCCTGGTTTAACAGCTGTGCTCTTTGAGGAAGCGAATTCAAGAGTTGATGGATATGTCACACCCTTTCTTGGCTTGCCCTCTACAAATAAAAATCATTGCAAAATATCACAGAAAATTATAAGAAACAAAACCCTCACATCTAACATATGTGTTCAGAATCAGATCCCACTTTTTCACTGTCCAACTAGTTTTCCTGAGGATTTCTCTCATGTGATGGAGGAATCTCAAAACCATTACACTAAAAATACCAATGCTGAAACCCAGCATAATAAGAAAAGATAGAAAGTATGTAAATACAGGCCTGGGAAGGATTTGTAGAGGTCATTCAGTTTATTTCTTTGCTCTCACATGGTGTTAAGCATGAGAGGATCATTCCTGAAGAAAATCTGTATAAACTGCACTTAAACCTACTGCCTCCCTGGGTTGCCTTTTTCCAGCTCCCAAATATGTAGTTGAACTAGAAAGCCTATTTGATGTGGGATTCATTTCACCAAGCACACACCATTCTTTTCAGACCTTGCTTTTGCAACATGCCATTTCTGGCAACAATCTTTTGTGGTAATAACAGTGAGAGAAGGCTGTGCTTGTGTGTGGGGACATATGGTAGCTATATTGAGATCTAAAATGAGAGTCCTGTCTTAAAACAATGAGGTATGTTTCCCAGTTAAGCATTAAAACACAAATCTTTATAATGCCACACCAGATGCCATCTCTATTGGTACATGTAGCCGTGCAATTCCATTTCTTGGGACAGTTTTATATTCTCAATGCATATCTATATCACTGAATGAAAGATGTTGCAGAGAAGCTCAGTGTAGGTAAGACTGCTCTGCTCCCTAGGAGCTGGAAAAAGCATAGCTGTGCAAGCTAGGATGTGATGTAGATAAGGATTTCTAGTCCCTGGTGACTCCCTACAAAATGATTTGATATGTCATATGTCTAGACCACCTCCGGTTAGACCTGCCTCCACTTCCTGCAAAACCTGAATTTTGATAAGATTGCTTTCTCTTATGTCCTCTTATGAACCTCAGTGGTTCTTTTAGATGAACATTCAGCTATCATCCTGGCTAGTTAGAAACCAACAGCAGTCAACAGAACTCATCTGCACAGACTGAGTGCTGGAGCAGGCTGTCTCTCTCATGTCCCTTTGCATGTCTCTAGCTCCTTTTTTTTACTCCTCTCTGAAATTTCAGATATCAATAAAGAAGTTTCTTTGAGTTACTTTGAAGAAGTTATTTTGAGTTACTAACGGGGCAGTGCTGTAAGGATCTATTTCATCTCTCATTTAGATTGGTATAATTTGAGAGTAGCTCCACTGAAGTCCACACAGCTCTCTCAGAGGCCAAGCTGGCAACTGACATGCGTGGACAAGCTGGAAAGAGCTTTTTCCTTTTTTCTTGGGTTTCTCATAGAAGCTGGACTGAGTTAAGGACAGCAGATCTTTACTTCCACTTTTTCTAGAGGCAAAACTGGCCTCAGGAGCTAAGTGGGAATAAGGAGCTCTTTTCAAAATTTGGCAAAAAGATGAAAAAGATATATGACTGCAGATGATATCTAAACGCATTTCTTTATCCCAAAAGTTCAGAATTGTCAGGTAAATTACTGGCACACAGATGTGGCAATAGCATAATAATCTTAACTTAGAGCTAATCTGATTTCTAATGAAAACCTAAGGACTTTCACTGTGCAAATAAGCTATCTTCCAAGGGGAAGCTGGCTACTCCTGGACTCTGTGGTTTTTGATAAACTTCAGCTTGCATTCCATATGTTGTCAAATGGTAGCTCTGAAGCCTGACCTGAAGGTGGCCCTGCTTTCTGGAGCTATGGTAATTTGCCTTTTCCACTGATATGTCATCTGGAAAAAGTTGAATCTAGGTCAGAGTTTGCTTAACGTACTTAAAAAATGGGTTTACACGTGAGTTGAAAACCTCAGCTTCTGGCTGTTTGAAGTACAAGCCATTGGGTGGTGGCCGCTCAGCCTCTTGTGCCTATTTGCAATCAGCGAACCCAGAGGTTTAGGACTATTTTCTTAACCCACTTGCTTCAAACTCCCCCTAAACTGAATGGAGCCATTCAGCTGAGTGCCAAGGCATTTCAGTGCTTGAAAGTGAATACCAGTGTATTTGCATACCTCCTGGTGTGCTGGCTGCTTTAATCCCAGGGGACAGACCTTGTTCCCCACTGCTCCTAAATCATGCCACCTCATTGCCTGGCTCTCCCAAGGATTCTTCCTCCATGCACTTTTGTGTGGACGTTTATTCATAATGTAAACATCACAAACTCTTGATGACAATATCCTAACTGGAAACAAACTGTTGGCACAGCCTTCCTGAGAGCTTAGTCTTCTGAATTTCTCTCTAAGATTGTCACATTTTCTGAAGGTATTGTTAGTAAGAATTTCCTTCCTATTTGTGTATGAAATGTGGTATCAAACATACTATATTATTTTAGATTTTTGCTTGAAGCAGTTTGTAATGTTGTTCCACTGCGTTAGAATGACAGTTCAACATGCTTGAAATTGAGTCATGAAGGACAAATCTCATCATGCCTACAAGTGTGCAGATTTTTCGTCTTCTCTTTACCTACATCTCTAACTTTCTCTAGTATCATCTGTTATAGTGACTCGTTAATTAAGAGTAAAGATATGTTACTACAAATCAAAAATTCCTGCAGTTTTATAGGATGTCAAGTGAGCAGCTGCTGAGGTAAAAAGATCTTATTTCCTATTTATGTAGCAGAATTACAATGTGCTGTTTGTTGGGAAAAAAACAGCAGCAAGTACAAGTAGCAATTCAGCTATTCCAGGAAAGGCGTACTCATCCAAAATAAATCCTTCTCATGGTGTGGTGTACCCATGGTAAAATGCTGTAAAAAGTGCATCCAAATATATTAATGCTAACTCCAGATGGCAGTTCAGTTTGGTCTGCTTCTGAGACCTTATTAAATAAGGTCCACTAATTTTCACATGAAGATATTTCTTTGGAGAAGAAAGGAGAAGGGAGCATTTCATAACTTATTTGGGATACAGCAATAGAATTTTTAATACAGTGCTTTGTACAAATGCAATATGGCATTTGTACGTGGATTTGAGATGGGTTGACAGCTTTTTATTTTAAATGTATATATCATTAAACTATGCATACTTAATTTTATTTAGGAATTCAGAGAACCTTGGTCATTGCATCCAACAGGTATACTGAAACTGTGTTGCTTTACTCATGAAGGAAACCTTCACATCCCAGAGCAAGACAGACTATACAGCTCCACTATGCAGAGCCTGAATGGCAGCACTGGAACAAGTCACTTCAGAAGACATGGTCGTAGACTCACAGTGAGGGGGTGTCCACACTGCAGCTTGCTTGACTGCAGTCCTTTTCAGGGGAGCAAATGCAAGGGGAGACCTACCCATCATTCCTAAGGCTTAGATTTTAAGCATCAACATCAGGAGCTGGGATGCCCATGGGCAGTCAGTGCAGACCTGTCACTTGCAATGGGCAGTGCACAGCTCCAGTGGAGTGTATTTCACTTGGCTGTATCCATAAGAAGCCCAGAATAAAAACTAATCAAGGTGCTTCAGCACAGTACCTGAGACAAGGAAGGACTCCCTCCAGCGTGGCAATGACAATGACCGAACTCCATTGGAGAAGCTCCCCCGGTACCCAGCATGGCCAGCCACCTTCTGAACAAGGATCTTCCCACCCGTATTGTCTATTGCACCACTGCAAGGGAAAAACATAGTAGCTAAAGGTGGGAATTCTCCCCCAAGCCACAAAAACTGTTTAACAGTGCAAGAGGTAGGAGGTGCTCACTTCCATTTTTAAGCCAGGAGTTGCAGCGAAGCTACTAAGCTACCACTAAATCTGCTGCTAAGAAAAAATTGTACTTCATCAACACAGAAGAGCAGCTACACAGCACTGTCAGACTCCATTTTTTCTTGCCATTGATCTATGGGGTCAGTGTTTAAGGCTGACTGAGTTGCACAGAAGGACAAGTTTCTGCCCTCCTTGCAATTCCTACAAGCATGACTGCATGACTAAAGATATGTGGAGATGCACTCTGAGAGTTGGAGAGCCAGCCATGCAACAATAATAATTTAGACAATCCAAGACAAACCTCCCATTTGCCTGACTTGTTCTTTTTCAGAAACTGTTTTCTTTGTTTTTCAGTGTGCGTTATTCACAGAAAACTGAGCCTGGTTTTGACTTCAGCCCAGAGTAAGCTGAGCAAAACGTTATTGGAAGCCGTGGAGGTGCGCCATGTAAGTTAACAAAGCCAAACTCAGCTGGCAAATGGGGAAAACTGAAACCCTCACTCCAATAATACAGGGAACTGACATTTGGACTGCAGCAGAATTTGCATTCACTATCAGTATTTTGTACCTTCCCACTGGGACAAGCTCTGCTTGCAGAGACACGCAGTTTTCACTGTGCACTAATATCCAAAGGAAGAATTTGTTGTGTAAAAGCCAGTCCCTTGAAGGCCATCACCAGAGCAGCGGCCACTGTAGCCAAGATATGGCAGTCCTGTGCCCAGTGGCACCCAGGGGTGCAGCCTTGTAGTGGGACTCACTTTCATGCAGTCCTTCCTTGGGCAGTGGTTCTCAGCACAGGGAGGACTCTGCTGTCCCCTCGTAAGCATCGCGCCTTATAGCAGAGCTTTTGTCTTCTTGCATGTACAAGTGAGAAATCATGCCAGGCAGTTTGAATTAAGAAAGCTAAATGTTTTGCATTTTATATTAATTTAGAGGCAGCTTTCCATGGCAATTAAAGGCTTCACGTTAACACATTAACACAGTTTTCCATCTCAGCAGGTCATATTGAAGTATGGTGTTTCAGGGCCACAGCAGTTCACGGGAAGGGACTGTGAAAGGAAGGAGGGCAGAGAATTCCCACCGGTGGAGCAGCTGATGTCACCAAAGATTCATGAGCACTTTCACTTTCTCAGTGCTGCTACAGTTCCCTTACACAATATCAAGGGAAATTGTTTTTCAAATAAGGTACAAAGTCTCAAAGTCTTAACTATTCAAACTTACTCAAGTTCCCAGATATTTCTCAGAACTGGAAGCACTGTGATAACTCTTTGAATGAAGCCAAGATGTCAATCAGACTCTACAAGTTCTTCCTGCACTTGTATCTGAATGCATCTTGCCTTTGCATCCTGCCTGCAGTTACAGTGTTTTGGTTGTGAATTGATTCTCCATTAAAAATATCTGTGCATTTTTTGCATGGCAAATTAAATTGGGCAAAATCTGCGCTATAAAATCTTCATTATGCATTTCTTCGTCCAGTATTTCCTTCTGCGGCAGAAAGGCACATTACTCAGCCTCTGACATCAAGACCAGTTAAATTCAAATCTGCAGAATTAAAACCAGTCCCAGGAGTGTGTGAGATGTACATAATCATTGCCAGTGATACGTCAGTCCTTTTTTTTCCAAAACCTTATTAGTAGCAGTGGTTCCATCCCACTTGAATGAGAATAGTTTAATAGTCTGAGAAATGCTAATCTCAAGACACTTCTACAGCTGAGAAGCACCTTCACACACAACTGATTTCAGTAGGAATAGAGAGTTGTCAGCACTGGATCCATAGTAACACACATGATCTTTCTCATGTGCTTTCCACCAGAACAGCAGCCTGCAAACAGACCTACAAGGCACCGGGAACTTTGAAGGACCTCAAAAGCCATGAGTGATGATTCTCTTTGGATGCCTGGCTCAGTTTAACCCACTCACCTGTGTATTGCAGCACTGCACACACTGGAAAAAGAAGCGTAGATGTCTGTGCCATAAACACGGTATTTTACATCTTGACATCCTGGAGGGCATTTTGCGATGAATTCTGGATTTATTATCTTCCCAGCCTTGACATCGCAGTCAATCTGAGGTATGTCTGTGAGAGCAAAATCTTGGTAAAGTCAGATTGAATGTTTTCATAGCTGAATGATCTTGTCATAAAAGAATGAGTAACTGAATGAAAGGGATGCCCTCCTCTTATGCTCTTACACCGATGCTTTTGAGATACAAGAAATGTCTGTGTCCTCTGCATCTACAATATAACACATAACAAGCCTTGTACCAGGGATTGTGGCTGTATGGATGGAATGAAGAAGTCTGAGGATATTCACAGAATCATAACTGTAGGGGTTAGAAGGGACTCTGGAGATCATCAACTCCAACCCCCCTGCAAAGCAGCCTTATTTCTGATCTTCAGTTTATTTCTTTGATGGAGGTATTTCTCTGCTGGAGAGAGAAAGAAATGTGGTTACCTGGGCTGTGGTTACCACTGAGAGAGGAGGCAGTAGGGGAAGAGGTGGCTGTGAGGAGAGACCAGGAATGACCATGCACACAGGAGGCATGATGCTTCCCAAGTCTCCCCTGTGCTCTTGGAATTCTGTGCCATCTGTAATACTGCAGCCACATCCCATTATCTTCCCTTTAGTTTTAAAACCGTTTGCTGGGTACAATTTGCTTTGCACGGGGGGCTAGGTATAAGTCATCACCTCTCAGAATACTTGTATTTCAACTAAATAAAGAAAACAGTCTGTGGAGACTCTAATAGAGTAGGACTGAAAGTTATGCATCCCAGTGAGTAAGACATACACAACCCCTCACATGCTAAATAACTACATATGCTTTATGTTACAGCAGATTCATTTCATACATTTAGATCTCTTTCAAAAGCCTTATGATGACCCTTGTATGGTGTGTGGGGACAAATGAAGACACATTTTAATACTGAAATACACAGTATCCCCTTTACTCATGGACCAGTAGCACACATCTTAGTGATTTAATTCAGTAGAATAATTTGTTACTTAATATATGTTTCCACTGACTCTGTAAAGAACTGTGAAGAGTTACTAGAGTATCACTTCACTTCAGACATTTTTATGCATCAGTCTTGCTTGCTGTAAAGCAGCCAAGCATACTAATGGGATCACTTACTTACATAGCTTAGCCTTTTTGGTCTTCTTTGTGGCTTCCTTAGCTGCATATGTACATGTAAGAAGTACACCTAGAACAAAAAAACAAACCAACCACAGCTTCAGGAAAAAGGTGGACTGCGAGCATCAGTCACCACAAGCTCCTCTGCATGGGATTTCCCAAGTTTTAATCAACCGGTTGAAAAAATGAAATAGGAATATTTAATGACACATCTAAGTTTCTGCTTGTTGGTTAACTTGTCCAGTCAAAATGTCATCTACTGTGGGGGAGCTTTCTGAAGGGAATTCAAGAACAATAGATCACATGTTTATCTGTGGAACTAATTGTCAAAAGATGCCACTGAGGCTAAATAATCCAGAAAACAAAACAAAACAAAAACAAAAACAAACAAACAAAAAAACCTGTTTCTGTGAGTGGTGGAAACTGCAATTGGTGTGATAGAGATACCAGCAGATCAACATCTGTGTGCATTAAGTAATTAGGAAGTTGGGGAGAGAAAAAGACTACTAGGAGAAGGAAAAGAGGACATGTTTATAACCATTTTGCTTTGGCACCTCTTGATAGGAGAAAACTGTTTTCTTGTAGAACTCGGAGGAAAAGAGGATGCTCACAATACAAAATTAATGGCTGATTTTCCTTTGTAGGGAATCTTTAAGTTACAGATATTTTCAGCCCTAGCGATACATCTGATGTAGACTGTGTCTAGCTATGGTCAGGCACTTAGAAATCTCTTCAAGTAATTAGTATTACATATTTCTATGCAAAAGCCAGGAAATCTGGGTAGTCCATTGCTCCATTTCTGAAAAGCTGTGCCAAGGCTTACTCTGCCAGCAGCCACTGATCAGCCAGGACAGGGGAGTACAAGACTACTAACTACTAATTGCAGCACATCAGCTGTACTCACCAAAGAAGGTTGCAATGACTGAGGCCTTCATAGTGACTGAAGCAAAGTCTGGATCAGTAAGGAGTACTGAAAAGGAAAACATGAGTACATCAGGTTGCATTTAGAGGTGTTGTGGACGCTACTGGAATGGTAAGGGAAGAGAGAGCGTGCAGTATTCATCAACCCATCACAGTCCTCATGTCCTGTGCCCCTTTCTCCTGGGCTGAGTTTGCTTTGCAGAGCAGCTGACATCCCCAGAGATGACGCTAGGGCTCTAGAACAACCAAGGACTCATATTTTATTTCTGTCAAGCTTTGACTTTTACCTCAGCAAAACTAAGGTTTCGTTGGTTTCAAGATTTTTTTCTGAAGCCAGTGGTAGCAGAGGACATGACAGGGAGTGCTCAGAGATTTGCACATTCAAGTGCATCCTGTAACGTCACAAATGTAAGAGGAACATAAGTCAGCTCACTCTTGAAGCAAGTTGCATAAATTATCTTGCAGTCATGCCACTGATTGTGAGACAAATTATTGATTTCTTCCTTTGCTGAGGATGTGTATGTTCAAGCCCGAGATTAAGAAGACGTCAGCCCTTCTGATTTTTCTCTGGGTCTGTTTATGTGGGTCCTGACTCCTGCCATCCCTGAGAATCCTGGCCGGCCTAAAAGACTACAAGCTAATCACAGGTACCCTCCTTCTCCTGGGCAGTTCCTTCCATGCTGCTTTTCTCCTCTATAACATCCAGAGGATGTTATATGGAGGAATATTGGCTTATCCCTATGCTCTTTCTTTTTCTTTGTATTGGAAAGAATTACAAGTGGGCTGAATGGATTGTGCATGAGCATCAAATGGATAAAAATTTAGCAGGACAATGAATCCATAAAAGTATGTATTTTTACACTGCTATTCCAATGAGTTATAGAGCTTGAGACGTGACGCTTTTGATCTTGAATGAAGAAGAATTCATAGACTCTATTTTAAACAAGGCATATGAGAAAATGTATTGTGATGATTTCATCTTCCTTTTTATGTTGATGAATTCCTCACTTGTAGCAAAAAGTGTTCATTATTTGGTGATTGCTGGGGGAAATGCTAAGCTGGGTGCTCATAATTAATGATCATTAAAATAAAGCAAAATGCCCGATACATATCAGAGTAAAAAGTCTGAGAGTGATAAAATATTTGTATAAATTAGAGGAAAAACTTTAGGGTCAAAATTAAGTTGATGTTCAAAGAAACTGATAACTTGCTTACAAATGGCAAGATTTCCACTAAAGACAAAATTATCTTGCTATCAAAGAAGAAAACACACAGGATATTAAATCCGGAAATGATCACAAAAAACAAGTTATCTGCCTCCTTGAAGATGAGACAGTGGCAGATTCCACTTAGAGATTTGCATACTCAGAAGAGGGCTTTGTCTGTCCCAGGAGGGAAAGTTAGAATGACAATAGAAATATGGGAGATAGGGAGAGAAATACACAGTCTGTCTTCTTCATAGGCAGTGTTTCCATTTTTTTCATTTTAATGGCTCTTCCTTTTTCGAGCAAGTCACATGATTTTTGAGTGAGAGTGATGAAAACAGCATGCTAGACTAAACTGGGTTCAGGCAGCTGTAGACCTTTATCATTTATAACCATTTTTATACAGGCCAGCTACATCTCTGATTTTTACTTCCATACTGTGGTCAGGGCCCTCAGATCTTGGGCTGTCACGTGTGGGAAAGCACAGGAGGATTTACATTGCTGGGCAGATAGTGCCTGGCTTAGGGCTCCAGGGGAGTCTGGTTGCAGTCATGGTATCTGGGGCCTAGGGATCACCTGATGTAGGTCCTGGAGATACTGTGTACTAGTATGGCATCCACTACTACAGAATCTTAAAGAGAGGAAAAGTGTGAAGTAAAATGGTGATATTTTGTTTCTCAGGAAAGGAAAGGGAAGCTAGCGCTCTGATCCTGCAAATGGACCTGTGCGTGCAACAGGTTCTGTACTCTTTGGAGATCTAGTGCCAGATCTGGGGATGTTTTATATGCGGAGATCAAAAATGACACTTTGCTGTTAAACCAGAGATACTGTCCTTTTATAAATTTACAAAGTTAATAGATCCCATTAAAACAAAACTAAAAGTTTCTGCTTGGAGTTAGACTATGCTATGATTTTTACTGAGATTTCTCCTATTTTACGGTCATGAGTCTCACTATTATGATTTTTTTAACCCTATTTTTTAAAAACCTAAAATAGCCCCTCCATGCATGCAACAGTCAATCTGCCTAGGAAAGACAGAGGTCTGCACAACAAAGTTATCATATGGTTTTACACATGAAGCATACAAGAAGTGTCCAATTCACCTGATTTTCTTGGTTTTCTTCATGTACGTCTTGTACTGATCTTCCCTTTTGCTTCCAGATCTTATTTTTGTTTTGAAGATTATTTGAACCTTATATCTTTCAAATACGTGCTATATATAATCCAGTCCACCCTCTGAGAAATAACTGATCACAGAGTCCTCCACTGAGGTTACCACAAATGTACCATCATGTGGTCGCATGAATTTCCACATCGTTGTTCTGCCATTCTTTTCCTGATGGCTCCTTACTACAGAAGTATACCTGGCCAAACCACCTGTCTTCCAGAGATGTGATGCAAGGGGCCACATGGATATGACAGAAAATAATCACATGGTAATTAACCCTACAAAAGCCAAAATGAGAAATCTGATGTGTAAGAGGAGTGTGCCTGTTATGGCTCCATAGCCACAACCAATTCCACCCAAATCTCAGATGGTCAGCAAAACAGGGGAAGGAGAAACTTATCCTGAACCTGGCATTTTATCCTTTGAGCTCTGCTGTCTCTGGTGTAAATTGGATTTTACATGTTTTTATTTTTCCAGCTCCATGAAATTCCTGTCATACACACAAAATGGGAAAAAAATGTTCTAATGGCCAGAGCCCTGTTTCTGTTTGATATGTCCACTTGCTGTTGACCCTTTCACTCCCAGCACTGAGATGCTAAGGTGCCTTTTGAGTTTGTGTCTCATTAGTGAACCAAAACAATGGATGATCTGGATGATATTTTGTAAGCCCTGATTCACTGGCATCTTCCATCGCTTTTCTCTGACTCTTCATGAGTGATAATGTCAGCTATGCTTAGCAGATTTCCATTAATTATTTGCAGGCAGCAAGTCACCATTTAGCATTAAATCTCCTTTGAGTACGTTTCCTCATCTGTATCCTCCCAGCTGCCATAACATACATTACTTCTATACCAGGAAAGCAGTATATATGCATGATATTAACACTGCTAAAATCCCAGTCAAATCAAGCACAAATCCAGCAAGGAGCATCTCCTTCGGTTTTTTCAAGTATAAGTACTATCCTAACCTTTTGAAATCAGATTTCTATTTGAAAAGATGTTGATTCCTTTTTCTCCACCACAAATATTTGAAAAAGCTGAATGCCAGGAAAAAGACAGAATTAGCAAGCCATTCTTCCAGCACATGAAGTCAGACTTTTACACTGACCTTTTATTATATCAGCTTGGCTTTTATAAAGCTCCCCAAGAGCTCTACAAACAGACAGACGGTTTTTTATCTCTATAAGCTGTCCTTGTATGGAAAACTATACATTTGATGATGGAGTTAAAGGTTTTAAGTCCTTGATTCTTGGTGTAAGACAATGCTGTCAGTCACATGGGCAAACACAAATTCTTTGCTGCTGTCACGTGCTTTGTCTCTGCAGGCGTAAGCAGTTTATTTCCTGTAATCCCCTGTGCTGCAGAAATTAATTTCTGTACTCTCTTTGTACCCAATAGTGTGTGTTATTGTTCTCCTTCTCAAGGGGCTGCAATATAGCAGCAACACTGGTGCTGTTAAAAAAATAGAAGTGGACTTTGTTTGAAAGATATTCAAACAAGGAGCTTGGAGTTAACAGGGCTATCTTTAAGCACTGTGGGTTGAGTTAAATATGTGCTCCTTACAGGAAAATCAGGTGGGTTTGGTGTAGGTGTGAGTACCCTGGTTCAGATAAACAAGAGCTGATCATCATCTTAGAGGGTAAAAGATTTTGGATTTTTTTTTTATTCTTTTTTTTTTTTTTTTTTAATTGTATTTCACTCTTTCTTTGTTTCATGCTATCCCCTAGCTCACCAGTAGAATAGCTGTGTGTTTTGGTGAAAATTAGGTAAATGGGCTAATACCTACAATGTTGTTTCCCCTCCTTTCTTCTCAGAGGGAAATAGCAAGATGGTCTACAGTGGTCATCTCCACTATGGGTGATCACACCCTCATAGCAGGGTGGTGTTTGCTGCTGTTCCTGCTTGGTGTTTAGGCCTTTTGCTTCAGAGATGGGAGCAAGGTCTTGAACCCTGCTCTGTTGCCTGAAGAAGTGCTGGTTTCCCCCATGTTTTTACACGGAGGTACATGTTGGCTCTGTTTTTCAAATACATTTAGCTGACTGGCTTGTGGCTGTGTGTCTGGGACTGTAAGAGCTGTGAAGGTGCCAAAGGAACCTTGCTGCAGCCGTGTGGCTGGGACATTCACATCCTGGGAAGGAGGATGGAGTGTCCTGGGACCTTCCTTCACCCAGAGGCTCTGCTTCTGCTCTGCTCCCAGAAAAGCAAGCAGGCAAACACCATGATAGGCTCCTTCTCACTTGCTGTCTTTTTGATCCCATATTTCTAGTATGGCTAGATGTGGCTAGTATGGGGTCCTGCTTTATAGCAGTGAATGAGAAATATCCTAATCTTTCATGCTCTGGAGCCTGATGATGGGGATGAATTTGGTGACAGAAAAGTGGGCTGAAAATCTCTGAGGTTGTAGGGAGCTCTGAATACAGTTCTTCCTGATCAAGAGTCATCACAACTTGCCTCCCATTATAGATGCTTTGATTGACTGCTGTGTCATACTTTAAGTGGCGCCTGATCTGCCCTATGAGGTCCCCATCTTAGAAGAGAGCTAGCAAGGCTGCTGGCACCCAGTACCCACTGGGTTGCTGCAGTCAGCTGTCCCAGTGCTAAGTTGCACTTTGGACCCACAAATCCCTTTTTTTCCTTTTTCTTTTTTTCTTTCACAGCCACTTCAAGAAATGTTTATGTGCAGATTTTCTAGAGGAATTTAGTATGAAATAGCCCCAGTCAGGCAGGTATAATGAAAAGATGCTATACCCAGCAATTTACAGCTAAATAAAAACACCCAAGCAGCACTGTGCTACTCGTTTTATATTCATGCAAAGATCTGAAATTAAACCAAGGTTGAAGTAACAGCGATGAATGCTTTCTCTGCTTTCCACAGAGGTCTTGCAGAAGAAGGTAATTTATTTAAAACTATAGTGTGATTTAACTTGCCAGACCTTTCTCAGGGCCTAAATAAAACTGTAGTGATTATACTTTCTCATCTGTCTCACAGAAGTAACCACCAATTACACTGGTCTGGCCTGTCCCTCCCAGCACAGGAAGAAATACATTTAGGATATAGCACCCACTCAGAGAAAGCATAACTTGGAATATCCAGACAGCTATTTCTATGACGGCCATTACACTGTGCTTCCCTGTTTTCTGCTAAATCATCATATGTTACTTTTTTTCATTTGGATGCACAGCTTTCCTGGTTCATTGGGAATTGCTGTTACATGCAACCTGTGAATCCCTGTCCAGACAAGTACCTTTGTTTGCCTGTCTCTCACAGCTCTTGTGTCTCATGTATGTGTCCCCATTTCCCCTAGGCTTGATCCCTTCTCCCTCTGTGCACTGGAACTTGCTCACTGTTGGAGGCAACCTCTTTCCCTTTACTAATGTAATGACTTCTGCTTAACACTAGCCAGGCCCCAGATAGGTTCCTTGCACTGCTGTGTTCCAAAGAAACTGAGAGCAAAGAGGTGAGAAAAATCTGCAATCCAGTAGGACCTGAGGGCTGCGCTGGGTACAAAGCATAAGATTTATGGCTACATTTCCTTTGCTCTTTGTAAAACACAGTTTTCTATTTTCAACAAAACGCTTAATTCTAAAAAGTCAAAGGGACATTTTAAAGTATAGTACATGGTTTCTCAGGTTGGATGCACAATTAAAAAAAAAAAAGCACTGAATAACTGTGCTATTGTGCTGCCTGCAAACTAAGAATTATTGCAGTGTGTCAGAATTCCCCCGAAGGTACATATTTGGTCTAAAAGTGAAGAATTTGTGAGGAAGGCACTGAAGAAACTGCACATCACTCTGGGGATGGCTTTTGAAATTTTTGTGGCATGTTCAGACAAAGCTTAACATCTTTTTGTATGGTAAAAACTTAGAAGCAGAAATTTAGAGAAACATTAGTATGTTTATGTTCTGCTTATTAAAGGTACATGTATCCCTTTGCTACAAAGGTGAGTTATATGTCTAGGCTGAAAGCAAAACTGATCCTTAAGCATGCTGATAAATTTATACATCATCTTACAGAAAAATAGAATGGAAGCTGTATTAGTTTAGTCTGTACAACTATTGCTGCCTCATGCCAAAGCCATGGACTGCTTGGATAACAATTCACAATACATGTGCAGCTAAAAAAACTACCTGGAGCTATTCTGGCATGGAACATTGGTTGAAAAAAGCAGTTAGTGGTTGAACTGAATTGATTGATGGTGACTTGATCAAGGAAATCAAAATATCTTCAGGAAATCAGGAAGCGTTAGGAAAACTGCAGAAATCATTTTGGAAAGCTAAGCTGCTTCTATGCTGGCAACCGCCCCCGGCCATGCCCTGCAGGCACAGCTCACCCCTCCTGAACCCCCTTCCATAGGCATAAAGGGGCCACCGACATGCTCAGAGGAGGTGCATGAGCTGTTGAAGTAGCCAGATGCAAAAGGATTGTTGGTGGATCTCCCACAGGCTCATGTCCTCCAGATCTGGGCCACAAGCAGCTCCACAGGTCACTTGCTAGCTTGTGCTTTCTTATTCTCCTCACAGAAGATGGCAAAAGTTAGTTCTTAGTCTTTGAGCTGAGTCTGCCCATACTTCTGTGGACAAGTTTGGTCTTCTGTTGCATGTATTTCACCTGATCTGCAGAGAGATCTTAAGGCTTGAATGTCTGACCCCTCTCCTTCTCATGAGTTCAAGGTGAGTCCTGCTTCTCAAGGGCTTACAGTGCAAGGCTGCGGTGCCAGTGGAGCCTTATTCCTTGCACTGCACCAGGCTGACCTTCTCAGCAAGCAGTCACCGCCACTTTGTTTTTTTACAGGCAGTGTCGGTTGTATTCATCTCTCTGGTGTCAGCATGTAGCCCACCTGTAGTCCAGCAGGCATGTTCAATCTGAGAACTATCACTAGATGTGGACAGGGAGCCAGTGGAAAACTATACTCCTGTGAGTATTGTTTCCAATTGTAATGGCTCAAGAACACATCTTTATAAATGAGGATGTTATGGGTAGTACTGGATCTCTGAAAAGGTGCTGCTGGTCGCAGACTTGACACCTGTATAGTAACTGTTGAGTCACGGCCTGAACCACTGATTGAGCACCTGGGGAAAGGACCCAGTCAGCCCTGGGAACACAGGTGAAGACAATTCACCCATTTGACCAGAAGGGCTGGAGCCTGACTGCACCTCTCTTAGACCTCACTTAAGGGCTGACTGCCAGTGCAGAAGGATCTCTAGTTAGAGATCCCTCCCTTGTGAAGCTTTCCCTGTAAGCCTAGATTTTCAGAGGCAGGTGAGCACTTTCCCTTTTTCTTTGTAACGGCTTTCCACTGTGCTAGTCCCTTTGTTGTTGCACCTCCTGTATTGCTATTCTGCCACATTGATCTTTCTGACTGTTACAACTATGTGCAGGTAAAGCTGTGCAGCCTCATGGTATGCATGTTGGTAGCCCATGGCAGATGGTGGGTATGGGCTCTTTAGCATACCGTCATGCAGACAATGTGATGTGCTTTTGCTTCTAAAACTGTATCCCCTAATGCCTAAAAGCCCTGGAGGCACTTGAAGAGCTAAAGGTGGTGGTGGCAGGGAGCAGTGCCTTCAGAGCCTCTCATGGATACTGTGACAGTGGAGGTGGAGCCAAAGTTGTTGAGAAGTACTTTTCAAGTCCAGGCTGATATTTGCTTACCAATTCTGCCAAATAGAAGTTTTTTAAACCTGCAGTTTCAACACAGAGATGAATCATGGGGTTCTGTTTCTGAGAATCCAAGATCAAGAAGGAAAACTGTGCTTATTGCATGAACTAGGAACAATCTGATAATCACACGGCAGGAAGTTGTAATTTATGGTCAAAGCTCTGTTTGAAAACCAAAACAGAGCCTTTATATCTCCATATTACATAATAGATTTCCACACTTAAGAAGTTTGTTCTGACCTTTGGCTCGAAGAAATTACCGTATGAGCTTTTGCTTCTAGTTATTGCCTAACTTCTGTATTTCTTTTGATGCACAAATTTCACCAATGTGAATAGAATCAGAGAAGATGTAGACTATGGAAGCTAGTCTGAGATTCCACATCCAAAATTACCTTATATTTTGCGAGGCAGTTTGGTAGACAGACTGTCGCCAAAGCAGGGTGAAAGAAAACCTGTCTGACCTGGGCATACTTGAAGAAAAGAGCAGGTATCTACATTCATTCCTGGTAGATTCATGGATGCGTGTTTGATACCTATATTTGACCTTGCAAGTGGTTCTTGCAAGGTCAAATATTCCAAATAATTCCAGTGCAATTACTCTAATCTTTATAACCGTTTCCCTCCCTCATCTGGATGCTCCTCTCCTCCCTGTTTATTCTCCTGTCCAAGCAGCCTTTCTTCCTACTCTTCACATCCAAATGCTTCTTCCATCAAGCCCAGGAGAACAAAATGCTGGTGTGCTGCAGATGCATTGTCAAAGTGGTGAGCAAGGCAAGCTTTCATTGTTCTCAGCTGGCTGGCAGCAATGCCTACTGCCACCAGAGTCATGGAGCTGTACCCTTGCATCACGCAGATTCTCCAGAGGTGACTAAGGCCAGGACACACAGCACTGCTGCCAGCTCTCCTCTGTGTCTCATTCTTGTCCTAGGAGCTCCAGGGTAAGCTATGTGTTTGGTGCAAATAGAAAAAATGGAGCCTTCTGAACCCTTAAAGGAACCTGGCAGAGAGATTGAGAAGTAGAGACGTGGTTGCATTCAAACTTCCCTGTAAACAAGTGATCTTGGAGAGGTAAAAATTTCCACAGTTTTATGTCCAAGCCTGGAGGCACTGGAAATCCCCGGTCCATCCTGGTGGGGACATTAAAGGATTGCAAGAAGCTACACAAAGATCATTCAGAATTTTTCCAGAAAACTTGGCACATGTCAAACTGTCATTTGGCAATTGAGTTTTTCATAGGGAACCAGCTGCCAACTGAGAAACTGTTGGCCGCTGTGTTGCATGTGTTACATTTACAAAGCTATTTTATAAGGTGGCAGGCCAAAATATGGCTTGCAAATATTGTTGGCATCTTTAGAGCTGCTTCTAATATCTGTATCTGTAGGACGTCCTGTAGAATGAGATGCATTTTTGGATGTACCAATGAAGTTTTAACACATCTGCAGCTCTGGAGATGAAAAAGAGGTAGGATTGGCTTAAACAGATATTAGAAAGCCAGATCAGTCATGACAGTAAGACTTGGCAGGTTAAGAACTGACTGAACAATTTGAATGAAGTAAGGGTGGTTATGAATGCTCTTCCGAATCCAGAGGTGTTTCCAGTCTGGCAGATGAGCCGTAGATTTGGGTACTTTTCTTCAAAAGCGATGTGGCAATGTAGGCAGTAGTATAATTTTAAATAAAATGCAGTTCCAACTTAAAATGCAGGTTCCGACTCACTGGGAAATATTAATTCTGCCTGACGCTTTCTGGCTTTTTCCAGGGCTCATCTGCTGATAAAAACGGTGCAGTCATGTCCCACTGTGAGGGAGGTGCCAGCGGAGGGTGGCAAAAAGTTGAGGGTGAGAGGGAATGGTGGCTCTGCTGGCAAGGCACGCTGCAGAGGATGTGGGAGCAGTCCTCAAACACCACAAACACTGCAGCTGCTCCAGGGCACAGAGCTTGGAGCTAAATGTTTGCAGGGACCTGAGCCAGCGCTTAGGTAGCTGAACCACGAGTGCTATGCTGTCCTGACTTCCCACTTCTGATTCATCCCACTGTCTGCAAGAGTCAGACATATCCATGCAGGCTGCAGTCACTGCTGGAGAGTATAGCTATCCCCATAGATGCCTTAGGAGCCTACGCTATATCTGAAGTCGCCCCAACACGTCTGTGGGCCACAGTACTGGAGAAAATATCATCTGTCATAAACAGCCTTGTGCTACTTGCAACAAACCCCTTCACGCCTCCCTTTTTGCTGCAGTTTGCTCTGCGGGGCATTTCAGAGAGTCAGTTTCACTGCTCCCTCCCGTAGCACTTGCAGCCACACGTGCAGCCTCTGTGGGCTGGGAGCTAAGAAAGTCCACCCGCATGATGCAGGCAGTTATGAGCCAGACAGAGTTTAATTTACTGATGTAGATACAGCCTAAACAGCTACAGCTTTTCTGGTCACTTCTGCACCACTTGTGCTGCTTCTGTAGCATTCACGCAAGTTTTCCAAGTGTGAAGTGTGCGATAAATAAAGGAACTAGGATGCAAAAGAACGGCATCTGCTCCGAGACTGTTAGAGAGGCTCTTTTACAGGCAAATGAACCACCAATTTGTAGTAAGACATTGTTTTCTAAACACAGAATAAAAACTGTTATCTTGCTTGGCTGGTCATTAGAAGAGAGATAATTATAGTCTCAGTGTGATAATCGGCTCCCAACAGTGGTTGCATTGTCCCACTCCCCATCTGAATCCCAGCACAGGCACCCAAGGCCAGCAGCTCTGGGAACAACAGGGCTCCTTGTGCATGAGCGAGTTCAAAAAAGTGACTGAAGTGCTTAAGTAGGTGCTAAGCACCTATCTCTCCCTATGACTCTGGCCTTAAAAACTACTCAAGGTGGGCAAGGTGGAAAAAAAACAACCTCAAACTTTAGTTCTGCATTTATTTCTATTTTGTTCTGTATTTCTATTTTCTAATGCAAATCAGTGAGCCATGTATGATAGACAGGCTTTCAGAAAGAAGAATATGCTCAATGATCAGTGTTCAGTTTCTGAGTTCTTGAATGGTGTACCCGGAGTTTCAAGAGGCCAGAATGTCTCTCAGGGCTTTCAGGGAACTCTGGGCCACTTGTCCAGAAAACACCCCACTGTAATGGGACAACTACTGATCTGGCACCTGCCCATCCCTCTGTACAGAGATTTCATGACTGTATGTTAGAGCATTTTCTCTGCATTTAGCCTCAAGGCACTGGGGGAGGAGTACAGCCATAGCTGTTAGGTTGGCATGTTGAGCTACTGGGCACTATTTTCTTTTTAGAGCTATATTTGAAGCTTTGAGGTGAAGAGGAGAAGTAGAAAAATTTTCCAGATAGACTAGTTACAAGCAAGTCTTTGATGCCACTGTTACATAAGCTTCAGTTTGTTTTTTTTTTTTATAGTGTTTTCCAAAAAGCAATGGCCAGAAATAATAATTCTGTTCTTTCACCTTAAGTAATTAGTTTTTCCCATCTTCTGTGTTCATGCTGTCTCAAGCAGTCCTCTTTTAGAAGTACTCGTTTTAATCAAGTTTGACCCAAGGGAGCATAAACATTAATTTCCTACTACTTTTGTGAAAGTAAGTAGCTGGGCGAAAGGGTGAATACCTTATTAACACTCCCACTAAAGGAGAGACTTCACTAGGATCCCATTATTAGGCATTAGAGAACCAACATATAGCCCCTTTCTTGGATCCCAGGTATGAGGAAACCTGGTTTCCTTGACGGTGTTGCTTATAAAACCACTTGGTTCGACAAGCGGTAGTAAGACTTGAGCAGGAACACTGCCAGGGAAGAAAGTGTCGTACAGAAGATAGTGAGCATGTTAAGAACGTCCTGCCTCAGGCAGAAGTACAATGCAATATTCAATTCTATAGGTAAGGCAGTTTTTCTGTTAGTTATTTATTAAATATTTTGCTTATAATAACAGAAACACAGGAAATCTTTTTTTGTCAGCCCAGCAACTTAAAACACTAGAAAAATATAGAAGCAAAATAAGTTGGTCTACCATAAGATACTGATTCAGTATTCAGAAAGTAATGTGCATGTGCAATGCAGTTACTTTTCCTTGAGCTCTGCTTGCATTTCCTAAAGAGACCGGCCTTACGATCATCACTTTACTTCAAGTGATGATCTGAGTAAAGGCTGAAGGACATGGTACTACAGATACAAAAAAAAGATAGTCAGTCTTTGACCATAGTAAAACGCAAGGTGTTTTTAACTTTAGCACACCTACAGCAGAACACATTATTAACATGCATGACTCCATTGCTGTTCTCAGTCAAATAGATATTGTAAGCCATCTAAACTGAACTAAATTTTTCCTTGTGTGTTCTTTCTTGGTTTTGGTCTTCTGTTTAGATTTTGGAGATGTATGCTAAGAGAGATCTGCCTCTTCAACCTGTGCCTCCTGTTTTGCTTTGGTTATAGCGTAGTTCACGTAAACTCTAGGAACAAAATATTGAGTAGGGTTGAAAGTTTGCTTGGGGCATTTGGTTCATGTTTGTACTAGTCTGACAGAAATCACATTTGGAAGAGACTTATCAGGACTCTAATCTCTCTGTAGAGAGCTGAATGGCTATGGCAGGCTTGACAATGCTACTCATTTTTGGAACCACAAAAGCAAAATAAGCACTCGGCACAAAAGGATACGTAAAGTCTAGGCTACTGTACTGCTTATATGTCTGAACCTATCCAACTAGCAAGGGAGTTCACACTGTATAAGTACACATCATTGGAATAACATAATTTTCCACTTGGTATCTTGGAGATCAGTGTCTCCAGAGACCTGTAGTGCTAATTAATACAACACATACCTTCCTATTGATCAAAGAGGTGAATAAAAAGTCTTGAAAGCAAAACCACTTTAAACATAAGGAACAGGTCACATTGCCTGTTGCACACTATTTGAACAACAGCCATATATGTGTCTATTGGTGTGTGACTAATATATACTATGCTTTATGAAGCAGTTAAGCCCTTGCTATTCAGGCAGTGAGTATGTGTGTCCACTTTAACAGCAGGGGTTTAATGCTTTTATAAATGCTTAATGAAATAAATATAAAGTACAGTTTCATTTTACATCTATGTCTTCATCTTCCTGGGTGTTTGATCTTATGCACGCAGCTGGAAGGTTAAACAAAAAATTATATCCCTACAGTTTCTTAGCAGTGAAAATATTTAACTATCATCAACACACACACACACAAAAAAAAACCCCAATTCCCTCTGTCCCCAGAAAACGAATATAGCAGAGAAATGACATCAGAATTACCTTGTTTGAGGTGTGCAACTTTTTATTCCTTTTCTCCACACAGTATGAAAGTGCTTTTTTTTCCCAGTTTTTCTGTACCACAAACTCCAGCCAACATTATTCTAAAGAATCAGAGGCAGGCGGCGAAGGGAGGCCTGGACACCTTTTCTCTGTCAAAGAGGAGCTAATCAAACATTCCCATCGAGCTCCCAGCTCTGTGAAAGGCACGTTGCCCTCCCTCCCTCCTCCCTCTGCTCCTCTCTCCCTCTCCCTCCCGCACACACAGACCTACAGAGCTCCTTACAGTGATTTAGCAGCTGAATTAGGCGGTCCTATTTTAAATATATGTTCCCTCCCACATGTTTTTGGTAGGGATTTCTATGCTCCTTTTGCAGCAGCCTGTCAGATGTGTCGGGTTTTTCTCTTTTGGAAAGAGAAGCTTTATTTGCCTGATGTTCTGGTTCAACTTTTTTGTTTCCCCATGCAGTTCAGCACTGTATTAAGAAGACTATCTCTAGTAGCCTGGAGTAAATTCATCAGCTCTAGAGATCGTAAGTACCAGATTGCTTAGGTGAGAGTCAGATTTAAAGAGATAGATACTTTCTGAAAAGACAGACTGTGGTGCCTTTACTCTTGTTTATGGGATCTTATTCTGTAAACAGCCACCCTGGAGTTGGAGGATTAGTAACAGTAAATCCGTGAGTCTGACCACAGCGAAGCAGAAGTATGAAATAAGCATTAGCATGGACTCCTTTCTGATCAGTTTGAGTGCAGAAGTTTAACAAAAGGTTATCAGAGGCTTCTAAACCAACACTCATTCAGTGTGACCTGGCCAAATGAGATGATACACAAAATGACTATTTTTCTTAAGTATCTGTACATGGAGCTCTTAAATTTCTCAGGTAACTTTCAGAGAAAAGTTTTATTGAGACTTTCAAGATCACAGCATTCACAATGTTGCCACAGAAAGGGATATCATACCCTGGGATGCTGGAATGCAAAGTGTAATTTGCAATTCCAGCTAAGTATTCAGCAGTTTGTAGGTAACCCATATGAGTGAACATAAACAGTTTTATCTAAGATCATTATTAATGAAAGTTCACATACAAAAATCTAGAATAAATATAGGAGATGGAGCTCAAAAGACACACTGAAGAGATATGTAGTTCTTGGCTACTTCTAATGTAACGGTCCTGTAAATACATTTGGCTTCAGTGAAGGCAAATAACATTTGTTTGTGATTCTCCTGTCCAGTACTTATGGAAACTGTAGGATAGCTCAGCCTACCAATAGACAGTACAGCAACAGAGGTTTATCTAGAAGTTCTAACTGTTTTACTAACTTGTAATCATCCATAATCATTTGATTCTCTCAATTATGCTCTTAGAATAGAAATCTAGACTTGCCATGGTAATTCTTTGTGAGGCAGAAAAAAGCGTACTGACAAAAAGCTTGTTCTGATAGCAAATCTGCTAGCAGATCCAGCAAATCTAAAAAACAACACCCAAAGTCTCGCTAATTCAAGTTAAGACTTTCAGAATATCATCGTCAGCTTTTTCATTATGAGTTGTGAGGTTCATTTATTCAAATAATACTAGGCTACACGATTGAGACCTTAGGAATTTTAGAGGTCCTGAAAGCCAGACATCCAAATACTGGAGTTTTACAGCTAAGTGGCTGTGCTATTTTCCAGCACTTCTGGATGAAGTGATAATCTCTTACCTACAGATGTTGCTAGAAATACTCTCAGGTGTTTGTACACATACTTTCACCGGTATTTAGCCACTTATTTTCCACTTAAGAAGACTATTTTCAGACATCCATAACCATGTATAGCCTATATAACTCCAGAGTAGTAGGTCAGTAGTTATCTAAGAAGTTTCATGAGGTCCCATCAATTAAATTCTAAATTGACTTTGAAAAAGAGCTGTACATCAAGGAATGAGAACCAAAGAAATATGATGATGAGAGTGCTGATGGGCAAGGCCCTGGCAAACCAAGACCTAGCCATGCAGAAAAAGGCTCAGGTTGTGCTGGCAGAGCATGGAAATAGTCAAACTGGTGCGATACTATGGAGGAATGAGAAGAAGTGGATGAGTGGGATGTACATGCAAAAAGTTCTCCTGGGGTTCTCTTTCTGGTATTTGTATTAGCTTGTCCAGGACTGTGGACATAGGCAAGCTGAATATGATTGATAAGGTGTTAACAGTTACTGTGTCTACATGGTAGGTCATGTTCCATCTCTGCCGCTATTAGGGGGCTGTAGTTTTACAAACGAAAGAGCTGATCCTTTTTTCATTTTTCGTGGCTGGATTATCTAATTTATGGATAACTGGTACTCAGTGCAAAATGTCAGATTGGACCTGGCAGGATGTAGCTCAAATACAGTGTTGTATGAACATAGTTCTGTTGCTTCCAGAAAGCCAGCACTGGTGAAATCCATCTGTGCTTCACCCACCCAAGCTATGCTCAAGGCTTGGGGTCAAGAGCGCTGCTGTTGGGCTGATGCATTTTTGTGTTGCTTTAAGAGCTAACTGTGTGTCTTGGAAATGAGCATTTTGGGAACCATGGAGCAGAAAGACCGAGTGGGCAGAAAAAGTAAAAACTCCCTACGTTTGTCACTATTCACCCTCTCATTGTCATGTGTAATGGAGAGCTGAAGAGTATCAAAACAAAATGCTGCAGAAGCCACTGGCTGTCTTTCTTTATCACATTTCCCAGCACTGCTGGCTGTGCTCTTTCCTGACAGAAGTAACTCCCAGCCACCCAAGAGCTGGCAACACAAAGTGTGGGAGCAAGAGGTGAACCCTGCTTTGTGGTCCCACTTTGGTGCAGGGATTTGCACAGGAAAGGATCTGCTCATGAAAGAGGTGAGTGTGCAGTCAGAAAGCCACTAGTTTGAAGACAATAGCTGTTGAACACTGTTGTCTAGGGGGTGGAAAAATGCTTGGTGTCTGTGTATTCATGCCTCCCACCATCAGTTCTAATCAGAGGACTTCATTTGAGTTTTCTGTTAACTGGTAGTACTGTTTGCAGTGGTAGCTATAAAGTTTTGCTATATTGTGGGGTTTTTGTTTGTTCAATTAAGGATTTCAGGTGGTGTAATCTTTCTACTGCATGACATATACAGATATACAGAGATACATACATACATGCATGCATATATACCTAGTAACTAAGGTTGAGGCATATCACAGCCTCACTCTCTCACAGCAGCAGCTCAGGTACTCTCTTCAGTGAAACATTTTACCAAAATCACTGCTTTATTCTATTCAAGCAGGTGGCACTGATACATGGAGTGGCTTTGTTTCCACTGTAACATGAAGCCTGAAAGCAAAGGATGTAAGATCTCTCACCATCCTCTCCAAACCTTAATGAAGCAGCCTAAATATTATGCTGCTCTTATATGAAAAATAATGAAAAATAATATAGCTCAACCATAATGAGAGCCTAACTATTTCAGTTTCAAAAAGAGTTTCAAAAGTTAAGTTTCAAAAAGAGTTTGAAATATTTTTCATTTTTGAGGAAAATTTAGTGACCATGCTGAATTATGATCTACTCAGAGCTTACCAGCACACTGGAAGATAAAGAGAAGACTGATAGAGATGTTATGATATATGCAGGCAATGCATATTTTCCCGAAGCTTTTGTTTATAATACAGTTTGAGGGTTTACATATTTCAGCTGACACAGAAATGTAAGTTCCCTCATGTCTCCCTCTCTCTGCTGAGATGCACTGGTAAGTGAAAGAGGAAAAACCTCACCTATTTGGAAGTGGTAAATTCACCCCTCCCAGATCTGATGCCCAGCAAGCAATGTGTCCATGGGTAGAGGCAGGTGGTGATGTTCTGTACATCACACCCTGTTTTCTCCTCTCTATTGCATTGCACAGGCTTTTCTCTCTCCCCAGAGAGCACTGTACTGGCTTGGATCTGAGCCTGGCTGGGGACACCTCCCAAAAACAAATTCCCATTCCCTCTTTTCCATCTCCCCTCATACTGCAAGGTTGTTGGCTTAGCGTGGATGGTTTGTCATAGAAAAGCTTTTAAAAGGTCACTCTACAGCCCTGGACATACCTAAACTCAGATGGGTAATTTTTAGGGGGTAGGCCAGGAGTCCTTCATGCATCTATCCCACCTGCAGGCCCAGGGCACATGCTGCTCTCCTGGCGTGAGGCTGTGGCCACCATCTAAAACCAGAGTCACTTACTCATGAGGCTGTGGGTAGGAGATGCATAAGAAGTCACGGTCTTCCATCACTACGCTCACCGGACAGTGACCATTGTGCAGAAACTGTTGTATGAACCTTCTCAGTGACTGATGGCAAGCTAAGAAAGCACTGTCAAGGTCCTGACTCTGCATGAAAGGGCAGAAAACATAGGTAAACAAAATTATTTCTGCAAGATCACATGTAGCTATGTCTCATATAATCCTATCCAAGTACTTAAGCAGTAAGGAGCAAGTTTTCTGCTCTCAAACTATCTCCCACAAGTCTTTTCCACCAAATACTACTGCAGGAGCCAATGAGCGGACTGTTCTCCGTGTTACAGCTCCCCTAGGTGTCCTGCATAGCCTGGCAGCCCTGCTGGCATGGCAGCTCATGGCAGAGCTGAGTTCCCAAAAAGCAACAAGAGATTCAACTTCTGTAGCATTGCTGTGTTCCTGATACTCCATGAAATAAAATATTAACTTCTGCACTCCTGCTTAAGGTAGATGTGCTTAAAGACCATTTCTACATTAAGAACATAAGGAACAAATATGTGGTAGAAAGTTAAAAGTATAATTGGGGTAGCAGGGCTACGAGGGGGTTAACGTTGTTTAGTTTTAGCTGCTTAAAGCACTTACATCTAAATTAACCTCAGGTAAATAAAATAACCAATGTCTTGGAAGGCTTATATAAAATACACTGATGTGTTTGTCTTGTGCTTGAGAAAGGTACGAAGGCTGAATTATGTATACTGGAGCTGTTGCCAGCATCAGAAACTTTAAATAATTAGAGCAACTGGGTAGCCAAGCATCTGTTTTTTCTTTTTATGAATGGAAAGACATCGTGGGCCAAATGAATGCATAATGTTGGCTTGCCTGGTTTAAATGGATGAGTACCAAACTCACACGGTGTAAATTTGTCTCAGTGGGTGTTTCTCGGTGAAGATGGCCATGGTCATCTTTCCCGAGTCTACAAAGAAATTGGGCTTCATCAGTAAGCCCCAGGCTCCAAGTTGATTTGCACACTCCACAAAGGAGTTGGAGACAGGAGATGCCTAAATTAGCCTTTTCAGGTGTGACAGAAGTCATACTATTATGAGAGCTGTCAAGTCCCCCACTCTGGGTACCCTGCAACATGCAGTGTGGAAATGGGACCTGTCTGGGAGCCCACTGTTCTGATGAGACAAGCTCAGAAATTGAGTTTCACAGCAGTAAATGCAAAACAGACTCTAATATGATACTGATACTTGAATGACTTGAGCATATCTTGAGGCACTGGCACAGGTTCCCCAGAGGAAATGTGAACTTCCCATCTGTGGAGGTGTTCAAGGACAAGTTGGATGCGGCTTTGGGCAGCCTGGAATAGTGGAAGGTGTCTCTGTCCATGGCAGAGAGCTGTATCCATACAGTCTTTAAGGTCTTTTCCAATCCAAATCATTCTGTGATTCTAGGATTATTGACCATTTTTGGGAATTTTTGATCTCATCCGCCTCTACAATAATCAAAAGACATAACAAAAAGTGAGATCAGGCCTGGATGAAAAATATGATGAGATGTTTGAGCAAACTCTGAAATTAGTATTATCTCTAAAGAGTGTTTATATACTTTGAGAGAGATCTAATATGTAGTGCATTAGCTATTGGAAAGCAGACAATAATGGGACCAAGATGTCAGCTGGGTTTTCTTGTAGATTTTCGGCTGTAGCAGAAAAAAACAATGCAATATTGTTTTCCTTTAATTATCTCAATCTTTCTCTGTAGGAAAAAAAGGAAAACAGCCAGAAGATCCGCTTGTAATTGAGATGCAATAGACAGTTATCAGCGCATCAAGGATTCTTCATTATTTCACCATGCTGCTGAATCTATTCTTACCTCTACCTTCTATCCCCCATATTGCCAGATTTATACCAGAGGCTGCCACAAATGCTGTATTAAAACTTAGCTAAAGTGAGCAGTGGGTGCCAGGGCTGGAACAGCACCCAACACATCAGGGGTCAGCAGATTCCCTGGGCTGCTGTACAAGAGGAGTTTGCGCTGATGATAGCCTTTGAATCTGAAGGGTTGCAGCCAACTTTAGAAGTTGTTACAGTATGGAGAGTTACTGTAATGTTTGCATCTCACCAGCCTGCTATCAGAAAGCAAACAGTCACTACAAAGGAATCACATTTAAAGGATCAGTTTTTCTGACAGCGCTTCCAGTTATTGAAGAAAAAAAAAACCAAAAAACAAACATAGTAACTGAACAGAACCAGGTCTATAGGAAGCCAAGCATATGGATTTTGTTCATCTCAAATCCAATAATCAATCCAATGTAGGTAGGGACTGAGTCTTCCAGATTGTGGAATATATTCAATAGTGATACAGCCTCATATAAAAACTGATTCAGTTGCATAAGGATCCTTGTATGAAGAGTAAAGTCATTTGTTTAGGAGAGCGCTCTTTGATGATGAGAGGTTTCAGCTCTACTGAATTCAGTGCTGGAGCCTGCAGGTGAGGATGACAGCTCTCTAAATACAAATGGCTTTTTCAGTGCTTTCCCTATCTAAGTGCTTTCAATGCGAGCCACATGCTATCATTGCCACTTTTAATTCAGTTTGCCAAGAATACCAGGTCTCACTCTGGATCCTGGTGCCCCTTACCTTGGCAGTAAAGCTCAACCATTCACTGCAAATCGGGCCTGGAAAATGTAAAGCCTGTAACAGTCTTCTATCTGTTCTTCCTGACTGTTTTCCTGATGTGTTTTCTGTTTACACTCTGTAGGGCATCAGGTGTCAAAGCAAGTAGGTGATGCCAGTAAAAGCCACTTCACAGTAGAGAGCTCGTGGCTGACTCCCAGAACCTGAATGCATCCCCTCTGTGGTGCCCTTATCCTTGTCTTCTCCAGCTTTGGCTCTCGGCACTGAAGACTATTCAAAATGCAGGTTTTTTCTGGAGGCAGCATGCAGAAATCATACTGCTGCTCTGGCACACAGAAGTGTTCAAACATGCAGCAGGGCCAGAACTGCCAGTGTGTTTAATGGGTAGATTAATGTATTTGCTTTGCTTGTATGCATCTTTCAAAATGGGTACTTGCCAGAGTTCATGAAAAGCCCCTCTGCATGCAGCTCCTGTGCAAAGGCTCAGCGTGTAAGGGCAGAAATTACTGTTACCAGTCTTGTGGCAGTTTGGTCCCCTCCAGGGTCTCCCTGCCTCTGAAGACTGCTGGACTTGTGGAGGTCCATTTGCCTTCAAGAAGGCAGAATTTCCAGAATGGAATCAGCTGGTGGATGGGGGCACTGGTTGGTAAACCCATGTTCCTGAGTGGAAAGGCGGAGAGGTATCAGCCTGGATAATCCCCTCACCTTTTGTGTGGTTCTTTGTCCATATAAACCTCTTACTGTGTGGATCCAGGTGCTGGCAACACCTTCCTTGAGGAATGCTATGCATTATGGAGACAGACTGTCTTGTGTTTCAGCAAGGTGGAACTCAGTTGGGAAGGAGACAGTTTATGGGGTCCTGGGGGCTGGGGGAGAGGGCAAAGGCAGTGGGGAAGTGGGAGGGAAACAGAGCAGGGGGAGGATTCTGGGGGATTAGAGCCCCAAGGGGTCCATGTGACATGGATACAAGGAGGGTTTGGAGGGATGAAAGAACTGCCCTCAGCATGCAGACTCAAGTGTTTCCGCCAGTCCATTGCATTTATCCTTCCTTCTTCCCCTCCCTGCCCTACCCCTCTCAGCTGAAGCAGGGTGGGAGAGATGGTGTTCTGGTGCTTCTGCTGAGGTTCTCATTGCCTTGGTAAGTATCGAAGATCTGGACTACTGTCAGTCACTAAAATGCATTCAAAAATTGGTTTGGTGTGTTTGAACCAGCCTGACACTGGAAATGCTGTTTGTTGTCCACTCAGGGCAGGGCTGAAGGCAGGAAAATCAGACTCCTTCCCTGTGCTCTTGGTATTTGCTACTAAGCATTTATTCCAATACATGTGCAAACAGGTCAGGTCTGGGGAGTGAAGACTCAACATGGAGGAAGAACCTCTGTGACCCTTTTTGCTGCCCTTTTGCATGCCATTGATATTTTTCTGCCTGTCCAGACACAATTCCTTATTCCTTGCTTCCTAAAGACCAACATCACCAAAAAGGTGATAGAAATATTTGCTACTCACCATGAACGTGAAGTGAGCACTGTTCATCCCCCAACAGCTGGTCTCCTTCAGCACATGGTCTCAGTCAGCTGCTCAGTACATCAGCACAGTGTTCATGAACAACCTCCCCTTTTCTACCATTTATCTAAGCACCAAAGTTGCCTGGGGCATTTCCAGCCCTACAGGGCAACGGGGTGTGCTGCAAGGGACAAAAGATATAAACACAAATTTCCACAGTGCCAGCCTGCATCTGCTTTCTGTAAGTCAGTAATTTCTCATGATTCTTTTCAAGTTAAAAAAGCAGAAAACAGACAGCATGCATAAATATCACTCCATGCTGTAGCAATTCAGTTAATTATAAACTCAGTGATGTAGAAATAGAATGGCAAGGAAGAGTCGTGTCTCTTTCCTCGATGATGCCTTAAAGGCTGCAGAAGGATTTGATGCAATTTTAAATCCTTCTTTGAAATCAAGCCTTGAGAAGAAAGGATGCTGTCTTGTTGTATTTAAAAGAAAAACGTGAACTTTAAAATCTTATTAGAAAAAGAAATCTCTGAATAAGCTGTTCTCTGTTCCCTGCCTCCATTACCACAACTATATATTATAGGGTAAGCTCTGTGTTTCGATCCTCAAAGTATTTCTAATAAATTGCTTTGTCACATGCGCAGTTAAGCTGGCAATACTATGTACACTCTTTTAATTGCCAGCATCAAATCTCCATGAGAACTACAAGAGGAAAACCTCCACGCTTCTGAGCTTTCTAATTTTTTGGTGTTTTTTATATTATGAAAAATACTGTCGGCTCTTTCAAGCTTCAATAACTGACATTTCCCACCTCAGGTTCTCAAGGCTCTTTGCAAAGAAAGGCAAACAATGAAAGAATGTGAAAAATGCTTTTGGGTGAGAGAGAAAATTAAATTACGCTCATGTTCTTACAAAATACCAGAAGAGAAGAAAGGCAAGCAGCTTCTACTGAGAGAAATCTGAAAAGCACAGTGCTCACAGAAGAGAGCTGGGAACGGTGTTTGAATTACAGGAGATGCAGATAAGAACAGCTACCTACAGAAAACCCTAGAACCTGTCTCTCGGGGCTTTCTCCACCCAAGGCATGTAAGAGGTTACTGGCCACAGATGTTTGCTGCCAGCCCACCTGCCAGCTCCAGCTGGCCTGATCCAGCCGTACCATAATAGGGCTAGCCCCAGATGGAGCTTGTGGAGTGAGGTCTTGGTTTCTTTTCATTGATGAGGGCTCTTCCACGTGAAGATGACTCAGAAGGTGATGTTGAAACATGGTGAATTCTGTCTGAAAAGGTAGGAATTTTTGTGGAAATTTATTATTATTTTAAATCTATAAATGAAAAAGAATCAGAGAGATTCATGGGGTTTCACAGCCTCATGAGAGGCGTGTGTGATTTTCATGTCTTCCTGAGAATTGGGACATTGCAAATAGGTGCTGCAAAGATATGTGTGAGGGGAAGGAAGGTGCTCAGGGCTCAGCAAAAAGTGAACGATTCAGGTTGCTGCACCTACAGCTCTTTGATACCACACTGCGTGCTCAGGTCTGTGCTTGGAGTGCAGCTTGCAAAGTACTGGTGGTTTCTGCTGAGTCCTGGTAGGAGGCTGGGAGTGCCGGAGAGGATCAGGAGGAGGATGGATGAGGCATCTGTTGCCTTCATTTTGCTGAGTGTGTCCAGATCCCAGTTCAGCTTCTGCACTTCCTTCCAGAAGCAGAGCAGTACAAAGCTGATTTAAAATCTCCATTTTAATTCTCCATTAAAATCTCCAACTTACTGTAGGCTGTTAAGTTCTGGTAATGGTTTCTGTGAGTCCCTTCCAACCAAGTGAAAAGGTTGTTGTGATCAGTGAGAAATGTGGATTGCGTGTTGTGCTTGTCCAATGTAGTTGTGGTGGGAACACAAGAATCAATCCTCATTTGGGCCAGTGTAAGAGAAGGAGGCATGTGGCCTGTGGAGCTCTGTGCCATGTTATGTTCCCCTTCTCAGTGAGCTAATAAAGGACAATACCAAGCTGTGTCAGCTGTGATGTTAAATATTATGCACTATCCTATGTTACAGCTCACTGAGCGCTTTGGCTGTTTGCTTTGGTTCAGTGGGGTGGGTAGAGCTGCTGCTGACGGTGTGCTAACAGCCCAAATGAGTTGTAAATATTCACTGTTGAGGCCACTGGTACATCGTGCAATGGGTCTGTATTTAGCCCCAGCTGTGTTTGCTGAATGCCCCTTTCAGTGCCTCCTCTATATGTGGGGCTTTATGCCATTGAGCCATCTTTGCCATGGATTGGGATAACCTGTGTTTTTACTTTGCATTGATGCTTAAAGGAATTCGGATGCTGAAATCTCTGTTTGTCTTCTTTGTGCCACTGTGTGGGGAAGTCTGTAAAGAAATCTGTGAGTGCTGACAATTTCCATCCAGCCATTTTTAGCTTTTTAAGCAGACATTGATTTTAGGGGGTGACTTTTACATCTTACAGCTTCTGTTGCTCCAAAGTGAATTTCCTTGGCCTTCGTAAAATTCATGCTTCATAGCCCAGTCTAGACTCAGGTAAAATAGCAAATCCAATCTTTTATAAAATTCAGGAAATTTAACAGAGTGTTCCTGGCCTCCCTGGTAGAGCTCTGGCATGGAATCTCTTTCTGGGTACTTTGCCAGAGCATGCTTGGCGTCAAACAGAGATTGCAATGGCAATTTGAGAATATATGCTGTTCCCAAATGGCAATGCAATGTCATCTGATGATAACATTTCTTCTCTGGAAGAGAATGAATAAAGTACTTATGAGATAAGTAGATCAATTTCCAATTTAAAAAGAAAAAGGAAAAAGGACTTAAAGTTTTCATCTGTCCAATTCATTGCTTTTCTTTTGCTCTTGAAGGCACATTTTTCCACTTTTCTGTAGGGAGCCTCTCCAAGACTGATGCAATCAAAATTACATTGGGAGGAAAGACATCCCATCCCTACAATACTGACTTTGTTTTCTTTCTTTCAATATATGAACCCTTTTAATCACCTTGCAAAAAGGCACCTCACAAGAATGAGTAAAAAATAATTAGAATAGGTACTGATAAATCTAATAATAATAGATAATAATAGATCTAACAAATTAGGTCTATTTGCAGCAAGTACTTGCTTTTAGTTTGTTGTTCTCTCTGCTTCTTTTGACATGTAAGGTAGAAAAGGGTATTATTATGAAGGCAGAGCAGTTTGGCAAACTGCATTTAGTTATGGGAAGTTTTTAGTCAGGTCACAGATAACTTAGTTTCACGCATCTGAGGCTAGGCTTCCTAAAGGTGATAAAGTCAAGCGCATTAAAATTAAGCTGATGTTTGAGAGATGCAAGAAGTAAAAGTCAACAGACAAATGAACTTTAAAGGGAAACTGAGTACTGCCCTCTGCATGCATGGTTTTTGCATTATCATCTGCTTTTCTACAAGGATGGTACATGTACACAACATGTAAACAAGAACTGTTCTGCAGTAAATGGGTGTTCAGGAGGTCCATGAAATTAGCAGCACCTAGAACTGAGGACAATTATGCTAGTTTTCATATTTCTCTCTTTCTCCCCCCCCCCCCCACCCCCCCCTTTATTTTGTTTTAATTTTAATTTTTATTTCTTTAAAGTTTTTGAAGTGCTTTTTTTGAAGTCTTTGGTACCAGTTTTATTTCTAGGAAACTGTGACAGTGCAAGTGAACTTCTGTGTAGTCAGTTGCTATGAAGAAGATAGTTTCTAGGAACTAGTGATTCTTGGGCTAGTATTTCAGATGAGATTTTCAGCATCGTCATCTCTAACATCAACTAACATATAGATTGGAAATAAACAGGTTTTATCAAGAGGGCTTCCAGAGAACATCAGTGGGTTGGCAAACATGGTGTATTTGTGTTTCATGAGCTTCTGTGCCACACTGTTGGAAAGTATAATAGAATCACCGAGGTTGGAAAAGACCACTAAGATCATCTAGTCCAACTATCAATCCATACTTACCGTTCCCAATAACCGTATCCCTCAGTGCCACAACTACACGTTTCCTGAACAGCACTGGGGACGGTGACTCTACCACCTCTGTGGGCAGCCTGTTCCAATGGCTTTGGAGAAGAAATTCATCCTAATATCCAACCTGAACCTCCCCTGGTGCAATCTGAGGCCGTTACCTCCCATCCTATAGCTGTTACTAGGGAGAAGAGACTGATTCTCATCTCACTTCAGCTTCTTTTCAGTCAGTTGTAAGGAGTGATAAGGCCTCCTGTGAGCCTCCTCTTCTCCAGACTAAACAATCCCCAGGCCTGTTGTTGTGACCAAATAGTAGGACCCAGCACTTTGTCTTGTTGAACCTGGTCATGTTTTAATGCTGCCACGACTGTGAACGTTGCAGCAGTGCTGTTATGCAGGGATGGGGGGATTTGCCCCTGGATTTGCAAGGGATAATGTTTGTGATGGCTCTTTCTGAAGGAAAGCAGGGGTGGTGGGGTTTGCTGTAGTCACATGGTTTGATCACAAGGTTTTACACAGTAGGGGTCAGTACTATGGTAGTGGTGTAAGGAATGTGGACTGAAGCCCTGAATTTTTGTCACTGCACGGGGGCAGAGGAATTAGCTCTCTCTCTCTCTCTCTCAATGACATTTAGGGATTTCTTGAGCTGAATGCCATTACTGACTACAACATTTCAGATGAATAGACCTACACAGATAGTGCACTGCTGCAACGTGAATAATTGCAAACACTCCTCAGTCTCCCCTTTCCCGCCCCCCTCAGCCTATGCACAAACACTCATTTCAGAGCTGAAGATATACTCTTCAATCATTTCTGACATTTCTTTGTTGCTGTCTAATGAAGATTGGTTGATGGGCTATAAAGAAGGGTTATATAAGCATTTGCCGAGCCTTCATTGTAATATCAGAAGTGGGCAGCAGTTGCAAATGTTAGCATTTGTCTCTGGAGTTTCTTTAATCACAAGCCTAAATGCCATCATGGTTCAAGGGGCCTTGTCTCTCCCACCGGGGGACATTTCACTGGGACTCAGTGAAATGTCACAGTACAGAGGGCTGCAGGGCTCAAAGAATGGCCATGCTGCTGTCCCTGCCATGCTCACAGGGAATGCAAGAGGATTTAAACCTTGCTGGCTTTATCCAGGTGACAAAGAATGGCCACCAGAGGCCCAGTGTTTGCTTATCATTACTGTTGGTCCATTCTCCTATCCTCTTTTTGCAATAAGTGATCAGATTCTTAGAGGTGACCGAGACATAGCATCTTCATTTTAAAACCTATGGGATCCTAGATCTGATTGACCTCAGAAATAAATGCTTTCTGTTGCCCTGACTCCTGGTAGTCTGGCAGTGGCTCCCTCAAGTTGTAGGATGATATAGGTCTCATCTGTGGATCTGAAACTTAAACTTTGAAATTATCGATCTGGTCATTAATCCCAAATAATTTTGTCTGAAATAAAATTTGGGGTTGTTTCTGCATGCGAGTGCCTTTCAGCAAGCATAGATGAACACTGGATTGTCATGTAACATGATGAAAATCCAGTACTAGGTAAAATCCATTTTCAATTCCCTTTAAATCCACACATATGCTGCATGCTGCCTCAGGAATTGTCCAGCTTGCTCTTGGGTAAGTTAGTTTTGCTCATTTCATGCAGCAAGTTCCTCACAGTGTAGAGCATGATGCAAATCCACTAAGTTTCTCTCACTTTCCCATATGAATATAGTATGATACTGTAGTGGAAATGCTAAGTCACGGCTGGAACCAATGATTGAGCAGCTGGGATTGGGCAGGGCCAACCCAGGGGAGCTCAGGTGCATGCAATGCAGCTGAGTGACTGGAAGGGTGGATCCTGGCTCCACCCTTTCCCAGACCTCATTTAAGGGTTGGCAGTGGAGACAAGGGTATCTTGCTGGAGATCCTTGACTACCTGAGGTCTTCTGAGGGTAAGCAGATCTTCCTCCTTTGTTTCTGTATCCATGAGTGCTGCACTTGGGCTTGTCCTCATTTGCTGCATGCAAAGATTTTGCCAGCCTGCTATTATTGCTGTACTTTGCATCATTATAGAGTTACAGATACAAATCCCTTTGAAATTTATCTCTGGTGTGTGGCAAGGGTTTGCCGGGTCACATTAACAAGATCTGCTTGCACTCTTGATTGTACTGCCAAATGTGATTCTTGATCTAATACTTCTGCTTGCAAATACTATGGTGAATATAGGCCACAGGCACCTAGTGCTTGAGCAGCTTGCACTGACCTTGCTCTGAATCCAGCAGAGATGGCTCTAGCCATACGTGCACCCTCTCTGATCATCCAAACTTTGCTCAAGCAGTAGCTCATTGCAGTGGTCAGGCTGGCTGGAGCAGTGTCAAAGGCTATTGGAGGCTTTCATGTATCAGCAAGGTGGAGGGGGTTGTTGAAGTAATCTCTGAGTCCTTCCACTTCTGTTTTACTAGGATATGTCCTATTACATAATTAAATGCTATGTGTTTGTTGTCCCCAGAGGGCATATGTCTCATTCACTGAGCATTAAAGTTGATGATTATTGGCACAGACAGTTGGTAGATGGGTTTTTTTATTTTTATTATTCCAGTGTGACTCTTTTATTATTATTATTAATTACTTTCCATTTAGTAAATTTCTGATGTGTTTTTATTGTAGTACTATATGGACGTCCTTTGAATCTTGAATTTATTCTCGTTCTTCTCCTGTGTATTGAGCATAATGTATTCTTGCCCCCCTTTTATGATAAGCTGTTGTCATATAGACAGATTACACATGGGGGGGGGGAATCCAATCCAGAAAACAAAGCTTCAGAAATGTACTAAATACGTATTATATAGTCAAAACTGTACATAAAGGCATAGGCCAGGTGGTAAGCTGCTGTCCTCAACTGCAGTCAGTGCAATGTATTCAGATACCCACACTCAGACTGTGAGAGTTATATTAGACTGTGCCTACTTGATCAAGCTTTACAGGAGGCATCCAGGTCTTGCAGGGTTAATGTATTTCTGTGTCCAGTAGTATCTGTGCTCTGCTCTTCTGGAGAAGATCGTGATTTCATCTTCCTTTGGAATCACCTGAATTACTTTCTCCAGAAAATATGTGCTAACCATGAGGCCCTTAGAGCCATTTTATTTCCCTGATTGTAGCTTTTCCATATTGCATAGATCATCAAAATATGAAGGAATGGGGGAATGACTATTGTAGGGTCTTCACATCATGCAAAAATTGGGCTCTTCAGACCATGTAGTAGACACAGGCCAACTTGACCCTGCAGGCATCTTTGCTTTGGCCCTCAGAACTCCCGAAGGATTTTCAGAAGTCCTTTGCATCTGTTGATGCACTGGAAAGTTCTGGAATCCAAGCTTTTGGTAATCTGAGAGGGAGAGAGAGGATCAGACACAGCACTGCAAGAGAACCTGACTTGCTAAGCAAGCTTATAGTGTCTAGTTATCCAGATAGCTGAAAGTACAGGTGTAGTAACATCACAGACCCTTTTCATTATTGCCTAGGGATGCGAGTATTCATAGGGTAGAAGAACCAAGTTCTATTCTAGCCTAACCTTGGGAAAGGATCTTGTCTCCATCACTCCTATGGATAGTGCTGGCTGTAGGACTTGCTTAGATGGGCACGGTCTGTATCCCCCTCATTTAGTCAGTCTACGAGGCAAAGAATGAAGGGTTTATTGGGGTGGAAAGAGACCCTGTAGGAGCGTGCAATCCTTAGTAAGTTCATGCTGTAGTAAAGTCATTGTTTTCACAGGGATGAAGGCAGATGTCCTGTTTTCTAGTCTCTGCTACGTGAAATGCTTTATGTGAGTCATTAGAAAGAAAGGTATAAATCACTGAGAACAGGGGCTGGTTTGCAGTATGCTTTCCCTCCAACTACACATTCACATTATTCATATTACCATTAGAAATGTCAATGCTATAAAGAAATGTTGCTATGTACTTCAATGTGCTGACACCCAGAGGGATTGTCAGCTTGGCAACTATGTCAGCAGGGAAAATGTGAGCCATAAAGGTTTGCTTGGCATAAATAAACAAATGATAGCTTTGTTCTTGTATTTTTTCCTCAAACCAGAAGCAACTATTCTTATGTGTGGAAATTGAACATTAGTAATCCTGGCTTAACTTCATTGCTTGAGCTATGTAGCCCAACTAAAATGGTTGTGTTGGTAACAGGGATCCACCTGCTAGGCCAATGTGTCTGTGTTAAATATTGACAACTGCAGTGATTATGGCATAATACTGGTATGCTGAATATTACAAATAATATAGATAATAAGAAATAAGAGCTGAATTTTGATACACAATAACTATGTAGCCATTACAAATTTACTTGCTTGAGTATATGAATGTACATCTGTTTGGAAACATTAGGCTATGTTCGGAAATGAAAATATAGAGTATTTAAAAGCATATTTAAAGGGTGACTTAAGTGTTTCAAGCTTTTTGCGGAGTGACTTTTGCTGTGCAGTGGTATGTTATTTTTGCCAGAGAGTACAGAGATAGATGGATAACAAATAGCTAGCAGGGTTTGCTGGCTGGGTTCCTTGCATCTAGCAGTGAGAGAGAGTGAATGGGTGTCTCAGATCCTGCTGGAACAAGCCAGTAAGTGCTGAGAGCACCCTTGGAAATGGTAGGATTGCTTGTTCTAGGATATTCAAAACACAGCACTTCTAAACAGAGCAGAGAGCTCAGAAGCAGGTAGGCCTTTGCTGCAGTGAGGGGCTTGGGGACCTCCTTTCAAAGACCATCTTAGACTGGGAGCATTCAAAGTTGCAATTTACTGAGAGCATCCTCATCACCAGAGCATCATTCATGACAACAGCCCTCTTGCATCTCTCCTAGCAAAATTCATCCACTGTAAAAGAAAATCCAAGGTTTGGCAGGCAGTAGGGTTGGCGGGAGAATAATTTGACTCTCGATTTCCGTATGCCTTCCCACTGTACTTCATTGTTGCTGACTAAAAGGCATTAAAAAAGCATAGGGAACAGAGCCTAGGACTTCATCACGCCCCTTCTGTACACCCAGACTGCATTTCCCTTGCTGGTGCTCTCAACCCCTGTACTCTTTGAGGCTCTCTGAGGTCAGTGATGTGGGCTCAGTGAGCAGAGGAGCAGGGCCAAGCCTCCTCCAGATGAGCGTGTGACCAGAGACAAGGGGTAGAAAGATAAAACTAGAAAGCAGGATGGAGACCAACTGTTTTATGTATTGATGTGTGTGGATTTGCACACTTCAAATCCTGTAGTGTATCCCTGTACTTGAGCACAAACTGGTTCTGGATGTTTTTTTCCTGTCTTCAGGCGCTTGCGGGTAGCTTGCATGCAGCTACAGAGCACTGATGCCTGAGGGCTGGAAGCTTAGCAACCTGAGTAACTCCAGTGACAAATGTGCTGTTATGGGGCCTGGAGCACAGGTCGGTGCCTGCAAAGGCATCCATTGTCTTTATTTTCCCCCCAGATAACCTGCAAAACCAGATGTTCTGCTTTGCAGTCATGAAGTCTTGTGGTACTACCATGTATCTATCTACAAGGACTCTAGCCTCAAGCATGACAAGAGTGAGATCTGCACTGTCCAATCAAGGCTTTTGTTGCATAGGCAGTTTCTAGTTGTTTTTGGGCAGGTTTGTGTCCTTAAGCTGTTGATTCGCTTCCTTGCTATTCTTCTTCCCCTATTACGTTGCTTCTCTCTGGCTCACGTATCTTACTCTGTCTCTCCCTTGCTGCTGTGTACATGTGCAAGGGCACATATACTTTCCCTAGACATCTATAAGTTAGCAGAAATGATGATTAAATGCTAACCAGCTGTCTGTGGCTGTTGCCAGTACGTGGAGTGGCTGTCACTGCAGGTACCTCTGTGAGCTGCACCGAAAGGGACGCGTGGCACTCCTCTCGAAGTGACCTCTGGGTGTGTGCAGCAGTAGCTGAGCTCAGTCCAGTGGGGCTTCCAAAGAGGATTTGGGGATAGACATAGAAGCTTTTAAAACTCCATGCCAGCTTTGGCTGGCCTAGCCTACCTTCATCCAGCTGTGACAGGGGAGCGCCTTAAATGGCTTCGTCTGTTTCTGCAGTTACAGCATGCGCTTTTATCTGAAGTCAGCAGTTTACTTATTTGCTTTTAATTATTTATGGTAATGAAATAGCACCCGTATCTCAAAATTTTCCATGGGGATGAATATTCTTGTAGTTCAGATCTGTGGCTGTGAAAGGAAACAGTTCCCAACTGTTGCTTAAAATGTTTATTTCTTTTTAGCTTCAAAACACAAGTGATTTTCTCAAAACAGAGTAACGGAGGAAATGAAGGTGGGCTCACTTTGATTTTTCCAAATGTGTTTCTTGGGGAAGTTACAAACTGTTGGAAAACTACATCTTAGCATACGCTGAGGGTAAAAGATTCCACGCGGTCATAAATATCACTGAGGTTAGCAATAAATCATTTCACTTTTTTTCCCCTCACCTTTGTTTAGCATGCAAATGGCACGGAATGAACCCACAGCATTTCCAGGGTTAATACAAAGATATTGTGATGGAAATCTCTGTGTGCTCAGTTAATTACTAAGATGGGGGGATTATGAACATGTGCCTCCTTACTTTCATTCTGTGAAATTAAATTGATGGAATAATTGGATGTTATAGCATCAGATAGTCTCTCTGTTGATTTAATCCTATAGTTTTGCTATTTAAATTGCTATCCTTTGTTGCTACTTATTTGCATTTAACTAAAGGTCCTTTTTTCTTTTTTATCCATAGTAGGTAGGTACAAAAACTTTATTTAACAGTAGCAGTAGATTGTTGTTAGATTATATTTTGTAAATAGCACTTCAATACTCTTACTGTCTTACTGTCATTGGTTTCCTTGGCTGCAAAACATCTCATGCTCCACCTTAACAGTCATCTAGAAAAGCAATTGAGATAGAGAGACACATGAGGAAAGTTAAAGCCAGCTTTTGGGCATGTGCATACTACATCCAGGCCCTGCTCACTGGAAAAGTCAGGGAAGATGGAAATAATTCTGGAAGCAAACAAGGAAAAGTATAAAGTCTCCGTTAAACCTACAGTGACTACAAAATACCAAGATCTACAGCTCCTAGCACTTGCATAGACACATGTGGAGTTGGGTGTGCACAGGCAGTCCGATGCATACCCATGTGGGCATGGCAATTCTACCCCTGTATTCAGGGAGGAGCAGCTTTGCCTGCCAGCTTGGGGGGGTGGGGTGTTTTCTTCAGTGAGTGGTAACTGCTGCACCACAGAGCAGAAGAGATCTGCTATGGCTGGGACTGCTGAAGAGTAAAAAATACATTTGGAAATGTAATCTTATGATTAATAAAATTGGAATAGGAACATACTAGTATTTTTTTTTTGCTAGCTAATTTTTTTTTGCTAGCCTGTTCTTCACAAGTGAGCCTTCCTTTTCTTTTGTATGTGTGAAAATTGAATGTTTTGGGCACTGTGTGCTGCTCCTGCTGTAATGTGTTTTGTAGCATTCTGTACCTACATAGAAGGAAAGTATCTCTTTGTCATCTGACTTGCTTGAGTTGTGGAGTTGTCAGTGCTGTAGCAAGAAACAGATGGATTGAGAGTTGGGATATCACTCAGACAGTGATCTGAAGAGGGTCTTCCTGGACACAAGTTGGGTGCATATGTAAAGTGGCCACAAAACTTACAGTCTATCACATTCGATGTCAGGGCTATTAGATGGTGTATCAAGAATACCAAAATACTCTTCCCTGTTTGCTGGAGGTGGGGTGTTGGTTGGACTTCCCACACCAGAATCGGGGCTCGGTGCAGGATGCATTTCTGCTGCGTACTTCTCTTCTTTCTGAGAAGGTTCTTGTTTTTGCTTGAGGTTTTTGAAACGTTTGAGTTTCACAGGGTCCTTGACTTCCTTGGCACAATGGAACAAGATAAAAATGTCCCTCCGAAATTTGGAGCTCATTCCGAAGTAGATGATAGGATTGTAGAAACTGGCAGACTTAGCAAACAAACTGGCAAGGATGCTGGTAAGGTTGGGCACAGGGTGACCATATGCAGACCATATAGAGATGACAGCATATGGTGACCATGCAATGATGAAGGCTGTGCAAATAACAATAGATACCTAAAAGACACAAGGAAAAAAGCCTTAAATCTATTCTGAAAGAATACATCAGAGGTGAAATACAGTGGGGAAAAATAGCTTTGAAACTGAACTGAAAGGGAAACATTCAGGTTCTCCTCAAAATACGACTTACAGGACTGCACAGAGAAGCAAAAGCTTTTCTTTGATAGCACCAGCCATGCCTGGAAGCTATATATCTCATTTGGCATGAGGTGTGCATGAGCAGTGCCTCATCTAATGGAACAAAAACAGCTACAATTCCCTGTAGGTTTTTATGAATTTAGGAGGCTTGGTGTAGATTTCAATCTATGGTTAGTAATTTGAAAGCTCCCCTGTAACTTCTGTGTATTCTCAGAAGTAACATCTCTTCTGAAAGAGAATATGCCAGACCAAACTTCTGTTTTTGTGTTGTATGATCTGTTCCAATTATATTTAAGTTGTTTTTTTTCTTGTGATGTAGCAACAATTATTAGGCAACCAAGGGAGTTCTAAACAATCCTTATATTGACTGAGTTCAGACTCACTAGCGATTACAAAGAAATTTCATATGGGTTACAGGTTTTGTTCACTTCTGTCCTAGTTGAGAGCAATTTTTTGGACAGACAGATTTCACTGAGATAAATCCCACAATATGAAACCCAGACTTACCCTGGTGACATCGCGCTCCATTCTCCTCTGCCTCTCTGTGGGATCACTGAGTCCTGTTAATGCATGGCTTAATTTGACAGTATTGATAATTGACACATATGAGAAGACCATGACTGTTACAGGTAGGAAGAAACAGCAGATAAAAATAGAGATAATGTAGGACTTGTAGATTGTAGAGAAGTTGGCCTTTGCCCAATCTATCTCACATGTTCCATACATGCGATCTGGAAAACAAAGGTAAGTTGGTTAGCATTTTTTTTAGAACATTTATCTGGCTTTGTGTGAATAATTTATCATGTTTAATGCTGTATTTTGCATCTTTTAAGCTATAAGCACCTTTCTGATTTAACAAGCTGTGACAACCAATTTTCCAAGTACTGCTATAGACCATTTCAAGTTTTAATGCACGTTATCATTTTGTCTTATTTAGATTTCCAGTGTAAATCTGTAATGTACAAACTGTTGTTTCAGGACAGGAAATGGTGCCTTTTCACTAGAAAATGGGTATTAATTTAGTATGTCGATATTATATAATCTTTTGTTCTTTGATGTATTCTACTGCAAGGTAACTTTCTAAGGTGAGCACTTTAGCAGCAGAACAAGCAATGGTAAAGATACAGTATGGTGCATGTAAGAAGTCGCTACTTACACAGCAAAGTAAGAAAGAAATAAAAATACTGAGTGGTTGTTTTAGTTTTTTTTTTAAATGGCAGTAAAGAGACAGTGAAAATTTCACTACAGTGGAAGAAATGAAAGCAAATAGAGAATAGGGGAAAATGAAGCATATAAATACTTAGCAAAATGTTTCATGTCTTTCTAAAGGGAAAGCAACTACAAAGAAGCTGCAAGCTCTTAAAAACAATGTCAGGCAAATGGCAGGATCTGCAACTAGTGGGATTTACAAAAGGACAGCAGCTGATCAGATAGCTAAGGAGAAGGCAATGGGAATAAAGAGCAGTCTCTGCTTAAATGCTTTTTTATGAATAACAGTTGGCTTATCTAGTCTCTTTGATGTTTTTGGAAATGTGTCCTGACAGAAAGGTTGAGTGTGACAGCATTAAGGACTGCCTGTAGTTTGTGAACTGTGGATTTTTGTTTGCAGAGGGAAGGCTGTTTTTTCTCTTTTTTTTTCCCACTGCGACAGCCATGGAAATAAACTGAATTATTAAATAACTGAGGTATGAACAAAAATTACATAAGTCAGGTATTAACAAGTCCTGGAAATATGGTACAGGTGCAGCCTGCATGACTTAACAACAGCTTTCTCATTGACATCCAGTGATAATTCAGAAGGAAAAAAAAAATCTCATAATTCCTCATGGGTGATAGGAGGTTCAGATAGAATAAATTAAAGGAGCAAAAGATAAAAATCTCTTTTGAGTCTCATCAAAAAGAGCTCGATATTTTTAACACCAAAAGCTTTAGGCAGTGCTTTCTGGCTGCGCTCAGTAATGGAAACAATTTTTTTTTGTCTCCTTTGCCTTTTTTCATCAATAGATCCCAAGATCTTATTCAAAAAGATAACCATAACTTTGACTTACTTACTTCTTGATTTCTGCTTTGTGAAAACTTTTGACTGAAAAAAGAAATAAAGCATCTTCCAAATGGAATGAAAAGAAAATCCTGCACATTTTTTTGTGTCTGAATTGAGAGCTGTGTTTCCTGTTTCCTTTGCTCTGCAGGAGCACCAGCAAGTGGCATTTCCAAAAGTCAGGGGGGGCTAGGCCTTGGGACCTCTGCAGCTGCTGTGCAGAAGTAACAGGTGGGAAGCAGAAACACATCTTATGCTGTGGTCTGTTGTCATCGTCACACTCAGCTGCCAGACCTGCTATTGCTGGGCTCCTAGGTCTTCATGGGTCCCTCTATGGAAAATGTGTTTGGAGTCAGATAAACCAGGACTTTGAAACAGCCGTGCTTCTCAGCAGGGCGAAGCACTCAAAGAAGCTGTCGTGAAGACTGTAGTTAGGGAGCTGAATTCAAATTACAAGCAGGATCTGGGGTGAGGGGGGCATTTGGATGCCCTTACATTGGGTCCATGGATTCAAGTTAGGGCCAAAAAGGGATATAAGAAAACCTTCTGCAGATGAAGTGCTAGTTGGATTCTTGTACATACAAAAGCCCAGGTTGCTAGAAAATGCAAAATGCAAAGCATATGGCAAATCCAGAACACCCAAGTGCTAAGATAAGATATACTTAGAGTAAAAAAGCATTATGTAAAATTAGAACAGTTGTCCTGTCTAAAACAGAAGATTCACTGGGCCTAGTACTCTGATAGCAGTTTGGTTTGGGAAGAAGACCTCAAGGTTCTTAGAAATGAGTGCTTTCCCACATGCATCCTTCAAAGGTACAGAGATACTTCAAAGGTTATTTAATGAATGTCTGCATGCTGTAGTACTGTTTTTAGTCTCTTCCTAACACTTGCCCTGGCCCTAAACTTCTCCCTAGCCCTTGATCTTGAAGTCTCAGAGCCTTAGTTCCCAGCTATTGCTGCCATTATTTCTTCATGGGAAGAAATCTCGACTCTATCCTACGTATCATTGTACAACCTCTTCTTAGCCACAATAGAGATCTAGGATTTTATATTTTAATCTGTTTTCTGATTATATCTTGTTTTCTCCCTGTTTGTCCAGCTCTCAGCTTTATGCTCATGTTTTCATAGACCTATGGAACCCAGATCCATGCTTTTGTTTTGTTTTCTTTTTTTTTCCAGTGGGTAAACACTATCTTAAATGCACTCAAGCTAGGGGTGTGGGTGTTTTTTTTTCCCCCCAGATGCTTGACTGACTTCAGATGCCTTAGCTCTGAAATTACTGTATTGGTTTGTTTAGAGACTTAATTTGAGACAATTTCTCAACTATTTACCATAATGAAATTTTCTATAGTGTGGATAGCCCTTAGCCATTGAATTACCTCACTGTTTGCTAATCATTTTTTTCCACTTTTTTGTTCTTTTTTTTTTTTTCCTATGGCCTTATCTTGCACCATCATCACTTCTTGGACTGACTGACATCATTTTCTTCCTCTGCTGTGTTAGTTTAATGAAAGTATGAAAACTGTTTCACCAGATCTTTCTCGCTTGTCTTACTGTAGTTTCAAGTTTAACTTGCTGGCACTTGAATTATTTTCTAGCTGCTTAATCTTGACAGTTTTTGAAGGATGTGTTTTGGTAATTTCCTTTATCTCATTGCTTAACCATGCCAAATATTTCTGGCCCCATTTTTTTTTTTTTAGTTTTTTTTTCCCCAGAGATAATACACATTTGATCCAAGTATTTCCTGTGATATCTTCAAGAAATCTCTTTATAGCTGACACCAAAGCAGGCAGTGCTGCACATCCATCTTGCCTGATGAATGATTTTTCTCAGTTCTGCTGCTAATCAATGGGGTGTATCACAAACAGGAGGAAGAAAGGTAAGTATCTTAGTTCAGTTCAGTGGAGAGGTGCCAAATAAGTACAACTGAAAGATACCTGTTACCTGTATAGCTGCCCCAGCCGAGCAGTGGAGCTGCTGACCAGAAAAAGGCTGCTATCCAGATGAGGACCATAGCCACTGTCATACTGCTGTTGCTGATACAGTGAGCTGCAATGAAATGGTTTAACCAGAAAATTATAACGAAGAAAATACAGCTATCTGAGAAAAAGTTAAGACCAAACTGTGTATTTATAAGAAAAGCTTAAATTTGCAAATGCTTGTGTTTGAGATCACTTGTGGAGCAGTGGGACCAGATGGCTGTTTATCAGAGACAGAAATACAGCATTCTTTGTTGGAGTTTTGTTTTGCAATTTTGTAAAAAGAAGGAAACAAATATATGTTTTATGCAGAAATGATCAAGGTTAGTCTAAATTCATGGGCTTTTCTTATCCATTTCAAAGTTTTCATTGTTAAAAAAAAAGAGTAAAAATAATATCTGGTCAAACTTCATTAGCCACTCAGCACAAATGATTCAGTCTGTTCCATTGTTGCCATATGTTGTGGTTATTTCTTTGTCTACCCAGAAAATATTTATGCAGCCACCCATCTCTGTTCCTTAACATTTATGTAACATTATACCGAGTACGTGGTCAGATTTTCTCAACATGCAGACATAAATTACAAGTGATGAATGCGTGACACAGCAGAGCAAAAGAGAAGTGTGCATTTTAAACACTGCATCTTATAAAGCCATGAATATAAGATGGAGGTGAAATGAAGTTCAGCAAATCTACCACTATAACAAACTGCAAAAGAACCTCCTGTAGGAGAAAAAGAGACCTACATGAAGAATCTCTTCAAGCTAATACTGCTCATGCTACTAGAAAGAAAAACTCATGTGCTGTGTCCATTGTTTACGCAGCTTTAACTGCAAATACTAATAGGTTCTTGTTTGAGAGGTGGTACAAGCCAGTCATAATAAGGGCATGAAAACTGATAATACATTATCTAAGGATGGTGAAAGATAGACCAGGAAAAATTTATAGAATATGGGTGTAGGTCACTCTGAAGATAATGCCTTCTATTTATTTCCATGGAAACTACAACAGGTACCTGACAACATTATGTTATGATTTCCAGTGCATCTAACTTCTATCTGGTAAATTCTGTAACTGAAAGGAGAACAGAGTTACAGCAAATTCAATGAAAGCACAACTGGATCTGCCTTTATTCCTTACCTCTCTCAGGATGGCAGCCTTTTATATAGCGAGTCACACTGATCACTGTGAGGGTGTTAATGCTAGCCAGGCCAAAGAGAAGTGTGAGGAAACCATCAACCTGAAAAACAAAGCAGTACAGAGTGTTCTCTTGCTGCAAGAGTGCCTAGAGGGAGAAGAACTGCTGGGAGTGCTCCTGTCATTTTCATGTTAATGCCCTCAAAAGTTTATCCAGCAACCCAACCAGCAAGGAAATAGATGTCAGGAGCACTCATCTTCTATAGGATGAGTGAGCAAGTAAATGTTCAAAAATTAGAAAAGTGCTCTGTAACGTGCATCAAATAAACATGCAAACACACCCTCACATGCATGCTTCCACAGAACAGCTTGCCAAGAGAAAGAGAAAAAGGTTGAAATGAAATGAATTAAAACCCCAAATGTGAAAAAAGGCATTAGATGCAACCACCACACTGAGGTACAGCAAAAAAATACAAACGGAACCCATGAAGTTAGGGCCAAAGAGAGAAGAACACAGGAGATAATGGGCTTGGCTGAATATCTAGAAAAGCTTTTCTTACTAAATAAAATCATCCAAAACTGTATCATTGAGTCTCAGTGTTACTGACCACACGCTATTTACCTAGTACTAGGTCTAGGAACGGAGTTACTGCTGACTGGTGAAGATGGATGTAGCCATCTGCTAAGGAGCACGATTTGAACTAGGAAATGATCCAGGCAAAATGCTGAGGGTAGTGCTTTTTCTGAAAGCTTGCAGTAATGTACCAAACCAGCCAGAGCAGAAGAGCTCTTGGAGGCACCAGCTGTACACCAAGGGAGGTGGGAACAGGGAGCAAGTGTCACTGGGCTGACTTGGCATTCAAGCAGTAGAAATATCAGAGGGGAGCCACATCATTATTCCAAAGGAACAAATTGTCTTTGTGTGAATAGCACAACTCCCATGGAATTTAATTTACCCTAGAGCTGAATCTGGAGCTTTAGAATCTGGAGCTTTAGAATCTGGAGCTTTAGAATCTGGAGCTTTAGAATCTGGAGCTTTAGAATCTGGAGCTTTAATCCAGGCTCAAAGCTGAGACCATGACAGGTTGTATAAATTAAATAGGGTGAAGGGTTAGGAAAAGACTAGTTCATTATTTCTTTCACTGGTGTTTTTTCTTCCCATCAAGTCTTGCTCCTGCAACAAGCTAAATATACATATGCTCCACATACAATTGACTCATACTTGGTGTATAAATGCAAACAAGAGAAAATAGACTACTTTGAGTGCTTCAGCTACATATTACAGGCTGCACTTGGCTGAATTTTGCCCACTATGTGTTGTGGAGGTTAGTGAAGCACCGGGATACAAATACGAACTCTGCATTTCATTAGCCTTATTAATGCAAGCGTCTGTCACCGCTCCACCTGCTCCTACAATGCATCATAAAAGCAGAAGAGTAAAGCATGGCCAGGGGCTACTGAAAAACCACACTGCATAAGCTTAACCAATCACATTTATTTTTAAGTTAAAAACAAAGCAGTATTTCAGGGATGATTCAAAGAAACACTTTGAAATTAAATCTAAAAGGTTATGAGATTTAATACAGTAGGAGTACATATGTAACGTGTATCCATTAGTATAGAAAGCATACTGAAACTGCTTTTTTTTTTTTTCCTGAAATACATCAGGGTATGTTTTGTCACCTGCAGATGTGACTACAGCTGTTCCATCCCACATTCCCTCATGTCAGAGCAAAACAAGACAATTACATTCAGTCACCAGTTCGAATAGCCCACAGGCACGCTTACTTACAAGGGAGGAAAGTGAGCTTAGAAACACCCTCTTGCCCTTTACCATTTAAGATAAAGTTCTATCACCATAAGAAAGAACAAGCCAAAATGGTTTCTTTCAAGCAGTGCTCTGCTAAAATGCACTTTTCCTTAAATCACTGCAGTTCATAGGACCCAGCCATTGTCAGAACTACATGAAATAATGTGAGAATTACACCAAGTTGATCACATGGTAATTTTGATCCATGAGCTCTCCTTTATACCATTGAGAAATAGGAGTAAGTTAGCAGTTTTAAAAGGTTTTCTCTCAGTGCTGTACCCACTCTGCTCCTTTGGTTATGTGGATATTCACAGAACTGGCTCATTATGTTGCCTGGAAGCCAAGACGCAACTGAAGAAAAGACCAATCTTACTAATATTCTTGTTATACTATTTACAACCCACAATACAGAAAGATCATTCTGCGTGCAAATTCACTTCTTAAACTTTCTTTCAACACAGGGGAAGCCAGGAATCCCCAGTGCACCATCAGAATTTTAGCTATGAGATTGGGTGTGCCCAAGTTTCACTGCCTTTAAGACTGACTTATGTATCTCTAGTTACTGCATAAGGGTCGTTTTCCTTTACAGCAGACGGAGTAAAACACAGCCTGTTATTGTATTAATCAAGGTCTGATGGCACAATAGCAGCTTGCCCGAGTAGCTACTGCGTTTCAATGTAGGCTGAAACAGTGGTCTCGTTAGCCAGAGCAGCTCCAACTCTCCCTCTTCTGGCCAACGGGGGAATCTACTGCAATTTCACGTGTGCCAGCTTCCCTTCAGAGCCACAGACCTCCCCTCTACTTGAGATAATTAATAATGTAAAGAAAAAGTTAATCATCTTTTAAAAAGGATTATTTTTACACTCCATATATTTAAACCAATAAGATATCTCAAAATAATTTTATAAATACAAATCAGATTATTCTGAGATAGTAATGTAAATAGATATTCAAAATAAACCTCCCTCAGCATCAGGAGTCAAAAAAGCACCTAATAAATCTTTTAAAAAATACATCTTGAAAAAAGTAGGGAATTTGTAACAGAGAATGTTTTAAGCTTTAAAGATATTCTTAGAGTTTGCAGTAAGTGAGAAAATACCCCCTTCATGACTTGCGAGAACGTTATTCCCCCATCCCTCCAGTACATCAGTCATATGTCAATGGGACTATTTTTTCTTTAAGCAACCTCTGTCAAATGGAAGGACAGCCAAGGTTCATGGTAAAAATAACTCTCCACAGTAGACTGCTTAAAACTACCAGTGCCCAAATTGATTCTTTGAGATTTTGTCAAATACAGGAAGCAGAAACAATTTATAATCCACCACAACTTCCATGAAGTCTTCTGTTCACATCACACTGCTGTGCTATGGTTGCATTCTGCCTTTCAAAATGTCTCAGCAGGATTCAAGGGTAGCTCTATTTAGAGGTGATTACATTAATCCAATCCATTACGTGTCTCTGACACAAACAGCAGGTGATTTTCTGATAGGCAATGAGAACTAATACGTAACAGGATTAGATAATTTAAGCCATTAAGTGAGAACATCAGATGCCCAGCATTCTGCGTTCACCAAGCGATGAATTCTTTCTATTGGTGGCATATATTTTAAACATGCAGGAAAAATATGAATGCATTAGTTAGACTACATAGCTACAGATACATAATTTTATTAATTATGGTAGGTAGATAAATATACAGTTGATGCTAGCTATTAATATATGCAGATTATACTTTGGCTTTAGTAACATTAAATAATTCAAAATGAGTCTATTCACTTGCTTGTAATCATTTTAAGTTTATATAGTGACTTAATGAGATTCTATTTATACTTACTTTTGGGTGACTTTCAGTTATTAGAGTTGCTGCTCTCTCTGGTCACAATTTACACTCAGTAGTACGTGCCCATAAAAACGTGCATGGTTCTGAACTGCACCAAATGCACAGAATTTAACAAATTTCTTTCAGAATTTCCTTGTAGAACCTCACCAGATGCAAGAATCACATCTACACATGCTCTTGAGCAGATTCCTGGCTCTAGGTTAATGCAGTGGAAACAGAACAGGTTTCATGCCTCTCCAATCCATACTTAAGGAATGAATGGGGAAGAAGCAACAAAGCACATGGCTCGTGCCACCCAGATCCAAATCCAGTGGAAAGATTCCCATCTTCAGGTTAAGTGCTGCATTACCACTGTCTTTCTGTGAACTACTGTACAGGGAAATTTAGCACTAGGTAAGAAACTCCAAGATCATCCTCAGGGAATGCCCATGCAATACTGCATAAAACTCATTTCAGTGGTCCTGAGCCCAAACTCCTTTCCACTTTGTTGGTGTGAAGTCAGAGGCTGCTTGCTTATTGTTAGCAGTACCATTATTATAAACACATAGATCCAACCATATGCAGACAGATAGAAGAAAACAGCCTCATGAGTCACCTCTGTCATCTTTACATTTCCACGGAAGCAAAGCTTGGCTTTATGACCAACAATAATACTGCCCTAATAACTGTGATCATTTAACATCAGATTAAGTAACACTTCCATTTTCAAAGTAAAATAGTACTAGCTTTGCCTTTTCAGAAGGTCATGGTAAATGTGTCTGTAGGCTTACGTATTTCTCAAGGGAGGAGGTCCTGCAGATGGTTCACAGGCTCCACCAGCACAGCCCAGAAATTACAAGTGACCCTCCAAGTTCTCCAATGGACAATTGCGTGTGCTGTTTCCCAGCAAGAAGGAATCTGCTTGCGTAGCTGTCACCAGGTTAATGCAAGGTCACCTCTGATTGCTGGCTGAATGCCTACCAGTGAAGCTATTCTTATGCTCATAAAGCTCCTAGGCACAAGGCAGGGCAAACTAGTAGTGGTGCCAATTCACATGGAAGTGGCCCAGACAAGAATTTGCTATGTCCCTGTGCAACAGTCAGACACAATGGAAAGGTGATACAAGAGGTGTAATGACAGAGGGACAAAGTGTTAAAAGGGAAGGAAAAAGGACTCACCCATCTCTGAGGATCTAGACTCACAGGGGAAAACTCCACAAAGGAGTGATCTCCAACCAGAGATCCTTCCCTAGTGGCAGTCAGCCCTTAAATGGGGTCTGGGAGAGGTGCAGCCAGGCTCCACCCCTTCCGGTCACACAGCTGAATTGCCTTCACCTGTGCCCCCAGGGCTGACTGGGTCCTTTCCCCGTGTGCTCAATCAGTGGTTCAGGCTGTGACTCAACAGTTACCATACACCCTGACAGTAGGAGAAAGAAGAATGACTACTTGGAGATCTCCTCTTACGTAGCTACTCTTCGATCCTGTTTGAAGGTCCTGTGAGAGGAGGGGGCTGGTTCAGGAACAGGAATTCAGGCATTGGGAATTCCCAGCTCTGCATGCTCAATATCAGACAGTGAGCACCCTTTCCAGGCAGTGCAGTGCTTGGATGACATGGGAGGGGGCTGTGCCTGTCTTGTTAAACACCAAAACTGATAGTCAGAGCAGTCACCATTTTTCTACTACCAAATATATTTCTTCCTTAATTTGTTGCAACTGGCTGCAGAAATAGTCATTTGCAGAAAAAACAAGGGAGATTTCATAGCTAATGAAAACTGGCATAACTTCCCTGCAGTCACATTAGTTACACTGAAATGATCTTCTATGTTGCTAATGATTCTGTTTGTGCAAAGGAAATTTTTTTCCCCCTTCCCTATAGATGAAGTATTTTTCTCATTAAAATTTAGCTCACAGATGTCTACATGAGTTGCTTTTACCTCTTTGACTGCAATGTACACACACTTCAGATGACATCAAGGCAGACCAGAAATAAATAAGTAGGGAAGACTAATATGTCTGCAATTTTTTTCCTCCATATCCAAATCTCAGTAATGCAAGGAAAGGCTCAGAGAATGAGGTAACAGTCCAGTATTCATAATATTTTAAATATAAAAGTTGTGCAGAAGAACAGAATTGGGTGCAGAAGAGGCATTGTGTGGCACAGTACAGGCAAAGCAAGAGACACGACTTTCTGGATTTGCTTTGTAGCTCAGTCTCCACAGCCCACCTTTCACAGTGGACCAGCGTGTCAGGGTGAGCTGAATACAGAGCTGAAGTTATACAGCTTTTCTTCAGCACATTTAACATCTATTTTATCTCTTAATGCTCTTAGTACCAGTTCCATGATTTGACTGCAGGTTATTTTCATCTTACGGAAATGTCAGGAATGATAAGCTATATATAAATCCCAGCAATATCACACCACAACACTGCTCTAGGATATTCAATAGCTAATTTTTCCCCTCAATTTTTACATTTGGTTTAATTTCTTCTACGTCTTATAGGCAGATAGCTGAGCACTTATAAACTAAGTAGACATCGTGCCACATTCCTGTACCATTATGATTTGAGAGAAAAATTCAGGTTTCTTCTGTCCCAGCTTCAGTCCCAGAGCTACGCTTACAGGTACTGGGATACAGATTTTTACACTAAGCAGAGTTGAGCTAGCTTGGTCTTTGGATGGGAATCCTCTGCCCAAGCCAACCAGCTGCAGAGAGCCATGCTGAGGATGGATGTACTCCTGCAACGTGCATTCTGGCCCAACCGTGCATGAGCAGCAGTGAACTCAAGATGTGCCTGTGAAGACAGTTCCCTACTATTTTCTTCTCCCATCTACCAGGAGTTGAAAGGAAGTCTGTGACCTTTTGCTTTGATCCTCTCCACTGCCTTTCCCACCTGGTTGCACTGACTGCTGAGGTACTACTGCTGGTCAGTCATCCCACCCAGAACATAGAGAAATACCATACCACAAACACTAATACATAAACACTGACAAAACTTTTACAGACACACAAAAATCACAGACTGAGTCAGCAGGGTCACTAGTCCAGCTAAGTCAACAGTTACGGTATAACCAGCTTAACATAACCAGTATAGTAATACTGGTTATATTAAATGGACAGAAATCTGTGTCCTTCAAACGTACTCCATAAAAGAATATTGATGTCTTTAGGGTTTATGGTCTATGGGACCATTTATAGAACTTACTGTTGAAAAGAAAAGGTGTTAATCTCTTGTTTTATAATTACAGTACAGGAAAAAAAGATAAATGCACGACCTGAGGAAGCAAATGCTATCAATAAAATATAAAATAATTTATTCAAGATTAAAAGACCCTTGCCTCAAAACTTCTGAAAAGAGCCTATATATTTTCATGTTATTGATCTCAGAATTTCCTACTGTTTCAATTTTCCTTTCAGAGTTTAAGATCTTCATCTCTAATGTTTACAAAAGATGAACACTATTCCTTCTCACAAATGTCTGATTAGACCTTGAGTGTTTAATCACACCAGAAGTACTGGAAGTGTTAAGTGTCAGCTGGAAGCAGTGACTGGAAGCTGAATGGGATGCTTCATGGTCCTTGGAACAAGCAAATATACCAGGGCTATAGAAGAGAAACTATATGTGTGAGTGGTCAGGAAAACCACTCTAAAGAGGGGAACAGTCCTTGGCCAAGAGCAGCGTTGTTAATAATGCAGGGCTATCAAACATCCAGATTTTCTTGGAGGTCCATCTTTGTCTGGGATTTCAACTGGAGACTTCATCAGCTACAACATCCCAACTCAAAAAACCCTGTTAAGGTGCAAGAAGTCCAAGACATTTCTGCTTGTCATGCACTCCTCAATGCAAACACACTAAAGTCTAGGAAATGTTGGACTGCACATATGCTACAGGGCTGGTGCTCTCAGGCAAACATACATGCCATGTGGGGCCTGCTGCAGCTCAATAGGTTGCTAGGTTATTTCTGTCCCAGGTGTGCCTCACAAAAATATGGAAGCACTGTATAAAGCATCAAAACATAAAGTGGTGCAGGATTCAAAACAGATTTCCTCACAGCTACAAAGCCAACCAAACCACACAGCAAGGCAGCCACCCACACCTTCAGTTTAAGAACATTCTCCCTTGTCCTATCAGTATTTACCTGTGTAAAACATCAGTCTCCCTCCTGTTTATAAGCTCCCTTCAAGTACTGGAAGGCCACAATGAGGTCTCCCCGGAGCCTTCTCTACTCCAGCCCTGAACAAGCTCTGGGCTTCTTTGTGCACACTTAAGATTTATCTTATGCATAGGAAAAGATACTCAAGGTCACCACTAACAGTCATTAATAAGTATAAAGAAAATTAAGGAACCTATGATGACAAAGCGAGCACGTGTAAGAGCAGCCATTCTTCTTGATCCTCATAAAATTCTTATTTATAAAGTTAACATCAGAATAACTACACTGTATTCTCATACAAGGAAATGGGAAGAGTCAATTAGTGGAAGCAAGTTTAAATCCAAGTATGAGGATTATGAAGCACTGCAAATTCTAGGGCACCCCACAGCCTGTCTTCAGCTTCTGGTGATGAGATGGGTTATAACACTTCCCCCTCTATATTAAGGCTCCCTAAAGCCTGCATCTTTTGCATTCTCTAAAAGATTAACAGATACAAGAAAAGGTTTATTTTGGTGGATTAATATGGTTTAGAAGAAACCGGTGTTTACCTCAGAGAGTTAACATTCCTTTACTTCCTACATGCAAATGATGCAATATTATTTACAGGTTTCATAGCAACTTCTAATTCAGCAGAACATATGAATAAAAAACATATAGAAAGGACAAAAATATGTCTTGAAGTAGCTTCTAATTATAAACATGGTCAGTAGGAGAACAGATGTCCGTTGGTCATTGGCTTATACTCACTGACCTGAACTTTACTAGATGATCTGGTTTGCTTACCATTTGCCAAGAGGCAAAAAATAAACGTGTCAGAGACTCTCTTTCCTCTGTCCCGATCAGGACTAAAACACAGGGTTACAGCAAGGGAGGGATAAAAAAAGCAGTGAGAGAACATCACTCTTAGAAAACCATGTCTGTACAGAGCATGCAGCTGAGAAGTGTTTGGGTACAGACCTGCCATGCAGCCTCATTCTTGAGAGCAGAGCTCTTTCGAGCCTCCAAAAAGAAAAATAATGTTTGGAATGAGGAAGAGTAGTAGTGGTTCTTCTGTACAGAGGGGAGACTCTGTACAGAGATGTATGTACAGGAGCAACATATCTGGCCCATTCAGCAAGAATGAAACAAGACATCCATTTTTATCATAAGACAGATCTTTAGTTACAGTTTTCACAGACCAGACTAATGGAGAAGAAGAGGTATCTGTCTGCCTTCTCCCCACTCCCTCTATCCGAGACAGCCAAGAATGATGAACCCTACAGTTTGAGAAACGTCACCTGAGGGTACTGAAGAGAACCCAAGGCAGAGGAAAGGAAAATAGCTTTATGGATTAAGTGAGATGAGCTCATGAATTCTAATCATAAACAGCAATGACAAGCTAGCTGGGAAAAGTAAAGTTTTGCTAAGTATATCTGAAAGCAGAGGCTGACTGATCAAACAGGAGCAAATGTTCAGTGAAATGGACAGCAACAGAATGCTAAGGTGGAGCCGTCTTCAGGTCCTAGCAACATCAACCAAGGTGAGGAAGGGAACACATGGGCCGCGCTAACAGAGTGTTGGCCACACTGTGATCCCAGCTACTGGCCTAGGAGTTTGAGTGAGATGAGGCGACCAAGAGATACGCACTCGTGAGAGAGAACTGTGATGGAAGGATGGGCTTCAGCTGCCTGGCACCAAGGTCCTTATTCCCCCATGTTCCAGACATGAGACCCGTTCTGGTCTGGCTATGAATAGAAAAACTAATGTAATGAAACCCCACTTCTGTTCAGCGCTAAACATTTTAAGAATGAGCTCTGCGCTGGCTGGCTGTGCATGCACAGAAACATACAATTTTTTAAAATATACTGAATCTTCCTGGTATTTCTGTACAGTGCTCTTCCTAACTACCTGAAGGTAGCCATAGTACTTTCAGAAAGTAAAAAATATCTGAACAAATACTTTTTCTACACAAACCCTACTTGTTGCTGAATATATCCTCATCTTCACTCAGCAAGTCACAACCAGTTCCAACTATTCATAAGGAGTAAAAAAAAGACTTTTCCAAGTTGCCATGAATGTTTAATTAATATTAATGCAATATCATTTCTTATTTGAAATGATAAATTTAAACTTTGATAATCCTCTGTAGGTTCTGAAAGAAGCAACTGTAACATTTTGCAAACCAGATCATTTAGGAAAGTTGTTAATGTGCTGTCAAGAGTACTCCCTTGCAAATCAATGGGTGCGGATGCAGTGCTGATTCCTGTATACTGTATTTTACATGCCAGCACCCCCTCCCAAAACAGCCACAGCATAGACCGTGCTCTAAACTATACAAAATACATCAAGGACTCGTCAGCCCCTGGAAGAGCTTGGGCTGGGGGAAGGCAGAAGGGTCATTTGAAATTACTTCTTTCAACCAGTTGGGTTGCAAATTTTCTGTTATGCCACAGATCTCTGTGCAGAATTTCAGCCTAAATGGCTTACCCTGTCTTACATAGGAAGCCTGCTGCAAAGCTGGAACTGGACCCAGAGACCCAAAATTTACACTTAATTCCCTAACTGTAGCAACAACATTCTTTAAAATAAATTACAAAAGGGAATCTCCTTAATTCTAAGTTTGTGTGAATATTACAATTTGTATGTATGCCTTTGTTTGTCTGATGAATTGAAATCCTTCCATTAATCAAGAAAATTAAAAGGTTTCCTGGAAGCTTATCCTCGACAGGCTTTGAATTGAAATTGTAGATTTTCTGATTAGAGAAATAATGGGTTTTGCTGAGGAAATAATGAGCTTTGTTTTAATAAGATCTTTTCTGCCAAATTGATTTAGGGATACTTTTTGAGTGAGAAATTAAATATTTTTTTCAGTGAAGCTACAGCTCTTAGGTTAACCAGAGCCTTCTGCAGGAAGTCTCACTCTCAGAGTAAGGAAACACAAGTTGTAAAAGTATTCTCAGCTGCAGTGCACAATAGTTCAAGCTCCTCTTTAAATAAAAACAATAAATGCCTAAGATAAGAAAACAGGATTATTTCTCTCTCTCTTTTCCTTCGTCGTGATCTTCTTTATACCTTGCCAGAGGCTATCCTGTCAGTTTCAGCTTTTTGATTCCCTCGTGAAGCAGGCACTCACACTAAATATAACCTTTCTAATAGATATTTCCGACAGCTCCAGGGAGCCAGGCTTGCGCTTATTTATCTACAGGACATGTTTATATTATGTACATATCTATGTAGGCGTGAATATTTCAGAATTAGCTTTAATAGCATTTTCAAAGTTTCCTGCTTCCAAGTTCAGGGATGACTGCACCATAGAGAGAAGTCACTCATCCTACCACAGACCCCAAACCCACAAAGACTTCAGGCGTAAGAATGCAACCAATTTGGTACAAGTAGCTGCATGCTGTGATTTATGGGTGTACTTAAGTCCTGCATGGATGCTCTGAATGCCTTGTCAAGCAGGAACCTAACAATTAACTTAAAGCTGCCTAAACTGCCAACAACCAGGCTGACCACAAGGAACTGAAGACAACCAGAGCCTACGCCTTCACTTTCCAGCATGAGAGGGAGGTATGACATGAAGTCAAAAAGCCAAGCAGGAAGAACTACTGCAAATACAGCTAGACTCTCCAATTGCTCATGTAGAGAAGAAAGGCTCATTACCTACAAAGAGCTAAGTATTCTCTGGTGAGTGTAGGAGAAGAAAGGAAAGGAAGAAGGAAGGGAATGTGCAGGTCTGCCTCCAGAAACACAAACCAGTCAACTCACTATCTTGTTTTCTTTTCATTTAAATGCCTAAAACACCTTGCAAAAAATAAGAAGTTCAAGTCCCCTGGTGAAACACTGCAAACGCAGGTAAGAAAAAAAAAAAGGATATAAAGCACAGATAATAAGAGAGAAATAAATCTAACATAAAAGGATATAATTAAGAAAAAAAGAATATAAGCATTCTTTTCTCACTATGGAAAAATTTAATCAAAACAAGAAAACAATAACTGGGTTCTAGTCACTAATAAGCCTTCTCTACTGTATTTGGTGGATTGAACTGATCAGTGTTGATCTCCTCAAGAATCCACAAGAATATGGAATAAAACTGCAAAGGAAGGACAGCTTTTGAGCAATAACTGTGAAACTTGCATTATACAAGCCTTCTCTAAGATTTCCTGACCTGCTTCTACAAGGCAAATAATGAATTATAAATATGCATAATCCTCTTATAAGGCAAAGGGCAGCATTTAACGATAGCATCAGCCAGCTGGTTGGGAATGTTGACCTTTGTGGTAGGAAAGAATTCGTCAAAACCTGATCAAACACAGACTTATGGATGTTACAAAAGAGAACACTGTCCTTTTGGAAGGTGAATCAGCATTTTTTTTTCTTGTTACTTATACACAGCACATACACAGAAATAGTTACGCTTATATTGCCAAATTAAGTATAATCCAATTTTACCTGGCAAGTCCATATCGATGTGATAATGAATCCATCATCTCTGAAGACATTGAATATTTCAATGATCCCCCTTGAATAACCAAACACAGAGATACTGGCATCTGATACAGCCAAGTTAAATGTAAGGTAGTCAGTGGGCTGCAGAAGATGTCTCTGTTTATACAGGACAAAAATCACGACGCTATTTCCAAACCAAGACATCCAACCTGAAAAACAAACAAACAAACAACACTTTGAAGTCAAATGTGAACAAGCATCAGTTCAAGGTGTAAATGTAGGATCTCTCTTCCAAATATCCTTTTGTTCAATTAGAAGTGAATTGAAATGGTTTATTTTAACCATTGGGAAACTTATGTATGAAGCACTTTTAAGTAGCTAGATGTATTGTGGAAGCAAGAATAAGTGCATAACTTGCAATCAAATGAAATGACTATAAAATGCTGCTGTGTTTGTCAAAGAACCACCACTTTAAGCAGCTGCTATCTCAGAGCACTGGTACAGTGTGTTGACACAGAAAGATACAAATACATACTGAAGGAGGATGTAACTTGATGGCATTGTATAACAACTCTGGGTATTCAGAGAGCAGCCAGAGTTCCTTTAAGAAGCATCATAAGCCTGCATGATGGGAACACAGCATTTCTCTGCTGGGCTCCATATGTTCAGGCCACCTGGGAGCATCACGAGCTGAAATATCAGAGAGCAAAGCACGAAGACAGTGAGGTTACCTATGTGGATCCCAGGGAGGTGCTCCTGAGTCTGGAGTGAGAGGGACAGACTTGGTACTGCACCATGAACAGCTTTTCTGCAGACTAATTTCCTTCCTAATAACTTCACTTGGCAAAGCTGCCAAAAAGCTGCTTGCTTAGCAAACATGACTGGTTCACTAAAGAGCTTTTGAACTGGGAAGAGCTGATGTGTCAACATATGGCATTAACCAGAGGTAGACACTGATGCAATGATACATGAAGATTCTTCTGTGTGTATATACATGCATACACACATGCATATAGACAGATATATATCATTATAAGATCAACAACAGTAAGTATGTCTTATTCTGGCCACTAGGTGACAATGTTTCTTAATGGAGCCTCATTTCCAACATCAGTGTGCAGCTCAAGTTGGGAATTGTTTCTAACTTTTTGCTGAGTCTTGGTATCATTAACAGGCAGAGAAAGGCAGGGAAGGACAGACTGCTTTGGGAACACAGTTTGCAATGCAACCATGATAGCTGTGCTGTTTGCATGTGTCAGCTCTACATCCTCTAAGGTAAGATGGTTTTCAAGACAGTAGATAGGGAAATATTTTCCCTGTCGTTAGTAAAGCATAGCATTAAAATGGCAGACAAAAAAAATTCACCTCCTTCATAAACAGTACAATTTTGTCAATATGATGTAATGGATAGGAAGGCTGTTCTTGAATTTCCCCCTAGCCTGGAGGGCATGGGAGCTTTCAGTTCAAGTATCTTAAGAAAGAGACTGAGCAGAAAGTGACGCAAAACAACAATTCAGCTATGACAGATGTCAGAGACAAGGTAGTTGTGATCACTTCTGAAACTATGGTCAGATACCTAGGGTTTAAAGACACAGTATTGGGCTCTGCACTCTGGATGAGAGCAGGAGTTTCCTCAGCTGCTCTGCAGGCAGAAGGTGCCTCAGGGCAGGCTGCAGGCAAATCCAGATCCCAGAAAGAGAACTGTGAACGCTGAAGCGCTAGGAGGAGTGGTGTCACCAGGTGGCCTCTCAGTAACACAGGGGATAGAACAGAGTCAGCTGAGAGAACCCGCTCTGCCTTCCACAGGATACCAGCAATATTCTCTCAGAAGAGGATATGAAAAAAAAAAAAAAATCAAAATATGAAAAACCAGCCTCAGAATCCTCAGGCAATCCTGGTGAGAAAGGACAGGTTCCGGTGGAGACCTATAAGTGGCTGAGAGAGAAATAAGATAGGATGAAACTGAGCGCTTCATCCCACACAAAGTTCAAAGTGGAGCCAATGCAGTTCCTGTCTGATCTGGGCTCATCAATGAGGGATGATGGCAATTCTGAAGTGGTGTACAACAAAATTACTGACACTCTTCAACACAGGACAGGACTGCAAGCTGCTGCCATGAGATGAGCAGTATCAGAGCAAAACAGCTAAATGAGTGCTGACAGTCACTAAATATTGAACAGTTATGGGGTCACCTTTACTCCTCAGGACAGCGCTGAGCAGAGCTTCTCTCAAGCCACAGTAATACACTTGGTATTCACATTTGGAAACATTGGAAAGTAGGAGGAACAGGACGGGAAGCAATATTAAAAAATACTGTTTTGCCTTTATAGAATTCAGCACTAATGTTTCCCCTGGAATAATATAGCCTAATGGAGCATTTTAGTCCATGGATGTTAATGCTCTCCACACGAAGGGATTGGTGCTATTTCCCATGACTTACATAGGTGGAACAGCAGGGCTGCTAAGGAAGCAGTGGAAGTCAGGAACCAAAACTCTATGAGCAAAGCCCTGTATCAACTCACTGTCTTTCAGCCAGTGCAAAAAGTGCACCCAGAAAGCTGACTACACGATTGGCTGAGGAAACCAAAAACTTCTCTCCTGAAAGAAAGAGTGTTACACCTCACCCATCCGCAGTCTGAAATATACAAATCCTCAAGAGGAAGGATTCAAGAAGACAATAACAGAAGTCAGAGGCTCAGTGTCACAGGATAAATTGTCCCTTTCCCTTGGCAAATGACCTGATCCATAGGAAGAAAACTGGATTGAGCATTTAGGTATGCAGCAGGCTTGAATGAAGTTGAAGGCTCATTCAACTGCCTGTACACGAGCATAGATAAACCCTGGAGGGGTTTGCTGTAAAGTTTTCTAATCTAAAATAGTGGGAAAACGTACAGTTTACAAAGCTGTCATTAACTATTGTAACTGTGAAATGATCTTGCTCTGCTTTTAATCGTCACCACTAATTATACAGACACAATATCGTACCCAGGGCACGTTGACAATTTTGGCAGGAAGAAGAGTCATCATGTTTTAAGCTTGACAAGGCATGGAGAGATTATTTGTTCAATAAATGTGATCATTTTGTGGATGAATGCTTTGTGAATAGCTTGTTTCCTTTCCCACCTTCTCAGATTTAGCTGTCAAATAACATCCCAAACTAACACTCATCCTGTCACCTGTCAAACAGTATACTGTCACCATTCAGAAATGAGTGCCATTTAAAGGCAAGTCTGGGCCTTGTGGTTTGTTCCAGTTTTCAGAGCAGGTTGGTAATGCCCTCAGCATGCCTTCATGATATGAGTACTCACAGAAAGACAGAAGTCGCTCTCTACCAAATATTGTGTCATACTCAATTGACATTTCTTGTTATGTCGACCATTCATTCTAACAACCCCAGTTAATTATGGAACTAGGGAAAATGAGCACAGAACAAATTGTGTATAGAAGTAGAAAAGAACAATTAGTTTTAGAATTCTAATTGATAGTTAAGGGAAAAAAAAACAAAAAACTTTTGTTATTTTTCCTCCAGGCATGGGAAAGGGTGACAGAAAGATCCACAGCAGTCAAGAACCAGTACCGTAAGACCTATAGAGGCTGATTAATTTATGACATCTGCACTGCAGTCTCACAGAAATACGTAGAGGATGAAGCTGGTTACAAGAACCATAGGTTTCAGGAAGAAAACTAGGTGAAGTTCAAAGTGTTTACAAAATTTGGAATACCTTGGAATTAAATTTTTATTTATTGTAACTCATATTTGTCCATCTTCAAAACCAGGTAATGCCTGGACAAGCGTTTTGACACTATGATACATAAAGCATAAATTATAATGTAACATAAAAACATGTTTGTTTGTTTTTTACCTAGCTACTGACAGTGAAATTGTGGTTTCTGGCTCAAAAAAAAAAAAAAAGAAAGGCAATAAAAAGCGTATGCAAACATTTCTTGCAAGACAATGAGGAGACAATACACTGAATTTCAACATCATAAGCTGCGACAAGATTTTCAGTAAGTATTAACATTACAGCCAAAATTTATTGTTTGTGTACATTTCAAATGTCTAATCCTGGAAAATAAACTTTTAACAGGGTTACAAAGGAAATTCCCCCTCTGTATTTTTCTGCTATGGATTATTTGCTCTGCCCCTCTTCAAAGAAAGATTTTCCTTGGCAGCAATGCTACAGTCCTTCGGAAGACACTGTGGTGGCTCTTACAGCACACCCGATTGGAAACTTAGAAGCTTTTCTTACTGGCCTTGAGATCCTATTTACAGAGTCTGTAATTACAGAGTTATTTATATTTCATTCAGAGTTATTACAGGTCCTCAAGCCAACTTCTACAGGGAAGACGAAGAGTTGGTTACAAAATGATTACGTGATAATAAGCGTTTCTGAACAGTAGCTTATGCCTCACAAGTATTTTTCCAAACAAATCAGCATAGAAACACTAACCTATCTTCAATAAAAATTCTATATGGTATTGTGTGTATATATATATTTTTACTTAAATAGGTGAGTAGAAAAATACTGCAAATAGATCTGAACGTACATGATACATACACAGAAGTTAATAAAGAATTTCTTTCATGATCAGCCTCAGAAAAAGGTCTGTGTTCATGAGAGGTTTGGCATAGCCAGAAGGAGCTCTAGCAGCCATGACATTGCTGGTGAAAGCTGACATGAACTATCAGCAACAGAGGATGACCAGATAGCATACAAAAGTAACAAGGGGACTTTGAAGACTGCAGTAATAAGGTGTTGATAAAATTTAACTGAGCAGTGTAGAAGTTCAGTCACTTAGGTACTTTAAAACGTGTTTGCTACAAGATGCGAGGTCAGCATCAGGAAGCAGCAGAGGAAAACACCTCTGTTGGTCAATTGATGGAAGAAGCGTGCGCCACCAGTGCGATGCACAGGCAGCACCAGCAGGGGTTAGGAGAACAAGAGGTGTTAACATTACTGAATGGTGATGGTTAGAGCTTGTTTGGGTCCTAGTATGTGATCAAAGAATGAGTCCAGATTGGAACAACAAAAAGTTCCTAGGATGATGGATTAGGATGACTAGTAGGATGACTAGAGGAAACACTATTGCAATAGGAGGTAAATAGAACCATCATTTACTTGATGATGAACAGAAATACAAGTTTGACCATGAGATAACCTGTGTAGGAATATAGAGTGGCTGTAGGCGATAACTGCAGGCAACAAAAATTATTTCATTTAAAAGGAGGGACAAAAAGGTTAAAGTTGGTGTGATCACTTTAGGTAATGATTTAAGAAAAGGTTCCTATGCAACAGAGGAACCAAGTCAGGAGCAAACTGTCAATTGGAAGAGTGACAGCAACGACAACAACAAAAAGCCCCTAGCCTATTATATGAGGAAGCATGATAGCTTTGTAAATGGGATTACATGTTGTCACAGCAGGGGAATGGCCTTACTGACCTGCCAGGTTCTTTCTAGACTTAAATTCAGCTGATTAATTCATTAACTGATGGTGCAGCCATTTGTGAGAGAGTGCATACATGTGAACAGATTGGGGATAAACTGGGACAACTCTGCTTTACCTTACAGACACTGTTCTAATTAAGCTTATAATTAAGATAGAAGTCATTTTTTTTTTTAAGGACCTCTATTTTATTCCAAACACAAACTTCCCTCCACCCATATTTACTATCAACAACAACAAAAAAAAAAAGTCTCATATAAACATATAAAAATACTTAACATTTTACATTGTAACATCCACAGATCTTTTTCAAGCATTAGCTAAGGGTTAATAAGCTTCTTGCAATGTGTGATAAGCTTATAAAAGCAAAAAAAATCTACTTGGGTCAGTCATTCAAGAAGAGAAACAGTTTTGAAAGTGCAGTTTAGAACAACTGATGTAATAAGTTATTATTTTCAGATTTTCCTGTGAGGATCTCTAATCAGAAATTCTGATTACCTACCAAACCTGCATTCTTTAATGTTTCCTAATGTTTGCTTATATCCTGCATCGAGTCTGTCCCAAGTAGACAACATTTAAACAAAATGCAAAGTTGTGCTGGGATCAAAGTGAGTTCACATTGGGTTCCATTTTCAAATCCTTACTATACCCATATAACGTTGTCATGCAGGAGAACCAAATTGGTACTGAAACTGCTAACAAGGGGTAATGATCTGTAGTCCTTAGACCTTCCAGAGATACTGTTCGAGGGCCAAATTATTATGGGCGTCAAACATTTAAAGTAAAAACAGTAGAAATAGTTAAAAAATTCAAAATCTGTAGAGCTGTATTTTCTGCCTCTGCAGGAAGTACGTGTAGGTTGCCAATTGACTGGCACCAGTCAAAATTCTGGAAATCAAAGGACATTAATTCAGTGCTACTGAGACATGAGAAGACAAATAAGTATTACATACATCTGAGAGGGTACTTTTCCTTTTTTTAAATCTTCCTACTTGTTAAATTCAGCAAACAGTAGTTAAAAGTTGTTTTTTTTTTCCCTCTCAAAAATTTTGCATCGGTTATTAATCTGTTAGCAAAATAAGGCCGTGCCTCTTTGATCTTGCAATAGCTGAAGAAAAAAGCTGCACTTTATAACATCCCGTTCTGTTACAGATGAAAAACAAATGAATCACTTTGAGCTTTATAGCAAACTCTACCAAGAGTGTAATTTCACTAGCAAAGCCAAGATGGAGTACATACCTAAAGCCAGTAGGTAGAAGCCTATAATGGTCTCTCCTTGTTCTGTGACAGCAGCTTCCCTGCTCAGAAAACTGATGTTGTTATTCCTCCAGGGTGCCTGTGGAGACAACTGGAGAGACATTTTCAGCAAAGCTTATGATCCAGAACTTGCCTTCTCCGCAGTACGTTCCAAACACCACGAAAAATAAAATAAATCCAGCCTTTTCTTCTGTTTCTGCTCAGACAATTCAGGGAAGTTCTTCGACAAGACTAATAACCTAAAGAAGGAAATTGCAAGGGACAGGAGCTTTGTAGCCTTCCAACCTGTTCTTATTCACTAATCCTATCTCTTAGTACAGGCTGTGAGCCTGTGACCGGTGAAGGCAGCAGATTTCCTCACATCCTTATTACTGCTGCTTACAGAAGTCTTGAATGAAGAGCGTGTGTCTGACAAAAAGACAACCACACAACCTACAGGTTTACAGACACACCAACAAGTGCAGTGCATATTGATATATCAGTGAAATGCCATTACTTTTGTCTTTTTGTCTTCACCAAAGTCCCGTAGAATTTCAGTTCAAATGATATTTGGAGGAAAAATATCTCACCGAGGTTTAGAAAGGAAGTGGCATCATAGCCTGAGAACACGGCTTTAGTACAGCAGAAGAAATCAACTCTGAAGTTGCTTTACCACCAGGATAGTTACTAGTTTCAAATAAAGGGAAAACAGTTTTCAGTCTCTACTGGAAAGTGTCTTAACAACCACAGTTCTTCTCTTTACACCATTAAGAACCTGCCAATATTGTGCATTCCAAGTACAGTTGGATTTTTCCCCCACTGTTGAAAAATTAGATGTTATCTTCTTGACACATTGTATGCACTTTAAGTGAGTCAGCTCAGAGTACGTTTAGTCTTTAATCACAGAATGATTTGGGTTGGAAGGGAACTCAAAGCCCACCCAGTCCCAGTCCTCTGCTGTGGGCAGGGCTGCCGCCCACCAGCTCAGGCTGCCCAGAGCCGCATTCAACCCAGCCTTGGATGCCTCCAGGGATGGGCCATCCACAGCTTCTCTGGGCAGTCTGTTCCACTTTGCTCTTTTCTTTATAATCCCTATCAAATTAAAAAAAAGAAATAAATTAAAAAAAATCATCTGTATCCAACAAGACAGCACTTAGCCTTGAAAAGAATAACCTTGTCATGATGAGTTATGTCTATGGACCTTGTTGACATAGTAAGAAAACACATTTCATGTCAGTAAGAAATGATCTTCCAAAATCAGATCGTGTGTTTGTTCACTGCTTCCAAGAAAATAGACTTATTGAAATGATTTATGCAGAGTTTTGTCTAATGGTCACCCTAACCTCCTATAAACATTGGATGAGGCCAGTAATGCTTAAAATACATCAACAGATAAATGGGAACGACTGTGCTAGCTGCACGCTGCTTGCAGTGTCTACTTTTATGAAAGCAGGACTGTGTTCTCCTATGCTGCAGTGATGCAAATTTAGTATTTAATTCTACATTCTACACAGAAGAGCCACTTACTACTCCTATCCATACAAAAGGTATGGTTATATCACAATTGCAAAAGCAAGTAAAACAAATCAGGAAATAGTTATCCAATCATAAGAACAAAATAAAACAACAACAACAACAACAACAACAAAAAAACAACCACCCAAACCTGCTGTCACAGCTAAGCCAGATAAAAGACAGTTCCAGATAGGCCAGAGTGCAACAGCAGTGGTGACAACTGTATTTATGGGGCAACTGGTTACAGGCAGCAGTATGATAGAGCTACACTGGCTTCAGTTAAGTTTTGTTCACTCACATCATCAAGCACCCATTACCAGAACAAAGCAAACATTCACTTATGCCTCTTGCGTAGTGTAAAACTACACACAGGTTTATTCTGACCGTGGTGAGGAAGGTGCGAGTCACCTTTTTGATGATGTGTTTTATTCTCTCGTTCAGCTCCAACATTCAAACTATGAAAGAAACACAGAATTCTATTTTAGTGTGTTCAGGTGAGATTACGTTCAGGAAGCAAAAGTGAGAGCAAACCCCAAGACACCATACTTTCATTTATTGTCTGCCATCATGTCAGAGAAGAGGATTCTTTTTTCTTTCCTTCTACCGACGTTGTGCTTGCTTGGCACAAAACCCCCAGAAGTTACAACTAGTAAGGATTACACCCCACAGCTTCTCATTCAAACCTCAGAAACGCTGGGTTCCTAAAACTTTCATTCAAATTGATGAGCTTTCCAAGTACTTAGCCACAATTAGAATTTAATCCTGGATTAAAAGAATACCATGCAGGAGGAGGAAATCACCAAAAATTTAAATAACTTTAACCTAGTTTATGCTTCCTTCATCTGATATGACAATCATTTACAGATGCCAGTTGCTATTATAAAATATATACTATATACCACATATACTATATACTGTAAACTAGAGTACTGTGAAGTCTTTAATACTATACTTGAGTAGATGTGGGAGCAGATAATAGAAGCCTGTTATAACAATAAACAGCCTGGGAGACTAGCAGAAAAGCCCTAGACAAGGAGGCTTCTTATGCTCTTACATTTTCTGAACTTCCTGTAATACAGTTTGTTTATTTCTCTGTATTCAGAAATCTGAAATAACACATCCTCTCAGGATGCTGAAAAGTAAAGGTGCTTTTTCTTCTGGTGCCTAGTTCATGTGCCTGCCCCCACCATGAACCAACCTGTCCAATGGAGATTTCCAGGGTAGCAAGGGTGTCACTCCCTCCAATAAGACTAAAACTTCGAAAGCATCTAGCAGATGATCTCATCTGAAAACAGCTATAAGTGATCGGAGGAACCACCTGTAAGCCATATAACAAGATTTAAGTCAGAAGTATGAAGTTGTTAATGGAGAATCAGACACTTTTCCCTCACTGCTCTACACTGTTCCTTACCATCATATATTAACCATTTGCTTCTCTCATGCCAGGTCTCACCTCTTACAGGAAGTTTAGTGACTGCTGATATTTTTAATGTCTAAACTCACAAGAAAAAGGAAAACCGTAAACTCCTATCACATGAATTACTTCACTTCAGAACAGCACTTTTCCAGATTCACAGGCTGCTCCTTCTCCTTTTCAGCTGGCACAGCTGCCCTCATGCCAAGATCTGTGGCTTCCCTGCCTCTCCTTACACCATTATGTTTAAAAGTTGCCCTTCATAGTGATTCAGGTGGATAAATGCTGATTAAATTAATTTTGAATAAACAGAGGCTAAGTGCACCTGCCTCTCTGGCCACAGTAATGAGCACTGTCTGAAGCCTCACATTACTGCTGCTAATTACAAACATGATTTCAGCCACCCACACCTGTGTGCTGTTTTGCAGGAACTGCTTTTTGCCTGGCAGGATAACTGTGTGTTGTGTAGGGAGGCAAGACCACAAACTGTTATCTCAAAGATAACAAACCAGAAAAGCTCAGCCACATCTCTGATTGCAGACGGTGGGCAGCACTCAATTAGCAGGCCTCAAGAAAGCAAGTAGAGAACACCTGTAGCTTTATGTTTCAGATCATAAGGCAGCCTTTAACTTCTGCAACCCAGCACAGGTAGGCCATTTCCATCTTTAGCTGCTGAAGGTGTGCTACAAGGAGCAACTGCCATGGTCCTCCTGAGAGTGCAATCAGTAACACACCAGTGGGCAGATGCACCACTGCAAGGAAAACAAAGGACAAGCTTCCCAGCTGACAACAACTCACTGCCACCAACTGTGAGGAGCCCTCTTGCGAGGCCAGGCATTCACACAGTGCTGGTGGTTTCTCTGGGAAGATAAAAAGCCTGATACCTGCCCTGCCTGCCACTACAGAAATTAAGATGTGAGCCATTACCTGTTCATTCATGTACAACTTAATAACTGGAACAAAGCAGGACTGCAAACAGTCACTACAGTTTTTCACCATGATAAAGGGGGAACCCAGGCAGGACGCAGCTGGAGTCATTCCAGCAAAAGGAAGATGAACTTTGGAGAAGTCACCATGGTGGCAACTCTCATCACAGTGGTCATTCATAATTCCATTCTTCTTTCCCCAGACATTGCATCTCATAAAGCATGAGAATGGAAGATAATTGCCTAAGATAATGACTAAGATATTTTAACATTTTGCACATGCGGTTTAACGAAATACCACGGCCAAGTATGCATTTCTTTTTCTTAAAATAGATTTTTTTTTATTATTATTATTCATACGAAGATGTTAAACTGAAAAGCTACTTTTCAAATCACAGAATCATAGAATGGCTTAGGTTGGAGGGGACATTAAAGTTCATACAATTCTAACCCCTGCCATGGCAGGGCTGCCCCCACCAGCTCAGGCTGCCCAGGGCCCCATCCAACCCAGCCTTGAGCACCTTCAGGGATGGGGCAGCACAGCTTCTCCGGGCAGCAGTGCCAGGGCCTCACTGCCCTCTGAGTGGAAAATTTCTACTTAAAATCTAACTTAAATCTCCCCTCTTTTAGTTTAAAGCCATTTCCCCTTTTTCTATCACTATCAGTCCACTTACAAAGTCAGTCACCCTCCTGAATTTAACCTCACTTTAAGTATCAGAAGGCTACAATGAGATCTCCCCCGAGCCTTGTCTTTTCCAAGCTGAACAAGCCCAACTCCCTCAACCTTTCTTTATGGGAGAGATGTTTCATTCCTCTGAGCACCTTCGTGGCCCTCCTCTGGACCTACCCAGAGAGCTCCACATCCCTCCTGTACAGGGTTACCCCTGGTCTGGAGATATTACTCCAGATGGGGCCTCAGAAGGGCAGAGCAGAGGGGGACAATCACATTACCCCTCCCGATGCAGCTCAGGATACTGTTGGCCTTCTGAGTTGCAAGCACACACACAAGAGTGTCACTGGGAATTTGTAATAACTCCTGTCATAACTCATTACACTCTAACTGATAAGAAGTAAGCTATTATTTAGCAATTCCCAGGGTCAGCATTAAAAACAAGTCAAACAAGCCAATTTTTCCCCTGCTTTGTAAAAAAAAAAAAAGAAAAAAAAAGAAAAGCTTTCTCAGCATTTAACAGTGCCAAATGATTGTTACTAACATGTTTTCTTAGCTTCTTTAACTCTTTCATTAACAGTACATGCAGAGAAGGCTATCATTATACCTGGCTGTGTCCTTCCCCATAATGTTGGGAAAACAGATGCCATCACCTCAGTGATCTTCCGGGTGTCACTGCTGTACACAGAACAGCTGGAGTACCTTTCTCATGGTAAGCGTTGATGCAAGGCATTTCTAAATAGAAAAACATTCCTCTTTTTTTTCTTCTTAAACTTTCAAGCATTTCACGTTTCTGTGTTGATCTGCTTAACCAAATGATATTTGCACAGCAACTCCTAAGGCTGACAATGATGTCACCTGAGAATTTCTCATAGCACTTTGCCAGGGCTTTATGTATGTAAGTACATACATATATAAGCATGTAAGTATATAAGTAATAGGTTTCATTAGCTTCTGCTGAATAACCATAGAGTCACTTGAGCTGGAAGGGAACCTAAATGCCATCTGGTCCAACTTCCCTGCAATGAACAGGGACACCTACAGCTCCACCAGTTGCCCAGAGCCATGTCCAGCCTGACGTTGAATATCTCCAGGGATAAGGCTTCCACCACCTCTCTGGGCAACCTGTGCCAGTGCCTCACTGCCCTTGTTGTGAAAAACTTCTTCCTTGTATCCAATCTAAATCCCTTCCCTTTTAGTTTGAAAATATGTCCCCTTGTCTTATTACAGCAGACCCCACGAAGCGTCTGTCCTTTCCTCCTTGTAGCACCCCTTCAGATATTGAAAGGGGCTACAAACAGTTCTTCCACGTGATGCCCTGTCTGAGTGTAGTTAGCATTCCTAGAAGGACAGGAGGCAAGCCCTACAGAAAACATTCTCTCATCTTACCCTGGGAAGTTTCAACACCGGTGCAGTTTGCAGTGCTGCTCAGGCATTGAAGGGAAAAAAAATGGAAGCAACTGGATTCTCAGAGAAGAAACAGGAGTTAACAGCTCCAACAGGAATTTCAGAGTGGCTTGCCTGAAAAACGCAGTGTCTCTGATCTTGGAAATAAACAAGTACTTCAAAAGAAGCAGTATCGGCTTTTCGGGGCTATTTGCTTGGCATGTAAGCAAACGAGCTGCTTATTTGGGCAAGAGCATGTGCTGCCAAGTGGGGTCAGAGGAGGTGAGGAGTTACTGACATCAGAGCTGCACGGCTGACACACAGCCGAGGAGTCAGGCGCTGCACTGCACTGCCGCTCCCATTCATAATCCTGGAGAGGTCAGCTGGGGCTGAGTCTGCCGAGGGGAAAACAGAGACCATCACTGTTCTTAGACACACAGAAATGAGCTTTCAAAATGCTGTCAAGCCAGTCCTCAAGTCACTTCACTGGTGCAAACTGGAAAAATGAAGCCTAAGATTTGAACAGCACTTTTCACCATTAGGGTGCCAAGGTATTCCGTGAAGGGTGTTTTGTTTGCCCAGGCAAACCCCACAGATCCTTGCCAAGCTCATGGCCTGGTCACATCTCACTGAAGTGATCTGAGCCCCCTCTGCACCTGCAGTGAGCTTGAGAGGTCCTTTCCCATACCAGGTATGAGATCAAACGCATTTGCTCTATCATAATGTTTTCAAACATTCTGTTATTTGAGAAAGAGAGCCATAAGGCTCAGGTTTTCTCTAAAAGCCTACCAAAAAATGAGCCTTTAACAGCCTGGCAGGAAAGAAGAACTGGTCATGCTATCCATACCATAGCAGTGCTATTCTTTTTCTTCTCCCAAACACTAACTGAAAGCTTTCATTCCTTAAATAAAAGACATGCACCTCTCTCCATCTTATGTCCTGCCACTACACCCCCTCGAAGCCCACCTAAATGTGAGGGGCCAAGGTGATACTCAAGGCTACAAGAGCTGTCTCTTGCTGGCAAAATCCTCTCTATCTGTAGGATAGGAACAAGGCATTAATTTCACGTTCAAATTTACCTTCCCTCCCCATAAATACAATATGAAGATTTGCCTTTCATTCTTGCCACCCCACTATGGCTGCACATGAGCATGTCCTGGGTTTTGGCTGGATGAGTTATAAGAAGAAAATGCACCGACCCATGAAATCCTAAGAGGAGTTGGTCAAATGCTTTTCCTCAAAGCAGAGTTCTTGACTTGAAAACGCTGTTGAGAAACCAACATTCACTTCCACTTAGAGTAAGACAAAACCACACTGAAACATATCAAGGTTATTCCAAATGACAGAGAAAAAATTACAAAGAAAAAAAGATAGAGCAATTTGCCATAGATGGAAGGTTGTTCCTTTCTCTGAGAGTTTCTTTCTATCCCTGCAGCAAAACAGTCATCCATGTCGTTCATAACATGGCAGTTGAGATGGCTCTCTGTAGAAACACTGCATTTTTCACTCTATTTGGGATTTCTAGGAAGAAGAATCACTTCCAGCAGAAGACCAAGCATGTCTGAATGCAAAGACCACAACCGTGCTGCCAGTCAGGAATGAAAATCTTCTGGTGTTCTGAACAGCAGAGGGGAGGCCTCTTTCAGAGCTTTCATGACCCCATGATGCAGCTGCCTGCTCCGGAGTCTACGTGGGCACAGCAGGACTGAGGAGTGGAAAACTGTCATCAAGCAAGTCTTGTTTAAATTATTCTCCTCAGTCTATAGATCTGTAGGCATCTGTAGACACCTGAATTTCTGTCCCACACAAGATCATACAGACCTTATCAACGGCTCAATTGTTCCCTCTCCTTCCACAGCTCCAAAACAACAGTTATACACTGCTATATGGGCTGGTGGAGGAAACCAAGGAAGCGTTCCTGTTGGGAGTGCTGTTATAGCTTTGAGAGCCTCTTGCTTGCCTGGTGCCGGGCTCTGCAATACTGAGTCATACCAGCTGATTACATGAGCAAAGTACTTGAAATTTATAACACACTTTGCTCATTGTGATGCTGAGGTTTTCATTCATGTTACTCTCCTAGTGAATGACTGCATTTCAGATTAGCTCTCAATGTCAACATACACTAGTCTTCAGTTTTTCAGTTTGAGCTCGTTTCCCTTCTACTTCTTTTATTGCTCTAAATTCATTTCCACTTGCTGCCTTAGTGGTGATTTTATATTACTCTTGGCCCAGCTCTGTCCTCACCCTTCATGTTCCAGTCAGAACACCTTCCATGATCTTGTTCACTGTGCTGTGCTACCAACGCCACACTGCAGCTAAGCAGAACGCTGGGGAATAGAAATCTATACACCCTGATGGCCAAGGAACAGAGGGTCACTGGAGCTAGCTAACAGTACCAACACTAAGATGTCAAAGGCAGTGCTATGGGAACTGTTGCTGCTAAAGGCTCAAGTCAGAAATCCATCTGGTTGCAAACTGCCTCTGACAGAGTTCTCAGGCGACATCCAGGGAAGGCAGTAACACCAAACCTCTGAACTTCCCAGTCAAACCACCGTTCCTTCCATCCCAACTCAGAAATCCCAGCTGTTTTCTCTGCTTGAGAATGCAGATGTCTGCATAATATACACAGAAAGGGTCTAGGGCATTGACGCTAATAGAACAAAAATACAAGCCAAATCAGATTACATCCCTGACTACGTACTTCACTGCGCAGGGTGGAGCTGAGCTTCTTCTGAGGTTGAAAGGGAAGGAAAATACCATCACTGATGTCCTGAAACAAAGGGAAACTAAAACCTTCATCAGTTCTGTTCTTGTAAGAACAGTGAGAAACAGCAGTAGTTCTGAGTCCCCATTTAACGTCCTGACTAAGGCATCAGAAAAGTGCTGAGGTTTCTAGGATATGAAACGCAGGTCTGTGACTCCACTCCTCAAAACTAAAAACAGAAGTAGTTCTCAGAGTCACAGAAAATCAGTACGTGTTCCTCCACCCTGCCCATTTGTGGATGTAATACAAGGCCCTGTGTATCAGCTACATACCCACATACAACATGTAAGGAAGTGTAAATGCCAGTTCACTTTCAACATCAATTCAAAGCTTGTTTTGTTTGCATCCAGGAAGTAGCTTTGCAACCCCTCCACAAAAGTGAAAGTTTAGACAGAGGATGCTGCTTTTGGTTGTATGTTTTTGTTCCTCCTTCCTGACACTGCACAGCTTTCCTTGCCCCCCCCCAGCCTGGCACTCCAGCTCCTGCAGGAGGCTCTCCTGCCTCCCACCACCTGTATTACCAGGGCTGGGCAGTCAGGCTCTCCACCAGGAGCTGCCCCAGATCAGTTTCATAGTTGTCCCAGACTGGTTGCTATAGTGGGGACAGAAGATTGAATTTAGCGGTGCATCATCACCATCACTGTGGGGGACTGACCTTCACATGCACATCCCCCTTTCACACCAGCCACCGTGCAAGACTGACTCACCCCCGTCTTTGTGCTTTGCTGGAAGAGTTTCTGGTGCTCCCTCTGTATCTGGTAATTCTCCATTGCTTCAGAGGATGCTTTGTGGTTCCCAGCTGTAGCTTGCTCATCTCAGCCATACTATATGTGCTGCTGCGTACTCTGTCCCACCACATGGATTCCCACCTTTTTGACCATGGAGAGATTTACAGGACAGGCCTGCCAATTATTTCAAGCTAAAGACAAAAAACCCAAAGACTTACAAAGACACACCCACCAAAAGACAGAAGAGGCTGAGAACCTGTGCTTTCCAGTGCAGTTAGCTGGCAATAGAAGAGAGGGATGAAACTCTGACCCTTTCACCACTGGCTCTGCAAGCCATCCAAGTGCAGTCCTTGCAGCAAGGCTGTCCTGATGAGAACGGCTTGCACCTGTGAACATTGGAAGGCCCGGAGAGAGACTGCACTGCACAGGTGAGGCACACAGCCAGGGCAGGGAGCTGATTAATTAGATACCTTACCACATCTCTGCACTTCATTTTTTTTCTTTTTAATTCAATTTTAAAATTGTGTTTTCCACCAAAAAAAAAAAGAAGGCTATACCTCCACAGGGTAGGACTTCCATGAAATAATTTCGTATTACTGAAATCTGTAACAAGCGTAAGGCTATAAATCCCTCTCAGCTTCCACATAGTCTTACTGAATGCTGCATGTTTACCACTCAGTGCTGGGGCAGTCTCTCTGGTCACAGCTGGTTGGTTACATTGATGGCAGAACCAACAAGGGACCAGCACAAGCAACTTAAAAGAACCCTGCTTATAAACAAAATTAATTTTGAGCATTCTTACAGATGAGGTGACAGCAAATTAACTCTAAGCAAAATTACATACATTTTATAATGAGGTAATGACTGGTGGTTACAGGCACCGAATTCCAGGAAAATTGAAGGCGTATCACAGTAGGGCATCACATTGCAGTGATAATTCAGACAACCCTATGGCAATGGAAACTCAAGTCTAAAGGTAGTACGAAGTAGGTACTCATTAAGAAGAGATTATGCACCTCTCTCTCAGTATTTAACCCCTCCCAAAATGAACTCCCATACAGACAACTACATGATACCCAGAGCTCACCCCAGGCAAACCCTTGGAGCTAAGCAAATTATTATATTGTGATGAATTCTGTCAAGCATGCCTTTCATTAATAATGGATAAAAATGCACAAAGCCTCGCCTGTATTTATCATACCATCGACCAAATGATCTAGTCTCAATACCTTCTCTCTCCACTTTAAATGCAATCCCAGAACAGTGAGAGGATGCTTCAAACCTGGCCGATTGCTGCCATCCTGTGGCAGATTTTTGTATTTCAGTTCGGTACCAGAGGGAAAACGGCTTAAGAGGCGGCGTTTTACAAGAGATCTGCTATCAACTCCTGCTTTTAAATGCTTCAGAAGGAATGCTAGTTATCTGTTTGCAGCGGTTTTCAAATCTTAGAAAGCCACGAGCCATTACCCACAAAGGTTGTGAAGTCCCTTTCTCTGGATATATTCATAACCCATCTGGACACTTTCTTGTGCAACCTGCTGTAGGGAACCTGCTTTAGCAGGGAATTGGACTTAGTGACCTCCAAAGATTCATTCTAACCCCTACAATTCTATGATTATAGTGATTCTAGCAGAAGTAACCCTCCCAGGCAGAAAATGAAGATCAGATGACAGGGAGCTCATGTCCCTCTTTTAAACAGAGAGATACTGCAGCAGTCAGTGGTCTAAATTCCAGAAACGATATTAATGCTAACTCATCTCTATCCACATCAGACTGCCAATTCCAGAATAAATCAGTGCCCATGTTTCTGATGGAAAATGTGGTAGTGCCCTCAACCAGGAAAGCCAACGGAGAGCTGAATCCAAACACAACGTGATAGGAAGGGACACCATCCAAAGAGACTTGGACTACCTTGAGAAGTGAGCCCATTTGAAATCAGTGAGGTTCAAGAAGGCCAGGTGCAAGGTGCTGCACCTGGGTTGGGTCAGTCTGAGGGATGTGTAGGGACAGAGAGAGCACCTGGAGTGCAGCCCTGGGGAGAAGGACCTGGAAGTCCTGATGGATGAGAAGCTGGACATGAGCCAGTGGTGTGTGCATGAAGCCTAGAATGCCAACAGCGTCCTGGGCTGCATCAAAAGAGAGGTGGCCAGCAGGGAGAGGGAGGTTACTGTTTCCCTCTACTCTGCCCTCATGAGGTCCCATCCCGAGTACTGTATCCAGGCTGCCCCGGCAGAAAAAGGACTTGGAGCTCTTGAAACAGGTCCAGAGGTGGGCCACAAAGACAGTCAGAGGGCTGCAGCACCTCTTCTATGAAAGATAGGATGTGGGAGCTGTGCTTGTTTAGTCTTGAGACGAAGGGCTCTAGGGAGACCTCACTGTAACCTTCCGATACTTAAAAAAAGCTTACAACCAGGTGAAAGACTGACTTTTTAAGTGGTCTGATAACAATAGGACAAGGGGGAATGGTTTAAAGCTAAAGGAGGGAAGATTCAAATTAGATGTCAGGGGTAAGTTTTTCACTGAGAGGTTGGTGAGGTGCTGGACCCTGTGGCAGTGGGGTTGAAACTAGACAATCTTTGATGTCCCTTCCAACACAAGTCATTCTGTGATTCTATGATTCCAACTCTGGCATCAAAGGCAGGATTTGTACAGAAGTATCTTGAAGATAACAGGCCCTGTGGGAATCCAAGTGCCAATTCACAGCAGAGTAAATATCACCTGTTGCTAACTTTACCTGTGCTGCCTGAGACCTCAATAGAGAAGTCATTCAGCCAGATCATTAAACCTATAGGAGAGATGAACACTAGGAAGGTCAGTGCAACCTCCATCACCTCCGAATTGTGAAGCCTGTGCAAAAGTTATGAGAAGCCATTCTGTATACCACGCACAGCAGGACTGTGCCCACAGATATAAGCGCAGCTCAGACTTATTTTTCTTCTAGCACATGATGACAGAGAAGCAAAGAAACACCTGAGACCCTCTGAACCCAGCTGAGAACTAGCTAACAGCCTCCAGAAACAAAAGAGCTTGTTCCAACACAAATGGGAATTTCTGTTCCCCAGGACCCTCTACTACTCTCTGAATCATGCACAACCTCCTCTTTAACGCAGGTCTCCTACTCTCAGCAGACCTTTCCCTTCTGTGCTCAGCACTCAACAGGCTGCACTTCTTCCCATCACCCTCACACCTGCAGCTCTGCCAGTGCTTCTCCATGCTACCAGCCCACCCTGGCCTGCTTTGCCCTTAGCAGCAGCACCTCCAACACATACTTGCTCAGTCTCTGTGACTCTCCTTGCTTATTCAGGCACAATTTGCCCAGCTCCCTCATGCTTCTCCCTTTGAAGACCTACATCTTAGCTACTTACACTTTACGGGATATTTAAAAGGGAGAAGGGGCTTACAGCTTGAAAAGCCACCCAAGGCAGGGAAAGGGGGAAGGAAAAGCCATTGGTCTGGAGTAGCAAGGGAAGATGAGTGGGCCCACCGCACTTCTCTTACCGAGATTCTAAGTAAGCATTACCAATGAGGTGGTCTAAGGTACAGGGGAGCATGAGAAGGTGTAAGAAAGAACACATGCAAGGAAAGAGGCAGGAAGGTCCAATGGGGAAAGAAACAGGGAAAACACACCACTGCGGGGCTTGGCTCTGCCCAGGAAACACAGGCTGAAAAGAGGTACAAGGCCAAAACAAAAAGATTACCTTTACATTGGTGCTGCTACTTCATCTGCCGAATCAGTAAGCAGTACCCACTGCTGAGGGTAATACTGAGGATCCAGTCTTACCTTTTTTCATCCATCCACAGCTGAGCTCCGCACGGTCCAGGCTGAACACCTTCATAGCAGCAGAGAACAACCACCTTCCGCCATGCTGTGATGTCCAGACTCACAGCTGTGAGAAGGGGACCGTTTCTCATTTGCAGGAAACCAAGCTTTTACAAGAGAATGAGTGCCCATTCCAGGGCGGTGTGTTCTCATCTGACATTCCTGATACTGCTCTTACTACTCAGCTATGCTTGTGAATTGTTTAGGAAGAACACTAATGGAAAATGCATTGAAATCCATTCTGCATTCTTGAAACACTTGGCTTTCAAATAATCTTTGGCCTATTAGGCACACAGGCTTAGATAACAGATCTTTTACAATTACACGGGACACTATGGGATTTTACTCATTTTTTACCCCAAGTTTTGAAACTTACTGTTCTAAGCCGGTAAGCTCTTAATCAACTCCAACTTCTTAAGCCAGTTCAGAACAATGCAAGAACGTATCAGACATCAGAACAGCAATGACTGCAGAAACAGGAAAGACCCCATTGGTCCTTCATGGCTGAGATGCCCTATAGAAATCATCATGGGTAAGGGCCCCGTACTACTAAAGCTGTCAGCACTGGGAAGTGCAGTGGTTCTGCAAGACCTTCCTTCAGTACCAAGTGCTGGTGCAGCAAAACTCTCACGCTATTATGTGCAACAGGCAACTGCTGTGCCCCTTTGGGCTTCCACACCCAGAATTTTCACAGGGAAAAATCACTGTGCCACACACAAAGCGAAGCCTTACTAGCGCAGAATCTTTTACAATCTCAGATACGCAAATTAGAGGAAGCAATTGTGCAGTTTTAGGAGTTTCTAGTGACAGTGAGTCTTACAGCGCTCTCATTTAACTTCACACATCAAAGACAGCCAATGCACATATAAGGAAGCAGCTCTGTACTCGATGGCTTTCATGCCATTGCTGGCAGACAATACCAACTTCTGGAACAGCAAGTGACTGTATCTGCATTTATTTATTTATTCCTCAAATCTATCTCAAGCAATTTTTTTATTCCTTGGGTTATAAGGAAATGAATGTAGGTAATACTATGGAGGTGTTTTGTAATGATGACAGCTGTAAGGTATTCTGAAGGAATTCCATACTAATCTGGTAATCTTCCAAGCCCAGTTTCCAAAATACACAAATAAGCAGCATGAACTATGTGGGGTTAACTTGGTACAACAAATATAGTAATATATTACAAGTGTAATATAAACAGAAGGAGAACCGTTCCTGAGAGCAGTCAATGATTTGTCTACGGAAGAAAAAAAAGCAAACATTTTAATAACAGTACCATTCCACCCAAAAGATGTCGTGTACTGTTCCTGCTTGATCTGTGCGATGGACTATTGCTGAAGGCCAACAAGGCAGTCACTGGGAAAACCTAGATTAATTTTTTAACTTGGTTAGTGCTCTGAGCATTATCAAACCATACACTTGTGCACGTCTGCCTAATAAAGAGAAATGTATATAGGTTCACAATTTGCTTTCCCTATTTTTGAAAATAGGTGGGTATTTTCCAGACATTTTTCTTACCAAGGAAACCTAAACATTTGATCTACTTAGCAGAGTTTTTCATCCTACTGCATTCAGTTATAGCATGCTGTTTCCAAGAAACGTGCATAAAACACTAGAGAAAATTAGAATTAACTTTTTATTCCATAAAGTTAATGTAAATCCCAACCAGACAGGTTTAAAAATGAACAAAGAAATAACTACGAGTTCTGCTTGCATTGGTATTCAGCGCAAGAAGAGGATTCTACTCAACATCTGAAGAGACTGAAGGGGGGGGGGAGGGGGGGGAACAAAACAGTAACAAAATTCAATAATTAGTTCTCGCAAATCATAAAGCTTCTTCACCAATCCTTCTTAGAGTACACTGTGATCAGGTAACAGGGAATCATCACTGATCAATGCATAAAAGCAAAAACAAGTTCTGAGTTAGATCTTGGTCAAAGGTATGTGAGCAAAGGAACCATGTACTTCGTTTCATCAGCAAAGACAAAGCACTTAAACAAATGAACATAAAAACCCACAAAACAAAGTAATTGCTTTTCATTCTTCAGCGATAAGAAACTGTCCACAAGGAAGGTTCTATCACTTGTCCATCACTAGATGTGTTCTATGTAACCTTACTGAAGGTCACTGCTATCTGCAGTAGACATCTTAAAAATAAATCATAGAACCATTGTTATGATTGCATTATCTTAGTATTACAACAGGTAGATTTCCTTTGTGACACTTTTTCAGTTGGCTTAAAATAAACAACACTGTCCCCTCAAGACAGGCAGAAAACAAAATTCACCCTGACATAATTCAAGACCCACCTTATCCATTTTGCAATGAAATTTCACTTCTACTTGATGAAAGTCTTCATGGTTTCTGTAATGACTTCATATCCAGGGATAATTTGGAGTCAAACACGAAATATTAAAAATTAACACTGCTATCAAAGTGAGAAAATACTTCAAAACCCACTGAGATTGTTGTTAGTACAATACAGTAATAACCCAAAAAAGGCACACTATATAGACTGATGGGACAAGTTATTAAATTAAGGCTTGGATGCCTTTAAGTGAACCTGCTGACCCCCACTGACCATTAGTGACACAGCTGGAGAAGCTTTGTACCACCTGGAACTTCAGGAATTAAAGCTTGCATCTTAAACAGATCCTTGGGAAATGAGGAGGGAGCTGCTGAAAACAATGCTGTGTACAGCCAACACTGTTGCTGAGCACACAAAGCACCACCTTCTTCTGTGCTAGCTGCAGTTTCCAAGCAACATGCAGGCAGAAAGAATAGCCAATGTAATCTAGACTGGAAGCAACAAAGATGTGAACTACTGCTATAAAATCACCACACCAAGACTAAGGATACAATTACCTGGCACGGTCCGCAGCAGATATTCTTCACCACCAGTTATCTATACAGTTATCTGTACCGCTGAGACTACAACTAGATTATTATTTTTCACACTAGGGGAATAGATTGCAATATTATTTTCTTTTTTCCCCTTAACTGAGACAACATACCTCAAGAGTGCTTGACCAACTTGGGACACACTGCCCAGACAGCCCCTCATCACTCAACATTTGATTCTAGCATCCAGTGAATAATCTTATCAAATAAAACAACCAAATGTGAAGCAACCATAGAAAAAGCTGGATTTAAAAACAAAGCTTCTGAAGTAAATTATACAAATACCTACCTTTAAGCAACTTTTAATTCACTGATTTTAATTCACTTGATTCACACAGGAGACTTCTAGGACATTTCATACTAAAAATTGAACAGAGCTTTGGTAAAAATGCAGGTATTTGCCAGTGATTACTCTTGGGTGTCCATCTTATGGCTATCTCGCCATAAAAGGAATACTGAAGCCCAGCTCCCTCAAAGAATGCAAGATTCGATAATGGAACTGGAAAAAGGATGCATAAGAGAATTTGAAGTACATAGAACTCACCAGAAAAGAAGAGTTGCACGGGTCTTCTTATTCATGTGCTTTGAGATTTATAAACATTTCTATGTACATATAGAATTTCCCACCTTTGGGAACTGGTGTTTAATGCCAGCATCCTACACACACGGTAAATGGGTATTTTTAATAATCTGAATAGGCACTTTTAGTAAGTCTAATGAAGGACATCATAAACCCATGCAGATGCTTGCGTCACTAAAGTTGGTTCTGGTTTTTTGGGTTTAGTTTGAATAGATCCCATCTGGAGACAAAATGAGTTTACCATATTAAAAAAGAAATAACAAAATGGGGTCATCTCCCTCCCTTGGTCAATTTCCAGTTATCAATAATTAAAAGCAAGCATTTCTACAGAAAAGCATGCCACAATGACCTTATAACACATCAGCTAAAGAAATAAATGTCTCTTGCTTGTTGTAGGAACCACTAATTGAGTATAACAACAACAACAAAAAACCCTTCCCCATGTGTGACGTACTTACGCTGAAGGTCTCTTGTTGCTGATGACTACTATTTCATGTAAGTATCTGGTGGCTGTCCAGTGCAGAGAAGGGAGGGGGGGGGATGGCAATGAAAGAACTTTAAGCTCAGAAAAATTCAGCAACAAAGAGGCACAAAAGAAAAAATGCTGAGGTATTTAGAAAAGAAAGTCAAAGCGTTGGGAGAACTGTTTTCAAACTTCTTTTTTTCTTTTAGCTGACTAAAAATGAATTAATTTAAACAAAGTTTGACAGTTTTAAATGGAAACCACTGTTTGAAACAAAGACATTTCTCTCTTAAGAATCTTATCTGCCAGTTGTTATTACATATACTATTAAAATCCGGTATAGAATGAAAAGAAATTCAGCCTAAAAAAGCTCCTACGGTTCTACTAGTATTCCTTATTGTCTAATGTAAATCTTAAGACTGGCAAAATGATTTGTGGCAAATATTTAATATGGAGATCACAGGGTATGTTTCTTTTACAGGATTTGCAAAATACATTCTCATCTGTTTGAATGCAGATACATCATCACAGAGGAGACAGAGCATACAAGAAATATTTGTAGTAAAGTTCAGAGATGCACACTGACCGAAGTCTCAATATGATACTAACTTGGAACCCAGGTGCAAGTTTTTTCCAAACTGTACATGTATTTTTAAAAAGATATAGCCTTTCAAAATGTTTATATACTTAAGCATATTCATTAAGATCAAACACGTATTAAAACCAGTAAAATTATAGCAGCAATATGAGAGAATATCTGAGCCACGTGAACATTAACAATTAAAATAAAAACAGCAACTAAATATGAAAACCATCAGAGTAATGTAATTTATGTTAGATAACAAAGATAAGTAACACACCGATTACTTATGCCAAACCATTAAAGAATAAGGATTTGTTCACTCTGTGAACAATACTGTGTATAGCTCAATCAAAGTTAATGTTTAAAAGAACCATTGAAAGCAAACGTCCACCAGCACTGTCCTGGAGTGCTTCCTGAAGAACTCATCTGAATCTTTTTGTCGGGTCTGTACAATGACAATTCTTTTTACATTTTTGCTATAGGAACTAAGGATGTTTTAAATACGGATTCCTTACAATTAGGCTTATGTTATTTACACTATTCAAAGTTTACTTTTCCTTCCCACAGCAAAACGTGCAGGAGGATTTACATGCTATACAATGTAAAAAGAGACTTTAAAAAGCCAGAACAACGCGAGTAAAACTGTACAGTGTTTGTTCCCTGCTCCAGTTCATTGCACTATTAGGTTAAAATGGATGAGTTGTCATGCCCAGAAGACTTAATGTAGGATCAGAAAATCCACGCACACAGAGGAGGTAAATGGGTACTGGTTTAGAAATAGTACCAAATGGAAGAAAATTATTATTTCCATGGAAAGCTTCTCATCATAGGAAGGAACACGGTTAATTCTGAAAGGCAGCCCTCTTCATGTAGGACACAGAACTGTAAGAGACCACAAAGATATCTGAATCAGTGAAGTTAGTCTGTATAAAAATGCATCGTTTATACTAGAAATAATTAAATCTTGAATTCTACCCTATCAGTAACACAGCAAATTCTAGAAATCATTCGAAACTCGCAATTAAGATACCATCTTCTCCTCAAAAGGAGATTAAATGACACAACCCACTATCTTTAACTAACATTATCCAGAAATGAGTTAACTAAAGGTCATGTCTTAAATAGTGTTTTATGTGGTGCTATATTAAAGAACGGAATGCTAACTAAAAGGTGACACATGCAATTATGTATTAAAATATGCACTGAAAATTTGGGATTCTAATTCTACTTTCTAAATCTGGTGCGTGTACTTGAATCACAGACAGTGGGAAGACAAGACATGTCCTTCACATGTTTCTCATTCCTGTTTCACATACAAGACAAACCTCGGAGCAATCCAGCTTTCAAACCAATGCTAGCACAACACAAAAGCAAATAGAGAAGTCAGCTGTAACAATCAAACAAAAACTTCAAAGACAAGAAGATGAATAGTCTTGTTATGTTAAATGTATATTTTATTAGTAGAATAAGGGTTAAGATCTTGTTTCATTAATAAAAAATGTTCCACTGTTTGTTTAGCTTTTACCAGATGCCTAAAAGATCAGATAACTAGTTGGAAAACAAGCTGCAAGATGAAAATTAGTTCTACTTTTATGACATCTACATTCAGAAAAAAGCCCAAGAGAAAATAACACTATATATATTTCATCTACTTTACTCAGTTATAATATATAGTGTGTAACTTTTTAGCACTACATATTTATGTCACAATCACTGTTTAAGAACAACTGTACAAGAGCACAAAGCTTAGTAACACATTTTAAAGCAGCTTACTGTCAGGATACATCTGATATCGAAGTCATTTGTTTCATCTAGAAGTATATACATACATACACATACACAGACCTTGCAATTATGCTTCAAAAATGTCAAAAATATTTACACTTCATATTTATACTAGAATTGAGGGAAAAAACAGTCTTGCAGTGAATGATGTATTCAATTTGCATACTGTACTAACAGTAATATATTCTATCCAACAGTTATCCAACTGAAATTAAATCTCCAAATTTTGTAATAAATAAATAAAATCAGTAATCCTGAGATAACATGTCAAACGTGATTCCAGACAAACTGTTCCTAAAAATTTTGATTCTACCTATACAAAATGTATTGATTTGCTTCTTAAACATCTGAATTAAGAAATGTTAGCTTCCTGCAGACTTCCTTAATTATTTCTCCCCACCTCCATAACTGTAAAACTGGCTAACTCTACTTCCCACCAAGCCTTCCTCAGCTACTACCTTAAATTTGCTGTGAACTCCGCCCTAGCAGGTCACCCCCATACCGTTTGTTCTTGTCATCATGCATAAGAGGGAATCATGTACGAAGACAAAAAGTGATGATATATATTATTTCTTGAAACATTTTTGGGGTAGCATAAATTGGGAAATGAGAATGTTTTTTTTTTAAAGTAAAAAACAAAACAAAAAAATATCATATGAAAACTAGTAATCCTATTCAGAAATACATAGGGAATTTTCTTTTTTCCTGACATAAAAAGAATGATGCCTGTGCAAACACCTCTGAGAGCTTTGACTTGCATTAGCCTTTTTCATTTCTTTATTATACTGCATCTGCAGAGCAGTGTTCTCAGATTTCTCCTGACAGCATTTCAGATGTGTTAGCTGACACTTTTACATAAGTTATGAAAAAGACCATAGGAACGATCCATGATAACACAGGTCAGTAGGAGATCTAGTCATGCAACTCTCCTCAAGTTCTAGACCTATGCTCCAGCTCTTCACTAAATTGCCTTGCCAAAAGAAAGTTACTCAATCATCATTAAATGAATATATCAAGTATTAGATAATACATATGGTTGGGTTGGTGGTGTCTTCCTACATGATCCAAATTTAGTCCTTCACAAGCTTTACAATTAATTTTGGCATTTAGTTGAAGATATTCAAAATAGTGACATTTCTACCAAACACTATGAAGTTCAGAGAAGATACAAACTTATTTCACTTTCTTTTTGTTTCTATCAGAACAGAAGCAGCAGGACTTGCTTTAAAATGAACACTTACTGCTTGGTCTTAGAGTTCTATTAACCTTCCAGGCTCATGACACTTTTTGTTCCATTATAGTATGCCAATAATACTATGGAAATCATTAGAATCACTTTTCACTGATATTTTTTCTTCAGCTCTTGATTCTAAACAACCAAAGCAAATCTTAAGCGGTAGCTGACGATATCTACATTGCAATGCAATGCTGGCATATGAGCTATAGATATTTAGAACAATCTAAATATAGCAATGTGAAACTCAGTTAGGGCTACAGTGATAGAGTCAAATTCCATGCTGATTAGCTTGAATATTGTGCAAGTAAGAAAGCCTTAGTTCATGATTTCTTCGTTCAGAAACCATGACATCTGAGGGGAAATATCTTTTCCTTTCGGCATGAGTGAGGTGAGAGAGAGATTATCCTTTAAACTCCCATAATTAGTCTTTTACAATAAGAGACACAATGCTTCCCTGAAAGTATACGAAGAACTGTTTGATCCAACACGTTTAATGCAAGCACGATATTTTTGTAATTGGTGCAACTAGCTGGTAGAACATCCCTGGTGACTTTGGAGTCACGAGCGTGCAGAAAAGAGGTAGGAGGGAACCTCAAAAACTCTTAGATCATCCTGTCGTATGTTCAGCTAATCTGTTTTTATAACAGAAGATTATTATCTGCAGAAGATTCCTGTTTCCCTCAGCAGTCGGGATGCTCCTTCTCAGCATCCAAGTAATATAAAAACTTTTCTCAATAGGTATGTCTAAAAATAAGGAGAGATTCCAAAGAACACTATCCATTCAGTTTCTACCAGATGCATTATGATGAAAAGCAAACAGCTTTAATTACTGACAACAGTTCATTGTCTTGGATCGAAACTTTTGCTTCATAAAACTAATGTTTAGTGCCATCACCATTAAAAACCCCTTAAGTGGCTCTCAGCTCATAAGCAAATATATCTAACATAAAAAATATTTTCAGAAAGGGTAAGGAAACAATGGAGGAATCAAAGGAACCAACTAAAAGGAGCTTTGCACTCTTATTGTACGTGGCAGTTCTTCAATGCTACATGAAAGTCAGAAATGAGCCTCTTTCAACAGACATCCGTTGAAGCTTCTAGAATGCTGTGTGTTTCTCTTATCAGTTTTTCTGAAGCAACAGCACGCTAACTTTCATCTACAGCTGTAACCTGGAACTATTCAAAACTCTATGAGATGAGTTGTTAGAACCTGTATGAGAAATACAGAAATCTTAAAAACAACAAAAAAAACCAAAACCCAAAAACACAGTAGTAGTCAAATGACTACATTTGAAATAGAAAAAAAATAAAAAAAATAGCAAGACTTGGAAAACTTGATACCAAAAGGAAAGAAAAGACTTTGAAGCATACAAACTTGACACTGAACAGCTGAATATAATTTACATTTGAGTGACAAATAAAACAGCAGCCATCATTCCTTTAGTACACCTGCTTGTTCTGATCTTGGGAGTCTGATGAATGTTTAAACACTAAAGAAGAGAGGATGATGTGTATGCCAAGACTTAAGCAATAACATAAGTTTTTTTAAGACATGGGCAAAAACAAAGTCAAAGAAGTGTTTAGAAGCAATTTAACAACCTGAAAGCTGCCTGGAACAACTCCTTAAAGTTAAAGCAGTGATTTTCAAAGTCTGCCATTCTGCTAATAAAAAAAATCAATGCATAGGACTGGAAAATAAAGGATTAGTACACCAACTTCAAGTAAAAGATGAAGATAGAATAAATAAATGTAAAATAAATGTAAAATAAATAATATAGATTAGAAAGTAACACATTTTTAAGTTTTAAGTACTTCATTTTGTAAATACTAAGTAGTTTGATTCTGAAGACCTAGTAACACACAAATGAACTATGCCCATTTAAGTTTGTAACCAAGGCTGCTCTGTTCTCACTGATGTCATTCAGCTATGTGAATATACATGTGTACTTCACTACATTGTGTTATCACCAAAAAAATAATTGTGTTGTATTATGAACTATACACTCACAAGCCCCTATAGGAAACATACTCACCCTTTAAAATATAGTCTGTTAACAAGCTTGGCACTTTCTCACTATCCTCTTTCATGGCATGAAGGACTAAAGTGTGAAAACAAAACAAGCAAAAAAGGAATTGAGACATTTAGTCATAAATTAAAGACAACACTCATGAAAAAAACCAGCAAAGCTATTTCTACTATTCATAGGGATATTGCATGTTACTAGCAAGAAAACCCTTAACTGGTGCACAAGAAAAAACATAAGAATGGATATGTAGCATCTTCACCCTTCATTTGTATAATTCTCACTGTACTCCACAGAAGGCAGATGCAAGAGACCCATTTTACATGGCTAATCATTTACAGTAAGTTGCCATCAATAGGGACAGCAAAAAATAAAAAAATAAATCACAGAGTCATTAAGGTTGGAAAAGACTGCTATGATCATCTTGTCCAACCCCCAGTAAAACTCCACCATTCCCACTGACCATGTCCCTCAGTGCCACATCCACACAGCTCTTGAACACCTCCAGGGACGGGGACTGCACCACCTCCCTGTGCAGCCTGTGCCACTGCCTCACCGCTCTTCCTGAGAAGAATTTTTTCCTAACATCCAACCTGAACCTCCTCCCTTGGTGCAATCTAAGGTCATGGCTTCTCATTGTTATCTGGGAGAAGAGGCTGACCCCCACCTCACCACAACCTCCTTCCAGGTAGTTGGAGAGTACGATAAGGTCTCCCCTGAGCCTCCTCTTCTCCAGACTGAAGAACCCCAGCTCCCTCAGCTGCTCCTCCTAAGACTCGTGCTCCATCCCCTCACAGCTTTGTTGCCCTTCTCCTGGCATATCTTCACCATGACGAGCCTTGCCAACATAAAAGTCACCACATCTAAAAGTGAAATATACTAACAGGTGCTAGAGAGCTGGAAACCTTAGGTAAGAAAAGCATGCTGCACTACTTGTCTTTTTTCATCTCCACCTGAAATCATGCAATAATGTTACTTTTCCAGAGATGTGCTGCTGTAAATGACTGGACAAAAATGATCATCTATTCTGGGACTTCTTATATTCAAAGTTTAATACTAATAATTCCAATCAATAAGAAAAAGATTCAAAATTTATGTACATCTCTTATGTTTAGAGAGATAAGAACATCAGCATGTATGCAATGGAATGTCAGGATTTTTTACAGCTTGTTTATGGTACAGAATTTTTAAAAACTTTAAATGGTACAAAATTCAGCAACCTGACACACATAAGTTTGTCTGTTATTCCATAAACAAAAATGACAATTCTTTACGAAGTGCTCTTGGCACAACTGAAACAATTACACGTACAGAGTTACTCTGAACAGTATTATTTCATAAGCTCCAAATTTCTTGTGTGACACTGCACTTCGAAGATAGTAAGTGTATTATTTCAACTTTTATGTTGAAATAAGACACGAGTGCTCATAACTATAGAGTAATACAAAGCTTTGGGGGAAAAAGAAACCCCTCTCAAAAAACCCTCCCCCTTTCTTTAAGGTCTGTGTTAACAACAGCAAAACGAGGGAGTCAGGAATCTGCAACTGAGTCACACGGTCAAGTTCCAACCAGCCTACAGAAGGCCATACTGTTAATACTCTTTTAGAATGCTTTTTTTTTTTTTTTTTTTTAAACAAGGCATTTTGTTAGTAAACCATTAAAACAATATAAGCCATTATCAGGAGGCTTTTAGCTCTCTCTTACTATCAAGTTTTTGTTCATATTTTCAAGCAAAATTTAAACACGGCAAGAGGGTAATGTTACTCTGAAAGACTGAATATAAAATGTGAAATATAATGCTTACAGCAGAAGAAGAAAGAATCTAATTTCCATTTAAACATTTAATTTACTTCGGAATTTGTCCGATGTTTATTTTCTCTTTCCAGGAAAACAACCAACCAGTCTGTCACTATCCTTCAGCCAGCCGTGGAATAACAGATGTGCAGCTAGAAAAGACCTTACGGCATCATTAGATTCCAAGCACTGCACTGTAATATGATCAATCTTGGGTCAAACTGATCAACTGGATGTGACTCTGGGCAGCCTGGTCTAGTGGTTGGCAACCCTGCCCACAGCAGAGTGGTTGGAACTAGATGATCTTTGAAGTCCTTTTCAACCCAGGCCATTCTGTGATTCTATCATTCTATGAATTGAAAGATGTCCCAGCCCATGGCAGGGTGATGGGACTAGACAGTCTCTGAAGTCCCTTCCAACCTAAACCATTCCATGATTCTATCAAATGCACCAAGGCATTTTACCATCTATTATCAAACTGTTCCTATAAATCTCAAAAAAAAAGAGGAGATGCCATTGATTCCCTGAGATCTACTGCTTTATTTAATCACCCTAATAATTAGTATTTTATTTTTTAAGATGCAACCTTAATTATCATGCAAATTGGAGTATAACATAGAGGACTCTGAACTTAAAAATAATTTTAGAGATCTGGCCTAAGAAAATAAGGAGAATTTAGAACACTGTCAAAACTCACATTTAGTTTACATGCCATAATTCTAAAATTTATTAAAAAAGAAAACAACAAAAAACCCAAAATCACCAACAGAAAGAGAAAGGCTATTTTAAAGGCAACCAAGTACATTAAGACAATCAATCTTATTTGTTTCTGCGTTCATTCCAATTTCTGTAAGTCATTACAGTAACATCAGTAAGGCATAGCAAATTTGAACAAAAGGAGGTATTTCAGGTACTGAAAGGTAGTAGAGACAGAGATGTGTTATTGATTATTCCATGACATACAGTACTGCTTTAAGTCCCCTCTCACGGAAACAATAGGAAAACCTTTGTTTTCTGATGCAAGTTTTTAGATTCCAGAATTTCAGACAGTAGCTAGAAAATGAATATTCTGCAAGGACTCAAAAAACCTCAGAAGAAGAGGTCAAAACACATTACGTAAATTATAGAGTGAGACAGAAATAGACAACCACGTATGTATGATTCATTGGTTCGAGCAACCACTTCCATTCATGGAGGATGAGCTGGGGAAAACCTTTTACACTTACTTTTGGTTAATGTTTGAAGATCTTCAACAGATGGGGGTCCATTTTTCTTCTCATAAGGAATGACGGTTGTTAAATACTGTCAAATAAAAAACAGAGTTACTTGGCAATTTTTTTAACACTATGTATGTTACCTGAATTCTTTTTTTGTACTCTGTAGCTATTAAAATTGCTAGCCAGAAATAACAGCTTTTCAAAATCGTATTTCACAAATGATTAAGATTCCACTTCTCACACCTAAAAGCTATTATTACGGAAGCTAAGCTATTTTTTTCCCCAAATTACGTAAACACCTCTTTAAAACTCATGCAGCAAAACACTAACAAACAAACAAGACAACCAAAAATGGAAGTCGTAAATAGTCTGGTATTCTTTCTCAGAGCCTAAGCGTGGCAGTAATAAAATCTAAAATCTCTCCACTTTCCAGATGTCAAGAACAAGTCCTTCATATACTTTAAGTACTTGTTATAGTGAAGCAAAAGCTAGAACAACCATCCCACTATCTGGTCTCAAACAACAAAATACATATAAGCAATCTTCAAATGGGCTCCTAAAAAAATATGTAACACAAGTGACACTTGTTACTTTCTGATTTTTGATACCATTTCATAATAAAAAATATATATATTTCCAGATAAACAATTCTTACTTATGTTTCCTTCAAATCATTTGGGAAACTGATATTACTCAGCCTTTAAAGGATTGCAGAACACATCTGATGCAGGCTGTGAGAGGAGCGTGAGATGTTCAGGTTTGTACAAATGTGCTAACAAGTATTTAGAAAATTTGGCCCTATATTGTGTTAGAAACATTTCAGAACAGCCATGGGATTTTCCCAGTGACTGCTGAACACCTTCTAAGTGTATGAAACATTCCAAAGATCTTGGTAGATCAAAGAGCACTGCCCATTCCCATCTCTGAAGCTGATCTACACCATCCTCTGTACAAAGAAAATTAGACTGCCCTACAGTTGGGTGAAAATGAAAACAGACAGCTTTCACCTTCTGACCCTGTAATGCTTCCAACCAAAAGGAACAAAGCAAACCTAATTAAACATGAGCCCAAAGCAAACCTAATCAAACATGAACCCACCACTTGCACTTAAATTTGAACTCTCACTTTCACTAGTCAAGTATGCTGGAAGATCATTTCAAAACCAACTCCACATTTGCTTTATTTACTCTCCATTGAAATCTTTTATTCCCATCTACTTAAAAACAAACAAACAAACAAACAACAACAACAAAAAAAAACAACCAAAAAACCCACCACTTGAATCTTTCAGGATTTTAATATCAGGAGCTTTCAAGCTCCCTGTTGCTCTAAGACTTACTACATGAATTAAAAATCACTGGGATTTTTCCTAATGAAAAAGCTTCCTGAGATCTCCTTGAATTCTCTTTTTAAGAATTTACTTGAAATATTTCTTTTGTGGTAATCATGTATAGGGCGTTAGATGAAGCAATATTCCATTCTCATTCAACTTCAGAGATTTAGCTCTTCACACAACAATGACAAAATAGGTCACTTCAAAAATAATTCCATATTTATTTCCATGGAAACTACAACAGAAAAAAAGAGCACAATAACAGTACTTGATAGAGGAAATTCTCAGCTATAAAATACTATTTTTCAATAGTCACCATAATTAGCTATGCATTTTCACCAGCTATGAACAAGAGCCTGCATGCCACGCTTGTAAATATCTGCATGGCTGCCCAGAACACGACTTGTCTTCACATCAATGTCACCACTGATGAAATGCACCACCCACCACCTCACTGTACTCACATCCACTGTTTGGTCTCCATAAATGTTCAGCAACCATCGATGACTGTCAATGGGTGCCATCTTTTTCCACCGCACAGAGAAACTCAATTTCACCCCTTTGCTTCATACACACTTCCATTTCAGATGCCATTCTGTTAGACTGCCTTTCTGCTGCCATGTGTCACACAGCATGTAACGGAATACAGGTGGGAAGGCTCAGCCTCTACTGCCATACCACCACCATCTACCTCTGATGCCACAGGCCAACATAATAAAATAGGAGGCATCAGTTGCAGAGTAGCCCTTCTATATCCTCCATTGTGTCTCCTTCTGTACTAGTGGCAACACTTGAGCAAGAATCAATTGTAACTCACACTCTGGCAAAGAAGTATACTTTGCAGAAGAGCTGGTGTTGCCAAAGCCAGCTACAACCATTGCCATGGTTAAAGTGAGATAAGGCACCTTACGTCTTTAAGCTTAAAAGCCAGACAGACTCACTTCTGTATAATTTAAAAGAACACTGTATGGGATGTATTGACACCTCACCAAAACCTTGAGCAAAGATGGGGTGCTTTACTCCCTCCCTATTATTTCAGCCTTTTCCTTACATCCACTTAACACAGCAGAGCAAAGCATGCAGTGCTTCGAAGGAAATCATCCATGAGTCAATTTTCAATTCCTTCCCCAGCAGATGTATCACAGAAATTTGCATTATTCCTAAAACCAAGAAAATCAATAGCTAGATACAAGGCTCTTAAATCCACACATGTCAGAGACAAAAGTAGATCTATTAACTCAGAAATCAGATCTCAGGCTGTGCTTTCCAGCCCTCAGAATATTCAAGTGGCATTCTACACCTTACTGACCTACACAATAAATTACTGAGATACATTTTAATGACCAAATATATGTTCCCTGTTTTCCTTGACCCATAATATCTACCTACCAATTTCCCTTTACAACGAAGCAGACAAAAACAATAACCATGTAATTGTTATCTTACTTTCCAAAAATCACCTCGTTTTTCTCATCACCGCTTTGCTGTTAACAGTGAGTCTCTATAATGGCCCCATTAAAACTCATTCCCTGAATTACTCTGTGAAGAACACATTACGAAAATGATTTGAGTATAGCTTACTGACATGCCCAAGCATTAAATCTACTGTGACCTGTACATTTTTGACACACATTTGACAATATGATAAGCAGCAATCCCCACTGTAATCTGTAGTCACACAAAGTGTTTGATATGTATAATAAGTGAAATGAAAATATCTTGCAATTCCTTCTGGAGATAAGATCACAGAAAGAACTGACAGCATTTTGATGCTTTTCATGTTGCTGTTGGCATTGTATTTTCCCAGCTGCATTATCAGATGGGAACTGGTGGTTCCCACTGGAAACTTCTCTTTAAATTTTACCATCAGTGAAGACACTGAAAAATTCTAAGTCGTGTTTACTCGTGTCTCAAAGACAAAAAAAAAGGACTACAGTTTTCAAAAGGGAAGTACCTACCTAGTTTTCAGAGTAGCACTATCCCGAAAATAGTCAAGGTGGCAAACACCGTTGAAATTAATGACTGACAGGATTTTAGAAAGAACTGAACAAACATGTCAGAAACCTTATGCTGTGATGGAATGGGTATGAACCTCAACCTTGTAAGGCATTCAACAAATTACCTGCTCCTGCATTTTCTTAATTTCTTTTTTTTAGTACAACCCCAGGGAGTTACATAACTCCTCTCAGCCACACAAAAGTACCTGAACTTAAGTTTATAAGCACAACATGCCCTGAAAAAAGACTCAAACAAATGTTCTGAGAGCAGCATTAAGCAAAATTACATTAAACCCAACTATCACTGTGTATGTGATGGTACTTATTCTGCTTTCTAACTTGCCACAGTAAGAAAAACACATCAGTGTCTTAAAAGAATGGCCAGAGTTGGGTAAAATGACAAAGGAAAAATGAGCAAAGCAAGCAAGTGAAGAACACAATAGAACTGACACCATAAGAAGTTTTATAACATTCCCTAGGAGGCATTTACAGAAAAAAATCCTTTCAGTTAACAGACTTTGAACAAATGCCATAGAAAATGGTCTTCCAGGACTACGTTAGAAAGAAGTAGTATCACGCCTTCCTTTCTCCCCTCTGTTTCATTTTAAGCTTCTTATTTTCATGATTAGCTTTAGGATACAAGAAAGGAAAACAAAATATATCCCAGCTAACAAGATTACACTATAAATCAGGGAAAAGTACAATCATCGTCAAGAACAGCATTATTAAATTAACAGGAAAAAATCATTGGAAGTTATCCAATTAGTGATATTGGAAAGTAAGCGACTAAGCTACTTATGATTAGAATGAAAAAGAAAAGGTGTGTTTTTATAAACATACACACAGAAAATAAGTCTGAGCTGCCCATTCGTATATTTGAAACAGCTAAAAACAGCAGTAATTAGTATGGTCTGGTAAAGATAGCAACAACAACAAAAAACCACAACAAAAACAGTACAGCTGTAACTGTAACTGAAGAGAATTGAGATAATGTAAGGCAATACAAATTCTATTGGGTTAGGTATAGCCACGTGCTCAAGACCTACAAAGCAAGTGACAAATAGCTGAATCTGTGCCTTCATGAACACATAGACACATACGTTGCTTGAGAAAGAGGGTAAACCCATGAGTTATAACCTCATGATAATACTACAGTTCTGAAACAAACAGTGAAGTATTATTTTGGAATCAAAAATAAAAATCTTGTCTCTTAGGTGTGTGTAACATCTCCAGGGATGCCCACTGAAGCTGGGCTGTGTATAAGTTTCAACAGTTAAACAGTCAATAAAAATACACAAACTTGCCTTTCCCTTTTGTTTTACCTCAGTAATCTGTATTGTATATATTTCACTGCTTTTAACATCATGAAGTTTTCAATGGCAAAAGGACATACAATACAGTTCATGCATTTTGCAGATGCTACTCAGTTTTTAAGATATATCAATTCTGACTGCTGGAAGAAAAGAAAAAAAAATTCCATTGTAGACATCCCCCAAGTCCTTTAATGCTGAAAGCTAAAATGGAATGTCAAATCCAGTATATGTTCTTCTGTTGGACATTCCATTTGCACAGACATGCAACATACCTAAAGCACGTATTATGTCAAATCAGACTTTTAGTCTGGGGTAAGAAATAAGAGCTATTAATTCAGTGCATCAGGGTATCGAGCCCTGACTGTCTCATCCCATTGAGGAAAGAAGGAGAGACAGTAGGCTGATCGGAGTCCTGAGGCAGAGAAAGACTACAGATGCCAACATTTTTGTCCTATTTTTTTTTCTGTCTTGGCATATATATTCAACTAATGGTAATTTTCAAGATCTCAGCTCCTACCAAAGGTTCAGACAAAGAATGAGGAAAAGAGAGAGGATAGCCCAGCACCTGTTTCTCTCCACCTGAGTTTCCAAACGTGTGGCGGAAGCCATTCTGTATGACATTTGAGATCCCTTCCATGCTGAAGCGCTAAAGGTAGTGAAAACATGGCAGAGAAAAAAAAATGGACAGAGAAAAGTTCAGAAGGCTAGCATCGATCAGCATTTATCACAACTGTAACAGTAAGACAAATGACAAAGACAAGCTCTAAGATGTATTTCAGCACATTTCTACTACTTTCATTCATCCACTAAGTTTTCATTAATAAAAAGCAAACCTTACAGTATCAGCTGAGCAGTATATCTACACAGAATTTAATTAAACAAGATTTTCCACACTTCAGATCCAAAATTTGTACTTTTGAGACTTGTATTTTAAGGTTTGCTCTTTCATTTCTAAACATACAGAACACTTGAAGTTCAGTTCACAGTACAAATCTTTAAAGCTTATGTTTGAGCAATACACCTCTAGAGACAACAGACACTGCTGATACCAGTTTTACAGATTTTAAGCATCTATAAGAAACATTTTTCAGAGGTAGTCCTTTTAATTCCAACCTCTTCAAAACATTTTATGCCTCCTTTTCCACTCCTGAAGCAACAATTAGCTATCACCTGTATTCCCCAATTTTTTTTTTGTCAGATAAAATATGCACAATTGGTTAATAAAGCATTCATGCTAATTTCAAGCTCCATTACATGAAACTCAAGTGAGGAAAAATTAATATACAATCCAACTGCAGTTTTCCTCACACATATTGTAATCCTTTTTGCTTGCAGGAAAAGACGATTAAAAAAAGAAACTGGAACCATTTTGACATTTAGGATTAAATATAAAACTCAGCAACTGGCAAGAACATAAAAAAAAGAAACTGCCAAGCTGCTGATGGAGGGCAAGCAGTACGATGCGCACACCTGAGCACACTTATCTAAATATATATATTTATGGGAAGAGGCGAAAAATGTGCTGGAATACTGGATTCATTTGTTTTCCAAAGCGCAAAAGGGTCAGTAAATAAAGACGCAGATGTTACCAAAGCCATCTCGAGTCTTCCAGGATATTCTGCTTAAAGGAACTGGGATCTTCATGACTTGAGTATTTTTCATTACTCTCGCTATGTGCTTGTGATATAAGTGTTGGAAGTATGAGAAAATGACTTACCCAAAGTCTGCATCAACGACAGAGAATTACAACCTGTATTTGTTCAAATTCAAATGATGTCTATTTATAGAAGAACTGATCTTCTCAGAATATGAAAATGTAATCCTATTTCCTATTAAATCCTATTAAAGTTTTGTATTTAAATGAGACTTCATCATAGTTTTAGCTAATAGGTAATTAATTTTATTAACAAAAGCTCATTCTTCACAAAGTAATCCAAATAGACACTCTTTGCACTTCTTGAAAAAAAAAAAAGGAATGTTGAAGGAAGAAACTTACACCTTTGTTACTGACTGAAGGTTCCCAAATCTGTGTAGATAGTTGAAGTTGTTTTCAAAGGAACCACATGTATTAAGCTTACAGTCTATCTGGGAGATAATTAGTTTAATTCATCTAAGGAAGCAATCTGACACGTACATCTTGAAGCAACCAAACCTGAGAATTTTTTTTTTTTTACAACAGAACCAAATGCTTTGGTTCTTGAAAGCATTATTCAAGCCTCTAAACTTGAAAATAATGAGAATAAGTAATGAAGCACCTGAGTCAAGTTTCAAAACCAAGTAACGAGGTTCTTTTTTTCTAGTTAGAATACCACTTTTTCTTTGTCTGTGACTGAGAGCCAAAAAGGAGTACATCTCAACTCTTTGATTTGCTGACGCAAAGGTATAAAAATTCCATATTGTTTTCCAGACATCCACTTTCTCTGAGTTTCATTAAAACTCAGCTGTACACAAAAAGAATGGCTTTTCATCTAGATTGGTAAAGATTTTCACATTTACATAAAATGCACTTAGTATAAATGGCAAAGATTAGCACAATTCCATGTAAAGATGCAAGTGTATCAGTTAACTACTATAATTTAGTAAACATTGTTCAGACCTTAACACAAGGCTTAGCAAATTTGTCCAGTTTTTTTCACTTGCAGAAAGGGAAAAACAGAGACCAAATTAAATCTGTTGGTACAACACCAGCCAGGAAATCAGAACTGCTTTGTGACAGTTCCTTTTGGACAAGATGAACTACTACATTTGGATCATATCACAATTATCCCATTCTATAAGTTTATAAGATAGATTTTGAAGAATTAAATGAATAAACATTTTTCATGAAACATTATGTTTGACAAATAAACTTCTTAAGCAAAACTGAAGCTTTTTTTTTTGGGTCTTAGCCAGACCCTCAATAAATCAAGCACATTTTCTGTATAAGAGAAGCTTAGGAATTCTAATAATGTCCCATTTCAAATTACACTGGACAGATAAGACAAAATTACATTGACAAGATAATGACCTAACTTCTCTCATTGTCTACCTCGAATGTATACATATTTTTCATTTTTATGTTTTTCAAAGTCAGTTTGAAAGATATTTTTCCTTCTGTTGCTATGTCCTTCAAAGAATAAACCAAGTTATTTCCTCTCTGCATTAAATATTGGCCTTACCTTAATCTATTATTGGAGGTAACAACTTCGACACAGGTTTCAGAGACTCAGGGTAAGATTTACTTTTTTCTAGCCTCAGGTCAATGTGATTAATAAATACCTGAACAGCTCCATCAATAATACTGGATTTCCTATAAGACTAATTGTGGTAAACATACTGAAATTCACATTGTAAAACCAAATGAAACAGATGGATGAGCTTGCCTCATCTGATAATAGAACACACAGCACTACATCAAGAGACAGCATTATTGGCAAGAAAAGTATACTGATTCCAGGCAAATGTGCAAACACCTTATTCTTAAAAAGAAATGTGGAAGAGCAAAACATTATATCAAAAGGTTATATCAATGTATGGAAAAAAGATTAAAAAAATAAATAGGAAGTGCCTAAGAGTTTTGTTTGTGAATAAAGGCATAAAGATGTACTAGTTATCTTGGTCTAATCAAGAACTATTACTTTTCCATAGGAAAGAACGAAAAATATTCTGAATTTAACAACAGTTATGAATATATTCTTACTGTTCCAGGCATATGACCTCTTTCTTGCTTCCCATTCTGAGGACTACCATTTTTCAGCTTCTTTTTCTTCTTTGCTGTTTCTTTGTGCTCTCTCTGTTTATTTTGTACTTCGATGAGGACAGAAATGAAGCTGTTTTTCACTTCCTTCTCGAACTCCAACTCATCTCGCAGTGCCAACTGCTGTACCAGCTCCTCAGAATAATCCTTAATAGCAGTCTCAATTTCTTCTAGCAGTTCATTTAACTCAGCAACAGACAATCTTTTTACTCCTGTAAATAGTTAATAGAAAAAGCAACCTGTCAAGGCTCTGAGCATGAGAATATACACAGGATGACATGAAAACAATACCCTGACTTTTTTTCAAAACAACAAAGTATATTCTAAAATTACACAGAACAAATCAATATTCATAAAGGAATAAGTTCATCATAGAAGAAACTAGATTAGTAAAAAGTGAATTTTAAACTTTTTGCTTAGTTCTGAGAAATCTGATATAATTCACTAATACAAGGGGCATGCTGTAGTTAAGGAAGTTGAAGTAACCACTAAACTTGGAATACCGATGCCTTTGTTAACTATTACTTTCCTCCTGCACTCACTCTTCAGAAGAAGGCTTCTCCATATTTTCTTACCAAGCAGTCAATACTTTGGCATCATTGGAATCCGTGAATTTTTCACTTGTAGTAATACAGAAACTGGGAATACTCTGAGTGAGAGGATCCTCCTAGGGATATTGGCAAGGCATGCACACATCTTAATAAAAACAACAACAAGCTTTTATGATAAGATGTATTTAGTAGGGGAAAAAACCCAAAGCACTAACTTCCAAGTTTCTTTGCCTGGGGATTGTAATCAAAAGTATTGTCTGAAACAAAGACCTAGAATTAAAACTATCCAATAGGCTCATTTCCAAGCTAAAATCAGTACTGATAGTTTTGAAAAAGCATGAGTCTAAATTGGTCAAACCTACACCAGAAGCCTTTAAAAATGACAGTTCAGAAACTAAACCAACCCTTCAGATTTACAACTTAGAAGTACTACTGCTACAGACAATGAGTTATGACCATGAAGGTTCTCCTGAGGCTCACTTCAGCTCAACGTGAGAAAGCTTTTTGAGTACTGCTTTCCATTTCAGAACTCAAAATAACATCTGGCATGCTTAAACTAGTAAGTCTCAGATGCTATGTCAAAGAACACCACTTTCACTGACATTTGAAAAGCAGGCAGTTCTGATTACAATGAAGAGTACAATCCTTTTAAAGACACTGCATATGTGTTTGTAATTATTTGGTTATGTTTGATTAGTCTAGTAAACTGTTAGACAGGACAGTGCTCATGGGCAAGTGATGAAAAATACAGATAAATTCACAAACTACAGTACAGTACAGCTCTCAGAAGCATCAAAAGGTAGTAGGTGAAACATGATTTTCCCCCTTAAATTACAGCAGAGATAATTGAATGATTTGAGAAAGCTCCCTCTCACTTACCAAAGAAAATGCAATTAAACCTCTTAGGCCAATGAGCCTCAGTTTTTTCAGAGTAGCTTAGGTCTTAAATTCTGCTAGAAGACTAACAGTACAGTATGAGCATAGTACAGAATGGCAAAGGCTCTAAGTTTCAAGTAGATTGAACTGAACAATTCAACACATTTCCCATCCAAGAAGAGAGCTTTGATTTCTTGCTTGTAGTCCTAAAGATTAACACCTCTGACTTTTCCTACAGAAGACAGACTAAGCTTCCAGGAAATACCTGCTACCTGCAAAATTCAATGATGCTGACAGAACTCGGAAGCAGCTTTGCATATGAATAAAAGGTAGTAAGAGCTTTCCATAAAACAGTGACCTGAAAGATGTGAAAGCTGATTCTGAGGAGCTGGTGAAGCAAAGTTAAATTATCTGATGAAAGTAACTCAAGGAATTATTTGGTCAAGGCTGACTTTTTAATCCATAAAGATGCAGAAGAGAAGATGCAACAGAGAAGATGATATTTATTTTCCTTTTCCCCAGGCAAAGCAAAGTAAATATGGTATGAAATACACAGCAAGCTTCATTAGCTCCAAACCTAAGGACATATGGAACTGTCAGAAGAGCAGGAAGCCCTGCTGGGCAGGATATGCTATGCTTTCACATTCCTGAAATTTATGTTTTAAGACAGCTACAAGTCCAACCATGAAAATGGAATCTCCTCCATAAATCTGAAAGGTAGCAGAAGCTGTAAGGCATGTCACAAAAGGTCAGCTGGTTTTCTAAATCATCTGCAGAATTTATACTGCTGACCCAGACTAGCAGAAAGAAAGCCCCAAACTCCTATCACTTTCAAGTATAAATTTGACAAACTGTCAGATTAATCAAATTTCCATCATGAAATGGATTAATTACAGATCTATGTTTATAAGTAAATCAAAATGTTTTACTTAAACTATGCATGCAATTTCTCCTTTTATATAGAAAAGGGCAAATAATTTCCTTTGAACAGCAGAAGAGGAAGTATTTTTACTCTTAAGGTTTTCTGAAAGGGAATGGCAGAGGTGGAAATAGCTGGAGTCCTCAGGAAAAAAGCAATGGTTTCCTTACTTCTGCATTACTGTGTATCAAGATTAGTTGCAATGACTGAAACAGTACCAAAGAAACACCATTTCTTCTTCTACTGCATAGCTTTCAAGGGCTTCAGCTGATCTCCTTAAACAGGAGCAGTGTAACAGCCTAAGAAAGCATCTCACTTCAGAATATATAATTTAATAAATAAAAATAATAGGCATCCCATTATCTACAAAAGGACTTCATTACAGCAAATTGAGCTCCAACACAAATTCTATATAGTTTCATTGTCATTCTAAGTTAGGAGAGCTGACAAAGATACACCTTCTATTTACATTCTAAATCTACTCTCCCCTTTTGGGAGAAATCCAGTATTTTCAAAATATTCTTGGATGCAGATATTTCATAAGAGGAGTCACTATAAATGAAGTACGTGACAAGCACACCTATTAAACTATTTTCAATAAGTCTATTTCAATGAGACTAAATCATTTTCAGTAACTGTTTTTTAGAACAAAATACTAAATAAATACCACTTACTCTCCTCGTAGCTGTTGTTTGTACTGGATCTCTTGAGTGTTTGAATTTCCTGGGAAAGTATGGAGAGACGATCAGACTGAGTTGGTGTTTCATCGTCTTCGGGATCAGGAGATTCCTGCATCATTTCTTCTATTTCTTCAATCACCTTCAAAAAAAGACAGCCCTTATGAAAACTCACACTGCAGGAGAGACAGCTGCAATTTGAAGCAAACCTATTTAGAGATTATTATTATTTTTTACTTCCAAGTAGTACAGACGTTGCTAAGTGAAACTCATAGTGAGACCGAGTTCAGGAGAATGAATAAAATCACACTGGCATTTCCTCCCCATCCTCACTCTTTGAGAATAAGTGCACCTTTTCAAGGTACCTTACTCTCGCAGCTGTGTGGTGATCTCGATACAAGCAGTGTGTTGAAAGCACACAGCTATTTCCACATGAAGGTACACAAAGCTCTGCTTAAGAGAAGTGAAGTGTATGCTGGAATACCTTTCTGGAGGATTCAGTCAAAGGAAAACAAAACAGCAACAAAATCAATGAGGTTTTTTTTATACCCTCAAATTTCACTACACTTCTCTAAGCAAAACTCTTGTGTACTTTTATGGATGCCACTTTCAGAGAAAATTCAGCACATACGGAACAAAGATGACATTTAAAAACACCACCCAAAATCATCTACTGCAAATGGAATTCTGTGCTCGCAGCTCCTTGAAGTCTGAATGTTTTTCTCCATATCTCTGTTAACACGGCAAAACGTTCCTGTTAATCCAGCACATGGATCAGAATGGAAGATCTCCATGACACGATTAGCAGAAAAAATAGTATCATATCATATCATTATATCAAAATATCATTTCCTCAGAGCCATCTAAACCACAACCCTTTTTCTTTTTTTTGCTATTATATTACATTGAATATATTATATAGCATTTGCTTGCTTTAACTTTGACATTAACTTTACTCAAAACAGTAATTCTGAACAGAGCATAAATCCATGGATCCGGAAAAGAAGCCTTTAGATGCCAAGTAATTCAAACGCCTACTAGCAGAACTGTTAGTTTGCTCTCATATAGGCAAAAACTTCAGAGAATTCTCACTAACCACAAAGTCATACACAGATATGAATGCCCACACTGTCAAGCTGGGAAACTACAAACGTTACAGTAATATTAATATACTGAAAATGTTTTGGCTTCTTAGCCCACATATTTAATTTAGTAGTAGTTCTGACTTGTTTGTGACAAGAAGGGTATAAAGATTTCAAAGACCCTGACTATCATATTGACCTCATCTTCAGCACTGGAATACCTTTTCAAATCTGAATAATATCTCACACATTACTAAGACTAAAAAAAACCCAAGAACCAAAACCAATCAAGACAGTTGGCTCCTGTAAACAGCAAGGAAGAAGAATACAACGTAATTACAGGTGAAAAGAAAATACTACAATATCACCACTGTGCTGAAAAACGTACCTGTTCTGCTGTGAACAGTGGTTCATCATTGATGCAGGAAACAATGATGGAATGCATATCCAGCTGTTCTCTCAGCTCTTCATCATCTGACAGGTCAAGGTTTAAGTTATCATTTACCTAGAAAGCATGAAAATTGAACACACACAAATAGAAATACATACAGAGAAATTAAAAACCAAAAAACAAAAGGGGAACTAATATCGAGTTGCACCAACAAAACATCTTCCTTGCCCCTAATACTGGTATCAATGCTTTTTGCTGTCTAGCACCCAGAAACTGAAGCATCTCAAGCACTCAAATAGTTAAGAGAGGTGTCACTCTTGAAAGATGAAGAACTCAGTATTCAAAGACCACATACACAACGTCACGTTGATATCTGCAGGGAAAGCTGTCAGCCCAGTGTAGATATTTAAAACAGGCAGTTGCCTTAAAAGACGACTGACATTATTCAGTGTGGATTGGAAACCCACGTAGAATAAATAATATTACACATTTGTGATTTTATGTGCTTTTAGAATTTGACTTTTTCACACAATGAAAGCAACATAAAAAGTTGTTCCAAAAATAGAATGTTTCCTTTAGTCCCCTCCTTCATCAGTCGTATATATTTTACTCTCATACTCTGCCATATTATAGCTTATTTACAAAGTTGCTTCTTTTTCTCCATTTTGTCCGCTATTACATTCCAGCCAAAACAACCTAGAGAAGCTAAAATCATCTGAAAGCACACAATTCGTATTTCTTCAGACATCAGAAGGAAGGCAGGTGTCCTCTTTTTTCCAGAATCTGGACTAGCCACACAGTGACAGGCCTCCACTTGGAACATCTGCTCACCCACCACACAGACACATCCCAGTTACGACATTTGTTCATGTCTGCAGTCCTGAAATGGTCAACATGTACGAGATGGTAAGCAAGGATAACAGCACATCCAGAAGGAGGTCAGCTCCTCCTTCCTGACATCCCCAGAAACAACATTTTGAGAGATTCACAGAATATATTCTGATGGTTAGGCTAATAAACCACTTAAAACAGCCCAAAGCACAGCTGACGCCAACAGGCCCACCTGGCAGTGCACCCAGCCACGCTGCGTGCCCATTTCTGTCCTCACACTCCCACTCCTTGCACTGGCAGCTTAGGCTTTTGCACCCGCCGAACAGATCAATTCAGGCAACAGCATGTCTAAAAGTAATCTAACAATAAGATAATAAAAGCAATTACGCAATGCTGTTCCTTGCACCACTGCACAACACTTCCTCCCAGCTTCCCCTTTTGCTGTCACAGCTACGTAAAAGTATTCAGAGATCTGTGATGTCGAAGCAACAAAGATTTGATGAATCAACCTCATTCACCTTATGTCTTTTCCTCCTAGAAGAGGAAGAGAAATAACTCAAGCACAAATCCAGTGGCATATTTTCCATAGCTTCAAACGCATCAAGGAAGCATTGCTTAGCCATTAGCATTCATTGTAAGAAAGTTAAAATGAGCTACTAGCTGGTCCATATGTGCTGTCACATATCCAGAAGCACTGCTGAAACAGAGAAGTAGGAAAAGAAATGGTACTGAATGCCTCCCAGCAGATGGGCTTCAGACATCCGAAGGCATGCCAGGTGGAGTTGAAGCTGAAAAAACTTGAGCTATGTTTAATTTATAAACTATTTTCTTTTCTACTGCCAGCACACCTAAGATTCTTTATAATCCAGCAACACAGCTTCCTATTTATGCAGTTCCTTCATAATTCCCTTACGCAAATTCCATTCAATGTTTGTATATTGTAACTGGTTAGTTATTAAGAAATCAGCCTTCCAGTCCACCGTTTCAGTCACATAACACAAACACAGCACAAGAGGCTGCAACTGTTTTTAACTTGAAATGTAAGGATTTAATTACTCTAAAACCACTTAGAAAGTCTGAGTATGCTATTAATCAAAATTAGAATATATGTAAGTCAAAAATCAAGAGATAATCACCAGACTCCAACAGAGGAGGACACAGAAGGCTCTGCAGGGGGAGATGGTGAAGTGCTCTTCTTTTTTTCTGCTACCCTTTTCACCAGAACAATCACTGCTCGTCAGCATAAAAAGTAGCTATGAATTCCTTAATGGACGGCAGAAATCGAAGCATTAATCTATTCTCAGGCTACACACCGAGATATTTTTACAACGTAATCCAACTTCACCATGCTTAAACAACTCGTTCCCTCAGAAGACCTGAGAGATGAGAATTCTTCCTAGCTTTCTTCCTCAAGTGTTTTAATCCACTTGTAAGAAGCTCAGAGGACAACCTCTTCCATAAACCTCACTGAAACTCTTCCTTCTCTAGGAAACTATTCATTTGTTAAATAAGAAAGCCAAAACAGAACTAAGTTGTGCATCTGTTCTCCTTGGTCTATTTTCCCATTAAAGAATCACTTCGGTCTCCAAATGAATGCAGAATGAGATCAACTTTTAAAAAGTCCATACGAGATTTCCTAAATCAGAACACTCCTTTTTTCCTTCCTTACCCAGAACATTCTTCAAAATGAAATAGAGAGGAGAAAGAGCTTCAGATAAAACTTTTTCACTATACAACTGTCTACCATGCCGTAGTCTAAGTAGCACTGGCCTCCAAAGGCCTCTATTTAGCCCCACATCACTCCAACGCAAGTAGAAGCAAAGAATCAACAACTGTTTTTCTCATGTCCAATATCCAACAGCCTCACGTCTAATATAAAGCAAAATATTTTAATCTATTTAGTAGCAAAAGTCCTTAATACAAATTGCTTTATTTCCCTGCTGAGTGTAAGAGATTCAAAAAGGGTATTTCTGCAGATTGGAACTTACCCCTTTTTCTGAAAGGTTCAGAGTTGGCAAATGCAAAGCTCTGGTGTGGGAAGATTTCCAGTCAACCGGCATTACGTTACCATAATTATCAGTCAAAGCATTCCAAATCCTGGAGAAAGGAAAAGAAGAATTACAGTGTACAACATAGCACAGTAAGAATACCTGGAATGGGAATATCTCCCTGTCAATGAGCATCAGTTGTCCTCCCTAAATATTCATCTGCAATTTACTGACAATATTTTTATTACGCTCTGAAGTCAAGAAGCCAAGCTTTTTAATAAACATCAATTATTTCTCATTTTAAATCCAAACTTTAGGCAGAGCAGTATAGTAAAGCAAGGTAAAAAAAAGACACAGCCTTACTGCTAATTATATAACTCCACTCAAAATCTTCCTGAGGAGAGGGCGAGGCTTTCCCTATTGAAACTTGAGCTCCACTAGAAATTCTTTTCCCACAGTTGTTCCTGCCTTCCTTGCCTCCTGCAGTTTAATGTCAATAAGTAGCAGAGGCTGACAGTAACATCTGAGCCCAACCCCTATTTATACAGCTCGCTTTAGCTTTCAAAAAGCTCCCCCCCCCCCCCCAATTTATCACAGAATAACAAAGTTACAAGAATTTTTGCTTTATCCAGCAGTACTCTCGCTGACCTCTGCTCACCACTCTTCTTTTCAGCTCATTTTAATCATTCCTACATACAAGGGGTTCGCACAAACAGTCCTACTCTGCTACAGCAGTTCAGATCTTGGACCGCCCAGAAGCACTGCGGTGTGGGTGCATGCCTGGAGTGCTTGCCTAGCCAGGCTCATAGGGCAAGCAGAGCCTCAGCACTGAGCAATGCCTCTGACTCACAGCTCAGTGATGACCTCGCTGCTGGTACCAGACAGCCAGGCATCTGCTGAGGGGCTTTTTTTGCCCCTTCTCTTGAAATAGGACATCCAACCGAGCTAACACAAAGTAAAAGAAACACCGCAGCGTTTCTAGTGAAGTAATCTGAGAGTGAAATTTACCATAAGGTATAACAATTTCTAAAACGAAGTTAAAAGGAAGGCAGCACAGGCCTGAAGCGCTCCATTGCTGAGGGGAGAAAGCAACGAGCACGGCTGCAAAACTCGGAGATGCCGTTCCCCGTCTGCTTCCCATACTTTTCACGCGTAATTCCAAACGTGCGTTGGGCCAGAAGCCACGCCAACCAGGGACCCGGCGAAAGCGGGGTGCAACGTTAGGCCCGTACCCGCAGGCCCAGCGGCGGAGCACAGAGGGGCACCGCGCTCCCCGCCGTTCCCCTCGGGCCGGACCGGGCCTCCCCATCCGGCCGCAACGCGGCCGCTCCGCTCCCCCTCTCCCCGGGCCTGCACTCACTCGTCGTCCTGCAGCGCGCTCTGCTCCGTGAGGGGCCGCAGCGGAACGCGGCTCTCGCCGCAACCGGCAGCGCGGGCCGGGGGGGGCTCGAAGCAGAGAGACAACTTCGCCCCCAGATCCCAACCGCCTTTGTCGCCTCGGGCGGCTTCGGGAGCGCTCCCCGCCGAGGGCTGGAAGCCCGAAAAGTCCTGCCAGTCCCCCGGGTCTCGCTGCGAGGCCGCCGCCGCCATCGCCGCAGCTGGAGACGCCGGGCTGCGCGCCCCCGGCCACGGCTCCGGGCGCTGCGCGCTCCCAGCGGCTCCGCGGGGTTGGGGGGGAGGAGGCGGGACGCGTGACGGGCGGGCGGAGCGCGGGCGCGTCGGCCGTGGTGGGCGGTGCCTTTACTCCGATACCGCCGAGACGGAAACTGCGGGCGGCGGAGCTACGGGGCGCTGCTTGGACTGGCGGAGCCGCCCGCACCCGCCCTCTGGGCTTCCCGGCTGCTCCGGGCGGGGACCCTTCAGCACTTCTCGGTTCGAGGCGCGCACGGCACCTCGCTGCCTGCCCTGAAGTGGCAGCTCCCTGAGGTGCCCTCATCGTCGCTTAGATGCGGTGGAAGCAGAGGCTCTCTAAAGGAGTTGTGTTAACACAGTTGATTCCAAGTGACAACCACAGGCCTGAGGCTGCAGTAGTCACAGATAACCCGAGCTAGAAGGACCATCGAGGCCAACCGGGGTCATCCGATCCCCGGCTCCACTCAGTAGCACCCAAAGTTCAAACCCTACGTCTGAGTGTTGTCCAAATGATATTCCAAAGCATGCCACATTCAGCTTTGAGCCCCTCAGTACAGGAGATCTAATGGGTTGAACGTGTCCAGAGAAGACCAGTGAACCTAGTGAAGGGACTGGAAAACAACACTTAGGAGCAGCTGGGGGAACTGGGGCAGTTCAGAGAAAGAAGGCTGAGGGGAGACCTGGATCCCTCCAGCTGCCTAAAAGGAGCTTGTTGTGAGGGGGGTGTTGGCCTCTTCTCACCCAGCAAGTGATGGGACACGAGCCAACAGCCTCAAGTTGCACCAGAGAAGGGTTAGGTTGAATATCAGGAAGAATTTCTTTGTGGTGAGGATGGTCAAGCATAGGAATGGGCTGCATGGGGAGGTGGTACAGTCTCCATCCCTGGCAGTATTTAAGAGATGTGTGGGTGTGGCACTAAGGTTTAGTGCTGGGACTCGGTAGGTTCGGTGGATGGTTGGACTTGATCTTGTACATCTTTTCCAACCTCAATCATTCTGTATTTCTAGGTTTCTCTGCTTAACTTCTGTTTGTTTTGAGCCTTAAGTTTCTTTTCATTTTTCCCACTTGGTGTTTAGAAAGAGACAAAGCATCTCTGATCTACATAGGCATTCCAAATACAATCTTTTCTGATACTGATGATACTGCAAAGGAGGCCAGGACTGCTTTGAGTGTTCAGATGTGGATGCCCCATCATTTTATACATTAGCATAGAGTTATTTCCTGCTCTATGCAGATGACAAAGCAAGGTCTTCACAGGCAGCATTTAAAGATAGTGCTCTACAAGACAGCCTTCCATAGACATAGTCAGGAAGGAACAAAAATGCTGGATCAGGCAAATAGGTAAATGAATGATCCAAGGGATGGAACACCTTCCCTATAAGGACAGGCTAAGAGAGCTGGAGCTGTTCTGCCTGGAGAAGAGAATGCTCTGGGGAGACCTGAGAGTGGCCTTTCAGTATCTGAAGGGGGGTTATGAGAAGGAAGGGGACTGCCTCTTTATCAAGGTCTGTTGTGACAGGACAAGGGGAAGTGGTTCGAACACGAAGAGGGCAGTGTTAGGTTGGATATAAGGAAGAAATTTTTTTACAGTAAGGGTAAAGGTCAGGTTGGATGAGGCCCTGGGCAGCCTGATCTAGTATTAGATATGGAGGTTGGTGGCCGTGCCTGTGGCAGGAGGGTTGGAGTTTGGTGATCCTTGAGTTTCCTTCCTACTCAAGCCATTCTACAATTCTATGATTTTTAGGGTGGTGAGGCACTGGCACAGGTTGCCCAGAGAGATGGGTGCCCTGTCCCTGGAGACATTCAAGGTCAGGCTGGATTGGGCTCTGAACACCCTGATGTAGCTTTAGGTGTCCTTGTTCACTGCAGGGGAGTTGGACTAGATGGCCTTTGAGGGTCCCTTCCACCTCAAACAATTCTATGATTCTACAAAGTCCTTGAAGGGTCAAATTGTGATCCCACAGCCCTTCTATAGGACCTTGTGTCACAGTCCTGTGTGATTGTGGGAGGTATGGCTGGACCAGATGGAGTGAACATCAGAGACAGAACTTTATTTTTGATCGCACTTCAGTGTGAAAATTCTTTAGTGTAGAAACCAAAGCTTTCTGTAACTGCAAACAGTTCTTCTGCAGTACTTTCTGAACTGTTCTGATCGAAGACAATAAATGACTCATCATAACATAAAGATCTAAACGAATGTCTCAAGGATGAGCGTGTGGAAGTAGTAAATATGAAGATTTAAGAAAATAGACAGCAGTAGGTTTAAAATTTTTTTTTATTGTGCTGCCAAGAGCCAAATTACAAGAAACCGCCTTACAGTTAAAAAAGTAAACAAGCAATCTGCTGAACCGCAGTGCACTCCGAGTGCCACATATGCATCTATTGTTCAGAAAATTATATCTGCATTTCTCTTACAAGAGCACAACAGGAACCAAAGTAAAAGAGTGTAATGGATACAGCACATAGGATAAATCATATCTTTAAAATAATAATAATAAAATAATAATAATAAAAAACATTTTACACCATGTCCTATATCCTGCTAATATTTTCAGAATATGGCCTTGATTGTAAAACAAAAGCAAGCATTTACAATTTCTGGATAAAGACTGCTTACTCTTATGCAAGGAATGGATGTCTCGTCTTGACAAGATCTTTGTAGTAACTGGACAGAAACGTCTCTGTTTCAATATCAGATTGAGTACAAAACGCTGGGGAGACCACATTTTTTCTTATTGGTGGTTGGAAATGGAAGTTACATAAGCAGAAAAAATGTTGACCCTTAATGATACACCTATTTTTTGCTTTGATGCAAACAGCTAGAACACCTTTTTGATATTCTAAAACAAACAAAAAAATTGTTAATCTTCAGATTAATAAATTAGGTCATTATAATAATAAATTAGGTTTTTTTTTTCTTTTCAGTTTTTAAAGTTCAGCAACCTCTGACCAAGTATTTACAACAATACTTGAGAGTTCCTTTACAAAAAATACATTTTCTTTTCACATTAAGCATACTGGGTATCTGTGTCTCTTATGACAAGCATTTGTAAAAGAAAAAAGGCAATGCACAAATGGGTAATTAGTATAAAAGTGCCAAGACCTGTTTGGAAAGTTAACATTGTATTATACAGCCAGAGTTATAAATGAGGCAAGCTACAACAAACTTCCAGCTTAATGTGGACAATATTCCAGTAGTTGTTTCAAACAATTGTTTGAAAAAAAAAATAATAAAGAAATAAAAGAAAGAAAAAAACAACAGAAAATCCAGGAGCTGATGGTGTTATTCTATGGAGCTGATTAGTGCTGCATGTATATTGTCATCAGTGTCTCTAGCCAATGCATTCATTAAAAAGCCTTTTTAAGGCTAAGCAGGAAAAGAAAAATAAGAAACACCCTGAAATGTAGCAAGTAGCAAGAGCAACGCTTACTGCTATAATCGTGCACGTACTGTACACACGCAAACACAAGAGTGCACACACACACGCACACACACACAAACACTTTCAAATCAAATCAAACTGTAGGTAGAATGAGATGCTCTTTTCTCGTCTTTTCTAAACTCACAAGTGATTAAGCACTGATATGGAATGCCTGTTTATCTGTTTCTGCTCTGGGTAAAATCTCTCTCAGATAAAAATACATTCAACAAGAAAAAAAATAGAAAAAATATATACTGTATACATAGTATTTTATATATACAGTATATATACGTATAGTGTACATACACATGCATGTATATATACATACGTATACCTACATGCATTTGTATATACATATATATACACAAACATACAAATACTTTTTGTTGTTTTTAGCATAATTATATTTACATAAATATTCCTATAATGCTAAAGTTTAAAGAAGCATGATCTCCTTTTTTTTTCTGAGCTTCAAAAAAGGTGCTTGAGTAATATACAATTAAAATTAAGCAGCTTCCTAGCATGGAAGTAGTTTCTAAATCTGCATACCAGTAAATAAGAACATCAACAGGAAAAAAAAAAAACAAACCAACAACCTTAAAACAGTCTCTTTTTTACTCTCTTTTAAGCAAGAGCTTTGTCCAACAAAAAAATAGTTTTCCTTCTCCTGTATGAACAACCAGAGATTGATATCAAATAACAAAACGAAACCACAACAGACAGACAAACAAACAAAAGCCCCTGGAACTGCATGGTGTTCTTGACTTTTCCTTCCTTCCTTCAATACTGCTGTCAAAAGATCCAGTGCTCATTTCAGGAATTACTTAGGCCTCAGTCATTTGCTAACTCTGCCAAAGTCTGGCTAATCTAGCCAATCAGCTTTGAAGAAAACAAAAATAAAACAAAAAACAAAAAGCAGCACAAGGTATAATTTTGTACATCCTTAATAAACCCACCCTTTATTTTCTGCTATAACCTTTTCCTTGCTATTTCATTAACTACCGCAGCTTCTCAACATATAGAAAAATACTTGCAGCTACACCACACCTGTGATGTGACAAATTCTGTTCTATATTATTGTAGCAACAGCTGGAAAGAAAACATCAGACCTTTGTATTTTTTTTTTTTACCTGGGGTTAGGATTTGCTGCAACAGATGCAATTTCAGGACAACAAGAAAAGCCACTGTCCTGCTGCTTGGCAGTATTTATTCATTTTCTTCTCCAGCCAAGCATGACCAGCTTTTCTTCTCTGAAACTTCCTTTTACCTCATTGCCTACCCCTAGCCCCTGATTCCCCCTCCCAAAAAAACTCTATAGCTATGTTACAAGCAAATACACCTTAACAAGTTTTAAAACTTTGGTTCTAAGAAAACACTTGGTCAGTTATCTCAAGGAAAAGTGGGAATGCTTTTTCTGGCACATTGCAGGAGTCAGAGCTCATCCCAGTAAGGTCTTAGAGCTGTACATGTAGTCACAAACCCAATACAATCCACTAAGCAAGTGCACAATTCTAGCTTTATTTTAATAGCAGACTTAGTCTCTCTCTCTCTCTCTCTCTCTCTCTCTCACTCTCTCTCTATCTCTCTCTCATTCTTAAATCCTTGGTAAGGGTGCAATTCTTCAAACTGTCTGATAGAAATTATCTGCCTGTAGGTTGTTCTGTTTCTGCATGCTGTAAAATCCGCTGTATCTTGAATCCGGGTCTGCAATTCTTAGCATCCTCTGAGAACTGTCCACCTGGACCATGGTACCTTTCTTGCAGTCCACATACACCAGTTGATTGTTTAGGCAAGATGGCTGTTAAGACAGAAAGAGAACACTGAATCAGTTATTTTTTTGTTCTGTATTTGACCCACAGTTAGCAGATGTCTGTGGTACAAACCCATAAACACAAAGGGAAATCAAACTGGCAATGAAACAGTTTGGACTCTTGCTAAGCTTGGTAAAGGTTTATGCCAAGCACAATAACAAACCAACAACCTCTTACAAATCACTATTTTTCATCTTCTCAGTAAAGTTCTGGTATTCTCTTTTCCCGGTTAAACTGTTATCTATTAGTCTCCCACTACGCAAGGGCTTAAACTTGTTGCCTCAGAGGTGCAGGAGGTTGTTTCCAAGACTTTAATAGCCTCTTTATAGCTGATCGTTTTCAAGAACGTTTTGTTCCTGGTGACAGTACCACTAGGATAATGGGAGAGATTTCTTTTATTTTTATTCAAGCAATTGAAGTTGATTGTCTCCTCCATTAAACGTGCGATTCTGTTACCTTAAGGAGCAATTCTATGGAAACCAGTTGACTCACAGGTAAGAAAAGCGTTTACAACAAAACAAGGAAAAAAAGCCCACAAAATAAGGCCACATTTTACAATATTAAAGTGCTATTTTATGTGACAAGGAGCAGGAACGGCAGTAGACAAGATCTCCCATTTATTTCCTAGACTAAATTTGAGAATGTATAGCAGAAATGCAAAATCTCTCAGAGAATTGTGGAAAAACCTGTCATTCCTGACAGAGAAACAAGCAGTATGTTTTCTTCAACAATGTACCCATCTTCAACTGGATCCCATGTGTCATTGTCCTTTAACGACCAATTCTTCTAAAGCTCTTCAATACAATTATCTAATCCTGTATGCTATTATATAGCTTAGTACCAATGTGTCGATTTTTAGATTAACATCAAACGTATATATATTTTTTCTGCTTTCTCAGCATATTTAAATATCTACAAGCTGCAAAACCTTTCTCCTACAGCCATCGTAAAGAAAGCAGAAAGATGACATGAAGCTTAAAGGGCATAATGAAGCATGTACTCCTCTGAAAAGTAGTTCCAACCCCAAAACTCCTAGGAACAACCAGGATTGTGGGAATATTTTTGCTCAAAATACTAAATTATTTTATTTCATTAGCATCAGGAAGATAAAAGAGATGAAAAGCTATATAGTAATGGTTTATAATATCAGTAACAACTCCAGAAAAAAATAAAAGATATCCTCTGAAATAGTACACTCGACTATTAAAAGTGCCATTTCATGGGATTGTGTTATCACTGGATAGGCTGAACAACAGTGTTTAGTCTATGATATTTCTAGTATAAATAAAATCTGTAATAAAAATCTTTATTGGTCTCAAATTCATTAAACTTTTTGCAACCAACCAGTGATTTTATGTTAAAATTGTCCACTACGATGCAGTTATTAGAAAATGTGATGAACATTACTGGTAGTTATGGTACCTGATGTTGGACAATACTTTGAAAGAAGATGGAAGTTTAGAAAACAAAGCCGTTCTCCCAGGTGATGACTGCAGATGAGAACTGCATACAATTATGTACACACATATAAAGTTGGGAATTTTTTTGGATTTTTTTGCTGAACTTGATTTCTATCCAGTCTCCACTCATCACTGCATCAAGCAAGAAATTACTGGCATTCATTCGATAATGAAAATAATTATTCAGGAGATTAAATAAACACCACCAGCCTCAAAGGTATAAAAAGGATTCAGGCTTAAATGAAAAATAACTGAATTTGTATGATGTGAATTCAACTGCATCTCACAGAATATTCTAGTCAATCTCATTTCTCAGAAAGGTGAGAACCTGGAAATAGGCATGAATATGGCACCTTTGTTGGAGCTTTGTAGCAGGACACTGGAATCCACTGCTTTTTCTGATTGATGAGCAGAAAGACAATGATTACTAGCAGAGCTATCGTGATTGGAACTGTCACCAAGGCAACAGAGCTAACTGACGCATCTTCACTGGGGTGTGGTCCATTTCCACTTCTGTACTCTCCCTGGAGATGATTCATGTCTGCAAGACAAATGTGGGCATTTGACATTAGTAATGATAAATGGGCCCTTATCCATAAATAATATAGAAGTCTTAGTCACAAGCCTTGTCATTTTCATGAATTTGGACTTCTTCTCCTGAAATGTCCCTTTTTTATATATAAATTAGAATAACTGAAAGCTAGTACTTGGAGTAGTGACTGTATTAGCCAGGAAAAGGCCATTAAAAAGAGGAAATTGGATGGAATCTAAAGGAGCAATAATAAGCAACTGTGACAGCTCAGTTGCATTCACTTCATCATATCTGATCACAACCAAATTCCCACTCATAGAAAACCTATGCCATATTTCTGTGCAGCAGAAAACCTGCTAGTCCTACAATGAAAAGGTTTTTTTTTTAACCATTTTTAGTTTTTTTAAGCTGATAGAGCAGTTCAGTCCTGTCTGTTCTCTCCTGTTAAGAAATTATTACAATACTTGCACCACTCAGCCTGCGAAAACAGTCCACTGGCAGTCTAATAGACTCAGTTTTTCATGTAATTTCAAAGCATGATCACTTTCAGTGACAGTGTTCCCACACAGTTTCCAGTGAGCATTTACAGCTTCTCAGCCAGGATTGACACAAGCCAACTAAGAATGCCTCTGAAACATGAAAATGTTGCAATTATAAAAAGCGTAACTCTATAGTTTTGTAAAGTAGTTATATTTCAGGTATTTTTTCTCCTAGCCAACAAGTAGTAGTATGCTATGATTTGATACTTGGATACAGAAAAAAATATATGCAAATTTGAATAGTCCTTCAATTAGAAAAAGTTAGCAAATAGAGTGACATACAGTGTTTTCCCCTACCCTGTAGGGTAGTGTAGTTTTAAAACCAAAGATGGATTTACACCATTAGACAATTTTAAAAGTCATATGTCATTACACTGAAGAGTTCTGATCCTCAGCCCTTTTTCTATGATATATTCAGTGTGGGACTCAAGAGTATGGGGTGAGACTCTTTTAAGTGGTGTGCAGAATAGAATAGGGGGCAATGGACAAAAACTATAACACAGGAAGTTCCATTCAAACATGAGGAAGAGCTTCACTGTTAGGGTGATGGAGCTGGAACAGACTGCCTAGAGAGGTTGTGGAGTCTCCTTCTCTGGAGGTAGTTAAGAGTCATCTGGACACTTTCCTGTGCAACCTACTGTAGGGAACCTGCTTTAGTAGGGAGTTGGACCTGATGATCTCCAGAGGTCCCTCTCCAACACCTGCAATTCTGTGGAGGTATTGTACGTTCTTGTTTTTATCTTTCAATACAAGAATGTCAAATGGACCAAATCAAAGTTCATTGATGCCTATGGCATAACAGCATCCTGCTTTCTAGCTTGTGTATGAAAAAGACACTGCAGAATCATTCCTCATTCACCAGTTTATCATATTCATAACTGTACAGAACTCTGTCTTATCAACACAGATGTGTCTTCCAAGCTGCCGATGTAATGATAATGAGATCAAATTGCTTAAGTATACTTTAATAGACTGAGTTCTCTTTGCTCAAAACGAATACATTTAACAGTTACAGTACTGAATAATATTCTCAGATAACCATCTTTTTCAAAGCATTACACAGATGCTACCAGAATTGAAAGAAATAAGCACATTAAAACATGGGGAATAGTCACAGATCTAAGTTAGCCCCATTTATATCAGATCTTACCTCTGTGAATGTGGATGATGTCATTCTCACTTGGTGTTGACCAGTTTGGCACTTCTAGTTCAACATCTCCTCGATGATTTGTCTTCTCAATAGGGATGTTAGTAGGTTCAGGTACATACATCTCTGCAAAATGAGATAAATGTCTTTCACAAATTACAAGCTTCTTAATTTTCTGGTGCTGCTCTTAATTCAGTAGATATGTCTGGCTATCTGCAGTGCTTTGTATTACGAATCTTTTCATTTGTTTTAGAATTTTCACCATTACAGCTATAGGATTTGGTTTTAATTCGAATTAATATCCTTAATTTGTGTTAAAAAATTTCCGCTGTATACAAGATACATGCATGTTGCCATAATCATTATACTAATGTAAAAGGAATAGTCCTGCAAAGAACGTTTTGCTTTTTAAAATACCATTTCAGAATAGATGGCTAAGGCTTGCTTAGTGATACTAGATATCAAAAATGCCAAGCCAGGGCTACAGCCTTCCAGCTGATACATAACTGAATTTCTTTTTCTTTTTCTTTTTCTTCTTTTTTTCCTCTCTTATAATCCCCAAAGTAGGAGAATTGAAAGAGAGGCTACTGTTGAACTGTCCTGCCAGAAGGAGTTACTAGCTGACTCAACAAGAAGGCAAACACCTGCAAAAATGTCAGGAGCAGCTGTAAAAAACAGTTGCAATTCTTATGCCCCTTGTGTCCACAGCTAAAACAATTTCATATTACATACATATCAAGTTAAAATACGTTAATAATGAAATATTTGAAAAGTAGTGACCTAGAAGGGACAGAAATGTTAATTACTGGGCAAATATGCAGAAGTGCAAAACTCATTTTCCTACTTGATTATTTTCATAACTTTGTATACCAGCAAACAGCAGAAGTAAAAAAAAAAAAAACACATCAATTTTTGAATCCGCAGTTCTGAGAGTAAGTAAAATTCAAACTATATGTTTGCACAATGTGCCTATCTGCTATCCATTTTCCTGAAGCCTAAATGTCTCCATGACATCATTCAATATGGACTGATGTTAAAAAAAATAATAAAAAACCTGATTGTCAGTTGTGGAAAAGAGCACTATAATAACCTAAGTTGTTACATCGCATTACCTGGGCACATGGGACAGCAGCTTCCCTCCACATTGATGGGTTCAGCACAGGGGAGGGGTGGGCAGCTGACAGTGGAGCAGAGAGTCTGGCCCTGCAGGCAGTAGCAGTGCGTGCAGCTGTCAATGTCCCAGCGTTCCTCATCTGCATATGTTTTTCCATTGAAGTGGCAGACCACTTTCTTTGGTACTGTATCTTCTGTTGAAGGAAAACAGAGCAGTGTTGGGATGGCCAATTGCACGCAGACTTGATCTTTTCCCAAAATAAAACAGTGAAAAATAGCTAAGAAGAAATCCCAGCTATAGTTAAAAGACCTTCTCCACACGTTTCATAGATTTTTCAGAAATATAATTTCTGGAGAAGTCCTTTAAGTTGCTCAGGTTTCATGAGTTTATATAGAACACACCAAAATTTAATACATACAGTGCTTTTTATAAAAATGAACCAAGAAACTCAGAGTAGCAGTGTTGCACCTCTGAATCTTTAAAGGAAGATCCTATGCTTATCTCCTGCTTGGTGTCCATCTTTATAAGAGTATAAACACAGGATAAAGATGAAGGCTACAACAGCAACAAGCACTCGCGAAGAGTGGAAACAAAGGAGAAGTACAGTGAGAACCCACATGGAAAAATGCAGTTCAAAAGACAGTGTGCAGCTCTACTTGCCTTTTCTCATATTTCCTCTAACTTCACCAGGAGATCAAATACATCTCGTGAACATATCATGCCAATGTTGTTTTGTGCATAAGACTAATCTTATCACTCATCAAATGGATATCCCGTTATCCTGTCTAATGAAGACTGTTATATTTCCTAATTAATCTTTCTTTGCACAAGAAAGAAAAATGTTGAACACAGGATGAATTTGAGGATTCGGAAAACAACAAAGCATCCATTGCCTGCAAGATTTTGAATTTAAATCTGTGCTGACTTGTTAGACATGGACAAGATCTGGATCCAGAAGGAAGTAGAAGAAAATACAGTGCTAAAATCCGGCATCATTTTTGAAATTCCAAAAAATGAAGAAGTCTTGTTACTACAGTCTGACTACTAAATATTTCATCAACTATTACATGAAAATAGGAAGGAAGAACCAATAGGAAGGAATAGCCCCTACCTCTACCAAGATGCTCTTCACAGTTCTAAAGAAATGAGCAAAAAAATAAGAAACATGAAGGTTTCATTCCACATTCTGTGGAATTTCATATGCTTCTGTTTATCATCTGCAGTTGTAATCTTTTATCCGAGGTATTGCATATCTTGATATAACACAACATATATGTTATCAATCAGACCTTCCTTTAAATCCTCAAGTCTGTATGAAAACTACATCATTATATTTCTGCACTTGTACCTTGAAATTGCTGATTTTAATCTTCAGTTCAACAGAAGGCACAAATGGCATTTCCCCAAAACATGAAAACATATTTCAACTTGAAAATAAATCTTTCTTTTTCCCAAGAAAGGAGTAGTAAGTTACGGACTATTTTTATTTGCTCACCAATACAGTAAGGACAACACTGTCCCTTTCTCAAAACAGGTCTCTCACAGGATACTGGTGGGCAAGACTCAGAGTAGCATCTAATTACACCGTCCATGCAGATGCAGCTGGTGCAGACGTTGGGCTTCCAGGACTCAGCTGTCAGAAAAATATCTCCTTCATCATTTTTGCAGTAACTGGGCATGCTGACGTTGCTTGACAAAGAAGGCTGAAGAGGCTCATCTGTAAATATAAACAAATTAAGTTAGTTAACTTACAGTAGCTAACTTCTTTGGTATTTCTTCTGCATAGGGTTCATCCTTGTCATGCATGCCAGTTCAGTACCTGCAGTTCATAAGGATCTCATTATATGCTCTAGAATAAAGTTGATGTAAACCTTTACAGAGTTTACTCAAAAAACAAACAAACAAACAAACAAACACAACAACTAACCAAGCAAACAAAAAGTGAAACCATGTAATGATCATTACCAGAAGCAGCCTCTCAGAAAGGGATTTAGTGTTCTAAATGGAGGGGCGTATAGGACTTCATCTTAAATCTGAGATACTGAATTTTAAGTCTGAAAGCTGAATCTCAGATTCAGTTCCAGACCTTCTGCGATGCAAAGTCAAAAGCTATTATGCTGCTATCATCTTCTCCAGACTTATAGGAGATAATTATAAACTGCGGAGAAACAGATGGAGCTTGATCAGGCTTCATCTTGATACTGATGTGTTGGCTTTGATTCTCAGGCACTCACATGGGGGAGATATTTCTGCAGTGAAGCTGTATCTTAACAGACATTATAGATCCAAAAATATGAGTCTAGGTGCAGAGAACACGTAAGAAAGAAGAGAAAAAGATTCATAAGTGAACTCAGATCAGGTTCTCAATCTAACTATGCAAAATAGGAGACTAAGTTTCTCACATAGCCAGTGAAGAAGGATGAACTTCTCCAAATAGAATTTTGAAGTTAAACAAAATAAATGTTCACAGTTAATAAGAATTAGAAAAACGGTTGTTGGGAGAACAGGCTAACATGAAAACATGTTGTCAGGAAAAATAACAACTCCCAAACCAACAAACACCCTGAGGAAGAAATGGCAAAGCCTAGGTTTTTTTTTTGTTTGTTTGTTTGTTTTGTTTTTTTTAAGTAAAATGTTTAGATTTTGTTTTTAAATAAAGAAAAATATTTTCTCAATGAGTTTACATACAGATCCTAGGTCTGTACTGAATTTCCACTGCATTAAACCCCATTTGCTATGTAAAACAGAAATTCACATTTATTTATAATTCTATTTCTATCCCTAGGGAAAAGCAAACCCTGTTACCTTCCTGACACTGTGAGGCAGTTTACTGCTGGGCTGGAATGGTCTGATATTAGTCAGCTGCCTTCAAGTCACTCTCAAATCATATCAAGTGAAGATAAAAACAGCAAATGTTCTTTTGTGACCAAATCCCCAGTATCTAACCCTTACGTTATTAGATTTCCTTCAGAGAAGGTGTCCAAACTTCAGGACCACAATTCCCCCAGCAGATAAGATAACTATTGCACACAGTCAAATTTTGCAGTTGAAATGGGAAGACTGCAGGCTTAAACTCCAAAATGCTACAGGAAAAAGGCAAAGCAACAACCAACCGTGCACACACTGAAACAACTAGTATTCATAACATAAATTCTAAAATCAAGAAAAGACTGATGAAAACTAGCTGTCAATATATACCTGGGCACTGAGGACAGCAGGAGTCCTGTGTGCGAGTGGGGTTTTGACAAAGCAGAGGAGGACAGACTTCAGTCTCACACAGGACTCGGCCACTATGGCATGTACATTGTGTGCAAGAGTCAATGTTCCACGTTTCTCCTTCTACAAAGTATTCTCCACCAGGAGCATGACAGATTGATGGACTAGTGAGCTCTGGCTTCTGCACAATTATTTCATCTGGAAAAAACAGAATTAGAAAATAAGAAAAATCAACTGTGATTCCAATGATTAAAACATATACTCAACCTTGCTATTATTATTGAAAATGCTTAAAAAAAACAGCTATAAATCCACTCGTACGGAAACTCTTTTTAACTCTGTGTCAATTACTTGTATCTCAAATGTAAAAAAGATGAGCAAGGAACACCTTGGGAATCAATATGAATAAATGCTGGTTAATATACATCAGAGATAACCAAGTACTCTTGGAATTTTGGAAAGAAATCAAACCAATCTGTAACACAGAAATTCCTAGAGACAACTGTCATTTTCTGAAAATTTATTTGAATTGCACAATTCCTTAATTACTAAATATTAACATAAATGCAAAATTCCTGAAGGGGTGGATAAGTATGTATGCCATCCGGGATTTGAGAAGATTCAACTGCCTATGATAAAATTCTGATGTGATTTGTGCCTGTAACATTCAATGCCAGACTAAAACCAAAACCAGATAACCTCCACTTGTAGCCCCTAAAGACTTAAAAGCACTTAACACCAGTGGAAATATCTCACTGAGAGATTGTTTCACAAAGAAAAATTAAAAGTTAAAAAAAATAATCTGCAGTAATGGCTGAAAGTAAAAACAGTACCCAAGATGAACCCAGTGAGTAGACTTTTATTTTCAGTGATTATCTCACCAAATTAATCTTAGGCTCCTTTTCACACAATTGATTACATTAAGCCTACAGCCCTAGACTCATCCAGCCTGGATTAGAAATCCAGGCAGTTAGAGAATGGATTTGACCTCCTTCAAGTTGAACCCTTGATCGGCATGAGTATCTTCCAACCACTAGGACATTAAAATAATGGGGGAGCTCTCTTCACCAATGGGTATTTTAAAAATAAAAAAGACACCTGTCCTGCATTTAGACAGTGTTTAAGCAATTAACATCAGTGAAATTCTGTCATGGACTACACTTGCACAGCCTGGTTAAAAAGCTCCCACTGCACATAATGGATGAATTTCAAAACAACAACTTTGCAATATTTTCTAATAAATTTAAATAGATGATAGGTTAACATGCTGGTTACCGTGGATCTGGCATCAGCCAACAAGCTTTCTCCATGCACTGCATATAGGAATCTAGCTGCCCCACTTAGCATACTTTATTCAATTCCATGAGCCATGAGTTTAACCTGTTGCAGTGTGAAGCTGCAGGCTTGTAAGTGCATATTGCTCTTTGGCCTCAATTCAACCCAACTGATATTGGGCATTAAGAACCGAGCACCCTCAGAATTCCTGTGCTGTGAAGGGAAGGGATTAGAAAGTGACCTCCAGGTAATGATTCAGTACCCCCAAACCATTTTCTGTAGGTCTCTCTCTCCTACTTTTGTCATTTGGATAGCCCAAGGCTAACTAAGTGCATGTGCTTCTCACCACATTCTTAATAATATTGTATTTGTCTGATGAATTAAGTTTGTGCACTTTGTTCTGTGGTGTTGCTTCATAGAAGATGCCCAGTTCCATCACTTGCTTTCTCTTCTGGCAAATGACAAGTAGAGCTCAAGAAAATAGATCAAGGCTGATCTTTCCCTGTTCAGAAAGTACTTTGATATTTCTTCCTTAAGGGAATTAACTCATCTATCAGTGATTAGCTTATGTCACCTTTTTCCCATTGCATACATTTCTGAACAGAAAATAGGATTCAGTAGCATTTACTACACTTGAAATGACAGCTAGTCTGCTGCCCTGTCACTCACTGACTTATTTCAGATGGAACAATCTATTACATTTTACGCAAAAACATCCAAAGTCAGGCAAGCTTTGCATTACGTTCTTTGCAAAGTCACAGCTTATATACTGCTCATACTCATAAATGTCTAACCAGAGAGTACTGCTTACAGCTCCCTGACCAGCTTTGGTATTGATATAGTATTGCAATTGAGTTGCTGCAAATGTGCAATTACTATATTCCTAATGGAGTAACTAGCAAGGCAAGCACAGTCTTTCTGAGAAGCATGGTTCTGCAAAACACTAGAAGTTAATGGCTTTCTAAATCTTGCAGGAAATCTGGAGCTTTCCATAAGAACTGGGACAATCCACTTGAATCTCATCATATATAGAAGAATGGTTTTAATGAGTGTTTTAGCAAAGTATTTCTTGTTCTGTTGAAAACCAAATGTGAAATTGAGCATCAACAACTTTTTCAGTCTGAAAAGAGATTTCCAAGAGCTGCCACTTCCCTGTCAGTAGGCTAAAAGTGTGATTTAAAACTCCCTACATTAGAACTGTTAATTATTTATGTTAGATACATTTGACTGTCATGCTCACAACCTCATAAATACAACTACATTCCTATCTGTCAAAAGTCATGATATTCATTTAATAGCATCAGCGTGGAATCAATACAACGCAAACTAAAATCAGAAGTATGTAGCAAACAAACAGAAAACCTTGGAGAAAGATAACCCCGTATAAACAAATTTGGCCATATTAATTAATACACTCACATGTAACGAACTCAAAGAAACTCATCTCTGTTTGCCCTAGCATCATATAAGTTTGCACCAAGTATGGCTTTGCTAGCACGGAAGCTAGATGACAAGTACCCTGCAAGGAGCAAAGGATGTTAGGCAGAGAAATCTAGGTAGATATCATATCTTTAGGACAATATCTGGACTCTACCAGGATAGCACTGCACTCTGACGTGGCAAAAATCTTACATACAAACTGATAAAACCAGCCAGATGCTTAATAATGGGAGAGAAGGAAGCAAGTAAAGGATGCATCCTCAAGTGTGCATAAATATTGGGAGTAACTTTCTTCATGTTTCCAAGTCAGCTAACAATTTCAATAATGGTTGTCATTAATATGATGCTAAGCAGAAATTGCTCAGCCTCAGTAACCACTGCTAAATTACCTAGTATTAGAAATAGCTCTGGCTCTGTAAAAAAAACTGTGCCAAAAGCAACAGCATGACTGGCACTGGAACCACAGACACCATGCCCAGCCTCAATACTGGGAGCAAATGGTACATGCTGAGAGGGGCTGACAGGCAGATCAACATTTTGCAGTCCCATATCCTTTTAAGGACTATGTTTTTCTGCTTACAACAGGGTGCAAAATGGATTGGAGATCACCATTTGTTGAAGAATTCTCTGAAAAGATCTACTGTCTGGAGCTGCTCAGCCTGGAGGAGAAGGCTCCGGGGGAGACCTGAGAGACGCCTTTTAATGTCTGAAGGGTACAAGAGAGAAAGGGACAGACTCTTTACAGCAGGACAAGGGAAAATGGTTTCAAACTAAAAAAGGGGTGATTTAGATTAGATATGAGGAAGAAGTTTTTTACAGTAGGGGTGGTGAGGCACTGGCATAGGTTGTCCAGAGAGGTGGTGCATGTGCCACCCTTGGAGATATTCAAGGTCAGGCCAAACAAGGCTCTGAGCACCTGATGTATCTGTAGGTGTCCCTGTTCACCGTAGGGGACTTGGATTAGACGGTTTTTTAGGGTCCCTTCCAACTCAAAAGATACTATGATTCTATGATCCTATGATATCCTAGAAAGGATACACTCTTTTCTGTCTCTTTCAGAAAGAGGATTTAGCTATATATTTTGTTCCTAAGATTTCCTGTTCTTTTCAAGGAATTTGAAACCATTCATAATTGCTTGAATCATGCAAGTGCGTTCTTACTATTTCATTATTCCTATTAGCACCATGAGCCTTGTTCCTACTTGTAACATGACTCATGATCAAGCCATAGACAATATCACGCTATTACAAACTAATCTATTCAGCATATAAAATACTGTAGAAATCAATCTGAAGACAGAGGGAATTACTCATCATCTGTCCACATTCTAATACTCTAAAGTTCTTTCATAAATGCTTTCCATTTAATCACTTCTTATCACAATTATATTGGAATGCAGCAGTTATTGTGCTGGCCTTCTCCCTGAAAGAATTAAAATCATTTTCTACCATTGGTGGTAGTGGAATATTCCCTCAGAACACAGAATCATGATATTCAATTGCTGAAGACATCTCTTTAAAAGCCTACTCCTCTGAGGAGCTGGCAAAGGGAGATGAATTTTAATAAGATTACACTTAAAAATAAAAAAGAAAATGCAACAGCTCATAATATTTGCTATTATAGCTCATATAAACTGGAAACTGTTTCTTGTTTAAGGATTTCAGTGCACCAAAGATTAACATATTAGGACTTACAACACACCCGTTTCATATATTCAAGTAGCCATTTTTCAGATATGAGATCTCAATGAAAGCCATTCATGATGTTATATTTGGACATAGAAACCTTCATTTATACTTATTACAGAACGAGTTTTCATGTAGTAGAAAACACCACACATATGTGAAAAGAAGCCCAATTACAAAGAACGCACAAGACAGCATGTTACCTGGACATGATGGGCAACACTGCCCTGGATGTATGGTGGGGTTGCCACAATTAGGAACAGGGCAGGTGATCAAGGCACACATTTCCCGTCCATTGTGACAGTAACATTCCCTGCATCCATCGTGCCAACTCTCCTCATTTTCATGTCGGCGCCCATCCATTGACAGGCAAGAGCCTGTTTTAACTGGAGGCATAAGAGAAGCAGTTGCCTCTGCAAGAAGTCAAAAGAAAATGTAATTTCCTAATAAGCATGCGTTGCTTAGAAAAACATAAGTACTGCACGCCTGGCTTGCATTTATTTTTAAAGGACATATGAGATCAAGTTATTAATAAATGTATCATTTATATATAGAATAAAGTAAAGTTGAGACATATTAAGTAATTCAAAGGTATACTGAAGGCACAGCAGAATTTATTTCCTTGAAAAATACAATCACTTATTTCTGTTGTGCTTATACCGTCTTTAATCATGCAGTAATGCAGTACTGGCTAAATAATGTACAGAAATGGTAGAAAACATGAAGCACATTTAAAATTAAACAGAATAGTTTTAGATATTATCTGTAATGTGAGTACCCGATAGCTAGTAGAATATAAAGGTATTTACAAGAGCTAAGGATGGCTCTGTGTGTACCATGTATTAAAAAAATTACAAGCATGTTCTAAAAAGGGGTCATGCCAGATACTGGAAATATTTCATAAAACACTACCTACAAGGAATTACTTGTGTTATCTATTATAAATGATGTTTGGAAGATGACTGCTCTGACATTTTTTATCCCTCATTCCTGGGTTTTATTGAGATGAAAATACAATTGATTGGACTGCTGTGTTACTTGCACTCAGCCAGAACAAGAAGGCTTTTGGTCTAGGGAGGATAAAGTCTCATTTGGATCTTAAGGGGTATTTAAGTGCAGAAGGACTCAGCCTCAATAAATTCTCTGTTAATCAGCAGTGAATTTAGATCCTAACAATCCCTCATCCACATCATCATGACGGAGGATTTTAGGTCAGTTTGTCAGTGAACTGACTTGCTTTCAGTAGTACATCAACACTTACATATGTAAAGCTGTTTGTATTAATATGCTTGTCAATTATTCATTTGAAAAGATGGTGCAGAATGAGAAGAATTGTTAAAACATGTTTCTAGTTAATTAAAAAAAAAATCACAAACCCATCAAAAAACTAACAGCACTCCAGCTGTGGTGGATCTCTCAATGGTGGCCTAGGAATGACAAGCAGATGCTATGAAGTGGGCTTGCTGCACAGCATTTGAATAAGAACTCAGTACACAGATATTGCACTACCATGCTGTTTTGTGAAATGTAGGAAAAAAAAGTCAAATGGGTACCATGCTTCTAAAAGCCAGGCATTGAACAGAAACAATACGAAACAGTTGCACACAGTTACTACACATTCAAATTGTAATACCAGATGATATATAGATTCCTTTTTGAATTCTGTCCTACATTAAAATCATTACTGATAAATCATTATTGATAAATGTTTTAAAAAATCTGACCAATTCAGGCATTTTTTTACTAAGATATTCTTACGTCTACTCCAAAATTAGGAAAAACGAAGCAAGCACATAAGCAGATATTCAAGATTAACACAACAGTTGGAGATTGTTCTCATTTTTCAGTTTTCAATTAAATGTACAAAAGGAAATACTTAAAGAAGAAATCAGGTTCCCAAATACAAAATGAGAATAACTCAATACCCAGAAGTAGAGCTGAAAATAAACTGAGAATAATAGTAGCTTACAAGGAAAATACAAGTCAGGAATGTTACACCACTGCAGAAAAGGCAAGTTCAGCCTAAGGTACAGTACGGGAGCATCAGACATTTAAATGCAGCTCTACTATCTGTACCAGTGAGCATTTTTTTTTGCTGCTGCAGAAGTGCAGTATCCAGATTCAGAACTGTGCATAGAGATCACAAGACCTGGGTTTCATTGACTTTGAGAATAATACATTTAGGAGTCTCTAATTGCAAACCCTTAAATATTGCCAGAGTTCTAAAGAGAATGGTGATAAATTGTTCCCTGAGTCTGCTGAGCTTAGGAAAATAAGTAGATGGTTTAATTCTCAAAAAGGAAGATGGAAATACATGAAAACTCATTTTAAAGTATCTCATATTGGTAACCACAGGACAATATAAGTTAGAGAGTTTGGAGTAGAACTTTTTGTTTTTTTGAGATTGGAGGTTCTTAAGAAGTGAAATCATAGACAAACATCTGTTGAGGATTATCCAGATATACTTGGCATTACGTGAGGGCAGAGAAATGGACTCATCTTTTTTTAGAGGACTATCTGACCTCTGTATTTCTGTGGTTCTACTTTTATTTTCTCTAGCATAAGTTAATTCCAGAAGACACAGATTAGAAAGTGGAGCTAATTCACAGGCAGGTTACTTACCAACTCACTCATCCTACTTAGGAATTTTGGATCAAAGTTTTAAGAAGGACTCCTGGCTCCCCCAGAACCTACTGATAGTTGCCCTAACTATTCTCGGATGAGTTGTTAACGATTAATGATCCAGTGTTTAATCTCAGGACATTTTGTTTTTACTGATAAAACAGAATACATTCTAGGGGGCAGTGTGAGAATTTTTTTTTTTTTTTTAAACAGGAGTGTGAGATCAAGTTTTGAAAACTCAAGCAGTGAAAAACATCAGAGGTGATAATGAAGTATGGACAAATCTGTGAAGTATCTCAGTAAATACCCACAGGCTCTGAAATCTCATAGCAGTACTTTTGTGAAAATTTTGTATTTAAGAATTTCTTACATAGATTTCTTTCCATAGATTTATGGTATGGCATTTCAATTCGTACAAGTTCTGTGCAGCATTCCTTTGACCTGACTTCCAGATGTTTTGAAAACATGTCGTAGTGATAAATGGCAACACCTACCTCTGCATTTGCAGATAACACACCCGTGGCTGTTCTGCTGGAAGCCCATTGGGCAGATTTTACCACAAGGCATTTCTGGGCATTTCTTACATCGACAGATTTCACAGCCATGCTTGTTCTTCCTAGATTACCAAAATAATTTTTTAAAGGTCAGCAGGATACCTTAACTGTCTAAATGTCATGGTTAAAGCAAAAACAACCTCTAAAGTGACTGATCAAGTAAAGAAAATTGTCCTTAACATTCAGTTACTTTCAGTATACACATCAATGTTGCTGGCACGTTCTCTTCTCATGTGAATGGCAACAAACATTTGGTAGTTTCAAGCCATGGCAGATAATACAGATCTGTATGCCTTTGACTCATGAACGTACTATATTACTACAAGACTAAATAATTATACTGCTAAAGTGAGATTTGAAGTAAAATGGTCTTAAAAAACTTCTCACTACAATTTTAGCCCTTCATGCTACAAATTGTCATATTCATGGTTATCACTAACATTATTCAATTCATTAACATCAGTGTCATTATTAATATATATTTTGTAGACAATGACAAGATTAGGTTGCTTATTTCCTTTTTTTTAAAAAAATAAAAAACATACGATAGCATTATTAAGCATCAAACATTTTAAAAAAAACAACCAAACATTTTGTGTCATTAAACTACACCCTTCATCTAAAGTCAGAATTTAAATTGATGATTTTCAAATTAGCTTTAGGATGTTTCAAGCTCAATTTATGCGTACAAAAATGCAACTGAAAGACCATCCCAAAGAATGGGCTCTTGACGTGGTAGCATGAGCTTCACATCAGCTTGCTTTTAAGGCACCTTTATCTTACTGCATGCTACTATACCATGCTTATTATTATTTGCTGTAATTTCTAAAATCCCTTTGTGTGATAATTCACACAGATTTACTAATATAACTGCTTTACGCATACTTTAGTTAGAAAAAAGAGAAAAAAGTGTGTGTTTCAACTTACTGAAGTACAGAACGAACACTGAAATTTTTAATTTTCCTCTGTAGGTCAATATTTGAAGGCAATCACACATAGAGGGTAAAAAGTACTACTCCTAACTACAAAAAGTGTAATTCTGTGAGAGATTTAATGTTATCATTTCATAAGACCTTCTATTTGAAGATGAACCAGGTCGTTTGGTGCCAGCCCACAGAACAGTCCTAAAGGGCATAATGCTTGTTCATGACGTCAAACAAAGCCTGCAGTTGCAAATGTCTTCTTCTCACTAGGCAAATGATGATCACCTAACATCCATGGCAACTACACTAACATCAGTAGCTGCTTCCTTTCAACAACATCTTTTATATATTGTATTTTTTAGGTTTTAAATTCTCAGTGCTTGAACTTTTGAGTCACCCCACTAAAACATTGGTTTGTGATTTGAGCTTTTTTCCGGGTTCATGACAATGACCGCTGCAGTTCACCGTTATAATATGTTCACCGTTATAATACGTCAAAGGAATTGAATGAATCAGTCATTATTAGCCCCATCACTCTTACGACCATTGTTTCCTGTAATGAGCTTCTATTACTTACAAAGGGACAAGCTTGATTCTGTATCTCAAGTAACAAGATATATGGATATATACATATCCATTTACACAAGTTCAGCGCTAACATCCAAACTGATTTGAAGAATACTTTAATCTTACATTAAGTAACGACATCTCTTTTTTCTCATATTGTCCCTGATTTTTTCAAAGTGAACACAAGTATACATTCCCAGTTTTTGCATATTTTCAATACATACAGGCATATCAAACAGGCCTAAGCATATAAGTTTAGAATAAGAATACTTACAAGTATCCAAAGGGACAGTACTTGTCACATACAATAGGTTTGCATTTCTTGGGCCGTGGACGGCACTGACAGATCTCACAGTTGTGGGCATCAGTCTGGAACCCGAAGGAACAGTCCAGGGAGCAGCCTGATATGAGGCCCGTACACAGCTCTTCTCCTGTGAAGAACACATGTAGATGATTGCAAAGCAAAAATAGTTTATACTAGACAAATGGATACAATGGTATATCTTCAGTTCCAGTTAAGAATTTGAGGAGTAGATACAATATCCTATACTAACTTGATTTTGTGAAGTTATGCACATCCAACCAACATCCATGACTGTCAGCCTTTAATAAAGCATTTAAAATAACATAAAGTTGTGACGCACCACATTCATTTAATAGGTGTCTCTTCAATATACAGCAACTTTTAGTTCTAGTCTACGTATTTCAAATAGAATTGAAAGGCTGGAATGTAAAAGCCTTTATTTCTTACTTAGAGTGTTTGCTGCCACCTGTTTGCTGATTAAAACTTGCCTCTCAAAAATACAACTGTAATACTGGAAGAGGTGATTAAAACTTAGAGATGTTAGACTAAAAGACCTTCCTCCTGAAGTCTGTTATTATGTTTTATTAGCCTTTTGTGGCAAGGAAGGATGTTGGATTGGTGGTATATAAAATTAATTAATTAGAATTAAATTAATTAGAAGAAATTGGTGGTATTATAAAAGAAATTAAACTCTGTTTTGACCTCTCATGTGGTGTAAATTATGACATTTCCTGCTGACGCTCTGAACTGACGCGTGAATAATCCTGGAACCACACAGGTTGGATTGATGAGTACCATTCATTTTCTGAAGTGCACTCTGTCACAGAGATGAAGTGTTTGGGTGGCTGTGCATAATCAGCAGGCTCACAGAACATAGGTCAAGGAAGAATAAGGTACAAATGCAAAGGTGCAGGAGAAATAGAACAAAAAGAATCTACAGACATAGAAACAACAGGAATATTTTTTAGTTGGAATGTTTCTTTAAGTCATTTGTGTCCAGATTTGTGTTTAGGACAGCTTTCAAAGTGCGGCTCCCTGACTTAAATATGAAGTAAAATATAGCGAAATAGTGACTTCTTCAGGACCTCATGGCTAAATATGTTTTCACTTTCAATCTTCTGTTTTGCTTTGATTGTTATGATTTGTTTAGTGACACTGCTTTTTGGAAGTGCAAAACACATTCTTACACGCAAAATTAATATACTTTATTAAAAGGGTCAAAGTGGCTAGGACAGTGGTATACAAACAGGATGATGGTGTCTTATCCTAAGTAGTTTGTGCTGTTAAATTACTTTAAATTTGAACAGTCAGTTGACATACTAACTAGACAACCCAGTCTCAAGGCAATCCTGTCCTTGATTAATCATTTATGTATTGAGTTATCCTCAAAAGAATTCTGAATTTTGACATTTATACATCAAGAATGGATGACTGACTGACAAACATTGCCTCTCAAGAACAGATGCTGAAGAGTGCCCTCATCTTCATCATGCCATATATAAAATATAATCAAAATTCTGTCTGTTCAACATACAGGTAAAGTTTGCTGAATTCAATAAAGACTACTGCTCACATCTGAACTTACTAGTGTTATGTCAGTGCCAGACGAGGACATCAGAATAATCTGTTCAGAACTCCACAGGCAATCCTTCTAATAAGATGCTAAAAATGATGCCTTCTGAGAAGCTGGTTGTTACTAAAATTAATGTCCTCTCATATTTAAATTTCTGGCAATACAATATTACAAGCTGTGGACTTAGATTCTCAATAGGTTTTGAGAAATATTCTCTATAAAGAAATTTAGCATTGTGAGAATCATTGATTCTGGCCTGCTTTCTGACTTCACATCTAGCTATGCACATTTCTTTTTACTGAAACATTTTAAAAGACATGGAAAATTACAGCCAGTCACAAACTGAAGTATCATCTGGTACATATGCACAGGCCTCTTGAAAACTCCATTCCACAGATTTAAACAGGGCATTTTTTCAGAAAACTGAGTGAACTTGCCAATTTTACAGGAACAGAGTTTAGCTCTGAGAAAAAAAAGGGAAAAAAAAAGAAAAGAGCCAGGGCTAGAGATTCACCTGTAAATAAAATTCAATGCATGCAATTTTCACCCTGACATGTAGCCATAACAATAACTTTAAATTCATTGTTAGTAAAATTATCACAAGTTCAACATGAAAGACAAGTAAAACCGGATTTCCTCCTAAGGCTCTGCATTACAAGTAAAAAGTACTAAAGAATAAAGACAAGTGCAATCTACTCATGAAAGTCAGCTGCTATCATCTGAGATTCATTGCTGAAAATATCAGGAGGTAATTTGTTTGTGGGCTTTATCCACTTGTGCTTAAAAAACCTTCATCTAGAACCTGAATCCCAAATCATGCAATGTATTCACAGGGAAGAGATCCAGCCCCAGATGGGCTACTAACAGCTTCAAGGGCGTATTCGAATTAAGCAGTTTGAGGATAGGAAACACTTCAAAAAGCTAACACTGAAGGAAAACTACCTTTCAGAGGTCTGGAAATCTGCATTACATGCTTACACGTCACTGTAACTCTAACAGCATAGGAAAGCTTCATTATTACAAAATACTTGTTTTTTCTCGACATTGTTATAACTAATCGTTCAGAAATTCAACCAATGATTCAACAGGGGGTACAGGACTAAACAGAAATGATGCAATGAGTAGGAAACCAATTAAAGAGAAGGCAACTTTCATTATGCTGCTTGAGAAATATGTAGCTGGAGAGTAGAGTTCTACACAAGACATAGAAACACATTCAGTGATTTTTCTTATGAACTGTGAAATGCCAATGAGGTAATGTCAATACAGAGAACAATCCTTTTACACAAGGTAATAGGAGGGCTTAGGGTGATAAAGTAACAACAGCAGAATGAAATGTAATACTGAAAATGTATAAAATGCATAAACTGAGTTTACACACATGGAATTGGTTGATTTCAGAAGGATATTAAAGCAATGTGACTTTAGAAAGAGACAGATGTGTTTCTGAATGTCTCAGGCTAATATAACTGTACTTTCAACACAAACATTTTAATGTGAGGATAGGCTTTAGATGAAATATAAAACAAAATATAAAACTAAATTCTAGAAAAATTTCAACTGAATCAAACACAGCAAAAAACTAGCACAATAATCAAAGAAAGACAGCCCTCAACCAATGACTTTATCAAAATAGCTTCCTACTGGGAATAAGTACTTCCTTGAGGACGACATGCCCTGAATACATCAGCAGTGAATCCATCCCATGCAACAAGACAGACCATACTACTTTACTCTCTGTGTACAACAACTGCAAGGGTAGCAGCAAAGTCAGTTACCAACAATTCCATGATTCTAGCCAGTCTTCACCAGGTCTCACTATATTGGCAAAAGCTAGAGACTTTGACTCTTCTGAACACAGCATTTCTAACAGCAACTGTTGTGTGGCTGAAATAATTCAATACATCATGTGCTGACTTGGAAATAGGAATTCCACATTACTAGATTCATTTGGATCAATTTAATAAGATACCACTAGAAAAAAATAGGAAAGGAAAGAATAGTTGAAGGTGAACCAGTCTTCGAAAAACATCAGTGAATTATTAAGATACAAATAGTAGGATCACAGTTTCTAAGTCCGGTCACTGCTGCCAAGAAACTCCTCCTAATACAGCGGTTCCTTTCTCCCCACTTCCTTCACCCACTCCCAAACACATGGGAATTTCATACACATGGACTAATAAAATAAGTATTAGAGTTTCAGAAGTGCATGATGCTGCTTAAGGAGAATCTGATTGCGATATGTGGGATGGGACATGACTGTCAGAAGAAGAAAATCTTGTCTTAGGACGAGGGATTACTACTAAGATATGATGAGACTGCACAGTGCTCTGCATGCAAAAGATTTGATGCCAGCAATTCTTTTCCTCTAAATATCTCATTCTCAGTACTAAAATAAATTCATTTTAAAGGGTTGTCCAAGAACTGTAAGACTGAATCACTCGCTGCTGAAGAAAAATATGCACAAAAATCAGAGTGTAAGAGAGGTTGATATACTGATGTGACATATAGATAGCACTCTACAAACAAGACGACAACATCATGCTCCAGAATATGTAATATTATCAATGTTTGTAAGGGTTCACTCAAAACCCAGATATTTCAGATACAGTGTAATCTTTCCTTCTCAGGTATGAGACCTTTGAGGAAGCATATCTTAAAATGAATCACAGGTCTTAGGTCCTAGGCCTAAAGTTCCAACCATCAGATATGTGATTTATTCCTGATTTCAGATTATTCACATCCCCAATTTGCATGAGTAAGAGAAAATTTAGAATGCAGTGAAATACTTCTCAAAAATCCAACTGTAAATTGGACAAACATCAGTTCTGTAAATTGTTTTTTCGGTCTAAAACTGTTCTCCCATTTGAAATTAAACAGCTTGACTGTAATTCAAGGTAGCTCTTATATAAAAATAGAGCTCAATTTCTTTCTTCTAACATATGTATGACATATATATATATAAAAAAATCTAACCTGTAAGATAGTTTTTTCCCTGATATATTATTTTATGTATGGACACTGATAATTTTATTCTGAAGACTGAAAGCCCTCTTAGGCTAAAATTTTTGAAAAGGCATTCCAGTGATGCATAACCTGTTGAAATACTTTTAGTTTTTAATCCTGTAGTTCACGGTGGAAAAAAAAAGTACCTTTTGGACAATATTAGTAGATATTTGAGAAGAATTATGTCAGTATTTCAACTTGGCTTAGGCCAGTGTCCACTTAGAAAAAAAATATAGATTTGTAGCATTGCTAGGCAAAGCTAGCTACATACCTTCACCACCATTATTTTCTTGACGCTGAGGCTAGATCATACCAGGAGAACTGTTTCACAGTACCTTTATAATTAAGCACTCCTCAGCCGTCCTCTCGGTGTGGATTGCTACTGCTGGTTAATCTTCAGGGGTGGGGATCTGGGGAGGCAAATTTATGAAGGAGAAAACTAGGTTACTTATCAGTAACTGGAATTCTCTGAATATATTGCCTCCACAGATCCACACTAACCCTCCCTCCTTTCTTTAGAATTAACTCATGATTCATAATAGCCGGATAAAAATGAAGGGACTGGGCACTGTGATGCTAGAAAAAAATAATCCCATGAGTCCATTGAGGCAAATTACCCACATGGATACCTGCTCTAAACAACTCTAGGATTCACATACAACATATGACTTCATGAAAGTGATATCTCTCAAAGGTGGAGTCACTGAAAAATGGCTGAGCTTCCAAAACCCTTCAAGAAGCTTTTTTTCTTTTTTTTTTTTTTAACAAGTCAAGTGAATTTCGTATTTGCTTTTATTGCATTAGATTTATTGTAAGCACTACTAAAGCTAATACACTGTATTCCTCAGAGATCCCCACTTTTGTTCTAGTAAGAATACAGATAATATTTATTTAGCATGAGTTGTTCATCATAACTGTGTCCTCTTCAGGGAGTACTTCCTCTATATTCCACATGTGCATTTACTGTTAATATTTCAATTTTACATAGAGCGTGTAGTTATTTATTTATTTTTTTTTAAAAAGAAACATGCTTCATCTCCAGTGTCCCATGGCTGTATTTCACTAATGGAAGTCTAATAGATATTAGGCATTTCCTTTCATATCGCTGCAGGAAGGTAATCAAACACACATTATCTGCCAGGTCTACCTTATTATTCAAAAATCCAAGATGCTCTCTGCTTGCACTAAACAAAGCTAATAGTCTGTTTTTTCCTTTTTGTTCCATGGAACTTACTGTTAAATCATGGTAACAATGGTAGAATAGAAAAATGTTACATCATTCGTATTTACCTTTTGTTTCCAAGGACTATACATTGTTTAAAATGTGAATACATGACTACTTTTCCCATCTCCTGTTCAACATTCAAATAAACATAAAATATGTCCACTTAAATGGACCACATTAACACTGAGACAGCTTAGAAGTGCTTAAAATGCATAGCTAAGAAAGGGTTTTCTTTTTTTTTTTTTTTTTTTTTTTTTACATGAATAGCTTAAGGGGATGAAATGTTCAAATTTTCACTAGGAAGACTAGAAGACTAGGAAAAGTCATCCAAAACTGTAACTACTGAATGATGAACACAGAACAGATTATTTGAGACATATTCTCCCACTATTTTTTCTCATCATTAGGCAATATTTTTTTTTTTTCAGAGCTTCAATACTACTACTCATAGATGGTGAAAGATAAACTTACATTACTTTTCTCAGACCTGTGCTTCAGTCTTCCACAGCTGCCTTAGAATATCCCACAGCTAATCCAACTCTCACACTGTCAAATCTAAACTTTACACTGGAGTTCCACTCCTCTTCATCAGCAATGAACAGAGATGATGGGACTCACCACAGTACTGAAGTTCATGCTGCAGATATCTGCTAGTACTAAACTTTTAAACTCCACAATATACAAATGTTCTACTAATTTAAGGAAAAGGTATTAAAAAATCAAAAATATTTCTGTGTTTATATAGAATGTATTTGGAAGAGAGGGGGTGTTTTATGTCTATAGAACTGTGCAAACATGCAACATACCAAGAATTCTACTCTTTGAATCCTGATTTCATGATTTGCTTTGACAAACAAAACAGACCACAACAGGATGAAGATGACAACATGCTACAACGTGCAAGAAGAACACCTTGCTCTCACTGCAGGCTCTCAGTAAAAAGTGATTTACTGTTCAGTAGCAACTTCAGACTTTAAATCTTAATTTACTGCAATCAGTAGGCATTATTCAATGTGATGGTTAGTCCTCTTTGGAGCAACAGGAGTCCTGCCTCATAAATATCTGATCGCTGGTTTTATTTCATTCCTCTTATGTACTCTTCCTTCCAAAGACTTTAATCCACTCCATTTCTCCCTATGAAAGCACAAGCCGAGACACTCCAAACACAATAGCAACTGCTGCACTCTACAAGTAACAAATTTTTGCTTGCTCATTTTATTTCCTATTTGTTTCTTGTTCTTACATAATCCATTTTTTTCTATTGTTGTAGTACTGTCTCAGTTTCACTGATGGTGTTCTGCAGCAGTTCATCCTATAAACTGGGCTATGCTTTTTTTTTTTTTCTTCTCATCTTCATGTAGTGCTTTGGCTTCTGCACATTCCTGCTCAGTGTTATCATTCCTTTTCCCTGATCATTTGTGGCTCCATTGCTACTCACTGGAACTTCTCCTTTTATTAATCCGTGCTCACTCACAGAATCATAGAATGACTTGGTTTGGAAGGGTCCCTAAAGATCAACGAGTTCCAGCCCCTCTGCCACAGGCAGGGTAGCCAACCACTAGGATAATTCTATGCTCAGTGGTAGTTTTTTCTTAGAACTATTGTCTGCCCCTGCTTTTTTAAATTTTACTTTACACCTAGTATGTTTTCACTACGTGTTTCCAAAGCATGTTTTTGCATTCACTGCAGAAACAAGGAAGAAGGACAAAGTATCATTCTATTAAAACCATTGTGTTCGAGAAACATTACCATTTGCTTTCTTCCTTTCTTCTCTCATTCTGTAGTCCACTCGAAATGAGCTGGATAAACTTGAACCTAAATTACAGTAAAGCACCACACAAGCTTCATGATACCATACGTACAGCATCATGTCAAGTAAACCTGTTGTATAGATTTTTAGCTACAGAAATGTAAATGAAGATAACAATGAGAAACCATTTATAGATTTGCTGTACTTTCTACCTTTTCTTCTTTGTAATTTTGTTTTTATTTTGACTGAAATGAATAGAAGTATATATATCTCAGTGAAGATAGCTAAAGAGAAGTTAGCAAAAATGGAAATGCCATTGGAAGGACATTAGTAGATCTTGGATAAGATGACTTCAAACAGTAATAAGAGGTATGTGTACCTTCTGTACTCAGGTACTAAATGTGACTCAGCTGAGCAGCTCAGATCAGCAAAAAAGAAGTGAATGCAGTATAAAGATAATGACACTCACAAATTAATTTAAATGTAAATCCACACGTGTCTGTGTGAACCCAAGATAATACACATTCTTACATTTTTAGTGAGCCAAGATGCAACTAAATTAGTTTAGACTTGAAAGTACAGAGAACTAGAACGGTATGTTTTCATCATATGCGACCTCAAACTGTTTTCTTCTTGGTCCTCATGCAATCATTTGTCCAGAGTCTGGCAAGCGAGAAATATTACTTGACAGAAAAATTCTATCCCTGTCACTTTGACTGATATCCCACCATTGATGAAGACTACCAAGCTGTAATTTTTCTTCCCTTCTTTAGTAAATAAAGGTTTCTCCTCTCTGAATGACTTGGGAGATTTTTAAGCAATCTACAATTCAAGTTATTTAACTGAGAAAAAGGATGACAGACAAATGATACTATTAAGTCTGCATCTGACAGTTTGCTACTGCAAAATGAAAATAATTGCAAGCAAATCTGGCAAGAGAAATATCTCCTTGAATAGGGTCTTAAACAGTATTTAATCAGAAATACTCCAAGAAAGCACAGAGATGTCCTGGGAAGCAGTAAGCACACATGTACAATCTGATAGTCTAAGACAAAAGAAATAATACTCTGGAGTGATGGGCCTCCTGCGCAATAAACTGGAGGACTGCACGCACAGGCATACATGCAGAAACTTTATGAGTATGTCCAACTTCTTTGTCATACTCCTTACAGAAAATGCTCCCCCTCATGCCAGTTAATACTTCAGCAGTAAAAAAGAAAAAAAAGTCAAATAACAATGGTAAAAGCAGAATTTTCTATTTTTGTAGGCAAGGCATGTATGTGACAGCAGTAAAGCATGGGCCTTATCTACCCTTGCAGAGGATGCTTTTTCTTTTATCCACTGATACTTCGGGCACGTCAGCCTATGACTTCATTTCAAGGCACCATTTCTGTGTTGTATTAACTCTTCTAGTTGCTGTGTCTCAAAATGATCACTGAGTCATACGATCCTAAGATGAAATTCTTTACTCTTCTCCAGAGAGGATGCAGAATGTGCAGCATACCTGCTGTTGTGCACAGTCGAAACAACGTGAACTAGTAGGTAACACAATCAACTAAGACACAACTAACACAAGTCTGAAACAAATGATATAAACAGCACTGCATGTTTTAGAAATAGGGGAAACTCCTATCCGTATTTTAAAAAGTAGGAAATAGATGTGGACCTCAGTCAAGTTCCTGTGGAAACCTAAGAAGGTCACCCCTGCCAGGAACACAATCTGTACTGGAAAATATTATTTCTGTATTACGATAATGACATAAATTTTTTTGAGGTCTCCTGTCCCTTATCAACATGGAAAGAAAAAATGCACATTTTCCAAGAAAAAAAAAAAGATAAAGGCACCAGAACAAAACCTTTTTTTTTCTCCTTAAGCAAAACACCAAGCCAATCCCTAAACAAGAAAGATGCAGAGCTACAATAAAATTATAGAGGGACTTTAAACCACTCCTAGCTGAGCTGGTGGGCGCAAGAGATATGTCTTCCAGCTGAGTTGCCCTCCAGGTCTCTGTTTGATAATTCCAGGAACAAAGCTGACCTTGCTTCATAGTTCATGCAGAAACCTTGAATTCTTAAGGAAATACATAGAGACAGAACACTTTTCCTGCTGTTCTTTGAAGATACTATTATCACTGATAAATGCAAAGTTCTCACAAGGTCCAACGCTTTTTCTTGGGGTAGAATAGATCACAAATTAAAGCCTCCATAAATCTTGCATCAAATGTATTCATATATGTTACATAAATAAAATTATATATGGCCATGTTTGTATACAAACATATATCCCCTAGAAGTATCATTTCAAATATTTTTGATCCTCAAAAGCAATAAACTATGTTAAAGATAGAATGTTTAGCAAAGAGGAGTATTTGAAGTGCACAAACCTGATAAAAGGGCACCCTGACATTTAAGTTAAACACCAAGTCATAACTTTTTCTCCTCTTCTTTTACCTAGCTGTTAATTTTTACCTGAATTCATACATTTAGTTTTTCCTCATTTTCCTCATTTTAAGCAAGCAATGTCAGAAATTGGCAACCTGTCCTTTAAAGATGAACAAATAGAAAGCACATGTACGGTAACACAGCAGCCAATTAACATTACAAATAGAAAAAACAGCATACTAACATCTTCACCAACAGCAGGATATAACAGGTATAAGGCACTGTATTTTTGCATACTCACTGGTTTTGCACTGACAAATGCGGCAACCATTTTGATCCAGTTTGAAACTATAGATACAGTCTTTCTCAGTCAAAGTGCAGTTCACCAAAAGCTCACAGGTGGGCGGACCTATTGTTATGTAAGTTGGTTCTAAATGCAAGAAAAAGAAAACAAACATATTCGATCAATTTGGTATTTTAAATAGTTCATAAAAGGCAGACAATGCAACAGCAAAGGGAATAATTTTTACCAAGTTTTGTTTCTGATTCATGAACATTCATGGTACTTAATTCAAGAAATAGACTTTGCTTTGAAGTGATACATACTCATTACACACAGTATGAACCTACATAAAACCGTTGAAATATTAAAACAAGAAAAAAATGATACTACATTTTTGTTCACTGTGAAATCAGCATTCCTGCATTAACTTTAACACTAAATTCAAAAAACCTATTCTACTCATTCTTTTGCCAGAAGTATTTTATCAAAACCGTGCAGATTCTTAGGAATTAAAAAGACAGAAGTTTCTTAGTTGATTGATACTACCAAGCTGCAAATCAAAGCATGCGACTCAATAGATCAAATCTTTCTTTGCATGAGTAAGATCACTTCTACACAAATTTAAATCAGAAGAGACTTTGAATGCCAAATGGGAATGAAAGGTACAAAGTGTGTGAAAGATCTCTTGAAGCCACTTAACTGGACTATTCATCAAAAAAATAACTTCTTACAGTATAATTTGCAGTATAAAGTTGTGCTTTTTGAATTTCAAGATGTTTCTGTCAATCATTAGACAATTCTTTACAATGTAATACTTGCTTTCAGACACTGTTTAAATATGTTAGATGATGAAATTTGTTTTACTATAAGCAGTAGCAAGAAATATTCATGCACTTTAGTACACAAAGTTACTGAAATAAAATAAACCCCCAAGACGTAAGAAAATAGTAAGCAACCTCAACACTCCCATCAAAAAATAGGACAAAGAAGGAATGAAAAATCTTATTTTTCAAGTGACTTTTTGTTGTGTGAGAATAATTTTTTCTATCTTGTGTGTTTTTTTTTTTGTTTTTTTTTTAATGGAACTCAGCACTTAAGAAGCAAGGAATTTACTTATGAATATTATTAACATGACACTAAGCATCATGAAACACAAATGACATGATGTTTAAGGAAACAACCGTGAGCTTTCATTTCAGTGTTTGAGTGAGTTCCTATTTTTCCTGAATCTCAAAAAACAAAAATTTTTAAAGGAATTAAATTTTAAATAAATTCAAATGGATTAATTGGTCAATTGTGAAAATATGGAGAAATGGTATACAAACCATCATTGCAAGAAAACAGTGTTTTATACAGCATGAACCTTTCCATGGACTGAAGATGGCCCTATCTTATCATCTCTTCTCCCCAAACTAAATCTTCCGAATGGCAAATTTTGTCATCCATACTTGGAGGCAAATTGTCCTTACTCTCAGACTGAGAATAGAAAATTACTCAACATTAATTAAGTTATTAGAGGTATATACTGTCAAACAAAACAGCTGCCTATTTCTCTACCTATTGGTTCTGCACCCACCAGGCAGCAACAGCACCCATGCCTTCCAGTCAAGTGAAAATTATCTCATTACAAGAATGTGCCTTTCTGCTTTCATTGTCTTGTACAATTTTCTGCTTTCACAGCTTCCCTCCAGCCCTACTCTTCCCTTCACAACAGTTTATGCAGTGGTTGAACATTTTTAATCCTTTTTAAATTAGGTCAGCTAAGTACAGAGTTAGGAGCAAAAAGAATGCATGACAGGCACAGAAGATTTTAGTCTTCTCTCTCAGAGATCGTGGTTCAGATTCCCCACTTTTCTGTGAGTTCTGAAACACTATTCAAGTTCTGTTCTGTGCAATTTTTGTAGAAAAAGTGTCTATATATATCATACATACATAAAACACCACCACCAGCTTTGTTTAAATGAAAGCTGGAAATTTGGATAATGGTATTTCTGTGCCTGTAGAATCCTCAAATCTCTTAGAAGCTGAATTACTGTTCCCCCCCCCCAGATTTTTTCCAGGAGTTTAACAGTTTATTGTTTTGACGGTCACATGAGGGATTCTATAAATTTCTGTGAACTATTCATTTCATGGCTCAGAGTTTGCAAGCACAGTATGGAAAAGTAATCTTAACGAGCAATTTATTTTAGAACAAATGAATTCCCAAACTAGACTATTTTTAATTGCAATGAACTCCTGGTGTTTTTTTTTTCAAATTCATTCAATAAACTGACTAAGTTACGTTCATACCTAGTATCTAATGTTTGCAACTTCAACAGATCATTAGTTTAGGGATGAAGACCATACCAATATACACCAGTAACATTATGAACTCCAGAAACTTCATAAACTTATCCCATTTGTTTAGGACACATCACAATAAACTATCTTTGCAAAGAAACTGATTTTTAGCATCTGTTGCCTATTCTGAAAACCTCCATACCTACCTTACTGTATTCTTTAAGTAAAATATGCTCAACAAGCAAGAGACCACAACACAACAGTTACCTTGAAGCTACATGAAGGTTACTGACCAGACAGCCCAAATCTGGCACTTTGAATGATAAAAAAAAAAAAAAACACAGTAATATTTATAATCAGTTGTAGTTAAAAACATCACTGATCATATGATCATGCTATCCAAAGCATGTGGTAACTTTCCAAAGTTCTCTTTTGTGTTTTGATGCTCTTCTGTCTTGGATGCTGACTTATCAGTTTTGCAGTGTTGCTACCTTGATACACTGAGCAGTATAGTATTTCTAAGCAGGGACAAAATTAAAGGGTTACTATTTTAATTTAAAAGATTTTTGTGAATCCTTTATTTGTTGTGGTTTGTTATGTTACCTCTCACTATTCTTTCTGCTCTCAGCATCCTGAGAGTTGCCAAGCAAGCGCACAAATCTATTTTTCCTCTCTTCCATCCCTAAAGGTAAGTCCTGAGAGATACAGTAATTTTATATGCATGCCTGCTTCTCAATGAGCTGCGAGTGGAGGACAAAAGAAATAATTTCATTCCCTACCCCCACATGTGCAAAAATGCAGCCAGAAAAGAAAGTATCAGCCCTTTTCACTTCGCTAGACAAGACTCAACAAATAAAGCCAGCTTTGCTGCTGCCAGGCTGCTGGCTATTTGAATAGGCAAGCAGTAGTTAGGCTTGAAAAAGCATGTATGGCCACATGATCCCAGCTAGGCTCTCACTGCTGTTCTTGGTAGAAATTGCAGAAGAAAGATCCAGTGCACAAATGAACAGAGAATTGGTGGGAAAAACATATGCTATTTCTGTTTATGTATTTTACAACAATAAAACTATAATGAAGAAAGAGGGAAGGTGAAAATAAAGAGAAAAGGACTGATGAGAGTCTGTTTGAAAACAATGCATTTTTTTTTTAACATAACACAGATACTGCTGATGTAAAGTGTTTATGAGTAAGGTTAAATGCAGCTTGCTATTAGCATATCTTGTTTCCATATACTCTCTCTGAGCATAACATTTTCTATGCTGAATTGCAGTGCACAGGATTACTAATTTGCTTGCTATGAGGATGATCAAAATGTTGAATTCATTTTTTATGCTTTTTCACTTTGCTATAAATATTCTTCAGCTAACAACAGGAATTCTACAGCAGTAAATTAAGCAGGGTACAAAACCGGTATATGCATGTCACATCACAAAGAAAATGTTCTTGACTTTATGTTTTATAGTAGTAAAGAAAGAAGGCAATAGGAATGTATTGTTCCACAAATTGCTAACATTTAATCATGGTCTAGTTAAGTCTGCTATACAATACCACTGCCCATTCTTCCCCTCCATCTCAGGAGAAGACAGAAGTGACGCTGCTCTCAGCTGGAGGCAGATTTAAACCACTCTTTGAGATTCAGACCTATCTGAGGCATCAAACAAAGCATAAACACAGATACAACACAGTTCTGCACCTAACATTTTACTTAAAAGTCACTTCAGAAGATACGAAATCTACAGTGGATATTCCAGCTGCTGGTGGCCTGTCAGTCTGACCCACTGAAAAAACTCTACAGTGCATGATCAAATCCCTGAATCTCACTCATCCTAAATTGAAGTCAAAAGTGCTTTGCAGGAAGACAGTGATATCCCACCAACACCTGGAACTGGCTTTGTCTTTCAGGACCTACCTTAGCAATAATGCCACAAAACTCCAGTGTCACAAACAAGGAAATTTGTCAAGGTGGAATAAGACCATATTGCCACTGTCAGTTTTCTAACCAATCCTCAAAGCATTTCTTTCTGCTATTGTCTGATTTCTGAGACCTTCCACTTCTACTATGAGTGATGTGACACAGCTGTTGTCAGAAAGACCATTTTCTTCTGTTAAAAACGTGAAATATATAGAAGAGGACAGGATGGTCCATCTAAGTTTTGTACTGTGCCTCTGACAGAAGCAACAGCCACCGTCATACACAGATCTTGTTATACATGGATGAGTACTAGGATAATGCCTGTCTGAAGTACTCAGAAATTGTCAGAAACTGATTTATCCATGCTTCAGTGACAGCAGGGGAAAAAAGTTCTAAGGATTAGAATTTTATTATACACGCAATTCGAACATTTAAAATTAATGAAAAAAGAAAGAAAACAAATTCATTGATGATTGCTGAAGCCCTGAAAAATGAAAGCAAAAACAACTCAGACCATTTGCAGCAGTCTTCTTGACTTCAGTTTTTCATCTGAATGTCAAAAATGAACAATTCACTGAAAATGTCATTTTTCCTTCCAACTTCGGAGATTGCATTTACAATCTCTAGTTAGTTATAAAGTGAGATGAAAAGAAGGACAGAAGTACTCCCCTAAGGCTGATATCAGTTGTACACATTTGCCTATCACACCTTTAAATTATTTGAAATTTCAACTTTGGGTATTGAGTTCATATCAGCAAAAGAAGTGGGATTCCACTTAAGTGTAGCACAGCACATGTGTATTATACGAGAGCAGTAAGGGTTCAGTTTTGGTCTGTGTGAAGGATGAGAGGACTTCTTAAATCAGTGAGAACAAAGCAAGCAGGTCCAGGAAAGCAATGCTTCTCCTCTGTTTAGCACTTGTGAGACCACATCTGGTGTAACATCCAGCTTTGGCCTCCTTAGCAAAAGAAAGGCTGGTGTTCCAGAGGGAGCCCAGCATGGGGCCACCAAGCTGGTCAGGGGCTGGGGTAGGTGGTGTAAGAGGAGAGGATGAGGGATTGGGGCTTAAGGGTAAAGGGGTGATTCTTCTGCTGTCTGAAACTTTGTAATAGAAGAATAGAGGGCCCAGTTCATCTTGGGGGTGGCCAACGGGACAATGAGAAGCAACAAACACAAATGTAAATAAGAGAAATTGCAATCTGATACGAGTTGTTTTGTTCTTCTTTTTAAACTGAGTGGTCAAACTCTGATGGAGTGCTAAAGAAATTGTGGGATCTTCATCCTTGAAAATACTCTGAACTTCATTAGAACAAGTCCTAAACAACCTGCTGTAACTGGACCTTCTTTGAGAAGGAGGTACAGCTGGATAATCCCTAATGGTCCTTCCAACTTGCATGATTCTAAGAACTTCAATTCAGGACATCTCTAGTGAAAGCAGCAATATTCTTGATGGATCAAGAAAGTGAAATCCACAGATAAATATTTCAATTTCTAATTGTTTCTGTATTCCTTTGCCAAGAACAGATTATCTTCCTTACTCAGTAAAGAAATCTACGCAATGACTTAAGAAGTAGCTTTCTATTCAAGAAGCAAAACTTCTTCCAGGCAGTTAAAACACAGCAATTCTCTAATGTTATTTGCTGACAGCCACAACCACCTTTAATCAGTGCCATCTTATTGTTCATCTATATGCTTGTACCTCAAGAACAGCTTCTTCAGCCCATTATTATTATCATGACACGAAAACGCTTAAAACAAGCTCTTTGCTTTGTTTAATTTGGAACACAGTATTTAAACTCAAAACAGGTCTTGTTTCACACTTTCAGTAAAACCACATCAGGGAAATTCCTACTCCAGGCTTTAACAAAACTGGCTTCAAGTAAGGAACTAATCATATTTAATTTTTTTCTTCTGCATATTGTTCAACATTCAAGTTGCTATATTCGACACTGTTAAATATGAATGAATTTAATAGCAAACACAAAACTCTGGCTTCTAACTGACCATAAGAAATCTGGACTGCTATATATCTTAACACAAAATAATTAGCAATGTAAGAGGACAGATATTCGACACTACTGAACCAGCCCAGATTTTAATTCCACTTGCAAATGCTGTCCTTTCAAAATAGAAGAAAAAAACCTACTATTGCAATAAAAATATTATTTCTTGACATGGAAGTGTAGAAGTAGAAGACATTAGAATAAATCAAACACCTACATTAAATTACTTTGCTTGCCTCAAGCACAGTGATTATTCCAACTTAACAGACACAGGGGTCTGATTTCCCCTCTCAATCACTTCATCTGTGCTCCCCATGCTGTTTGACTTAGTATTACTCTAAGCATGTACACTTGAAAGCTAACAAATCTTACCAGCATTTGGTGTAGTTTCCCAAACATGTTAGAGACATATTTGCATATGCCATAATAATGAACTAGAAAAACAGACTATGGGTCGACTACAAATACATACATATTAAAAAAAAAAAAAAAAAATCAAACAAAGAGGATGCTTTAAGACCGTGAGGCTGCAAGTAATTTATGGATCTATGTGTTGTTTTTTTGCCTGGTTACATATACACTTTTATCTATATAAAACTAGCACTTTCCACCAACTTCACATTAACAAAAACATTTCAGTCTGCCTGACAGAAACACACTTAATCAAAACAATGAAACTGTAAGCTCTACAGATACATTATTATAGAGGTTAAAATTATCTTTCAAAAAGGTCTCCTCTGGATACTCAAAAAAAATGGATTTCATCAATTTCACTGAAAGATTGCAAATGACTACGCAAGTACCCAGCTTACATTAGGAATTAAAGAGAAAAAAGCCTTAAAAAGTCTTTACCAAACAGACAATTTTTACATTAATAGATAATATAAAAATTATGTCCCCAGAACCTCCCAAAATACTATTTTTTATCCTATTTGTATTTATTCAATGCTTGTATGCTGACTATTACTATCATGTACAAAACCAAATTTTCAGATGTTAGCGTTGATAGTTACTATATAATACAAATGCAATACACTATGAAACAAGTAATTTCAGGAATTATTTGGAGATTATTGCTCACGCAATTGGAAGACAAAGCTGCCAGTGATTTTCAAAAAGAAAGCATTTGTACTTTCAAAAAGCTTGATTATAATAAAAATAATTTCTACATACAAGCTCTTATCAATAGTAATTCATTTCCCAAATATATTTAATGGTCATACAGTACAAAAAGCCACCAGGCCCGAAAATAATCCTAAATTTAAATGCCGTAACTGTAGCATGAGAAGTGGGATTGTATACATCAGCATTCAGTGCTAGAACTGCTCAGCATCATCTTTCATATTCCCATTTTACTAATGTGAACCAGTTAATGCTTTTGCTAGGGGCATCTAGATAAAATTGATTACTTTCTTGTGTGTATTATTAAAAAAGTTGGAACATGGAAAAAGATTTTCAGAGAACAGCACAAAAGCTTTCTGTCTAGTTGTGAGCACTTCAATGGATGTAGGTTGCTCTGAAATAATGTCTCCTATTTATTTCCATGAAAATTACAAGAGATACAAAGAACACAATAACAGTAGTGGATAGAGCAAATTCTCAGCTACAAAACACTGTTTTTCAACATGGTCACCACCATTAGCTATGCATTTTTTGCCAGTAATGAACAAGAGCTTGCATGCTGCTCTCATAAAAGAGCACCAGCAGAGGCAACCCACTGTCACCATCACTACTGCTGAAATGCACCACCCACAGCCTCACTGTGCTCACATCCACTGTTTGGTCTCTGGAAATGTTGACAAATGTCAATGGGTGCCATTTTTTCCCACATGTAGGAATTCAGTGACAGCCCTTTGCTACATACTCACTTCTACATCAGACACCATTTTGTCAGACAGCCCTTCTGCTGCCATCTGTCACACGGCAACAACAGTAACGGAACATTGGTGGGAAGGTTTAATCCACCAACATCCATTTCTGATGTAGTAGGCCAACACAATAACACAGAAGGCATTACTTTCAAAGTAGCCCTCATACTCTTTTTTTTTTTCCTCCCCTTTGGACCAAAAGTATTAACCACAAGGAGTCCCTTTTAGTATAAATGGAAAAAAAAAATTCCCCCCAAATTACATATGTAACAAATGTAACAATAATTAACTATGAAAATTAATACTTTTTTTTTTTAATTAGGAGGGACAACAGTAAGAAATTTTATATAAAAGTCTCATTGTACACAGCCACAAACTCAAAATATAACTCTCTGAGGTGCATGTATTTGATTTACAATGATTTTTAACTCCAGAGAAGCAACTCACATAAAACAGCACTGCATTTAGATTCAGCAGTGATGGGTCCTGAGACACTGGGAGAAAGTGTGAGCCAACGTGAGTGTACCAGAACAGGATTTTAGAAAGCTCAGCACCTCATAGACTGTGTGAAATTGAAATGTGTTCTAGGGGAGGGAGGGAGGAAAAATGAGTTAAAATCACGTTCTACACATGAACAAAGACCTCCAATAGCAGTAATAAAAAGCCTGCCTGTGTTTGGGGAAAGTGAAACAGCTCCCTCTTCTGTAGCATTTTATACTGCAAGCTGTATATATTAGGATTAAGACGCTCTGTTCCTACAAAGCCAATGCCAACAGACTTACAGAAATATAGACTCGATGCATTCAAGCGTTTACTATAAAAAGTTAAGAAAAAGTGAGTGAGCAGCAGTCTAGCTCTGTGCCAAACGTTTTACCCGATAACTGCCTGCATGCTGGTCCTGAAGGGTGTGCTGCTCGACAGCCTTTTGTTGGAGTCTATATACTTGTTTGACTTCTGTCTGCAGTCCAAAAAAGTTAACTGCAGCCTACTAAGCAGCAGCATGTGTGTTTACTTAAGCTTCCTGTAAAAACATTCATATCATTCCAAGAGTGACTAAATGTTTTCCATCCTCATAGTTAGCATTCCAGGCTTCCCCGCCCCTCCAGTCCATTACATGAAAAATATCAGTCCCGAGTCCCAAGCAAGAGAATTTCCTTCCTGGGTTTGAAATCCCTAATGACTCACAGGATTTTTTTTTTCTCCCAAGTGTTTAGCTGTCTGTGTTAACTATCAATGTTTAACTATTACATAATGTAAAATGTATGCGAAGATTTAAGATGCAAATCTATTTTGGTGTCACAGAGAAGTAACGGAAAATACATTCATTAATATATTCATTAATACTTCTAAACACATGGCTCACCAAGGCAGAAGGGCTGTTAATTTCAAATGTTATTTTTACTGCTAACCTGAAAGTACTGAGATACTGTTTTTCTCAAAAGCAACTACTGTAATCCAAGACATTTTATTGTTCCTTTGAAGAAGCCTCCTGTGAAGCAATGCTGCATGTGTGTGAGGGGGTCTTTTTTGCAGTGGTGCAACCAAAATACTCACAAACTTTTTATTCCCAAGATGCTAACTTCTAAGCTTTTGTCTGGTGCAATCAGTCCTTCCAGTTTTTAGGTATGGACTCCCTTCAGATAGACATTAATACTCACAAGGTCTGGTTTTTTGACAACTCGATGTGAAATGACACTGAGAAATAACCACATTTCTTAAAGTAGAATCGATTAAACTTACTTATAAAGAAATCTCCAACTAGGTAAGGCCATTCAGTTATGAGGTGGTGTTACCAACACACTAGTGTGTATCTGGGCCAGATCTATGAAAGCTGTAGGCACTGAAAAGAATTAATTAGGCGATCCATACGGTTCTTTTAAAGGCAAGAAATCCTTAGCTGCATTGAGATACATATACGTATTCACTAGGATTCCCAGATTATTTATCCTTTCAATAGCCATCTTTTAATAAACTTTATCACTGAAAACAAAGAAAAGATTATTTTGTATCTGTCTAGCATTCCTGACTTTCTTAAATGCAAAGACTTTTATTGGCAGAATGTCTCAGTGCACCCTGGGCTGCATGGTTAAACAATCTCTGCTGTCTTGTCTTGTCTTAAAAAAGCTGTACTAAGTCATGATCTGGCAAAAGTAAGCTCAATTCTCTACAGCACTGCATTTCTTTTTCTTAATTGACTTTGATCAAAAGACCTATCCAGACCTACAGTGCTGACGCTGAACAACAACTTGCACTTCGTGCTTTAAGTAGATGACTGGGCCCAAATCCTATGCCAGGGAGCACTGTTCACTACTACTGACTTCACTGTGAATGAATCAAATTTCTTTTCATGCGACTATGGTGCCTTTTTTTACTTAATGATGTGTTGGACACACTAAAGGAACTGAACTGAATTACTTCTCAGCTACAGTTCGGAGCCCTGTATTGATGAAAATGTTAATTTCTTTTTGCAAAGATAAAGTCTTAGCCATTATGACAGCGAATTAATGTGGCCCTTATTCATGAACGTCCTCTGAGAGGACTCTGTCTAACACTTAATTTCTCATTCATAGCTTATGCTGGAACCCTTCCACCTGTACCTGAGAACTCTCACGCAGAACGACTCACTGGGTGACAGCCAACTACTGTACATCAACTGACTTGGCTGCAAGTTTTCCCTATCTGTAGCCTGAGCCTGTGGGAGAAACAAGGGAATGTAGGAAGCCTTCAACGTTCTTAAGAGACATTTTTGTTATCGATGCCAAATTCTCAGCACTTGTGTTTATTATCTTATTTTCAAAGAACCAAACATTTTCCTAATACTCTACTCAATATTTACTTCCTATGAACATGACTATTACTCCTATTTGCAGATGGCTGTCTGCAGACGGCCTGAGGAAGGCATGGTTATTTATGTCAGTGTAGCTTGCTTGGTGTTACTCACATGCTATTACATATTGACACTAATAGCTATTTGAAGCTCCAGTAGAATCCAATTTTTTAAAAACTTCATTAAAAATGGAATTGCTGCTTAAACATTTAGGAACTAAAACAAATGGTTTAGTTCCTAAATTTTAGTTCCTAAGTGTTCCTAAAAAGCTCCAGGAAAAGCAGCATTAACAAAAGTCTAATTCCCTATGGGTCCATTTCCTACAATAGGACAGGCACCCAAACCAGCTTCCATGATGAACCTCGGAAGTAACAAAGTATGAGTTCATCCCAAAACTTCGCACTCTGTTCCTCCTAATTACCTGTCTGCTTTCATGAAATATGTAGGAATGTGTTATCTTTGAGATTTCAGTTTGTTGTAAGCGACCACTGGCTCTAAAACTGTGAGGAAAACACAGAGGGGTAATGTGATTACCTAAACCTTGGCTCTTTATGAAGACAGTCTAGAAAACAAAGACAGAAAAAACAGACGAAGTAGATAATAGATTAAACAAACAAAAGCAAATCCCTAAGCACCAATATCATTACAGCAGCTACAGAAGTTCTATAGGAGCATCCATCAAAAGCTTAAAACTAATTCTTGGTGTTCGATCCACAGAACATAATGGGCCTGCTTTTCCCAGCTCTGACTGGTGAAAGGAGGTGGCTGCCTTGAAAACCAATGTAGACTGAAGAGCACAAGGATGGGGGCTGGCTGATGAAGGAAGAAATGATATAGAAAACATCTGGGCTTTGTCTGGAACCATCTCTTCTGCAAGGGGAGAAAACAACCTTTTCCAGAGGGAGAACAAAGCTGCTCAAAGTATTTTAGCAAGGCACTGGGCTTTGTCTTTATAAGCAATCTTACACCAGCTTTGCAGCTTCTTATCATCTGGTCTGAGTGATTGATATTGCCCTGTCTTGTTCCCCATGCTGCACTGTCTCTATCCTTATGCCTTATCAGTGACCCTTGCTTTTTCCCTCACTCCTGCTCAAATGCTCTTACCTCAAAGTAGCCACCCCCTTCTCCCATCCTGGACTTTTATCTATGCACATCTTGCACAAGTACAATCCACGTGCACTGCTATACTGGAAAACTGGAAAGAAGTGACGTGTGGGCATAGTGTAACCAGAGGTCTTTCCAAAGGGCCTTTGATCACTTTTATGCTTACTTTAAGAAGAAAACAACTGTATATTGTTGAGCAACAGTCAGCACCTGCATAAACACTGAAAACTGCATATCAGCTATTATAACTACTTTCAGCTATGTATGCAATTTCCTGAGAGCATCTCCTCTCACTGAGGCTGAAAATACAAACAATGTGATTCCCTAAATGAAACAAAATGACAATCTCAGTCAAAACATTCCACAGGAGGAATTTTGTTTTCCTCAACAACTATCTACCTTTCTCTAATACACGTTTTCCCTTTTGCAACTCAAATTCATTATTTTCAGAAGATATTGCAGAATATGTTGCTTGCCTTTACTTTGCACCAACCTTTCAGGCACTTGAAGGCTGCTATCTCCTCATTCCAGTCATAATTTCCTTTAAAGTAAACCAACCCAATTTATTCAATCTGTCCTCCTATGATGTGCTTTTCAGAACTCAGACTATGCTCATAACTCTTGTTCAGACTCTTGTCAGCTTGTACACATGGTTTTCGGGGGAATAACTTACAGTAAAGTACTGAGGACTTAGTTTGTCAACTAGGGACTTACCCATAGCAAAGAGATCAAGACTTGGCATCTTGCAAACTGTACTTGTGGCCTTAATTTCAGTATGGCACTTGCCTTCTCAAGGCTCTGCTAATCTATCTTGAAATTCTGCTCATTCATCACCGGACTTCTCCTGGAAAACGACTATGTAGCAATTACCCTGAGTCAGGACTTTTGAAGAGCCTCCTCCAAACACAGTCCATTAGATTTTCTCTTGCTGAATTCAGTCAACATTTTCCCACTTTCTGCTTTAAAGCAAACAAACTCATGCCCTGCTCTCCAAGATACTGATGGCCCTTTCCAGTTGTGTTGTCTGGAAATTAAATGAATTCAGTTTCCACTGAGTTTGCAGGTATGCTTGTGAAAACATCAAACATGATCCCTTCACCTGACCAACCCCTCCTGCACTCACAGGACAATGAGAATCTGGGAGGACCTGAGGGCAACCCTCTCTGCAAGTCCAGTAACAACTCCTGACAAGCATTCAGAAAGTTACACATTTCAAGCTGTTTGGAATTCCATGTCCAAACAACATTCAAATTCCCTGGTCAGTTCCACGTGGCCTCCTGCCATCTGAACTGTCTGCATACTCACTCAGCTCTGCCCACCCTTCCCAGGCCCTCAGGAGCCTTGTGCTCTTCTCAGCACACAGACACTGTTGCCGCCACTGCTGCCATTACCAGTGACAGCTTCCTACCATTTTTTTGACACCACTTGTATCACACTGACATTTTGCCCATTCCCACTGGAGAAGAAACCACCACATACAGAAAATACTTAGATAAATCTACCTGTCTATGCTACCCTTCCTAGCTCACTCGCATACACATTACGTCTGACAGCACATACTCTGTGATACCCATCATGAGAGAATCACTGGGGATTAAAACTTGCTAACTTGCTTCATCATAAAATTAATTCAGTGTAGAAGTAGTAATTTTCATCACTTCATGGGCAGACTTTATACGTTATCAGACACCTTCTTCATATCCTGTGATGTGAATTTTGACATGAAAAAAGCACCAACAAGAAAAGTCTATGCTCCACAGATTTCTCCTAAGCAGTAGCTACCCACTGAACTTGGACAGATACTGCAACCCAAGAAGGGTGACAAGCTGTTATGCAAAATTAATTTCAAAATTCATTCCTGTTCTCCATCAGAGATGGAACAGGAAAAATAAGTGGCAGCTCACTGAGTGTGAACCCTTGCAAGTACCTATACACTGTCCATACAGTTCTGAAGGCAGGTCTATAATTATGATTTAGAAACTGAGTGATCTGGTATTTTTCACGATAAGCAACTACTACCAAAAATGCAACTGTGAACATACAGATTTTTAAAAATATATTCATTTGCCACCATTCATATTTTCACTGCCAGGTTGGGCAGGTGTTTGCTGTATCACAGAATCATAGAATGGTGTGGGTTGGAAGGGACCTTTAAAATCATCCACTTCCAACCCCCCTGCTGTAGGCAGGGACACCTTCCACTAGACCAGGATGCTCAAAGCCCTATCCAGCCTGGTCTTAAATGCCTCCAGAGAGGGGTCATCCACAACCTTACAAGGCAATATGTTCCATGTAGCTAAGGTAAAATCTCAGTTTGTTTTTCAAGCCACATATATTTCCACACAATGTAATTACATTTTAAACTCTAAAAATCAAGATGCATCTCCTACCTAATAATCATCCCATATAAGTTTCACTGAAATAATGATGTTTTCATACTACAATTATGCCCATTCTCAAGCTATACTGTGTGAAGATTTTGAATTGTAACCAAATGATAGTAATGAATAAGAAATTAGGAGTAATTCAATTATAAGTAATAGCTGTAGATGAACATTCTGATCTTCTAATTCCTCCTATATTTATTAATAAGCTTTAATAAAAGCAAGGCGTCAAATTAGTTAATAATGCTGATCTTAAATGATTACTATATTAGACCAAAAGAGTATTGAATACGGCCACATACATTTGCAATTAAACCATGCTGTAATTTAGAACTTAAAAATTATCTATTTTTATTCCCAACTAATTAATTTCCCAACTAATTTGTTAAAGTCACAGGAAATGCTGTGACAGCTACTTCAATCCTCCAAAATTATAAAGTAAATTAGGAATTACCATGTCAGAAGTAGCCACGACAGCCTGAAGTATAACCAAAGAAATGCAGATCTCACCTTCACATACTGGGCAGCACTCTCCCGGGACTTTGACAGGATTCAAACAGCTCTGCCCACAGGCTGTAGCAACACAGTGAGGATTTCCATTGATACACTGGCAGAAAGTACAGTCATCCTCTCTCCAGCGGTCTCCATGAGCTTGGATCTGACCATTGGCGTAACAGCCAGCAGGATTATTTACAGGGTAAACTGGGTCTGAAATAAGAGAAATTGCAGTAGAACAAGAAATATTCCATTTCCTTTTATGCTTAAATATAATGTATGAATAGTTTCAATGTCATGATTTTCTATTATTTAAAAAGAGTTACGTGAAGACACTATCAAACAGAAAGAATCACGGTGTGGTATACAGACATACAATAACATAGGCAACAACTTAAGATATTTCAATATTGAAATTTACTGTTGAAAATGTTAAGTCAGCTTATACTGAACATTCAAACTCAGTGCCCTATTTTAAAATATTTCCACTAAAATTTTATATTGAACAAGCAGTTCTAGAAAAGGAAACTGTATCTACAGATGGCTGGATTATATTTTTTACAATATTTAGTTTTTGGATTTTCTGATTTGTTTTTCAAAACAAAATGCATCTTAGATCTACTGATCCCCCCCCCCCTTTTTTTTTTTTTGTACCAACTTCACAGATTCTAAAGGAAAACTGGAAACATTTCAACAAAACGAATCGTACAGAAGTGAGATATTTGACTTGGGAGACTTGAGATTTCCAACTTATTTTGCTTATTGAGATGTCATTCCTAAGTTTACTTTTAACCACACAGACCAGGAGTGCTTCACAGGCCTTTTTGTATGTTGTGGCCATACCCTGACCCGCAGTAGGGCAAGATCCAAGTGTACAGCGCCAGCCCTCATCTTCCTCCCCTGGAATTCTGTTTGTATTCTGGCAGAAGATGTGTCAAATATTTTCCAGTATAAGCAAGAGGGTCAATGTGAAATTTCCCACAGGATTTTTTTAGGAGGACTGCAGGCCTAACAAGCAGACAAGCAGGCTGTCAACAGGGTAAGGGAGGAACAGAAAAACACTGAAGCCAGATTATTGCCCTGGTTCTTTGCTATAATTGTAAACACTGCTCAGCTGAGCAGAAGAGCAGCAAGTGGAAGAAGCAGGCTGCAAAGTCATAGATACAGCCAGAGACACACTGCTGCTGCTTTGGAGCATAATGGTGGCTAAATTATTAGCTAAATGAGTAATCTCTGGTGCAGAAATTAGGAACAGCTTCATACAACATTTGGGAAGAAGGCGCCCAAAAGATACAGAACACATGACTATGTCTAAGATCATATCAAGAAATGTAAAAGAAAAACCGAATTAAGAAGGAGCTGACAAACTTTAGAACAACAACAACATGGAACACTTCTTCACTCATTTTCAACAAAAGTACAAAATAAAAAAAGAAGGATACAAAAAAGGGATTCAAAAGATACCATACCTTCACATACTGGGCAGCACTCTCCCTCTGGCACATAATACCTGTCACAGTGTAGCTCACCACACTGGGCAGAGAAGCAAATAGAGACACCACCTTGACACCGACAGAAGCGACAAGCATCCATTCGAAACATGTCTCCATCATAATATTCCATGCTGTTAAATATGCAAGTTGGCTTCACTTCTGAAAGAAGAAGAAGAAAAAAAAATGAGTCAGGTATTTTACAGATATTAACGAATGGCAAAGAGTTAAACTCATTTTGCTACTGACAAAACCGGAGAGAAAGAAAACACTAAATTTTCCTTCATTAAAAAGAAAACAACTATGTTTTCTTTTAACTACACAGTATATGTTATTGTCTGTTTAAACAATGGAAGAAATGCTATCCAGATTTATTTTTAGAGCAGCTAGTTATTCACAACAAGAATTCTGACTTATTAAAAATTAAAATACTGAAGGAAAGTCGTTTTCTTTATTGGTGCTAAATCCTTTTCATTCTGGATGAGCAAGAAGCTATTTCAAATTTCAGCATGTGAAGCAATACCTTTTTTTATATTTTAAAAAGTGAGTTTCTGATGTTTTTTTTTAAGAGTGATCTCTTTCTATAGGATTCTGGTACACAGGTGGATAAATTGCCTTAGAGCTGTCCAGTATATAATGGGCTTTCTGTTGTTGTTTTTCTTCTTGTTGTTGTTGGTTTGTAATAAAAAGATATCTGTATTCCAGGACTGCATGATATGAATTCCAAACACTTCCTATTTCAATCAAACTGGAGCCCTACTAGTCACCTCACTGCTGTACTCCCCACATAAAATAAACACCATTGTAATAACCATTATCCGGTCACTTCAGTGTTTTTAAAACACAAAAAGACTATTTTGACTTGACTATTTCTTTGACTTGACTATTTCTTGTACAGCAGAGCCCTAACTTATGACTCAATCCAAACTGACGGAGCAAAATTCCTAAATATTTGGAAAAGGACTTGAAGGACATGTTCAGTTCAGCCTGCTGCGGACACACACGCTGTGTTGTACAGCTTCACAGCATACAGCTAAATCACAGAACTGTTTTGACACTGTAGAACAAATACAATTATAGCATACCACATTCTATACCACATTAGTCATTAGGAAGTAATGACTTCACAGTTTCATCATTATACTATTCACTGAAGCCTCCTTTCTCTTTCCCATTATAGGATAACTTAAAATTCTAGATCTTTTCTGAAACTTTCCCAAGACACTGGAGAGCAAATACCTGAAGTAAAATAGTATCTACTAAGCAGATGTATTTGTACAGTACTCCTGAATCTTCTTAGTTTTGAAGCCTGAAGACTTTTCATATAGGCTATTCTTGATAATAATGTAAGTTTTCTTCAAAATCCTAAAGTATCTCAGTGACCTTAGTAGTTCCTTCCACTCACACTTATGCTCAGCTCCAGTCTCAAGTCATTTAATATGACTGAAACGTTCGAGTTGAAACTTGGAACTATTCTGAGCAATGTTTGATTTTTACATGCCTGTTCAGTCCTCCAGGCATAATGTAGAAAGCAGTGTAAAAAAAAAAAAAAAAGAAAAAAGAAAAAAAAAAAGAGAGTAAAAAGAGGAAATACCACTGTGTCCGGGAAAACAGCTATGACCTCATTAGAAAGCTATTCACATAAACAAACACTTGAAAAATATTTCAAGTTTATGTAGCTCAAGCTGTTAGTCTAAAAACCTTCTTAAAAAGGAAAAAGTGCCAAGAACCTAAAAGGCATTTAAATCCATTTGTTCCTGACTTTACTATTTTGATTGCAGCTTTCTAGATTTTTTTTTTTTTTTTATACTTTTCTCCTCCCCTCCTTCCATCCCAACAGTCTATCTGAATTTCTGCCTAGTTTGGAAAGTAGAAACATCTTCCATGAATTATCATTCATTTTTTAAAATGTCCAAACAAGAGTAAGCAAGAAACTGTAAATCCTGAGAGGAAACAATCTATTTTATTCCCACAATGAAAAATGCTATAAAATGTCACTCTGTGTGTATTTTTACAAACCAGATTTATGGTAGTGTATACGTATTCATACTGAACTACTGAGCTACCCCTATGCATCCAGCTATAAGACAAAGATTACTGCTGTTAGATCTGTGCAGTCTAATGACTCAGTCAAGCCAGAACAAACATAATAAGAACTCTAGGTTTAGGTATTCATAAGGTGAATAAAAGAGCCAACATCATGCTGTGGAATTTGAACCAGCACATTTCTTTCAGTGGGATATGCTGGAAGATACTCAGAGTTCTCTCTCACTTGTTTTTGTTTTAAATAGTGCTAATTTTATTGCTTTATTGACCAACATATGATAGGCACAAAGGAATGAAAAAGTGTAAAGCTATCATTAAATAAACACAACTTTTCCCAAAAGGCTGGCAACCATGAGTTTATTATTTGACCAACAGAGAAAATGTTGCATATGAAGTTCTTCAAGTACCAAACTTCCCCGTACGACAAAACAGTTACAGTAGACTGAAGTACACAGCATGAAGCAGTCAAGTGTATCTGCAAACCCAAATCCCTTCTCTGATGCCAACTACCAAATGTCACAGTAGGCATGAGACAGCCACTCAAGCCATGGATTCGTGAACCTGACTTCAGCGTCTGCCAGTTATCAGTTAGCCTATGACAGAAGATCCAGTCTGGGTACAGACATTCAGCCACCAACCTGTGGAAGGAGCCAGAGCAGACATGACCCAGCACAAGGAAGAGTTCCCACTGGCTTTACAACGACCGCGATGGGACAGATATCAGATCTCTACTCCAATATCAAGTTACGCATGACTAAGAGGGCACAGTTGACTTGGCATTAAATCAGGGAGAACTCTGGCATAAATTCTGCTCTAGAGATTGCTTCAGAGAGCCCCATCCTTTTTATTCTGAGTCCTGCAAGAGTTTATAGTCAAAGCTGCACTGAGACATGCAGGCTTGTGCTACACAGACACAAAAAGTGCTTATTTCTGAAGACCTTTATCTCCAAACTGCAGATAGACACTTTTTTTTTTTCTTAAATTATTTTTTATTTTTTACCAAATCAGTTTTCTGTGGTGTTTTACCTTGTACCTTTAAATCTACTACAGATTTATAGGCTGGACTAATCCAAAATAAATTTGCTGTTACAGAGACCTCTGTCATTTCCCTGTACTGGTGGTTATCTTTGTTTAACGTTACAGAACAGCTCAGAAATACGCATGAGTTTTGCAATCCAGTCTTTGCTAGGCATTATTCTGCACATGGTTATTTCAAGCACACGAGATGCTCAGGCATCAGCTGTCTGTAGGCAACTTTGGGCATTTTATTCTAGGCCATGTGAAGCAGAAGAGAGATTCAAAACAATTTTCTGTTGTTTAAAGGATGAAAAGGTTTGTAGTTGCAGCACTTTGGACATTCTTTCAGTCTACAGAAGAATTTGTACCAGACTCCTGGAAGGAATTGGTGCAAGTGCTGTGAACTTTCCATTAAATGAAAGGGAAGGAAGCTGACAAACTTCAGCCCTGTGTCAGTACAAACAATACACAGAAAAGCTTTCTGTTTTTCAAAAGCTCAGCTGATAAGGAGTTTAGAAAAGAAAAGGATACACTTCAGTTGAATTCGTTCACAGAATGTAAAAAGGCAACACATTGTATGCTTTTGTTTACCTGCAAATGTAACAAAGCAAGCCAGGTGGAAGAAAATATTTGGTTTCTTACTCTTCCAACTATAGTACTTTGTGCAATGCATTCCCTGTTAACACATCTGTGGGACCACTCTGCAAAGTCCTTTTGTCTTGCATCTAGGAACATCATTCAGGACTAAGACAAACCTGTAACTATTATTTATAAGTCAATGCAATCACTTATACATGCTTTCATGTAATTATTTGAAGGAATGAAATATTTTGTTTCTTGTTATTTTGTTGCATCTGTAGTCTGTGAAAGAAATTAAAAACCACAGGACACTGAGGTATTATAACCACAGAAAACTGTAACATTGAAAAATTCACATTTAAAACCAAATGGAAAAATTTAGATTTACACAGTGAGGTTTCTAGTAGAGAAAGTCTGTATCATCCCATTAGAAACCACTTATGTATCCAAATGCCTTAAGTGATACACAGTGCCTATCTTCATCAACCGTTTTCTTGGTCTACCTCACCAGCAGATTCCAATCCAGTAACCCAGCAACTCCTACAGAGGAAAGACAGTTGCACAGATTTATATTGATGTCTTTTTTCTTCTCACAGTAGATAAAACCTTATGGCACTGCCTTCAGAGAGGGAAGACTTATTTTCAAATCACCGTACAGGGAGAAGAAAAGAGCACAGAAAGATACTACAACAGAAGCAGCTCCACCTAAAACCTTCCCAGTCTTGCCTTTTCTTTAAAACCATCAGTAATTAAGAAACTGCAAACTACTAAAGAATTCCACAGTTCAGCTACTGCTACTAAGCTTAAATTGCATCAAGAGTAATTCAGGTTAGACAGAACACACTAAAAAGTAAGTTATCCAAGTTTAATTACTATTTCCATCTTCAGAGTAGACAGGGGTATACATAACACTTTCTATTACTTTTTCCCAAACTGCAAATTTACATCTAAGTGGACTTATCGTGGACGTCTCCATCCCCACCTTCTCTTGAGGCTTAAATACACACATTCCTTTCAGTTTTTATTTTTTTCTGAGTTAATGCCTCTAAATGTCTGATTGTTGGCTTTCCTCTAGGCTGTCTTCCTTTTATTTATACATCCTTGTAGAAAATATCTTTTTAGCATCATGCAGCAAGCTAAAGACATAGCACAGAAATCTACCTGGACAGCCAAAGGAGCAGCTGGGGCCACCAAGCGCAATGGCAGTACTCTAAAACCCCCCTGTTGTGCCAGATCTTGTACATAAAATTGCCAAGCAACTCCTGGAAACAAGCCATGTCCTTTGTAACAGAGGAATACAATTAAACATCAGTATTCCCTGTCAATCTACCAAACTAGAAAATACATGCTGTGATCTGCTTAGCTGTAGGCATGTCAATAGGACACAACCACCTGCAAAAATCTCAGCACCACTGAAAGTACTGCCATAGCTCATCATTCATCACAAGCCCATCTGTGATCTGCCTCCAATGCATGAGAGAAGTTTAAAATTGCAGGAAGACGACCCAAATCAGTTAACACAAGGCTGTGGTTTGGCATTATAGCTAAATGATAATGCCCAGCAGTAGGACTTCTGCATAGCTCTCATCATTTATTCCTCTCTTTAACAAAAATAGTTAGTGATAACCTTTTCCTCCAAAGTGTTAGCAGCCTTGTCCAGGTTTAAGTATCTGCAAATATCTGAGCGTCAGAAGACATTACCTTAACAAGAGGATTCGCTTTGGCAAAAACCATTACTACTTCAGAAAGTAAATACTAAAAATTACATTATTTTTAAAACCACATGAAACTGCACCATCTAGCATCTAATACACTTTGTACATGACATAAAATCAGTTCCAAAAAATTCACCTAGTATCTTCGTTTTTATTAACAGACATGAATAAATGAAGTAAGTTAGATTTAGTCTTGGACTGGCCTTCAGTTTTTCACACCTCTTCTTGATTATAATCCAAGTTCAGAGGATCTAAAATATTCGGCATGTCTTGGCAAACTAACCTGCCATTTCAATTCACTAGACCAAATTCTCACATTGCTGTGGCTGGTGATTAACTTTGATTTTCAAATACTACTAAAATACTCTGAATTTAAACAAGTAAACCTGAAAAAAAAAAGCACCCTACAACCACTGAGTCTATTTTCAAAACGGTATGAAGATGACCTTCCTTTAGTATTAATCTCCCATTTATGACTTACTTAAGTTTGTTGTATTTTGCTCCTCACAAGCCACATTTTGCACCTTGCCTGTTCTTACTGATCATGCATCTTTTCAAAATAATAATCCTTTGCATTTTGACTCCAATCCTACTTTTTGTACCATTTCTTAAATTCCAGCAGTGCCTTATCCAAACAAATCCATTCTGTGCCACTCACTTCAGCAATGTAAATTTTCTACTAATTTTCTTTAAGAACAGCACAATTTTCATTAATGCCGTTTTTTTTTATCATTCTTTGTTTTCCATAGGATCATTCCAGCTCTTCGACGACTTACTGAAGTTGCTTTCTTGGAGTTCAGGTATTATTTAGCTTCTTGTTCCTGTTCTAGGAAAATCAAAACCTACCATTTCATAGTTAATTTCCATCTTTGCATTCTCATATAACCCTCGCTACTTATCAAGATCAAATCTAGAACACGTCCCTATTTGGTGCCAAAAGTATCCTCAACATACTTCAGTAATTGGTTGGACAATCTCCAGAGCTTTTATGTTAAAGTAGGTGGCAATTTACAGTAAAAAAAGCCCCTTTGTTTTTAGATGCCTGGAGAGTAACATGCAGTTATATTTAATTAGGATCAGGATTATATTCAGTTCTCCGCTCTAGGACAGACTCTACTGTCTTGATAAAATCTTTATTTCTTTGTGTATATGGAAAATAACATCTTCCTCTGTCACATACGTTTTGCGAGCCTTAGTATAGTGAATAATGGGATCCTACAACAGACTGATGCCTGTGGGGTGTTCCACTTGGACTCATCTATTTGTTTTAGTGAAGATATTCCTCGCTGGCACCATATTCTCTCTGTCAAATGTCTTTAGCATTCACTGATGCATCATTCAGAAAAAACTGATTCATATTTCCCTTTAGAAGTAATGGCATTACCTTTAACCTTCTCCACACTGTGAGCTTAATAACAAAATAATAATGCCTGGGAGGAGTAACTGCATCAACAGGTGATTAGTTAAGCTCTCCTCCAATGCAGTACCTCCCTTATACAGCCACAAGCGTGAAGGATGCCAGGAGGTACAGAAAAAAAGAGAAATGGCTTGAATACATCAGTGATATCTTCTCAAATTTGGAAAAAAGAATTACAGATGCCATTATAAAGCATAGGTTACGTGTCACACCAAGTGAATGAGCTTGATGATTTAGGAGCTCACTTCCATATTATCACGAGTAAAGCCTGGAAAAGCAATACAGAAGAGGTCACAGTCGCCCTGTGGCAACTGTCATCCTTATCAGCCTGTTATTTTGGGTCATGCACTAAGTACTCCCATTCTCAATGGGAAGGGCAATATAAGACTGGCCTTCCCCTCCAGGGGCAACAAAGGAGTTGCAGGGCTCCACAGCCACTCCTGGCAAAGCTGGGGCAGAAAGCAGCCTGCTCCCCCCCACCTTGGAGCTCTTGGACACAGTAACTAGGCCCACTCTCACACAGGCAACCGAGTGACCCTTTTAAAGTAGCTGCTGCATTCAAGGAAGCTTATTCAAAAGTGGAAGCCCTGACTGACAGAAGAAAGCAGCTGCAGGATGCTTATCAATTTGCTCTCTCAAATTTCTAAAGGCATAGCTCCCAGACAGTATGTGCAACAGCACAACCTACATTCAAGAGGGCCATGCGTCAATACCTAATTAGAGAACAGGCATTTTTGATGCTCTCTTGTTTCCAAACACTTCCACTCTTGCGGCACATGTAGCCTTCAATCTATTTAGATTCACTTGTTGATGCTTGTAATTGAACGCTGAATCATTTTTTTCCTTACAGGCTCTCCCATGAGAGAAGGCAGTGCACCACTGTTAGCAGACAAAAATAAATGAGTAATAAAAATTGAGTGAATCTGGAGAAACCTCACATTTACTTCAGTCAAATGCAGGGTGAAGGAATCCCTTGCTCAATTTTCCTCCCAAATTATGACATGCTATAAAGTGCCGTCAAAAAGGAAAGATTGGAATTCATCAATTGTAAAGGTAAATTATATTAACCACAGCAGTGTTTTAAAATGTACAAAATGATGTCTCCAGTCATTATATCAGATTTATGTAAAATCTTCTGCTCTCTGCTTATTTTGATGAAGATTAAAATCTCAGAAAGAAATATATGGAGCATCTCTCTGAAGTATATTTTGTGCATATCACCAACAGGAAAGTTGTTCAAAACACTTCCTAAATGCTGAACAGCCAAAGACTCTAGATACAGTGTAACTTAATAATAAAATCTAGTTTCATTAAATTGAAACATTAGAACTGTTTCCAAGCAGGAATAATATTGTTGTGATTAGAAATAATTTTTACATAATTATGTGTTAGACTATAAGAAACAGGAGATTACATAGGATGAGGAATATGAAGGCACAAAGGCACACCAATATACCAGGGCTGCTCTGAAAGTAATGCCTCCTATGTTATGATGTTGGCCCACAACATCAGAGGTAGATGTTGGTGGGATGGCAGTAGAGGTTGAAACTTCCCACCAATACTCCATTATGTGTTGTTGCTGTGTGACAGATGGCAGCAGAGGGGCAGTCTGACAGAATATTGTCTGACATGGAAGTGTGTATGAAGTAAAAGGGTGTCACTGAGTTCCTTTGTGTAGAAAAAATTGCACCCATTGACACACTTTGACACTTGCTGAACATTTATGGAGACCAAGTTGTGGATGGGAACACAGTGAGGTAGTGGTGGCATGCTTTGGCAGTGGTGACAGTGGGTCACCTCTGCTGGTGCAGAGCGTGGCATGCAGGATCTTGTTCATTGCTGGTGAAAATGCATAGCTAATGGAGGTGCCTATGTTGATAAAGTGTTTTGTAGCTGAGAATCTGCTCTATCAACTAGTATTGTTGTGCTCTTTGTATCCGTTTTAGTTTCCATGGAAATAAATAGGAGGCATTACTTTTGGAGCAACCTAAGTAAATCAGAAGCATAAAAGCAATGATGAATGTAATGACTTACTGCTGTACTTAAAATGCAATGGGAATAAGCACAACAGCTACATAACATGCACAGAATGACTGCTACTGAGGTGTCTCTCAGCACAGATAAGCATGTTTTTCTGATGGATCAACCCAGTGCCAGTTTGAGACAGAATGCACTCGTTACAAAGAGAACCACCAAAGTAAAACCTACAAATCTGTTGTAGGACTTCTAAGACAGCTCAATATTAAATATAGCAAAAGCTTTTGTAAAAAAAAAAAAAAAAAAAAAAAAAAAAAAAAAAAAAAAGGACTGACCTGACCCCTAAATGCTGACACACAACAAAGGCAATATGATGTTAACAGAGTCTCTATGTTATTTGTATTTTGCTGTCCCTATATCACCCCTCAACACCAGTCAGTTCTGCTCTGGGACAGCCAATTCTTCCCTACCCCTTCCAGACAGCCTCCCCTCTCTCCCCTACCCTATCCCATCCACACATACATAGTCAGTCAGATCCATACATACATCCATACATACAAAGTCAGAAGGCCGGTGTGCTTTAACATTGTACATCATTAGGGTCACCTAACAACACAATGTAGTTACCCCACAGTACATACACTAACTGGATTTGTTTTAATTTGCAGTCTATATAATGTTATTCCTTTATGTCAAGGTAATTCAGAAGATCAGTACTGATGATCCTGACAGCTTTATATTCTCCTAATTTTATCATTAAATAGATATAACAACAGGAAAACTGTATGAATGTCACTATGTGCATGTCCTTTTTACTACACCCTCTTGCTTGATTTCGGAGGTTTTCAAACACAAGAATTAATTAAACTAGTTTGTAATTAGTCCACTTATAATCTATAATTCCATTAACTTGCATTTGATAAAAACATGTTCTTCAAAATAGCAATTAATCATACTTAGGAGGCAAGAAAATAAGGAATTCAGCATCTTCCTAACAGTTTGTGCCAACAGTCAGCCACCCTCACCACTGAGAACAGCGTGTGCTAGCACTCACTGATTTGGCTCTTGTTATGCCTATGGCATTTTTTTTTTTAAACGAAGAAATTGATCTAAGCCTATCATTGTAATATATTTTCTCCATCTGTCATTGATATCTAAGGCATCCATTCTGTACTTAATATTTCAAGATCTTTCTGAAAACCAGAACAATACGTTAATATTCAACTTTCAGCCTCTTAAGCAACATTCCACCTCCTTTTCTTTTCAAATTAACAAAAGGCTAGAGATTTTATTTGACATATACATATGAAGTTTATACTTTCGTAAATTATATATATAAAAAAAACATTTTTATGCAGCACTAGACATTTATCCAGTAAGTTATTGTCAGTGTCCATCTTCTAGGACATCACTGTCTGAGAGGTGTGTCTTGAGTTACTTTTCCCTGACACACGATGAACATGACCATTCTAAAACGCACTTGCAAAATCTCAAACTATAAAGCAGCGCGGGTTAATTTTAAAACATCACATGAGTATTTAGAATATTCTTCTGTGTAAACATCACATTCTCCCAGGGGAGTGTCTGTATGAGATACGTGCATTTATGTGCATATGCAGTAAAGAACGCAAAAATAGTTTTATGCATGCGATACATGCACAATGGAACAACGTTAAATAGTGCTTAATAAATATTTAAGTAAATAAAATAAATATTAAGTAAATATTTAACCAACATGTAATTTTTTTGTACTCAGAAATTATCTGAGCGTGCAGCCTTTCAAGAATCCTTTTCTCCAACAGTCAACTACCTGTCTCTTCCAACGCACCATACACATCACTGAGCAATCCTGAGATTTGCATAACAAATTAAAAATAACAAATTTGCATAACAAATTTAAGTTTTTAAAATAATTTTTTCTAAATATTTCTATCTGGAAGAAAAAAAAAAAGAATCAGTCTATTCCTATATTGAATTGCAATTTCCAAGGGTTTTACACTTGTGCTAAAACTTACTGTGTTTATTTAAAGTGTTTTTGTAAAGGGAACCCAACAGTCTAAACAGCTCTTCCTTACAACACTTTAAGAAGCTGATTCAATGCTTAGCAAAAAAAACAAAAACAAACCAACACTTTTAAAAGGACTCTAGTGCTTGTAGCTGGCAAAAAAGCACCTGGAAAACACACAGCGAGGGATCTTTTCACTAAAATTCCAACTCCTTGGGTTTACAGAGAAAAAAAAATGCTTTGGAAATTAAAGAAACATGACACAACTTACAACTGACATTTTCCTGCTAAATACCTTAAATTAAACTTCCAGTTACTACTTACTGTATGAACTCAAAGAAAATAATGTCTCTCAAATCTTGACAATATAGTATGAATAACCATATATCCAGGTTCTCCCACAGACACAAAATCCTCCTCTCCGGGTACAAGAGAAAACTTCACGTACCATTGACACACTCAAAGACATCACAGCACTTGCCAGGCGTTCCATCTCCACGCGAGACTATTTGAGGAACGGAGCCTGCCTCGCACATGGGGAAACCACATAAACCAGAGAGACACTCGCATCTGAAACCAAAGAAAAGTAAGGACAGTGAATTAGTGAATAAAGCCACACATAAGGGGGAAGGATAAGGAAAGCGAAAATGAAAAGCTGTAGAATAAGTTTCAGTATTAATATATTCATATTTTAGAATCACCATTTATTAATACAATGACCATTTATCAATGTAAAATGCATTTGGGAGAGGGAGAGAAGAGAGGGTGGTTTTTTGTTGTTGTGTTTGCTTTTTTTTGATGTTATAACTATTAGAACTCTGCTAGTCCAGCGGTCAGAAACAAAAAAAGTCATACAGTACAACATCAAAACTTTAGTTGAACATTTTTTCAGACTGTTTAAGAATAGCTAAATTCTTTGATTTGAAAACATACGCTTCTCCTTTTATTCTGTGAAAAACTGAAATTGATGAAATGCTAATGAGCAGTAACTGTGCCTAGTCAGAAGAAATTGTGTCCTCTCATTAGGAAACTGTATTACAGCCAATTTTATATAAAGAATAATTAAAGAGAGGAAGATATCACAGAGAATCATTACATCTAAGCCAAATGGAAATAATTGCAGGGTTGTTTTTTTTTTTTTTTTGGTGGTGCTTCCTTTATCTGCAGAAGAGTAAATATTTAAATATTGTGGCTAGTTGATTGGATCATTTTAAAAAACATTTTCTACATGCAAATAATCTTTCCTTATTTAAGAAAATATCTTAAAGAACTGGAGGAGATAAAATGTGTTAAACAGTAGTCATGTTTGTTTCCAGATTCTCTCTTTTATGTTTATCATAAGTGTTCAAAAGTCAAAGACGTAAGATGTTCACTGAGTTTACATTTAACAGTGTCCTTGCCCCAAACATTGGGCATACTAATGGGATTAGCAGCAATGGGTCAATAAAAGTAGGAGACACAACAAAGAGAAATATGCAAATATCATAGCCAAGCAATGTCACAAGATAGAACTTAAATTTTTTATTTGCAGTTGACAAAATCTTTAATTAAAAAATGTAGATGAATTTAGCATTCTACAAATACATATGAACTTCAAAAGGAAAAAAGAATTCAGCTGAAAATCCTTTAATTATAAGTTAAAGAAATGAAAATAAGAACTCTATGCATTACTATTTCAAATACATGTAAGTATCCCAAGACAATTCCAAAATTAAAACACTCATTAGTAAGATACATTAATAGTACAAAAAAACCTTGTTTTTTAATCTTAAAAAGCAAGAAGTTTGGTTTCTCTCTACCATGCAAATCTCCTTAGCAAGCAGGGTTCAATGAAAGAGGAAAAGCCACCTCTGAATAGAGAAGGTGTTAACAGTTCTTCATTTAACTTCACTGGCATTAGAAAAAATGTATTACTCTTCATTCTAAGATATTAATGAAAAGAAATTTCCAAGTAGAAATAAAAGCTAGGTCAAATAATCTCTCAGGACTTTTATTGTAATACCTGAAATGAGTTTTAAAATATTCTACTATGACAATGTGTTACTACAAGGGGATAAAAGACTCCTTGAGAAAGTAGTATTATTACACCACATTTCACAATTTATTTCACAAATTCATCGCATAAATAATTATCTGGCCACTAAAGATGTCCAAATAAAGAAAGGTAGAATCACAGAATCATAGAACCACCAGGGCTGAAAAAGACCTCCAAGATCTTCCAATCCAACTGGCCACCTACCACCAATATTTCCCCATTAAACCACGTCCCTTAGTACATCTAAATGTTTCTTGAACACCTCCAGGGATGGTGACTCAACCATCTCATTGGGAAGCCCATTCAAGCACATGATCACTCTTTTGGAGAAGAAATTTTTCCCTAACATTCAACCTGAATCATCCCTGGAGCAACTTGAGGCCATTCCCTTTAGTCCTTCTGTTTATATGTAATATAATACGCCATGCACATACTTCCTAAGATATACTGACAGCTTTAAAATGTATTTCAGAAATTTTGATAGCATTGTACTTGTCTTAACAGTAAAAGGCAATAAATTAAAACAAGAAAAAATCAGGGTACAGAAATTTTTTATTTATCATACCTTTGATTTCAACAGTTTTTTTCCTTAACTAACTTACAAGAAAAAAAAGGGGGGGGGGGGGGGATGGAAGGAAAGTAAGTAATTTATTTACTGTATGTCCTTTGTCTTCATACCGTTTCTACTGCATGGAACTGAAAAACCTGAAGGATTTGTGACAGCAGTTTACCTTTAAGATTAGTCAGTCTCTTTCTTCTTCAGCTTGACAATGAGGGGATAAAGTTGGGATGGTAAAAAGAAGAAATGAAGGAAAAGATGTGGGATGTACAAATGGCAGAGAGGTCCCTTCAAAGAAAATTAAAAGAAAACACTTATCCCTCCTTTTTGTCATCCTACAAATAAAAGTAGATCTTATACCCAAGAGTACTAGTAGAATAAGGCCATGTATAACACCCCTTGGCCAAAAGAAAGGAAAAAGCCACGAGCACACAAAGATATTTAAGTAATCTTACAGAAATCTGTACTAAAATTTCACTTTTCCGCACCTCAATAAAGAAGGAAAAAAATCTTTAAAAATAAAGAATTACAGACAAAACCAAGGGATTTTAAAGGCCTAAATAAAAGTCCCACATTTCACTTCAACCATCCTATACTCAACATACAAATAACCTCTGGGAAAATATGCAAATCAAAGTTAATAAATACTCATGTCAGCAGAGAAAATGGCAGACATAATGGAAATCCAACTATGGATCTTGACTTTTCAAGTCCTGTGAACTGGGCTCCTGCCCTTTCTCTCGCTTGTTATCACGAATGACTTGATTTCTGGGAGAATATTAAATGGTTAGGTTAATAGCTCATAGCTTCTTTTGTTCTCCCACCTTCTCAGTCAACTGCTTTTAATGATAAACAGTCCAAAAAGCAAACAAACAAAAACCAAACCAACAAATAACTTACAGTAGACAATCTTCTAAAACATGAGTCAAAAAAATGTTTAGAAGACCGTTGGGAGTCAACGTTTCGTCCTGCAGAAATGAATCCTTCTCACTGAGAATAATGAAAGCTTAGCATATTCATTCAAAAACAGCAAAAAGGTTGCAGTAGTCTAATCAAGGAAGACACCACCCTCCAAAATTTTTATAAGTTGACTTCCCATTTGGATAAAGAAAATCCATTCATGGGAGAATGTCAAAGCAGCAAATAGTCTCAGATGGACTTTTAAATACCTCGCATTCTTTTCCTAGCACTGCTAGGAAAATCTTTGACCATGTTCCAGACTATTAGCATGGAAAACATTGTTTTGGAGACAGAAGTCTTTCAAGAAGAAACCCAAGGAATTCTGGTAGCTGAGCACAGTTGAAGCACTGCCAGAACAATAGCATCTGGAAATTCTGAATAAGTGATCCAGTTCTTAATAATCGAGCAAATTCAGCTTTATACTACTAGATTTTTTTTTTTTTTCTAAAGAGTGTTCTAGAGAAGACAGATGGAAGAGAAGTTTTATTCCAATTTTGTGCTTCATCACATGCAGCTATCCACGTGCAGAATGTATCTTAGCCTAGTTACTGAGCATTAGGTTTGCAGGAAATTTTGCAGGCTAGACTGTGAAAAGTCTGTTGACAGTGGCCTAAGTAATTCCTATGAAATTCAGAAGTTCAGGCTGCTGGTTTGCAAGACACAATGTTGCCTCTGAACTGCTCTTTCTATAGTCATAAATTGCCTAAGGAATACACACACAGCATAACTTTGTATAGGGAAAGCTACCAAAAGAGATGACAACTTTACACGTTGCTTTGACTCTCAACACAGACTCGAATAATAGAATCATAGAATGGCTTGGGTTGGAAGGGAGCTCAAGGACTATTAAGTTCCAATCTCCCTGCAACAAGCAGGGTTGCCAGTTGCTAGACCAAGCTAGATCAGGCTACCCAGGGCCCCATCCAACCGGGCTTTAAAAACCTCCAGGGATGAGGCATCCACAACCTCTCTGGGCAGCCTGTTCTAGCACCTCATCACTCTCCCACCACTCCCCCCTGACATCTAAATCTTCCCTAGTTTAAATCATTCCCCCTCATCCTCTCACTGTCTACCCGTACAAAAAGTTTATTTCCCTCCTGTTTGTGATCTCCCGTTAAATACTGGAAGGCCTTAATGAGGTCTCCCCACAGTTTTCTCTTCTCCAGACTGAATAAGCCCAGCTCCTTCAGCTTATTTTTGAAGGAGAGGTGCTCCAAACTATTGCCACACTATTGTTAAATCAAATAGCACAGTGACATTGAAAAACTGCAAGATTAAAGAGACATCACTATTTGAGATACCAAGAAGCTGACATTGAGTATCTCACTTTCAAATTCCTTATTAGAGCAAAGGATTTGAGCAAACACACACCTCAGGATAGCATCACATATCCTAACAGGAGAAGTCAACAAGGAGGAATATGTCCTTTTAGTAAGTAAGGACAGTCCTGTAAGAGAATATAGTCTACTAACAAGAGCCTATAAAGAGAAAAAAGAGAATCAAATAATCATCCAAGAGATACCACAGAGGGCAACCTGAAAAGGTGGCAGAAAGTCCAGGAAGGAACTGGAACCTAGCTCACAAATCAAATGTACTGAATTTTGATGGAAAAATTGAGAAAACAGAATCAACTCGACTGGCAAAAAGGAAATTTCTCCAGTCCTTCAGGTTAAAAAAGGAAAAAAAAAAAAAAGCCCTAGAAATTTCAAAAACCAAGCAAAAGTAATTTCAGTAAATAAAGGACTATATACAAGACTACTCTCAAAATCCAACCGTGTTCATTCATGTTTTGCAGATAGAAAAAGGAACAGCTTCAGTAATACAAATAACCTATTTTTTTCATTTGCATTTCCTTTGGTTTTTAAAGTTCTTCCCAGCAGAAATAATTTTGTCACTTGTTATTTTGTTTGGTTATTCGCTTTTTTCCTTCTTTTTTCTTCATTTCTAACTTTTTTTTTTGGTCACCAAAATTTCAAAAATGAAAAAGAATAACAAGATATTTGTAAATGACAATTTTTTATTTAAAATCTAATTATCTTGGTTCATTTACTTCTGTTACTAAACAGATGAAAAGAGAAGGGCTTAGTAGCCTCAGAAAAGTTGTTTTGATGGTAGGATCAAAGAGATCTCTAAGCATAAGGCATAATGGCTATGAAAATAAGAACAAGCACTCCAGAAAAAAGACATAATACCAGTGAATGGGGAGGTTGGAATGGGGCTAAGGTTGGGAGAGGGATATTTATTTTAAGGATCAAAACAAAATCAAGTCTGTAACAGCGATACTGGAGAAAAGCATTCCTGAACCATACATCACATTCCTGTGGAGATCTTATCACAAGCCTCTTCTTTTTTCTTCCTTGCAGGACTCTAGTACAATTTATGTTACCATAATTAGCACTTACGTTAGCTAAATGTACTGGAGAAAATTACCACATATCTGTCAATAATACAAACAACTGAAAGATACTGTAAGGGAGGCAATATTCAAAGAGAACTCTCAGCATTATCAAAGCTTAATTAATTGGTCGCAAGGGAAAGAGATTAAACACAACACCCTCCCTACTGTTAAGCATAGGGCATAAGAAATGATGTGCAGTGAAAGGAAATATTAACATGGCAATCTCACGAAATCAGCAAAGGATTTTATCCATATTATTACACTTGAAGCCATGACATAAGTTAAGTAGGAAAGATGCCAACTTAGAGCTTAACAAATCAACCAAATGTTAGCTTTAGAAACTCCACATAAGAAGTGATACTACAGGCAAAAAAAAAAACAAGCCATTTGGATACCTCCATCCATTGGGTTCAACTAGAATTTTTTTAATCTTCAAACACGCAATGGAGAATTTTAGCCTACAAGTTTATAGAGTTTGCATTTCAGTTTTAAAGATATGACTAAACACATCAGTAATGAATATAGTCCCTTTTTCTAGATAGCTTTTAATTTTAATATTTATTTTTATTTTTAATTTTAGATAGTATCGCATTTGGATATCACTAATATACCTGCAGATGAACTGTAGAAGGAACATACGACACTTATTATTGGACCACTCCCAAATGCTCAAAAATTTTCTATCACTTAGACATGAACTAAATGTCTCATATGGAAGCTCTTCCTATTGTAAGTTTTCAAGGGATTTACTTACCTAAAAAATAAAGCTAGCATGCTCCCAATTTGGAACTCCTTTCCAGAATTCTGGATATACATGTAGATTCAAATGTATTACAGATATCCAATATAATAGTGAATTTTTCCATGAGTCTAATTATCTTCATAGACACGAAACATTTAAACATTACAGAAGCTGATTACATAGCTTTAAATTAAAGATGCTGCAAAAAGGAACTGCTTTCATGCATCTTTTCTATATAATTACTGCTAGGAAGTAGTGAACAGATGCTAGGGAGGGGAAAGCTGTAAAATCATCATTCACATCAAAGAGATTACCATCTTTCCAAGCTTTGCTCAAACCCCAAGATGATGACTCAGTTTCATCCTTTGGTTAATATTAACTGGTCTGTTTTCCAGAGACATGAGAAAGAAAAAGAGAACAGTCACATGAAACCAGCAGACATATAGCTACTGGCTACTGTACACTGATATAAGTACGGACTCATCAGAACTCATCTGAACATTAACAAAACACAACATCAATCAGTCTAATCCTGCATCTTTCTAATATTTTGCCTTAGCAGGTGACATTTTTCTCTCTTGCAGATGTCTTTATTTTATTTTATTTTGCCACTAGGTACATCAGCTACTCTTTCCTTAGGTTTATCAGCCTGAACTCTCATAATATTATGAAAATAACTTTTAAAAACCAAAGATATTGAGGTAAAGTGTGATACAAATGACAATTAAATGTATTACAAGTATAAATTTATCTTCTTTTTGCACTACTTTTGATGAGGAATTATAGTATGCAATCTGCATACAGATGGAGCACAATCCCTAATGACTGCAAGTCAGAAAACAATATTACAAATAATAGTTTTGTAACTAAGTCACTGTGCTCGCTTCAGTATTCCTATAACTCCCAACTTTCATGTTAACAGACAAAAAAAATGGCACGCAGAACCCCTTTTTCTTTATGAGAGCATTCCAGTGGACAGGGATGGCCAGAACAATTTTAGATAATTACTGTAAAAGCAAACATTGAATGTGAAGAAAAAAATAACTTTTCTAGACTGGTGAAGAGTGCTTTCTTTTGCTAGAAATGAATTATGGGCCAATTCCAAACTGCTCATGAAACTCTAATAGTGTGTAAGTTTATTCTTCTGTATAATAGATTTCCCTGGAACTAAGCTACCAGGATCTTAAAATGAACAACCCAGAACAATGACATAAAAGATAGGTAATTTTTAAGAGAACTAAAGGGCTATTTTTAAACTCACCTTGGGCTTGTCTTTCCCAATACTTTATTATTTATTTACTTCTAAGTTACGGGTCAAGACTTAAAAAGATTGTGATCATTTTCCATTTAATAATGATATAAATTATGAGAATCTGGAACTGGATCAATCGAGGAAAAACATTCTTATTAATTCCAAGCATGCACTGCATTACCAAAATAGAAGTGCTTCGTTAAGGTACAATTGTTCTTTACAGAACATATTAGGAAACATAACTCCAAACTCTCCTAGTAATATATTTTTTTTCCTCATTTAAGAGAGTCAAAAACCAAAAACTCAGTGTTATGTATTCCTAAGCACATTGTTGTCCTAAGATGATTTCTTGTCTTTGCTATATGGTGCTTAGCAGAATAACAGTGAAAAATCATTCTAACATTTAAGTCATAAAAGAACAAATACCATTTAAAAGTCTCTCAGTTCTTTTCCAAACCAACATACAACTGAACACCTCTAACAGGTCAGACTAAAGAGTCATCTAGTAAAAAATGTTCTCTGAAACTATTTGAGTTCACTGGTTTGTTGTAGTAAGTAAAGATAAAAAGTTCAGAAAAAGGAGTGGTAAGAGTCACTACAACATTTTTTCCAGGGCATCATTAAGCAGCTCTTCATCAACATAGCATGAAATCCACTTCTGGGTACATTCTGAAAACACCCATGAAGATCTGGAACCGTGCCTGCAAAGCACATCCCAAAGTATGCTGGGATGCCAGCTACAATGTCTACAGAAATCATCAGAATCTTGACAAGTAAGTTTATTATCTACATTCCATTCCCATGTTCAAGCAGACAGTGGTTTATGGATGTCCTGTCCCTGGACTCAAGGTCAGGCTGGACAGGGCTCTGAGTGCCCTGATGTAGCTGTAGGTGTCCCTGTTCATTGCATAGGAGTTGGACTAGATAACCTTTAAAGGTCCCTGTCAAATCAAATGATTCTATGATTCCATTCAATATATTTAGGAAAGAATACGTATCCCTAAAACCAAGCCATCAGAAACTACAGATAAGTAGACAAAACAAAACAGACACTTTTTTTTAAGCTTTTGAGATCCCCTATTTTTTCTTTGAAAGAAAAAGTAATAATTACATAATTAGCTTCTTCACGCCCTTCTCAGTATTAAATACTTTTTGCATATCCCAGAACACAATTCTGTACAAATTTAAGAATACACTGACTAAGAATCTCTTTTGGAAACTGTTCCATACTGTGATCATGCCTGTTGCCATTCTTTCTAGTAAATTCACTTCTGTCCAAAAGGGTCAAATATGACCTTCCCAAATATATGGATGATCATTTAGCTTCTGAATTTATTCCATTATGAACTAAATTTCAAAATTAATCACATATTTTCCACACAGCAGGAATAACGTAGTAAGAAAAAAAAAGTAACCCTTTTTAGAAATAAGTTTCTTGAAAATCCACCACTGAAATTTCAAAGAGTAGTGGACAAATTATTTTAAAAGCATTCACAACCTTTTTACAATTTTACTTATTTTACCTGCTTACAAAATAAATATTTACAACAGTAATTTGTGGCCGCTGAAGTCCAACACAACATTCCCTGTTATTTACTAAAGAAAACAGATCTTCAAATTCTTTTGATATAACCTAAGTAACAGTGATGTTATATGCTCTGACAATTGTTGGCAAACTGCTAGGAAGGTCTCCTACATATATACCTTCTAAACAGCAAACATCCAAGTGATATTTCTATTACTTTATTATGAATATGGATCTCCCTGGGCATACCCGCTCCCTTGGAAAGGTTGAGGGAACTGGGCTTGTTCAGCTTGGAGAAGAGAAGGCTCCAGAGAGACCTCATTGCGGCCTTCCAGTACTAGAAGGGAGCATATAAGCAGGAGGGAGCATATAAGCAGGATAGCTGTTCATGAGGGTGGATAGTGATAGGACAAGGGGGAATGGTTTTAAACTAAGACAGGGGAGGTATAGGTTAGATATTAGGAGGACGTTTTTCACACAGAGGGTGGTGATGCACTGGAACAGGTTGCCCAAGGAGGTTGTGGATGCCCCATGCCTGGAGGTGTTCAAAGCCAGGCTGGATGTGGCTCTGAGTACTAACTCAGACCATTTTATTGCTGCTTCTTACGGAGAAATGTAAAAAATAAAAATAAGGCATATAGTTAAATGCTGGAAAACTTAAATAGAAAGCCTGAATTTGTTGGTCATGGCAATCATTTAGAAATTCCACACGTGTATATATAATGAAATTGAAAATCAGTTTTTTTTTTTTAAACACATTAATATCATTGACAGGTACTATGTAAGAAAAATGCAATTTGTTACATTTCAGTGGCAGAGATCAATTTCATTGACTTCTTTCAAACAATTTCATTATCTGTTGACAAATACTGTAGGATAACACCTTAAATTTTATTAAATAAAGCATATTCTTGTTTTCAATGCAAACATTTCAGAATCATCATAAGAAATATTTCAGGTTGCATACTCTTGCAAGGTATACTGCTGGTGGTTTTTTTTTTTGTTTTGTTTTTTAATGGAGCAGGGTGGGTTGAGGCTGTTCTCCAATTACAGCTTAATGCAGGAGAAAAACAAAACACACATGTGAACTGCCTCCTAAAAGAGCTGAGTAGGTCACGACAATGTAAAGCCAACATTTTAGCACATTGCCCAGAGAACTAACACTTTTGCTTGTCACATAAACTTCATCATTTTTTATGATACTGCAGAACAATCTCTGGAACTGCCATTCAAAACAGTCACAGATTGAGACATTGCAACTGCATATAAAGTAAAACCAACAGGGCAAAGGCTATTCAAACAGGAAAAGAAAAAAAACTATGACTAATTCATTGAAGAAACTCTTTCAGAGGTTTCCTTCTAAACAATAAGCCTATAGTGCTACTCCTCCACACCACTCTATCCAATTGAAAGTTTTGCATTTGTAACGCCATGCAACCATCTGTAACTAAGTGATGGTGAACTGCGCTGAATCAAAAAATCTGGATTCACCCATCCCACAAGCTGAATTCAAGAAAGTAATGGTATCTGTCAAAAGCCATTCTTCACTTTTATCTGACATATGAACTAATTAATCTTTATGAATTGTATTCCTGTTTCATTAATTTAATAGCCCACTCTTCTTAAAGTTTGTCTGTAATTTGCTCCTCTTGTATTTCGTTTACATCTGTTCTTTCCATTGTTCTCCCACCAAAACCTTGGAATGGCATTTTTAAAGCTAAAACTCAGACACAAGGCACACTACTTGAGATTTTGTTGGACAAACATACCAATTATTTCTGAGTCTTCTCTAATCTAGAAAATATTTGGGCTTCTGGTGTGAACTTTAAAAAAAAAGTAGGTCAAGCAATCTTCTTACTGGGATTTAGCAAACATACTATTGGATGCTTCTCTCCTCTCACGAAAGTAAGCCATGTAATCAGCAAGATATTCAAGCAAACATGTGCATGTTTTAAGAGTTCATCTAAGGAGATAAAGGACTGTGACACTGACTCATTGTGACTGATTCATGCCCAAAATCTGACGGAAGAAGGGTGCAGGAAATATTTATCTTCAAGGTGTTTGGGAAAGGGGATACAACAACACTGCATATTAAAAATGAGTCAAGGACAAGCATACGTGTATCTGCTCCTGCTGTATGTGAAGTTGTCAGCTGTTAACCAAGTAAATGGCACGCAACCATTTGTTCCTTACCATGATACTCACTGCCCTCTGCTTCTGCTGTTGTTAAGCCAGTATTTAACTAGCAGAAAATGAGAAAGAATTTTTATTTCTCAAAATAGTCAATAATTGTAATAAAAATAGTTTAATGCAGACTAAAACCTACATATTTATGAAGCGCACTCTGCTTTAAAGTTATTCTCAAATGTACAGAAAAGCATCCAATTCTACTTCTGAGTTTAATGATGACAGAGAATAATGACATAGATTTAGGCAATTCTAAACTGAATCATAGTCAACGTGCTGATAATATTTCAATGTGTTTATTAAGGAATTCTTAAATTAAAGAAAACTGTCCTCCTTTCCAAGTATAGAGTCACTCATCCATAAACCTCCACTTCATTTGACTTTTATAGTTTTGATATGAAAGCCTCATGGAACATTAAGATCTGAGCTTCAAATATAAAGTTCCAGTGTTTCTTCACATCCTACCAGTCTGATTTCATCTGGTTTGATTTTCGTGCTCAAAGTAGCTGAACATAGATTTCCTTTCTTCCATTTCACTTTTCATACCTATGCTTCTCTTCTACCTTTATCTAATATTTCTTTTTAGTTATTCGCATGTCCCCTGTGTTCCTTTATTCCCCCCACTTCAAGTAATACCCTTATATCCAATACATGTATGACCACTGCTGTGCTTCTTAAGGAGGATGGTGCCATAGTGATTCTAAATAATAAATCATCAGCAGGCACGCAATATGTAAAGCACCTGACATGGTCTTATCACTGTCAGATTTGGCTGTCCTTCCCTTCCCACTTCCTCTGCTAAAAAGTGAGCCACTGCTTTGGTTTAATTAATTAAAAAAAATTGGAATTAACACAATCCAAAAATATACTAAACTGTGTTACAACTGTATAAAAGAACATAGTCTGAGTCACAAAATGAAAATTAATAGAAGAGTACAAGACTCGTGTAAATGTTTCAACTTGCCTGAAGATTCAGACAAGTTATTCCAAGTATGTTTTTCTGCAGCTTTATACAAATATTAACACAAAAACATGCTCAGAAATTCTGATCCGATCATAAGACTCCAGGAGCTCAGAACACATTTATCGCAGCCCTGATCCTGTTAAACTCTGATCCCAAAAATGGATAGCAATCAGATTTTCAAGTGGTTTCAGTGTGATTCAGAATTATCTAATAATTCACACAATCTGAGCCTGCTTGGGGTCTTTGTATGCAGGAGATGGGAATACTCTTTTGGTCACTTAGTTACCACGCACACATGGAAGTACATTTCAGGCACCACTTACACTTTACACAAAGCAAAACAACTGGCTATATTTTTAAATATTATCAAAGAAAGAAAAAAAAATTATTTCAAAGAAAGAATTGTTTGCTTAAGATGTTTTATATAAGATCAGTTCTCATGTGTGCCCTAGAAACAGAAAATATTTTTAAATGACCATTTTTCTGAAGCAAATAAAGCTTGACTTTTTCAGTATTCTGTGTTCACTAACAGAAGGAATGATTAAATTTTTATATAAAAAGATGAAAGTGGATTATTTTTCATCCCTCCCCCCCCCCCCCCACAAAAAAAGTAAAAAAAAAAACAACAAAAAAAACAACCAACCAAACAAAAAAAAACCCCTACAAGAATAAAAACACCACAACTTTTACCAGTACAGTACATTGCAGAAATATAAAACTCAATTCCATTTTTTTTGGAACTGAAACCTATTTGGCCTATCTAGAGTTTTTAGTTGAGGAAGTTGAAACAAACTTGAAAGTAAAAATGTATAATTGTCCTCAAATTTCAGGTAAACAGTTTCCAAGAAGCTACTATACTAAACATGCACCCAAAGGGTACCCAGTGGTAAAGATCACTCTTGTGAGGCCCATCTGGAGTACTTTGTCCAGGCCTGGGGCTCCCAGCACAAGAAGGAGATGGAACTCTTGGAGAGGGTCCAGAGGAGGGCCACTAAGATGATGAGAGAGCTGGAGCACCTCTCCTATAAGGAAAGGTTGAGGGAACTGGGCTTGTTCAGCTTGGAGAAGAGAAGGCTCCAGAGAGACCTGGAGATTGTGGCCTTCAAATACTTGAAGGGAGCATATAAACAGGAAAGGAAATGGCTGTTTACGAGGGTGGATAGTGATAGGACAAGGGGGAATGGTTTTAAACTAAGACAGGGGAGGTTTAGGTTAGATATTAGGAGGATGTTTTTCACACAGAGGGTGGTGACACACTGGAACAGGTTGCCCAAGGAGGTTGTGGATGCCCCATTCCTGGAGGCATTCAAGGCCAGGCTGGATGTGGCTTTGGGCAGCCTGGCCTAGTGGTTGGTGACCCTGCACATAGCAGGGGGGTTGAAACTCGATCATTGTGGTCCTTTTTAACCCAGGACATTCTATGATTTTATGATTATACAGCCCTTGCTATTTTTTTCTTTCTGAACTAACAAGTTTATCACTACTTCACAAGTGGCTGGGTATGTGGCAGATCAGTACAGTGCGAAAGACCTTCATACAAAAAAATCCTGCTAGTTTCATATCTACAATAAATAATTTCTGTATTGTGTAAAATATTTTCAGTAAAGCTACCTTTTGCCTGAATAGATATTTATTGGGCATAATAATCAAGTTTGAGGAAGTCTGTTGTAAAAAAAGAAGTTGAAACAGTGGTGCAGAACTTTGAAAAAAAAAAGTAACTCAAAATTGTCTTATTTTCCTGAATTGTAGTGAATTACACTTACTTAACAGACTGAAATAAAATGAGTATCTGAAACTTTTTTCCCCATGGTTCCAGTCAGTCATCATCTTTCAGCATATTACAGCAGGATTCTACACAGAAAAAATACCTTATTTTCTTTAACTAGGTAAGATTTTCTCCGTCAGATTTGCAATGGCCATAATTTAATTCCATAACATCAAAGACATTTCTCAAAATGATTTTGTACAACAAATTGAAAACACTGGAAATTCGTTTAATCAAAGAAATTTACTAAAATTTGATGCATTTGCACTGAGAAGAATCTTCTGCTTGAAAAAGCTGGATTTAATATTTCTATCAGCCTGATAATCTTTAACCTACTGCATATATCTTCTGTCCCGTATTACCTTCTATTGCCTCTGAGGTATGCACTGTTATCTTGCATCTATATTACTTGAATTGCAAAATTAAAAAAAAAATGAAAAAAAGAATACTCAACCATCCAGACACAAACCTTGTGGGCAGGGTACAGCAGCCATCAGCCGTCAGCCTGACTTGGGTTTCATAGCTATCCAGTGGGCAAACCACTTGCTGAACAGGAGGGCATTCCACTGTGCTGCAGTCCACACTGAACACTAAGGAGGAAGGGGAAAATAAATTCCTTTTACTCATGCTTTAAAAGTTTTTGGTAAATTAATTCACCTTACGCAATCAGTTATTCATCAGTCTTCAAATTTAAATCAGAAAATGTATCTATTGACTGCATGCTTGGTAACAGTGGAAAAAAGGTTTCCATCCTCTCTAATATTCACTGTTTAAAATTATGGACTCAGTTATCGACTAATGCCACTTAATAAGAAAATTATAGAAGTTGTGCAGGCAACCTCAAGTAATCATTAAATTAGTGAATAACATTAATTACTAGAAACATACTAAATTATTGAGAATGTATTTTTCCCACAATTTTAGAAATTTAGACAATTAGAAATAACGTTGTTTCATTTCTTCCTGGTTAAAACCTGCTTAAAGAGTAAAATTCCATTATTACAGAAAATAGATAAACAAATATAAAAGATACACTGGATTTGTGTCTGCACATGCACACTCTATTTTTAAGGCTTATTCTTGTGTTGTTCAGTTATTTATATACAGTGAAACAGAAATGCAGATTATTAGATCTATCTGCATTGACAAGATGAAGAATTCCTCAGAATAAAAAAACAAACAAACATGTTATGTCAAAGTACTGGGCTGTCTAACCAGTTATCTCCAATGGTGACAAAGAGAGATGCTAGTTAGGAACACCATTTACGGCATTCCTTCCTCTTCCACCAACCTCCAAAATCATTGGGATGTTCTGAAGTACATACCTCCTCAAACTCTCATCCACATTTATGTACCTGTTGTGCATCAACTTGTCTGATTATTTTTTTTCTGAAAACAGTTGTTCCATAACCTCCTGTGGCAGCAAGATCCCACCATTCACTATTATTTTACACTGACCTCTTGCTAGTACCAGAATTCTCTCTAATTCTTGTTAGGATTAGGAGGGTTTGGTAAACAATGGATCTACAGTGAGCTTATCCACCACTCTCAGAATTTTACAATCCACACTCATATGCCATCTCAACATTCTCTCCAGGCTAGGAGATATATGTTATTTCATTATTAAGTTAATCATGGAACAGTTGAAGATGGAAAGGACCTGTGATGCCCAGCTGGTTTAACCACCCTGCTCTAACATGGTCACCTAGATGAGGCTGTTCAGGACCATTCCTATGCACTGATGAGACTTCCTCTGAGTCCTCTTCTCTGCAGGCTAAACATTCTCAGCTCTGTCAGTCTTTCCTCATATGACAGAGGTTAAGAGAGGTAAGAGATTAGAAGCAGAAAAAAAATGTTCTTGCTAATTTCAGATTTAAATAGGTTCCTCAAAATTCAAAAAGTATTTAGCTTAACTTTCCAGCATGCTGAAAAAATAGTGTAAGGTAACAGAACAATCCATAGTCATATTCTTTGTTACTTACAAAGTTTTCTCCAGATTAGCTGCATTATCATTCCAAAAAAATGAGATAGTAACCATTCACCACTGAAATACTAGTTTTGTTTTCAGGTCTTACTTTGACTCCAGCAATTATCTGAAGTGTACATTTCATGAACAGGTTTGGGGTTAGAAAGCTAATAGAATTATAAATCCTGTCTAAATAAAATTATCTTTGTTTTCCCTAGAAACATTAAGCTTTAGACATCTAGTTTGACTAATACATCACTTTAAGAACTCAAACATGTTGAAATTTCCAATTACTGAAGTTGCACTCAATGTTTATGAATCTTCAATTCATGCATTGAATTTGTAACTATTAGTTACTCTTTTTTTTTCCTATAAGAATGTAGCAGAAACCCTATCATGGCTACAAACCATGCCTCACCTCTAGCACTGCGTAACCACCCTCTGTAAACTACAAAACCTAGATTCTCCAATCATAAAACTATACATATTAGGAGAAAATAACTTTCTAGTAAAATGTATTAAAGCAATTATATGAAGTTCCACATTTACATACTGCACTAGCTTCTCAAAGAACAGTATACACAGTACAGAGAAGAGATCCAAATAACTGCCTGCACATCTAAGGGCCGAAAAACAAGGCATTATTTGCACCTGCAGTGCAAAACTGGCTCAGCATAGGGAAGGCTCTGTGTTTTTTGATAGTTTTTTGGTTTGGTTTTCCAAGAAGTAAATGTTTCCTGAAGTTCTCTTGCAAGAGTACAGTCAACTTCTACAACAGCCAAGAAGCATCACACAATACCCTTTGCTTTCATATCAAGATGCACTTCAACTCTTCCCTCATAAATAACATAATACAACCTGACTGCATTTGGTAACATTAATTACATTTTCTCTTTCAAAAGAAGGAGGAAAAACAAAAACCACAGAAGCCTTTCACACCTCCTTCATCCCCTCCACTTTTCCTGAAAAAAAATCAGGATCCTAAAATACACTCATATATTATGTTTATGATTTAATTTGTTTTCGTCTCTGACAATCCATCATCCTTTTTACACTTCTTCACACCTTAGAACATGTTAAACACAACAGAAAAGATAACATTCCCAGACTTCCAGAGTAGTTCTCTCACTGACTTAATGACTCCATTAACTTCACTGTCACATATACTTCCCAATACAGCCCTGCTGCTTTTACTTATTTTTACTGAGTAGTTCTAATTGCTTTCTTCCTTACCATTATGAGCCATTTCTCCAGCTCTGTTAGAAAAGTATGAGACTTTTCCAATTGATTTTCTTAAATCTTTTTCCAAACTCATCTTCTAAGTCCTTTCAAAATCACCTTCTAAGAAAGCATCTAAAAACCCCAACGAAGCAACAAGCATGTACTCTTTCTGAAAGCAATAAGGAAAGAAGTTATATAACTATACTTTCTGCTATCTATAAAACTTGATTTTTCTGACCCTCATCCTTTGTGCAAGCCTGTAAAAATTCCAGACAGAACTTTCAATGCTAAAGCTGTACCAGGGTGGAGCACAACTTAGATCCCTATGCATCATCTAACACTACTTATTACAATTTATTTCTGAGCTCAGACTTTCCATCAGGCCTTGACTACTCAGAAAGTTAAATTCTCTGAAGAAAGATGCCAAATGGTAACATCCAATTTACAATTGCAAGTGTTTAAATGAAGATTAGGTACCAGGAAAAGAAGGTCAGTTGGAATAATTCCCATGCCATGAAGTGATGTTAGAGATGATAAGTAAATTAAAGTTCTGCTAGAAAAATCACAAATGGGCAACTTTTTCAACAGAGGTTCTGTCTAACACAAAAGACATTTTCCAAAGCTTTCCAAGGATGTCAGAAACTAAGAGATGATACTACTCATCTCCCTGTATACAAAAAAAGTTGTCAGTAAAGATATAAGAAATATCTGTAGGATATTATTTACCTTTCTTCACTCAAAAGTGGAAGCTGTATCACAGCTTCGCAAGATTCATCTCAGATCAGATTTTAACTTTCTTTAAAGAAACAAACTTGTTTTCAAAAAATCACTACTCAACAATATTTTAGCTTTCTTAGCAAGTACGACACATACCGTCACCATCTTTTCACGTGTCATTTTTAATTTTAATGTTAACACATTATGCAGCTCTATTTTAGACTATTCACTAAGAAATGAATGAAAAGAAAGTCTTTAAGAAAACAAAACACACACACACAAAAAAAAAAAAACCCAACAAAAAACCACACCCTTATTTCTTTGAATACTGTACAGGATCCATAATTTCTAACTTAAAACTGAATTTCACACTTTATTCAGTGAATTTATTACTTAAAGTCTATTTATGCACAGCAGGTAGAAGTACTGTTTTACACGGTATTCTTTTAGACAAAAAGTCCACCATACAAGTTAGTTAAAAACATAATGCAATGGCTGATGAGTCAGGCCCCAAGTGTTACAGTAAGTGGGATTACATTAGGCTAGTGGCCAGTCATTGGTGAGGTTCTACAAGGTTCTAGTTCTCTTTAATGTTTTCTTCTGTGACTTGGATGCAGGACTTCATAGTATACTAAGGCCGGGTTGGATGGGATCCTGAGCAGCCTGATCTACTGGGTGGCAACCCTCTTGCTTGGTGCAACACTTGGTAAGAACATCTGTGTCAAGTTAATCTGGAGGTTAGTAGACAGGTATTACTAAAATACGACTTCATTTTAATTATATACTAATGCCTCTGATCACTGTGATCATTGTATTGCAGAAAAGTTGGCACATTTTGAAATTAAAAAAATAATTTTTATACAAGCATTTAATGTTAAGGCAACCACTTCCTATTTTCCTTTCAGTAACACAGTTACCAATTATAGTATATTTACAAGCATAATTCTCAGCAGAAGAATCCCAATGTCACTGTAAACTGAAAAGCAGTGACGTATTTTTAAGGAATACAAGCAAACAGTTCATGCTTAAATTCCACGAACCCTTCAGATTGGCATAAAACAGCACTGCTACCATAGGAAGCACACCTTCTAGACTCTGGCAGTCTCTTTCCACCTGAATCTCCTTACTGGTTGAGAACCTCTAAGGGGGCTGGTTACTGAGACACAATAGTGAAAGAAGAGCACCCAGACAGCAGAAGTTACAGAACTGCAATTTTTAAGTCTGTAGTAAAATATGCAGAAAATTTCTCCATTCCACATGTAAACTTCACAGACATGCTAACACTATTCAACAGAATGGACAATATCAGTTCCATAAGAAACTCTGCATGAACAGTTACCCACGTGTTACTACACATATGGTAGTACATATATATACACATAGAATAAATGGCACAAACAGGATAGGAAAAGATGGAACAGACAAGATGTCCTCTAGAGGTCTCCTCCAACCTAAATTATTCTAGAACTCTATGACTACGAATACAAAACCTTAACAAAACAAGATACTCAAGTGCTTATTCTCATAAATAAAAAAAGAAAGAAATGAAAATTTACTTAAAACCGTAGTGATCAACATGACACAAAAGTTTAGATAACATAAACCATGTCACTTTGTTCTGACTTGCAAATTTGAAAAAAATAAAAAAAATGAGGAAATATTAAAAAAACATTTCAGTATTCTGATTTTCTTCACATACCAACTACAAATTATGTTGTCTGTGAAAGCACAGTTTACAGTCCTTGAAAACAAGGCTCCTCTGAAAACTGAGCAACAGTTCAGATTTGCAAAGATTTGCCATTAAAAAAACAACAAACTCAAAACGTCTTCTAGTGGTAAGGAATTTGTAGTCTACTAACACTTGCCAACATTAACCTACTCCTTCCTTTGTTTTTCAGTCTTGCGTTGACTTGTTTTTCTTTCACAGTCTTCCCACTACCCCAAACAGCCAACAGAATAAACATCTACATCAAGGTTTAGGAAAAAAAAAAAAGGCAAACCAAAAAAACACACACACACAAAGAAAAACACAACTAGAACAGCTGCTGAAGTTTAACTTGACAAAAATTGGGCTACAAAGTGACTAATAAATTCATCTGTAACAGTACTCCATTTTTTTCCTAAAATCAAGGCACTGCAAGGAAGTAGTCAGTAGCTTAATCATTTTATCTTTCATTAACCATCTTTTCCTGGACACAAGAATGCTCACTTTACTGACCCTCTCACCAACACTTCAGTTCCTGTTGTCTTCAAACCTGCTGGCCTCCCTCCCTACTCCCCCAGCTTCACTCTTCCATATATCCAATCCAATGCAGACTCCTACTACTCTTCTCTTTCACTTCTCCTTGATGCTTCAAGGATTGTTGCCTTTTCTAGGCTTTTACTATAGACCATATAAATTACTCAACTCCGGGAGATGATGAAAATGTGTTTCTTTGATAACCAATGTCTCAGACTCTCTGTTCTCTGTTAGCCCCTCAATTCCTAACCACCGTTACAAAGCTCTATTCTTCTCTTAAATTCTGTTAGTCTCCTTCTGGAGTCTCTTCAAAGCCCCTGCTTCCTCTACCCTCCTAAATGTATCTCCCTGCAATAAGAAATGCAAAGAACTTTAGAAAACCAATATATAGCCACATAAACCCATAACATGAATAAATTACCACATAATCCAACAATTGTAGTTTCTGTAGTCATCCTACAGAAAAATCTCAGGCTCACAGCATTTCACAAACTAAATAAATCTCAAGAGTTCGCTCTTAACCCGCATTTTGTATGAAATGCCAGAAGTAATTATTGTACAATTATACACTAAATACTAATGTATTTAGTGCTGACAAAGACTCATCCAAAATAGTACTCTGCCTTTGAACATCACATTTTAAGGAAATGTGGATAAACTCAGGAAACCTTAGAGAGAAACAACATAGCACTAAGTACAGTGAAACTATACCATAATAAATGTCTACTTGCTAATTCTAGATAAAGACAATTGAGGTTGACAAAACATTCTAGAGTGTATGTTATTGTAAGATTTGTTTGCTACCTGTTCAAGACAGAGAATAAAATATTTACTTAAATTTCTACATAGGTTGATTTGCATTGGACATTAGGAAAAACCCAAGCAGAGGCATGAGAGGCAAAGATTGTACAACATTTTGTGGAGTATTTAAGAAAAGGCATAACTTAGCATACTCGAACCTCTTTACATATGAAATTTTAGATGTTCCTATTTTATATGCCTGCTTTCATTCCTCTATTTTTATTACTCATCTTTACCAAAGCTTGGATCAAAAAGAAAAGTGAATTGTATCTTCCACTTCACCAAAAATAATAAATCACAAGAAAGGGTTGTTTGTGCTCCCATGTAATGGCAAATGGGTAGACACTGCAAATGCTATAAAGCCTTTGACTACGCTCTTCTGCAGTCCTCTTGCTCTATAATTTTTAAGGGTCATCAACTTGTAACCTAGATAAATCTTTGGCACTGAATTAAGATTCCTGTTTTATGCACAAAATACTCCTATGGTGAAAAAAACTTCATCGAATAAAATCTTAACAAAATATGTCACCCTCACTTGTATTGTGTGTTGAAACACAGTATTCTCACAAGGTTGCTTTTCCCTGGTTGCTCAGTTTAAATAAAATGTTTCAAGAAAAAGAGAAAGAAAAAATTATTATTATTACTTTTTTAAGTGGACGATGCCCACAAATGTCATTTCAATTTTGAAGATCATTCAGATACTACACAGGTGTTATCAGATTCAATTATATAAATTGCGCTTGTTCGATAGATTAGTATGAAAATTGAAAAAAAAAATTGTATCAATTTTTACCTGGTTTACATTCATAGAGATCACAGCATTCCCCTGGCTTTCCTGAAGCCTTAGAAACCAATATATTCAAATAGCCAGGCTGGCAAACCTTCCTCAAGCAGCCTGCAGGGTTACACACACAACGGCTTGGGAGAGGACAGCATTCCCCGGGAGGAGCATAACCTTCAATCAAGATGGAATCTTCTGGACAGCGAGGAGAAAACTGGACCTCACAGCGGGCCTTGGAGCAATCAGGTTTCTCTTCTGAAAAGGAGAGAAAAATCAGCATGCCATATATGTCAGTAAACACTATTCTGAAGCTGTAAAGATGAGCTCAGATAAAGCTCCCTTTATTCTCACTCCCCCAAGACAGTAGAAAGAAAAAAAAAATGCTGCTTCTAAATTGACCAACAAAAATTATGGAATATGCTTAAGGATATCTTGGTATTTGCAAGATGGCAAGTACGTTATAAAATACCATTCTAATATATACATAATTCATGCCAACTGCGTGATTGGTGAACTCATTCCTCAGAAACAACAGTGAAACTACACATTTGGCCATGACATTAGGAACCAACTTGTCATGCTATGCACAGCCCCAGTGCTCACATCTACACCTTTAGCATTCATAAGACTGTGCATTATGAGTAATTGGTGTTAGTTGACCTAAAGTGAGATTCCACATACTCAAAAAGCTGTGGGAACCCCACAGCTTTGGGAACCCCATACATTAGCAGATTTTCCCTGCATATGTTCTCAGTGCTTATATTCGAAGTGTTATTCCTATGACTTCAGTGGCCTGAAAATCAGAAGAGAGAAAATGTTTGCCTACCAAGGAAAAATGAGGCATTGGCTGCTGACACACAACAATTAAAGAAGGGGTATTGAAGAACAAGTTCAACATGTTGGTTGTGAATCGTGACAAACTGGACAACACCAACATAGACAAAGCAACAGCGATGATGGAAGGTTCTTGGAAAACTAGGTAACAGTCTTCCAAAACTTGAAGTCAAGATTCTTCATAATAAAAACCAAAATCTCAATTCCAACAGAAAAGTTGTGCTGTGCCCTCCAATTTCCTAAGCTATACTAGGAGAAATCAGATTGTGCGACTGATTTACTCCATAATTCACAGTAAAAAACTTTCTCGTATCCAAGAGGATCCCACTTTTCTTAACACACCTGAGTACTGTTAGATAATAAGAGGATACCAGACACTCAAAAAGACAGCATCTTTAGGTCAAGATGAGATAGTGATGAGTATTACAGAATAATAACTTGAATGTGACACTATGTAGTACCATAATTCTTTTCTTATAGTTAAAAAAATCCACACTATTTCCATCTATCTTAGAAAGCAGCCTCCTCTAGGTACAACTTTTAGTTAACTGCATTTCCATAAATTTGTATAGGTATATATTATACCTCTAATCATAGAATCACAGAATGGTTTGGGTACGAAGGGACTTAAAGCCCACCCAGTCCCTACCCCCTGCCTTGGGGGAGACCAACTCAGGCTGCCCAGGGCCCCATCCAACCCAGCCTTGAAGAATTGGGCACCCACAGCTTCTCTGAGCAGCCTGTGCCTGTGTCTCATTGCCCTCTGAGTAAAGAATTTCTTCCTAACATCTAGCCTAAATCTCCCCTCTTTTTAGTTTAAAACCATTCCTCAATACAGTATGTATATATATGATTCATATATATAAACATAATTTATATACATGATTTCTATTAAATTTGTATAATTATATGTATAATTTTAATATAATAATATATATATGGAAAACATATATATATATATATATAGTTTGGATGAAAAACATATACATATATGTATTGATATGTATTTATATATCTCCAGACTCTTCATATTTGACCAACTTAAGACAGTTTTGAAAAATGCAAGTTTTGTCAAAAGATTGGGAATTAGAACTCTAGATGCATTTATTCTGAGCACCAATGGAAAGCCTACCGTTGGAGTTGGTAAGATCATCCAGGAAAAACATGAAAAAAATAAGGATATTTCAATACTTGGCATGTGAGAAGTACTGCAGGCAGTGGAAAGAAGATAAAAATGTAAAAAAAAAAAAAAAAAAAAAAAAGACCTATGACAAATATATATGAAACGCTCACTGCTTCACAGTTGTTAATTAACTTCAGAAGTATTTTTCCTGTTATTGTTCTTAATGTAGATAACTATAACAGAATACAATACGACTCTTCAAACTGCTATTATTTAATACAACTTGCATCACTTTAAGAGGAAATGGATTAAAAACAAACAACCATCTTTCAAATACCTGTTTGTGTTTTAATACCAGGTAACTTAGAAATCAACTTAAGATTCTGTTTTTAATCTAGTGTCACTATTACTTTTGTTTACCACTCCTCACCAAAAAACAAACAAACAAACAAAAAAAAACCCACCCCAAATCCCTTCCTACTTCTACTCATAAATATCCTGCTTCCAAATCATATTCTCAACCTATGTACATGGTAAAAGATTACCATTCCAGTATACAAAAGAAACTGAGTAAAAGGAATATCAAGTAGAATCACCCAATCTGTGTCAGGCAACAGGTAACTTTCACTGAGGTTCTCTAACTCCTGGCACATCTAAGTCAAGGGTAAGAAAAGCCCCTTTCTGCAGATCAGGGCATGATTCAGTCATTCATTTGAATGTGTTTTCTGTTTCTGGGAAGGAGTAAGCGACCAAAACAACATGCAGTTGGTAATATTTAAATTATTCCCTTGCAGAGTCTCTACTTCACACTTCTGGAAAGAATCTTATCTAAAACACAAAACCACACAGTTCACACATTAGCATTTCTATATTTTAGTCAAAACTTTGTAATCAATTAGCACCTCACTTGTGTTCCTTTGTCTGAGCCTGGCACTCATGGCATTATGAAAAGGTCAGAGCTCTGTTTTTTACTACATTTCAGAAACAGCTTTTGAGGGCTCCGCATCTCAATATAAAGCTTCAACAGAAGGCATTACTCTGAAGAAATCATTGAAAGAAGGTTCAAGTTTTTCTTTTTATCTCAGAAACTCACAAACTTGCAAATATATGCATCTTCTTTATTTACTGAGGTCAAGTTTTCTATATGATATATATTTCTAAAACTCATTGTCCTTGATTAACTTACTAGCTTAACTTTTCATCGCTTGACCTAAGGAGATGTCAAAGTAATATTTGTCATCTATTTTGCAAACAAATTCAAATACAGCCACAAATGTCACCGCTTTAACAGGATTCCTAATTTAATCCCATTACATACGGATGCTTAAGATTTCATCAAACAAGAGGAATTGCTTGTTTAAAAATTATTCTCCTTTACTAACAAACACTTCCAGCTCTTACAATGGATATATATTAGAAACTGTTTGTCAGAGCAGGAAAAAAAAAAAGAAAATATAACAAATTACCTCAAAAAGTTGAAAATGGAATTTCACAGAAAACTGCAAAGTACTTCAACAGAAATATTTTTTGCTACATTATCCCTTTTCTACACAATAGGAACTATTGAAAAGTGGCTTCTTAACAGACCACAACAGAAACCTTCTCTGTCATACACACATACGCACTGCAAAGCACTGGTCTATCTCTGAGTTGTCCATTACACAAATCAGTATCTTCCTGACTGACATCTTCAAAGTCAAACAAGGTATCAGTTCTAAGGCCCTGTTTTCTCTCTCATCTGATTTAACTTATTTCTGTAATAAATAGAATGTACATAATTGTTACAAGATTTCCCATCCCTTTCTGTGTTCAGGCACACGAGAATTTCATTTTTCAAAGTAGTCAATTGAACCTAAAAAGTTCTGATTTTCAATAAAAGAGACAATTATATATATGACTCTCTATGAAAAAAATCAGTATAGACATGCACCACGTTTTCCTAATTGATAATGCAGACTCTCACACAAGATCTATTTCATATAACCATATTTTGGAAGAAAACTTAAAGCAGATGTCTCATTTATAATTGAGAGTTTATACTTGAGACACTTTAACACTAATTAAAATAAATTCTTATAACATTGTTCAACCTCCACCCTTGAAGCAGCTGATAGGTCTCCTTTAGTAAGCTGTCTGCTTTAGTAAGAGCTCATAGAACTCGCAAATTAATTGAATGAAATGAAGTTCTATATGCTGTTTGCTTTTCACAGAATCAAACAGTTAACGGAAAAAGCACACACAGCTTAATCACATTTCAGTCTCTCCTTAAAAAAAAAAAAAAAGAAAAGCATTGAAAAGTAGAGCAATTAGTTACTTGTCAAGGATGCATCCATCAAAGTTCTCATAAATTATATCGGAACAGATAACCTACAACCCAGTTTAACAAAAAAAACTGTTCTCTGAGAATGTTGCTTCTACATTCAAGAAAGTAGCATTTCAAATGACTACACAAAGAAAAGACACTATCGGCTTGCTGATGAGCCCTCTCTGTGGGATACGTTCTCTTTATAGTCTTTCATCAAGCACCACTGGAGCTAGAAGCATTCTGTAACACCGCAATCTTGCCAGTCTGAGCCAACAAAGAATCTCTACAGAGATAAAGGAAAAGTCTGGATCAATCAAGCTCAAAGTTACACAAACTATCTATTCAGACGCAGCCAATCTTCTCAAGAAATTCAGAAATATATCTGGAAAGATAATGTTTTTAACACAATGAACACAATCAGAAGAACTGACATTTTGATGAATTCAAATTAAGAATTCTATCCTTGGAAACAAACAAACAAACAAAAAACCACTTAAAAAGGAAGCCTTAATGACCATTTAATAAAAAAATCACTGAAGTTAGCAATGACAGTGCTATTTTTTTTTTTAATAAATTATTTCATATTTCAAGACAAACTTCAGTTTCTGTGGGTCCGAAGACTCAGGTTTACTTGCTCTAACTTTGCAATACGCCTGCAAAAAGAACCTGCCGTTACTAAGTATATGACAAAGGAAAATCTACAAACATCAATAATAACTGAACTATCAAAGTAACAACATGCTGTGTGCTTTAATATTAAAGAGGGATCATACATTTAAAATGACAGAATTTCTTAGCAATAGTTTTTATTTTTATCCAATTTTCATTTCAGTAACATACAGAAGTAGCATGTCAGAATTCAAGGCACAGTAACATTCAAGATAACCCTTCAATGCAACCATAGCATAATTGCTGTAAAGTGCATGAAAGCAAGGAGAGCAACCTTCAAAAGGATAGAATCAAAAGAAGAAGTCAAGAGGTAGCTTTTTATTTGTTTTTCACCTTTATGAAGTCAGTTGGAAAGCAACAGCTGTAAAGGTGGAAGCAGAAACCCACCTTTTGTGGTTTCTTCATTTGAAAATCGCTTACGTATTTTTAATATGACGTTTCCCATGACCTCATGAAGTTATCATAGGGAAGTGCAAATATAATGGCAAGTTACTGAAGCTTTTATTTTAAATCAGTGCTTTCTAAGGCAGAAGGTAACTTCTTTACCTTCCTGAAAGAGATATACAACATGGGACATTTAGAATGGCCACTAGTTAGCAGTGTTTTATTATACTGCCACTGAATATAGGAAACCTAGATCTCAGGAATTTTGTTTGTTTGTTTTCTTAAGTACAGCAGTTGAAACAACTCCCACCAAACAAACAGATATTACATATATGAGCCCCCAGACAACTCATCTTGGCCACCACCAAAGTGTAGAAATCAAAATGGTTCAAATGAAGAATTAAAAACATAGCTTTCACAGATTTCACCTCTGTATCAAATTCTTTTCCTTCATTACATTTGCATGCTCTACTCTGACACGCAGAGGAAGTATATGCCAAGTTTAGTTAATGAGAAAAGCAGAGCAGTGAAAGCATTGGTTAGCACAGTGAAAGGTACAGCGTAGTATGGGAGAAAGTGAGAAGAAAAGCCACTGCTGGGGCAGAGGGCTATTCTCATTCTTCAGGTGAAGTGAAACAGATCTGTGCTTTTCTGGAAACATTTTGAGGGAGTGATTTTTATCATATTGTCAAAAATTCATGTGACCACAGATGTCTTCCCTCAGTCACCATAGAAACAAGGACACAGTGTTTTAATAGGAGTAGAAGGTTAAAGAAAGCAGTAGGAGATTCAGGTCCTAATGCTTCTATGGAGACACTTAACCTGTTCTACAGCTGCCCTTTCAAAAACTGGTTTTTATTATGTACACATCTCTGTATATATAGATGCACTTAGATATAGAGAGAATAAAGTTTATTTTTTCTGTTCATCCCTAAGATACATAAAGATTAAGACCAGTTTTGAAATAGCTAGCTTCATATCTGAGAATTTCATTTTTTAAAGAAGTTCAAGCCAGACAGTGGTTCATTATGAGGAATGCTGTATGACTAAGCAAAGTGATCAAATTGTGATTTGATGACACATGCTGTCCAGTTTTGCCTCTTTATTTGTAAACTGATCTTATGAAATCTAGGCTAAAATACAGCCACTTTTACTGTACATTCTTACAGTTTGCACTGAAATACACTGCAAACAATAGGCACACTGTACTGCTATACAGTGGCAGGAAGGAAATATTAAAAGGATTAGAGATAAACAAGAAAAATGATTACCCAGCTGAAGCAGTCAGACAGACAGGGATCGATATCGGAATGCAAAATACCCAAAAGGATTTTCAAGAATCAAAAGGACAGTTATAGTAGATTAAAAAATGAGATTACCTTACACACACAATAAGCACAGTCCTGTATACGGATGAACTGCTACAAATAAAAAAAGCAGCTAGAGTCTGAACTTTTACCTAAAACGGAACTTTATCTGAAATCCATTCTGTTTTGTGAACGAGTTTTATTCACTTTCTAGCATTCTGAGACCCTGGATTTCACATACCACATGATGGAACAATCTGTCTGACCCATATTATGCGCTAATCTTCTTGTGATTTAACAGCAACAATCTGCATTTAACATGGGTTTGAAAACTCAGAATAAAAAAGACAATCATAGACTAGTTTAAGTAAATATGCACATCTCAACATACGTATTTGCAACATGCTGTTTTCTATGGATTTGCCAAAGACATTTCACTTCAAGGACCAAATAACCACAAACATGGGTTATGCCACTCAAGATAATCAAGTAAAATAATAATCCCATCTGAACAGCAAAGCTATTAAGGATGCTATATTCAATTTCTTCATTTTTTTTCTATTCCAATACTGAAAAAAAAAAAAAAAAAAAAAAAAAAAACACACACCAGAATGGCAGTCATGCCTTAAACTAAGATGCTGTCTGCCAAGGAAAGGGTTTTACCAGAATCAGTGAAGATTTATCAGATATTCTTGCATCTGAATGCAATTGCAGGTTCAATGAAAGCAATCTAGTTTGAGGCAGAAATTGCACTTGGGTTCAAACCCCCCAGCTCAAAGTACTTCTGTTAGGCTTAGAAACCGCCTTGCTTGGTTCACCAAGTTAGTTCTCCTGTTACTCCATTTCATTTAAAATGTCTTCTCAATGCATATAGATATTTTTAAATATAAATTAACAGCTTGACACCAACAAGGATCAATACAGATCTACTGTGGGTAATGCTAGCTGTTTTACCATACAAGCAGTACATAAAGATAAGGAAATGAGTCCAGCAGGCTGCACACCAGGAGGAGAAGTATGCGACTCCAGGGATATGATCCATGCTACCAGCAACCATGTTGTTTTTAATGAAGTCAAAACATTTTTGAACTTCAAAATTTAAAATACTTTAGGAGGCAGATGGAGAAATGAGTAGATTGATACCTGGAGTCAGATTTAAAGCAATGAAGAGCTTGCACTTGCACAATGATGTGGTTATGCACCTATGATTGACAGATACATCAAGGTACTCAGCATATGCTGAGTGGCTGGATTACCATTGTTTAAAAAATAAACAAATAAAAGAATAGAAAACGAAAAAAAGGGGAAAAAATATTCAATACCATCTTGATTACAATAACATTGTACACTACAATTTCTTTGTAACAGAGAGCCTATTATTCTGGACGAATGATACTACTACTGGTCAAGCAACTTAGCTGTGAATCAACTGAAATTTCAAAACAAAGAAAGTATGTAAACAGCAGTGAGGTGCTTTCAACTACAGAGCCAATACTTCAAAGAATGCCAAAACATTTTGGAAGTAACTAAAAAATGAAGACAATTTGCTTGCGATCAGTATAAAGTGCATATGCTTCAATGACTTGCAAAAATGTACACTAGGAGTAAGTTTACCTACAGGTGATTCATAAAGCAGTAGTATTCCTTATTGCAAGGACACAAGCAGTTGCAAACCGTACATAGTTCTGTATGGGTACTAAACTGATGACAAAGCAGAAATATTCGGAACAGTTCTGTTTAGTACAGATTAAGAAAAGTACAAACAAGTTGACATCTGGAGAAATAATCACAAGAAATGACACTCAACAAACCTCTGTTTAATATCATTGTAATGAATTAGGAGATGGTGGATATTCCACACCAAAAATTTTTCTCCCAAGATGAAGTCTTCTAAGAAACTACTACATATGAAACTTAAGATGTAGGAAGCACAAATAAGCTGTGTAGCAGAAGATTCAATTCTAAGAGAAGTTAAAGCACTCTGGTTCTTATTCCAGAGGCAATTTCTCATATCCAATGCAAAAACATTTTGAATATTTGAAATATAATAGTCTATGGATGTAGGCTTTCTTGAACCCAAAGAATATGTGCACTAGGAAAAAAAATGTTAAGCACTTAAGCGTCACAAAATTGACTGCTACATTCCAAGTTTCACATGCAATATCTGTTTTAAGCACTAACTTCTAGGTATGAAAAAATCAAATCATATCAATCACATGCATAGAAAAATAAAAAAAAAACAGTATCTTTATTTGGAAAAAAGAACACACAGACACACACACACACAAAAAAAAAAAAACAGCACTAAAAGAAAAAGAAACATTCATAATTTTATTTATATTCTAGGATCTGTACAGTCTAAGGTTGAGGAGACAGCTGTCCAACTGTTTGCACAAAAGTTTTTGACAATTCCTAAGAAAAATAAACAGGTTATGAGAAATTTGAGAATCATCTTGCTCCTTCTGCTTCCAAAGTACAACAGCATCCAAATCAGAAATATAGACACATATAGCTTTTTATAAAAATGAAAAAGTACACTGCACCTATATAGATATATTCATAACAAGCCCTTAAACAGAACAAATACTACAAGAAATGAGAGTGTGAAAAGGCCAAATAAGTTGCTCCATTCCATTCCATTTTGTTGCCATCTGACAGATGGCAGCAGAAGGGCAGTCTGACAAAGCGGTGTCTGACATGGAAGTTGTATGAAGCAAAGGGACGTCACTGACTTTCTCCTTGCAAAACAAAACAAAACAAAAAACTGCACCCACTGACATTCATTGATGTTTGCTGAACATTTATGGAGATGAGGATGTGAGCACAGTGAAGCGGTGGATGGTGCATTTCAGTGGTGGTGACAGCAACATGAAAGACAAGCCATGTTTTATGATCATGCACAGCTGTCACACCACCAAAATGAAGAGAGTCTCCATCAGCTCATTCATGTGAATCAGTGGATTACAAACAGGGAACTTTGTACAGAGATTAATGTTGGCTGCAGTGTGTTAGAAATAATGGAGCAACACCGGAATATTGCAAAGTTTGCACGAGGTGGGTCCCACAAATGCTCACACACGAACAGAAGAACTTCGTATGCGAGTTTGTCAAGACTTATTGCACCAATACAATGCTGAACTTGACTGTTTCCTGGACCGCATCATAACTGGTGATGAAATCTGGTGCTAAAACTGGAATCAAAACAGCATTTCATGGAGTGGCTGGCCACATGCAAATTCCCCGTCAAAGAAAAAGCCCTCAGCTGGTAAAGTGATGTGCACTGCCTTGTGGGATAGGGAAGAGTTGATCTCTCTGGATTTCCTGGATCCTGAACAAACCACCACCTCTGACCACTACATCACAACACCGAGTAAGCTGAAGGTTTGAACTTCCAGTCAGGCCAGAGAAAAATACAGCCTTTCTCTTGAAACACGATAACGCCAGACTCCATGCCAGTTTGAAGATCATGGAGCACACCGTCAATCTTGGCTGGAATATTCTACCACAATCACTTTATAGTTTAGTTTTGGCACCTTCTGACTTCCATCTGTGCTGATGAAAGATGGACTGCGTAGGCAACATTTTCCTAGCAACAATGCCATCATGGCAGCTGTGAAACAGTGGGTCACCTCCATTGATGCAGATTTTTATGAACACAAAATGCAGTAGGAGCACAGAATGCAGTCTCTTGTTCATCATTGGTGATAATGCACAGCATCATGGTGGTGGTCAGTGATGGCTATGTTTTACAGCTGAGAATCTGATCTATCAAATAGTGTTATTGTGTTCTAAAAAATCCGTCGTAATTTCCATGCAAATGAATAGGGGGCATTACTTTCAGAGTGACCCACATAATATCCATGCTCTTTATTCCTCACATAGTTAATAAACAGGTGCCTACGAAGGGCTATTCAGGTACCTAAATCAAGTGCTCACAACAGACAGCACAACTGGAACACAACTTCGCATCCACCATTTGTTAAATGCTACCAGATACCCCCACCCTGTTACAGCATCTCTTATTTTGCCTCTAAGCAGCAACATCACACAGAGAGAATTAAACTTCCAAACTACAAAAAAGCACAAAGTTCGAGCTTACACAGCACTGAGCTTCTGTTAGCACTAGCACAAGAATTTTGCTGACGGCAGCAGTCATTATACTCGGAACCCTGTATTTAAAGCTGAATGAATGCTATCCTCTTTTATTACAAACAAAAGAGAGCAAGTCTGGAAAAAGACCCAACAATCCTACACCCAAAACATAAAAATAATCTCTCATCTTTAGCATATTGTTGACTATAACGTCCTTTCATTAGAATCAATTTCTGATCTCATTTAACTATACAGTTGGGCACAAACTAGATAGAAAGCTCTCTTCCAAGAGTAGCCTAAAGGGAAATGATTTAGAAGACGGCAAGTATGGAAAATAGTTTTTCCCATATGTATCTTTCCATTTATCAGAACCACAAAACTAGGCGAGTATCACTATTTACCTTGCTCAGAGATTTGTTTTGCTTCTTCAATCCTGTGTTTTCCCTATTCTATCCTCTTCATTGTCCTTTCCTCTTGGGTTATCCATTTATTGTTTATGCCCTCTTGAAAGCAAACCCCAAAACTATTTACATCAAATCCTTTCTAACCTGTTGCCTTATGTACTATATATCTTCCATACTTGGTTTCTGTAAGAATCTACCTTAATACAAAATAGTATTTTCTTTCAAACATCAAAGATAAGAATATCTGTAGCATTTTGCATAACAACTTCCATGATGCAGCTAGAAAAACTGAGAAATTCAGCAGCATAAGTGTTCGATTAACACATTTTCTTTGGGCAGTTTCAGCACTGAATGTATTATTTACATAACACTAAAAAGCATATTACACACCTTTATGAAACAAGGTGCACAGTGAGGATGGTTACTGCAAGGAAACTGTAGATATGGTTGCAACTCACAAGTGAAGTGATAGAAGTTAATGTAATTTCTAGAATGACTCTCATGACTGTATTCCTTGCATAGGTTTGAGATTCAGTCATATCTAAAGCCATTTTTAGACCCAATTCTATGAGATGCACGTCTCAGAAGCTGTACACAATCCATGTACATTACTTCTAAATATAAATTTGCAGTGATAATAGTCAAGTCATATCCGAAAGTACCTTGTAAGATACTAAGCTGGGAAAGTAAGATTTTTTGTTGAGCTAAAGAATTACTAACAAACCAGTTAAGGATATGGTCACAATATGCGGTATTCTGGTATCTCCAAAACAGGAGAGAGCAACCAATTATGTATTCGCAGAGGCTCCTTGTAGAACCTGAAAAACCTCCACAAGAAGGAAGATGACACATGCAGTTTTGAATGATATCCACAGAGAGCCCCTGTCAGCTCTTATGTCACAATGATAGGGATTCTATTTGATAATCACACTCTAGAAGGCAACACAAGCAGAATGGTCAGAACGTTACTTGATTGTTGTTGTGAACAAAATCCTTCTATCACCCAAGCATAGACTAAGGGGAAATGGAGGGAAAATATAATTTCTTAGTGTTTGCTAGTAACCTAATATAACACAAATTATAATTCATACAACCTAGACATTGCGTTTATCACATAACCTGACACAATATATTTCATTAAGAAATCCAAAAGCTTAAGAAAATATTCCTTCCTACATGTCAAGCTGACAACTGGGATTGTAGGAGTCAGCAAAACCTGAGCAGTACTAACCAGGAAAAACTGCTGACATCCAACAAGGCAAGACCAACCAAGCGTTTCTTTCCTGAATACCATAGACTCCGTTGCATGCGTTTCAAAGCAGTTACACTCCTTTAATTAACAACATTTGCATTGTCTTTCCCTGCTTGTCTAGGAAGAAACATTAAACAGAATAAAATCTTGTATTGTTCCATGATGAGGTATCTCACGTTAAAGATTCCTCCTCCACTGTACACTTCATTTAACAGCAGTCCTCACTGCTTTACAATAAACCAACAGCCACTGAAGTAAAGCAGGAAGAATGAGAAATATTTATGTATTCAGTTGTTGCTAACTGGTGATACAGATTTAATCATTCCTATGTAAATTTGATTTCTGCAAAGAAAAAACCTTAATGAGCAAATAAACTAATTCAAAGTGCTATGAGACATCAAAAATAATTAAGAAAGCCAGCAAAATTTCAACCCTATCATGTAATTGAAGAGATGGCAGAAAAGCCGTTAAGACGTTTTGGATTACTGCTCTAATTCCCATTTGAACATCTCTTTTCTTTTAAAGAACTTCTTGAACTACAGAAACATCAGTTTAATTTCTACTGAAACACTTTTACCAATGTATATTTTGCCTTACTCATCTGACAACTATACGTGAAGCTTTTTAAAGCCCTGAAGGAATGGACTGAGTGCACAGAATCTAACAGACATTTTGTAAAAGTGGTGGTAAACAAACAAAGCAAAACCAACCATTTCTTCCCTCCTCCCTCACCCTCCCCCCCCCCCCCAAAAAAAAAAACACACTTCCTAAAATAATTTCTTGTACTTATCATTAAAAATCCTTAGCTTTCAAGAGGATTATCTGTTTCATTTCCTTCTAGCCAATCATCACTAAACAGACTTATTATTCAGAAACAGATCTTTAGTTAAGAAAATTCTAGGTGTTAATTGTTAATGAAGTATGTTTGAAACAAGACTTTTTGTTGGCTTAACTTAAAACACACACTTTTTTTTTTCCCAAGCAAATGAAAAAGTTACATAACATACCATCTAGGTATTACTGCTGACAATCAAACAATTCTTCTCTAATCTTTCCAATCTATGCAGTGAATGCATTTTCTTAACAGAGAATAAATACTTGCTTTCATGGAATTCTTGATCAAGACTTACAAGGTTTATCAGAGAACTCTGCAGTATAAGCATGCAGGAAAGAGATGATTAAGTAATGTTGCTATTTCAGTAATGTTATAATAGGATACAAGTATTCCAACTTGCACCTGTAAAGTATGCCTCCAGAATCTCACCAATGGAAAGAGAAAGAATAACTGAAGTCTTTCAGGAAATAATTGGTTATTACACTACATTTCTTACACATGCATAACCCACTCTCTTTAATGCCTTACATGAATACTTCAAAGGAAGCGAAGGGAAGGAAGTAGCTAGTAAGTTTAATGTATGAGAGCTGCTCCAAAAGTAATGTCTCCTATTTGCTCTAAAAAATGGTGTTATTGTGCTCTTTATTTCAGTTGTAATTTCCTTAGAAATAAATAGAAGGCATTCCTTTCAGAGTGACTTACGTGTTGCTTGCATACTTAAAATATAGCACAGATCCTAACTATATGTTATGCTTATCCCACCCAGTGTCCCATATACATTTTTAAATATCAGAATATGCTGCCATTCCCCTATCACAATATAGATCTCAATATATTAGTTTAAAATTCCATTTAAGCACCAACCATTCCAAAAAAAAAAAAAAAAGTAAGCAAAACCTAAGATGAAATTAAGAACAAAAAGCTGAATCAAAACTAAAATCCACATTATTTTAGTCAATCTCATATTCTAGCCACAACTTTTATCGCACTAAAAAACAAGCAAAACTTACATTGCTTAGCAAAATGGGCAGTGGGACAAGCTTAAATGATGTGTAAATGTGTGGTTTATGAAATACAGGAAGATTCTCTTGGGAAATAAATAATTCATCTAGCAAGATTTAAGATCAGATCTTCAGTTAGCATAAATTGTCTTAGATGTCTGACATAGTAATCAAGGACTTCAAGGTACTTACATGAATTTACATCATTTCATGTCTCACATTACAATGCGGTAAATAAGAGTATAGACCACAAAAAATTTGGATCATAAAAATAAGAAAAATACATAAATTTCTAACAAGCAGAGGCATATATAACTAGGCAGCCACACCAAGAAACACCCAGTGGATAGAAAGGATGCTCCAACTGACAGAAAATTCACAAGATCTGAGACAAAAATTTTAGCACTACATTCAACTGGACTGAATTTTTATTCCTAGCTTTGTGAACTCAGACAAGCTCTTTTGCTCCTATTTCACTTCCCAATCTACCACTCCTTATATAAATACATTGCTTCACAAAGGCCTGAGGAGCGCCGGTTCAACATGTGGTGTCATGCTTTGTACAGTATGATTGTTTCCTTCAGTCAAAATCCCTAGATGCTGCCAAAAAACAAATTCGTCAGGTATGTATCTGAAAACACTATGTATATGCCAGAAAATCTGAGAAAGACAGCATATTCAGAACAAAAAAAATGTACAAACTACGTTTTTCATTCAAAGACTTGTATCTGCATATAATTCCTTGACTAGAACCAAGAGAACAGAACGCAACATGAAGTACCATTGAATGAGTTTTTACTAGTCAGCCACTTGCAAGTAGCTACAGTGGATGTTTTCTTGTTAATACCAAAGAAAGAAACTCCAATTTGCCAAGTTTTAGGTAGTTAAAATTCAGATTAAATCCAAGTACGATAAATTCATGTTTCTTCTGATATTGTAGTGTCCATGCTCAGGATAGTCATATAGCATTCTAGAAGCATATTACAGACTGGAATAAAGCAAGAATGGAAGAAAACACATTTTGGTTAATCTTCCTCGAACAAATTTTCAGAAGAAAGATGTTGTATGTGGGAATGTGTAAACATCAAACCACATATTTGGACTCCAGTGCACTGATGTGAAGTCTACACTCTTCTGTGTATTCTCCTGAGATCTTATATCTTCATTATGAGCTTCCTAATCCATAAATAGGACATTTATAATCAAAGTAGCTGGACAGCTGAAAGAAATATGAAGGCCTTCCATTCCAAGCATTTCTACATCTGACATTAACAGAGAAAATAACAGGCTTCTCTTGAAACAGATACACAGGAATGTCTAACAATGGCAGAGTGATCAAGGCCATGACATGCATCATGTATATTGTCTTGCATATGTGGAGCCATGTAAATACAGAACTGAAATGTTTCCCCGCCCTCTGGCAAAATAAGCAGATTCTTGCCCTTTACAATGACTGTCCAGCTATTTTGTGGGAACTCATTAATACTTAGAACATGTTCTGCAGAAGGCAAATCCTAGCTGATAATGAGCAGTCTACAACCACTCTCAAGAACTGTAAATGTTGTAAGGTAAGTTTGACTCCCTTTGCCATTTTTGGTGAGAGTTTATCCTCATTTCCCAATTGCAGGATAATTCCAGTCCAAAGGGACTTCTGTAGGTCACCTGATCCCATCCCCTACTCAGAACAGAACTGCCATTGGGTCAGGCACTCAGGTCCAAGCGATCTGGACAGCTGTTGGAATGGCAACTCCACCTCTCACTAGGAAAGCCTTGTCCTATGGTCTGACCACTTTCACAAAGAAGATCCTCCCATAAAATCTAAATAAAACTTTCCTTGTTATGGTTGATGACCTTAACCCTAATGTCCCCATACAACACATGCACCAGCCTCCTACTCAACCATTCTTGTATTATGAAGTCCAAGATGGGGCATCAATCCCACAGATGAAGTTTCACAACTGCCGAGAGAGGACAAATGTCTCCTTCCTGTCACTGCTGGCTGACTCCTGCTGGTACAGCACACAGGGGCACACAGCTGACTCATGTCAACTTGCTGTACTGCCATCATTATGTAGCATAAGCCTCTACACTGTTAAAGATGCCATGAGAGTAGAAATTTCTACAGTCAGGAATATCTTACTCCCACTGTGGCTGTTCCATTATTAAGAAAAAAAAGTCTAAATTAGGTTCTGTATTTCATCATTGGCTTCTGCAATCCAACAAGCGAAGTAGAAACTCTAGAAACATGAATAACTTCCTTTTTGACCTTGATGTTTAAAACTGACAACTGTAACAAAGGAAATTCAAAAACATATTTTTTAATCCCAAATTCAGTTCTCAGCCTCTATCCCTCCATCTCAGTTACATCTCCCAAAGCTTTTCAGATGTTTATCAGCAGTACCGGCCTATGAATTGCACTGCATTGCATAAACCACAGAAGTTTGTTTTTTGTTTTGCCTTGCGGGGTGCAGAAGTATAACAACTCAAGAGAAGCACTTGTACTCCTACCCTCAACTCCAAGACAAATCTGTCCCAAAGTATTTAACATAGCCTTAAGTAATCCTAGAACCCCACTGGCAAGAAAACTAGATCTAACAAGTTAATATATTCTCAGAGTTCTTATCTCCTCCATCTCCAGGCAACTGATACAGCCCCTCTTCAAAAGCATGTTCTTGTCCAGACACGTCTGCAAAGACTAAAGCCTGGTTTATACAGGTCAAGAGCAAGGCACAACCTAACATACCAAGCCTTGAAACCAACAGGTTACATTCTTCCATGTAAACACCCCCACCTTTATGAACAACTCTGGTTAAATGATCAGAAACTTCTGTTTACACTGAGAAACAAGTTGATCACACGTTGCTTTGACACATAAAATCAAAATGACCACCCACAATAAATAAACGTATATATACTATACCTATATTATGCTAGCCTGTCTAACAACTCAATATAAGACTTTCAATAAGAAATCATTTTTACTTCTACTACAAAGCACTTGCTTTAAGACATGGTTGCAATGAACACTGAAATACAACAAATATACGTGCATTCAGGCCAACTGACAAAGCTTTTTGTTTGCCCTGTAATACCAGACCTATTTATGACAGCATATTGATTTTTCAATAGTGACTATAGTTTGTTGCTACACCATGCAGCAGTGTGGCAATGACCTGAAGAAAAAGGCAATGTTGCACAGTGGCCAAAAGCAAGGGGGCAAGAGATTGTTACCCTCAGGTGGCTCAAATGCTATAGTGACATCGCTTCATGGCTTCAGGAACTGAATTACAACTAAATAGAACACGTGACGCCTTATTACTGGTAACTTTATAATGCATGAAAACTGTTTTATTTAAAGATTTCAAGTATTGTTTCTCACTCTCAGAATGTGTATGTATGTACATAGACATAAATAGAATTTAGATCTGCATAATTAGCAAGACTAAATATGTAATGCACCTCAATTTTTCCTCCCTTGAAGAACACTTGAACATTTCCTCCCTATAGTTTTCAATTTAGAATTTCTTGTAATATTTATTTAAACAGAAAATAAATATTGCTTGTACTTTACAAGAAATTTTACTAAGGAGGTATTGATAGGACAGTAGAATCCTGTATGTTAGAAATAAATACTTTGCATATTAAGCAATACCTAAACAGCATTTTCCAAACACATATGCGTGTGGAGTGGAGATACTGCAACTATAACAGGTTCTTTACATTTCCATATTTACTAGAGCAATTCAACTCCATAAGCAGTAATACCAAACAAAAGGATTTCTGAAATGTTTTAAATTAGAGGGTAAGAAGTCAAAATGAAGCAAAGAAGCAAAATATCAAATCTAACAGAAATATGGCCAACTCTTGAACTAACCAAGCCAACTCAAAGCACGTGTGGAAGAAATGAAATAGCCACTGGTAGATGCTGAAAGCATACAAGAGTATAAATTACCACTTGATCTTAAAACATTCAGCAGATAATCAGCCAAACTTTTCAAGATTTCATTTTGATGAACCTTTGTAAATGGACTGAATTAATATCAGAACTCACTTTGTAAGGTAGCATCATTCTGCTGAATGTATATGTGAGGTATAGTTTAACCCACCCAAAAACTACACATTCTTAATATATTATCCTTCCCTGATAATTTTGAGATATTCAGAAAGGATCAGAATTTAATTTAAGTTAATTACCATGTTTTTCCTATTTGAGGAAAGCTTCCGCTAATATTACCAGACCAGCTCTATCCACATCGCATTTCGAACATCAGCTTATACATTTCTAATCCTCACTACAGCTGCCTACTAAATGATTAAATACATCATGGAGGGAAATGTTTCTGCAAGTGGGAAGATCTTTTAAGCTATTTACTTCCTTATGGGTCTCTCTTTAAAGTAACTTTTTCTTGTAACCCACATAATTCAAAGATTGTTGAGCTGATGCTCCTTTGAAAAATCTGCATTTATTTTGAAAATAGACTACAACCTGAACCACTTGAAATTGTAACATTTCACTAATAGGAAGGATATTCATTAGATTTACATGTTGTAAATGATTTCTAACAGTAATATCTTGAAGCTAGAGCAACTTACGGATTTCTATCTGAACAAACATTGCAGTGAGCCAAGACCAAGTTTACTGGATATTTGTTAACAAATACATGAAATATGTCAATTATTTCAAGCTTGGATTCCAGAGAAGGAAGATGTAAAGACCCAGACCTTCTAGAATCTTCCTGTTCTCACTTCCCCTTCAGGTGTCAGTCTCTTATCATCTACTTACTCCATCTGCTTCCATTCTTCCTTTCTGAATTTTTGACACTGTTTCCCACTTCTTCAATCATCTCACATTTATGTTCCTCATCCTCTCCCTCTTCCATACCTTTTTCCCCCTTCTACAGATTCCATCTCTGTTCTATTCCTTCTAAGGAATTCCTTCTCTTCTAAGCTCTGTTATATTCCATTCAAAAGAGCTCCTTCTGAACACTGTCCAAGCACGAGTGGAGCAATCAGAGCACAGAATTCTGCCCTTGCTTTCAATCATTACACCTGACAGCAATGTGGAGTTATGATACTACATTAAATCCTCCTTAGTCTTCACATGTCTGAAACACATTGAATCCTCTCAGAACTAAAAAAGGGAACTTTTTTCTTAAATCTGTAAATGGTAAACTTGTTCTGTAAATCTCTGCTGAACCTTTGTAAGCATTTTTTTTTCAAGGTTTTATAGCCTTGCAAACTAGGAGCAGTGTCTCCTCAGACAGTCAGTGTCATAGCAAAACCAAAAGAGATCGCTGATGAGGAAAAGAGTTCGAGTATAATGAGTAGTGATTCCTTGTCAATAATCTCAAAGTAAAACAATCATAAACATCAAACTTAAATCTGATCCACAGCATGTTGTTGGCAGAGCTTTTCTACCATAATACTGCAGGAAGCTTTGAACATGAGCATTACTATTAACAAAACAAAACAACTAAACCAAACAAAAACAACAAAAACAAACCCTAAATCCCATACCATTTACAGTTAGAACTCACATCCTGCCCACCCAGCCTAACGTGGTACAATACAAAGTGCACAAAAGAAGCACAACAGCAACATTCTACCAGCAGTGCTTTTAATAGCCTTCATACCTTGTATGCTACAGGACAAACAGTAACAAACAGTAGGAAGAAACACACCTAGTTGAACTTCTTGAAATTATTTTTTAAGTGATAAATTTGCCAATATTTAAAGGCACAAGATCAACATCCATCATTAGCTGAAAGCATAATTGGAATGTAAAAGCAGAAACGGAAGAGACAGCCTGTGGTAATTAGCAATTTTTAGAGAGAGCACCATAACAGAGTTAGCAATAACAAATTTGCACCTGAAAAAATGATATAAAGCAAGAACCTAACCTAGGTACTGAACATAAGGGAATGATATACCAAATGTATAGGCATGTTTGTTCCACTCAGTATGGCTGTACTGCATGATTGCATCAGTGCTTTAGTGGCCTAATCCATCCAACTGAGGCAGCTTTAGTTGCTACTGTTACTATCTTGATTTCATCAGTATCACGTTATTAAAACATAGCGCTTACACAACTGGATCACTTTTTTTTGGAGACATGTTTCATATATATATATATATAAAATATATATATATATGTATGTATGTATATATGTGTATATATATTCTGAGACAAGACACATTATGCTTTTAGAAAGTACTTCATTGACATACTGCTTCAGCAATAAGCTTCAACAAAAACAAGGCGGGTCTGCACTGGGCACCTATTTTTCTCAAAGAGAAGCATAATTGAGAAAAACTTATATTGAATTATACTTTGAAAGACAATATAGATGACAGACCACAGGGCAACGCGCTGAGACTGCCTGACACTTAGCATAAGCCAAAACCTTTCCTCTAGGTTTTCCATATGCCCAGAAGGAATTCAGAAAAAACTGGATGAGGAAAGAAGAAAGATGTGGTGATTCTCACAATTGAGAAAGATCTTCCCGAAGGACTTTGCCTCCAAAACCTACCCTGGAGGTCAGTATGTAAGAATCATCACGGAAATTCACAGGAATATATATTTTTTTCCAAGGAAATGGAAACATTTCAAATTTTCATTAGGCATTAAAAATTAAATGCTTTCTCCATATTGTGCTGCTCAGGGATTGGAGGCTTCAGTTCACTGTTAAAACAAGTTGCCACCCTTCACCAATTAATATTTACGCTATTTTATGGATAGTAAAAAAGCTTCAAACATGATAATAGCACCATCTTCTACACATGAAATGTAGTTCAACATAACAATCTGGAAACAAATAAAAACTTGACAGTTCAAGTTCCTATAATTACTCTTTTGAAGCCAAACATAAGAGTTTTAGAAACTGAGAAACAGATACTGTCAACAACTGAAAACAAAGCAGTGAACTTATATAAACAGAATGAAAAAAGGAACAGTTTTAGATATGCCAAAGTATTAGAAAGAATAATTTGATATAGCTGAAATGCTGGAAGAGTACGGCTGGAACAGTAAAACACATAGATCTATTTTCAGTGAAAATTTTAAGTAAAGCACCTTTCTATCTATTAGTTAGAAAATCAAATAAGTTTTGATTATGAATATAAAAAGCAGAAAGAGACAACTGGGAGAGTTTGATCCAAGACGAAATTGGACAAAATCACATTCCATGTAACTTCAGTGGAAAGAGCAAGGGTTGGGGTATGGTTTTTTTTTTGTTTGTTTGTTCCTAAGATTCACTTTCAGCCTTAAAAAAAAAGCACAATAAAAGACAAAAACAACACACTTGTAGACGCACAACTTTAAACATATATAATATTCACCGGTAAAGCAAAAGCACCAGTTCCCAACTTAAGAGCTAATGGAAAATTAAATAGAAATATACATGCTCAAAGACAATCACTTGGAAAAATATTTACTATTTTCAAGCTGTAAACAAATATTAGAGACATACAAACAATGGTTAATACTCTACTATTGAAAACAGGAGAAAGTAGAGAAATAGTTAAATCTTGTTTTGGTACAAGTGTTAATAAGTAAAACTGTCAAGCTGTTTACACAAACATGAAGTTGAGACATTTGGAAAATGTCTATAGATTCTAAAAAGTTTATTTAGTCCTGATTTATGATTTCTTCGGTCACTCTATAGCAGCTTCACTTCACATAAAGCAGTCTTCCTTAATTCCACAATAAAGTTAAATTTTCACAGATTAATGTAAAACAAAACAAAAGTAATCATGATATTACTACTTTGAGATAGACAAACTTTGTAAAAAAAATCTGTTATAACCAGGTGCATTTATTCTCATCACAGAGCACACAATTTTGCTCTGTATATTTTTGATCACACTGAATTATGCATAAGGTTTGAGAAGACACACAGTTGTTCTCTTGAAATGAAACAGAAATAAAGAGCTACTTGTTTTCTTAAAGAATCTTAATAGCAGAAAGAAGATTTCAATGACAAATACACTAAAATGCCATAACAAAATTCTATACTGCTTATCCTGAAAAGACCTCCCTCATGCTCCCTAAAAACAAACAAACAGCGTATTCTACAGAGTCTTATGATCCTAAACTTCCCATTACAAAAACAGCAGAATTTTAGTCAGACAGGTGTACTTGTATAGTTTGCTCACTAAAATGACTGTTAAATTTGCTGCTATAATATTTGTACATATGCAAATACTGAAAATATTTATAATACGCATTGGTGGATTTCTGCCCCATTTACTATTGTAAACATTAGGCCACAGGTATAAAGCATCACTGGAAACAAGCACTGGAAAAGAAAGAGACATCAGACCTTAAACTTCAGAAGAAAACAACCAGTGTTCCTTCAAAATACATATTTTTAGAGGAACCAAAGCTGTCCAGGACCTCAGTCACATTCTAACAATCTGCATCATCACAGATGTGAACAAGAAAGAAGCATATATTCAGACCAATTTGGAAAGTATTACTGCACTCAGAAGAAAAGGTGTTTGTTACAGCATTGTATCCAAAAAAGTAGACTAGAACATCTCTGTCAAGAGATGTTCCGTGGTATCACTGAAGCAAGCTCCAAGCAAATGAACAAGGACAGGCGGAAATTCTTTTTTTTATCTTGAGACAGACAGTTACTCAGACACGTAACAAATTTGTAAAGAGTTAAGTTTGAATCACGATGAGAAATGGCATGACTGCAAAATATGAGAAATACTAAGGATAACCCAGATCTTCAAATTGGAAATACTGTGGAGCGTATGTTGTTTGCAGTCATCGCACACACTTGCTAACAGCAAGTCCTTACTAACAGTGCTTGACCTCGTAACACAATCAAAAGCATCACAAGTTGCATGAAATTAAGAAATAAAAGATATGGTTGTGAAGCATCTTCACTTTAAGGAGGCTAAATTTGTCAAAGCACCAGACACTGTCCATGATGACAAAAAACAGTCAATGTGTTGATGGAGCCACCACAGCACCCAGTGTTGAGAAGAAGGTTGGCAGCAGCTGACCTCAAACACATCAAAATAAAATGGCAAAGGGGAGGAGGCAAGCCCCACTCCCAGAACCACTGCCAGCCCCTTTTTGGGGCTCCTGCTTCAGGCGCATGCTGTCTTTTTTGTTACCCACCAGGACAACGCTTGCCCTGTACTCCACCACTCTGTTCATAAAAGCACATACAGGAGAGAAACTACCCAAATCAAGCTTTGATGCTATTCTGCATGTTGCTACTACAAAATACGCAGAGGTTACTGGAATGTTAAACAGCCCGTGACACTATTTTACTGAGCAACTGAAGAGACCAATACAACTCTGCCCACAATTAGAACTGACCACTAAGTTAGAACTTGTGCTACCAACAGAATTCACCATCAGGTGTGTAACAGCCTAGCTTGGGGAGAAGGCTTGGTTTCTCAGCAAGCCCAAAAGGTTTTGGCTACCCAGCCATAATCCATTTCCCTGCAGCAAGAGTGGCTGCTGTCATAGCAGGGCAAACATGCAAATTCACACATCTATTCTCACTTGTTACACAAAGATCACAAGCACTCCACTGCACCAAAAACTTCTGCATTCAAGGTGACTCACAGTATGTTCAGTCTCCAGTCCAACAGTGACAAACATTTTCAATGTATATTTGTGAGAAATGTAATATTTAACTTCATTTATATATACTCATCTATGTAATGCAATATACATATATTATAAATATATTATATAATTTATATAATAACTTTGCCGCAGAGTAAAAGTGACATTCCACATGAGACAATGTGGAGAGGGTTTCTTTCATGAATGTGAAATAGCTAAGTTGTGTGGATGTGGGTTGTGTGCATTAACTATGCCAGTTACAAGAGTCATGGGCATTTTTCCTCTCAGATCTTGTATCCATCTAAAATATAATTCAGATCCTCAGAATCAATAACAATGCAACATTGCTTACATGAATACCAGGGCTTAATAAGATCCACAAAACAGACTAAGATACTACATTTAATTGCCACCTATTTCAAGCTGGTATGTAATGGAAGTCTCTGCCTTAATGACAAGTCAAGTACACAGAGAGGAATGAGATGTAACACATACCAACCAAACAAGAAATGGAAAGGATAGCAAGATATCATCTGAATGCAGATAATATTCAATTTCTCCTGTGTATCAAGAGACTGTTTTGATGAAAAGACACATAAAACAAGAAATAAAACGTACAAATGTTAATCAGAGGGGGAACATCACCACTTACAATACATTGAACAACACCACTGGTTGCTGTTTAACTAAAACAACAGTTACTGATTTATGCAGAAAATTTTAACAACAAAAAAAGACACAAGCATCCCCAAATATTATCTGTTATTATTTGCAACCCCCGATGGTATCAGTAGTTGATTTTTTTTTAATCTATCATATCTTCTAAAATATAATCACAACAGCAGTACATACATTTGACGCTAGATGATACAGCAGTCTAAACAGCACATTGAATGTTCTTGAAGGATTTTTATGTACAAATTAATTATAAAGTAACTGGTAACAAGAAGTAATGTAAAGCAACAGTAAGGATAGATACAGAGATGAAGTAACATGAGGCCGAAGATGCCTCAAGAAATTCCAGAAGAAATGTCAGTTTCGAAAACAGTTGAAATGAAAAAGCTCCAAGTTTGAATGAATAACGCTAATCTCTTTTCATAAGCAATGCATTTGTTTTTAATCTGAATTTAACAAAACTTCACTTACATTGCTCTGAGAAAGGATTCACAAAGTCTAGTTAAACTGACTACAGCCTTATCTGTAGCATCTGCAGCATCTGGTTTCCAAACAACTGATTGCCATTCAATTACATAACAAGAACAGCAGAGTTTAATAAACTACTCAAGAATAGTAGAAGACTAAATCTTAGTGTACAATAAAAAAGAAATAATACTCAGAAAGCCTGGAAGCATTTTCTATTACATAGCATGTTTACTTCAGAAGCCTTCCCTTGTTCTGTGTTGCTTGCACATACAGGAAGTGCTAGATTTTAAATAATGGTGAAAGACACTAAGGAACAGCAATGGTCCACAAACTCAAGGATCCACTTACCAATCATGTTAACATTAACAGATTACAATGGCTAAATCATGAGTATGTGAACCTCTCAGGAACTCCTTTAGTGCTAGCTATTGCTATATAGGCTTTTAGCTGCAGTGATTTATTTCAAAGACAACATTATGCAAATCCTAAGTGGAGCTACTAGTAAACCAAATAACGTTTGTGATGGTGACTTTCAATTCCACCATTTTTGGAAAGAGAAAACCTGTTTACTTGAAAAAGCTCCTCTAACTTGTTGAATTCAAGCACCACTTTAAATGATTAAGTACGACATTAAAGTCTTTCAGACAGAACAAACTGGTTTTCAAAAGGAAAACCAAATGGATTGTTTTCAACCTGTGATTTTTTTTTAGCTAACTTTACTTCCAAAAATGGAAGTAGCCCTTAGGCTCCATAGAGGAGCCCTACAGACTGCAAAAGACCTTGGCTTTTTAAAAAAGAAAAAAGCTTTAAGGTTTTATTTGTTCTTCCCTCTCCCACTCTTATGTAGCAGTCCTGCACCTTTCCACCAATTTCTATTAACAAAGCCGGACTACAACTGAGCCAGATCCACCAAGAGGACAAAACAAAGCAAGCACAAGAATATATTCAAACTATAACCTAGAACACTCAGTGGTCTTTTAGGCTTGTGACCAAGATTACTGGAAGAAGGAAGGAACCAGAGACTGAGAAGTACATGAGAGTGGTCGCTTCTTTCTCAGTGCAAGGACAAGGAAGCAGCTAATAGTTCAGCGATGGGATGCAGAAAGGTCTGATAAACCTGTAGCTAAGAGGTTAATACTGTTTTTCTCCAGATGAAAATGTGTGTCAAAAGACCACTATCACGCCTGTAACCTGGAAGGAAATACAAATGCTGATGCATGCCAAAACTCAAGGAAAATTCACATGCTTCATGGGAAGAAGAGAAGAGTAGTAGGTAGAAGAGGCACTACTGTCCCGGCCTCTGTCCCAGTGCCCTCTACTCACCCTCAAAACTGCTGAGGTTGCTCCTCCCCTGAGAAGTTCGTCTGGGGCATCAGCAGCAGAGTGGGAGAAGTCCCACTGTGCAACCAGGAAAGTAGAAAGGGGAGAACACCTACAAAAAAAAAAAACAATACAAAACAAGAAACAAAATTAAACTTAAGGAAGCTGAGATAGAATTTAGAATCCGTTGAGTTTGTCCTAAGGAATCATTTGAAACTTTAAAGGAAATGGAATTAAATTTCCCAAGCTTGGAAACTGTCATCTAATTTGTTTTTAATAAAATGGATGATTTTATCCCCAGTAAGTGCCTGGAAACATTTCAACTATAAACAGTTATATAAGGAATTTAGTTTAAATAAGAACTAATCTCATGAACAACTGACACAAATGATCCAGAACACACTATAAGAAAGTTACACCCAGTAAGTTAAATTAATATTGTATGAACAAATGCTTCCACGTTCATGTCAATCTACAAAAAACAATGATATCTATGTAATTACTCATGCTTTCTAGGACAAAGCCAAAATAAAAGCACAGATGTGATGCCTGAAAAGAGACAAGACTTGGGAGGGAAAAGGCAAGTGACATTTGTCTACATGAAGACTTTCCCCCATTTTCTAACCTTCAATAATGTCAGAAAAAAATTAAAGGCTTACACTGCAAAACAAAGTGACGATATATCATACTATCAGTCTGGGCCGTGAGAACTATTAACATAAAGACAAAGATACATTAAATTAGCAGTCTAAATTTATGACAAGGAATGTAAAAGTTTGTGTGCATCATTTGGTTTAAACACAAAAAATTACAAATTCAACCATTAATCTATTTTTTCTGTGCAGTAGTATAAACCTTCAACCAATCAATTGCCAATAACTATTAAATGTGTACGGAGTGAGTATATTTTCCCCCATGAAAAAAAAGATGGGTAACATCTTAATTAAATTCTATATTCTATATTGTGAATTACTAGGTTAAAAAAAATTCCAAACACACTTGACAATCAGTACCATCACAGATTTTTGGAATAATGATATAGAAAACAGATGAGTTCTTTATTTAAAGACTACAGTTACAAAATAAATGAGGTGTCATTTTTATACAGCTATTTAGAATTAACACAAAGGCGTTTTTGCATGAATGGTTTTTGCAATTACAGAATCTTTGGAATGCAGTTTCTGTTATGAAACCAATTAATCCAAAATTACTTAATTATCTCTCTGATCCAACACATAGGAAGTTGTAAAATACAAATGAAATGGGAGACAAAATAAAGGGATTTATAACTGTAGAACCTCTAATCTATTTCAGAAAAACAACTACCCTTATAAAGTGACAGTTACAACTATAAGGCAGGAACCCAAGCATATAGCACAGGCTACTCTGAATGGAGTCTTTCTGAAGTGCCAGGGTATAGTCTATATAACGTTTGCATGTATTTTCATCATAAAAGGTGAACATGAAATACTGTCAATAGCAAGAAGCAATTCAGATTCAGACTTTATTTCAATACGCTCATTTCAACCTTTCTAAAGTTTCATCTGTTTCTTCTGTTTTGATTTGTTTTTATTTTTTCTGTATGTACGAAAATATATATACTCTTTAGGAACAAAGCTTTTTTTTCTTCACTATAATTAATCAGATTTCTTTTAATTTAGCACTGAGAACTGCTGAGATAGATTTTTCCCCATTTATTTGATTACATTCATTTCCTCATTATTTTGTCTCCTCGGTGTTTTAATCTCCTCTATTCATTTGGAGAGTTGTATTCATTATTTCCCTTTTCACCTTCAGTTCTTCCTTTTTCCCCATCCATCACTGTTCTCAATATTATACGCATCTGCTGCATATTCTCAAAGACCAATGTAGTACTCTACACAGTCGCCTTTTAGAGAATCCCTACCCTTCTTCCAGGCCTGTATAGTTCACTTAAGTTGCTTTATTTTGGAAGCAGAGCATTATTCAATTTTGGAAACAACCTACGTTAAGATAATTGCAACCAAGGAATTTTATATTATTTTATTAAAGAAGCAGCAGCCTATTCCATTCAAAAGAAAGCTTATTTTCCACTGCATCCCTCAATCAGTAGCTCTGCAACCCCATTCAGCAGATCATCCTTCAACTCACGATTCTAAGCACATCTCAGATATGTCTGTCTGTGGTTTTCTTTGAAAACCAACCACAAGCATCATGGAGATTTCCCAGAGTTTTCAAACAATAAGTACATTGTGTTGACAGACTAAATAGAAAAAGCAACAAAAACGCAATAGCATCAAGGCTTTGATTTGGTTATGATTTCTAATGCAGAAATGTAATTAATGCTATTTACTATTTCCCTTTGAAATCATACCTTGGTTGCTTATAACTGAACAACCAAGCTCTTTAACCTGAAATTCTCGGCATTTCATCCCTGGTTTTACTGTTGAGGGGAAAAACAACCACATTTCAGCAACATCAACTTGTATTTCTTCAAGGGAATTAGAGAAGAAAAGCAATACTGAAATTTCTTACTGAGATGGAAAGCAAGCTGACAATTTATTATATTTTAGTCTTTTTAAGTTTAAATAATCATATATAAATTTGTTGCCAATTTCAGTGAAATTACAGCAGTTTGAAATACAGAAAAAAGCTCAAATAAGGAGAAGGACAAGGAGAAAGAGAATAAAGACAGTATAAGATTATTGCCACTAACTGGTGGCCTGATAAGACAGAAAAGCAGAGCTTTTATTTTTTTTTTTATTATTCAATACTGGTTTGCTTTTTTAAAATAGCAAGCAGACAATCACCATATGCATAGCTATTGATTATATATATCTAGGCATCTTTCTTTGACTAGTGCAGATACCACTAAAGACACAGTTTAAAAGAGAAAATAAAACACAAGCCCATGTAACAATGACAAGGAACTAGTATGGAGACTCCAAATTTTACCACCTAGATAAATTCAACTCTAGGCATCCAGCTGAAGCATCCAATCTACGTACACAGATTCTCCAGGCTGACATAATGCAATGTCAATGGATTATTAAGCAATTATCAATGGATAAATGCGAGGGCAGTTTGAACCTTTAGAGGCCTGGATAACCTTAGCCAGCGTTCCCTCTCCCTGCTCCAGTCACTGCAATGCATTGACTCCATACTTTTGGCAGTTCAAGGAAAGGCAGAATGTATAAGAATTCCACCAACCATAAACTGGTCTATTTCAAATAATTCAGTAAAATCTTCAGCCCTTTCAAAGAGCAGGAGTATAACTGTGTTTTACCTTACACGGCAGTACTCCATTACAGTATAAAATGGGAATTAGTTAAAATATTATTCCACATTTGAGAAAAATGCAGATGACAAATATAATACTAGCAACAAACATGCAGTTTTGGAGTCTTTCCACAGGAAGGAGATGTGGGAAAACAGAGTGAGATGAAAGGATGAAAGACTCCAGAAAGAAAGGATTAACTTGTTGCTTATTTTTTTTTTTTTCAATACGAGTAATTTCTAGACCATGTCTACGTTTATATGCTGAAAACTACACTAAGACTGAGAGTAAGCCGCACTGTTGCTAGACACCATACATACAGTTTGCTGTGAAAAAGACTGTGTTTTCTAGAAGTAGGGAAAAAGGATATAGCTGTAATTATTAATTATCAACTTTGTAGTACCATAATTGAGACAGAATGTAAAAGCAGAAATGTGGAAGAAGCACTGGTGGAGGGGCCAGGAGTTTAACCTGAACAGACAGCTGAAGGCTGGGGGAGCAGGCAGGAGAGGAGCTGGAGCCATTCAACACAGAGAAGAAACTCTCCAAACGGTAATCATTCACCATAATTGTCAGATGGTTCAAGCAGTTTCTACTGCTGCTTGAGGGGTTAATTTGGAGTTCTTAATTTGGAGTTCTAACTCTTCTACAAAGCTACTTTTTGAAGCCCTTTTGCTTCAGTGATAGAAACTCAATGCCCTAATTAAATGAAGCAGCAGCTTTGTCAATCTCTAAATATCATAACATACACAAATGGCAGATGATGACTTACCCACATGTGCTAAAGCTAATGCACAGCACATGAAAAAAGCAAGCGCAACTTCATTTGCGTCTATTCTTCAATGAGGCTTTGATTAGGAAGGGCAGTTAGAAAATGACTGGTTTTGTCAAGGTAGCATGACACAAAAAGCATTTAAAAAAATAGAAATACTATGATTTTGCAAGAGTTCTCTAGCTTTCAATTAGCTCCATGAATTAAAGGATTAAGCACTACATGGAGCAATGGAGATCAGTCTAAAAAGCTCTACAGTATCTGTCATCTTTATACATTTAAAGCTTCTACCGTGATATAAAGAGAAAATTAAGGCTTAGTCTATTGTGCAAGTTGGGATTTTCATGCTGTCAAAAGATAAATTCTATAGTACTTTCAGTGAAGCAGAAAAACACCAAAAGATTTTTGAGGCAAAGCAGGGTATTCATGGAAAGCAGTGAGGAAAGAGGTACAAAATCCCCTAAGTGGAATTTGAATAAATAACACCTCTTCCTCAATTTCATATTTGTCTGTCAAATAATAAAGTGGGAAAAATAATTTTGATGCCAAAATTCACTCAACTATTTTCCTCCCCAAGATGTAAATAGATGTAGAGATTAATATCAAAAGCTTTAATCTGCATTTTCAAGTATTTTGTTTTAATACTAAAATGTTAACTACTGCATTTCTTCAAACAGCGCTTCATGGTTATTTATTCGGTGGTTTTGAAACAAGGCAGTGATGGCTCACAATCAGACTTTGAAATGAAAAGTGTACAAATATGAACAGGGAGTATATGCTCGTGAATGCTGTATGTGAGCTGAGACATCACAAAGAAAAATTTTCTTCCAAATTAAAATATGAGAAGATAAAGCCACACTGTTAGGATTAATACTGATTTGTTTATTTATTCTCTTACTAGTGGAGGGTAGTGGGTGGAAGCTTGTAATAACCACTCAAAAATATCATTAAACTGTTTCAGAAAACAGTAATTTCACTCCAATCATGTGATATCATTACATCGTTATTATAACTACCATTTTGTGCAAAATGCATACTGCATCACTGACTTTATCTAAAAGAGCACTTCCAGTTTATAACACAGAAACATAAGAAAAAAAGAAGAAATTCAAATATTAGATTCATAATTGTCACAACTGGATAGTATTTCTGTTAGTCCAAATTTCTCTAAAGAAGCAAAATGCTTGAGATCTTATTTTAAAAGTAGGACTGACAGCAATGATTAGTCTATGTTCAAAGGAGAGAATGGCACAATCCAGGCAGTGTCTTTCTTTCTCACATGCCATTATAACCACACCCTGGAAAATTTCTCCTGCAGTAAACAGTGCATCTATTTCAGTCAAGCAACAGATACCACACAACATATTCATCAAAGACTTATATGGAAGTTCACTATTGTGGAAGAAGGCATAAACTCCTATAGCTTTGTTTCAAGCAGTTTTTTTGTTTGTTTGTTTTGTTTTTTTAAATAAAGGAAACAAACTTTCTTCCATAAAACTCAATAGCTTTCTATCTAAGGCAGGGGCATGCACTCCTAATATATCACTGTACAAGCAAATATTTTTCTTTGCAGCACACAGCTTCCTTGCAAAGGCTGACAAGCGGTATAACTTTGTTTAAATCAGGAAGACAGAAATAAACAAATTTCAGTTTCAAGCCTTAAGGACTCAAGTCCTGGAATTTTACTTTAAGTTTTACATAGGCATAGTAACATACATATTGTTAAGTTTCCTCTTGTGTCTTCTCCAAGCTGCAAAGTCTCAGCACTCTCAGTCTTTCTTTGCAGGAATTACCAACCTACTAGGCCGTCTCACTGATCTCCATTCTGTGGGCTCAGCCATTCAGTTTTCAATCCACCTAACTGTTCATCTAGCACATCATCAGCTTCACCACAAGGATCTTATTGCAGATAGTGTCAAAAGCATCACTGAAGTCAAGGTAGATGATATCCAATGCTCTACTTATCTTCCAAGCCACTCATTTCATCATAGAAGGTTAGCCATTTGGCCAAGCATTATTTCCCCTAGTGGTGAGTCCATGCTGCTCCTGATGATTTGATTGCAATATAGTTCATGTACATACTAGAGAATCATAGAATGACTTGGTTTGGAAGAGATCTTAAAGATCATGTCAAGCTTTTCATCAACCAGAAATCACAAGTCCTTCTCAGCAGGGCTGTTCTCAAAGACTTCTTCTAGTCTTTACGTATATCTGAGATTGACCCAACCCAAGTGAAACACCTTGCACTTGGCCTTGTTGAACCTCATTATGTTCTCCCATGCCCACTTTTCAAGCCTATCCAGGTCCCTCCCTACCTTCTATATTATCAACTACATTATCAACTATACCATTCAGTTTGGTGTCATCTGCAATCTTGCTGAGTGTACACTTGATCCCACTTTCTACATCATTGAAAAAAGATGTTAAAGAGCACCAGTCCCAAGGTGGACTCCTGGGAGATGCCACTTGTGACTGGCCTCTATCTGGACATAAAGCCACTGACCACAACCCTCTGGCTGCAACCATCCAACCAATTATCTATCCATCAAATAGTCCATTCTTCAATTCTGTATCTCTCCAACTTAAGAGATAAAGTTGTGATGCAGGACCCTGCCAAAGGCACACATTATTACATCCTTTTAAACTCCATTCAAATAAACCTCCAAGTATGTTCATACATGTCTCTCTAAACGATGTTAATACCAAGAAGAAAAATCAGTATTATACAATCTGATCTGCAGAGCACACAAAAAATTTCATGACTTACTCCAATTAAGCTCAAGAAACTTTCTATAAATACACTCAAATCTTGATTTTGAAACTGTAAGTGGCAGAAAAATCTACAGCTTAAGCAAACTTAACATTAACGGGATTTTTTTCCTAAGTTTTATCTTTCAAGTTCTAGATCTGCTCCATCTCAATCTTACAAATCCACACGTCCACCTTATTTACAGAAATCTTTTCTCTTCTTACAGAATTGTATAAAAAAAAAATCACCAAGACATCTCTTTATATACTAAACACACTGTGGATGCCTTAGAAGGGGGAATGTTCCTTTCTAGATCTGCTAGAAATAAAAATCCTAGCACATCCAGAAATATTTTTCCTAAGAGCACAAGAAAGTCATGATTAGTAAGGTTTTTGAACTGATACACAAAAAAATGGGAGAGCTCTGTAATAGCAACATTTGATCTTAACTTCCCGGAAATGTATTCATATTACTAAAGAGAGTTAAGGATATAGAGAAAGTAAAGAAGAAAAAAAAGTTAAACAAATAGAATGTGCATTAAACAGAAACACTTGATAGAAATGGAGCTTACATGCAGTGCTCTGGAAAAGCAACCTATGCCTCAAACTGATATGGCCACTGGTTAATAAGCAATTAGTAAATACTCAAGAAGCATAATGTCATGGCTTTGTGATTTTTGGTTAGCGGTATTCCACATCATAACATCAAGTAGTACACTGGGAGTTAAAGAGTTAATGCTCCAGTTCTGGGCACCTGTCCAGAAGAGAAGAAGAACTACATACCCCAGGGGGTTTTGCAGTCAGAGAGGAGAGAAAACCCCTGGAAAGGTCACTTGATTTCCTCCTTTATCCCTCAGCCCTCCTCGCTGTTGCTCATCACAACAGCACACATCGCCTCAGCACTGCTGTAAGGCCTACAGCTTTCAGATACTCTCTCATTATATTTGATTTATTAGCTTCAATTCTAATTATATTGTATTACGGTGTGTTATTTTGCATTCCGAAACCGTATTTAGTGAATTAGTTAGTTTCTCCTCAGATTGTTGCTGCTGTTTTTAACTATTTTGAGGTCCCGTTTCCTTCTTCCGGAGGCGCAGATTTTGCAAAAATCCCTCAGCCCTGCTAGTCATGGAACCAGACCGAACCAGCCTGTAAGCCATTGACACATAACCATCATCCAGATATATTAATTTTGTCCTACTGTAACTAAGATAACAAAGATAGTAAAAATGAACAGCGAGGCTGAAGACAAATGGTGTTTTAAGACTCTCTCCAAATTGAAATGCAACTTCTATTCTCAGATTAGTTACTAGTCTGTCCCATGCTGTCATTGCCTAAACCCTTAAGTTCCTTATAAAACAGTAAAGATACTTTCAATACTACATTTCCAATGCTAATCTCCATGACAGCCAACTGTTCAGTGATTCTTTGTGCTTACATATTTGTTGGTGTTCATCACTCACTTTCTGTGTAAGTTAGACAGAAACGTAGTTTTGTTTTCTATTAGTATAAACCCTAGCACAATTGAAACCAATCAGCTAGGCACAGGTTATAAATTTCCTCCTCAAAAAAAACCAAACAAAACCAGTCTAAATCCATTGATGAACCTATTTCACCACTATATTTGATTACTGCATCTCACAACAAAGAATAAACATCAATTTTTAGTACATAGTGCAGATGAAACAAAGTGGAAAAGCTATTCATGAGCATATGATTGCAAGATATGATTATGTTGAGGATATACTGAAATTCTTATTTTCCAAAATGCATTATTTTTGTCTAGCTAAGTTTCAACAAAAATTGAGATGTCAGCTAAAACAACTGTAAGTAATGCATTTTGACAACCTGATTGATTACAGAAAGGGAAACCAGAATATGGCTGGCTGTGAAAGTGAAAGGAAAACCTCAGAGTAGAAGGCACTGGCAGGTGGTGGTGTGTCTTGCGTTTAACTGCCAGAAGGAAAATTCAAGCTTTGGCTGAAGAAGATTTCTTCTGAAGGAAATATTTTCTCCACAAATTATAGCAAATACAATATTTGGAATGAGTGGCTATTACAAAGCTTTACAGAAAAATCACAATGCAAAAAGCTGTGTCTTCATTTAAATGCCCAATTTTTACATTTAATTTTGTTTCTCTTTTTTTGCATTGGCCTTACCAGCTCTGCCCCCTCGCAGTGCTGGAGCTCTACCAGCACTGAGAACAGGAGTCGATGACAGTCTCAAGCAGACTTCCTATGGTTCACCACAAAGTAACAACCCTGTGGTGAACCGTAACAGAAAGTGCTGTGGGGCTACCACAGTAATGAAAGGCAGACTACTGGTTGCTGGGGAGTTATCCTGCCAATTTCTCAGATATTCACATTATAGAGAAGGCAGAGACGATACACCACAGATTAACCTGTCATGTGCTTGCTAAGCCAGCTACACTCACGTTAGGTATTCCAATGCATGTGCAAGTGATTCCCATAGCCATGCCATGTACTCATGGCCATACTTCTAGCACCTGTTGTTGAGTATGCTAGTCTTTGGATAAGTACACATTGGTGTAGATGAGTAGTCATGAGGAAGATTGCCCATTTAATTCATCTGCAGCCTTTTGAATTCTTTCAGGTGAGGTTTTATGAAAAAAGGGAAAAGTGCTCCTTCCTCTGGAAGGAGCTAATCATACCAGGCCAGGGGAGGCTGCTGTGATGCAAGAAAGACATGGAATGGAGGTAGAGACATAGCAAGCCAGGATCCTATTGCACTGGAGACCCCTGGGAAAGCAGAAAATGGGTCAACAGACAAGCCACAGATGTGAGAAAAATTAAAAGATTTTCCCAGGATCTAAATGGGGATTTGGTAATGTTTGTTCTGACTCAGGAAAACTGTGAAAAATATCTGGCTGGAAAGTAAAACCTAGAAGGACTATTCTGCAAAGATGGAACAGATAGTTTTAATTTTAAACCATGAACGTTAACAATTCACCAAGAAGACGTGAGTTTCAGTGGTACGCACCTTGACTGACTTAGGTTAGTATTTTTATTCTTATGTAGCCTACTGTTAAAAAGAAAAGTTAGGGATTTTGGGACACTCACAATAAGCATGGAACAGGATATTTCTAACTCAGGGGGTCCGAATCAGCAAAGCCATCCTAGCAAGCACAAAAAGTATCCTTGCTTTTCTTTCCAAAATGGTGAAATTTTTCTGAAGACAAATTCTGGTGTTATATACAAGTAATTCTTTACTCAGTGGGCAAACTTCAGTTATATATTCAGAAAATCACATGCTTAAATGCTTATTTTAGTATTAGAGAAAGATCCAAAATTTAATTTAAAGTTTCTCTTGGAATGAAAAAGTGCTATGGTTTACGGTGTGTACTGCATTTAAGTATTTTTCCTTGTTGTATATTAAGTCATCTTGCTATTAATCTTTTAAATGACATTTCACCAGCTATAATTGCAGGTCATTTTAAACTGGAGGTCAGATTAGACAGTATCTTCTGACTAACTACATTAATTTGGTGTTTGGAAATACTGTAGCCCAAAAGCACCCTGACTTCTACATAATAAAATTACTTGTCAGATGAGGAGCAATTAATAAGCCTAGTGGAACTACTACTGCAAATTTAAGAGATTTTCAAATTTCCTGAAACACTGCAAACTTCCTTATTTCAGAAAAATATCAAGGAAACAGATGCTTCTATTCCGCTAGTTACTATTTCAGAGTCAAACCTCTACACATCCTTCACATTTGAACTGTAGCTCATGTTGAAAGCTGACATGATTAGCAACATAGTGGAAGGAATCCTTCAAAATAATCATAAGCATTTTTTCCACTTCTTCTTGGCTCATCTCCCCAAAACCATTCCACTTAACTGCAAACATATCTCCTTTAATTCCTGAATATTCTTCTAAAAAATTCAGAAACTAAAAATTGGACTATGAAGAAATCCTATTAAGAAATTAAGCACAGAAGAAATGTATAATTAACAAACAATGTTACATAAAAAATGAAATTTTAAGGAGACAGTGAAAATAAAGTGCCAAATTTCCCTGAATGATGTAGCTCCCAGAATGTCCTTTCACTCTAAGTTAGTACTGGATCAGGCTATTTTATAGCCTGAGTAAGACAGTTTAAAGAGATATAAACTGCTCCTTTCCATCCCCAAAATACAATAATTAAATTTAAATGTCCTAAGAAAATAAATGGAGTTATGAATTACAAAAATCTGCATACACTTATATGTGCACAGAAATCACTACAAGAAAGACTGATTACAAAAAAGAGTAAGATGAAGTTTCAACAACTATATTATGATACCAGACCTAACATTTCTATTTGTAAAATCTCAGCTTGAATAGATACAAGAGATACACATTTGAATTAAGAAGAACTGGTAAAGAAGGAAGGTGAAAAAGATGATGATTCCCCACAGAGCTTCAGGAAAGATTCCTTATTTCTCCGCCAATATGCAATGTCTATTTAAACAGCTCATCAAATGACCTACTTACAATATGTCCTTGCATACTGGTCCCAACATACTTTATTCACTATGTTGTTCATTAGATAATTATTTGTTGTTTTTTTTTCTTAGTAATTATTCCAATTTTCTCATTTGCCCTCACCGAAAGAGCATGGACAAAAAAAAAATAAAAATCAGAGAAGAGCTTGTTACATATTTCTATTTTCTCTGAATGCATATAAAATACTTTTTGTATAGTTATTCAGTTCATAATCATGTGGAAGCTTTAATACACATGCTGCTCATTACCACTTCCAGAAAACTGAAATACCCAAACCTACTCTATCGACACAATGCAATAGTCTAATCTACTCTTACATTCAATATTATAGCATTTTATATTACTCTTCATTATAGTCACGCTGCTCTCCAAAACGTGTGTGTATTTCAGCTACAAGTGCATCTAAAATGCTGCTTTATTACATTAACACTTGCTTAAAGCACACTTACAAATTCTTGAAGTATTTCTCAAGTACAGGGTGAACATTTGATACATTATGAAAACACCAAGGCTAGGAAATAGGAACTGAACATTCTTGCCACTCATTCTTTTCTATATCATTTAATATTACATAATGCATGAACTACCTATACAGCTCCCATTGCCTATGTATGTATGAAAGTACGTTACATTGCAGTAAATTACACCCAACAAAACCAATAAGGACGCTACCAATGCACCATTGAGTCAATGCAGAATCAAAGGGCAGAGTGACTATGAATAACCAAAATCCTTTCTTCAAGAGTACAGGCAAGGTAGAAAGTCTCCACAGGAGAAGGTTCATAGACATGACTCTGATCAGGACCTTCTGCTGAGGAACTGAATGTGGGAAAGGCTCCTTTGTCCAGCAGTGGACAGGTACTGCCCACAGATCCAGGCACACAAGGTAATTCTTTTGCTTACCTTTGTCATGTACAGCACATGTTCTACACAAAACATTTTCTATTAAAATTTTCTGAAGGTTTAAATTTGCTATGAAAGCATGAAGATAGACTTAGTTATAGACAATTATCATCATTTTCTTTATGTAGATTTTTTCATAGTTGTACTGAAATAAAACTGATTTTTCCTTATCAGAAACAAACAACCCAAAATAGCAGTGTTACTAGTGAGTAACATGCAAATTCTCATCATTTGTATCTTAGGTTTTATGAAAAATCTTCATCAAATGCCAGTTTTCTGAAGCTTTATCTGTATTTCAAATTTTTATTTCCCAAATATCTTAATCAAGGAAAGAACATATCACTTAATATCTTGGAAACAAGGACACAAAACAATGATGCTTTTCATTGAGCTTCTAAATGCTGGTTTTTACAAAAGCTCTCTACTGCTTCAGGTGTCCCCAGAAATTAATAAATCCCACTGCTGAAAAACTATTTCTTTAAATATGTTGTCCCTGTAAAAAGTGTTAAGTTTTTTCTTAGTCTACAGAATATGCAGCATACAATACAGAACATTCAGTATACAATAGCCCAAATCTCTAAAGAGCTGAAATAAACCCAACCTTTCCCTCATCTGTCATGAATGAGAAATTCCTGACTTCAGATTCAAAATACTGTGTATACAAGTGGAGTTCAGCTACCCTGGAGAAATAGGAAGATGCTGCCTAGGCACACAGATATGTAAGTTAGGAAAGCAAAGTTTGGCTGGATTTGAAACTGATGGAGTTGAAAGCAACTAGGATTTCTGTAGGCTCCGCTGGCAGCAAAAAGGAGATTAAGGAAAGTGAGGGCAGGCTACCTAGTGAATGGAGGACCAAGATAGAAATACTTATGGGGAAGGTTGATATACTCTTTTTTTTTTTTTTTTTTTTTTTTTTTTTGCCTCAGCGTTCCTGGTAAGGTCTACTGTCAACTTGGGTCTCTGGCACCATGCATTCAGGCAAAAGAAGGAATAATGCAGGGTAGAGAAAGACAGAGGTGGTGACAGATGAGAGCAAACTGTGCTGAGAGCAAACTGTGCTTACATAAGCCCATGGGAGTGCATAGAGGATACATCTGAGTATGCTGAGGGAGCTGGTCAGTATCACTGGGAAGTTCCTTACCATCATTTCTGAAACTTCATGATAATTAATGAAAGCTCTTACAATGACCAAAAAAAAAAAAAAAAAAAAAAGGCAAATGGCACCCCTATCTTCAAGAAAGCCAAAGAGTAGAAGAACACAAGAAAAAATATGGAGTAGGAACTTGTAAAAGGTACATAAAGAAAGTGACTAGAAACAACCTTTGCTGATCAAATTATGCCTAACTGCTTCTCCAGTGAAATGACTGGTTTTGTATATGGAGAGCAGTGGGTATCATTTACCTTTACTTTAAGAAGGCTTTTGACATAGAAACTCCATAGCATCTTAGTAACCGAAGGGCCAACCTGCTCAATGAATACAACAGGGCTAACCTGTTCAATGAATACAACAATGCTGCTGTGGGAATGAAGTAACCCCAAGCAACAGGCTGGGGCTAGCTACTTAGAAAAAGCAGCTTTCCACAAAATAACCTGGTGACAAAATAACATTTATTTGACAATGGCTTGCACATGAGTCAGCAGGGTAGCCTTGTGGCAGCAGGCTACCACATAGGAAGCTAAAGAAAATTATTATTCCTCTCCCTCTATAACATGCATACTACACTTGAGACACAATTTGGGGATCCTCAGGTACAAGGTAGTCAGGCATTAGAGCAAGTCCTAAAGAGGAACCAAGGTGAACTGTGTCTGAGGCATAAAGTGAGAAGCCAACTGAAACTGGGTCCTTCTTTCCCCAGAAGGAAGCCAAAGTGGATCTCACTTCTGACTTCAAATGCAAGATGGGCAGCAGCAAGAAGGACACACCAGGCTCTACTGAGAGGAGCCCCGTAAGATTGAAAGCAGCAGCATGGTCAAAAGCTGCAGCATGAGACATCTCAATTAGATCTAAGGAAAACATTCTTCATTGAATGGGTGGTCAAATACTGGATCTGACTGTCTGGAAAGATGCCCAGAACTATTACATTTTAAATTCTATTACTTCATTTACTTCTTAACTATAAACAATCCTTTTGGTTAGCTGCCATATTTCTCTTGAACAAAATGTTCTTTAAGCTCAACATACAAGTCACAGTAAGCATTTCTGTTTTCTTATGAAGTTGGCCTCACAGTTCATCACTTTTTTAAAAATTCAAATTGCATTACTACTTTTCATTGTGTATTACTCACCATTCAATAGTATATTTTCCAAAAATCTGTTCATGCTTGATCCTGGAAGTTTTTAGCTACTGACCAGTTGTCTTTATTTCCTCTCACTCTCAGCATAATATAAACCTAAAACAATTTCTGGCCTTGGAGGGATTTTTTTCTCTTTAAGGTCTATTAGCAATTTGTAGCAACTATCATGAGCTACAGCCACCTAAAAGCTATAAATTAATTATTAGACTGGTGGCTATACTTTTCCCTGTGCACGGAAATGGAGTATCAGTAACTATGGTGCTCTATATTATATCATAATCATATACTATTTCATATTTAAAGACTTTTGATCATCTCCATAGGGGGCATTCCACATCTAAGTTATTCGTCAAATCCATTTAGTTAATTGAGAAGGAAAATATCCTGTTGCCAAAGGGAGGAAATAGTTCCATTCATAGAGATACTATGAGCACCCTCTAAAATTTATCAAACTGCAGATAAAAAAAAAAAAAAAAAAAAGCCAAAAGAATACTTTTTTTTCAAAAGGTTGTTGTCACTGAATTTGATGGTCTGACTTTCTATGACTTCAGTAGCTGATCTACTAAACTATTTACTTCAAGTTTGGATAGTTGTAGCATGAAGTCTGATCAACCATTAAGGTAGTATACAAACAAGGGAAGTTTTGAATTCTGAATTCATCAATTTAGATTCTTTTTTATACAGAGATCACTATGAAGGCAACACTTCCATTTAAATAAGGGTCAAGGAAAAGTATGATTTGTGTGAAAACTACAAGATTAATTTATATTCATGTATACAAAGCAAGCATCTCTCATCTCTCAGTGTTTTTGATACTTGACCAAACACTCTTGAAAGACAAAAGGGATAATGGTTTATTTTCATAACAAAACTTTCTTATTTTTTAACTTGTAAAAAGGAACCATTTATCCTTGATACCCAGGGCTATAAAATAAATACATGCAATAAATCTGTACACCTTTCTTCAGAAAGTCTTCAATTATCATGCAAACTTCAGCAAATAATGTAAAAAAAAAATCGCTTTTCTAAGTAAACTTCCTTGTCAACATGGAGTGTCTTTCCAACTGTTCATGGCCTTTTGGAGACTCCCATGTGATTATGCAAATTTACCTTGATTTATTGTTAGTCAGAACAGCAACCATTAGATGAATGATGTTCTGCAACCTGCTTTTGTGATTACACTTGCAAAATATCTTTATAGGTTCACACAGTTAACTATGAACAATTTTTTTTTCTATTAAAAGAATAAAATATTCTTTTAGTACCTTATGAAAGGTATAAAGGAGCTGAAGCAACCTTAGCATAGAAAGCCATGATCAGAATGGCTCCTGAAGCCTTTTGAGTGATTTTTCTTTGTGTGTGTGTGTGCGTGCATGCTAGCTTTTGCACAGTAATAACAGTCACATACTTTCCACTGAAAATAAACATTTAAAAGATCCTTAATGCTGATGCTGTACATAAAACTAACAATATTCATTACACAGCACCAACATTTAATTCTATGGTCTCCCATGACATACAAAAGTTGATGAAGAATGAATTTAAGTAGCACTACTCATTTTTCTTATGTACAGATGAACAAGGTAAGTGTCTATTATGGTTTTCTCTTTCACTGGTTGCAAATGAATGAGCTATGGACTTTGCTAATACCAGTATGTGAACACCACTATCTATCTCCTTAATTTCTTCCTCAAGCTTACCAGATCACCATCCAGAAATCTTTAAGAGTTTAAAAGAATATTGGAATGAAACGTGTCGTCCAAAATGCATATCAGAAACAAGTCAAATAGTAAACAGAAGTTTGGCTGCAACATCAAAATGCAATATAGCCAAACAGCAGGTAACTTTCAACTGTCTTTATGTCTTTTAAAAGAGAAACCATGTTCTTTAATCTGATTTTGACAATTTTTCCTGAGGATGAACTTTCTGTTCTTATTACACTTCCTAAAACCATATTCGATTTCTCCTAATCAGAAGATGGAGATGAAAATCATGGTATTCTGAAGACTCTCAGATTCAACATGCCCTTCAAACTACTGTTTTGGAAACAAACTACTACTTGGAACTATTCTTTACACCTGAAAGTTTATGACTCTCTAAACAGTATTGGAAGTTTCCTAGGACATCTCAAAAATGGGCACTTTCATCTAGAATCAATCATTTTTCTAGAACATCCATCATATCTCCCTGAAGACTTTTATGAGATGGCAGGAAGTTATTACTTACCACTAGTTCTGTATATTGCAGTCTTCCTCTTCCTCCAGCCTACAACAGAGTCCTTACACTAAGCGTTATGGCTCCCACCTACCAGGAAGCAAAAGAATTGTCAATCAAGGTCATTATGGAAGTACCAGCCTGTCCACTTCCATCCCAGTTGCATTTCCATAGCATGGAAACCTAAAGTGCATGTAAGAATCTAGAAAAACTTCATCACCAATCTGTAATGAGGAAGGAATAAAAAGTGAAATAGTTGTTTGAGGTATTAGAATGCTGGGGAGAAATTATGGCTTGATTATTTTTCTCCCCTGCCATACGTTTCTTAAGTAGGAGCCTCTGCTAAAGAAATCAGAAAGAAAAGAAACACTGCCATAACAGTTACTTGAGGTGAAATGCATGCTCAAGGCATGCATCCAAATCTGTACCAGTCTAAACGCTAGAACACTTTAAACTTAGTAGGGCATAGCAAGTTACACAAGAATAGGACTTTGTTGCTATGATGGACACTTATGTTTTCTACTACACTGATAAGATATGATACTAGGCCAAAATATAGCAGATACTCGAAATTTTAGATACCTGTACTAACTACTGTACTCTAAAGACAAGAGATATGAAAGGATTTATGTTTCACTATTAATTCAATTTCCAGACAAAAGACTGGTCTAAGGATTGATGCACATACTCTTCTATTTTAAATGACTCTACCTGTATCTCTATATAATTAATTCTTTAGTTGCATTACATGAACATAACTTTTAAATATGTTGTGCTCAAGCATGTTATACTTACCTATTCCTTTTCTTGGAATTTAAGAAAATATCCATTGAATTAATCTAACTTCTGTACAGAGGAGAAAAATTATCTATTCTCAAACTCTGAAGAGAAGGAATATAAAATATACTGAAGGAATATAAAATATACTGACTAGCGCTAAACAGTGTTGTTACGAACTCTGTAAGCTGATGTAAGACAATTGCCCTGTCTAAAATGAGGACATATGACAAAGATGTCATAAGACTTCATGCCTTAGACATGCTTCACACTACCCTCCCCTTGAGTATTAAAACTGCTTTTTTCAATTTATATGTAAAAGAGACAGGCATCTCAGCTGCCAATCTTACTGGCATAATCACATTTTAAACTCAGTCTCTGTGGAGATCAAAGTTTTAAAAAACTACATACAAATAGTTGATGTGGTGATACATAAGGTAATGAAAGAAACCAAGAACAAGACCGTGTTTCTACATAAGCTTCACTAGTACTAACATGTAAATAATAATTACAAGGAAGTTTCTCTTCATGAATTTGTGAACTTGTTCCTTTTGGGAGCTGAGAATCAAAAATAACCCACTGATCTCATAAATGATATAATGTCTTAAAAGGATAGGCATATATTGCTTTCATTTACAGAAACTATTATATTAAGCTAGAATGCTCAAAAAGATCTGTTGTTTCTATTTTTGCTCTGTACAGTACGTTACATGTAATTGTAAGCAGCCACCAAATACAGCTACTTAAGAAAAAGGTGACATGAGGAAAACTGTCATTGTAGATAAACCAAACCACAGAAAGTGACCTGTGTACCAAATAAATAAACAAGAAACAAAAGGCAGGACATCAGTGAGGCAGTATCTGTATGAATTATTTATTGACTTAAGACACCCAGCAAGCTTGCTACACTCAGGGTGAGCTTGGCCTAGGCAAAAACTCACTAGGGTGTGAATCTTGAAGGAAGGAAGTCTCTTCATTATTGACTGCCAAGGAGAGTATTCTCAAAGAGGTAATTCAAAATGATACAACCTAATTTCTCTACAAAAAATTGCACCCAGATGTTGAGATCTGGGCTATGTGTTTAAAAAAAAAAACACTTAATGGGGGAAACATTAAGTAGTATATTAAATGGGAAAGAAACAAGTATTAAGCTTGTTTAAGAACAAAATAACAGAAGTACTATCCATTCTTCCTATCATTCAAAAAGACTCAATAACAACAAAAAAGTGGAGAACCTTTGTAAGTGGAATGCAGAAGGATGACTGAACTGGATTTGAAGGTCCCCAGTCTGAAGCTACAAGGAGAGCACCTCTCAAAGTTCAGAACTGATTTTTCATTAAGCACAAAGCCCACAGCTTTAAAAAAAAGTCCCAGGGCACTGAAAATTTAAATGCCGCAACAGCAGGCATTGTATGACAAACATCAAAAAAGAGCAAAAAAACCAACCAAACAAACAAAAACCCCTCATGCAAATACCTAGCTAGACCACTTGCTTTAAATGCTGCTCCGTTAACTTTTACCCCATGCTATATAAATAATTTACAACAACTGAGTATTTGCTCACACAGATGTTTTAATGCAGGAAGACAAGGTAGTTATTGAGAAATACTGTGGTTCTTCATGCTGACAAGTGGCACCTTGCCATTTTTAGTATCTATCTTATCAAATACTTTCTGAACACATTTGTAAACCATCAGGCTGTCAAAAGCCCTTCAACAGGTATTTAACACTACAACAACTTTTCCAGGAGGGCGATATCACTTGCTTCTATTAGATGTCATGTCTCTGTCACAACTGAACTTAAAAAGAGCCCTTAAATTCCCAGTTCACACCTGACCTTTCTGCCTCAGAGAACCGAGACTCTTCACATCATCTCAGTCATATCTTCTGTACTTTCTCTGTCACTCACTATCCAGGAAGATAATTTTCCACAAGAACAGTTTTTTTTTTTTCTTTTGTTTTTCCCCCTCACTCATGGGTCAGACACTCCTTAACTGCTCCTGAGCAGCACACAGCCTGCTCTCAGTTGCTGGTCTCCACCCAGCACCACGGACAGCTATGCCGCCAGGGTTCGCAGCCACCACATCCTCCTCTCTCCAGCCTCACATAACTCAAGTGTCTATTCTCCATCACCATCTTCAGTGATATTATTTGCTCCCATGCCTTTCTATGTTCCATATCAACCTCATCTTATAATTCAACCTTTCTTCTTTCATTCTTGCTCAGGCCACAAGCCTTCAGTTTGATATTCTATTTGGTTTCTCTCTTCTGTTTCCAAATCTAAAAAACCCAGTCCCTGGCCATGACTTTTCCTTTCTTGAATCAAAAGTGCCATTAGCTGGCACTACCACATTTCTAATTTGCCCACTGCAGTTTTCAGCCCCTTTAGATAGTGTTAACAAAAAAAAAAAAAAAAAAAAAAAAAAAAAAAAAAAAAAGCATATCTATACATTGACACTTGTCTGTAACATTGTTCCACATCTTGAAGGAAAGCTTTTCTGTACGGAATGTTATCAGACAGAATCAGCAAATAAGTGAACTGTGAAGCAGCTCTTGCCTATCTACATTCAAACAGCAGCTCTTATTTTTCCACTCTTTGAATCTGCCTTCTTGTGGCTAAATTCTAGTTTAAAACGAAGTTGGAGAGAAGGGATCCCTTTAAAGCTCCAAAATACCACCACTTCATTCACTTCAGTCCTTACTGGAATTAACACATCTGCTTGTTTAATAAAAAGTGGTGCAAGAAAGACTGCTTGCTTCTCAAGGTTCACTATAACTACATTAGTAACTATAACATGGAGGAATTTTACAAAGAATGACAACACCAGAAAAAGATTGAACTGAGTAAAGCGATACTGAGAATGCTGAATAGCTTTGAAGCAGTAGGGACAACTAGCATTTAGAAAGCATCTTTTGCTTTTCTTAATGTAAGCAAAGTCTATAACAAAGTAAGCAATAATTTGCTTAAAATACAGACATTCAGTATTAGTGTTTGAAACTGCTGAAAGGAAATGATGATTCCATCTCTACTCACAGTAAGTCCACTACATGCAGCTCTCAGGAAAAAAAAAAAAAACAGAAAAAATGATGTGAACAAAGTGTCCATGCATTACTGGAATACATTAATTATGGGACTAAGCAAAATTTCCACAAAACTTTTCTGTCAATGAAAATGAACATATAATACCTGAAGGCATTCAGACTTAAGCATCTGAATATATTTGGAGTCAATAAAATTAAGGAAAATGTAAGTAGTATTTAAGAAAAAAAAAAAAGATAGGCATGAACTCAAGACTCCAATGAAACTGGAAACAAAAAAACAAAGCATTTGAAAATGTCTGTAAATTTTTTTTCCTAGGATGATTTCTCTAACAGTTCCAAAAAATTGTTTGATCATTGAAAGAACTCTCTTGAGCTTTTTGTTGTTGTTGTTGTTTGTTGCAGTACTATGTAAAACACAATGAGAGAGCATAAATCAATGATGGATATTAGTTGTCAAATTTAAAGCTAGAAAATTTCCAGTGGTGTTAAACTGTGAATATGCTGTCTTCACTGTAGTAACATTTTCTTGAAGCTAGTGCTTATCTGCTAAGCAGTGAAAAGAAATGAAAGAGTGATTACTCTGTCCCAAATATGAATTGCAACTAGATTAAACTATTGAATTTTAATTTGTATTTGCAGCAAACTAAGCATATGGACATAAGCAGTTACTACAGCTTATTCAGCTGACATTCACTCAGCTACCATCACATCACATTCCCACATCCTCAACAAAATAAATATGATGACAGGATTCAAAGGGGTTTGAGTGTAACAATCAGTTCTGTTAACAAATAATCAGCGAGATTTAAGTGTGGATCTAAGACTCTTTCAGATACATTTCCGTGGATGCTTCATGAAACAACTCCCTCCCATGCTCGAAAAGCTGTGCTTTAAGGTAATATGTGGGGTAAGCAGAGCTGATGAGAAATATCCTTACTGTGAAAGAAACAGGAGAATATGCTGCAAGGAAGAAAGCCAGACAAGAAAGAGAGCAGACTACAGAAAGTAATTTATCAGCTTATCTGAAAGAAATGAGCAACTGTAGATCCAAGATGAGAAAGGGAAGAATTAGAGACAGGATGATTAACTCAACACCATTCAACCTGAAAACCAAACACACATTTTCATCTAAACAATTTAGTCCTATCACAGGACTGCTAATATTACAAGATTACAGACATTTACTTTTTTTTTCAGTTAATTTAGTACACTTACCAGCATTTGCTGTATAGAGAATTTCATTGATGGGTCAGTTGTACTTCCTCTCTAAAGTGCTTTGAGGGGAGCTCAAGCGCATCCTCTTCCTCAATCTTTGAAGTGTTTACCTGTACCACCAGCTTTGAAAGTAAAAGGCAACAGGCAGGCAATGCAGAGACAGGAATGAGGCTGAGTACAATATTATATTAGTCCAAAAATGTTTAGCGTTGCTCTTAAAATCTTACAGGGACACAAAGTCCACACATATTTACTTATTTCTTTAGTCAAGATTTTAGCCACTATTTAAAAGAGAATTGACATTTTGGAATTAAATCAGCGATATATCAGTTGACAAGGATATATGAACAGATAACCTGAAATCATGTACATCATATACACACATACTTAAAACAAAGAGGATTCTTAATGAATAAAATTGCTGGTGTGCTATAGCACAATTTGAAAAACCCCAATATTAAGTAAAACAAAACCACAGCTGGAATCTAAAAACTAACGGGAGCATATTGTATTAAGAATGTTGATAACTGTGGAAACAATTATGTTTGTATAAATACAGTGGAAAAGAATTTCAATAGTGGTGGAAATACTAGAAGTGAAGACTAAAGCTGTCAAAGACTCCTCCTCAAAACAGGAAAAAAAATATTTAAAGGACTAAAACTGAGTTTTATTCAAAATTCACATCAGATATTATCTATTCCATAAGTGACTAGAAAAGGTATTTCTACTTTGTACTGTCACAATTAGTAAATTTTAATTTATTTCAACCCCCCTGCCCCCCAAATACTGTCACAGGATTAAATGTTTAATGCAGGAATTTAAAAGAATTGGCAAGAGGCCGATTTAAGCTTTTGCCTATGGTATTCCTCTTCATGTAAAAGAACAAGTGTGACACAGAAGTGTCTGAAAGACTTTGCTTCTGAGCAACTAAGGAAATTTCTTCCATCTTTTCTAAAAAGTTAGGAAGTTTTCTGAGCACTTGATTTTCATAGTCTATATTATAATTCTGCTAACATAGCAAGATTAACCTGCTTTTAACCTGGAATTTAGGGGGGAAGTAAGGGGACAGAAAGACAATCGACTTTCATTTAGAAATAAATAGATTTCACTAGCAGATGCACCGCACAACACTTGAGGGTCTAAATCTGACTATGCATGAGAAAAATACTCAGAATGAATTCAGTTCAGGCTTTTAGCTTTCAAGGAAGAAGGACTTGGGAATCATACAGAAAAAAGGCAGTGGTTGTTGCTTCTCCTACCTTCTCCAACCAACCATTATTGTTGGATTTGTTGTTTTTTTGTTTGTTTGTTTTCTGCTTTTTTTTTTAATTAAATGGCTTAAGATTTTTTTGTTTGTTTTGCTTGACGACATAAGCAGAAAAACAAAAGCATTACAAACATTGGTAAGCTTTTTCATGTTACTTCCACATTCAATTAGCAAGAAGTAATTCTGGAATGATAATGAAGTGGGAAAAGTGCATGGATATCTGGGGAAACACAGCACAGGGTAAAGATGTCTTGACTGTACAGAGGGAAGAATTCTATTATGAAGAACAGTAAAAATGTTAACCCTAGGAATGAATTAAGTGAAAGGTAAGAAAATAAAGCTCCCTCTACTACTGAGAGTAAGTCAACGCAGATGTTAGTCCTTAAAAGAGACTACAGTCAACAAGAACAAAAAAAAAAAAAAAAAAAAGGCAAAAAAAAAATGTTCAGAAAACAAAAAGAGATTCATAGCTTTCCATCATGTTTGCTGACTAGTGAAGAGGAATTTTCCAAGTCAAAATACCGCCAATAAAGCAAAAATTATAGTAATCCCATATTTACTAGAACAGAAATGTCAGAAATGAAAACTACAGTGCACCAATACCAGAATTTCCACTGAATGTCTACCCTAAGATTCAACATTTTCCAGGCAAAAAGACCAGAAATGCAACAAGACAAATTCAGTATACTCTGCAAAGAGGCTTCAACATTGTGCACATCAGAAACACCAAATTATTCATTATGAATGCCTAAAAAGCAAGTTAATGATGGTTTGTAACAATTAACCATCTTCCCTGATTCCTAAATTCATCATCCATCACTACTTTCTTAATGCCTTTCCTGATTTTTAACAGTTATTTCCCATTTATATATTAAGAATTGAAAAATAACGACTCAAGGTGGGAGTAGGTGAGCAAGCTCAATTAGACATTGGGTCTATGCCTGTACTTTCCCACAGGTTTCACTGCAGAATAAGGATTGAAGACCTGCAAATACTTAGATAACTTTTCAAGCCATGGAAAGAAGAAATCTCAGTCAACTATTTCATCTGGTTTTAGCCATTAAAAATCAGTGTGTTTCTAAACTTTTAAACATGTGCAGTGAGGAAACTGTATGACATGACTTTAAAGGAGACACTTCAAGTTTTCATAAATAAAACATCTGCACATTTAGCATTCCTCGCACCAAGTCTTAATGGGGCAGGGAAGGCAACAACCACTTCTTACGCTTGAATGAAAAGAATTCCACCACCACCCTCAGGGAATGAGGTCAACGGCTTTGTACGCACCAGCACCATTTCTGAAAACTTTCTATAAGTATGGTTCCCGATTGGCTCATTTATTTATGCACAATTCTTTGTATGAGCTGCAGCTCCATTCCCATGGCTCTAGAGGAGCAAAGAGCAGCTGTGAGCCTACTTCCCTCCAAAGTGGGGACCAGCTGCTGGCAGTTTCCACAAATGCTTGCAGTTATTGAGGCCTATTCTTCATCTACCACCCTGGCTGGACCCAGCAAAGCTGGGTCTGCAGATGGAACAGCCACTGCTCTTCAGTATTTTTCAATCACCTTGGAATCTAGCCAAAACATTGCGGGCCTCAGAGAGCCACATTCTCTGCAAGAGTTATGATCACAGCATGATCACCTAACATGTGCAGCACTAGTGACGGACCTTTAATAGAAAGTTTAATAGAAAGCTCTCATAGTTACTGATGAAAGTGATGCTGGATTTCAATTTTTTTTTTTTTTTATTCCAAAGAAAATTCCCTTTTAAGGGACTTACCTTCTCCTGTGCCAGCGAATCCACAGGCTCAAGACTGATGGAAGCGAGGAACTGCAGAGCTGATAGACATAATCCACCTGCTAAAAAGGATCATGCTGGAGCTGGTAAGAACCACTGGCTGTACAATCCAAATCTAATTCACTTAACCAAGTGTGAAGTTCCTACAAAAACTTATTCTCTAGCATCTTGACCACACAAGGTCACAGAAGAGATCTGAAACCAACAGCCCAGGGTGACACCAGTCCTTAAGAAGGCAAAGGACTCAAAAAACCTTGCTCCTGTTGCTCCCAAAAGGTACTCTCATAAACAAGCAGAAAAAGAACATCCCATGACATCAAGCTATACTGCAGAATTAAAACAGGTACAGTCAAGTCAGTGCTTATATCTGTTTTGAACTGGAAAAATAACTTCAATGATGAAATTAAACTACCTTATACAGGAGTTGGCATGAAATTCCTTTGAACTCCTTTCTCCAAAGGCTTCCTAAACTATAGCCACAATCAGGACATAAGACAATACTATCAGCCTTCTCTGTTTCTAGTTTCAGAATGACTGACAGATCATTATAATCAATTCAGGAATTCAGAAACACCCTTTCTAAATTACTAATAGTTTCAGTTAATACAATCCTGTATGTTAGGATAAAACATTGTTTTAAAGTAAGTGTGTATCAGTACAGGCAGATACTATATAACATTGCACTGTCTGAAACAAGGAGATGGAACCAGGTACAACACAAGGATAACACAACATACTTCTCACTGGATTCCCAACTTCCCGCTCTACACAGACAAAAGCCCCATGTATGGTATCCACTGTAAAAGAGAACTCTATCATTAACCACTCCCTCATCACTAGGACAAAACAAAACAAAAAAAACCACCACAACCAACAACAAAACCCAAACAACAAACCCACAAACCCACACCTTTACCTCCAATGCTGCTTCTCTGAATGCAAACTCAACAGCAATCTTTGAATTGTACTTGGGATATTATCAGTAAAATACTACTTTCAGAGTTCCTACATGCTCACAACATTTTTTTTGGTAATCCTCCTTGCTAACATTATGCACCTTGAGACTGAACTCTTCAGCATCTGAGTCCTAGCAAGGCTTGCTCTACCAGCTTCAGAAGTTGTTCTCCCCCTACATCTTTGCTACAGTTTCATCAGAAGTCTCCAACACTACAGAACACTCAACAAAGTTGGAATTTTATACCCGAGCATCACTCTCACACAGTTCAACAAGTTACTATGAACTTGCTTTTTATTATCAGTTCAGTATGCCACGCTGTGTACTGCCCAAAACGACTGTATGAAGATTCACCAGGCACTGCACACATTTTTAACATTAGAGCTCTTGAGATGCACAAGTCCAACCACCAGCTATTCTCAACAACAGCACAGGGAACCATAGAGTCAACATTTACAAACACACTTCTTTCTGAAATGAAGAATTCTGTATAGAAAGCAAGTCTTCAAGAAGCATCGAGTTAGAAATAAAAAAATAAAGTTTTGCAATTCAAATGACTGTCACCATAACAACAAACCTCCTCACAAACCTTTAAGAAACATTAACTTCAAAGTGCCATATGAAGTAGGAAAGTAAGTCTTTAGAAAAACCATATATTATGCACACATAGCCAAAGTTCTTGCACGACAGATACAACCTACTGAATGAACTCCGTTATTAGTTTGTAGATAGCCATTATATGAAGTGGATGTAATCCACTGGATGGAAGGGAGAAACCATACACACAATCCTGAACACCAAGGCATTTCTGACAGCTTAGCATATTTTAAATAATATATTTATATTAGAAACAGCTAAGTTTTCAAATAAAACCCCAAAATATCACTTATCTTCCTGTGATAAACAAACCTACAGCCAAAGTAGCATCCTCTTGCAAACAGTTGTAATTTTTGGCTGAACTTCTTTTCTTCATGGTAATTCTCTCAACATTCCCTTACAAACAAAGGCTCTTCAATCAAACACCAATAATTTAAAAGGAATGGTAAAGATAAATCAGCTTAAAATATAGGTACACATAAAAACACAAACATGAGTTATACCTAACACTATCAAAAGCAAAAATTCCCAGTTGTTCATAACACGTTCTCAGAATGGTACTGTAGACCTGGATGGTAGCTGCAGTAGCACTTGAGTTTCTTGATCAGCTATTCAGAATAAATCCTAAAACAATGAAGTGAGGAACAAGCTGTCCATGAGTTGTGGCCACACACAAGATCATTATCAGAAAAGAGGACTGATTTGATGCAAGGAAGCAGGGCAAAAGATGGTTAGGACTAGGTAGAGAAGATTCATTTGAGAGGTGAAAGAGTAAGAAGGCTGTGCACAGCTCACTGTAGCACTGGAAGAAAATCAGAAGTAAGGAGAAACATTTTGTGTAAGAACTTCAGTTTGTACTTATTGAGAAATGAGAGACTTGTACAATCCCTACAAGAAGCTACATTCGAAACATCATTCTTATCCATACATTTATTCCAGAACTGCAAAATCAAGTTGTAAACTAACAACCAGGTAACCATTAAATGGAATACATTGGCATTCCTTCATACTTCTTGAAAGGTAAACAGAAATATCTATTTTAAATTGCCATGTTACAGTAGAGCATCAACTTCAAGAAAATCCAAAGTAAATATCACACTCTGTTAAGCAATTCCAATCCCCTTGAAAACCTTCATAAAAATTGCTTTGAAATCTGACACTTCAATTCTACTCAATATTAATACTCCAAATTGAAATAACCAGATGTTTCTAAAATAAATGAAACTCATATTATTTCTTTTTGGATTTATTATTCAGTATTTATCCAATTCATTACCTGCATCCAACCACCAAGGTCCATGTTAAAAGAGATAGTAAAGTTATGAGGTAGATCAGAAGGATGTAGATGCCTTCTGGTCCTTATACTAGTCCCAGTGTATCCCAAAATGCATGATGAGGACTATGCCTCTACTACTATATGCAGATGTACAAAAATTGTTGTGGAAAAATATTGTGTACCTACATACAGGAGATAGACAAATCTCAACCAGGATTTAAAAGCAGGAAAGCAATGGCCCTATTCTCACCTCCTTTCCCAGCTGCTCAGTGAGTCAAAAGAACAATAAAATGAAGTTAAAATAATCTCTAACATTGAGTGGAGGGCAAGTACATTGACTAGCACTAAGAGAAGAACCACCACTTTAAAGACCGTCACTAACAGGTATGAAAACTATTGCTTTGAGATGCTTTAGTTTCCAAGAGGTAACTCAATTCAGCTATGAATGCATCACCAACAGAAGTGAGCCACTTCACAATACTTTAAGTTTCCAGTACTCAAAACTCATGCTTTCTACCACAGGTTAAACCCAGATTCACCATCTCCATGCTACATCTATTAGTCTTTTAAACTCAGTTATTTTAAATATCACCTTGTCATGAATTTCTGATCCATTAACCAGAGGAACTCCATAAAAATGGAGTAGGAACAACAAAAAAAAAGTCATACGTGAACAACTTACAATGCAACTAAATGCAAGCTACTGCTTTAACAGGCTTTTCAGAAGGGATAGAAGTCTTAACAAGGGATAGAGCACTGAAAGTGCGTTTCCTGCAAAAACAACTGATGTGAGCTCTATTAAGATAACATCTCATCACACCCCTGTTTATTCTCATTATACGCTGCAGATGAATAGCACCCGACAACCTCACAGATGGAGAACCAAGACATAGAAAAAGACATCCATAGAATAGATGCAGGGGTTCTGCCACCTAGTGGCATTTAGAGCCTTATTGTTTCAATTGTCATTATTACTTATAACTTTATTTTAATGTGGAACCATTTGACAGGAAAGAACAAAATACAGAATGAGGAGTTTTACCTACATTGAAAATACTAGCCATGGGGAATGAGAACAAGACTGCTAGCACCAAAGGTGAAGAGAGTTTCAGCTGAATCTTTTCTAGCTGTCTGCATATCCACAATGTCTCTTCATTCCACCTCCTGCTCACGTAGATTCTCTTTGGCTAGTACTGAAGTTGATTTTACCTTGTATAGTCCCTCTCACAGTCAGCTGCCCCATCTCAGTGCTTCCAGCATTATAATATCTTCAAAATCTCTATCCATTTAACGTGACCGCTAGATTCTGATAAATCTCACAAGTTACCATGGCCAGGAAACGGAGAAAGGCAGATGCCAAGAGACAAAAATCAGCAGAATCATAAAACTTTCATTTCCTCATGATGTCTAAATTACAGTTCGGCGATAAAGAGCTTTTGTCAGCTCTACCAGTATAAAGGATTTCCCTGACCAGTTCACAGCCTGGACAGTTATATGAAGGCAGTAGAGACAGGGCCACTGGAGCACACAGGCAACAACATTGTAAGGCAATGGGTTAGCAGGACTCCTCCTTTTTGTCAAACCATAATCTCAAAACCCCCTTTCCCCCTTGAAATTCAAAGCCAGAAGCATTTTAATGCCTAAACTAGGTCAGTCTTTGTTTACACAAAACACAAATGAGAAAGGAAGGATCACTCACTCAACTTATTTAGGATCAGTCCAAACCACTAGACTACAAAGCCCAGAGCAGTATATCACATCTTTCCCTTTTTGGGTTTGTTTGTTTTAAAGAAGAAAAATCTTATCAAAGACATTCAGAGAACACACCTCACACAGACACAACCAAGTAGCTAATAACTTGATTTTGTACCTAACAGATATGCTTCTCCAGCAGAAGTTTTGAGACTGTACTTTGAAATTCTCTCATAATCTTACTAGGCTATAAACTCACAGATGTTTCAGGTTCCAGCCCCTCTTTTGTGACTGGTAAGCTGTTAGCATTTCTGGGCTACATCTACTACAGCTGCCTTAATAAATAACACTGAGGTGTTCAGTTAGCCCAGGAAAGAGGAGAAAAAAAAGGAAAGATCACCAAATCACCAATATCACAGAGGTATGAGACATTCTATGATGTTTTCCATTTAACTTCTCAAGTTTTTTCCCCTCCAAGTCCATAGCAATCCCTCAGCTCTTCTAGTTTCTTAGCAGTAACCTCTTTGGCAAGTATCACACTCAACAGGGGGGGAAAAGGGGGAAGATCTGCCACATGAGAACACAAGTAAGCCACACTATTGCAAAGTTATCAGTGGTTTACAGATCTGTGTTGGATTTAATCCGAAAATGAAAGGAAAAACTCTAAGTCACACTTTTTGCTCTGTATTCCACAGGTTTGAATTTCAGCTGTGTAATGTCTCACTATAAAACAAGCATGTAAAAACTACCATAGTGATGAAAAGCAGTGCATGCATACCTTGATGTGAAACCACATTTGATCACTCAGTGATGAATTTTGTCTTTACAGCTGCAGTGCACACCACATTTCTGCTAAAAAGCAAAGCTTTCCCTCCCTTGTCAACAAGCTAGTAGCCTCAGCGATATTCCATAGGATTGAGAAGGAAAACAGAGATTGTTGGAATAAATGTGCTGGCAAGGCATTACTTTGCAAGTGGAGGACTGTGAGTAAAAGCCAAACTAAGATTCTTCTGTCTGCAGCTGCCTGAGTCAAACCAATCACAACCCTGAACAGGCAGTTCAGTTTTCTTACAGTGAGCATTTGTGGTGTAGTCTACATGCAGAAAGCTAATTACATTATCCAGGTATCATTTAAAAGAAGCCAAGGATGAACTTTAGTGAAGGCATGTCTTTAAGTGAAAACTATGACAATCTTATGTTCGTGCCAGTGCCAAGCAGTTCTGACAAAGTTAATCTGTAGCCTAAGGAGCTTCCAGAGCACAGCAAAAAGGTATAGTCCCTTAAGCAGGGACAATCCTCATTTTGAACTGTTAAATAAAATGTGTTTCTATCCATTTCACACCCTATCCCTCCCATTTTATACTGCTTAGCTTATTTGGTGCTTTCAGCTTCTTGGAAAGATGGGATGAAGAGTATTGCCTTATGAAGTACTTCTTATTCCAGAACTTCTAGAGGCTGCAAATGTATCCCTTCATGCTCGGGTAGATAGTTAAGCACAGAATACAAAACTTTAAGGAAAAAAAAAAACAGCATTCAGATCATAATTTTATTTTTATGTCAGATGTGATCTATCCAAGTAAGGAATAACCTCACTGGCCACATGCTTTAGTGGAACAATAATTAGAAAATACTGTTTAATGAGTTACTTTATTCCACATTTAATTTTTTATCCAGTATTCTAGTATGATAGTCTATGATAGTTTATTGGGGATTTTTTTTTTTTAATTAACATTTGAAATAGTTTTCTTCAGAAGCATCCAGATCTGCTTTCCAAACTGTAACATTTTTAAGTTGTAGAATCTTGACTCTAATTTTCTAGGCTTTTAAAAATGTACAGGAGATTAGTTAATCATATTCCAAACCCTCATAAATTAATCAGTACAAATTACAGAAAAGCTAAGAACAGAAAGATGAAACAGGATGCTTTTGGCATTACTTTGTCCCCTACTCACTTCTGCAATGACAACCGAAGAGAAAAAAAAGATCAGACCTATACACAAAAGTGTGCTAAAGAGCTGGAAGCCCCAGCTCAGATGGCTAGAATGTGAGGCATTTCCTCTACTACAGAGTATGTGACTGTATCTGCTAGCCAAAGGTCAAAAGCAGATTTAAGTTTCCAGGTTTATTGTTTTATTTTTTAAAAATCAAGAAAATGTTTTCTTTGCCTGTTCTAAACGTACATGCCAATGCCAAACATGTTTAACATTTAACATATTAATTCATTCCTGCACACAAGTTGAGATTATAGCATATGTATCTGACAAGTCATTTAAATTCCAGCACCTTAAATTATGTAGATTGGTTTGTCACTATGACAACAACTTTTACGTGTCTGCAGAACAAAGTTGATCATACAAAAGTACTGGATGTTCTCTTTCAAGCAGGAGTTAAGAGTTAATGAAAGCTTTGCTTCTTCTGGACAGAAGGGAGGAATTTACATCTGTTAACACAAGATGATGTAACATATGATTCCAGATGAGCTCTTCAATGCACATGTACGTTATTTCATGAATGAAGGAAGTCTTCCTGGATTTAAGCAAGGTAGCATGGTTGTGGGTTTTTTGTTTTTGTTTTTAAACTTACACACAGAACACTTGAGGGAATCTAAACAAAAGAAGACCATGCACTGGGAGGGAGGGAGCAGAGCTATTACTCTACTATGCTAAGGCTGTCTCTTTTAAGATATTCACTCAACCTCGTGGTCAGCGCTTCACTCATAAATATGCACTTCTTCTCCAAGTATTTGTGTAGAAGATTCCTTCAGCAGTAACCAGGAGCACAGATGTACCCAATATACATTCACAGTGAGCAGATATATGCATTCCAAAATCTGGGGCATCTATTTTACTTTTAAGTATCCATAGAGGGCACACATGTGCCATCTACACTCAGGTTCAGCCTGTAAAGATACCAGGCTGAGTACTATTGCATTGCAATGTCACAAGCGAAAGGTACAACTGGATCCTAACAGGCCCATTACGATTAGGTCATTTCCATACTCTTAATTGCACATTCAGACTTAGTTAATATTGTGAAATAAACCTGTTAATACACTTGGCTAAGGCCAAAAAAAATAAAATCGTCTTACAAGAAATTTCTAAGATGATCTTTTAAAAATTTTTGTGGGTTTTTTTTTTTTTTCTCCAGTCTGGGGGGAAGGTGTGTGCAATCAAGCAACACTTGCTCACACTGACCCTAGAAGGGCACAGTAACAAGCAAACGTGAGTGGTAAGCTCAGAACAAAACTTAATGCCTACATCATCAGATCAGACTGTCAGCATCAGTTTACAGCCAGTTAGACTGAAGTAGCCATGCCTACAGGGAAACTAGAAGTTGGTTTGCACCCCTCTCCCCTCATCCCTTTCTAAAAAGGAGAGAACAGATTACGGATTTGTCACATAGCATCAACTAATAACCCAGAGAAGAAAGGTTAGCAATGCAGAAAAAAATCCAAATTATTCTGTCCATCCCCACAGGCAGATGAGAGAAGTAGCAAGCCATTCATCAATAGGGATTCTGATAAGAGTTTTAACTGTTAGAGTAGTAGAGCTGTTATCTAAACGTGTACCTCCATCAGAAAAGCAGTCATACCCAGGAGTACAATGGCAGATATTTAAAGTGAGTCACAAAGTACACCAAAAAAGGCTAGCCAACCAAGCAGGTACGAGTGCTCTAAAGCACAACCTCAAGATAAATCCACAACAGTATCCAATTTGAGAATTGCTTGAGAGTTTATTACACTGAAGTCTTCTATATACTTCCTGCATCTGGAAACAAGCTAAAGCTTCTTCCCCTGCAGATTAGCACTCTGCTGATGGCAGAGCTGAGAGGAACCTTAGCTTGATGATTGCAAATGAGGAGGTCAGCTAGAGCCCAGAAATGTGATCAGCAATAGATAAATCTCCCCTGCATTTACCCACACAGAAAAACAACAGTGAGAAGGCAAATCTTGTCTCCTATCAAAGAAAGTGACACACAGAATACCATAAATATTATTAATGTTAAAAAAAAAAGAATCCACCATTTTTGGTAGGGGAATAATTTTACTTGTTCTATTAACATCACAATTGCAAATATTAATCCTTTTGCTTTCTTACAGAGCAAGATGTTCACATTTACATATTATTTGGTAGAGACATCTATTACTACATTAATTGGCAAGTGCTTTTTTAATATGGGGGAAGAAGTGTTTCATCTTCTAGCAATAAATACAGATAAAGACAGGCTCACATTTTTGAAATGTTTAAAGCTGAAAAGCATTCACTGAGTTAAGTCCTCAAGCATCTTGAAAATTATGCAGCTGGAACAGCTGCATGAATATCTTTACTCTGCTCAATTGCTGGGGAAAACCAAGTTTATTAACCATCCTCTATCTGTGGGATGTTCTGTAATAGAGCAAACGGAAGTTTTCTGGAAACACTGCCTGCTCTTTTCTCCTTTCCCTTTCTACTTTCAACCTCCTGCAAGGGATTAACTTTGCTGAAATATCCCCAGAAATGAACTAGTTCTCAGTATCTTGCTTAGACTCTAGTCTTCATACATAAATTCTATAACTGACAGTTTTACTGGTATATTTTAATCTATTGCACATTGAAGTCTGTTTCATGCTGTGGAAGCTGCAAAATACTGATTGTTTTTTTTTAATTATTTTTCTTCTTTCATTAGAACAGTCTTTGTGAAATAATGCAAGGTTTAAATTTAGAGAGAGAATTGAAATAGTTTGTCACCATGTTAACACAACTGTTCAGAAGTTACAAGTGTTCATACAAAGTACTTCAAGAAAAAAAGAAAAAAGGAAAGGGACAACTATGAAGTCTACTGGATGTAACCAAACAAAAAAGCCATTACTATTTAACCCAAAATTTTTTATTATTTACAATGACATAATCATTGTCATATTGACCAGCCACTGATACATACCACAAGCACTGGATATGCTCATCCAACACTTGCTTATCTCTACCAGTATCAACAGACCACATATCCAAACAAGATTTGCCCTATCAGAACAAGACCTATGACCCAGCACACCAGGTGCCACGGGAATACAGCTTTCTACTAGCATGCAACATTAGGATAATGTTTACAGACCATTTAATTCCAGACCTTTGATCAGGTCTCTTCTGTCACATATAAATAATTTCTCATCCTTAAAATCAATGCTGCATCTGGAAGTGTTCTGCTAATAGACACCTGCTACATTTTCATTCTATTCCCCAACTACAGCAGAAATTAAGGTCAAGCATTCATTAAAACCTGTAGCTTGCCACTATAGTTAAGATGGATGTTCTTCAGCACAGCCTACTTACCAACGAGGGAAGGAACATTTGGAAGGCACTGAAAGCAAAATCCTATCTGCTGTAAGATCTGTCCTGTTCTTTTTCTCCCCTTATAGAAGATTCAGGTTTAATGTATTACATTGTATTAAGCTTCAGGTAAGAATCTGAAACAGAAAAGGGCAAGGCAGTACTGCTTTATCTCTAGGAACAGTGCTCTGACCATAAACATCTGATGGCTAGCTTTGTAGGATGCAATAGTCATGCATTCCAAGGCTATAGCCTACAATTAATGCTATCCTTTTGTTCACAATAATCATGTAAACTGCAAGTGTAACATTTTAATGATCTGGTATCTTTTCTATGTATTTTACATACTCAAAGGGTTTGGATGTAGAGGGGAAAAAAAAAGGCAAGAGTAGCACCTCCACAGTAACTCACAAGAGCAAGCCTAGCACAGAAGGAAAATAAGCTCAGTTCCTAGAAACAACACATATTTACATTACAATTTATATTTACAATGAGCTATTTCCACGATGATAACACTTCTATGTTTTTGTCCTTGTTCTTAAAGAAGCTGCCCAGTTTTGGACTGTTTCTTCAGTCCCCTTTCCTAAGAGTTTCTGCAATACAGCTTTTTCTCACTACTAAGCATAGTGTTATCCAAAATTGAGCTTAATTAAGTAATAAGTATTCAGACAAATACAGAAATATGAAAGTCAGTTTCTGCTTTTGATATGTCTGTGAATCTTCCAGAAGGGATTCTTAACGTTAATTCGAAATTTCACAGAACAGATATTCACTAAGTGACAAATCGTTAGAAATAGGACAAGCAAATAAACAGACTAGAAAAAGACCATGCTTGATCTGGGAACAGTTCTCTGAGGAGTCAGAATCAAGAAAGGTGAAGTCCTGCAAATTTAACGCTCTTCAGTTATGCTGTTAAGTCAACTCACTGCCAGATGTCTCACTTGCATAAGATCCTTCATGAGTTCGTTTTCACTTCTCTCCCCCATCCAGTTCCCATCCCCCTCCGGGGGAAAGGAGGACATTTATGTCAGTATTCTTTATTTGCATTATTTCCATATCAAACATTGATTCCTTCTATATCCACGCATTCAGGGAGGAAAAATAAAAGCTATGTTGCTATTTTCCTTTACTTTTTACATGAAATTTTGCCTTTGGATGCATTTACTTGGCTCTCATAAGCACATTCAAAGGTAAAATTTGGACCTTTGCCGCAATCACATTCCTTATTGCAAATACATGCCAACCTTCAAAGTTCAGTTATTTGAGTAAAAACATACATTAATTGTTATGCGAGAGGAGTGGAGAGTGTATCAGATTAAACACATCTGAAAGTATTTCACTCCCCTCCATGCCTAATAGTTCAGCAAAAAGCTGGATTTACTCTATTCTGCTTTTTAAAGGTAACCATCAACTGTGAAGACCACAGAAGTGAAGTTTAACACAAAAATCACATTTTAGAACCAAACAAGTATTTAGGATAAAATTACCTTCTCATATTTGTTATTCCAAGACTGGTCTGACAGGTATTGCAACATTTGCTGGTATAAAGTTATTCAGTTACATGCAAAAAATAATGGAATGCAAGGAGTATGTTGCAATGAAAAAAAAAAAGCTTAAAAAAAGATACCAGCAACTTAAAAGATTTTTCCTTTCACCTATGAAGGACAGCAGAGAATGGCCTGGGAAGGCACAAGCCATGTAATTGAGAAGAAGCTTTTAAAATAAGAGCATCAGTAATAACAGGAGATTTTACATGCAGAGATGCAAAAGAAGGTATTCTTTTACTGAAATGTTAATCACATTTTCCATCAGAAGACCACACAAGCTTTATCCACCATATAGTTTGAAAAAAAGATCGGGTTTAACCTTTTCATGTAAAAGTTTCTCACTTCATACTCTACCAATAGTGCAAAAACAGATAATTTATTTATCTTCCCAAAGTTCAAGTTAATACTGACATAACTTTAAAAAAAATCCCCACCTTTGCTAACACAAATGGCATTCATGCTCTTCAGGACTCGAGAGCACCTTTGTCTTTGGATAAAACCAGGTACTAGCATGACACAAACACTGCTGCCAAGCAATTTTAACTAAGCAGGCTAGCACCAGGAAGTTTCCCATCTTTGCGGTAAGGGGCAGACTGACATCTTCAGTAAACCCAGGTGAAGAGATCTGAGCCTAAAGTATCACCCAACTATATCATGACTAAATGCCTTTGATCCATGACTTTTGGCCCCCCACACTTCCTAGAGGAAGGGGAAATAGCTACTTCAGAAGCAAACATTTTTTTATAGAGCAAGAATTGCCACCATTTCCTCTGATGAGGGAAAGCAGCAAGGCGCGTTCCCTTTCCATGGCTAGCTCACAAGAATGCAGATTCTGAACTGCTTGTGGTAGAACAGGAACAGACTCAAGAATATCCTCAGGTTTCTGTTCTTTATAGCTTTCCTAGACTATTTAAATTCCTGCCAGAGCCTGGCATAGAGAAAGAAAGAAACATCTCAGAACTGAAACAGTCTTAGAAATTACTGAGACCAGATCACTTCAGGTAGTGACTTCCTAGTGGCTCTTCATATGTTCAAGAAAAAGTTTCAAGATTATTTCACTGGCGCTAAACAGCAAGCTTCCAATGCTGCAAAACATACACATACCCTGCAAGCGTATCCTGAAGAATAAGATTACCTCCTCTTTCACTCTTCACCCACAGTTCCCAGTCTCTCACATAAAATCTAAAAGATCTGACTCTTCTGCACTACTGTCTACAGCTAAATTTTAGCAGATTGTGACTGCAAGTACATGTAGATGCAATTTATTAGACTTCTGCCTGTGACTCAGCAGACAGATGGCATCTCAGTACTTTCTGTCCTCAAGCCATATTATCCACAGTCCACTTCAGTGGTCCTAGTTCAGTTGAAGTGCCATCATTAGCAGTCTCTTGAATAGAAACAAGCCTTGTACACTCAAGAACACAATTTCCTGAACCATATCAGAGCAGGCACTAGTCAAGACAATAACCATCAGAAAAAAAATAATAATAATAAAGCAAGGAAAAGCACAACAGAACATGGACCTACTATTATTTAGTTATGTGATAGCTTTCCCAGAAACTTTCTTTCTAGCTCAAAATGTGTGGATTTCCTCATAATAGAATGGTTCATGACCTCTATCAAACCTTTCATGTGAAAGGTCACTGACTGTCCATACAGAGAAGGCGGCACTCTAAGCCTGGTAATAGAGTTGGGAGACCTCTGTGGCACAAATGCACTTCCTGCTACATGTTACTTGAAGCAAAAGTATCAAATCTTTGAACAGTTGCAGTATGTCTACACTAAGACAGCTAGAAATTACCTACCAAATTCTACTACAAAACAAATTCTTTCAGACATATTCAATCCTACTGTATCCCAGAAAAACAAAGGCACACAGTGGGGACAGCTCTCTTCAGTACCTGTATTATTGAAAACCTACAGTATCCTCTCAGGATGCTCTTGCATGCGAACATCATCACCCCTACAGAAGTTGCATACATATACTTGGGAAACGCTCCTTCAGTGCAGGACAGAGCAAGTCCTGGGGACGCAGAATAAAGATCACTTTCTGGCCCTGTCAGTAACATTAAGCAACATGAGGTTGAAGCCCATGCAGCCTGACATTGGGAAGGAAGGACAGATGCATAAATCACATCACTCGAACACGATAACTTTAAGTGAGCTCGGGAGCAAGCCATATGAAATAGGTAGGCAAGGAAAAAGAAAAGAGAAGGCAGGGCAAGGTGAAGGTAGAAGGAAAAAAAAAAAAAGAGATGCCCAGGAAAGCAGACAAACATAAGCTGGTAGGAGAAAAAAGGATCTTACGTGAAGAAAATGGAAAAAAAAAAAAGCTAGTTGAGTATGCAAGATGCAACTGACTGTAAGCCCAGAAGAGAAGACTACACTAGCTAAAAAGCTCAAGACAAACTAGATTAAAAATAATAAAATAAAATGACAAGAGGGGCACTTGAATGGAAGAGTGCAAATACAAAAGACAGAAAAATCAAAGTACATGGTGGAGTCCTGACCTCTAGCACATACCTTTTCATATCTGGAAATGGGACTCCTGATTTTGGCTCACTGTTTGTTAGTTGACTGAGAATATTTATGAAATAGATTCAATATACGCAGGCAAATTTGGCTTTTGATTAACTGTACAGGTTGACAGAATTGGCAACTACAACTAATGGCACATTGGCCTCAGTATCTCCTGTGAGTGCATCTATGTACACTCAGTGCCATTGGAACAGCCCAACTTCACCCTTCATTTTTTCTTCCAAAAAAATAACGTATTAGTGCAAAAATAAAAATAAAAGGAAAAGAAAACCAGAAAAAGCCACACAACTAATTTCAGTAAGATCGTGCAAATTACACTGCACACCACTGGCCCCCCCCATGATGCCCTTGTATCAGCTGCTCATGAAGCTGAAAGAAAGGACCTCTATTAAACAAATTAATACAGTCCAAGATTTGAATTGCAATTATGACTAAATTAACGCAGTAATTTATTTACTTGAACCGGAGTTTATCTAGATGGAATGTGTAACACAAACCATTCTTAACTGCCTAGTAACTATCCTCAACAGAGCAGAATTTCAGAAAATGGAAGCAGCTAGTTTCTACTTTTGGCACTTTCCTTCTCTGAGTTTTCTTCAAGAACTGTGATTATGGTATATCCATCATTCAAGTACTTGGCTTGTGAGTTTGTAATCACACTATCTGTAACTGTCCATATGAGGTATGGTGAAGAGAAGGAAGTTAGACTTCAAATACTTAGTCTTTTTTTTTTTTGTGGCAGGCTGTAAATCACAGTATTTCAACACCTGAATGACCAGTTTCATTTCTTCCTGCTATTATCTTCAGCAGTCAAGCCAAAACATAGAAGGATACATTAGTACTTTAAATTTCAAGAAAATCTTAGTTGGACATACTTAACAGATCTTTTGAACCATTCATTTTTCCATTATCCTACAGTTTAAGGCTCAGCTTGTCTTGAAGTGAGGTTTCTCAATTTTAACATGCACAGAGCCCTCAGGTTTGCATGCTACCTAGACCATGTTTCAGGTTGACGTTCCAAATGGCTGAATTCAACTTTTAGACCATGAACTTCAAAAGCTTGAAATACTCAAACACCAAATGCTGCATCTGACACATCAAGATGGCTATCTCATTTTGTTCAACAGACTTGGCTTGCTTACCAAAAAAGCATGTGGCAAGTACAAGCGAGTTAAAAAAAAAAGTTATTCTTCCTTCCCATTAGCTTACAAACAAGACAAAGCATATGTTTAAGCACCAAAACAAGAAACAAGCAATAACACATTTAAAGAAACAACATCCAGAAGGAGTATGCATTCAATCTCTAATTAAAGCATAAGAATCCTACTCTCATGATCACTACTTAGTATCTCCTTGTGACACATATTTGGAGAAAAAGGATAACATTTTAACAGTGTGGAACAGAGTACGCAGGTTTGACTGGTTATGACTATCATATGCAGACAAATTAATGCTATAGACTTCGTGGTTTTTCCTTCAAAGCATAAGTTAGTGTCAATGCATAGAAGAAGGTCTTATTCCTATCCAAATAACGTTAAGTTTGAGTGAAAATATTAAAATGGTAGTTAAAAAGAGCACACTACCATACTTGGAGCAGTATGTTTTGACATTATAGGAATTCACGTAATCGAAATCCACTGGAAATTTATCTTAGAAGATGAAAAGAATCTGAAATGTGAAAAGCAAGTTAAAATCAGTAGTCTCTCTTTTTATTTTAGCCACTTCTGAGACAGCTTGCTGTAGCACTAACATTTGTATCTTCCAAGTGAATTTTTGCGAGAAGCAAAGTATTATTTCAACACAAATATGTTCATTGGAATTGCCTTTATTTTACTGTCCTATTATTAATACTTGAATGGTGATTTCTTCTCATCTACTAAGGAATATGGATGACTTTAGCATCAAGCAATTCTCAGTCACAGGGGTTTGACAGTGAGGAAGCAAAATGCAAACTTGCCTTCTTACACAAAAGTTGGACCATTACAATGCTCAAGTTATATCTGCAAGATTTTTGGTGCTTTGGTGGTACTGCAGCATGCTTGCCAAGCCCATAATTCTGTTTAGAAATGGGAAATTAGCTACAACAAGGTTTCTGAGGGCAAGCTACTCAGAAGAATCAACCTGATTTTTCTATGCCCACTCACAAAATAAATCAATTTCTTCACACTACAAAAAGCAAAAAGACACTCCCAACAGATACTCTTAGCAAGTTAAACACACAATGAGTTGTTATGCTAGAAGAGGTTCTGATGAACTATTACAAAATTAATCACACATTGGCAAAAAGAAACCAGCCAGTAAGGTTACTTAGGAACACATATATACTACTGCCCACTGCTTCAGCAAGGATAGAAGGCCAACACTACTTGTGCTTCTCCTATTTCTCTACAAAATAGGAAACAAAAAGCCATTAACCAAACAAACAAAACAAAGTATTTGTACTCCTTCAGGGATCAGCAGCACAAATGATGATAATGAACATGCTTCTGCCAGCTATGTCTTTCTTAAAAGATCATCTTGTCACATAAGGAATGTGATGACATCAGATCACACTCTCGTAACTCAAAAGAAGATAGCATCTTTAAATATGATTAGTATCCTTATAAATACATTTACTTTCGCATGTGATATTAAACATTGCTTTAAAACAGACTAATTAAGCAGGTTCATACCACCGATCAGCTTTTGCACGTTCCCAGACACACTGGGAAATAAACAGTAATTACAGCATTACAGAAAGGACCTGAGATCAAGCCTTGGGTACCTGCTCAAAACAATCCTAAAAGTACATCACATGAATTGTATTATAATTGAACATCTGAGCCATCTCACTTTCAGTTCAACAACAATCACACATCACATGTGTACAGAAGCATAAACATGCACAAGCTAATACAACTTAAATCAAAGGAACACAAAACTGAGGAGTATTAGCAATAAAGTAATGCTACATCACATAATTATAAAGAAAATAGCAATTCATGCACACAAAAATACAACTGTAATCAACAACTTCCACTTGTTTTACACCTTTGCTATTAAGACCTCCTGCACTTATTCATCAATGCTTCTAAAAAGGGTTTTCGCACACTGCCTAACAGCCAAAGATCCAGAAAGGTCGCTACCACAAACTGTACGCTCATGTACAGAATGTTCACAGGTGTTAAGACTGAAACCATCGTAACACACTTAAAGCACATATCATCACTTTCTTCATTCTTAAATTTAAGCATTTGGAAGGCCAAGATTGCTAAGTTGCCTCTTTCTTTAAAGCAAAAAATTGCCTTCGGAAAAGTAGAAGGCCACAGGTATCTGAAACTACCAAAGTCATCCTAAAAAAATAATATTAACCTGATTCCAGCTTTCAATCAAACACATGGAATGATTAACTCAGAAATACTGATGATGAGTCCTTACCTTCAATCCTTTTCAAGGCTGACAGGCAAGTATCCCGACTTGGAAATTCAAATGGATTATTACAGGTCCGAATAGTGTCACAATCGCATTTCCCGTTGATTATGTTACAACCTGTTATAAGGTTTTCGTTGCATGGCTCAAATCCAAGGAGCTGATCATCATCCCAGTTTTCATCTAAAATAAACAAGTAGAGAAACTCAGTATTGATTTCAGCTACAGTATATAAATTCAGCTGATTTGGGGTCAGGTGCAATTTATTTCAAAGTTAACATTGAGCTAAACAAGATAAGACTCCAAAAGAATGGATTAATCTAAACGATAAGATTTGCCAAATATTGTGCTTCACAGCTGTTCTACTGCCCATTTTGCCCCAGTTACTGGCATTGTTTACTTCAATCTGCATGAAAAACTATCACGTCTTGGGGAAAAGCATAGCTATAGTACAAATGAGTGCTACTGTAAACAAAACTTCTACAGATACTTGAAGTTATATTTATCACAGAAGTGAGAATGTTAGAGAACCTGCAGCTGTTAGAGAAGTCAAAACTAAGTTAGAAAGAGAGCATAATTAAACACGTTTTAAAAATACATCATATAGAATTCACTCCATAGAGATGACTTTTTAATACAAAAATACTGCAAGATGCCAGGCCTTTGGATTTTGTAATATGACCAGAAGTGAGTTTCCCCAGCACCCCTGAATAACCATTATCATTCCAGGAGAATTGCTCAAGCACATTCTGCTCCTTGCTGTCAAGTGAAAGGGGAGTGTAGCAGGGCTAGAATGCATCTCTTTGCTCTTTCGTATGAGTCTGACGTATCTGTTAATTCTCATGTTTCTATTGTGCAATTGTCTGTTACTTCTCCAGTTACACACAATGAGACTATTTTCCCTCCTCCAAAATGGAGAAGTTCAGTCTATCCACAATTCTGCTATGACTGAAGGTTCCACAAAATCTCAGCTTCCTTGGATCAACAGTACATACAGCGACATCCAACAGACTCAAAAACTTAAGCAAGATGTATACTTCTAATCATGAGGTATTTTTAGTTGTTGCATGCTAGATCATCTTCCAACCTGTTCAGTCCACCAATTCAAGTACTATAAAATAGTTATAGAGATGCCCCACTGACTTCTAGATGCATCCCATAGTCCTGAGGGAATTAGCTAATGTAGTTGCCAAGCCGCTCTCAATGATATTTGAAGAGTCACAGCAATCAGGTGAAGTCCCTTGTGACTGGAAAAAAGGTAATATCACACCCATTTTCAAAAAGGATAACCTCGGGAACTACTGACCTATCAAGTCTCACCTCTGTGCCTGGGAAGATCATGAAGCGAGTCCTCCTGAAAGCTATGCTAAGGCACATGGAAGGCAGAGAGGTGATATGGGAGAACCAGCATGGCTTCACCAGGGCAAACCCTGTTTGACCAGTCACGTGGCCTTCTACGATGGTGTCACTGCATCAATGGACAAGGAAAGAGCCACTAATGTAATTTATCTCAACTTCAGTAAGGCCTTTGACACAGAACCCCACAACATCCTTCTCTCCAAATTGGAAAGATACAGATTTGATGGATAGACTGTCCAATGGATGAAGAACCGGCTGCAGGAGAAAGTCCAGAGAGTGGTGGTCAATAGCTCAACACCTGGATGGAGATCAGTGATGAGTGGTGCCCCCCAGGTGTCAAAGCTGGGGCTGATAATCCTTCATATCTTCATCACTAACACTCTCAGCAGGTTTGCTAATGACACCAAACTGTGGGGTGCAGTCAACACACTAGATGGCATCCTGTCCCTCTGGAGGGACCTAGGCAGGCTTGAACAGTGGGCCCAGGTGAACCTCATGAGGTTCAACAAACCCAAATGCAAGGTCTTGCATGTGGTTGGATGCAACCCTCACTACCAATACAAGCTGGGGGATGAGATGATTGAGCACAGTCCTGCCAAAAAAGACCTGGGAGTACTGCTGCATGGGAAGCTAGATATAAGCCAGCAATGTGCCTTCACAGCTGAGAAAACCAACTGTATCCTGGGCTGCATCAAAATAAGTTTGTCTAGCAGATTGCAGGAGGGGATCCTCCCACTCTACTATGCACTGGTGAATCCTCACCTGGAGTACTGCTTCCAGATATGGAGTCCTCAGTACAAGACAGATATAGACCTGTTGGAGCACACCCAGAAGAGGGCCACAAAAATGATACATGGAATGGAACACTTCTACAAGGACTGGCTGAGAGAGCTGGGACTGTTCAGCCTAAGAGAAGAGAAGGCCCCAGTGTGAACTGAGAGCGGCCTTTCTGTATCTAAAGGGGAGCTACAGAAAAGAAGGGGACACTCTTTAGCAGGATCTGTGGTGACAGAACAAGGGGAAATAGTTTCAAGCTCAAAGAGGGTAGATTTAGATTAGATATAAGGAAAAAAAATATCTTTCACAGTGAGGGTGGTGAGGCACTGGAACAGGCTGCCCAGAGACATGGTTGATGCCCTATCCCTGGAGACTTCCCAGGCGAGGCTGGATCAGGCCCTGGGCAGTCTGATCTAGCTGTGGTGTCCCTGTTCATTGCAGGGGAGTTGGACTAGATGGCCTTCAGAGGTCTCTTCCAACACTAAGGATTCTATGATTCTAAAACTATTTTCAAACTCTACATCAATCTACATTCCACAGCAGCTTTCACCTTGCAGCTTTTAGTAGCTCACCCCAGATTTACATACCATCAACAAACAAGTTTTCAACAGGGATCCTGCTAAGAAACACTTTTGAAAAGCTGAAACATCTTCCAGCTACAAAGCACTATTGTTGCTCAGGTTTGTTTAAAAATAAGATAGGGATTGAAGTATACAGTTTACAAACATTCCCTGCTTGCAAGATTTAGAGCTTTTCATGCTGAAACAGAGTTATTTTGGAGAAGTAAATGACAAAATAACCTATCCATACTGACAAGAGAATCCCTGCAGAGCACTCCTCTATTTTAATGAAAGAAGGGGCAACACGTGCATTGACACAGATGGTTGTGCTGCCATGTTTCTGTTCAGAACACATCACACCAGACCCTGACCCCAGGAGCATGTGGAAAGCACAGATCCAGGCATGTTTGGGTCCCTCAGCCAAACAAGCAGGCATGCTGACCAGCCTGGGCACTCAACAGACTTTGGAGTGCCGCAGCTGCTTTCGGACCAGGCGCTTAGTGCTAGCCATGCCATCAGACAAACCTGCTGACCCAGGCACTGTTGACAGGGAGGAAAGCATTAGTTCTTATCTACGCTTACACATTGTTCAGAAGGAACACATGTCCTCAGCTGACTCGCATCCCCTCCCTACACAGTTTCACTGACAAGAAGAAATGAAGACAACTTGTGGGGTTGATAGATTCCTATTAAGCAATTCTTAGTCCCAGATACCCTGGTGAGCTACACCTTAGAGTGAACATTAGAAGCTTCCCTTCAGCACAGCAGACTGCAGCCAAAAACGAACTGTTTTGTCATCCAACAGTCTGAAACTGAACCAAAGCCTAAAAATTGATAGCAAATACACACGCTAAAGCTGATGTGTAAATACTTTCTGCTCACAGAGATGTTCAGAATATTGGTTAACCTGTCTGTTTTGGGAAAAACAAATGAACAAAAACAACAAAAGAAAATCCCACACCTCCACACAACCAATACCTGAAAACTGCAAAGAGGTGTTTGTTTGTTTTTTTTTTTAAACCAGTTAAAGCTAAGCACAGTATATGATCTAGAGGGAGCATCACAGCAGATTCTCACCAGCATGTTTCTCCCTCTACAACCAGCTACTTATCTGTTACAAGTCAGTAGAACACTTTGCTGACAAAGAACACAAAACAAACAACCAAGTCAGTTTTAGACGTGAAGGAGAGAGCATCCATGGGAATCTCATGGCTGTTTTACTCCATAAAAATAGCCAAGGAAGAATAGTCCTTAACTCCAGGAAGTAATTTATTAAGTTGACCAATAATCCCACAGAGCAAACATATCAATAAAAGTCAAAGGAAGCACAGAAGTTCGTGATGAGAAACTATTGAAATTCTTTCAAGGGAAGATGCAGATTCAGTAGTTTTTGGGATGCTTGCATGATTATGAGGCCAGACATGGACAGGGAAAAAGAAAAAAACACTGGGAATTTTGAGAACAATAATATATCCTGTTTTTGAGAAGCTAGAGTACAGCTTGGACAATTTGTATGTTACAAATCACAGCAGTAATCCACGTAACAACAAGAACAAAAGAGGCAATAGCTGTGCTTTAAAATTCAGCGTGCCAATTTCTGCATCAGACCACAGCTTGATCCAAATCACACTTCTTAATGGTCGTAAGAAAAAGAATTGCTCTATTTGTTTGCCGAACCACTCCCTGTTTCTGGTGCACAGGATCTCATCCTCTGCCCATTGGTAGATCAGGAGCCCAGACCCCCACAAGGGCACATCCACCTGTACTCATGACTGCTGGGCTCCTAATGTTCAGCTCCTTGAGCTGCTCTCTCCCACTAGACTCTGGAAATCAGTTCAGTGCAGACAGATAGGACATAGACTATTAGAACAGCACAGTTTTTGCTTTTCAAACAATCCAGTTCATGGCATTTGTGAATTTCTGCCCTATAGCATTTCAGCAATGAATTTTTCAGAGAACAGAAGCTGCAAGCTGCAGAGTCTCTGTAACAAAACAGCTGCTTGCCGCAGGTGAGAAGGGACTCACCTGTGTGGAGTGGAAAGCAGAGCAGTCCCCTACTCACAAATGACTATTTTATGCAGATGTATCAGAAATCCTGGAACCATCCACAGTGTTATCTGATTTCCATTACAGATGTTTGATATCTGCCAACTCTCATGGATTTTCAGATGGAAGCAGAAAAGCATACACCCGAAGTGCCTGGCTCAGTACTAGGTGTACTTAAGTCATCAATGCCACACCCCTCAAAAATGAGCTCGATAGTCTTTAAAAGGATAGAAGAGAAATCCCCAAGGAATATTTGCAGGCAACATCTGACGTACTTACTCATGAACCAAGGTATTTTTCATTACTGCAAGTGAATACTAAAAAGTCACATCCATAAAGGAATAACATAAACCCAGCGTTAGGTTAAGCATCTCTTAGCAGACTGCTTTTCACACATTTCAATGTAAAAACATGGCTTCCATCAATGCAGTAGCAAATGTGCAAGAAAAAAAGCTTACTGTAGTTTAGTAAATCTATGCAAGCATGAGACTCCTTTCCCTAGTTGATTTTGTACTTCTAAGAACAGAAGCAGAAGTTAAAGGTTTTGTTAAGTGATTCCCTGATTATCAGCTAGTTAGAATAAATCCACATAAGTCACACCAGTGTAGGCAGAACAAAATTCCTTGGAATAAATCATAACATCACATGAAAGCACTTGCATGAGCTAGAAGGCCCAAATCTAGTGTCTTACTTTGATTTGAAACATTAATAACCTGAGGTAAAAGCATTCAATGCTCTTTAAACGCATGTTTGATGCACATACATGACGGTCCATCACAGAATGCTCACTCCTTTACAGATCAGCAGTAATTCAACTGATACAAAACCACATCTTGAACCAAGTCCAGTACCTGTGAACCAAGAACCCTCACTCCTACTATTCCCAAAGCCATAACGTCCTCTGGACTGCTCCAAAACATAGATTTGTACACACTAATGATTCTGAAACCTGGGACAACTCACATTTTCCTGTGTGCTCTGTTTAACTGCCTCTGTGGTTTTCTTCTCATGCAAAAGCTCTTTCATGCATATTTCTAAGAAACGTGGATAATATGAAAAAGAAGTGAACTGATATATAACCGTTTCTGAATACATCTCCATTTGGCTTAAGTCACAAGCAGAATTGACAAAATCCAAATAAAACAATTAGAGCCTCTCAAACCCCAGTATGTATATCTACTATTTCACTTCTGGGACACACACACACAAACAAATATATTTAGATTTTAACATTCTTGAGCTTTTAGAAACAGTCCAGCTGAAAAGCAGCCCAAAATTAAATGCTTGTTTTTCATCCCGACTGATCTGAGTTTAGCCGCAATTTCCACCACCTCATTGTGCTGGCATGGTCAGGTAGAAGCAAGAAAAGGAAAAGACCACTCATTTTAGCAGTCCTGAATTTACACTGGACTGTTGTTGTACAGCCACTCAACTGTCTTTCACACTCATGCCTAGAAGCAGTTCAAAGGCTCAAAGCAGTCTGCTAACAATAGCTTAAAAGTCACTCTTTCAGATCATTTCTATCTACATACAGTTCTTCATTCTTTCCAGCTCATTTGGGCAAGCTCTGTTTTCAGACATTAAAATAGTTCTGCATTTACTCAGACCAGAGTAAACCTTGGACATAATGCCTTCTGAATTCTTCCAAGTGTGCACTCATAACATAAGGAAGACATGGGAGGGGAAGGATCATATTCATTCCAAACCTTTTTCATTTTCTTCCATCATTCACATAATGATTTGCTTTCTGCAAAGCAAATATTTTCAGCTTGCAAACAATCCAAGCACAGCTCTACATTACTGAGCTACCAAGTCCTGTCTTAGCATGCTTCTAAAGTAGGGAAGAGGATTAAAGCATTAACAAGTTGAGTAAGAGGTCCTTAAACAACAGGTCCAGTCTGGGAAACAACCCAAGAAATATGCCTCAAGTAAGCAGCATTCCACAACTTCTTCCATGCCAAATCCTACATACAGGCACTCACATCACCACATTGCAGCAGCTGGTTGCAGAATACACATTTACTCACAAATATGTGTGCACAAATACAGAGGAGTAATCAGGGGGTGATAGAGATGCAGGGCTTACAATCGGAATACGCTGCTCAGTTTAACACATTTGTTTCCAGAAGCATGAAACCCCTAAAAACCAACTTGGAGCCTCATTTCTGAATTACACAGTATCTCAATATAGCAGCACTGGTTACCTTCACATGTGAAAGATCTCAAAACTGCTGCAATTAGAAATATAAGGAAAGACCCTTTTAAAGACAACTCCTCCATTGTTTGCTCATGTTTGCTCTCCATCCTTCAAGATTCAACTACTTTTGCCTGCCACAGATCTTCTCTTTCATTCTCTTTGCTTTCTCTTCTTGTCTGGGCATCTACTGAATGTCAGCTTCTTTTTTTGAATTATCTATTATTCTCCTTCATGCTTCACAGAGGTACCACATCACCTCAAAACTGCAAGCCAGGCACTGGAATAGTCACTAATGTAGCACTATTGAAGACAAATACATAAGCATTGTATCCACAATAATCCTTAAGTACAGGAGACATACTGAATCAACTGCCATCATTTACGTTTAACTGTAGCACGTTACTCAACTATTTCAGGTTTTTTAAAGCATGACAGGTGTGTTCTTAAGGCATATAAAGAAAGATGAAAGAGACCATCAGTTGCCAGTCTGAGAATGGAAGTCTAAAATCAGATCTAATAGAATCCTTTCAAATCCTGCATTTGAAAGGGGGGAGAGAATGGATTTCAAGTGACAGAGAAGTCACTTGAAGTTGCTTCCTGGGGCTCTGTCCCCTGGGAAGGAAGGGAGAACTTGCCAAAAGCTTCTCTATCAAACCAGACCCAGGCTCTGATTCTCCATCACTCCACTGCACTATTACACACAGAAGTATTTACAATAAGTGGTATTCATTAAGATGGTATGAGACTGAAAACATTCTACAGATTTTCTAAAATTAAAAAAAAAAGGAAAAAAAAAGAAAAAGGAAATACTTCTTGCCAGTAGGCTTTGGCTTCACTTTGAACAGGAAAAGAGAATGATGGAAAGGAAATTCATGTTTTGGAGGAGCTGAACAATAGAAATGACTAATCACCACTAAAGAATGCTTGAAACCCAGCCCCAGACCTTGAAAAGCAGCAGAGGGAAAGGCTAGCCTTGAAGTGAATTTGTGCTTATGTACTGGCGGCAATCCTCTCCCACCTCACAACTTATTCCTTCAATGAAATCATGAGTCAGGGACCAGAGCCGGCAGAACATTTTGTGGTAAGGCATGCTAATAGTTTTATGATAAAGCAGTTTTTCCACCTTTTAGAAGGGTCTGCTATTCAAGATCAAATCTTCCTGTGGAATGTGTGTAAGCACAAAAGGGCTTCATAAGGTTCCTGATTAAACTTCTAGCTAAAGCTTGAGAAACTGGACCATAGCACTTAGATAGTTAAGGAAAACCATACTTAAAAGGCTTGTCTTAAATCTGAGCTCCTGCTTCATCCTGTTCAAACTGGAACTTGTATCTCAAGCGATTACGTCGCCAATAAAGTGAAAGATTTTCACCACAGCAGCTCTCCACGTGTCTCAAGGCAGTTATTTCACACTAAAGAATGCAGAAAGTATTTACACAAACCAGCTTTCCACTCCATTATCAGAAACCCCACAGAAGCCACCAGGAAAGTAAAGAAAGAAATGGAAGTGCAAAGTGAAGCACATGACTTGGGCAGCTATTTTAATAGCCCAAGTTTTCCCTTGCCTACTATATTTCAGTCCTCCGGTATCCCTCTACTTCAGAATAAACAAAACAAACCAAAAAAAGCCAACCACACAAACAAAATAAAACCACTAAAGTTTCATTATTTGGGTTCTTCTAACAAGACTGAAGTATATTTCCAACACCTCTGCCCAAAAGATGGCCTGAAACAATAGAATTCAAGGTGTGAGATATGACCCCTAGACATTTAAGAACCTGAAATAGATACTTGCAAGTTGTTTTAATCTCATGACCAGCACCACATTTTGTTTGTAAATAGTTGGCTGAAAACATTATGCAGTGTACCAGGACTTAATCTGTCAGACAGAGCCTCTGCCAGTACTCTGCTGATTAGAATGAGCATGGACAGCAGCGTTTCAGCTGTCCTAGCAGATTTTTCCTTCAGCTCTAGAAAACTAAAGACAAAACAGCAACAAAAGAAAACACCTAAAACCTGGAAGAAGCCAGAGGGAAGGGCCAAGACTTTATGTTTGTTTTCTAAAGGAGGCTGAGGTTCCAATGTATTTCCAAGTTGCACACTGTGCCCACATAATTCACAAGCCAGCATGTACAGCCACATGTTGTAACTCCATCACAAACAAGCAGCTGACAGGCAGTTTGCTGACACTGCTCATCAGAAGCAGAGGGGACAACAGTAGAAAAAGTTTTCTCTAAGATAAATCCTGGAATAGTGCCATGAATAAAGCTGGTTGTATTCAGAAGAACCTGCACTATTAGAAGAAGGCTGATATTCCAAAACTTCTGTCACTTTTGCCCCCAGATATTAACACAGAATCACAAAATACCAGAATTACAGAATGATTTGCAAGAGTTACAAAAATTCCCTGGATTTAGAGTGAGCACCAAAAAGGCTTTTCTGAATACCAACTTAGAGATAGACCTAAGATTGACTCTTTCCACTACCAAAGCAGCACATTCTGTGCTAGCACATGTAATACCACCAGGACAATTATTCAGACACCAAGCCAGCAGCACGCCCCTGCTGCTAAGGGTGATGGTGTCCTGGGCCTCACTGGAGAAGAGTTGTCAGCAGGTCAAGGAAGGTGAACCTTCTCCTCTGCTCAGCACTGGCGAGACCAAAGTGATCTGCTACGACCAAGTCTGGGCTGCCCGCTGCAAGAGGGACATGGACACATGAGAGAGAGCCCAGTGAAGGGCCACCTAGATGACAAAAAGACTGGAGTATCTCTCCAATGAAGGAAAAATAAGAGAGTTGGGACTGATTCCTCTGGAGAAGGCTTGGAGGGGATCTCATTAGTGTACAGAAATCCCTAAAGAGAGGATGCAAAGAGGTCAAAGCCAGGCTCTTTTCAGGGGTGCCCAGTGACAAGAAATGAAGCAATATACACAAACTGGAACACAGCAGGAGCCTTTACCCACAGAGATCTTCAAAAGCTTCTGGGACATGGTCCTAGACAGCCTGCTCTGAGTGGTCCTGCTCAAGCTGGGGGTGGGGGGAAACCAGAGGTCCCCTCCAACCTCAGTCACTCTGAGAAACAGCCTCTCTGGAAGGAGAAACAAAAGAACAGGCCTGAAGAGAGGAGATAGCGTATGCTGCAGTACAACCTCTATGTTTACTTTGTTGCAAGGAGAATATCAGTACCAATGCAAGCAGCTATACAAAGTATAAAGTTTCAGAAGTTAGTCACTACCTGGGAATCCCAGCATGCCTGAGAGCCAATGTCCTTCTTCCTGACCCCAGCTATATCCTCTTCTGCTTGTTTTCCGTAAGACCTGCACTCTCATGACCTATATGGCGTTAACACAATCTGCAGACTCAGAAGTACCTAGCACAACCAGTGAAAGCTGCTGGGGAATGAATACTGCCTCTGGCAAAGGTGTGAACTGCTTCTTCCATTCATCTTCATACATGAAGGCTTGCATCCTCCAAACATGGCAAAACTGGTCTGCTTAGATAATTCCCTCAGGGACCATCTTTTAATCATCTGTATGGTTATGTGGAATTTAATCTAGATAGCCTTTATGCAAAATTATCTTCACATCTTAGTTTATATTGGTTTCTCCATACACACAAGCTTTCTATGTCAGCATCAGTCATTTCCCAAGTTACATTCATACACACGGAAGAGCTAAAATGTAGTTCTGTAAGGCTATATAGCACATCTGTCACAAAACATCTTGGGCAAAACTCTGAATTCACCATTTCCATGTTTATGTTCCCTGCGGATTAAATGCATTCTCAAACGAAAGCAGTTTGCAAGTCACGAGACGTTTAATGGGTCACTTCTGCAAAGTATTTAATCTGTTAAAACAGAAACACGTGGTCCTTTCTGCACCATGCTCTAGACTTTATTCATTGAGATTAAGGATACTTGTGGGGGCAGCGCAAAGAAAGGATGGGAAGAGGCAGGCAATTTTTGAAACATACTGATGGAGTAATTATCGTAAAATATACCCGTCAGTCAAATGACATTCGGGTTGACTCAATACTACGCAAGAAGTTAAATTAAGCGAGTGTTCTTGAATCAGCTAGAGGGTACTTAGAACAGCAAATACGCCTAGGGGTATAGAAATTACAAGTAATCGTTTCAGTAGTTCTGGCCAACCTATCTAGCAAGTTTGAAGATTGTTTAATAAAAAACAAACGTGTATAAGGATATCTAATATGGAAGTATGTTCTTAAAGGAACTTAAGTATGCAGTAAAACTAGCAGTTTTGCTAACTTTCCATTCCAAATGTATAATTAAAATTAGTCATGCTTTTATTACACGGTTAAAAATGAACTAATTCCAGCTCATTTTCAGTGCTATTTCATATGCTTCTGTTATGCTTTAGAATAGCTTAGCAGAGCAATCAAGGCCTCTTCATCCAAGAGCACCAGAAATTGAAGAAGTGTAAAAACAGAGGCAAGAAAAGTCATCACAAGAAATGTCATCACAAGAAATGCCTTCACAGAGTAACCAAACCCCTGCACCAGAGCTTTTCCCAAGGCTTTCCCATACCCCGGAAAGACAGAGCTCTGCAAAGCCTGGCCCTGGCTTCTGTATCAGCCAATGTGCTTCTGGAGAGCTCTTGTCTTATTTGGAGGTGGCTCCGGGTCTTCGCTCAAACACAGAATGGTCCCTACTCAGAGCTCACAGTTTCTTTATGCCAAGAGGTTTGGCTTTCAGCCAGTTCTGTGCTCTTGACACCTCAACAAACCAACCTAACAGCTCTCCTGGAAAGTCAACAGAGGCTGGAGGTGTTCGAAGCCTCTCAAGGTCACCCTTCAGAAGTACTCAGCCATGTCTGGAGAAGCTGACCTAAGAATTATTCTTTACCATGAACACAACTACACAAATGTATAATAAATGCAGGAAAGGCATTTACAGACACCATAATAATGCCACAGTCTGAGCCTTAGAACTGCACAAAGACCTGCACAGTTACTGCGGTGAGATGACTGAGCACTTTCCTCAGCAGTTAGAAGGGTGAAGAAAAGAACTTAAGAATTAATAACAGATTTCATCAGTAAGTGCCAGCTTAACAAAAACAACGGTCATTAGTGATAGAATCCATAGAAACTTCTCCATCAGGTGTCACAGAGCTCACTTACGCTGAGTGTTCTTACATCATTCTTATGTAATACTAATATCAAATTAATAGGCAAGTATTCTTACCTGCTGTAATTACAGCTTAGAGTTTTTCTCATCAATTACATGTTGGTACCCTGAACTAAGCCAAAGCATCCCATTCAAGACTCAAAATAATAATAATAATAAAGCTTATAACTGTAACCAGTAGGGGTCATTTCAGTGTAAAAAATTGCAGTGAAAGAGAAGGCTAGAGACAGGAAGGAGAGTAAATACATCAGTTTCTATTCACACAGTTCTGTAAGTCACCTCCATTTCCCACTCCCTGAACTAGAGTAGGTAGCATAGGGCTTTCACTCCCAATAGACAGTATTAAAAGACAGTCTTTATTCTGTTAGCAGGTAAATGAAAACCATCGCTCAGTGCTATTGATTCATCAGCTATACAAGCCCAGCCCATTTCATGAGTGTTGGTAAACTGCCCAACAGTTTCAGTCACACCAATTAAAAACACAGAGCTAATCAACTTTATTTCAAAGACCAGAGGCAGCACATTAAGTCCTGGTTTTGGGGTTTTTTTTTCCCTTGCTGCCGCCACCCATACACAATATACACTGTAAGAAACAACAAATTTGCTTTTGTTGCTTAGAATGAGGCAGTTTCCTGACAATTCCCTAATAGGTATTCCAGTACTATTTATTAGGCTGACAGTTCAGCTCAGTTGCTTTTCATTTACGAGAATGAAAATTAAATAGATAGCTTATCTCCCCAACTATTCCTATAGGGACAGCTGGAACTAGTTTCTAACCGCAACACTAATTGAAACGCAATCTTGCCAACAAATGCTTCATACTATTTTCAACAGTAGATGGGACATGTTACGAGTTGAACTACAGCAACGTACAGATTGCATCACTTCAGAGGAATGAAATACTCCTAAACTGCCAGAGACATCCATACTCCAATACAGTAAGGGAGCTAGAACATTGAAACATTTAAAGACTGGAGGCTTTCAGATCTTTTAACCAAGAGGGCAGAAGTTCAAGCCAAGCATTTACTTAAGAACACGCAAAACCAAAAATCCATTCAAAGCTAGGTAGGTCTTTTGAAGTCCTTTTCTATTTAAAAACAACTTTTCCAATGCATGCTAAAGAAAAAAAAAAAAGGGAGAGTGGCTACAGCAACATACGTATTAACCCCACGGGCTCAATGAAGGTATTCAAAGTAGTTCAGAAGCATTTTTAATTCTTTAACAGGGCTTTTTAACCCTGCAGCTGCTCCTATGCAAGTAACAACAGATAGGACACCCTGGCTTGCTGCGGTCTACAATTTACCTCTAAGCGAGATGAATGGAGCTGCAAGTAAAAACCTGCGCCAGGAGCGAGGTCAGTTGCCCACCAAAAAAGGTTGGTTTTAGTTCTCACAAAACAGTGTATCATTTTAAAGGCCAGGTTTTGGACACTTCGTCTGCAACGGCTTTCTGGACTTTCTACTGCCCTCTACCCGTTGAGAGCAGCAAGCCCCGTTCTTATTTTCCAGAATTGTCGAAGCTCACACTCGAAGTCTCACATACATTTCTACATATTCCAAACTACTGCTTATTTGTAAGCTCTGTACAGCGCCATGTTTTCCCTCTGCCTGGGGGAAAAGCAAGCTGGAGGGACAAAGCAAGACAAGAGAGATTGAAACGCTTCTCTTTAGCCTTGCGTGGAAATTATATATGAAAGAACTCTTAAGAGACCCTGATAGATTCAACATTTGAAGAGCAGCGAGCAGATTTCTCGTGCTTCACACTACTTCATCACTTGATAAGCAGCAGGCATACAGCTGGAGCGGCTGCGAGTCGTCCTGCCATGGGGCTCGCTCCCGATGTGCAAAACACAGACATGCCTTATCGTACAGCGAGCGTGTGTGGGCAGACAGGCAGGCAGATATTAAGTGACAGGAACAGGAAGGAAAACTTTACAACAGATGATCAGCCTTTGTGTTTCCTTAAGAAGAAGGAATCCGGAACAGACATCATGCGTGCAGTGCTGACCTCCCCTGATCTCAGGCTGGCAAGCTGTCCCCAGGTCCTCTCTTATCAAGGAATTCTAGCGGGGTACCAACAGCTGCCTGGCTTGACATAAACTATTAACAAGCCAGCGAGCTACTCCGCAGAGAACGAAATCGGAAGAGCCTGACGCTACCGCAAGCTACCAAAACTAAGGGTGAAACTTTCAAATACTCTCCCTCCTAAGCGGAACGGCTCGGAAGACGCTCTCGCAGTAACCCGGGGCGGGTAGAACACGGCAAAACACAACAGCACGCGAAACGACGCGGGCAGCTCCGCACACCGCCCCGCTGCAGCGCTCCGATCCCGCTGCGTTACCGCGCCTGGGAAACGCGCTGGGGGCACCGGCGGAGGGGGCAGGGAGCGGCCGAGGCATCCTCTCGCCGCGGGGCTGGGGGTGCCCGTCCCGTCCCGTCCCGAGCCGGCGGGACGACTTGGCGCTGCCGCACGGCGGAGCGGAGCGGGGCTCCGCACCTGGGACGGGGGCTGAAGGGAGGGAGGGAAGGAAGAAGGGAAGGAAAGGAAAGGAGGGAGAGAACGCGGCGCTCGGAGGGCAGGGTCCGGCCGCCCCTCACCTTCACAGACGCCCACTTCGTACTCGGTGATGGAGTCGCCGTTGAGCGGCGGGCGGATGACACAGCGCAGCCCCCGGTCGCAGGCGCCGTGCAGCCCGTAGACGCCCCCGCAGCTCTCGTTGCGCTGCCGGGCGCACATGAAGCAGCAGCCGCAGATGCCCAGCACGATGCTGCCGGGGCAGCTCTTGGGCTCCTCGCACTTGGACTCGTCGCAGGGCAGGCAGACGAGCGCCCGCGTCCCCGGCTGGCCCAGCAGCAGCGCCAGCAGCAGCAGCCACCCCGCCGCCGCCAGGTGCCAGCCGCCGCCACCTCCGCCGCCGTCTCCGCCCGGCCGCCTCCTCCCCGCCGAGACCGCTGCCAGGTACATCCCGGCCGCCGCCGCCCGGCCCGCGCCGGGGGGAGCCGCGCCGGAGCCCCCGAGCGCGCCGCGAAAAGCCGCCGAGCGGCGGCTCCTTCCCGCCGCCCCCGCCTCCGGCCCCCCGAGGAAAGTTTCCTCTCTCGGCGGCGGCCGCTCCAGCCAAACTTCTGCTCCGGGCGGCGGCTCCGCCCGCTGTCCCCTGCGGGAAGCGGCGTCCGTCGGTCCGTGCGTTCCTCGCCCGCCGGCTGCCGGCCCCGTCCACGCCGGAGGAGCGGCGATCGCGCGCGAGCGGCTGCGAGCCCCTGGGTGCGGCGGCGGCGGCGGCGGCGGCGCCTCTGCCCCGCTCGCTGCCCGAGTCCCGACTCGCCTCCTGCCTGCGGCTCGCCCCGCTCCGAGTGCGTCCTCCGCCCTTCCCCCATTGGGCGGCAATCGTCCTCGCCCCGCCCCGCCTGCCCTCTCGCGCCTCCTCATTGGCTGCCGCCTCGGCCGGCTCCGCCCGCCCCTCCCGCCGCCCCAGATGCCGGGGCCGGGGATAGACGCAGCAGAAGCGAGGAGCGGCCTGGGCCCCACAGCGGCGGCGGCCGCCGCCTCCCCCTCGCCCCTCCCCTCCCCCGCCTGGAGCTCCGGGCTCGGAGCGGAGCGAGGAGGGTGCGCCAGTGTCCAGGCGCGGGCCGGCGGAGGCCGGGGGGGATGCGCGCTTCCGAGGGACGCCGGGGCACAGTGGGCGCGGGCCCCGCGGAGGGCGCAGCCACGGTGGGGGAGCCGCGAAGGGGACGTGGGGCCGGGAGTGCCGCTTCCTTTTCCTCCGCCCGTCCCCCGAGGGAGCGGAGCGCCGGGACGGGGAGCGCCTCCTCACCCGCTCGGCCCCTGCGCGGCGGAGGGCGAGCGCCTCCCGTCCCGTCCCGTCCCGTCCCCGGAGTCCGGCCCGCTCCGTCAGCGCCGCACTCGCGGGCGGCGGGAGCGGCTCTAACTGCTGTAACGGCCGTTCCTCGCGGCTCGGGCCGCCCGCCGGTAAACAAGCGCGCGGACGCACCGGCTCAGTTCGCTTCGCGGCTCGGGCCCTGAGCCGCGCTCGCGGGGGCGCGGGGAAGGAAGGCAGCGGCCGCTGCGAGAGCTGCATTTGCGGCGGCGCTGCCGCGTTGGGCCCGACGGAGGGTCCGGAGCCCGGCGCTGCCCGCCCGCGATGAGGCGGCTCGGCCCCGAAGGGCCGGCAGGAGGCAGCGCGACCAGCGCTCTGCTGCGCTGCGGGCCGAGGCGGAGGAGCGTCCCGAGGGACTGCAGAACGAGCGGTGGTGCCTATAGGTGAACAGATCGGCTTGCAGAGCCTCGGGAGCTGCCTTCCCCAAAATCAGGCTCTCAGCAGCGCCCGAGGAGAAGGGCCATCTCCTCTGCTTTACTTTTATTCACTGGGGTGTCGAGAAGGCTGTGGGATTAACTTATTCCACTATCAGAATGTGTGTATGGTGATGTTGAGATTTAGAGAATGAAGTAATTTACTCAGCAGGTGGGATTATGTCAGCTATACAATGCTGAGCCTGGAAAGTCTTCAGTTGTGCACACTGGTGCCAATGATGGAGAGAGGAGAGGAGAGGGTCTGGAAACTTAATATAGGTTATTAAGAAGGGTGCCAAGGTATGGATGGTTTCTCTAGTTCCAAACACTTGTCCACTTTCTCAGAAGAGCCAGTTCTGATGTCAGCTGGAGACCTGCTTTGGGAGGGCAACATAACAGACAGGCTAACAGAAGGAGCGCTAACATGAAGCTCTGTCAGCAGTGATGTGTCTTTTTGCTGTGTAAAGAGCACTGTGATTGACTGACGTGTCTTCTAGTCCACTTGTATCAAGGTTCCCTGCTACCAGCATAGGCCCATTACTGATGGAAACCATAGCGCAGCGTGATGCTGGAAAATAAAGCATTTCCTATGTTTGCCTTCTGTATTAAAAATAATGATGTTTTCCTTGTATCAGAGTAGCTGTCTGTACCCTGATCAATTCAGAATTTAAACTAAGTAGTAAAAGTTTATTTTTCCAGAGCTACAAATGTTTTAATTAGCCCCAGTAGTTTGCAAGGCACTTGTCTTGGTCTGTGCTTTTTAGTACATCATTACTGTGATGAAACACTATCAATGCAGCATACATTACATGGATTAGGGCCATTTAGCTGACATACCTCAAAAAGTAATGGACAATGAGAAGCAGCCATCTACTGGGCAGCAGTATTTGAACTGTGTTATATGTCTGAACAGATTTGGGAAGTAAATGATAAGCTGATCTCATAAAGGTACTGCGTTTTGGTATAAACAACACGTGCATTTGACAACAAACAAAGCGTGGTAAGTCGCTGTGTTCTGGAAAGTATTTAGTCAGGAGAGCTCTGAAGGTCGTATTACACAAGCGCTGGGACTGAATGTTGTGGCAGACTGGCAGTGTTGTATCAATGGCTGTATCAGTGCACTGAGCAAGAAGATTTGTAAAATGCTCAGAAGTTTTCACTGTTCCCTCAAAAATCCCTTCCTCAGCCTCAGCCCACTGGCGTCAGTCTCTCAAAGCACCTGCAGGGGTCAGAATACTTTTAATTCACCAGAAGTTTCCACCAAAAAAAAAAAAATCCACCCAAACAACACTGTGATTTGGATGAGAACAGTTTGTAAAAACACAGTGTTTCCTGTGATCTGGAAACGCTGCCTTTTGGTCATGTCTTTTACTGATGAGGCGTATGATGGGGTGTTACCTTCTGTGTGTAGCTTTGCCAAGATGGGTTTAGAACGAGGCACGCAGTTCTCGTGGATGTATTTTTAAAACGCTATTCACAAATCTGAGATGGTGCAGACAGGAATTTTAAAAGCAGTTTCAGTGTGAGAAACGATGCTGCACAATACAATATGTGATGAAAGACTTAAATGATGCAAAAGATGCAAAGTGATCTAATTACAGTGTATTACAGACTTCAAGTTGAAAACGGAGCTGGTCTGTGCAACATACGTAGGTATTTTTGCAGGACTGGTGAACACAGCCAGCATGGAAATCCCAGACGTTGGATTGCATGCACAGGAGGCTCAATATTTCCCAGACATGCCAGCCCTATGAGTCTTGTGCTGCGCTGATGTGCGGTGTACTCAAGGCACAAAGAATTCACTGGACCTAATGTGTCTTTGCATGTGTGGGAACAAAGAAGCATTAGAAGCAATACAAAAACAGATGAAGAGGAAAGCTAGAGACAGCTTAGATAAGAATGTTGTAGGGCCCCGAGAAAAAGAGAGCAAATTTTTGAGCCGAGTGCCAACAGAGAGACGCTTCAGCTGTGAGCAGGATTAGCACCCTGCGTCACAGGCTGCTTACCCAGTAATAGCTTCATGGGAGGAAGCAAAACACAGAAATATTTATGCAACAAGGACCAGAATTTAGGGTTCCCATACACTCACACCTTGCCTTTTACATGTGAGCCATAAACAACTCCCTGCTTGTATTTCCCTTTTCTGGCCCCACTAAATACTTCATTGCACTGTGGCATAGGTTCAACAGGAAAAGTACGGAGGGCTCTTGCCCCAAATCTGAGGAGACTCCATAGGGGCAATGGCAATCCTTGGTAATCAGCAAATCCAGTATTGGATGACTTTGCAGGGCAAGTGAATTTCCCTGCTTTCTCCAGCAAGAAGAAATGATGGACCCTTAAAGAAAACTCACTTGATTTACCGCCTCTTGATTTACTAAGGAGTCTACTGATCCAAATTGCTTTGCAGCAAATAGATGAGGTACTGAAGTGAAATCCAGCTTTTAATTTTCCCTAGAAACAGTTTAGTAAATACCACAAAGTACAGCTGTGAGAGGAAGAGAAACATTTTGATAAACCGGCTGTAGCAGCTGAATCTTCCTGGGCTTACTTTTCTGTAATGCTAGCATTACAACCACTTCTAGGCTGGATGAAGTTGAAGAACTAATAGGAGTGGAGTTACAGCTTGGTCAGTGTGCAACACTGGGCAGTGCTAATGAGAAACAATTATCCCATCCACTAATTCCTCAGCTCTGTACTATTGCTCCTCTTTTACTCTTGTACTCCTCTGTACTATTTGCTCCTCTACAGCTGAATATCTCTGTGTGAAAAATAGGTGCTCAGCATAAATGTCCTGATAAGTATGATATTCCCAATAGTGACAGCTGAAATACAGAGTTCGTTTTATCACACAGGTATAGATAATATCCATAGTATGAATAATGATTTTTTTCTTTTTTTTTTTTATCAAAAAGTAAAACATCAAATTGTCTTCATTACAATTCCAATGTTTGCTTTTACTGTGTTGATATATACTGATAACTCCTTGTGAATCTCCTCTGAGTTCTGGAACAATGGTGATTGTAATATTCAAGTTGTACTCTTTTTCTATGCAAATGTTTTGTTTCTTTTCTGTACTTCTTTGTATCTCCGATGTACATTAAATTCCTTCTCTATTCTTTAGTGGGCTAAGATCATTCGTGTCTCCTTTGTAGAAGTCTCTAGACATAAACTTTTCCATAAATAGGTTGTACACATGAGCAATCTCTGCTCCCAGAAAAAAATGATCAAGATGAAACCTGTCCCTATTACAAGCAGTGCTGAATCAGTCTAAAACACATGAGAATAATTTCTCACTTCTTCACAGAAGTATCATAGACTTATTGCAGTAGGAGCTGCAAGGTGTTTCAATGGAAATAAATGGAAAATTGTGTGAAGCTGGAAAACTGCATATGAGAATTCATTTTAATGAAAACAATCTTTTTTAAAGAATTGTTTAGAACCATTTCCTAATATATATATATGCACATATATACATGTACATATATGTATACACATATATATACACATATATATATATATACATCCACCCTATCAGGTAGTCTCTGTTTTCTTCAATCCTATAAACCTTTCCTCTCAGTTGAATTCCTAGCTTGGAATAACACAGTAGTTTAACATTTAGGTCCAGAAGTGTTTGCAGCTTTCTCCTAATGCACCTTGGGCTGCTTGTATGGAACATACGAGTGAAAGGACCTGCTTTTTCAGTAGAGTCAGAGCAACCGCATAAGCAATCTTAAAATAAAATTGCATTACTAATTTACTTCTGCATGCTTTTAAACAGATAGAAGCTATAAATTAATAAAAATGATTAATAAATAACCGATACATTAATATGACCGGCCATTTACACATGCAGCTCTTCACATTTCACTCGGGTTACTGAAAGCATCACACATTCAAGCTAAGGGTTTTTTGTTTGGTTGGTTGGTTGGTTTTTGTATGTAGGCACTTTACAGTATTTATCTTAGAAATTACAAGGTTAAACAACTGGGGAGTCAATATCTGTTTAAGGCTATCTACCAGGAGGCTATCAGGAGAAAAAACTGCTGTGTATAGAAATCCAATTTTGTATTTAAATTGATCATCCTCAAGGTCATGTGGATTTTAGCTTCTTTAGCATGAAGAAAATCTTTTTAACAAGAAAATACAGTTAGTAAAGATGGAAAATTTGCTGTCAGTTTACAAAAGAAAAGTAGAAGTATTTGAAATGAGTATGTCAATCTAGCAAATATATGCATTTTTATTACAGAAAATCTGGCCACCAGAAAAGTAGGTGGATTAGATCAGCATCTACATTCATTTTCATAGTGCTGCATACTGACAAGATTTTAAATGTTAAAATATAAAACTGAAAATGCTGTGTTTATTTCACTGCAATCTTCTGTGTATCAATAACTACAGTACTAAGCAGATAAAATCAAGTAGGATGAGGGACGCAGTAGATGTGATCTAAAAGCACAGTAACTAATTCCCCAGCTCAGTAAGTCCAAATAAAGTTATCTTCACAGAGTGCAAGGCAAGGAACTTCTTTTTCTCAAACATGGTTTTGAACTCTTGAAGGAAAAGCATGAGAAGGTAAAGTTAGCAGGACTAAGCTGCTGGGTAGCTGCTTATCAAGCCAAGTCAGGCCTCTGTTGCAATACTCTTTATTTCTGCTTAAATTCATCGTAACTTGACTGAGCTTCAAACTCTTAAAAATTTGACTGAGCCTCAGTAACCAATTCTTATAAGGACAAAAAGGCTTATCCTTTGTTTTGCGTGAATCAAATACTAAAAGGAAAAATGTCCAATAATGAGTGAAGAGCAGCCTTAAGCAGAGGCTACATAAATTGATTTTTAAGGGATAATTTTAAAATGATATTTAATAACAAAATTAATGGAAGTCTCACTTTTCTTTTTCTAAGAGCATTATTATAGTGCTCTTAGAAAATGCCTTAAAATATCTATAAAATGTCTAAAAATATATGCTTTTGTGCTAGAGAAATGTTACTTCATCAGTACATTCATACATGTGGGCCTATTTGGCTGTTGCTTATCAAGGGTAACATGGAAAATGGAAATAAAAAAAATCACAAAACCCACCACCAACACAACCCCCAAACCCACAGGCAGTATTTAAGTGGGAACACACAACGAGAACATACAGAAAAGAGAGGAGGTTGTCAATACTGTTGGCTGTAGAAGTGGAGATGCCTGAGCTAGCCTGACCTGATGGTTGTGCCCCTTACAGATGTCTCTGCTCTTGCAATATGGTTAATCCATAACCCAGACAAGGTATCAGCTGTTAATTGGGAGGCACTGCATGGCAAGGGGGCTATATAAAGCTCCGTGAGTTTCCTGACAGTATTTGCTATAAATTTCTGGGCAGTGTTTCATATTCTGGCTGTGTTCTGACTGTCTGAACTCATGGAAGCCAGGGTAAGACGATCTCAACCTGGCCCTTAAGCAAGTAGCAGATCACGACTATTTTTGATGTCTTTATTAAAGCTGGATAGACCTTTCATTCCAAGAAATCATAGCATATTTCCAGTGTTTTTTCTAACACTTTCTAGATTTTAATGCTGATAAATATAACTGGCCATAAAACAACCAATCTCTACTGATTTGCTTCCATTCATGTCTCTAATCACCTTCTCAGTTTCTTCTGATGATGTGGCTTAGCAAAAATGTTTAGGACAAAGTCAAATGCTCTTCTGGATATTACAATTTCATGTATATCAAATTTAGAAGTTTGGTTTCTGATATATACCAAGTATGTAGAGGAAATCAGATTCGGGTGGTTCGTCCATCCTTGTAAACTAACGTTGCTTTTGAGAATAAAGCAGAGAGTTTTTCCCAATGTGAAACAGCATTTCTATAAATTGTATGAGCTTCTTAATTTCTCTTCATGGATAGAAAATAATGAGTCTAACTGTTCAGCTTTTGGTTAGAACTACACACAGCTTGGATACCATTTGCAAAGCCCATATGTCTAAAGCTACTGCAGTATGTTTACAGAAAAAGATCAGTACAAATCAGCATTTATACTTGTTGTTTCAATGTGTTAATTTTTAAAACTTCATTGGGCAAAAATAGATTACAGATATTCTTTTTCAGGACTAACTAAGCCCTATTCCTTCACTGCTTCTTTTCCGTTACAATTTCCCTGTCTGTGCTGTGATAATAGTTGGTCTTCCATAGCTGATTTCAGTATATTGAAAGAACTATTCAATAGCATCTGACATTTTTCTTCAAATTATTAGAAATATGGTCGTTTGTCTTCTAAATTGCTAACTAGACAGAGAGACTTTGCCAGTTTGGAGTTCATGTAGGCTTCAACAAATGTTAACATGTTGTTAACAACTCTGCCTATACCAGAAGACGTTCAACATCTTGCAAGATCACATGCCTTTTCTTTCAGGATGCAAGAAGACCTATTCAGTAGATTTCCTGTTCTGACTTGACTAAAATAAGCAAATGGATGTTGGTTTAAGTCCAGTGTTTTGATCAGCATTTATCTTTTAAAGTATGAATTTGGAATGATAATTTCAGGGAGCAGGTGGGGTTATGTAAAGAAGCAGGAAGGTAAGATGACTCGTGTTTGAAAAAGGTAGCAGTACACCTAGGAAGAGAACACAGCATCTCCTGCCTCTCAATACATTTCTGCTTAACAAACTTAGTATTTCATATAACGACAGGAAAATAGTGGTACAAAGAAGCAAGGCCTGAACAGCAGAGAAGCCTCAGCAGTAAGAAAGGCGGGAAGGAAGCTGCTTTGATTAGTATGGCTCAGTAGAGAGGAACTGGGGAGAAAGATGTAGGTATGCGGAATAGCCTCCTACCATTGGTAGGAACCTTCAAGATACTAGCAGTTTCCTAGACATTTTAAGCCTTTTCACTTCCTAGCAATAAAACACATGACTTTATCAGTATTGTTCTCCCAGTCCTTCACTCTTAGTATAAAAGTGCTTATCAACTCTCACAAGCCAATCTTTGATTACTACCAAAAACACTGCTATTGGGCTCCTTGTTGATTTATGGCAGTAAACCTTTTTGAGTTTTAGTAAGGAGAAATTCTTTCTTATAAAGAGAAAGAGTCACTGCTGTACTTTGTCTGGTTACCACTTTGCAGCAATGCAGACTAGCAGTAAAAAGTTATTTTTCATTAGCCAGTTAATCTGGCTCTAGAGGCAATTTTTTATTGCTAGATTTGCAAACAGCAATCAGATAACTCATGGGAAGATGATACAGACCATGTACAGCCTTTTCACAGTCTATCTCAGCTAGAACCTATAATGGGAAAGTGCAGCACTGTCATCATCCTGACTTGAGTCTTATAAATGCTTTTCCATGCATTCAGCTAGATCTCTTGATGAGATTGAGATTAGACTGCTGCTCCAGTCATGTTGTCCTCCTATTCCTACATGTAGTATGTTTTAGTAAAACTACTGTTGTCTTTAATATTTCCTAGCAAACATTGTCTGAAGAAAATGAGCAGGTGAGCAGGAAGAGGACAGTGATTCACAGTCCCTCTGACAGACTTGAAAGAGACTGAAAACTACTAAGGGCGAGATGTAACCAAAGTCAAGTCCTTCCTACACCTTCTGAATAAGTTTTTATATCCTGCATCAAGCAAGAACAAAAGCACCTTAAGCCACTTTCCTTTCTTTAGTCATCCAATATAGGCTTCAGTAGATCAAGCTGCCAGTGAAATATGTTATTAATGTTTTCCTGTCTCTTAATTTAGAGCATTTTCTTTTTCTTTTATACAATAAAGCATGTTCTTTGATTAAGCTGAAGTCATAAAATTGTAATCATATCAGTTTTAAAATTAATATGGTGTTTTGTAGAAAACCAGTCAGAATAAATATAAAAAATTAACAAGTTTATTTCTTGAATTTCTTTGTCTTCATTCTCAATACACTGATTCTGAGACAATTAAATGTTTGTGTTGTTTTTATTTTTAAAATAACAGGATGCATTTTCAGTTCTGCAACTGAAGCTAAAAAAAAATGACAGTGACACAGTATTTCAAGTCCAGTTGGTTGTTAAAAAATTTTCAATAATATTCATGATAATTTCAATTTGTTGTGAGAAAGGAAGGCCTCCATAGTCAAAGCCATGTTTACTCAGTTATTTTTGAATCAGGAAATACCTCATCTGGAAAATCTAAAGAGATAGAATTAAGAATTTAAGAAAAATAAAGGTATGTTAATTCCCTTTTTACTTTCATCCTATCAGCAGTGCTATTAATAGAATCCATGCTTCTATAATAAAGAACTGTGGTACTTCATAACATTTATACTTTCGTTGACCACAGAAATTGAAAAGAAATAGAAACCCCACCTTTAAGCTTCCACTTATTTAGCTTCCATTTAGGTAACTTTGGTAGTAGTCAGGTATGCTTCTAATGTACTGTGTCAACTGACCAACACATCTGCCTTCCATACACTGGCAAAGACATTTTCCCCTTAGTTCTGCAGAGATTTTCTGTTTTAGCTGAAACTGTTGCAACTGTCATTATGGCCAGTGACCTACAGAGCTGGCAGCCTGAATCGTTATAGCTTCTGCAGAAAAGCCAGCACCTCTGGGCAAGAGCTACCACAAACTGGAATTTCTATGAGATGAAGGCAGTGGCCGATGCACAGACATAGAGCTCAGTGGGAAGGAAAATGAGTGACATGTAAATGAAAAGTTTATCTGATGGCTCTATGGTTTGACAGTGATGGGTAACCCTGGCTCAAGGGTGATCAGCCTTAATGTATGTTCTTAGCATTTGGACTGAGCAATGATCTCAAGATCTGCAGCAGTGCTTAATCACTTGTCTTTCTGATATTAACTTAAATCCCCACTACACACAGGCATGTGACAAAAATGGTTGCTGTAATGTTTTGCTCTTTGCAGAAGAGTTATGAAACTCTTTGATTTGATAGAAAATTCTCTAGTGAGTTGTTAATAGTTATCATTAGCAAATATATCATTAGTCCTTTCCTAATTCTACCTAATCAGCAAGAGAGAGTTTTCAGCAGCTCTTCTTTATTGGAGGTTTTGGTTTTGTCATAAAAGGAAATGAGGTACCTGGGAATTTTAGATAGCAGCTAGAAGTAGTGAAAGCTGGTATTTTTCCTCTTACTGTAGGAAATAATGCCTTCAAGTTTCTAGGGTATTAGGAAAGTCTTCTTGTTTTGTTTTGCTTTTCTTTGTATTAATGGATAAGCCAGGGCAGATTTGTCACTGATATCTCTGGGTTCAGTAGAGATCTCTGGCTGAGTAGAGAAATATACAACAAAGAGAAAATGTGTTACTGCAGGAGAGAATTCAAAGTAATTTATTTATTTTTTCCCTCTTTTTACAAAGTAGGCAAAAAAAAAAAAAAGTGAAAATTATCAAAAGGAATACTCCTTGGACATTTAGTGCTCCTTCTGTATCAATTAATTTTTCCACATTGCCATGAATAATTCATGTAGACAGTTTATACTCCACACTTTGTCTTTTTGCTACTTCAACGCCATTTTTAATAAGTGAGATTTAAACCTTAAGTGCAACAAAAAAGGGTCTTGGTTTAACTATGGATTTGTAATGAACATATTTTTAATAGAAAAATCCACATTTGTCTTGCTCAGAGGCATTGTACACCTTCATTGTACATCTAATTGATCTCAATTTTTATACTTATTACTAATTCAACCAGACTGTAGACATGACACTATTGATAACATTTGTAGAATGAATAGGACACAAAACTGTTTACCTAAGAAGAGACATCATTTAGATTACCAGGATATCTGCAATTCTTAGATGCAGATTAAGCTTTAGATACTAATAACATTTCCTGTACTAAAAGCAATTGATCCTGAAATTGTTGTTATTAAGAGATACTTGTTGCTCAGAATTCTTTTTGACTTTGCATGGGGCTGAAGAGACTGCAGGATCCTTCTTTCCCTTGCTATGCCACAGATGTGGCTGGCTGGCTGTCCACCTGATCTACTGAGTCTCATTGGTGGAAAGAGCAGAGCTCTGGTCAGAGCTGTTACTTTATTGCATGACCATGGGCCTATTGTTTCATTTTTGTTTTCGTTTGTTGTCTGACTTGATTAGATAGCTGGATTATCCTCTGTTGCATGTATATGCAGTGTATGGCAAGTCGGTCCTAAATAAATACATAGTAAAATTAATTCAATGACTTTTCTTGCCATGCATTAAGAAACTTTAGGTCGACTGGATTACAGAAGGGGAAACAAAATGTCCTGTTGTCTCGCATTTGTATCTAAGTTTATGGTAATTTTAATGAACTGAAAAGTAATTTGGGGGAGGTGGGGGAGGGTTGTTGTACATTAATCCAATCTATCAATTCTATCCTTATAACTATCATTAAATATGCAGAAGGCTAAACCTGACAGTTGTCCTATAAATTATATTCATTTAAATGTTAAAATGTGTCTCTATTGAATCCTTCTGCTGGAGAAATGTCCATTCAGGTACTGTGTCAATTTGATTTCTGATTCTTTGGCTTTGTATTTAAGCTCACAGAGAAGTTTTACCATTCACAGCATCCGGTGCTGATTTTTCAAAACGTGGGATCTTGATGCAAAGCACTTCATTTCTGATATGGAAATATTTGATTATATTGCTATCATACTGTCTGAAATTATTATTTGGAGTTCATATCAGAGCAATCAGATGCCCTGTTTTCTCCAAAACTTCCCAGTCATTCCAAAATACTATTTTATTTGTGCCTGTTTTCTGAAACATTTTCCTCATCTATGTTTTATAGTTCAGAGCTTTGTCTCATTTCAGTCAATACAAAGGTGCAAGAGGGCCATAAAATGAGCTTTGTTGACAATCTGGGGACAGTGCAGATGACTGCCATCGCTTGTTGTGGCATGTATTTCAGATGACTCAGATCAGAACTCAGGTTTGACAGTGCAGTGGCAATTTCTGTCAGGTGGAACAGGTTATTGATGACCTTTACTGCTGGATGAAACCTAAAGGAAACCTGAAACTCAATATAATGCTGGGAGGGAACAAGATTCTCTGGCAGTCCTAAGACTCCATTTAGGTACGTTTTCCTGCTTCTTCCACAGCTATACTGTGCATAAAAGTCTTCCTTTCTCTTTGTTAATTTTGTTAGAACAACAAATGAAGTGGCCAGTGTTAGTCAAACCACTGTTTCTAAGTTTACATCTATTTATAGGTCTTCCTTCAGGCACTACAGTCACCACAATACTGTTAAATTATCACAAAGATCAAAGGCTGATATCTAGTATCAAATTCAGCAAATAAAAGTAAAAATAACCATGAGCTAAAAATAAGACAAGGGAGATAATTTCTATGGGCAACTAACAAACGCTGAATTTCAGGAAACAGCTATTTTCTGTCACAACCACACATTAGGTTTTACACTGCTTTAAATACAATTAGAGCCGATGCTATATTTAAGTGAATATGAAGGAGAGTGGCAGCAGGAGGCAAGTGAAGGGCTGTTCGTCATTACATCACATAAGCAAGACGTAATAGGGAAGTTAGTGCCTGCTGATTTTGTATCATTTGGGCAGCATCTTCATACCTTTAGGTGCCATTTCTTCCTAGTCTCAACTGTCCATCTCAATGGCTATCTTTTGGAGAAACTTTTACAAATAGTTTTTTAATTAGCTGGAACTCGCCTGTGGTCTAAAGGAAACCCTACTAATTACAGACAAAATATCTCTAAGACTTGGGGAAGTGTGCTGTCTAAAGCTGTGCAAACTTGGACTTTTAGGGTAACTATTTGTAAACTGCCTTTGCAGCCTGAAGATACTTATCACCCACATCAATATTCCCCATGCAGCCTCCTCAACCTTCTTCAATCTTGACTAGAATTGCACTCTACTTCCTCCCCCCCCCCCCCTTTTTTTTTAAGGTGGACAGTTATAATGGGGTTTGTGAATAAGCAAGTTAGGCAAGTTTAAAAGCACACAATTTCTACAGGTTTTGCAGATCTGTAGCTATCTCTGCTCACATAGTCCTATGAAATTGAATTTATATTGAACCTAAGGGGAAAAAAAAAAGCCCTGCAAGATATTTCTGTAGTTTGGATATTTAAGAGAGCTCACTTCTTGCTTGAGTTAACTTTGCTGTTAAACATAACTTCCTCCAAAGATTAGGAGAATTATCTGAAGCACTGGCTTTGTGCATTACCACACCAGATCTGACTGCCCCAGGATTCATTCTCTAGGGCAATAGAGTTTCTTCCACAACTTCATATCTTGGAAATTAAATTTCCTTTACCAGTTTTGGCAGAACACAAGTTTTGTTAGTTTCAGAATGCAAAGAAAAAGTATTTAAGTGAACTCCTTTGATTCTCTACTTTCCATTCAGACACAGAAACTTAGTTCAGACTAAACGCACTCTTTGCGAACTGCAAGGATCTGACTGTGCTTTCATAAAAATAAGTGTCACTTCAGTAGAAAAATGGAGGTAATACTCAAAAGACGTGCATAGTAACAAAGGAAGAAAGCACCCTAGCTCAGAACATAGGCTGAAAATGCTGGTGTACAGCATTCTCTGACACCAAATACATAGCAAACAAAAAGGAGAATTAATTTTGCCTGTTGATTAAAGTGGTTGCTGAATAGACCAAATCGTCCTTTAACATGAATACCCATATAATATCAGTGACAGATAGCATGTTCTGTCTGGGAAAAATAGGCATTTTATGACATTTTTTAAAGTTTAGTATTAATTAAAATAATTTGTCTGAATGTTGCTTGTAGTATGAAGCACATTTTATAATTGATTATATAATTAAATCACTCGGATTCTTGGAAATGAAAACATTTGTGCTCAACAAATGCTATTTTTTAGTTTAAGTCTTTCCCTTTTATACAACAGCAAACAGCAGCAAACGCAACAGAAACATTCTTCTAAGATATGGGAGGTATGGTAGCAATGATAATATTGTGCCTCAGTGACCATTAACCTACATCAGCAAATGCCAACTGGAAATCTAAAGGGTACTGAGACAATTTTCACTGCCCCAGATATGCAGATGAGAAAGCTGAACATCTCTACATGTATCTAAATGTGCATTAAATGGTCACATGAATTCCTAACAGTCAGATGAGTTACATTCCAATAACTGCTATGAAGTTCAGTCAGAAAACAGACCATGAATTATTCAGCAACATCTGAATGAGATTTTCTTTGAATGGTGACAATTATTTCTGTTACACTATACAAGGAACCTTGGTTTGAAACAAAGATTGAGTTTTATTTTCACTTTTTGTTGTTGTTACTCAGTTGCAGAAAAGAAAAAAGAAAAAAAAATAACAGGCACTAATACTATTAGGATATTTTTATCATCAAGATTAAACCTAGAAAATTAAATGGAACCCACTTCTTCTAGCATAGGGAAATCTTATTTTTGACCTCCAAACCTGGATTTTCTTGGAAGTATTGACTTTAAGTTTGCTATTTCCTTTCAGTTTTCACACACACACACACACACACACACACACACACACACTGATAAAAGTCAGGGAAATGGAGGTTTGGAATCATAAAAACATACAATATCCTGAGTTGGAAAGGACCCATGAGATTCCTGAACACTGGCAGCTCGGGGCTGCGCCCACTGCCCTGGGCAGGCCGTTCCATGCCCACCGCCCTCTGGTACAGCCCCTGTCCCTAACCTCCAGCTGCTCCTCCCCTGACACAGCACCATGCCGTTCCCTCGGGCCCTGCCGCTGTCACAGAGCAGAGCTCAGCGCTGCCCCTCTGCTCCCTGTGAGGAGCTGCAGCCACCATGAGGCCTCGCCTCAGCTCCTGTGCTCTGGGCTGAAGAAACCCAGGGCCCTCAGCTGCTCCTCACACACCTTGCCCAACAGACCCTTCACCATCTTCGTAGCTCTTTCTTTGGATGCTCTCTAATAGTTTTATGTCTTTACATCGTGGCATCTAAAACCACACACAGTTCTTGAGGTGAGGCTGCACAATGCAGAGCAGAGCGAGACAACTGCTTTCCTCACCCGGTGGCAATGCCAGGTCTGGTGCACCCCAGGGGGCAGTTGGCCTTTGGGCTGCCCAGGCACACTGCTGGCTTATGTTCAACTTGTTGACATTCTATTTTGTATTAGACCATGGAGTTTGAGTCCAGGTGTTCCATACCTTTGCCAGCTATCAATTGCTGCATTCTCTCCCTACCTCTCCTTGTCTAAATAAGTCACTCTCAGTGAAAGACATTGAGAAACCCTATCTGTATTACATTAAGGAATTGTGAGGGGCTAGTGCAACTCTTCAGTAATACCAGTTCAAAACTTCTCAAGAAGGTGGAGTGCAACATGAGCCTCGAATTTCTAATCTAAATGGCCTAACTACAGAGCCTTTCTTTGACTTTTATGTCACTGTTAAAATCAGAAAGGTCAATACAGTCGAAGGGAAATACATGAGTGTAGTAGCAAAAGGACTAACACAAATGGAATAGTGGTACAAAAGAAAAGTGCACACCCATCTCTGAAGATCTAGACTCAGACAGAAAACTCCAAAGGGAGGGATCTCCAACTAGAGATCCTTCCCCAGGGGCAGTCAGTCCTTAAATGAGGTCTAAGAGAGGTGCAGCCAGGCTCCGGCCCTTCTGGTCATACATCTGAATTGCCTTCACCTGTGCTCCCAGGGCTGCTCTGGTCCTTTCCCTAGGTGCTCAATCAGTGGTTCAGGCCATGACTCAACAGTTCCCATACAGTCATGTACACAAATATTGATATGTTGAAACAATTCATTATATATATATATATAATTTTTTAATATATATATATTTTTAAATACATATATGCTTTTTTTTTTTTTAATATATTTTAAGAGCATTTCTGCTAAAATTACTTGGCAAATTCAAACCAAATTGCTATCTTTGTTTTTCTCAAGTATATGTTTTCAGTGACATCCTCCCAAACAGCTATTGACTTTTTTGTTTTTTTTCCTCCTTCACAGGTAGAGAAGGAAACAATTTCAAATTTCTTTGCAATAAAACTGTCATAGGATGTCTAAATACATTCTGAATGACATATACTAAACAAAACTTTTTAACAAAATTTAAGAGTAATAAGGGAATATCTACAAGCAGTAAAGTCCAGCAATTCAAGCAAAGTCTCTTTCATTAAAGTACTTTCAGGTATTTCTGAGAGCCAGCAGAAACTGGGATTTTTTAACGCTCCGAAGCAATTCCTGCCTTCCTCAGAAAGTTGGCATTCTGATAATCACTCAGATATGTACCCTGTAGTTATATTTGTTACTGGTTACTCACAGTTGTGGTTAGCAAATACCAGACTGATTTCTTACTATTTTGTTGTTAAAGATGATCCAGCTTCTCTATTTTCTTCTCTTGCAGCACGCCAGGTTTCCTCTGCAGAGAACTTCTCTTTTTCTGACACATTTTGGATAACTGTAACTGTAATGCAACTGCCTGTTTCCCAGGCACTGAGTGGCATGCTGTTCTTTTTAGTGTTTGTAAGACATGGTGATCCTCTAAGAAAAAAATATATATTTTTTTGGTCAAAATTAACAGCAGATCAGATAATTAAAATAGAAATCTTCTTATAAATATTTTAAATTAAATAATTCTTCCATAACTCTTCAAGCTACCCCACCCTGAATTCTTTTCCTCCCAACTAAATGATTCTCAAGCAAAATTGGCAATCAGTTGATATCATTCTCTTAGAACGGATACTTCAAATACTGTATTTTAAATAAAAAATCTATTTTTCATATCTTTTTTAAATGTCATTTAGTAAACTGAGATCGTCTCAATAATAATATTTTTAGACGTAACATTTCATTTCATTTTAAGAAATACAAGCTCAAGGATGAATATATTTTCAGTCCCTCTTCCACATATGATTACTGCCATAACCTAGAGCAGTGTATGGAAAATATTTTAATGTTTAATTTTAAGGATAATGAAGTTGTATGTTATGAATCTGGAATGATTTCAAAGACATACCTTACTGGAGAAATCATCATCTAAAAATACTTCATGCAACTAGTTGCCTTTTATAAGAGAAAAATCAGGTAAGAATCAGAGAGTTAATTTACTAGCTTCAGTATAATGCATGCCAAAAATTAATATATTACCTGAGTTGGAAACAGTATCAGTCCATACCTGAAAGTTTACAGGATTTTAGTTATAGGAAACATAAGTACTAATACGTAATTAATTGGACTAGAACAGACTACACGTTTTGTTAAAATTGGCAGTAGGATCTCTAGCTTTGAGAAACAATGGATCAAATATCAGGGATCCATCTTCACAGAAGAAATGGAATTGCAAATGTCCCTTGTGCTCTGCTTTTTGGTCTGCTTTTTTTACTGGCATGTCACCATTTTACTAACTGTATATGTTGCTCTTTCTCCCATTTATGTTAACACAAAAATTCATGTTGTCATTAATGGAAACAGATTTGGATCTTAAGACTTCTGTCTTCTCTGACAATTCATAGACTGCGGTTCTATCACGGACAATTGAATCACCAATCCATTCCATAGGGCCTGAAAACTGTATTCCAGCAGTGAAATGTTATATAAAAATTTCCAGCGTGCCCTGGTTAATGAAGGTGTTTATGTTCTGTGTCAAAAGCCGTAATCCTGTTGAAGAACCTACTTACTGCGTGACTTGAACAAGGCACAGTTCAGATTTTTGCGTGCATATATGCGCTTAAGATATTTTCAGAAAACTCCTAAAAGCTTTTGTTGATTTGAAAGATCTAGTCTTCCCAGTCACTTGTGCTCCATCACGTCTTACTAGTGTGCTACCAGTGCCCACAGTTATCCAGTTCATGGGGCGTGATGGAGCATGCTACTGTCTGGCTCATACAAATGCTTTCTTTGCTTGCTTTTCATGAAGGCAAAAGCAGGAATATGGGAGAGAAAGACTAATTTGTACACTTGGCCTGCTATTCATTTAGGATCCAGTCCGGGCACATTCCTGGACTGGAAACTGTTCCTATATGTGTAACTTATTTTTAAGCCTCTTTCTTTTTTCCTTTCAAAAAGTATTTGGTCAGCACACATACATATTGATACAGTGATCAGCAGCTTAATGTAGGCTTAAGCAGGCCAAACAGTTTCCAGTAGCAAAAAAACATAACCCGAAGATGAATTCTATAGATGGAAACAGCGTTTCTTTTTCAGGAATGTTCCTCCTATTTTTGGACACTGAGGATTTGCCATAAAGAGAAGTAAAACCAGGCACTCAGGTCTACAAGCAGTGTCTTTACTGACATTAACTTTGCGTGGCCACATTTAACCTTCTTTCCTTCTGTTACAGTGGCAATTAGTGAGGCAGTTCTTGACAGTACAGTTCTTTGGGAGATGAGGACCCAAACTGCAGTCTGAAGACACTGACATTGAGTGTGCTTGGTTGTAGATCCCAATTAAACTTATGAGAGCCACTTGGGCTGTAACCACTGCTCATTCTGCTGGAATACAGACTTTCTTTTCTCCCTGAAAGAACAATACGGTGGAAACTCTTTTAGGAGCATATCATGGAATTTCCATTTCCTCGTGCAGGATTTTCCTGTAGAAGCCTAATCTGGACAGTTAATGGTTTCTTAGCAGAGCTGTAACATAGGTTTCAAAAGCATATGAATGCTCTCATGGGTGGAATAGCAGGCTACTGGAGGATATGAAATATTTCCTCTATGGAGACATTTACCGAAGCCACTGTAGGACTTGCATGATTTTATGAAAGCCAAGTCTTCTGAAAATATTCATGCTAATTTATATAGATGTTTTAAAAAAAGGAGTCATGGAATTCCATACCTCATATACATTAATTTTCCATCCAACAGAATAACTTTGGCCATCTTGTACGTCAGTGAAAACCACCTCTGTAAGCAGAGTGTGACTGAAAACGAACTAGCATAATGGAAAGTTTCATTTCCAAAATATAATAAAGTTGTAGGAGCAGCGAAGGAAGTGAACATTACTTGCACTTATGGTACACTCATTTATGCTTTTATGAATATGAATTTATATTTTCTTTCTATGCTGCTGTTTGCATAACTGAAATCTACCATGGCATTTAAAACTGGATTCAAATGTTTCTTTTGTTACTGTTTTTTTTGGTGTTTTATAGAGTAAATTATATTTTAATATTGCTATTATAAAAGTTTACGATGGGTAAAACTGTTCAAGGACATAGTCTAACTCCCACTCAAGTAAGTGGAAAGATTCCTTTGATGTTCGTGATGGCTGGATCAGGCAATTGATTTGTCTTTCTGTTTACATATAGTAGAATTATACAGAATATATATATATATATATATATTTACATATACAGAAGAGTTAATGCTCTATGAATTAGCAAAGACACTATTACCATCTAAATTTCCAGTGCAGATATATTACCCAAAACAAGTAGTTCCATGAGCAGTGGAATTAATGAGGCCTAGTTTTCTATAATTTATATCTGAGGATGAATTTCCATGTGGTTTCTCTGAAAGTCTTTCCTGTCATGAGAGGAATGAGTGCATCCCTCTCCTCTCCCTGGTTACTTCTGTTCATGAAATTTTTAGAAAATGAGTACAAAGAGAATTTGAGTAAAAACAGCCAACAGTTTTACTAGGGGCTGGCAAATAGGTGACAAAAAGCTTACAAATATTATACTTCCAAGACGCATTCCTGAGCAAACTGGACTACAAGTAAACAAATGCACACACTGGACTTTGTATCATCAGACTTTGATATTATGCTAAGGGAACAGTTAATAAGAAACTACAAATGTAGATTTAAAAGGAGCGAGAAGTAATCTGAGTTTTAATAAGCAACAGAGAAATCTTGGTTATCCCCTTAAACATAGCTATGTATTACATAACCTCTTGACTTCCCAGGGGATGAGAGAGGCATCTCATTCCAATGAGACCCAATGCCTCCTTGAGCTTCCCAGCGTAGAGGAAGTATTTAAAATATTTATGGTACTGCTAAATGCCTTTGGGAGTATGTGACTTGCAAGAATTAAGATTTGCTTTGTAAGCCAAAGCAGAAGGAGAACATATTCTGCCTTGGTTCTTCCCTCTGTCCTTTGGTAAATGAAATAGGGAAAGATCTTATTTCATTCCTGGGGAATGCACTCCAAATAACAAGGGAAACGTCCTTACATGAGTCAGAGGATGGAAAAGAAGAATTCACAGCATCAGACTGTGCTCATTCCCACCCCCCCCCCCCCCCCCCCCCTTTTTTTTTTATTCCTTCCATCCTCCAAATCTGCATTCTTGAAAAGGTTGTAGCAGAAGTAACAGTAAGAGCATTGGGCCAAAGCTAAACCGATCATTAGAACTGACTTTCCTTAAGTTATTCTTGGAGGAATTTGATCCTAACAGTTGTTGGCTCATGTTGTTGTTGTTTCTTTGCTTGTTTTTAAATTAATTGCATTAATATTTTATAATTTAGAAGAGATTATAATGTACTTCACAGATGTAACAATCTCCACACTTATACATATACCCACAATGAATCACAGTAAATAATATAGAAATTAATACATTTTAGGAGCTCTTAGTAGTATTCAAAGTTAACATTTTCTATTTCTCTCTAATACAGTTGCCTTTAGTTTTGTCTTGAGATGAAACTAAACTTATCCTCTATTCCGAGAAGATTTTATATTTTAACTTAAATTTAAAAGAAATGAAAATAACATATCCAAGAGGAAGAAATATCAGTGCAACTGTTGTTCATCATTCCTTCTCAAGAATCAATATTTTTTCTGTAAAGCTCTGTCATCCAGATCAAGAATATTCAGAAAGACTGAAAGCAGTCCTGAAATAAGACACGTGGATGCACTGATCTCAGGAACATCTAGGAAGAACTGCCCAAATGGTTTATATTTATGACTATCATTTGCTCATTGTCAATAGAGTTTTTTTGAAGGCCTTCTGATAAAAGTCTCAAAACTTCTCATTTGTACTTTATGACTGAGACTTTCAAGTGGCTGGCATTAATTTTGTGAGTGCAACAAGTTTGCAATAACTTATTGTAAGTGCAATAACCTTTGTTAGGCTAATCTGTGTGGCATTTAATTCATGGCATAGTTAGTCCTCTCTCTGCCTTTCAGGGTGTGAGATGGGTGATGTAGTCCATCTTTCTGGTACAAGAGCCAGAAAGAAAGAAATGTTCTCTTTTACTTCTCTTTACTTCTACCAAAACAGGATCTGCAAAATCTTTACATCGACAGGAACCGTTGTGTACTGTTGAACAAAACTGCTGTAGTGCATATAGTGCATAGTTCAAGTAGGTCAAATCAATGATATTTTAATTGTGCCATTTTATCATTTTGCTACTTCATAATTCTTCTAAAGGCATATTGATTTGAAATAAAATGTATCTGGTTTATGATCTACTATATCAGTTAATAGAACATAGTTTATCTGTGACTGACATATTGTTAGATACATAAGTTTCTGTTCAATAAATCGTGTTAGAACTCATGATGCTATTAGGAAGAACTTACCTTTATTCTGTTGGTTGTTCAAGGAGAGAGTTTTTCAAAAAAAAAAAAATAGCATTTTTGTTGCAAACATTTTATACAAAACATCACATGTGTAATGTTGTATGTTGAATATTGCTGTTGTTCATCTTGTAGTGTATCATTTAATGAAATTACTCCCACATTTTTGAGACCATGTATCTGTCCTGCTATGGACTATCCTCTCAAAACTATTTGTTGTACGTTGTTTCCACAATATGAATGTGCATACACTTTGTAATCAATACAGCATGCTCTGTCATGTAGGTGGTAACCAAAAGTCTCTTCAGACTTGGCTGCATATTTTATAGCACCTGTTTCACTAGTTCTTAGCACCTGCTCTTCTCATGACAGTACTAAGACTTTCTTCAGTAGGAACAACATCCGATCACTTGTTTGTTGATATTCTCATAGGGTATCATCAGTTATAATACTAGAATAAACAAACAGTATGTACTTCCTTCCTCAGAGTACGTGAGCAGGATAGACTAGCCCACAGATCTTTCTTTTCTTTATGATGTGGCTACTTCTGTTACAATTAAGCACTGTCTACTACAGATAAAGTAAGCAGAATGCCAAACTTGTACCTCCCTGTGTTCCTGTTGAAGACAACATGAAATAAAGGGTTTGCAGAATATGGGTTTATGCTTTATACAACCCACTGCATTGCTTTTTGTACCATAACATGACAATGATTTAAAAGTGGGCAGAGAATGGACAGCAAATTTGCACACAGTCTGTCTACTTATGACACTCCATTGCAGAGTGCTTCATTGGATACTACTTGGTCAGGCTGTGAGAAACTAGGAACTAATTGTATTAATGGAGAATTTCAACACTTACCAGGGCATAGGCCTCCACATATGGATGTTTGTGCCTGACTATTGTGATCATTTATGTGATCAGAACAGTTTTAAGGGAAAATTATCAGTTATCAGTCTCTCAACTGCATATAAAATGATCAGTGTGATGAAGGCTACAAATGCAGTATTTCACAATACATGTACATAATTTCCCTAGCCAGACTCTGATTTAAGAGGCCACTGAAGTTTGAGATTCTTCCAGTTTACCAGAGTAGAATATGGATTTTTAACATAAATGAGAAACAGGGACTGACAGTTTCAACTTTGCTGGTAAATACTGGATAATCATTGAACAGATTGCCAGGCACTGCTATTTAAAAGCAAATCTGCTGTTACAATTGCCAGTGATCCTGATCACTTTCTGTATTTTCAGTTGAAAATGAAGATAAACAATGAAGCATTCTTATCAATTATTTCAAAGCATTTTACAAAAAAAAAAAATCAGGATAAAAATCTTTTTTAACTAATGAAGAAACTTAGGAAGAGCAAAAAAATGTGGAAAAAGAAAGGAAAACATGATTTTCTCAGTATTACGAGGTAGGTAACCCAGGCACTATGTGCTGCTGCTGTGGGACAAGGAGGGACAAAGCGGAATCAGGTACCTTTGGAACTCTTACTTTATAGCCCCACATGGTCATCCTTAGTCTGTGGAGGAAGGTAGCAGCCTGTGCTGCCTGCTTTCTCCTCCTCCCATCTCAGGATGAAAACTAGAAAAAAAATGCTCTGTACTTGCATTTCAAAGGCATAGTCTAGTCCTTAGCATGTGGTCTGAATTAGAAAGATATTGCTGTAGTTAATATTAGATTTTCAAGAAAAGTTCTTCTTTATTTACTCGCATCTTTTAAAAAATCCAAATTCATAATGTTGAATGCACGAATTTTATTTCCTATTAACACACTGTATTCTTGAATTGGTAGTAAAGAGAATTTTAAACAACAGTGGCAGATGGCCGAATTACCCCTCCAGGGTGACTGGAAAGGATGGTCACTGTTTTACTCGATAGATTATGGTGAAGTGTATTGAGATAACATGGACTGGGTGTGTATTGTTGCATTAGAAATAAGACATACAATTTTGGCTAGAGTTTCTGTCTGCCCTCCCATCTGATCCAGAGAGCCACTAATTTAGTACAAGTGTTCATTATGAAAAATGTAATAGACCTGAAGCTGGATGACTGGGTCCTGGGAGCTATTCAGCTATTCCATTATTTTATTTTATCTTATTTTACAGACTCTGAGGATTGTACCATATGTTTCTTTAACTGTATTCCTGGTAAAAATCTGATTTTGATTGGCACAAATTGAACGTATTCCATATATCCTAACCTATTACAGGTTATCCTTACCCTAGCAATTGAACTTTAGCTCTAATTCAGAAGAAGAAAAAAAAAAAAGAAAGAAAAAAGAGTGCAAAGGCAATCGTTTTCATGTCTTTGCCAGATGAAGCTGAATAGAAGTACTGTCAGAGTAAGAAATTCAGGATTTGACCCTCTGAGTAGATTTTATTTTCAAAGCAGGTTCCCAGAAGCCACAGAGAAAAAAGGAAACAAAGCTAAAATTGGGACAAGGTCAACTGGATACAGAAGAGACTGTAACAAACCTAAAATAGTTCTGTTATTTTTGTTTCAGCTAAAGTTCACAGAATTTTTATTAATAATCTAACCTAGATATTTAGGCAGGAATCAGACAGAACAACTTTTTAATGACTGCCCAGCGGGAAGGTTATATTCATAACTAGTGTTCATAGTTCACTTCATATTTGACACTGACAGATACAGTTACTGCCTTAAATATTGAAAGCCTAAGAAGTATCCCTCTACAAACAATATAACACATTACAGAGAGTTGAAGAAATCTTTTGAGTGTATTCATTGCTTGGAAACATATATATTATACATACGTACAAACAATGAGAAACACGTGTATTTTATCAGGATAAGCTACACTTATTTGCAACCAGTATGGGTAGGAGAAGGATCAGGTCTTATTTTAACATGATAGAAATGCAGTCAGGGAAAATTTTCTGAGCAGAAATTCACACTTTCAAATCAGTGGATAGAGTTAATTAATCTTAATTAAAAAAAAAAATAATGAAGATACTATTTTTACTTCAGACTCTTCTCTAAAGTAATTATACCACAGATGAGGCATATACTTACTCTGATACACCACCAACTTCCCCAATTCCCCCCAGAAAGAAAAGTAATAACAACAAAAACAACACTGCACTCCGAAAAGAAAAGAAAAGGAAAGGAAAGGAAAGGAAAGGAAAGGAAAGGAAAGGAAAGGAAAGGAAAGGAAAGGAAAGGAAAGGAAAGGAAAGGAAAGGAAAGGAAAGGAAAGGAAAGGAAAGGAAAGGAAAGGAAAGGAAAGGAAAGGAAAGGAAAGAAAGAAAAGAAAAGAAAAGAAAAGAAAAGAAAAGAAAAGAAAAGAAAAGAAAAGAAAAGAAAAGAAAAGAAAAGAAAAGAAAAGAAAAGAAAAGAAAAGAAAAGAAAAGAAAAAAAGCCCAAATTAGGCATCGGATATCACGAGTCACAGTGGTACTCAGAGTTCCTTCTGCTGCTACGAATAGAAATTACTGTTAAAAGTCTCTCTGAAAAGGTGTCTGTAATTCAGAATTTGTTTTATGTGCAATTTAAAGTAGCTTAAATTTATTTGTTCTCTTTCAGAAGTTATACTTTAACATGAAAAACACCGAAGAGCATAAATTGTTCTTTATTTAACAATTTTAGATCTGGGAATATTTCATTTAGATCTATTCTAGATTTTACTGCTGGTGTTAACATGCAGGTAGTATTCTGTCATTCTTTCATTTTTGCAATGATCTAACAGTGAATTTTTCACTGATGCAACATGCAGATATTATTCTTTTATATGCATTTCAGTAAATATTAAACAAGTATATAAAATATATGTAAAGGGTACTGGGAATTTAGGGCCTACTCTGTATGCTTATGATGGAGGTTGTTGTCCACTCTTCCGAAAGATGACACTCGAGAATTCAGATGACATGGAAAATACAGAGGTTTTAAATAGTGATACAGCTAAAATGCAAAACTCAGCCAATGACAGCAATATCCCTTCCAAACTCTTTTTAACAGACACAAACTACTAAATCCTTTAACTACAGAATTGAGTCTGACTGACAGCTGAAGAAAAGTACACCTGATATTTAGAGATAAACACTCTCAGTGTCATAAAAAGGTATGCCAGATCTAACCTTCAGCCTGGACTTAGAATGTCACAGTACAAAGGAAATAGTTTTGTTTTTATTCTTTGTCATTAACAGGCTGGCTGAGCCAGGAGTTGGCTCTAAGAGTTCCTTAAAAATGAGAGCAAATAATGTAATGTATTTATGTCCTAATCACAAAAATGCCAGAATAGTCTGCATACTTTGTTAATAGTCCTAATGCCTTTCCAGGAAGGACATACAGAGTAGTCTCATTGGGGTTACTCTTAGTGTTAAAATCATGGATCTGTTAAATGTGTTAGGAAATTATGATCTTTACTGTATAATTAGTAAGATCTCTTGATTCTCATTGCTTAAGATCCCAGAAGCTGATAGGAGCTACTTTCTCTATTTTACAGTGGGTAAGCTTGGGTGCATGAAGATAGTCCTGCCAAAGGCCAGGCAGGGAATCCTTAACAAAGCCCAGAGCCCTTTAAGTTTCATCTGAGTACTTTAACTTCACAGCAGCAATTTTTATCACCCTTTTAATTTCACTGAAAAAGCCTTTAAATACTCAATATAATAACAGGTGACTGAAGGATGATCTTGAGGTAACTTGAAAGGAGAAGATTTTTCTGCTTTCCACCTTAAAAAAGCACGGGTATATTAAACAATGAGAACTGACAACAAAGGTAAGCTAAAAGCTAAACATAATAAGACACTGTTTTCAGCATTTCAAAAGAACTAAATACAACACATCAGCAGCTTCAAAATCCTTTTGAACAAATGCACTCAGAAACAACTAACTGGCAAACAAAGCTATTATGAAGATGACAGTGTGGCCAGTGATCTTTTGGCACATCAACTCCATAAAGTGTAGGCCTCTAGGAATACTCCTCACATTTCAGTAAGTAGAAAAGCAAATTTAACAACAGATACTGAGGTCAGGGTATTATAATTTGTTGATTTTTACAAAGTTTAATAGATGAGAATGTCCCCAAAATGAGAAGTATATCCCTTATTTATTGTTGAAGGGATTTGATTTACTTTAAATTTTAAAGGATCGATACAGTGATCAGAATTTCAGAGTCCCAGTCACAATACTTTATATTTAGATTAATTTTTATTCTGCCAAAGCAATATAGAAGCATCTTAAACAGCACTCATAACATAAGATAGATGTCCTGTACCCTATCATGTATCATAATTTCTAAGTAATTAAGCTGCTCTCAACAGACAGAAGATCATGCTAGTTTACGAAGACTACAAAGCATGGTTCAAATAATACATGGAAATAACAACATCCTTTGAAAAATACAAGTCTTCTTTAGCTGCTGGTTTTGTGTAACTATGCATAAGAAGCTGTATAGCAGAAAAAAATCTTTCAGCCTCATTAATAAGGAATGTCACTAAAAAATAGGTAGGTAATCATGTCTCATTATCTTTCAAGAATGTCACAGCAGAATCAACACAGCTTCAGTGAGTATACTGCTGGATTGCTTCCCTTCTCATAGCTTTCAGAAGGACTATCATTATATTTTCAGTAACAAATCTTCACAATTTGTAGGATTGTAAAAATGCTGAATAAGAATGTCCATTATTAAAAAGGAAGGAATCAAATTGAATAGTTTTTCTAATGTCATAAACACCGCTGAGTCCACAACGTCCATCTTCTAGGCTTTGATTAATAGAAGTCATTAAAAACATGCTTGAATTTAACTTTCCTGAATAGGAGGACTTTAAGGATTAATATGGGCCTCTGGAAATGAGATACAAGATGTTCTGAAGGATGCTAACCTCTGACTGAACAGGACAGAAGGTATGAACTGATCTGTAACAATCTCTTCTGTAACACCAAACTCACAGTTACAATAGCAAAGGCAAACCTGCAGCTATGCTGTCTCAGCTCACGATGAGTATCATCTTGTCTTTTAGTTCTTGTCCTTTACAGTTTGATCTGTTTGAATTCTTTCGGCACCTCTACTTTATTGTCTCTTTCTTTATAACTGCAACATTTCAGAGCTACATACTCTGTTCATTTTATTTCTGAACATCTTTTTAAAAATGTTTGATGTATGCATGTAATGAGACTTGTATCATTAGAAAGACCTGTTCAGCATATTGTTTCATTAAGAATGGGTCAGTTGCACAATTTTAAAGGCAATCACTACAGTAGAGGTCCTTGGCTTTTCTCAATATTTTTTTCCATTTGATTTCCTGTTTCTTTAGATAGCCTTTTTTTATGATGTAGTGTTTCTCTTGAAAGGCTCATATGTTGATAAAACATATGTATATGTATAAACAAGGTACAACATTGATACAATAAAGGGTATGCTGATACAAAATTCAAACTATGGACAACATACTTCAGATCTCAATTATTAAAAAAAAATGTAGCAACAAATTAAAGGAAAAGGAAAGAAAAAAGATTATAGAGCAAATCAAAGCTGATAAAATAGCTTTAAATGGACAGCCCTTTTTCTCTGTGGCATTTATGGATCTGAACTAAAATAAACTCATCAGCCACTCTGCTGGACATAAACATTTAATTCACAATGACAAACAAGTCTGTTCTTTCTTGTGCCGGAGATTTATCTGAAATTGATAATGGTGTCCTTCTAAATTTTCCACAATGGGAATGTATTCAACACACTTTTAAATGCACTTAAGGGTCACAAATAACTTGCACAAATATCATCATTAGATGCTTAAACTATGAGCTGATTCAGTTAGTTGAGCAAGCATGAGAAATCACAAATTATTCACCCTATCTTATCAGATGAGCACACAAGCCCTTCTTAGTAAAATAACCAATGTTCTAAAAGTCTAGTTCTATAATCTCAAGCCTGTAGTTTTGAAAATCACCAAACATGAATGCTATTACATTTCAATTGCCAAATATGCAGAGAAAACATGTATTGGAGCTTTCTTGCTTTTTCTTTCTTTCTTTTTCTGTCCCTTTCCTTTTAGCAAGCTAATGGAGTGTCTGTGGGATTTTTGCAACAATATCCTGCCAAGCTTTCAGATGCTACATAAATATCATTTTTTGCACGATCACTGTTCTAGACAGAAGCTCAAAGTCATTTATGGGGGAAAAAAAACCAACAATGAAACAGAAAAGAAAATGAGAACACACAAAATACAAAAACAGGATGGATTTTGTGTGATGCTTTGAAAAAACAGAATGCAAACTAATCTGTTCAGTTTTTTGTGAAATGATATTATCAATGTGAACAGAGAAATTCAGGAAAAGTGAAGATTTGCTACAGACACTGAATAGCCAACAATCTGAACTATGTAATTAAAGTATGTACGTGTTTCTATGGGATGTATTAAAAACAAAGAGGAAAGTTTTATTTTCCCACGAAAATATCATTTCTGAAAGACTTTTTATCATTGCTCTGCTATGTAGAAAGTTATTTTTCCTTCATTGTAAACCTACTGAATTGTGGAGAGATACTCAGTGCTTAGATGACCTGAAGGCTCCTCCTAAATATCACGTGGAGCACCTAAATTTCACTCCAGCTTTGACTCCAGTCCTGCTGCTTCACAACTGTCTTAAACCGATCTAAAACTTCTGTCCTGGAAAAGAGCAGTCCTGCCTTTCCTCCCCTTCCCATGCCCATTCCTGCCCTTCCCTTGTATGAGCTCTACTGACATGTAGCCAGAGAGATAGGTCAGCAAACAGTTGCTGAGAACTGCTATATATATATATATATATATATTTAATTTTGTTTTCCTAGAGTTAACCTGAAATTTATTCAATGTGGTAATAGAAAAGAAGAATCAGAAATGGGATGAACCCTGGACCATGCATGAGATTAAATTCATCACTAAGCTGAACTTTCAGCAAGACACTTTGCTGAAGATTACAATACAAATAGTCAGTCTGGCTGACTATGTCCCGACTTGGTCTTTTATTTACTGTTCTTGCCTAACAGTGTTTTATGTCAGAGAATATATAGAATATTTTGAATTTACATCTGTTGAACATACGGCCCAGAGCCATATTTACCTCTTACTTCCTCTCCTATCTTTCCTATTTTTTCCCATCTTACTGTGGTGCTGCACACTATATCATCAGTAGACATTACTGTTGAGACTTACTGAACACAAAGAGATGATCTCTCTTCCCTCACAACAAAACCCCTCAAAAACTTCTCATATTCAGGCTCAGACATAATTCTTCATTCTTATCCAGAATGTTTTTTTTTTCCCAGACAACAAACAACATAATTATCTTTAATGTCACACAAGTGTGTAATATCACTCAAGCATCTCTAGAGCTGTGCGGCAGAGCTGTGCCTAAATCTGGTAAACTTTTGCTTCTCAGCGTCTGTTTCTTTCTGCCTTGTGAGATACCTGGTACATCTCAAAGCTAGTTGTTATTTTCCCCTCTAAGCTCAACAAATGGAATGAGATCCATTCAAAACTCTGCTGCAAAGACAGTTTCCTTGTTCTTGTCTTTGGCAGATTTATCCCTTCCTGTGCCTTAACACATTTCACTGCCTGCAGTGCAGGGTCCTGCTCTTTTCACTCAGACTTCCTCCCACCTTCTTTGGCCCACTCATCTCTTCATATCAGTTTTAAGATCTTCCTTCAATTTCCTGTCACGTTAAAATGTTAATGCCTATTGCATATTCACTAACATTTTGGAATATGTGTTTTTGAATCTGCTTCTCACGTTGCTTAAAGTTTGGAGGTTTTCCTTGTGTACTTACGCAAAATCACTATTTTATCCTCCTGTAAGGTACAATTAATTGCAAATTCTAAGTGGATACGTGAATGGAGAAGAAACACCATTTTTCCAGGCTGGATTAATTTTTCCATCCGAAAACATGCTCTTTAGCATCCATAACCCTCTGTCTGTGTATGCGCATTAGGGTGATTCCTTGCATAAAAGCCCTCCTGCTGAACTACCTCTGTCAAGGAGAAGCTAGACACAGCAGAATGATGTTCCTTCTTAACACTATCAGAAAGAGTTGCTTCTGACCTCAGCATTTGGGCAAAGTCTTGACACTACGCATAGAATTAACTATGAAATATTCTATGTTTATTCATCTACAGCTCTTCTGATTCCCTAGTTTGGATGAGAAATTGTGTCTGCTCCTCAGAGAAAGAAAAAAAATGAAGACTGGAGAAGATGCAGTTATCCCTTATCCTCATGAACCTCATTTTAGCAGATAAAAAGATACTGAGTCTAGAGAGCAGATGAGCTGGATCCATTACCACATTTGTATGACTTATGGTGGTAGAACTGATTATGCCTTATGGCACCAAAATCTAGTAATTCTTGCAGACGGCCCTTGTTCACGGTAATCAGCCTATTTGAGGGCATTCTGCTTTTCAGTGTCCTTGTCAATGCTAGCACAGAGATAGAAACATGCTGCTTCATGCTCAGAGCTCTCTTGGGGCTTTAGTCTCTTCATTATGTGTAGTCCAGGTGTGGCCTATGACAGAGACCTTTGAAGAAACGGTCTATACAACTTTATATATTTGTTGATGGGAGGCTTGGGAAGTAGTTCAACAGGAGGATTTGTGCCTGTAGAAGTTTATGGGCATGTTGGTAATTTGCACCAGGACTTCTGAGCTGCTTGCTAATATCCTTGCCAAAAGTCATGGAGCTCAGATTTACATGGAGTATATTTGTCATTAGGATTGGTATTCATCAAATGTAACCTCGGTATCTTGTATCACTAAATGTTTTGATGCGAGTTGTTTTAATTTTTCCAGAGATAACCCTGGACTTATCTTTAAAGCACTCAACATCCAATCTCCTCCTGTTTTGCCTTTGCTTAGCTCTCAGCTCTCTGTGTTGAGTGTGATTGGTGACCTTTTTAAAGAAAGGTATCATCACTAAAAGTCTCCTCATTGACAGCATCCATACTCTTATGTTTTGTAGCTAATGGATTTTTTACCATCTAAAATATTATACAAAGTTTTGTCCCAGTAAAAGCTCACATGCAGCTGTAAAGTGATGTCTGCAGCTTAAAGGAGTGTCCCCTCTAAGAGTCGCTGGCATATGGGTTTTTATGTATTAGGGTCTGTAAATGAGATACCACTTGCAAAGATTAACCATGTTTCAGGGCTGTGTGCCAGATGGTAAAAGTCATATGAGTTGTGGAGTCCTTAGAGATTTTTTTTTTTTAGTTTGTTTTTGTTTATCATAGAGAATATGCTTCTGGGTTCATAAAGTTTCAGCATGTTCTTTCTAACGCGTCATGGAGAAAGAAGTATTAACTCTATCCTGAATCCAGGCCACCGACAGCTATAAAAATAGCCTTTAAAAGAGGAGGTAGGCAGCCTATTTCCTGGGAGAAAAAAATAGCGGTTTTAAAATACTTTCTGTGTTGATGCTAAAATTAATGGGTTGTTATTGTTATTCTCTGAAATGATCTATTCAGAAGATAAAGCAATATTTTTTGAAACGAATGTATTTAAATACTCTGCTCACGCTGTTTGCCTGGTAATGTAGTATTGTTCTTACTACAATGAACTACGCGTGCTTGGGTGTAAGCTTGCATTCAAATAGTACCACAGAGCAGCTTCCCCAGTCAGATATACAAATAACTGGAGATATGTGAAAGCCATGGTGATGTGAGGCCACAGGCCAGGCAAGCCAATGCAAGTCATGGCACACAGCCAGCTTTAACAAGACTCTTCAGTGTACCCTGCTTGGGAGTAAGGCTTGCTGTGTATGGTCTCTAGGAAGGTGATGAACCCATGATTTTTAGCACAGATAAAAAGGACACACCATAAGTTATCTAATTGGACAGCAGAATTTCCATTTTCTTTGCTTGTGGAAATTTACCTAACAACAACCTCCATGTTGGAAAGCAGGCAGCAGCCACACAAGGTCGGTGGAGATGCAGGATGGAAGGGACCTTGAAGGCAGTGAGGCCCAGGCCGGCCTCGTGTGGGACGAACCGCAGCCCGTACCGCTTCCATTGCCCGTAATACGGAGGTTTGCCCTCGTCGCTGCGGTTTCGCTGCGGTTTCAGCCACCGCCGCGGAGCGCCCGGAGTCCGCTGGGGTCGGTCGGCAGATGGCGGCTCCGTCTCGGGGCGCCGCCAGGTGGCGCACGCGCGCCCCCTCCTCCGCCGGCCAACGGCCGGGGCACGCGGCGCCCAGCGGCGTAACCCTGGCAACGGCGCGGGGCTCCCGGGGCGGGGCAGCGCCACCATGTTTTCCTGTTTGTTGTGCCTCAAATAGCTGACCTTGGGAGAGGCGCTGCGCCGCTTCGCCTCGCTGTTATCAGCGGCTTGTTTTGCTGGGTTGGGAGGCTGGGAGCCACGGGCCGAGGCCTGTGCCAAGTTCGGAATTTTTCCATAGGCTCCACTCGTTTATTTCCAGTCCCTCTTGGTAGCAGTCTCCTGACACAGAGCGTGGGCCCCGGTTTTACAATTTGTTTGTGCAGGGGGCCCTCAGAGAGCAGAAGTGGCTACCAACGACGCCTAAAATGCCATGAGTTTATACAAAAATGAAGTAACCTTAGGTTCAGTATGAATGTCTGTATTAAAATCCTCACTTTGTGCCTCAAATAAGACTGAGTCGTACCGTAGAATCATAGAATGGCCTGGGTTGAAAAGGACCATCATCATCATGATCATCTAGTTTCAGCCCCCCTGCTGTGTGCAGGGTCTCCAACCACTTGACCAGGCTGCCCAGAGCCACATCCAGCCTGGCCTTGAAGTCCTTTGAGCGAGGCTCCCATTGCCATACAGGCTATGGATGCAATCTGGGAAAATGAGATATTTTGAGGCTTGGTGAAGTTTGTGTTGCTCACTGGTAAAATTACTCATTTTTATTGAAACCTGTAATTCCCTGGGTGAACCACGCTGTGATAAACACGGGTAAAACACAGCTTGAGTATTAATAGTAAGCTGCGTATGGCTTTGTGTGAATGAGAGCTCAGTGCTGCTTGTGGAGGTGTCCCAGTCTATTTCCATCTGTAGACAAAATGGACAGCACATCTACGTGATAGACATGGCAGATGAACTGCCCAAATGTTTTATATTAGTACATTTGAAGTGTAAATTGATAGCTGCAATTCTGTAGCTGTAGACAGGGCTGAAGTTTAAGGGTACTGTTAGCTATAAGAAGCTGAGACTCAGCACAAATCTTTCCTTTGCTCCTTCTAAAAGCTGGGAAATGAACTAACTTGCAGTTTACTTGCTTTTTAAAAAGCCAGTGTTAGGTGTTACCTGCCAGTAAAAATATTCTGTTTTACTCTGAGTGCTGTTTCATCTTACTCCTTGACAGGGTTCTCAGTACAGCCTATGACAAAATCTGGTACAACGCCAGCATTTCATACAGTTCACCAAAGCACCAAATAGCTAAATCCCTGTGAATGACACCAGAAATAACCATGCTTTGTGCCAGTTTTCCTCCAGGTTCCCTGCTACATCTTAGTTCTTCTTTTTATGTCTACAGTAAAGCATGGAAGCCTCATTATCACTCTCTCAACTCCTTCAGTGAATTATTATTATTATTTTGGCTAATACGACTAATCTTTTTAGGCATCTGGACCAAAGACAGTTCAATAGCCAGGAATGTTTATCCTAAGAATGCAGTGACCACCCTCATTTTACTTCTTGAAGAAATTATTGCATCACCTCTTAGTTATTTGGAATCAGTTTCCTGATTGAAATACTCCATAGTTCAGTGGTGGTTTTTTGTTTGTATTCTTTTTCTTTTTCTTTTTTTCTTTTTCTTGGTAAAACAAAGATTTTATCAGCTGAATCCAGCCATTCCACAAACAATAACTGTTGTGGAAAGCACCTTGGCAACTCAGTCAGACACTACCCAAGAATGTGTCTCATTGCTTTGATAGCATTACATGCAAGAGAAGCTCCACACCTGTCTGTTACAATGTATCTACATTTATCTTCAAATTTTAAAAATGCATTTAAAATTAATTGGGAGGCTGTGAACCATTCTTGGCAATGCTGGAAGAGAAGAATGATACTGACACAATAAAATAAAATCAGTAAAATTAAAGATAGAGCAAAAGCTTGCAGAGGAGCACTGCCACATTTGTGGGGACAGGAGAAGTTGCTAGCCATGTTGCTTAAAACTTACTTCAGGACTTTCTAAAGTCAGTGTAAAGATTTGTACAAATTCAGCATGATTTTGTTCAAGAATTATCAAATGCAGGATATTATTAGAGGACAAAATTCAGAATTGTACTTGAACAATAATTTAATTAAATAGGAAGGCCACTATCTTGGAGTAACAGTGTATTTTGAAACACAAAGAGAAAGGCCTAAGAAATCACAGACAGTTGTTCAGAAATTTAAACTACAAAAATTTACCAGCCCAAAGTAAGAAGTGCCAAGAATTTCATGGTCAGAGCCAAACTTGCAAATTTTGATCTAAAGTGTTAGGCCAATTTTTGATATAGCTCTCCAAGACAGTTCATATGCAGGACAGTCGTATAAATGAATGAATCATCACAAAGTATCCCTTTACAGTGGAGCAAGCTAATGCATCCAATATTTCCAGAGGGGAACAAATGCATGTACTGAAAATTAATGCAAATTTATGGTGAGTAGATCTAACTAAGCAAACTGAGGGGGGTTTTTTTGGTTGGTTTTTTTTCTTCTTTTTTTTTTCTTTTTTTTTTTTTTGTTATGAAAAAATACTTCAGAGCTATTTTTCAAAAGTTTACGCAGCTGATAGTTTAGTTGGCTAAAAGGAGTTTTTGGCTTAAAGGTGTAAGGTAAATATTTGCAAGGATCAAAGAGGTGGGAAATGAGGGTAGTTAAGAGGTAGCTACTCAGCAGGTTTTAAATCTCTGTGTGGGCTGTTATCCAAGCAGGTCCTGGGTCAGTGTTTGTGTCTACCACACAACTAATGCTCTACCAATAAATGCAAATATATATATTCATTTATGCTTTGGATAAGATGAATAAAACACACCCAGAAAGCAAAACTTAGATGTCCATGTTTTCCTAGGCTGCTTTCTCCTCTAGATTTCAAGAGGTTCTAGCTTTCCATCTTGCTACACCTTTCTTCACTGACAGAAATGCTTTGAGCTTCGTTTGGAGACATTCAGGTTAGCCACAAGCTAACTTTAGCCAGAAATTCTACACTTAAGTGAAGATGTGCTCTCAGTCTGAGCTTTCTCCTTCTGCTAACTACTGCACCTAGAGGTTTGTTGTAAGAACAAGTAGAAGGATCTGTAGGAGTGTGCTTTTAGTAGCCTTGTCTTGAGAAGAGGATTTAGAGACCTCCAAATGCAGTTGCCTCCCTGCAGCCCTGAGATAATTCTTGTTTTTAAAAATGGGTGAGACACCATCCCATCCCATCCCATCCCATCCCATCCCATCCCATCCCATCCCATCCCATCCCATCCCATCCCATCCTCCTGCACTGTTCTTTTAGCAAGCTGTGCTGTCTTCTTTAAATCTGATTTTGAACTGCTTTGGTGGTTCTGGCTACATCCGAAGGACTGCTTTCTTCTCTGTGTCCTGTAAAGGAGCAACACAATGAGGCTACTCTCAAGAGCAGGCAGATCAAGAGCAGATGGTGAAGAAAGTCGAGGCAGGTATGCAAGATTATGATGAGTACCACGCACAACTAGGCACAAACATAAAACACAGACACCTCTTATGGAACAACCAAGATCAGGGGCCAAACCCTGCATGCCCCTCACAGTGCAAGGGGTGGAGGACCACAAGGAGGCCTCTCACAGTTCTTTCTCCACAGCTTGACCCAGGGTGACACCACTGTGCCATATCATTGCTGGCCTTGGGTACAGACAGCCAAACTCCTAGGAACAAGACAGGCAAGTGGTCAGTGAAACCCTGGGTACTTTCTGGGCTCTGACAGACTTCAGCCATCTTTTTCCTAGACATAAGAAACAACATAACTGCAGTGAGATTTTTACACTGTTCTTCATTTTCTTTATACGCAGCAAAGAGGATAAGATGCAAGTTGTTGCTGGCACAGAAGGGGAAGAAAACAGGTCACTCTTGTTATGCCTGGAAAAGCCTCTGAAGACCTTCAGCCTGAAATCTGACAGTTCTCTTGCAGACACATTGCAATGGCCACCTCAGCTTCCTGCTTTAACTATGTCCTTCCTTTGGATCCCGCCCCGTTCCCCCCCCACCCCTCCTTTCTTTTTTTCTTTTCTTTCTCTCTCTCTTTTTTTTTTTAAACTGAGTCAATGTGCTGTTTTTTGTTGTCTCTTTCATGGTCCACTAGAGTTCCTAGGTCTTTTGCATAGCAACCTTCTTCTCTCTATAAACGTTATGCGTTAATCAACCTTTGATATACATGTTTCTGTGCTTCATTATGAGTTGCTCCACGTTCACGGAGAGACTTCCTTGAAACGATATGAAGATACACATGCTCACTCCCTTCATATCTTGTGTCTTAAGATTCTTCCTAAGGGTGGATTTAGAAAGTCAGCCAGTTCTAGTAATGATAGCTAACCTGAGGGTTAGGTGGGAAGGTAGGAGGGAGGCATTTTTTTAGGCATTTATTGTAATATTTAAAAGACAACTTCGTATTCAAATGCTTTTCTAAAGCGTTGTCAACTTTATGTTTGCTTTCTATTTGCTGCACTCTTACTCTGTTTCTTAATTGGTATTAGTATTTTAGTTGCAATCTCCATTTGATTTGGCCTTAAAATCATTTTTCTTAACTAAATTAGATGTGATGCTTAAGAACATCCAGTTATGACTCTGATTTAGAAAAGCTGGCAAGCACTTGTACGTTCTTAAATATGCGAATACTCTCCTGACATGCCTAAAAGTAAGCTTGCCCTGAAGAGCTTTGCTGAACTGGAAGCAAAATTTGTAATGCTTCTTGCAGTGTAATTTTTGCCAGTATGATTTTGTTACCTTTTTTCTTAATGGTAACAGATACTTTCCTTCTCTGCCAGGTATATAAACAATGAGAGCATTTAACTCATCAGATTTGGCCACAGGAGAGGGTTTTTTTTAGCAATTTCATGAAAATTTTATCGCTTGGTTGCCTTTAATTAAGTATTACCACTAACTTGTCATGGGAAAGAAGAAAGGTCTGATCCACTGACAAAAATGACAATATTCAGTAAATTCTACAAAATGTTAACAGGTCTGTTGAATATGATTCTGTTGCTTAAGAACTCCCCAACAGCCTTATGTTTTTCTGAGTATGCATGCCAAAGGGGTTGTGTTCAGAACTGAAACAGCTCAAATAATCCTTAGGTATGGAAGAGAAGGCACAGAGTGAGTTTCATCAGAGTCAGTATGTAGAATAACCTTGATTAAGAGAGTTACGAAAGAGCCACCTCAGAAAATACGGTACTACCTGAGAATGCAGTTTCTAACATTGATAATTGCTCTGAGTGGTAAGTGACAGAAAATGAATGGGACTCAAATCCTTCACATCTTCACAGGCCACGTATTTGAGACAGATATTACATGTCAATTTTGCAGAGATGATTAATCAATTGGGTAGTTAGCTATAGCTGATGCATGTTGCAGGTGTTAAAAGCAGCACGTAGCTTTTTTGACTGCTGACAGTATTAAAAAAAGAGTTAATTGTCTGCTTCTGGATTATCAGAAGAAATTGTTTGATAAGAACCCACAATTGTTTGAAACAATTTCAGATACATTCAGTAAAGTATGTTAGAACTGCTGCTTATCTCCTAGGATTGAGCAGATAAACAGAAAGCTTTGTACACACATTTGGAAGGGCACTGGAGAAAATAAAGTAGAACTTTAATTGTAAATAAAAGTTCCGTATGAGAGTCTACCATTTCAGTATGTTTAAGTGAGGAACTTCTGGGCATTATGATTTATCATAGGTATGACTTTTTTTCTTGAACAGAAACTTAATGAACACTTTAGAGGAAACAGAATCTATAATAAATGCCTCCCAGACATTCTGCATCCATCAGTAGGATACGCATAAAATTATAAGGGATGAAACAATTAGGACAAAGGTGTTATCAAGAAGGCATACTGCTGGGAGCATGACATTGCTGCTTTTGAAAGAAGAGACGTAATGAAGAAATATATTGACCAGCTGTTACCAGACAAAAAGGTTCAGGAAGAGAAAAGTGTGCTGAAATTAAAGTTGATGGCCATGCAGTTGCCGGGGAGGGAAATGACTATGTTTTTTATTGGCCTGAGGGGGACGCAAATGAAAATGTTACAACAAAATATGAATCTTTTAATACAGATGAAGAGCTGAGAGTGAGCAAAAATCAGTTCCGCTCCTAACAAGCTACCTTCAGCCATAGGGCAAATACAGAAACCTTCAAGAGAATAGAACTTATAAATATTCAGGGGAACTACATTAGGCATATTCAATTCTATTCTTCATTAATCTGTTACGATGCACACTGATTAAATATATATGTATATATTTATAAGTGTATATGTATATAAAAATAACTCCTCATTTTTGAGGGCTTTTATGTATGTGCTTAAACAAAGAATGTATTTAAATCCCATTAAAATTAGACAGATGCTTAAATTGTTTCCTGATCTAGGACCTGTGGCAGTTACTTTCAATCTGACGTTCCTTGAAACTGGCTCTCCCAAGGGCAGTTTTCATTTTGCAACACAAAGTCAATAATGATATGTTATGGAAGAATCTTTTCTCATGAAGACTTTACTATTGTTCCTGTTTTCTGTCTTTCATCTAGAACAAAAATAACTCATGCTGAAAATACAGCTTGTGCATACTGTCAATTAAGAACAAATCAGGAAATCACTCTGCTATATTAAATCACACGTGCCTAGTTATGGTTTTACATGCTGGGGAGAAAACAAATTCCACGGTCCCATGGTATTTTGTGACAGCGATAACAATGATTTTCTTTATTTTTTAAAGTTTGATTAGAATACATATTTAATGTGTTCAGAGCTCCAGCATTTCTTGTCTCCTATAAAGGACCATTTTAGTTAAGGTACTGCATACTGCTTTTGTGAACACTAGGCATCTCATTCAGAACAACTTTATTTTTGTCCATGCTTATACCATTAATGTATGCATCCAAAGATTCCTGTGGTGAGTGAAATTATTGGGTTCCCTACTGACAAATACATGTGGTTCCTGTTTACAGTGATGTTCCAGGTATGTTAAAATGAGGAACCTTGGAGAGCAGCCAGCTTTGATTTTTCGGATGAAAGTATGTGTCTTGCAGTTGGCTATGATTCTTCAATAGGAAGACAGCAAGAGGAGATATTAAAAACAGAGAGAGACTGAGAGAAAGAGTATGTGTTGACCTAACATAGCACAGTGGGTGTAAATTCTGCTTTTGGCTACACTGAAACAATTCTCCTGAAGTTACTGCTGCTGGAAGCAAGCCTTAATTTTCCACATAATCAATAAACAAAAAGTAGTTGATGCCACAATGACTCAAAGTGGAGGAAATAGCCAAATGATACTGATGTTGGCCATTCAGACTATCTTCTTGGCTCTTCACATCAAAACAAGTTAATTCACTTTTTTTTTTTTTAACAGAACTGCTTCAACTGTTGTTTCTCTGTCTAAACCCTGAGTGAGTATACTGAGATTACAAAAAATATTTTCTATGAATAAGCAGGGAGTCATGAGGCTGAGATCCAAAGAACCATTTTACATGTAGACAGTTGATGAAATCTGTTGTGGAAAATTAATATTGAAAAGAATGATGAATATAATTACTACCAACCTCTGAGGGAATAATGAAAAAGCATAAATGTAGATGGCAAATTCATACAACTGCAATACAATATGGCAGTAGAAGAAGGACGTTGTAACTTGATGCTGCACACTGAGAAGCTGTATCAGAGCAGAAAGAGAGAGCTGAAGAAAAGTGCCAATGAAAACAGTACCTGGAATTCCATTTTTAGATTGCTGGCCAGGATGTGTTACTGGGTAAGTGACGCTCAAGGAGCAGCAACATATCTGGGCAATATTTAAGCATAAACTGCATTCTTAGAATGCAATCTTTTGCTGAGAATGGCTGAAGAGAAATTTATTTCAAAAATAAAAATTTAAATACAAAAAATATGCAGATATAAAAATTAAAAAGAGTGTCTCAACACAAGTGCCAGACCTCAGGAACACCTCTGTCACTTTGGTGATCTCATGTTCATTTTTCTCAACCTTTATCATGTTGGCTAGCTGCTAGGAGTGATTGACTGCATAGAGGTATCTCAAGACAGTTGTCATTTGTGGAATTTAGAGTTAGTCAGGTCAAAAATGCTAGAAATATAGCCTGTAAAGGATATAGCTGCAGGCATATAGGAGTTGCAGCAAGCACATTTCAGAGCATGCCTCAGTGAAGCTGGCAAAGCAGCTTGCAAGCTTTCACACTAGTGAAGCCCCTTGTTCTTTGGGTACTATCATTCAAGACAGACAGGGCGAACTTGCTGCTCTGGCTGGGCAGGCAGTAGCCAACAATAGCAGAGCCAGCAGCTTTGCCTATGCCAAAGGGCACAAGGGTTGTTTGTAAGAGGAGTGTGTGCCACGTAAACAGCAAATGTCAACCTCTTCCTCCGCTCTGCAGCCAAGGAAGGGGTTTTGCCAAATGAAAGCAGTGCTAATCCCTTTTTCCACAGATACCTGAGGTAAGCTCCACCAATCCATCTCATCTTGACCCTAATCCTCAGGACACCTCCAGATCTGCCCACTATCCTGCTTCACTGCTCATTAACTGCCTTTAAGCCTTTTACTTGGCTAGTGTGCTGAGCTGCTTGGGTTTTTCCCCCCCACCACCAGCTTCCCTGCAACCACCTCCTGAACACCTTTCACTTCTCCCTGTACAAGGAGTTCCAAGTGTGGAATTTTATCTTACCATCCAAAAGGCAGATTAGTCAAGTGAGGTTAATTTTTACTGCCCTAGAGGGACATCCTAGTTTGTGATAGATGAGTTTGTGCAGTAACATTCATCTGGTGAATGTGGACCTTAGGCTAGGTCTGCATCAGCCAATGTTACAGCTCAGGGGAAGTGAGTCGTAGACCAACTTGGTGTTGAGTGCCTCCTGGACACGCTTCTCATGTTTTGGGACTTTGGTATTCAGTTTAATATCTTAAGATATACTCCAAGTTAAATACCTGATAGCATTTGAAGGGAGGCAGGCCTGCATCTTCTGATTTAGTTCTGGCTGGAAGAAAATCTGCTTGGCTATCTTGAAATGGCTCCACAATGCAACCTAAAGCACAGAAAGGGAGTGATATAAATTAAAATTCTGACTTGAATGCACCCTCAGGCTCCTGTGTTTTACAAATATTCTTAAGAGCCTCTTCTACAAGAATTGGTTTTAAAAAGCCTATGGAAAGAACAAATTAATGGCACCCATCAGTTTACTTTTATCTACTATTTTATTCTTTCAAAGAATTTTGATAGGATATAGAGATATGTTTACTATTACAGAAACTGAGTTGTTCAGTTCTTACCACTTTATATTAATCTGTGGTGCTTTGCAGCTCTCTTCAATTATTGTTACAGTGGAAAGAAAAACAACTGAGAACAAGACCATAAACAGAGCCCAAAAACACACTTAGAATAATATTTACTGCACAAAGCATCTCATTTCAATCTGTCAAGCAAACAGAGTTTGTTTAAATGAGTGAATTTGGAAATACTACTTCTAGCTTTTTTGAACATTTGCACCAGTTGGAACAGACAACACCTTGCTGAATAGATGAAGAATAAAATCTCTTTCCAAAGAGACTAGGAGATCAGGTACTAGACCAGATACCACATCCAGGAGAAGTCTCTTTATCTTAGCAGCCTATCCAAGTGTAAGTTTAATTGCCACGGTTCAGTAGGATGACAGGAGCATAAGCAGAGAGAAAGAGTGGGTTTCCTGCGAAAATGTGAGATATGTTTTTGGGCATTTATAAGACTCAGTAGACTAAATCAGGATCTACCACTGAAAAACCCAAAGTTTGCATGTCTCTTGTAAGGGCTGAAACTGAGGAGAGAGGAGGGTCTCAGGAAGGGAATTTCAAGAAAAGAGAGACAACAGCAAGGACTTCTTCTCTACCTTGGGTTCATGTATTAGAATCAGTCTTGCAGCTTGTTATTTTTTCACCCTTCTTTTGACCCCTAGTGATCATATTCACCTAAATAAAGCTGCTTCTCACAAAGTGAAATGTTCCCAGTATATCCCGTTCTGACAGCTAAAACTTGACAGTGCAAGGTCTTTCCGCATGTACAGGACAACCATTGTAAGGTCTGTGAACTTTTACTCTGCTACCATGTATTACTCTTACTGTAGATCACCTCAATGGCATCTGCAGAAATAGTAATTCCAAAATAAAGTTATAATTACAAACATGAGAATAATAGGGGAAAAAAAAACATTGTTCCTTCCAAGCAGATGTCATACAGTATAACAAAGGCACACTAGCAGTGGGTTAAATCTGAACTACAGAGCTCAAAGTAGAAAGAAACAGAGTTAATCTGGTAGCACCATCTTCCACAAGTGTTTTACATGAGGACAGCTAATGAATTTTGATCGTTTTAGGTCCAGTGAAGCCAAATTCTAAAAGAAATCAAGGTTATTTGTACTTTCTCTCCAGCAACAGGAATGTTCATCTGATAGGATATGATCTCTTTCTTATCTACAATGCACGATGGAATCCTCTTTTGCCATGTTTTAAAGGTATTAGTGAAAGCATGCAGACAACTGGAAAAATTGTGAAGAGAAAGTGCCAAAACAAATGAAGTGACTTTCTGCAGTTAATTCTTAAGCAGCACTTCAAGTGCAATTCAGGACATCATGTAGGGGAAATGAGATACAGGACAGAAGATAATTTTCTTCTTGAATTCAAGATAGTGAATCAGCAAGGTACAGAAATATAATGCAAAAAATTTAAGACAAGGGGCTGCTAAGTAGTCCCTTTAAATGTTATATAGATACTGATAGTTTTATACTTTCCGGATGAGTCTAACTTTAGATCTTTTATTACAGACCCACAAATAATCTTCCAGTAATAGTATTTAACTATGAATAGTATGTTCAGAGCATCCTCCATTATTAAAGTTAGGAATCAGTTGCTGCTTACCAAGCAAGTTCCAATTTCTGAAAGGCATTTCTTAGTTATTTATATGATTCTGTCTGCCTAGGATGTAATGTGATTTCTTTTTTCTCCCCCCAGACAAAAGTGTCAGACAAGGGAAACTAAAATATAGATTTTTTTTTTTTCCTCAAAACCTAACTATTTGATATTTCTGAGAGGCATTGCACTGCGGAGATACAGAATATCTCAGATTAGGGAACAGTCTGGGATAGAGATGAAATACTGGATCAACTGAAGAACACTAATAAACTGCAACCAATTCTATGACATGAGGTTCAAGTCTTATCATTAAGTATCATTAAATGTTTAAAACAAGTAATCAAGGCAAATTAAGAGAAAGCTAGAAGTGCAAACAAAATGATATTGACCAAAGCAAGATCTCTCCAGATTGCTTTTTTTTTTTTAAATTTCTCAGTCTATGAAAAATATGTCAGGTTTCCAGTAATATTCCTTTCAAAATACTCCGTTGCCTTTCTGAGAAAAACAGCTCCAAACAACCTTGTCTCAAACAGTTTGAAATGAATCAGCTAACATTCACATTCTGGAACAGTTCACAAAAATGTTGACAAGCACAGAATTCTTCCAGCAGGTTTCTGATTTGACGGATTTGGGTCTTTAGACAGAGTTGTGGGGTAATAAATTGAAGTCTTTCTCTTTTTGCAGCTATGCAAATTGGCTGTTGCCATTGTACCTGAAGCTTTCACGTTTACAGTGGGAAGAGTATAAAATAGAAGCCTATGAAGTGAGGACAACTCAGACAAGCTAATCTCACTTGGGCTGAAAAAGAGCCTGATAGCCTAAGCATGGATCTGGTGTAATAATTCAGGCATTAAGAGTACTCAATAAAAGAATAGTCAAGATACACAGTTGTATGAAGGTTTTTGTAGAGGTAATAATAACCACCACCTGAACAATAATAACACCACCAATAATAATAACACCTGCCAGGAAGGTGTGGGGGTGTTCTTACAGACCACCTTTGACAAACAGCCTGAGTAAAAGCATCTGTAGGATAAGGAAGTGACAATAAAAAAAATGCATATGTGTACAGAGTATCCAAAACATGTAGGGCATCTGCCCCAACCTGATCATATTAAAAAGGACAGTGATTATTGTCTGGATAAAACAGCAATTGGAAAATTACAAAGAGAAACAGACAGGTCAGCCTGAAAAGATGTATAACAGAAGCATGACAGTCTGTAATCACGGGGAAGACCTTTGAGAAGAACTAGTGGCTGACAAAACCTGATGTGACATAGCAGTAAGTTATCCCGCCAGCACCACAACCTTTATCAAGTCCAGAAGAAACAGCCTCCCTCTCCAGGCTGTGGTCAGCCTGTACCCAGAGGGGCTGACAGTGCAGAGGAAACAAGCAGGGGCCCACCCTCAGGGAACCAAGGCTCCAAGGGGAGGGGTGCTTGTGACCTGTACCCACAATCGGTGTTCATAATTAAGGGCTTGTAATGAGGAATAGGACTTAGCATTAGTTAAAGGAGGATGTTTATAAGTTTGTCGGCTTTTATTAGCAATTTGTGAGCATACAGCATTGCTTTACCTCTTTCACTACTCATCCTTATCTGAAGATTTAGTTCAGTAATTGTCTGCTTATTATCTATTAGTAAATCAGTAAAATACCATTATTCCAGCTTGGTTAAACTACGGGCACTGAGCAGTTTCTTTCCTTGTGATAGGAGGAGTGAAGAGAAATATTTTCCATTTCATTACCGGGAGATAGTGTAGGTTTCCAAAGAGGAGTGGATAGGCAGCCATATATATATTAGTAAAGCAAATGGAGAGGTAGAGGTGGATTCACAACCTACACAGAAGAAAGAAATCTAACCAATATAGCCAATATTAGAGAACTGTCTTCAAAAGCAATGGGAAGGCATGTCCCAAAGAGCCTGAAAATTGTAGAAGAGCAACCAAAGTTATCAGCTGAGGTGATAAATAGAAAGAGCAAAGTCTGAGACTCAGGATGGGACTCATGAAAGATGCCCTGGTAAATGATAGGAAAGACCAGAGGTGGAAACGCTCATTTAGACATTGAGAAGTAGAGATTAATGTCTTGCTGTTCCACACGGCTTTGGAGAGGGCAAGAATCCTAGGTGTGGGTGTAGCAGTAAGTTAGATTTCTCCAAAAAGGAGGAGAAAGTCTCCTCTGTACCCTTTGGCTACATATACACCACTGCTGCATTCTTTTACTTCATCTCTAAATACAAATCTCTGGCAGAAACCCTGAAAAAATTACAACAGCACAGTAATTTTCAGGAAAATTAAGCAGTGGCATCATTAGGAATATGCAAATAAACAAAAACTTTATAGCACCATCATTTATGGGATACTTTAATATTTACATGGTGATATTATTTATTATGCTTGTATTGTAGCTACTCCTGCTTCAAAATCTCTCTTTTAATAACTTCTACAGATTCTTGAGTACACTAAAGTATTACATTTTTGGATATTTTGTCGCTTTACCTGACTACCAACGGCAGATAAAACCTTTTCTTTAAGGTGATGGTTTGTGATTAGAAAATCAATGAAAGCTTTTGTGACCAAAAAAAAAAAAAAAAAAGTATTTTCTATTAGAACACTGATTATAAGATCTTTTTCTTACACTGTCACGGAAGTACTGAATGGCTTATTAAGACACTCAGTGCAAATTCTTAGTGTGATGGAATAAATATAATTGGTAAATACTCGTTCAACCATTTTCAAAGGGCAAAGTCCTTTTTCTGTGGTTGAAGTTTGAGGAAACTTATCTCTACGAAAACATCTGAGCGAGTATTGAAGTAGATACTCTCTTCACCAGAACAATAGAGGACTTATAGCTTTAAATTGTGGAGGAAATGTCTGAAGGAAAGTATAGTATTGTTATAATATAAAAATCTGTAATTGAAAGAAAAGTTTATAAAGGTAAAATATCAACCTCAGTTAAGAAAAGGTTGGCTCTTCCACATATTCTTAAAAATACCATGTGAAACCAGCAGTGACTTTCATATTGTTAGAAGTTTGTTCAGCGTGATTTTGGCACCGTATGTTCTATGTCAAATTATCTGAGCCGAATGCTTTTTCTTTTCCTTCATCAGTTTTATAAAAAGTTTGTTAGTTTTTATAGCTCTTCCCTTCCTATCATAAATTAAAAGGCTTAGGGAGGAGTTGCTCCCTTGAGTTACTTCTGAAGTTCCGAAAGTTTTGGCACAGCCAGCTCCTTAACATTCAATAACTTTCTAAAAGAACATGAGCTTTCCGAGAGACCTGCAACAGCTTCATCCTGTAACACTGGAACAGCATTTATTGTTCCAGGGAGGAGTTGCCTTTCAATTTGGCACAGGGATAGTGTACTCTGATCAGTGTTGTCAAGTGTTTGCTGCTTGCAAGTTATTGGAATGGGGCGGTAGCCAAGAAAAGTTGCTATGGTAAAGAATTGTTTTGATTAAAAAAAAAATAGGGAGGAGGGCAGCACAGACCTACCACCAGGAATAAGTCTGCTGTGATGATGTACTGTGAATCAAAAAAGTATAAGTACTGGGTTAGTAAATTAGCAGTGCAAAAGTTTTGAAGGCAGTGCTGATGTAGAGATTAAAAAAAAAAATTACAAGTGAGAGGAGGGGACTCAGGAATTAATAAAGACTTAATGGGAAGGTTTCACTTTTAGATGAAGAAATTAAGCAAGCTCCCATTGGTAGTGGCAGAACTGTATCATATGGATGATAGCAGTTGAAAAGGGAAACTAAACTTCAGGGAAAAATTTAATGAAACTGCCACCAACTCTTACATAAATTTTGTGTCCTCAAAGTATTATCTTCTACAGGAATTTCGAGGCCTTATCCTGTGTATAATTTGTATTTTTTTTTTCTTTCCTACTAAAGCAGATTGGCTCAATTTTAAAATTGCAAGATTTCTCAGAAAGTTAATGAGGCAGTCACCTTTGTGGTGGCTACTTCTACAGAATCACGTGTAGCTTTAGCCAAAAACACAAACAACCCACATTAATTCAGTGATGGTGCTGAATCTAATTGGACCAGAGACAGCTCCTTCTTCCAAAAATCTTTTCCTATGGGATGGAAAACTGTAATGTGATGGAAAGCCCAACAATGACAGCAGAGCAAGATCCCAGGCTGCAGTGAGCAAGGATTTGCTCAAACACAACATCAGTGGGCACAGAAACAAGGAGGGGAGTGGGAGGGGGGAAGGCTGCATACCTTCAGAAGACCTCAAGCACACAGGGATTTCCAAAGATATACCCTTGCCTCCACTGCCAACCCTTAAATGAGGTCTGGCTCCACCCCTTCTGCTCCCTGGGTTGGCCCTGCCTTCCTACCAGGTGCTTAATCACTGTTTCAGGCCATGACAAAGCATTTCCACTACAAGAGCCAAATCTGGTATTGTGATTGCTTGTTTGGATATCTGTGCAAACCGGCATTCATCCGATTTGTCAATGGCTTGAAGTCACACTCAGCTTACTGAATACCATCCTTCCAGAGCAGAAAATACATTGGTGCTTTGCTTCTGTATTTTTTTCTAACCTGCATCAGCCTTCAATGGAGAAAATGAGGAAACTGAAGGAAGAGGCCCATACTTCAGCTGACAACATGCAGGTGCTGCTCTGAGGGTTGTCACCCTCCTTACCATGTGGCACTGCAGGGGAATAGGTCTTCTCACATGCTTATGTCTCATAAAGCATTTGGGGAAGTGAAAAGGAGGCACCAAGGCTGGAGAGAGTGGAGAACTGGGGCAGGCAAGACTTACAAAGGAAGGTTCTAGCTCTGGAGTGATGGCAGGAATCTGCAATGGATCTTCCACCTGTCATCTGCAGGAAATGGGGGACTTGAAATGAGAGTTTGGGCGGTGGATGCAAGAGAAATACTTCAGCTGCCAAGATTGTAATGTTTATTATTATCACTGCTGTGGTGGAGGAGTGGATAAAGTGGACCATTATCCACACAACTGAACAATAAATGAATAAATTGCTAGTAATACCCTGTTCTTACTCAATACTATCCACCCATAGATTTCAAAGCTCTTCCCAAAGCAGGCTGGCATTATTATACATACTTTCCTGCGAGGACAGCTGTGGTAAAATGTCTTCTCCATGGTTGCCCAGCAAAGCAGAAGTACACTGGGACTAAGATATGGCTCTCCAAAATGCCAGTTTGCAGCCATATACATGGCTTCCCATGTGTGCTGATGGTCCGTTCTTAAAAAATGGTTTGTTTGTTTGTTTGTTTGTTTTTAAAGCATTTGAGGAGCAATACACGTGTGTTGCCTTCAATAAATTATTACTGGTATTGTTGCAGACTCGAAAGCTCAAACCCATCTTTCAATGGAACAGGAAAATCTGCGACTAAAAAGTAGGCATGAAACCTTATTTTCCCAATTGAGTAAACCACATCTGAAAAGGCTCCTTCTGAAGAATGTCGAAGTGTCTCTGGCTATATCTCTCGGTCACACAAAATTGTATAACCTGAATCAATAAAGGCCAATGCACCAAGGCAACCAAAGATTAAAAGGCTGTATAAAATTTGCAATAACATATCCCTACAGTCATCTTTCTGGTGAACAAAATTTATCTGCAAGAAAAGAACAATTGATGTTAATGGTTTGCCCACTCTAGAAAGCAGTTACTATGTTTACCTTGATTTAAATAATTACAGAACAGTGACTGCCCAGTGGGGAAGGTGTAGTCTTGATCTGCCCAGCACCTGGTAAATCCATGACTGCCTTAACCCATCATTAACAGAACAGTTTAATACTTACAGTATTAAAATGTTCAGATCCTTTGAATACCAGCCAGAAGCTCAGAAACTTCAGAAACTCATTTCCAGAACTGACTTCCACCTCATTATAGTTATACCTTCCCAGCCATCTCCAAAAGGTCCCATACATATTTGCTATTGATGAAAGTCTTGAATTATTACTTTTTTTTTTTTTTTTGGTGAATTCAGGAGTGAATTCTGAAGTTACTGTCTATGTCTTAATTTTAATCTGTGCTTTTTGTCAAGCTCAGTCTTTGTTTATGCACAGGTTCTCTGATGGTGGTGAGCAGCCACCAGGGGTGGTGCCAGTACTCATGGAGCCATGTAGGAGCACTAAGCAACATGGGGGCTGTGTTTGCCCTCTGCACTGTGGCTGTTGGTTCATCAAGGGTGGCATCTGGGCAGCTGTGTCCAGTGCTGTGGTACACAGCTGTACACCACAGCACTGGACACAGCTGCTTCTGGCCGTGGCTATCAATCTCACCTTGTGCTTTTATTTTCCTACTGCCCCGTGCAGTTTCCTAAGACTAGGGGATGGTCTGATCCAGACTCCAGGTGAACTCTGATGACCTGTTGTTTTATCACTTGGTTCAGTCCCTAGAGGCTTGGCTGGTTTTAATGCAGCTACTTTCAATTCATTCCACCACTAGAGAAACCTATAAAATCTGATGATCTGAAGCAGAAGTGAGAATGATCTACTAGGGGGAAAAATAAATGTAGGAATCTTAGACTCATCCATTTTATTATCTTACTACTGCTACTGATAGATGAATGTATAGTAATGAGAGTGTATCTGAATTAACAGTGGCCCAGCAACACTAGATAAGGGTATTGGTGTCCCATACTTACACTGAAAGATCTCTGGTCAGGAGGCATTGATTTCACTCAGTCTTGTAATTACTAAGCCTAACCACTTTCCCATGCATGAGTACACACCTGCTTTCTCACTCTCTGCCTCTCACAAAAACCCAAAGCATTTGTCTTCTTTCATCATTTCCTTGGCATCCTATCATCAATTTTTTGTGTTACCACCTAATTTAATCAGAGTTATCTAATATTAATGCAATTTAAAAAAATGCAGTGTATTACAATGAGGCCCAAGCTGAGAATACAAGAGAAGGGGAAGTCTCCAGTTCGGTAAATGGCTATGTGATGTTCAAAAGCAGTGAGACTGATAGTCTGCATGTCTTGTAACAGGTTACTGAAAACATACACTGAAGCAAGTATATAAAAACTCTCTTCATCTTTATCCCTAAGTATTCCCCCTTTCTTCCTCTTCTGGTTTAATGGTCAAGTTAAAAGCACAAGAAGCCTGTATTCTTACTCCCTCTCAGTCAGTCAGAGTTGGCACCTTCTTTTCTCTCTTTCTGTGGGCTGGAGAGGTCAAGCACCTTTCCTGAGCCATGTATATCATACACAGGGAGAGGAGAACTTGATGCCATCTGCAGCAGCTTGAATGAGAATAAATTATACCTGTATTAGATAGCTGTGAGTTGCTGTCAGATCAGCGCTTCTGTTTTCCCTGTCTATCTTCATTCTGCAAAATGGTATGTGAGTACTTGAACTGAAAAGCTATTGAGAATCAGGTTCTTTATGCTTTTTAGTTTTGGCCACACATTTTGAGAGAGAGAAAACTACTTACTGAGAAATTTCATCTGAAACCTGGAACACTGCTTGCCAAAACACAAATGAGAAGAAAAACTGAAATGAGCATTTTATATTACAATCTTTAGGAAATATTGGTTTTAGTTTGCTTTTAGAAACAGCTTTTTATTGCTGGGCAGTGACAAGGCAGAGGGTGAGAGCTGAAGGGTCACCATTCCACAAAGCCATTTATGGATTTCTAATCTAAAAGCAATCTTTAAAAATAAACAAAAAGTGAATGCAGTCTGTATGAATTCCGAGATGACCCAGCACACAGTTTACAGCTGCTTAAAAGAGGAGAATTCAGTGTGTGGGGGGGATGCTGGAGAATTGCCCTCTATACAGATATATAAAATAAAGGTCTGTTTTGCAAAGGAGCCGAACACCTGGAACTTTCTTCAGACATCGGCCTACCAGACAGTTAAGACAGATGAATGCTCATCTAATCAATCTATTACATAATTATTTTTCAATGAAAAAGAGAATAAAATAACTTAGTAGCAAAGATTTCCAGTCAATACCTCTGCATAAGTGATGTATGAGTACAGAATGCTAAATAAAGAGTATACTGATATTTGTGTATACACACAGTATACACACACATATGCCTTCTCCCACCCATATCCAAACTAGAAAAGAAAATGGGATAGTTGATGCATGAGCCAAGAAAAACATTTATTTTGGATGATACCTTTTTAGAACCGACTTCTCTGAAGAATTCAAAAAATGTGTTTGAAATTAGAGAGGCCTGTTTGTGGAGGATATAAAAAATAGATGGGAGAAGAAATCACTTAGAGAAATGCTAATCCCCTCCTCCACAACCTGCCCTTTGCTATGACCCTGACCTTTAGTTCTGTCACTTGTAAAGATCCTGAAATATTTGTTGTGATATTTTGGGAATAGACAGGTACAGATAGAGCTATATTCTGTCTGCTCTGACTCATTCCCTCCCTACAAATGAAGGTATAAAGAAAAATATATTTAAGCATGCATGCAACCACGTTATTTTTCATGCAGCAAGGCATTCATGTTTATATTAAAACAGGCCCTCAAAGTTATCAGTTTTATTAATGCAACACTGTGCTCTGAAGGGAAGCAAAATAAACAAGCAGTGATTTCAGTAATCATTATATTTGTATATTTTCTGACTACATAATTACTGAACTTCTGATGCTGTATTTGGTCACATGGATACACACATAGCTGAACACATTTGTTTTATTGCTATCTCAACTCATCCGTACTATAGACGTCCAGCTTGTCTACACTAAATGTGATACGTTTCACACATGCGGCTGTGAGACACGCAACTGTGAGAACAGTTTCTACTTTTATTAATGCTAACTGCTACCATGCCTGCAACTGCCAAATGCTATGCAGCCATTACAGCAAGCCGCTTAATATAGTGGCCAGTGGGAAAGGAGGAGACTTTCTCTGTGGCACGGTCAAAGGCAGCAGCTGTTTTAGATATAAACATGTACACAGCTGGCTTCTGGGTAGCTGCTTTTGTTCTCTGAAATGCTCTTTGCTATAACTATACGTAAGCAAAGGATGAATTTCACATTCTTGGCATTATATTTGAAGTCTTCTTGTTGATTTTTGGACTCTGAGTTTCTATCGTCCACTCAAAGTTTTTACTAAATGAGCATAAAATGATGTATAGGTTGAGTATGTCTCTCAAACTTGAGGTTTCTGAAATCCTTTGGAGTCAGTCCCTCCTTTCTTTGTGATAATCTCAATACATAACTGAATCTCTTTGAAAAAGAAAATACATTGGAATGTATATGTTGACCTAGTCCAAAAAATACTGGCTGAAAGCCCTTGGGAATAAAAACCCTGTAACATGTATTGCTGCCTGTGCACCTGAAACTGCTGCCTGCCTGTGAAAAAATGAGCCACTGTGTTTAAATATTTGACACAAAATACGTATCTATCATTAATAGGATACTCTGTAGAGAGCTCTATGCATTTTTTAATATTATTATCAAGTTTATGTTACATGAATACTTTAAAATTACTGATGAATCAACGGTACTTATTTAGGAATAAAGAAGACAGTGCCATTCTGGGATGGGTTTTAATATGATTGATCGGTTTCCTGTGCAGACAGTACCAGACATGTCTCCTGTCTTTAACTGTTCCTTTCCTTGAGTTCAAGGTCGGACTGTAGTATTTCATATGTGCTTTGCATGAGCATGAGCGATGTGTCACATGCGTCACGTGCCACATGTGACTTAACAATCACTACCCAAACACTTTGAAGCTCCTACTTGCAATTATATGAACGCTTAAGAAGGCATTGTGGTCTCCTCTGCTTATTTGTCATGTTCCAGTAGTTAAGGTCTTGCTTGTTATAATTAAAAGATAGCTTTGATAAGCTAAAGGACTCAGAGCTGGAATGTGACCTGTCTTCTGTGTGTCACATGGAGGAATGCATTATCTTTTTAAAACTAATCTTCATGCTTGAAAGTGCTATGCAGCCGTGCAGCAGATGTAGTGTAACAGTATCAAACATGTATTCTATCTCCAAGAGAAAACAAACAAACAGCTGGGTGTGATTCTGCAAGCAGTCATTCATCGTGACATGTGGAGAGCTTCTCGAGTAGAGATGCTAATATAACTCACTTCCAGGGGTACTTTACATATCTGGGTCAATTATTCTTACAATAGCAGTCGGAAAAATGGAGCTTCTGCAGTTGTCACGTACTTGTTTTCACCCGCTTACTATTAATGCAGAATCTCAGAGCAGGTCTAATAGCAAATAAATGCACAAAAAAAAGTGAATTTGTGATATACATTACCAGTTTTGGTCTCCTACTTTACGCACTGGAAAAAAGAAAAAAAAAAACCCATGCTATTTTTCATCTTTATATCCTTCTGAAGCAAACCAATTAACAATCATCCTGCTCTTACGTTTTAGGACACCCCCTCCTCCCCTAATGATAAGATCTTGGTTAGAGAGATTGAATATTGATTAATTAGTTCTCTGGAGATCTCATTTTTAAAGGACAAATGTTGACATTTTGAACATTTCTAGTATCAATTCTGCTGTTTTATGAACTCAGTTGTCAATTTAAACTAAGGCTCTGTAACATAAAATATACAGCACTGAAAAATCTACATACTGCGATTTTACCAGGAGTGAAAACTTACTTTTATTCTAGAGTACAGAGACTTCTTGCAGTTCAAATAATAGAAAAAGCAGAGTGCTTTACTGGCATTTTTAGGTCATGTTTCAATACATACTGAAATATTCTCTTTTATTCCAGAGTTGTTCCAGTTTGAATTATTTTCGTATTTCTTCCAGCAAATTCTGTTACAGAGTTTTGAACTCTCATTAGAACTATGATTTATTTTCTCGCTTCAGCTGTGTAAAGCTATTGAAGCTGTGGGGCTATATTGGGAGCTAACTGGGTATCAGATATACACAAGTATAATTACCATAATACAGACCAAATGCACAGCTACTGTAGGAATTATATTTGCATTTAATTTAATGGGTATTCAGAGCAAGAGAGGGAGGGACGATTTGAAGAATAACTTTCTAGTCTTTCACCTTCAGTGTTTAAAGTTGTAAAATTCACTGTTCGGAAAAAAACAACAGTGAATAGAGAGGTCAGTAATCTAAATGGAGGAGAACAGGCTTTCATTTTTGGACGTAAAATGTTTTTCTATAAAAGATTACCACTATTACAAGTGCTGTTATGTGTGGCTGTAGCAGTTTCCAAGTGAGTCATCAGATGTGTTTGGATCCAGACTTTCAGTTTTACCGCGCAGACACCTGCAACTTGAACTAAAGGATTTCCTATATTGGCTGTCAGAAACAGCAGGATTTTATAGTCTCAGAACCATCTACTTGGGAAAAAGTAATACCCTGAAATAGTGAGTTACAAACTCAGGAATCACTTGACCGCTATATTTGGCAGAGCACTTCTTGGAGGTCGTGTGGCTGCAGGGTTGAAGGGAGGAATGGGTGGACTGATGCCACCTCTTGTCCTCTGAAAGGGACACCCTGCAGCTCCCCAGCGCTCCCCAGGGGAACCTTGCCCCAGGGCTCTCCTCTGCAATAAATGAAAACACCTGGGGTTGACACAAGAGGTAGAGCACCCCAAATGACTCAGGGACCTGAAATGTGGATGGAATAGAGAGTTCTTTTTCCCATCAATGGAAATCATATAGCTCTATGCCTTTGAAAGTCTCATTAGATTCCCACCTGCATTTTCCACTACCTTTTATTTTAAAGAAATATATATTTCACTGTGGGAATACAAGGAAAACTGTTCAGAGCAGCAGCTGTGTAGCAAGATAAACAGCATGAAAACCAAGGACACCTCCAGAGGAAGAAAGAATGGCTCATGGCTCTGATTGGATAAGCGCCTGCATGAACGGTTGAAGAGTGTTTGTAGAATGCTTTGTTGACATGTAAAGGTGGATGGGAAAGTTGTAAGGGCAGATGGGAAAGCTAGAAAAAGAAAACTTGTGAAAGTATATAAGTGATGTGAGAACTTGTAATAAGCGATTTGGATCGTTCACATCTGAGTCCGTGCATCAGACACTGCATTCCACCATCTGATTTTGCTGCGAGGAGAACCTAAAATAAACATGCACCATGTGCAACCGCTACAGAAGGATTTTAGTGCTTTTGTACAGATCTTGAAATAGAGGGGAACCTGCATAAAAAGTTTCTAGGGCAGTTCTTTTAAAGGATGATCTCTCTTCAGCAAAAAAAAAAAAAAAAAAAAAAAAAAGTGTTTTTAAAAAAGAAACCTGTTTGGGTTTTGGCAAACCAGGTTTTTCTTTTATAAAGATATTTGTGTGGAAGAAACTCTTATGAAAATTACCAAAATGCATCAAAAGATTGTCATAGGAGAAAATGCCAGTCTCTTAACTTGAAGATCTCTTAATATCACATGGCAAAAAAGCCCCACTTTCTGAACAGATTTAATGAGGTTGGAACTATTCTGTTCAATTCAGTGGAGCTTTAGTAATTTCAAGTTAATTTTCTTAGGGTAGGATTGAAGATCTGCACAATTCATTGTGATTGATACCTAATTTTGGCTGTCAGTCAGCCTTTTGCTCTCTATTATAGGTCAGCTGCCAGAAGGCAGAGGGATCATGGGTCCACCTTTGTCCACCAGTCAAGTGTCTCCCAAGGTAACTGTAATGAAGCCTCACCACCCATACTCAGTAGATGAAATTATTTTGAATGAAGCATGGAAATTTCTCTTTTTTTTTGTTCCTTGATCCTAATTTTACTCCTTGCTGATAGCCACTGTGTCAGTGCTTTTGCACTGAATGCTTTTGCAACATACTCTGAAAATATAAGATTACAGTTATGCAGTCAAAAGTCAGGATGTGCAAGCACTTCCCTCAAATTCTGCTACCTCTGAGTTTTACTCATTTCTTCATACTTTGCTCTGATTGAGCACAGCCTTAAGGGCACATTTCCCTTTCCAGAGAAGTCTAATTGAACTTTCTGTTTCATCCTGATTAATCTCCTTCAGTTTATGCCTCTTTCATTTTGGGACACATATTGGTCTCTGGAAAGAGAGACCACCTGTGACAATAGGGATTGATCGTTCAGGTATAGTTAGTCTGCAGTGGTTCTTAGCCTCCAATCAGTTCTGTGTGAGAGTGATTTTCACAGCTGCCTCAGATTTGCTGATTTGAAGTCAGATTCACACAAGTTATTATAGATTGCCTTGAGTCATATATATATATATATATATATTACTGCTAGGCAGAAACAAATGTTCATGTCTCAGTTTCTGGGGGTTTCTTTCTGAAGGTTTTGATAGATACCATGAAGACACTTTGTCCCAAATCTGAGTGCAATCCTTTTGTAAGTACAATAGTTTTACTATCCTGGGTTAAGAAAAAATTCATCAGAAAACAAGATTTTTTCTTTTTTTTTTTCAAATTTCAGTTATTACCAACCTACCCATGGTAACAATGTTGATTTTGGTCCTTTTTAAATTACCATTTCTCAAGACCACAGGAACAAGCAATGCCAAGATGTCGAGTCAAGCAGATGAGGCAGAAGGCCAGCCTGGCTGAGCAGGGATACTCTTCCATAGCTTAGGCAGAAAGTCTATTGCCCCTGGAAGTGACGTTGAGTGACACAGGTAAGCTACAGAGACAATGCTCACCACTGTAGAGACAGAGTCCAAAGAATGGCTATGAAGACGGTTAAGAGTCTGGAGGGCAAGGTGTATGAGGAGTGGCTGAGGTCCCTTGGTTTGTTCAGCGCAGATAAGAGAAGGCTGAGAGGAGGCCTCATGTTAAAACATTACTTATGTAAACATAATTTTCCAGCATTATTATAGGTTTCTATTGAGTGAAGAAGGGTTTTGAAGAAGGTTTTATAAAGTTAGTTTTGGTCTAGCAGGCTAGTTGAACATTTGGTCTCACACAGTTTTGCTATTTTGGTTTACATATGTAAAATACTGAAGTGATTAGCAGACGGAAATCTACACTCAACCTTAGGAAAACTAGATTGCTTTCATACTCCACAGGAAAAAAAAAAAAAAAAGAAACAAAATCTATGATATCAGACTGCACCGATTTTTCATGGTATGCTGCCAACATATTCTTCATTAGGGAAAATATAGAGTGTTCACATATTCTGTATATTGCCCATTTATACCCATTTATACCAGCTGCTGTAATCTCATGTATTTCCTTTCTTGAACTGCAGTAAAGATATTCCATACAGACTTGTTTTTGAATAAAATGAAGCCATATGTCATACGGTGATAAGACTTTCCCACATGTTTATAATGCAGCTGCCATTCTATTCCTTGTCCCAGAATTTAATTAACTGAAATGATTTGGCAACTCAGTGTGTTGGTCACTAGTTTGAAACCTTCTTAGAGAATTGCAACCCAGCATAGGCTTACTGTAAGCCAGTATCTCTAGCACACAGAGTGTCCAAAATTGTTTAAAGAGAAACAATCTCTCTTTCTCCCTGTTTTTTTGTTTTTAAGCAGAAAGGGCGGTTGAGGTGAAAACTTAACGTTATACAGCGTGTGTGAATTCTACAGAAAAAATGTTCTCAGATGAGCATGATAGGGTCTGCATGTTCTTTCAAAGATGTAAGTTAATGGAAAATATATTGGCAATGCCAATGAAACACCTGCAAACAAAATCAACTCACCATGCACAACATTAAGAAAATGAAAACCAGGACATATTGAAAAAATTGGAGATGCCTATTTGTGCAGCTTCCAAACAACAGCGAAGTAAAATTCTTAAGAGAAAAACAAAAAATCATTTTTGTTGTTTTTATTTGGCCTTTTCTTATACTGATTTAGATCTTTAAATCCCTGTCCTGAGCAGACAGAGGTAGCACCGTGTTGGCAAAAGCTTATTCTATTAATTCTAATGCTGGTTTTCACTTGAACTGTTCCTGCACTGGTGGCTGTCCATCCTGAGAATTCTGGACAATATTTGCTTTTCTAATAAACCATCACTGAAGCTACAGTGTAAAAAGGAGACTAGGATGGAGGCTGTGACAAAAGGCAGGAACAGGAAAACCACTGAAAATAAATAAAGCTTTCAGTGTGCTCCCCTTGGCACTTTTGGGTGCTGAGGTCCAACTCTACCATGTTGGGAGGGAGTTCCTGCACTCCTCCTCCATTGGCATATAACCAATTACTTCTGGCAGTTCATATCTCAGCACAGCAGCTAAAAAGCATATCAAGCAGAGTGTTTTAAATTCTGAACAGAATATTTTACATGGCTTCACTGTGAGATTTTCATTCATCCACATAATAGCTATATGCTTTGACCATATAAAGTGTTTTATGATTTTTAACACTTGAAGCATTTGTCAGTGGTCTATGCAATTTTTTAAATGCTTTCCATACACATTTCTACAAAGCAACAATTATCTAAGATGGGAAAATAAAATAGTTATTTCTGTTTGAGCATAAAGACGAAAAGAGGAAACCTGACAGAACTGAATATTATAACTTCTGAGAAGTCTGAGATTTACCAGAAATCTTCTATCTTGAGGCTTAAAATCTAAATTATTGTGAATATATATATATATTTGACAGAACACTGCTTTTCATATTTTCTCCCAGCTATATATTTTTAACTTTTTTTTTTTAATTCTAAATATGAAATTAATTCTACCTAACAGTAGCTTTACTAAGTAGCTCTTCACCTCAATCTTTTAGTATGTTTGATTGCTTCTTACCACATTCTGGGCAATTGTGTAGATATTTTAGTATGAACTAGAGATAAATTATCCTGGAAGACATTCATGGTTGTTTTGGGGTGTGCTCTGGAGCCAAAGCAGTATTGCCATGGAAAATCATTGAAACAGTGATGCCTCAAACTAGTAAGTCTCCATAGCAACCAAAAAAATAATGACAGCTGTACTAAAAAATTTACTAATAGAAGCCCTTAACACATTTGTCTAGACTCCGTCGTACTTCATACTTGTTATAACCAGTAGTATGATTGTAAGAAAGTCAAGTGCAGAAGAAAAAATATGGAATATCTGCTTTTTTTCACACTGATTTCACTTTTCTGGCACGTCATCTGTCTGACCTTGTCTATAGCTAATATAACCATCACAGTAAAATGTAAAATGTAAAATGGTTGATAATGTAGCTTAATTGCAACTAGATTTATTCTAATTTTAGGTATTTCATTTGCTATGTGCTACAACCAGAGCAGAAATTTCTCATTTATATGCACAAAGTAAGGTCTTCTGAAAACAAATAGGAGGATTCTCATGCTCATAATTGCAAAAATATTGAAAAATAATATTAAAAATTAAATTAAAAATACATAAGTAAGACACTGTTTTAAAGTGGCCTTGCCCAAGTCCAAATTACTGAGTACTGATGAAAACCAGAAGGATTCAGTAGAATCAAAGTTACATTGATAAAACACAGGGTAGATCACTAGGTTTGGTCCGCTAGTAATATGTTCAAACACACCACAGAATTAGGTCACTGGCTGTTCAGCCATTGAGCTTGAGTACGTAGCAAGAACAGATAGCTGTTTGAGATGACATCATTTTAAAATACATGTGCAATTAGCCACTGATTTTAAGGCATCAACTTCATTATTGAAAGGATACGTATATAAACAGCAATTATATCTAGTGGGATAGAAATCTAATGGGACCTTATGAAGAGTTAATTACAAAATTCAAAAGACAGTGGCTTCTTAGATGAAGCTGATTTTATCTTGATTACATCTTTACCATGAGTTCTGCCAATAATACTTATTCTTGGGAGTTTGAAAAGAACAATTCAATAAACCTGAATATAACTTTGAGATGATCAAATGAATATGTAGACAGAAACTGAGAAAGATAATTGTCCACTGTTGAATGACATTTTACTAGATGCCCAAATTACATATTTCTGAATGATGCTGTTGCAGTGACTTAAGGAAAGAGTACTAAGGGTCAAAGTAAAATAAAAGCATCTATAAATCATAGTGAAAAGTGGGGGAAAAAAAATGGAGAAGTCATAAAAATAACTGTCTTGGAAATTTTAGAATGTAGTGGAAACAAAATGTTAAAGACCAAATCTATGGTTAACAGATTTAAGAATGAAGAGATAGCCAAATGGCTTACGTTGTACTGGGATTCCCAATAATACGATTGTTCTGTAGCTGTATGATGATAGCGGAACTGGAAAGAATTCGTGGAAATCTGAGTCTTGGTCACTTTGTATTTGCACTTGGGGAAAGCCAGATGGTATAGTCATATGATACGATGATGTAATCTTTTAATTTTAACCAGTGAGACAGCAGTTTATTAAAGTTACACATTTTTAAATCTGCATGTCCATTTAACTAGCATCTGATAGTTTTAAAAGAACTAGCAAAAGACCCCCATGGGCACTTAATGTAGATGACTAAGTCTTCAAACTGGGGAAGTTTTAAGAAATGGGAAAGATCTGATGTTGTGCTGATATTTAAAAATGATTTCAGAACAAAATCCACCTGATATCCATGAACATAATTAAAAATAATAGGTCTTATAGCTGTCAGTAAGGAAAAATCATGGTAAAAGTTCTTCCCAGGTGAGCTTTCTCCCCTATATTATTTATTAATGAGACAAAAACTTAACATTTTATTGGTAAAGTTTCCTTATACCACTAAAACTGATAGAGAATTACATGACAAATAGGATTGGAGAGTGATGCAGAGCAACCCGAATTTCTTGACAAGACAGAAAAAAATGGCATTTTTAAGAGTCCACGTAATGTGGAACAGTGTGAAACACACTTGTAGGATGGAAGACTCCATGCTGGGAAATATGGGCTGAGAAGGATTTGATTTTATGATGGATAATCATACACGTGGAGCTCCCACAGTGCATCCCGGACAAAGTGCTAAAGTGATCATTGGAGTATAATCAGGAGATTATGAATAGAAGTGGGTTGTATTATCCAGGTGCAGATTTGCTGTGAAGGTAAAGAAAATGTGCTACAGAAGCCATAGCTCTGTGGTGAAGTCCTGCTTGGAGCTTTGTTGTCTGATGGAGGAGGAGGGGCAAGGCACAGCTTTGCCTGTGCCTGTGCTGGGAGAGGGCTGTTAGAGTTAGGGTACTATGGTTAGGCTGCGGTTGGACTTGATGATCTTTGAGGTCCTTTCCAACCTGAGTAATCCTATGATTCTATGATTCTATGCCCTGTTTCATCACTGCTACTAGTACTCTGTTCTAAAGTGTTTTATTTTTTTATTAAAACAACAACAAAAACTTGAAAGCTTTAAAAAAGAAGTTTTGAAGGAAACTGTGGATGTGCTTCAAGAATGGATGTGCTTAAAGAAAAATATAAGAGCTGCAAATGTAATGCCTCCTATTTTATTATGTTGGCCAACGATGTCAGAGGCAGATGGTGGTGGTGTAGCAGTAGAGGCTGAACCCTCCCAAAAATATTCCATTACTGTTGTTGCTTTGTGACAGATGGCAGCAGAGGGGCAGTCTGACAGAATGGTGTCTGACATGGAAGTGTGTATGAAGCAAAGGTGTGTCTCTGAATTCCACCATGTGAAAAAAAATGGCACCCATTGACATTCATCCACACTCGGTAAATGTTTATGGAGGCCTAACAGTGAATGTGAGCACAGTGAGGTGGTGGTGGTGCATTTCAGAAGTGGCAAGAATGGCAGTGATCACCTCCGCTGGTGCAGATTCTTATGGGAGCGGCATGCAGGCTCTTGTTCATTGCTGGCAAAAATACATAACTAATGGTGGTGACAATGTTGAAAAAAGTGTTTTGTAGCTGAGAATTTGCTCTATCAAATAGTGTTATTGTGCTCTTTATCTGCTGTTTTTTTTTTTTTTTTTTTTCCATGGAAATAAATAGGAGGCATTACTTTCAGACGGACCCACTTATGCTGAAAATGAGGGATTTAAGTTCAAAGATTTTAAGTGAGTGAACAAGAGGAAACTGGTATAAAGGCATCTTTAGTTCCTGTGGCGAAGATTAGACAGATCCATTGCCCAGAATTACAGAGATGCGGGCTTGAAGTACTTGTACAACAGTGAAGGGAAGTGACCACTGAAAAAGCTTACTGAAGACTGTGGTGGGCTTTATCTGAACAGCAAATCTGACATCAAGATCAGTGTCCAGTATGGTATAGCTGCAGCACTGGTCTTGATTAATACAAGGGAATCTTGTAGATGTGGGATGGAAAGAATCATATTAGACAGTCAACAGATTCCTTTTAATATCTTTTAGTCAAAAATGTGAAATGGGAATCATATGCTACTGAGGTGGTATAGGGCAAGAACTTAATGGTATTCTTAAAAAATGTGCTTTGCAAATAATTTTAGTATATAAATTAATTATCAGGCATATAAGCTCTGAAATTAACTCAATCTTCACTATATAATGAAAGTTTGATTTTTCTGATTGACATAATGGAAATTCACATAAATTACCCAACATGAACTTTGGCCACTAAAAAAGCACCTGTAGAGCTCCACATTTCTGTCCATGTATGAAAGGGAAAGAGAAATGCAGTGTAGCTCTAGAAGATCCCTTTATTTGCTCAGAGTTTTTTATTTTTGTTAATTCTAGATACTGGTAAACTCATTAACTCAAGCTGTTTTGTTTCTCCTTTCTCACTTGCTGGCACCTGTTTCACCTTGCCATACCTGCTAGCATAATTTTCTTGCCGTTGAGTCACTGATCTCATAGCTGATTCAGCTGTCCATTCTTCTTCCACCCTCCCCTATGGCTTGGAGCGATTCAGAGCTGTGCCTCCCCACAGAGCCTCCATGAAGAATTAAAAAAAAAAGGAAGAAAGATTTTTACAACACAGTGACACACCCTACTGTTCTTATGATCAGTCATTCATTCTGTGTTTTTCCCACAAGTGAACAGAGAAGGGCAGGTTTCCTGTCTTTTTCAACCATCCGGTAGCTTTCCTGGAAACCTGGAGAGCCAGGTTCCTTTAGAGGTTGCCTTAGAATGTCATATAACATCTTTACTTAATTGTCTACTTTTAAATTTTTTTTAATTTTTAATTTCATTTTTTTTCAGATTAATCCCCACTGGCCCTCTGAAATGTCTGTAGAGTTATTTCAGTTTGAACTCTGCCTCAAAGACATTTACAGCCTCAGCATTACTTTGCTCATGTGTATGCTTGAGTGTATGTACTATCCTACATCTGGAATGAGGAGTTGTATTAAAAATAAAATAATTATAAAAATAAAATGAAATGGCCTCAGATGGAAAGCATTTGGAAAGGAAAATATCGAGTAAAAATGGAAAAATAAGTATGTGTCAGGCCAGCTGCAGGTTAGGAGCAACTCCCAGAGACCCAGTGGGATTTGCTGGTGCCCTGCATGGGAAGGCAGAGATGAAATGGTACAAGTAGAGCTGGTCTACAGCACGATGGTGATCATGTTCATAGCCATGCCTGCAGTGAAGGCTTTTAACTTTAGCCTCCCTGGCCTTAGGAGTATTTCTCAGAAGGTAAAGACATCCATTTGAGCAAGACTGTGCCATAGATAGTAGTGACCAAGAAGGAGATTCCTGGAGCAGGGGGCAGGAAGCTTCTGATGGTGCGGTTGCCATCATGTATGGAGGAATATTCCTGCCTTACCTGATAAGAAAGGGAAATTCCCCTCAGAGTAAAATTCATGCATTAAATCTTTCTCACTTTGTTTATGTGCAGGGCTCAAGGGATCCCACACTGTGAACAAAGCATCATACATAGAGCTATTTGTCAGCCCCTAAGTTAAGAAAGAATTTTAATACTTCCCTTCGTGGGATAAATTGCACAAGTGTGGTTAGACATGATTTCAGAAACCACAGAAAATAAGCCACCTGATAACCTCTCAATTTCAAGTTAAAACAAATTACATCGAAGAAGCATATTTCACAATAATATGAAGAAGAAAAAGTGTAGGAACAAAGATTTGTCTTAGAAAATTATTAAATTGTTTGGCCTCTCAATGATTGAACAGGCTCCATTACCATGCAAACAAAAAACAGGTTGGCTATTCACCTTTTGGAAGATAGCATTTGCATTGCTATAATAGAAGACAAGAACCTTAGAAAACTAACTAGGTAGCATAAAAATGCAAATTACTGCAGCTAATTGGCTGTGCCTTCTTACACCTTCTGAATTATTAATTTATGACCGAGTAAATCTGCTCCTTTTAAATAATATAATAAAGAACAACACTCGAGTCTGCACTGTTGAATGGATAGTGTTTGTTCCCTTTATTTTATGGTGAGTTGCTCTTTTTGTTTGCACTAGCAAGATGCTTACAGTGTTCTGTGAAACTATGTAGGCCCAGCACTTTTCTTATGCAGAATGACAGCATTGTATTGCTAATTCTTAAGACTTGTCCAGCAAAAGAAAAAGAAAAAGAAAAGGCAATGCCATTATTACCGCAATGCAAATTTCATCTTGTGCTATTGACAGTAATGTTTAATCTGAGAACAGATGAATAACCCAAAGACACTTACCTGAGGATATGTGAGTAATTTCATCCTTTTAAGTGACGTAACTTATAATCATCAGTAGTGGCTGTCAAAGGGGCTAGAGAAAACAAAATAAAATGAACTATTTGATAACAAGATTAATGTACAGGCATTTTTTTCCTAAATATTACTTCTTCTTTCATGCAGAAAGCTTGGGAATTTTCTGAGGAGCTGCCCATTTTATCTGGGATTTTTAGACTCACGTTACCCTTTGTTGTGTAGGAGCACAACTGTGCAAGTGCTAGATATGGTATCTGGTGGGGCTGTAAAATCACTGTGTACACACTGCCATGGTGAGGCCCTCACATGCACTGTGTACACTCACTGAGATTGTGCAGGGCATGAACAGTGTGCTTAAAACTTTAAAAAAAGGGCTCAGATTTACTGAACTGGCATTATATAGCCCAGATGCTCTGTGGTTATTTGTGGAAACTTGGATTCACACGTTTTAATAATTCTGTGAGACAAAGATTTAAAAACTAATCTCAGATTGCATGCTTTACTTTTTCCCTGGAGCTTCATCTATATCCTGATAACATGCCTAAAGTAATAATATTTAAATAAAGTGTGTTCCTACCCATTGCACTGAATACTTTTTCATAGGTAATGCAGGCCTGACCAGGATTAGAAGGCTTTGTGATCTGTGGGGTTGGCAGTTGCTTTAGAGGACACAGGCAGCAATCACAGGCAGCAGGTGGGAATGCCTGTCCACTTCTCTTGTGAGGAAAAAATGTCTGCTTTACAAATGTCTGCCTGTTGAGGTGAAGTTTATTCTTCTCCATTTTAGACCTCCAATGATTTCTGTTTGGGAATGTAGCCATAACAGCTTAAAAGTTTTGTTGCTTGCTATGTGTTGCTTAGTGCATGGTACCTCAGAACACTAGGAGATCCCCATGCCTGGGAACTCACTCCCTGTCCCTGCTGTGGGGCGTGCACGGGAGCCACCATAGAGAAGCAGATGGTGAGGAAAGCTTTTCTCAGGTTTCAGAGATCTTGCCAGACTGAGGCTTCTGCTATGAGGACAACAGCAGCAAATAACAAGTCCATGAAATTCCTAGTTCTAGAGATAGGTAAACAAAAACTGAAGAATGTGCAATCGGGTTCAATTTTATTTATTTGCTTATTTTTTTAGGAGTTTCTTAATGTGACTGCGTGAAAGTTTGGCTTAGCTCTTGTTTCTTAGCTTCCAAATACCTCACTAGTATAAATGCATTTCCTGAGTGGGACAGGAATGTATCTCCAATTAACAAAGGAGAAATTGACATATGTAGGGTAAGTGAAATAGCTGCCCAAAGATGCCTATGAAATCTCAGTTTGGAACTTGAGCTACTGTCCCAGTTCCTGTACAAGCCACTACACTGTCTTGTCTGCTGTCTGCATTTTCTCAGAATAGAATCACAGAATCACCAAGGTTGGAAAAGACCTCCAAGATCATCCAATCTAATAGTCCACCTGCCACCAACATTTCCCTACTAAAATATGTCCTGCAGTACAAGCCAGGATGCCACTGGCTTTCTTGGCCATGTGGGCACACTGCTGGCTCTTGTTCAGCTGAGCATCAGCCAGTACCCCCAGGTCTGTTTCCTCTACACAGTCTTCCAGGTGCTCTGCCCCAAGCCTGTAGCATTGCCTGGGGTTGTTGTGGCCAAAGTGCAGGACCTGGCACTTGGTCTTGTTGAACTTCATCCCATTGGAATGGGTATATTAAGCATAGGGCTTATAGAATGCATTACTTAAATTATTAATGAAACATGTTATAGCTGCCAAACTAAAGCCAGCAGGAGCAGTGAAGAAGATACCCTCACATATCCGTAAGAGCAAGAAAGGAAAAACATCAGGGATAAGTATTTCAGTAGAAGTCTGTAGATGATAATTAAAGGCATTTAGGCACAGAGGGTTTGGAATAGAGAGGTGTATGTGGAGCATGGCAGTTACCTAAAACTTGCTGATAGTGTCTGCTTCTGTCTCTGCAATGCTGAACACCTGGCACTGGATTCTGCCTTAAGTGGGAAGAGGAGTAACAGATGTGCTTATGCTCTATGAGTTATTGAAGAAACAGAAAAAGACCAAAGAGAGATAATAAGAATCTGCTGATCCTCAGAGAGAAAGGAGCACAGGGACTAGTCATTTTCGTTTGTCAACAGGCCAAGAAGCAAAGGGCTTAGCCTGCAGCAAATTAGATTAAATATCAAGGAACAATATGAATTAGTCATGAAGGGAATATTTTAGAATCAACATCACCGAGACTATTTAAGGCTAGACTTCCTAAAGCACAGCTGGAGATTGTTTAGGGTCAATTTAAGTCTCCAATGTCAAGGAGGGCAGTGGAGCTTGCGGGGAATGGGCTCCTGTCACATCCCAGTCACAGTGGCTGTTGAACCTTGCTGAGGGTCGTCTTCTTCCCTCAGGAGAGAACAGATCAGAAGAGGAGCCCTCTCCCTCTGTCATGTTTTAGCCCATTAGCTGCACATTTAAACTGCATCTGAGGAGAAACAGAGTGCTGGAAATGTGCAGATCTCCATGCTTTGCTGGGAAGGAGGTGGCATTCACAGAGGCCTGGCATTTTCTGCAAGTTGTACAAATACTTGCAAACCGAACTTCTTGAAGAGCTTTTGGAAATGAAGCCAGAGTCACGTTTATTACCCCAAAAGGACAGAAGCTCGGTGTAGCTGACTGGGAAGTACTGACACACTGCTCATTTCTCTGGGGAAGTCACATCACCTCTTCCCTAGCGCTCCGCCTCATGCCTGAGGCGGGATCCTGGTGCAAGGGCGCCCTCTGGTGGCGGCACAGGGCGCGGCTCCGAGCCGCGGCTGCAGCGCTTCCCAAGATGGCGGCCACTTGGAGGTGGATGGGAGTGACGCCAAAGTATCGCCTGGCCGCCCACATCTCCGCTGCAGTATGGCCTGAGTGACACCCACCCCAGTGCCCAATGGGCATGGCTGGCCAGCACTGCTCCTATGTTTTCTCCTGTAGTAGGTTGACTACAGAAGATGAAAACTGGCGAACCTACACTTGCAGTATTAGTGATTAACTAACTAAATAATAAAGCCAAGCACTTTCAATTTGAGGATTTCATTTTATGTGAGACCATTCGAAGTTGTAGAGTATGTTAATTTGCTCTTTGTAGTAGTGCTACTGTTGCTCAGCAACTGGTGTACCTGCGACTGTTGACCTGAAAGACAGCGACTTGGCCATGTGTGATTCCAATGGGCTAAAAAGGAACAAGCCAAGGATTTGTGTTTCTTTTTTACCCTTACTTCCTTTCTGTTGTCATTTAACTTCACAGTTGATGCTCATTTCACTTTTAAAATGACAAAAGCCAGGAAACTCTGTAATACTGGTTACTGCCATGTGGCTTCTGATGACAAAACTCACCTTTCCATTTCTTTCCAATGACAAAGTCTACTAAATTTTTAGTGGATTTAAAATGAGGTTCTCTACTTCATGTTAATTTTGTCTAATTCTCCCATCTGGGAGTAAATGAACAAAAACCAATCCCATCAGGTTTAGTAAGCATGCCCATCACGGACACCAGCACAAAGCTCATGTAATGTGCAATCAGTGAACCCTGCTGAATTTTCTGTTAGGGAGTTGTCCTCTTTGTGCCTGTGTTTTCTTTTCAAAGATGCTGTTGCCAGTTATGTGCATTATAGGCATAGAACTGAATAACAGATGCAGATCCAGTCATGGGTTTATATGTAGGAAGACAGGGTATACATATGCTCAAGTGGCTCAAGCAAGTAAGTGACATGTTACTGTCTGTCCACCTGTGATGAGCCTGTTGCTCTACATTTCTTCACAAAAGATTTACTAGCACTGAATGCACTACGCTTTTAGTGACTTAGTGAGGAAGTTATTGACGTTTTTAAGTTCTTCTCCAGTAGGAATTCCATTTCATCTTACTATCTTCATAGTTGTTTTACTGACTTTTGTGATTATGGATGTATACTCCAGTAGACATAAATTGCAACGGAAATATTACTTAGACAGCCAGATCATCAGAGGGCGTAACTCATTTAGGAGGAGATGAAGACAAAATATTTACTCTGAGAACTTGCTCCTATCTGTATATTGATACTAAAATCTACCTAACATTTTTTTTTATGATTTTGTTAGAAAGCACATCCTGGCCTTTGAATGAATGAACAAACAAACAAATAAATAAAGACTGATTTTGACATAGTGGACATTTTTGAACAAGACATTTCACCCAGTATTTCATATACTTAGAAGCAGAGCTTCATTCTTTCAGGAAGATAAGAGCGTCCTAAGATAAGGGATCAACAAAACTGGTAATAATAATGAAGAACATTAACATATTACAGTTGAATTAAACCACGTATTCTTCTTCTCAGTGTTGGAAATAAATGAAACTGGATAAAAGAGATAGAATAACAGAGGGAAATGACAGCTTTTGTACAGGATTATGATAACACTTATCTCTGTGCTGAATCATGGCAGAGCTCTACTTAACCAAATGATTTATTAGGGGAAGGGACTTTAGCTGAATGACTTGGATTACATCATGGGAAACACAGAGGCAGCTTCTTATGATATTTTTTTCTTTGACTTTATAATTCTTTGAAGAATTAGGACTCCATTTAAGTGTTGTGAAGTCCATCAACTTATGAAATTTGTGGAAAAATTATTGCTAGGGTGAAATGACTCATAACTGAGTTTAGAGCTTCCTATTGAACTAAATGTTTAATAATAAATTATCTTTGTTTCTCCTTTTATTTTATTTTGTTCATTATGTTCGTTTTGGTAAGGAAAAAAAAATACAACTGTTTTAGTATGATCCTGATTTTTTATTTCTTATTATTCTTTGGCGTAGTTACTGACATAAAACCAAAGAAGAATGTTAGGGAGACTAACCAATTTGATGTTAAACAATGATCTTTAAAATTTCTTTGCAGATGCTCCATTTTGCAGCCATGTTTATGGGAGACTCTGGAAAAATATCAGTATAACAAGGGTAGAAATACTTTCTTCAAATTAAAACTTAATTGAACTTCTTTATCTTGAGAACTTGTCACTGCTAGGTGTCATTCACAGCATGTGGTTCAGAACTGTTCAACACCTACCTGATGAATACCAGAAGCTTTGTTCAAATATTGTTCTTTTACTGAGTAGTAGCTTCATTAACTGAAGGTAAGTGCTTCTCAGGAAAGCATGTCTGCGTGTACTTTCGTTTCGAAAAGAAAGACTGACTTCATTAACCTATTTCTGTGGACCTTGAGTATATTATATAAGCAGCAGTGCTATAACATTTTTCATAATTAATTCTATTTCCAGAAGAACAGATGTAAATTGCTCTGTTATCTTTAGTAATTGGTTACTGTCCTCAGATTTCTGCTCACAAAGTTGTTGCTTATAAGTAGGCCCTACAGCATGTCAGGTCTAGTTTCAATAGGGTGAGATCTGTCTGTAGTTTGCTGGCCCTGCCTGTGGCAGGAGGGTTGGAACTTGATGATCTTGAGGTCCCTTCCAACCCAAGCCATTCTATGATTCTATGTTATTTACTCATTTTGGACATGTGGAGTTTGCTTTCTTCCTCTGAAATACCACAATTCAAGATTTTAAAAATAACAAGTATGAAAAGTTTTACCTTCAAATATCATGATTTAAAAATGCTGAATAGTTCAATTGGTGCCAGAGTTCTGTGCTTTAGAAAAATCAAATTACTTATTTTTCAACCTAAATTTAGACACTTCCATTAAAAAACCCTGATGAATGTTCTGCAGCAATAAGTTAATAGAAACTAATTATCACCCTAACACTTTGCTTTACAAATAAATACCTTATATAATGAGAAATCTGGTTAAAAAAAAAAAAAAAAAAAAAGCCTACAGGTAAAGTTACTTAAAAACGTGAAAATGATTAGAATTCAGAATGCAACCTAGCATTTCCTAACAGAGATATATACAACAAAAAACCAAGACGGTAAGAGAAAACCCCACATTCAGTGGTGAGGTTCCAGTGCTTGTTCTTAAACAAACTGGAATTCTAGAAAAAATGAAAAATAGAAAGGATAATTCTGCCCATTTGAAGAAATAAAGAGGACAATAAGACGAGCATTCGGTAACGTTAAGAATCATGTGAAAAACAGACAACCAGAAATACAAAAAGCCAGACAAAACTAAGTCTTCGATAAAACAAAACCAGAAAACCCTCATGAAAATCAGTAAGTTTGTTGGACTATTTATTGCCAGAAAATAAGAGTATTGCAATGTGGTAAAAGTTATCTCTCATTATTCATCCCATGGATTTTTATGGAATATATTTTTATGAAACATTTTCTTTCTAAGGAAAAAAAAAAGGATTTTACCAGGTCATGCAAGCTCATGCCTGCAAATACTGAAATAATCTTCAAATATTTTAAAGCCAGAGTGTGTTTCATTAGATTAATTGTATCTTTGTTTTAAAAAATCCCTAAACATTTTAACAGAAATCTTGTGAAGAGAGAGATGACATTTTAATTGCATTTTCTTTTCAAAAAAATGCTTCATACCTCATGAGAGGGATGGGTGAGGGGAACAGGTAGTCATGAAATGAGAGCTTAAGTACTGCCACTGACTGAAAGACAGAAAACCTCTCTAAAGTGGGTTAAACAGTTAATTTTTAATATGGCCAAAGGTTAGTGTTGAAGTGCCTCAGGCTCCCTCTCTGGATACATGCACGTGTTTGCATGCACATTCCTCTTGAAAAGCAGGTGAGCGCTGAGACTGAAAGTATGCAGTAGACAAAATGATCCAGGTTACTTTAGGTGAGAGATGACTGGAAAGCTCAGAATTACAAGAGCAAGCTAAAGCATTATACTAAAGCATAAACACTGGAAGCTGAAAAATGCTGCTGAATAATGCAAGGCAAGGCAAGAATTGCTTGAAAAAGTATCTTCAGTTACCCAGGGAAGAGGAAGAACAAAGTGTTATTGCTGTTTTAAGTGGAAGTCGAAGTAAAAGATTATAGAAATCTTACGGGGAAAAAAAAAATCTTGGATGAACCTATTCATCAATTAACAACAACTCTCACTCTCAATTATGGATGAAATTTTAGTGCTGGAGATGGAGTAAGTCAAAGAAAAATCGTTACCATAGAATCAGAATGCCTTGTTGACAACAGTGGTGTCAGGAATTCACTTGTTTTCGTTTATAGTCATGGTTTAATCACGAGACTATTAAAGTTGATGGCCAAGTTCATCCTGCAGCTGCATTAATGCTCTACTTATTATAAATTTCACCCAGTCCAGAATTACTATTCTGGGAAAGTAAGCATTTGCTAAAACTCAGCAGATAAAAAAACAAACAAACTCAGAAGGACTCTTAGAGGAACATGTCACAGTTAGAAATACACAGTGAAAATGCATGCTGAATATATTGAAATGTGTGGAAAATTCTATTGGTCTGTCACTCAGTTTTCATGACAGGATGACATCTCTGCTCAGTATTTATCTATTTTTGAACTTAAATGCATGGTTTTAGTTGCATTTATTGTAATCCTATTGTTCTAAAAAAATGGCATGTTTATAAATAATTGTAGAGCTGATATTCATGAAGCGTGTGTTTTACAGCAACACAGCACCTTGGTAGCTGTCACTAACGTTACTTCAGTTTTAAGGCAGGTAATGTAAAGCACTTCAACTTATTTTTAACATAATCACCGAGAGGCTATAGGTGTGAAGCTGAACACAAAGCCAGCGAGTCATTTTGGTTCCCCAGTGATTTGCATCATATCTCTGCTCATACTGATCCCATGCAGGTTGTTGCTTTAATTCCTGCTCTGCAGAGTAATGGGCACAACTCATCTTGATGATTCTCTGAACTTTTACCCAGGAAAATAAGGGCCCAGGCATGGCCTTGATCTTGCCAATGTTACTGCTCCAGCATGCAGACTTAAACATCAGCACTCCTGGGTTTCCTCTGAAGCAGCTGCCTGAATAGAAAGAAATGAATAGCTACCAGTCACTTTCAGCAATCAAAAGTGGCTTCCCCAGCTTAAGTAAGAGAGAGATAACACCTCCCTCTTTCTTTGTGGGGTGAAAGAATAAGATTTACAAGTTTAAAACACCGAATGCAAGCATATCTTGATGCTGAGCCCTTAGGAACGCTGTCTGTGGTCTCTAGAGAGCCAGACCCACTTGGTCCCCATAGGAATGCAGCCTGTGATGCTACTGGCAGAAATAAAATGCTACTCTGCTTCTTCCCCAGGTGAAAGCAGTGATTGGAAGGAGAGGGCGAAACTCAGCAAAACAGGAGTCTGTTTATTGTAGCCTGCATTTCAAACTGTGAGTTGACCAGCCTAATGGCATCCACTGGTTTATGTTTCTGTAAAGTTTGTAAAAGCTCCCAGTGAGCATTTTCTGGAGTGCTTTCAGGTATTGGGAAGTTCACTGCATGGGGAACCCAGCTCCAGATGAAGTTAGACAATACCACTTGCAGAAGTCATGTTTTGCAAGAGGTATTTTGCTTATAAAATTTTCAGTTTCCACATGACATAGTATCTAGCACAGTACAAAGGTTTTTATTCTTGTCAGGTTTTAGAGAATAGTCTGTGGGGTATAATGTACTCTTAGCTACCAAAACAAACCACTTCACTGGTTCAGAGGAGAGGCTTGTAATAGCACCATTTGTTCAAATACTGGAATAAAAGTAAGCAGTTAATCTAAGGAGTACCAACAGACAAAAAGCAGCAGCAATAAAAGCTAATTGTCTGGTAGCTGCAGGTATATTTTTACTGAGTTTTTCAATCCTAGCCTAAAAAGCATATATTAAAAAAAAGGCTCTACTATCTTCACAGATCAAGCAGCAACAGGAGCAGACAGCAGTCTCATTTCTCTCTATACTTTTCTTCCTACCCCACCTCTGATTCAGCTGACTGTCTCCATTCAGCAGAGATTTTAGTATCTTTGTGTGGGTCCCACTGAAGTTCTGCTCAGTAGAAGACAACTCACAGCAACAATGTAATTTCCTTATGATCCTACTTAAGGTCCACAGAAGCATAGGTCTAAGGATGAAAGTCACATATGCAGGGGGGAAAACTAACCTTCACAGTGCTTTTTTTTAGTACAATAATTTTTACTAAGCAAGCTTAAAATACTCCTGTCAAGGTCAATAACATAATCAGGACTTTAATTATTTGTTATGGTTTGTGTACAACGTGCTTTAGGACTTTGACTGATACCTAGAGATCCTGAAGCTTTTCCTTTTGTGCCTGGTTTTGTTCAATGCAGCCTTTCAGCCTGGGCACCGGGAAGCTCATTACCCTTTAAGAAGGGATGCTCCAAACTGTCTCCCAGCAGCTGTAACTCGAGTCAAGGAACTGCATTCTACTATAGATTTACACCATCAGAGCACCCTCTGGTTTTCCAATAATTTGTTTATTTACCTAGCAATAACAAAAGACACAGGCTCCAATGATTTTATACTCCAACCCCTACCATGAAATAACAAAGCTTTGTTTTCCCCGGTATATTTATGTCGATTGTTAATAATAAATACATTAATTGATATTGCCCCCTAGTAATGCATCATGAGCATTAACACTGTGCACTGTTAAGAGAAAAGTTATTTATTGTTTCAAGTAATGCTCTTGAACCAGATAACCCTTAGCAGATCAAGGATGGGAAATCTTTTTTCCTTTAAAAGACACTTTGTCATAACCTGCATTGATCAGCACAGTTGTTCCTATACTGTATTTAGTTATTTTTATCTAACACCTGGCTGCAATTGTGCATCACAACTGAAACCATCAATTGAGCTATTAAGAAGGCAGACACATTTAATAACCCCTGCAGTTCTCATCACAGCAGGGCTAAGTCTAACAGTGGTGTTCTTCTTAACATAAGCACTGAATTTCAGTGCTTTTTATTATTTTGACCTTGTTTCGTTAGAATTTGACGTTCCTCAGTCTACTATGAAAATATGTACTTTGTATTTTGCGGATTTTGTTGGCTGTCGTGAGTGGGCTGGTGTGGTCAGAAGTCCAAGCGACAGCGTTCACAGAACAGAAGGAAAAATCAATTTAACTTTAAAATATAAGCACTTACTGAACCTACAAAGGAAATAATGGAGGCAGGCTCTTCTGCCTGGCATGACAGTGGGATCTGAAAGCAGAATGAGATACAGAGGAAAAACAGTATAAGCAGCTAGAGTGAAATGCCATGTTTGTTAGGCGGGAAATCAATAATCCTTGATGGGCAAATCTTATACAAACCTTTATTCTGACCTACTGTGTTTGGAAATTGCAACAAAAGAGACAAAAGCTTGTTACTTGGAAAAATCCAACCTCAGGTTACCCATGTTTACCAAGCTTAAGGAGTGCCTGGAATCATTCTTTTGCAAGGGGAAAAACAAGTGAGAAGGATTTTGCTGGTGAGAGATGAAAGCATACTCCTCTGGGAGCATATAGCACATGGATTTTATCACATCAATTCCTCCTACTTCCAGATATCCATGCTTGCCTGAGGAAAGCCACTCTCAGTGGGACAGTCAAGAAACCCAACACAGTCATTAACATTTCCAAAGGGAGAAATGGAGAAGCAGCAGCTTGGGCAACACCACGGCCCTTCCCGTGACCCTCTGGAGTGAGCAGCAGTCCCTGGCACATCTCGAAGGAAGGGCATTTCAGGAGGTGCAGCCTGGTTGGGCCCCCAGGAAGACTACCTCAGGGAGAACCTGACCTGGCCAAGAGGCTGCAGGATGATGTTTTCTAACCTGCTTGGTCAGACTGTAGCACTGCCAATCCCAGATGTTCACAAATCACAAGGAAAATCTGACAAAGGCCTGAGATTGGTTAAAAGCTTAAAACTGAGATTTCAAAAAGAAAATACATTGAGGGTGTGGTTTATTGCCTTCAGGTTTCTTAGCCTACAGGGTGCACTTGAGTCTTGTTTTTAAGTTTCTCTTTGCTACCACGAGGTCTAGGAAACTTACTTAAAACTGTAAGCCAAGATTCTCACCTAATCATTTGACTGTGGGAGCTGAAAAACATAAAATTATGTGAGGTGCAGTGCTAACTCCAAGCAGGGCCAGGCATATGGCAAATGCTTGGACAAGGCCTCTCAGAGGGGGAGAGAAGGCAGCCCAAGGGGTGGAATGAAAAGGTCTGAGAAGTGGAGGCAGTGAGGAGAGAAGATGGGCAATGGAAGAAGGCATGGTGAAAGCCTGGGGCCATGCAGCAGCGATGTGGGCACCTACTTGTTTGCTGGGGACCTTTGCCTGACTGAGGATGTCGGGTTGAACTTCCAAAAGAAACTACAAAAATGTCCTTTCCTACCACAACCCTCATGAGTTAGCCTCTGTGAAGCCTTGGCCCAGCAAAACAAGCTGTTTACTTTGAGCAGATCAACTCGTACTTCTACGGAAGCTGAAACTGTTTAGTTGATGTATGGGAAGAATTCTGCAACAATTGCTACACAGAGAAGTGGATGCATGGCATGACCAGAATAAACTGAGGATGACAAGTGGCTAATCCAGACCAGAACTAACTGATAAAACAGTGACCCTTGGCAGATCCAGTGTAGCTATTCTGTAATAGAGTAATAGGCTATGAAACTTCAGAGCCTGGAGAAAGCCAAAGAGCAACCGAGCTGAAAATAGGAAACAGCCTTAAGGTCATGAACACTTAAATTTTGCAATTTCCATCTTTTAAAATATCGAGTCAAGCCAGGAGTCGATTAGGGTGCCGAGAGCTGTGAAAGGCCTGAGCTTTGAATTAGCCTTGCATTAGCTGTGGGATACATCAGCATTCAGTGTGAACGTAGAGATGAGACTGCCCTGTTGTTCAAGCACAGGGCAAAGATTTAGGAAATTAAAGTACTGCTCCCAATTCAGCCAGTGATTAGGGAGATGCACATACTCTGTGTGAACAGTTGTGTAAGTGATTGTATGGAGTTATGTGTGCAGACCTGAATGACTTTTCAGTGTTCTTCTCCTGGAACAAAGAACTGGCACCAAGCACCCCGTTGCATTTTTTTTCCCCTTATATTCAGTGCAGCAATGCCTGCCTTCCACCAGAACCTTCCTGCTTGAACGCAGAATCCACATCTGCATTTCTGCATGCTCTGTGGAGTGTTTGCTTTAACCAGTGTTAGGTGTATAACACCATGGGCTGGTCTGTGCCGGAGAAATAAATTCTTGAAGGTGGCAAGCCCAAGAATGGGCTTCTATCTCCTCACAGTGCAGGTGGCATGTGAGGAACATATAGCCACTTCAGATAACTGTATCTGAGTCTTCAGATACCCCTTTTTCTCTGTCCAGCAGTGTCCTTACATGGCCTCCACCATTTTCTACAGAAAACAAAGCAGTATTTTATTCACACATAAACCTGCTCCACTAGATGAAGTTTTTATTATTCTTACTGCCGTGTTTAACAAATACCTTGATCCACTGAGAGCTAGTCAGGGTTTAGGCTTGACTAGCTGATACTTACCTGTCTTCAAAGACTCTGCAGTTGTGCTGCATATTGAAAAAATTAGGCAGATTGGTCACTTTTGAAAATCCCACTAAAAGTATCAGTTCAATATATTTTTTAAGACACTTAAACTAAAATAGAACCATGAAATCAAAGCCAATCTAGCATTAGTATTCCACAAAAGTAAAAATGGAGCATTGCAGACATCAAATCAAAATCAAGTCAACAAATTGACTGCAGCACTGGATCAAAATGAAACAAAATTGCTAACTTGATGAAAACCCACAGTGTTTATGAACTCTGACAATCTCTGAAAGTGCATGTCTGTTTAGCCAGGAATTTCAGAAAGTACTTTTTTTCAAAGCTCAACACAAATTTAGCACTGAGCTGTGTTATGTAACAGTAAAAGCACCATTTCAGAGCCAATTATCCAGCTTCCTTCTTTGAATCCTGTTTCCGAGCAGTGACTAATTCCTACCCCCACCCTCATGGGTGGCATCCTACATAGCACAGGCTTGGAAGAGGGCACTCCTGATAAGCAGAAGTTTGACAACAGTTATTTACCAGAAATTGAATCTGGCAATTTCAAGTCTCTCAGGATTAAATAGAGGCCCCTGAAAATACATTGGAGCACTTTTTTTTTTTTTTTTTAAATGTTATATAAAACTTTTATGCTTTGGGAATTTTTCTTCTCTCCTCTTTTTTAGATATTTGTGCACATCTGGAGGTGTAAAGCTACGCTTTAAGTCTAGGAAACTGAAAAGTATAAAAAGATCTGGGCCTTTTCTACCTAACAAAATAGCAAAGGAAAAAATGGATGACTAAGACAAAGGTGGTTTTACTGTCTCTTGAGCTCTTACTCCTACAGACTTACAGAAAAGGTGTAGGAACTGCAATTGAGGAGTGAAATGGCCATTTTTGAGATATCAGGGCCGTCTTTGAGACTGGTTAAGGGGCAGACTAGTGAAAATCCAGTTCTGTTGGCTGATGCTTTTACCTCTCTTACCCTGAGAATTTTCAGAGGATCTGAAATTTCAGTCCTTTTCCAGCAGGACAGGCTGTTGTCATGAAGTCAAAGGCTGTTAGAATTTTCAGATGTTCCCCAGCCAGGTTTGCAGGGCTTTGCTCCATTGACAAGCCATGAATCTGCGCTGGCCTTGCAATTTGGTCCAATGGGACTCAAATTCACTCTCACACAGGAAGTATTGTTAAAAAAAATTCTGTTTCAATCATAAGTGCATTGTGTTTTGCATGCCACTGAAGCAGATACTTTAATGGACTCAAATGTATCACACAGATGGGTACTAAATAATGTGAGCACACGTGATTGCTTTTGATGAAGCTCCTGTATCTTCTGTGAGACAGAGGTCCCGAGATGAGATCATGCCATTATTTTGTTGAACGCCCAACACTTAAATGATTTTTTTTTTTTAAGTAGCTCTTTGGGAAAAATAAAGTAGAGAACAACTTGGCAACAAGCAGTGTTGACACTGTCTGTCAGCAAAATTAAGAAATAAAAATGTACTATGTGTTTCATCACCTCAGCTACTTTTCAGAGGTACTTGTTTTCTGTTTTGGAAATGAGCTATGTCAGACAGCTCCTCAGCAGGAATATTCATCTTCATATGCTTTATGCAGTAATATTTATCAGTGTGAAATTTACTGTAAAATCTTAGTCTGTGTGTAAGCTATTTTTTTTTTTCAAAACTGCATTTTATTCTCATATCTTCTAAGTACCTTTTCTGAATATCTTCCTTGTTAATACCTTCAATTCCCTGCTAGATCTTAAAATGCTGAAGGGACCAATGAACAACCTAAAGAGCAAATAGTTCTTGTCTGAAAGGCAGCAATTTGACATCATCTGTGGCTGATTTTTAAAGATTTTTTTTTCTATTTTTCTATCCTTTTGTTCAGTGTAGTAGACCATTTTGTCAACACTCTGTGGAAGAAAATGTGCAACACCACCTCACAGCTTTCTTACAGACAGTGTGTTTGCAGTCAGAGTTGTTCCGCCCTTTGAGCTCATGGATCCAATCTGTGTGTCAGAGGGACAATAAACATTTATCCCACAAGACTTAATCAATATTTGAAGCATTGCATGACTATGATTTTTTTTTTAAAGATAAAATTAATGCAAAACACCAGAAAGAAAGTAAACCGGGGAATGGTACAGACAATATATGTTCTAAATAGAGCAAAAAAGGGAAAATAACCTTTGATTTTGGAATTTTTATTCTGATAAAGAGTTTGCATTTATAAGAGTGTGAGGTTTTCTTTATTGGCTTTAACTCCATAAGTGAATCTTGAGTAAAACTCAAGATTAAAGCCAGCAGAAGAGAGAAGTCTGCCTTGAAGAATCTTTTAATTCAGATCAATTTTATGAACAATTTTTCACATTGGGATATTAAAACTCTTGAACTGAGCTTACAATTGAATTTAAGTAAGACTGCAATGGAATGTTAGGAAATCTTAAACGTAAATCTACCTGCAACTAAGAAATTCCGCAATCTGGAATTGCTTTGAATGGGAAAGATCAGAAATCTGAGATTATTTCAAATATAGGACTATTTCCAACTCCAAAGCAACAATTTCAACTTTTAATAAAGGTTTAAAACTACAGAGCTGAACTCTTACTTTGTAGAGATCAGCTAAAAAAAATCCCTGCAAATCCAAACTGAGTCTACAGGCTACAAACACGATGATGTTATTTCTCATATACAAAGTTTTGCATAGGAAATTGCAGTTGTTATATAAATTGCGAGTTCAAAAATAGTTTTCCATAAGGGAACTTACCTAAGCATGAATACAGGGAAGCAAGTTAAATTGGAGCCTTCAGGTTAGCATTTTTGGATTGAATTTCCTCTGTGGAAGAGAGGCAGCTGAGAAGAATGATAAAATGACTGGGTAAAAGTTCTCCTCCCAGTTTATGATCCCAGCGATAATAAACTGGAAAACTGTGATCACGTTTGCAAGCCATTAGAATCTTTTCCTATAACTGGGTTTATGTTGCATATTTTAATAAATGCAGCATCACTGTAATAGCTGCCTCTGTTGAATACAAAGACTAGCCTCTGTTGTCTCTTCCCATGAGAAAATACTTTCATCCATTTTAATAAGAGAATTTCAGCGGATATTTACATCAGTTGAAACTAATGGCAAAATTCCCATTGGCTTTAGTGAGGGCCAGGGCTGATTTTCCTTACTTTTTTTCCTATTCAGTGCAAGCAATAATTAGAGATAACATTTCTTTTTTATCAAAATCTTCTGAATCTGACCACAGATTAAAACTCAGTCTGGTCATCTCCTGTGCCCCCATACCCCAAACTGCGTAGTTGTTGCTCATATTCTTCTGGTTGTAGAATAAATGCTTGCAGTAGTTACGGAGGTTTTAAAACATTTCCTTAAGAAAGTTATATACTGTGGATTTGTGAATGTTTTTTAGTTTGAATCTCAGATGTCAATCAGCTGCATTGCCGATTTATGAGCTGCTCCTATTTCCAAAATCACTTTGATTGTTATAGTCTGACATGCTACTCAAAGAGTTCAAAAAATGCTGTCTGCAGGGGCTAATTCAGCTCTTTTTTAGTGGCATTTCATTCTTCCCCCCTGCCATGATTACTGTCCTATTTTTTGTAACGGTTGTTAAATCATCAACTAATTATGTATTATCAAAGCTGCACATAACAGTTGAGTTTGTCTCGCTGCTGATGTATATAAAAACAAGCTGTGTGAGTCAGACAGCCAGGGTATGGACAGCTGTACCACTCTACCAGGTGCCTGTGGTAGCACTTATTCACACCTTCCCTTTGTTCTCTTGGGCTCCTTTCACTTTGTACTACTGCACAGCAAGACTAGGGACTGACTGCTGCATTATGTATGCTTTCATGGCTTTTTATTATTAGTATGGGAGAATAAAAGTTCCATAAAGGTGTGCATTCTTTCTGGGAAAATTTCTCAGTAATGCAGTAGCTTGTATGTTGGGGCAGGTGAACCTTGAAAAATGTGGCAAAGATTACTAGATGCCAACTTGTTTTTCTGGTAGTTGCTCAGGTGGTTATTTGGAAGAAATAGGAAAACCCTGAGCCTCCTTCCTTGCTGCAGTGGATTCAACAGTCTGCAGATTTACATGATTGTGCCTTGAGAAGCCTCTGTATTTTTCTTATTTGTTACAATTCCCTCACCTTAACCAACAATAGAAGTCTTATATTCTCTTTGGTATCCACTGAGTCTCACCTGGTGAACCTATGTAATACTGAAATGTGGAGGTTGCTACTTTTACATATCAACTCTTCTTTAAAATAAATGTATAAGGAAGGATTTACATGGTCTGTGCAGTTTTGTTCATGTTGGTTTACAGAAATTCTAAACTTTCAAGTCTTGATGTGACTTGTCATCATTTCTTTGAACTATTGTATTTGTTTGATATTTGGCAACTGAAGTAAAACACGGTGAGGGAAGTTAGAGATTACCTAGTCTTGGGTAGGAGGTTGGGAATTCTTTAGCTATATTGCCTACTATATTCAGCTGCTGCTATCTGGAGTAAGATACTGAACTTGACAAAACACACTACTGGTAACTATCAAATTTGTCAGTTTGTTTTCTGCTTTGAACAAATTGGGAAAAAAAAAAAAAGAAGAGAGGAGTGGAGGGGAGAGAAGGGGAGAGGAAACATAAAAGAATCATTAAAGGGTGAGGGGGAAAAAAAGGATTTTGATACTTCTATTTCTGTACTTGCTGCAGTCAGATAGCCTTACTTGGCTCCGGAGACATGGCAGTTGAAAGTGCTGTGCTCATCTGGAGGCTACAACACAGGGATAAATGGATTTGTAATTGCATGGACAGTCCTTGGATTATTTTCTTGTGAATGGCAGAGAGATTTAATTTGTGAATGCAGATATTGCATGAAGCAGTTAACAGAAATATAGTATTTTGTCCCAAGGAAATTTGTGTTCAGGCAATAACTTCAAATGTTTTAAATTCTACACTTTAGTAGGTGACACAAATTCCTTTTATGGTAATGATTATATCACCAACACTGTCCTTGCAAGCCCTTGCTTGTTAGCTATTCAAGCACTAGAAATGATTTGTGAACCTTGTCTTACTCTCAGTTTTCATCTACATTTTCATTTTTAAGACAAGAGCTCATAGTAATATATTTAAGACTTAGCACATTTGCTGTACTTAAGATTAAGCACAGCTTTATTTCTGCTCACTCAGACCCGAGAAAGGTTAGAGTTATGGAAACCCCAACATTCACATCCCCAGTCAGATAAGCCCGGCTAACAGTGGAATTCAGCTTTATAGTGAAGATGAAAATGTTACGTGCTACAGAGGTACAAGCAAGATGCTTCAAGGTGAACAGTATAAACCAATCTGTTGTTGAAAAATTGCATTAAGTAATACGTTTGAGTTTTTATTCTGAATTTCTTCTATAGACAACTTGTGAAAATTAATAACCAAACTCATTTCTTCTAAACCTATAGAATAATTACAGTCAACACTAATAACCAAACTCACAGATTTTAGAAGAAATTTTGATCTACAATGTTATCTTTTTTTCCTTTACATTATGGAAAAAGAAGTGCTGAAGTAATTTCTCTTGAAGTCCATTATTTAATATATTTATCAAATGTAATTTCTTACTTATTTCCCTCTCTGAATCTTTTTAAAGTCTTTCATCCTATGGACATTGTTTTAACTTCTTCATCTATTTCTAAGTATTTTTTGCACCCTTCCAACATCTGCTTTATCTTTTTTAATTAAAAAAAATTAAAATAACATTAGAAACATAGTATTCCATATGTAATGCTGGAATAAAATATAATCAAAATGTCAATACTTGTTTCTTATTCTCTGAGCTCTCTACAGTTTGTGTCTTTCAAGGCTGCTGAGTTATACAGGTGACTCCCAGAACTCTATTTTCTGAATAGTGCTTCTTAATTTATGCACATAATACTTGAGGGAACTGGAATGAATACGAATCCTAGAGCAGAAACTAAAATCAAAAGGAGAAATAAATTGAGGTACAATAAATGACTAGAGAAAATAAATAATAACCAGCCAACAAAAAATCAGGCTTTTCAATTATTTATACCTTTTGGAATAAAATTAAATTAGCTTTGAGGAGACATGCATCAAATTTTTCAGCTGGTGTAAATCTTTACATCATTACCCTGATCGAGACCTGGGGACATGGTAGTGACGTGCTTTCCAAATGACCACTTTGGCAGCCTTTTCATCTGGATGTGGTCTTAAGAGGGGCAGATCTGTGGCACACATTAAAGACAGTGCATCAGTTCACTGCAAAAGAAAATCCAAAGGTGGCATTTACTGAAGCATATTTTTTACATGGCTTGGTGGAAAATGCCAATAGAGGGTGGGAAGTAGAAATGGAATGAGGTCTCCTCGCATACCATAATGGCAAGCTTTGGCACACACCTTGTCCAGGCTCTGATGCCCAGGGGTGTGGGTTAGCATCACACTGCCAGGCTGTGTGTGCCTGTACTTGGATGCATAGGCAGTGACCACAGGGGGAATTACTGCAAAGCCTCCTACATGGCCTGGCACCTCACCATGGCCCATAGGACAGCTCTCCATGTGGAGACACTTTAGGGCAGTAGTGCCAACCCTTCCCCCATGCCCTCGTATATACCATTCTCGTAGAATGGAGACACTCTGATCTTCAGTGCAGGTAGGAGCTGGCTTCCAGCACTGAGCTGCCTTCTGATGGAGAGATTCAATACATCTGTGCTGTTTCTGCAGCACAGACAAAACATCATTCAGGGAATCACACTGAGAACACTCCTCCCAGTCCAAATGAGATACAAGCAAGCACAATAACAACAAGTGCTATAATACAGCTGTCTACCCTCACTATGTACTGTATGCCCAAGCAGAAACTATTTCATGCTGACCTGATACCATCTGAAAATTTTCTTTGGCTAACTAGAGTCATGGAACTGATGTCCCAGCTGTGGGTGAAGAAAGAGCTGAAAAAATGTGCACATGCTGTGTGTGTGCTGTGATGTGTGAGTGTGCTTTTTTCCCTCCCAAGAGCAATGCAGCATGACAGGGTGGGGACGTGATCTGTCACTGGTGTTACTGTTAGCTTTACAATAACGATCTTTTGATATTTGCTGTTAAACTCTGTCACGTATTTTTATTCCATCTTCAACAGGTGTTAATCTCTTTGCAGAAACAGCTGAGCATTTGGCTTTGCTCAGCTGTTTCTAATCAGAGCCAAAGGCAGTCCTGAAGCAATCGGAGTATTTCCCTTTTTAAATTGACTATGAATATTTAAAAGGAAACTCGGTGTTTCTGTGCAGCCTTTGCTCGGCACGTTGCTCCCTCTGCCTCAGTAATACCTGCTTATAATAATGCTGAGCTAGCAGGAGGCCGGCTGTCCAATTTTGCTCTTTCAATATGTACTAAAACATCTAGGGGACAAGAAGGAAGGGGAATGTTGGCCAAAGGCCCTAAGCTCCCAATTGCTCTACAGACAGAGAGACAAAGTCCCCAAAGGGGAGGGTCTTTTGTGCAGTAGCTGTGGCACACACAGTAGCTGGAGAGCAGGGCAGCATCCCTGGCTATCATAGCTCCAGGTTAGCATATAGCAAAACACCTGATGTCCTTGAAAACTTATCAGTGGGATGGTAGCAAATTTATTCTATCTCTCCACCACAGAAGCACACTCTCAGGGATGAAGCTCACGTGATATGTGTCTCCAGGTTTCTGCTGGGGTGGTCTTCAGGGGCTGGCCACCTGAACACATTCCATCACGGTACAACATCTGTTTGTTTGCAGTACATTAACTGAGTTTGGGCCTTCCAGGTAGCTATAGTCACTGGTGGATGTATCAGTCCTTTCAGACGTCCATGTCCATTGTGGTGAAAGTTATCTGGCTTACCCTTTGGGATGACATTTATTCATTTGAGCACCGTGTTGTAACCACAACAATAGCACTGCCTGGCTCAACTAGAGGGATCTATGTCTATCTGTAAATCTCAAATTGCTTTACAAAGGAAATTCCAGAAACATAAATCCAGGAAATTCACAGTAAATGTCAAACCTGGAAGAAATCCAAACACGTACTGGTATTAAAATGCGCATACCAAAGAAATGTTATTAATTTGGTTTGCAAAGCAGAGCATGCTGGTAAGCGGTCAGTTAGACATTCCTGTGTATTGATCAGCAAGTGTCCCTGTGGAAAAACCCTGGAGCAAGGCAACCTTGCCCTAACAGCTTGCGGTTGTTTGGCAAACAAAACCCCTGCTTCTCCTCCTTTCTCTGTAGCTGCTCTGCCCCTGTCATCCAAAGCACCTCCCTTGCTTTCCTTGTTGCTGAAAGCCTGAGTCAGCCCTGGTGGCTGCAGAGCTGGGGTGGAAGAGGTGCTGACTAGGGGGAAGGACATCCTCTGGTGCTGCCCACCTGGAGACTCAGGCAGTCTCCCAGGTATTCCCCCTTGCCAGGTGTCCTGTGAAGAAGTTCTGGCAGTTGGGAAGTCAAGGGTGTGAAAATCAGCTGTAGTCCTCTTGTCTTCCAGTGTAACAGCAGTCCCCTGGGGCTGTGGCAGGCAGAGTGATTTACTGTAACCCTGAAGATGTCCTAATGCATACATACTTTTCTCCACATCTGTGGATGTGGTATGGTCAAAACCCTGTATTTTTAATCTGACATATTCTAGCAGTGTATCTGCAATGTCAGTGTTCAATATTATATTTTATTTATTGTTCAAAGTGTTATTGAAGAAGTCTAGGATTTTTTGCAACATTCTGTCACACTGGGAGAACCACACTGTAGGACTGTCTTTGTTGCCTCGTGTGTAATACTGTATGTGTGTGTAGGGAAGGTTACTCTCAGGAGGCCCAGAGGGGCAATTTGAGTGTCACAACAGAAGCCTCAAGGATCTTATAATTACAGCCGCAGAGGTAGAGACCTTTGCTGCAATGTGCCCCCACAAATCTGCAATATCCCTGTTGTGTTTCTGTTCCTGCAGGTGGGAGGCCTACTCCCACAGGCACCAGCTCTCTGTCCTCCTTCCAGCTTCTCCATATCCCACTCGGCCTGCAGGCCAGCACAGGACTGAGACCCAAGGAGCAGCCTCACTGGTGCTGAGCTGAGCAGGGCTGTGACTTTTATTTATCTGTGTCATGATTTTATCTGTCTTTCTTCCTCTCCACCAGCCTTTGAGCTCCCAGCCTGCTTCATTGTGCAGAGGCAGATGACTGACCTCATGCCAGAGCAAATCCACCCCCTCCTCAGATCCAATCCTGTTGCCCATGGAGAAGACTGCACTGTTCTGGAAATGGGGACTGAAAACTGATCTTTGTCAGTTTATTCCAAACCCATGGTCCCTGAGGAGCAAGTACATTAATCAGAGCAATGTGGTGGACAGTGCAGGAAGTGCTGTCATAGGGCATCCATAGGTTCTATGTTGATGTCAGAGATCCCTGAGCTAATGCAGTGTAAACAGACATGTTCTGCAGAACAGTGGGTGCTGCAGTGGCACAGACCTCCTGGCAGGGCCTGTTTGCCTTTTGACACCTCTTCATGAGGCCTCTGCTTACAGGGTCATGAGGTAATTCAGTCTTCCTTGAAGGGACAGGAAGAAATGAAAATTTTAACCCATTGATGGTAACAAAAGCTGACCACGAATATAGAAACACAACTGGAAAAGCTGTATGGGATTAAACAATATTTCCCAGTTTTCTTCTTCTATAATTATTAAACCTGCCTGTGGAATTATTTCTTTTTATTGCTTTGTAGATATTGAACAAATAGGTAAGTCATAAAAATGTGAATACTTTCCATTCAAGACCAAGTAGCATTAAAGCAAAGTGTATTTCTGATGAGGTATCAAGAGAACTATGCTGCTCAGTGTATATTGTCAGAAAGAAATTTTTTCCATTCTTATTTCTGCTCAGATGTTTTACTTACGCATGCTATACAAGGTAAGAAATGAGAATTGAGCCCCATGTAGAACATAGAGGGTTTATATTTGTACAATAGTCATCCTATTGGAAAAATCAATGTCTGAGTTTCTGTTTGCTTCTTCCTCCTCCCCTGATGAAGTAAAGTTATGCATTAGTATTATTTGTAGTGCTGTTGCCCTTTGAAAAATATACTCATTAAAAATTCTTCTGGGTGCAAATGATGTTTCATAAATTGTTCACAACTGCAGTTTACAAATGAGATTGAGTTTGAATAAAATGTACATTGTATCCAAGAGGTAATCAGACAACAGTAAATAAAAAAAAATATTTTTTTTGTAGAGGAACTGTAGCACAATAGCATTATTATAGTACAAGTCTAAAAATAAAATGAAGAAAATAAATAAGCTCTTCACATTGCCAAGATTGGTTCTAAAGGGTTGGATACCTCTTTATAAAAGCAGCATTACAAACCTGCACCAATTTCACAGCTCAGCCTGCAACTCATCCTGGGCCTTACTGCACGCACCCACGCATGGGTTAAAAAGAAGCCCGATAGGTCAGCCCTCTGTGCTGGAGAGTGCTGGTCTCACGATGCCTCAAAACAGGTTGTCAGGAAATTCCCCCAAACCTATTTCTCTGCCACTTGAGCAGCTATCTCAGGATGGCAGGCACAATGAAGTGCTATAAATCATTAGTTTACCTAGATCTGAGATATGGCCAGCTTTACTCCAAAGCCAACAGATTTTCAAAAGTGTGCAGTCACATTCTACATCAGTTTATGGAGGGAAGGGATAAATACACCATCTGGCTGATGTTTTAATTCACAGTCTAGTTACCCTGGGTCTAGGCAGGTGTATTGTCTTCTCCATGGCTGCCCTGGCTGCAGAGTTGGATCCCCCCAGTCCCCTGGGGAAGGGATCAAAGCTGGGCACAGGCACTCACATGCCCCACAACACAACCACTCGGTGCTCAGGTGAATGGGTGACTCATTGGGATTCTGTTCTGCCCTAGTAACACCAATTTATGACTTTCTTAAGTATATCTGTCTCTGCCTTCATATACCACATCCAAGTCTTAAATGAAGTGTCGGTAAGTCAGGTACAGCCACAGTCCTGTCTATGCAAGAATTTGCACAGTTTATGGTAATGGTGCCAAAGGCTGCTGTCCTCCTCCTTCCCCTTCTCCTGATGTTGCGGTTGGTCATCAAAGCAAAGCAGAGGAAGTCCAGCCAGGTTTCGAACCCTTTTAACAACCTGATGGATCCTGCTCCTAATAAACTTTAAATATCTCAGTAGAGCATAATGAAAGGAAAAAAACTGACTTTCTTCCCTCTCTTCTCTTTTACTGCTACCCATTCTGTCTCACATTTCCTTCCCACAGCCAAGTGGTTTGGATTGTACTCTTGTCCTTCTGGCTCAGAAGGTGATGACTTTGATGAGGAAAACTAGCTTGCTAGAAGCTGAATAGTTATTTCATTTACAAGGTGCAATGAACAGTCTGACCATCAGTTGGTGAGTCATGCTATCAGATACGGTGAAATCATTAGCCTGGCAAATGAATAGGGCAAAAGTGGGCTCTCCACGTGCTGCCTCAAGTTGCTCCTTTCTCTGTTAAAAGTAAATACAAATTAACCTTCAGCAAATGAATCTTTCAGACTCCAAACAGTTATTTGGAGTAAGAACTATATGCTGAGAAAGTAAGGAAAAATCACCTTTTGGAATTGCACAGTACCTTACAGTATACAAAGAAACTGTTGCCCATCAATAATTTTTTAAAACTGGGACAACAAAAAATGTTATAGTAAAACAACTTCAGTGGTAGTCTAAAATCTAGACTCATTTATTCTCCAAAGTACCTTTGAAAAATAACAGTGTCTTGATAATTCCCCATCACGATTACTGCTCCAATGTTATCTGCATAAATAAAATGTCTTTCATTTGAGAGAAAGAATTTCAAAACTCTGATTACTGGTTCAGTGTGACAAACAGTGGGAAAAGACAATCTTCAGCACTGTCATTAAAGAAAGAGTATCACAGCTTTAAAAGAATACATCTATCTACAAAGAAAATTTTAGGACAAATAAGATAAATAGCCCTTATTAAAAAAACAAAACAAAACAAAACAAAACCAACATTTGAGATTTTATGTTTTTTAAAAATATATTAGCTGATAATAATAGTTCAAAATAATGTTCTTTTTCATATATTCTTTAGAGTGTGGTCTTTCTAGCACTGCACTCCTGGTGCAGGATCCTGCTGGAGAGGTAACGTGAAAACACAGACAGGGTTTATCAGCAAACAGAACTAATAGTTTTGCCATCTGAGCTATGTATTAGCTAAAAATATTTGGCTTAAGGTGGCCTAGGACACCACAAATGTGCATGCTGTGGAGCTTTATGTCAATAGAGGCATCAGGCTATTTTAATTAGAGGCTGCATTTCTATAAGGATTTCGTGTAGGCAGAACTTGTGCTGAGACTGTACTTCTTTACATAAACATCAAAAAAGATGACTTTTTTTGTCTCTTTAATTCAGTGTACAGGAACATTTTCACAAAAAAAAAAACAAAAAACAAAAAACAAAAAACAAAACCAGGCTCCAGTCACTGAATCACAGTAGCAAATAATTGGAAACGGAAATACCCTGCTGAGATATTCAGTTCTCTCCTCTTATAATGCAAATATATTTCCTGTGACACATGCTTTTTTTTGTGAATTCAATCTCGAACGATACATTATGACCATTTCATTATTTTCCTATGTGCATAATCCTGCGGATTCAACTATTAAGTACCTTACTTATGTCTCATTAAACCTGTTTTTATCTCTTGGCTGTATTCTTGTTATCACATTACTTAAGAATTAAGGAGAGCTGTGGGAAAATCTGTTGGTATGAAATGACATTTAGATTTCTCCAAAACCACAGATGTAACATTTCTGAGGTGCAAATATGTTTGGCTAACCTTTTGTGTTTGCGCATCCTTTGAATTTTGCATTTCTGATCAGGTCAAGAATCAGAAATAGCAAAATACATCAAGAAAATCTATTCTTATGGTATTCGGGGAAAGTAAGAGAATTAACATTTTAAAAAGCCCCTTTCTGTAACAGTTTCTAGGCATATTTTGAATAACAGAAGGGAAGTTAATGGATTTTGCCTTCTTTTGAGAACCCATGGAATTATCCCAAGTAGTTTTTCATTTAGTGTTCTGTAAGCCCCATGGTGGACATTAAATATGACCTGTTCTTTGGAGAAAGACCAAGAAATAGAAGTAAGAAATAGGGAACTTTAGTCAAAGACACAATTATTCAAAAGAAACTTTATCCTTCTTGTGTGGAGACTCTCATTTGACAGAAGATTCTCAGAGGATGATGATCTAATAATATTTCTGCACAAAATTAAGAGAATAAACTACTTTTGTGATATATTAATGAAGTATTTTAATTCTTCTGTGGAAGTTATCTGCAGACTTTCAGATTTCCAAATTATTAAAATGTAGCAATCTTATTTACTTTACAATATGTATATTTTGTAGTTATGTTATATATTATATGTGTATACAAAGGATCGGTGGAAAGGGCTTGGATAGTCTGAGTCCATCATCACTGATCTTATTCAAACTATGCCACCTTATCCAGGAAAAGCTTTTTTAAATCCAGATAAGATGTATAAAGCACAGCTGATATCAAGTCTGATCACAAAGTTTGAAATTAGTCTCTGAAAGATAGACACTGGAGGTGGGATTCAGGCACTGGATTAGTGCTGTAATGGATAGTACTGGTTTTATGTTCCATTTGCATGCATTCTTTCTTCCATAGGCATGAATCAGTGAGCCATGCCTAGGGGAGAGTAGACTTGAGATCCTGGGCTGGGCAGACAATGCCTGGAGCTGTGAGGAGGGTCAGAGATCAGAGGGGACTTTTGTAGTCACTCAGGAAGCCACCAAGCAGAAGCAAGCCCTTCAAGACTATGGTATACACAGAACATGGCTCAGCAAGGACCTGCTGGGCAAACTGAGGGCAGAGAAAGGTGCACAAAAGCTCTGGAAACAAGCGCGTGTCACCTGGGAAGAATACAGGGATGCCGTCCGGACTTGCAGACGTTGGATCAGGAAAGCCAAGGCGCAGGCAGAACTGAGCTTGGCAAGGGATGTGAAAAACAATATGAAGACGTTCTACAGGTACACTGACCAGAAGAGACAGGCCAAAGTGAGCGTACCTCCTTTGCTAAATGTAAAAGGAGAACTAGCTTCAATGTATGAAGAGAAGGCTGAGGTACTGAATGAGTTCTTTGCCTCAGTCTTCGCAGGTAGCCAGGATTCTAATATTTCTCATGTCCCTAAGCCCTGCATCCCTAAACCTCTACGTGGGGACCAGGGGAGTAAATCCCCCCCCACTGTAAGAGCAGAGCATGTCTGAGAGTAGACTGCCTCATGAGACTGAATGCATACAAGTCTATGGGGCTGGATGGCATGCATCCCAGAGCTGGCTGAGCCACTCTCCATCATATTTGAAAAGTTGTGGCTGACAGATGAGGTCCCAGATGACTGGAGAAAGAGTGACATCACTCCACTGATAAGAAAGGGAGCGAAGAGGACCCAGGGAACTACAGGCCAGTGAGTCTCTCCTCTGTACCTGGGAAGATATGGAACAGATCCTCCTGGACAACATGCTTGATCACATGAGGAATGAGCGTGTGATCCGAGACAGTCAGCACAGCTTCACCAGGGGAAGTTTGTGCCTAACCAATCTGGTGGCGTTCTATGATGGAGTGACGGCATTGGTGGACAAAGGGAAGGTGACCAATGTCATTTACCTGGACTTGAGCAAGGCCTTTAGTATGGCCCCCACCACATCCTTATCTCCAAATTGGAGGGATGTAGTTTTGATAGGTGGACCACCCGATGGATAAGGAATTGGTTGAAAGGCTGCAGACAGAGTGGTGATTAATGGTTCTATGTCCAGGTGGAGGCCGGTAACAAACGGTGTTCCACAGGGGTCTGTCTTGGGACCAGTGCTCTTTAACATCTTTATCAATGACATTGATGATGGAATTGAGTGCACCCTCAGCAAGTTTGCTGATGACATCAATCTGAGTGCTGCAGTTGACTCAGTGGAAGGAAGGAATGCCATTCAGCGGGACCTCAACAGACTTGAAAGGTGGGCCCGGGTGAATCTAATGAGGTTCAACACAGCAAAGTGCAAGGTTTTGCACTTGGGCCGAAGGAATCCCAGGCATATATACAGACTGGAAGGAGCAGTCCTTGAGAGAAGCCCTGCAGAGAAGGACCTGGGGGTCCTAATGGATGAAAAACTTCACATGAGCCAGCAGTGTGCTCTTGCGGCTTGGAAAGCAAATGGTATCCTCGACTCCATTAGAAGAGGGGTGGCCAGCAGGGACAGGGAGGTGATTGCCCCTCTCTACTCTGCTCTTGTGAGGCCCCATCTGGAGTACTGTGTCCAGGTCTGGAGCCCCCAGTACAAGAGAGACAGAGCACTGTTGGAGAGGGTCCACAGGAGTGCCATAAAGATGATCAGAGGGCTGGAGCACCTTCCCTACAAAGACAGGCTGAGGGAGCTGGGCTTGTTCAGCCTGGAGAATAGAAGGCTGCGGGGTAATCTAATTGCAGCCTTTCAGTACCTGAAGGGAGCCTATAAACAGGAAGGGAGTCAACTCTTTGAAAGAGTAGATAACAGCAGGACAAGGGGAAATGGTTTTAAGTTGAGGGAGGGAAGATTTAGGTTGGATGTCAGGGGGAGGTTCTTTACTATGAGAGTGGAAAGGTGCTGGAACAGGCTGCCCAGATTGGTTGTGGATGCCCCGTCCCTGGAGGTGTTCAAGGCCAGGTTAGATGGGGCCCTGGGCAGCCTGGTCTAGTATTAAAAGGGGAGGTTGGTGGCCCTGCCTGTGGCGGGCGGGGGGGGGGGTGTTGGAGATCCATGATCCTTGATCACTTCCAACCCAGGCCATTCTGTGATTCTGTGATTCTGTGAGTAGAAAGGACTGTCACTGGCTACTTCATGCACATTGTGAAAAATATAGATTTACTTAGAAATCATAGAATCATAGAATGGCTTGGGTTGAAAAGGACCACAGGTCTTCAGTTGGCAAAACAGCTATTCATTTCAAGTCCGAGTAGAGACTCCAAATTCAGGTACTGTCTCTGAATTATTCATCACTGCTAGCTTTATTTCTCCAGCTCTCTGTGAATGTCTTGTGATCCTGGAAGCAAGAGATTTGACACTCCAATGTCCCACCTAGCCCACAGTGCAGAGATCTGCCTTTCATCTCTTCTTGACTTGAATGCAGCAGCTTGTGTGGAAGTGTTTGAATATCAGTTCTTGTCCTCTTGTCCAGCTACATTTGATAGTAAATTGGATAAAATTTAATAGACGTGATAATTACTTTTTCCACTAACTGTGTCCTTACTTTTAATTTCATTGTTGGCTAATGATCTGTCTGTTCTTTCATCTTGAGTGTCTGCAGGGCTGAAGAACTGTTCCTCAAATTGCTCCCAGATGAATAGATCGGCAAGTGGCTACTTCTTAGGCATTTTATGATACTCCGCAACTAATTAAATCTATTTCAGGAGATGTAAATCAAGGAAGGATTTTTCTTATCAAGCACTTCACAGCTGCTTGTCTGAAAACTCTCTACAAATAGAAGGAAATGCTTTTATCCCTTTATGACCACTGAGGCATCCTTTTTGCTGGTTTCTTTTGTACCTCAGGTGTATGCCTTGTAGGCTGGATTGGCACTCCTGTTCTTAACCACACTTACAGGGACTGTCTTGATCCATGTTCTGGACATTTCTGGGTTGTAGACAGTCTTTGCAACCAGCACGGATTGTCACTATTGTGTATAATTTACAGCTGGAGGTACAGAGTTATTGCAAGATACAGAAAATCTCTTGGGCAGCAAGGAGTCCTGACTCTAGGGCTGTGCTTGGCCATGAATTTACTTTTGGTCTGAGCCACTGCACAGACATATAACATCATAATAATTCACAGATGAAGAACAGTACTTTTGAAATTAGACAAAATAGACTTCTACTTGAAGGTCTGAAGAGGACAAAATGCTCACCAGTGCAATAGTGGTTTTACCTACCTTTCCCGTAGAAAATCAGTTGCTATAGTCTACTTCTTTCTCTCTCTCATTTCTTCTTCTTCTTCTTCATCTTTTTCTTCCTCTTTTTTAAAAAACATAGAGAATTTCATCTGCCCTCTATTTTGGCTAAGAGGAACCTCTTTCATTAGGATTTGCAGAGTGCTATGTACGTTATGCAAATATTTTATATTGGTTTACTGCTGTTTTCTTTTAATTCATTCTGTTCTGGAAAAAGCTTCTGGTATGTAAGCACAAAGTTGAAAGTCCTGCAGTCATCTAAACTGTATTTTGTTTTGTAGCTTTTTCTGTGAGGCAGAATCATTTTCTTCTCAGATGAATTATGCAGTTTATGGTCCCCTTGGTTCTGCCAGTGCAAATGTTACTGGAGCCATGTTGAAGAATGGATCAATGAAATAAGGAATCAGCAAGGGTACTGCCATGTCAGGGGCTCCACAGTGATCCCCAAACCAGGATGATTAGTTTCTGCAGGAATGCAACAGATGAAGGGATCCATGGAAGTGGGGAAGAAGGCTTTTAACTATGCAACCACTAAGGAATACAGGAGGGCAAAGGATTAGGTGGAAAAAGCTAGGATGAGTTGGTGACTCTTTTAAAAAGTTGCAGGAAACAGAAGTGAGGACTGGATTAAATCCTACTAGCAGGGCAGAAAGGGCTATGAGTGCCAGCAAGCAAGCAAGCAAAGGAAGGAAGGAGAAAGGAAAAGATGGAGCTTCCTGAGTGTAAGGAGGAGGAAGAGCAGAAAAGCAGGGTCCATGGGCAGGCAGAAAGCTGGATTCAGCTGCATTGGAGGCCAGATTACTGAGGTCCCTCAGGAAGCAAATCTGGGGGAAAGGAGTCGAGGTGAGTTAGCAGTTGTTTGCAGGAACAGCACGAAGAGCACAGCTGCAAACCATCCCTGTGTGAGGATGGGCGGTGAGAGACCCACCAGCTGAATCATGACCTCCTCTTTGGATCCAGAGCAAGAAGGATGTGTGCAGAAAATGGGACCTAGGTCGAATTACTAAGGGTGAACATAAAAAGCTAAGAGAAGCAAAGACAGTGTCTCCATTACAAGGTTATAAGGTTACAAAGACCAGTCTGGAAATGAGCAAAAATAGGATGTGTATAAACCACATCATAAGGAAAAAGGATTTTACTTGCCTCACCCTGTCCCTTGACTATTTTTTCTGTTGTTCTGGGATATTTACTGAGCTTATTTTTTACCTTCTCTGATCCCTACCCTTTTTAAAAAGGGAACATTTCCTGTTATATTGCTATGCTTGTTTAGGAGCAATGGCACAGACCTACAGAAAGATGAAGGAAAGAACCCAGAAATGGCAAAAATGGGGGGGGGGGGCAAACATGATTTTTGCTTGAAAATACTGTACAAATTTGGGTTATTTAAATTAAGGAGCATTTGCAAAAGCAACACTCCTCTGTAATCTACATGCTGATGGGGAGAATCAGTCAGCATTGGCCCCTAATAAAATTCCCCTGACTAAAAGAAGCATCTGAAATACAGACAGCTTAAAACCCTCAGCTGTAAAGAATCCTAGGGCAGATGAAGCCCAGGCTCAAAGATGCCTCCAAGGTAGGTAGGTGGGTGAAGAAGGAATAAACGGTGCTCCCAAGGACCTGTCTCAGTTAAATTGTGACCCTTTCTGAGAAAGCAAGGAGCAGGGTTTCTCCCATGCTGTACCAACTTGTTTTATTCTTGAAATTCACACATTTCATTCACACCTGGCCACGTCTGTCTCTCCAAGATGCCTCTTTTTTTTAAAAAAAAAAAAAAATTTCAGAATATATTTTCTTATTTCCTCCTTCACTTTAAGTACATCTTACCCCTTATGTATTTATTTATTTATTTTCTTAGCAGGTGCTCAGCAGATAAATCAAAGTTCGTATCTGATGAAGAAAGGATTATTTCTTCCCGGATTTGGTTAAGCAATGAGCTCTTAAGTCTTGCTTTGAGGGAAAACGTCAGCCCATCACTTATATACATCTTGTTCAGCAACAGATAGGTTTGGAACTTCATGCACATAGTTATATTTGAAATCAACAAGAAGACTAGCACCTACACATGAACAATGTTTCAAAATCTTCCCTGTTATCGCTGTTACCATGCTACTTTTTTCTTTTCCTTTCTTTCTTTCTTTCTTTCTTTTTTTTTTTTTTTTGTATGTATTCTCTGTGAAAATTTCACTTTACAGAATTTTTTAATCATTGCTAGGTGTCTGCAAAATAATCTTTATTTGAAGAATTTGAGGATTAAGAAAATATTTTAAACATTTTCCCCATCAATTGCAGTTAAACTGAAGCAGTTGCAGTGAATGAGTCCTTTTCCTGATTTTATGCTGATTTTTATTCAAACAAGAACATAAAGAAGGCCTGCAGATACAAGCCGAGTATTACAATGGAAGCTTCTTTTCTTCAGGTCTTCAGAGCCTCTAATTTTGTTTCTCTAGCTGCACATGTTAAAAATGTGTCATATATTTATTGATCACTCTTCTACCTATGGGGGGAAGGGGAAGAAAAATGTCATCAGGTGAGTCACATGCCCTGAAAATGTAACAGTGATTTGAGTTAGGGCAAATTCATCTTTTAAATGCATCCTTGCCTACTCTTTCAAACACCTCATTGCTTGCTCATCATTAGGTCCTTGCACATATATGAAAGTATAAAGTATAGATGGTTTGTGGAGACGTGTATTCAGTTATAGATTCATTTACACTGATGTGATGATGCTATTCATGTCACTCTTGGCTGAAATAATACAGCTGTCTAAAATGGTAATAAAGAAAGCTAGGAAGAAAAAATGAACAGAGAAAGAGCTACCTGATGACCCACTGGTATTCTGGTTGATGCTCTTGGGTAAAACTGGAAGACGAATGTAAAAGCATGAAGCTGTTATTTCACTTGTTAGGGGCTACATAGCAGGAGGCTGAGACAAAATGGAAGCAAACCTGGCCCCAAGCACAAATGGATGGAAAACATTAATAATGAAAAACAAACAGATGCAAACTCCAGGTTCTTAAGAGACTGTCTTGGAACCTTTTTACCTTATCCTAAGTTTGAGGAAGAAAAACAACTCACTGTTAAAAGAAATTCAAACTAGTAAATATTTTACTGTGTGACCTCAGTTAACAATGACGTGATATGCTAATAATCTCCCATGGCTTGACTGACCTTTGTCACATGGTTTATTATAACTTACGCATTTATTTATCCCTCTGGAATGGTTTGATCATGTTATAAAAACACTTTAAATGACACAGTGCTGAAAATTATTTCAAAACACGAAACAAACCAAAACAAGCTGTCAGCTTGGATTTTAATTCTTTGTAATTTCTTACTTTACAAATCTTTTTTTTTCCTTTATTTAAAAATGCAAGGATCCCAATCAGATTGCATTTCCCCATTTTAGCTAAGCTTTTACTAAGATTAGAGAAACAAATGAATCTAAAAATTGCTGTTATAAGAGAAAATTTCTCCATCTGAGGCAGGGTCACAATTGTCTCACTGGTGTTCTCCATCAGGTGAAACCACTTCATATTATTATTATAATTAAAATAATTCTAATGCTGAGTTAAAGTTCAATATTAAGCAATGGAGAAATACAAAAAGTAGTCCTTGTCTCTGGAGAGCAAGGAGGGACAAAATACGGGCAGCGTGGGAGGGTGGAATGGCAGCCGGGTTGCAGCATAACTAATACTCTCACACCAAAGTCTTCCGTCTCAGTGCTTGGCTGTTTGGCCTCTCAGAATAGCAGAGAACTGCCAGAATCTCTAGTCTTGATTGCAAAACTGCACCCTGCAATACACCAGTGAGTTACCTTATTTTTCTGCCTTACCTCATCCTGCCCTAAAATTGTTGTTCTTCCTTAGAACTATCTCCAGTGTATCTCCCTTCTCCCCAGCACCTGAATGTATTTCTCCCACACTTTACCAAGCATAATGTATTCTTTTTGTACCAGTCTCCCCTCTTGTCCATCAGCTGGTTCCTTCTTTGCTCTGCCCTGATGCTTATGCCCTCTCCTCATGTCACCCTCTGCTCCCCTGCTACTCTCATTTCCAGCACCTCTATTAACCTTTATCACAAGATCAGTTCCCTGTGCCTCTTCTCTGTGAATTGCTGCTTAACGAGGGAAGGGGTGCAGTCAGGGGCAAAAATCTTCTTTATTTCCTCCTGCTGTCAAGTCTGTAGATTCCTAGGAATCTGTAGAGACAGAATGACCTCCTAAATCCTCTGGCCATTGGCTCTCTTTCATTGCTTTATTTTAATTTATACATGATCCTTATTCCTTAGATCCTCCAAACATTAAAGCAATTTGCAATTTTATTGGAAGATTCCAGGATATTGTCATAAGACTGGAAATATTAAAGGTTTTACACAAAACTTATTGAAGAGACTATGGGATTCCTTTTGCTCTTTGAACACGCTCAACATCTAGCCTCACATTTTTCAAATTTTTGGGATTAAGTTGTTTGCAAAGCTATGCTGTATCTTCTGAAAGGCATTTCTTAAAAATGTGGCCCAAATTGTTTATTATATGCGGAAAGGTAAAAGGAAAGGAAGATCGAATAGGTCTGTGGGTGACAGGGAATCACTCCCAGGTCCCTTGGAAATCAGCTTGGAGTGAGCTAATTTTTGTTAATATTTTTGCTAAATGTTTTACTAACAGTTTTGTTAATTTTCTTTGGCTTTTTTTTATGCATCTTTCTAATTTCTTCAGCCTACTTTTCTTCTATAAGTGATAAGTTGCTCAGACTTTGGCCAAATGACAATAATTTTATGAACAGTTTGACCACATTATTTTAAATAAAACAGAATTTGGGTCTAGTTTAATACCATTGTTAGAGAGAAGAAAAACTAGTTGAGCATCCTGTTAGTAATGGGTGAACGCACATAGCTCAGCTGCAGAAACATTCTGAAGAATCTGTTTTATTTCATGGCATTTACAGCGTGAAAGATGAGGATCCAGATTCTCTTTCCTAAAAATGAGTTCTGTGGATTAACCCAGAAACTATCTGGTACAGATGAAGGGAGAATCCAACCCTTCCATTTCAGCTGGATTGTGCACTGGCAGAGAAGAATAGGAATAAAAGAAAAAAACAGACTTGATTTTCTAACAACACACATGACACAATTTTCAGAAATTGTGCTAATAGGGCAATTTATAAAAATTGTTTTAGTATATTAAGGAGAGCAATTTACAAAATCCATTTAGAATAATAAGCTGAGCATTGTTGGCAATGCAGCTATATTTTCCAATCATGTTTATGTATAAAACAAATTGTCTATCTGTTCTCATTCACTCTATGTTATGCTAATACCAAACATGGACAAGTGCAAAGTGAAATACTCAGACTTTTTGTTTATCTAAAGATTGCATTAAGGTTCACCTCATATTTTAGAGGTATAAAACTTTGTTAGGTGGAAAAGATTTCTCAGCTGGACTACTACTGAGGATTTTTCCTTGTCAGAATTACTGAAAAATGATTTTCTGAAACTCTTCAGCTTGTCAGTTGTATAGCTTAGCATATTAGATGAATACATTAGAACAACAATAAACTACTCTCAAATAAATGAAATGCTTTAAAATCCATTCAGAGTTTAGTTGTACCTCCCTCCCCACATATCACTGAAGATTTAATAGCAGATGCTACAGTGAAGTTGTACATGGCTGACACTGCATAAGGATTTAATACAAATCCTTAACGGACAAAATAATAAATGAAAGGGCTGTGAGATGTGCTGTTTCATCCCTGCTTGTAGATGGATAAATCTTGCCCTGGATTTCCTCCACTTCTGGCAGTGGAGTCCTGTGAAGAGCAACAGCAGTGTCCCAGGTAGAAGGAGGAGCAGCACAGTGTGGATAAGGACCAAAGGCAGATGAGTTTGCACACTGCATTCAGGGGACGTCCCATGGCCAAGCACAGAGCCAGCTGGAGGGCTGTCTCCACACTTTGTGCAATCTGTGCCTACAGTGCAAGGGCTCTCAGCTGCCTCCACCTCTCCTGCCTTCTCCTACTGTAGTGCTTTGCCACTCTGTGTGGTGCCCCTTGGCTGAACAGAACAGGCTAGAACGTCACGGTAAAGCTAAACAAGTGGTGCTGCCAAGGGCTGTGCATATCCACGTATTGACCTGAAAAAGCCAAGAGGTGGTGGAGGCGACTACTTCACTTACTACTTTCAAGGCAACAGTGTGCACAGAACCCTTTGTGCTCAGGATTACCTCGCTTGATGACTGCCAGAGTGCCCAAAGATCAACCCCAAGTAAGCACTGACCCAGTTTGGCTGCTGGGTGAGTTAGGTGTTGAAGATGAACATAGACTAATTAAAAAAAAATATATATATATAGAAGTGGTCATGGGCTTTCATTGATGTAGTAGGGAATTATACACACGAGGGTGATGGAAACAAAAGTAGTAATAGAAGTGGGTCACTGTGCACATAAATGATTACTATAAACATGATTAGCACTTGTGTTATTTCTCTGGTGTTCCCTGGTTTGCTGCTTCCCACCTTGACACAACAGTAAAAAAGCCTGGAGCTAGGCAACATCTTTCCCCTCCCCACAGGGAAACAGCCTGACTCATGTTTATGGGGACAATCTCTTCAATCTTCTCTCTTGGAGGGGACAGCACAGCTCTTCACCCTGGTCTGCACATTCTGCCACTGCAGAGAAATAGTTTCATTAGACCAATGGGGAGAAAAGCAGAGTTCAGCATATGATTCCTAGTGGGATTGTGGTGATTCACTGTCCTTTAAAGAACTTCAAGAACTCCAAGGAGCTATATATATATGTATTCTAAATAATAGGATAACCGAAATATTATGGGTATGGGAGTAGTCTTCAATTTCACTCTATTCTGAAGAGCTGTATCACTCCACCAATATAAAAGACTTCCATTCTCATCAGAGAATTTAATTTAATTCTTTTTAGAAGCCATTGTTCAGTTTACTTTAACCAAGTGGCAGACTAGAGGGCCAGCCCCTTACAATTCAGCATAATGGAGACAGGTATATTTGCATATTCTTTTAAAGCATGGCTGAGAGTGGAATTTTCAAGATAACATTTGTAATGTGAATTAGACTAATTTGTGAGTCCTTACACACACCTGAAAAAGCCCTACTAAGCAGTGATATGAAGAAATACATAAGAGCACTCTTTTCCAATACATAATATTTCATGAGTTTGAAAAGCTTTGGAACTCTGTTTTTTAACACTGACTAGTGCCAGTTTATCAATTACTCCTTTCTATATTTACCAACGTGTGGCATTCCTGCAACATTTTCATGCTGGTACAACTAAAGTACCTGTATATCATTAAAAGCAGTATTTACTCTTCTATTGCCTGTAAGTTTATCTTGGTTTTGATTCCTTTCTTCTCTTGCACTTTGGCATTTAGGAGCTTTCTGAGCTGTGGGGTTTTCTGTCATTGTCACTGTCAGCTCCTGCCAATGCCTGATAAGTGAATGCCCCTCCAGTCACTGTTTCCTCACTCAGGGTGATACATGAGGAGGCAGCAGAAATCAGAGCACATGCACACTGTTCACACTGTGAAGCAGTCTTCATCAAGAAGGTGCACTCCAGCCACAAAGCCTGACAAAGAATGTGAAGATAAGAAGGGGATGGAGTGGGATTTTCTTATCAAATAAATGCAATAAGATGTTATCTGAATATAACTTTGTAGAGAACATAAATATAATGCTGAAAACTATATTTTTCAAATAAAAAGCCCTAGGACCTGTCTTGTCTTTTATTACCAAACTGACTACAGAAAAAAAAAATAAGGTCATATACACTCTGTTTTTGGTCAGTGTATTCATTTGAGAGAACATAGTGTACATTTAAGTGGCTTATTTCCTCTATGGTGACAGTTACATAACAGTCTCACTATTATAAAGGAAGGCAGATTCTTCCTAATCATGGAACTCTTTCAGCCAGTTAATGGGCAAAGACATCTGAACAAGTTAAAAAGATTGGGCTTTATAACATAAAGAAATTATAATTCTTAATCTGTGTGTGGGATTATTGTTAATGCTGAAGTTGTCTTAAACTTCATACAGAAATACCCATATGGTACAAGCAGTGAACACTGGTTGTTGCCTTAGAACATCCACAGGTTACCAAAGAAATAAAATGAAGACAATGCAGATAAAACTATACCTTTGCACATATCCTAGAATACCAATCAGACGGAACTGAAAGATTTAGTTTGGTAATGCAGTTCTGGGTAGATAATACACTACTGAGCATAGCACACCCAACCAGAAGTCCCAGCTTTTTCTTATAGGTAACCTAGACTGAAGGGGACTGCACATGGACACTTTTAGATTGAATACAGACTTCTTTTCAGCAGAGGCTACTTTTGGCCTCAAAATATCCTCAAAACACAAGATGAAGAGAGAGATTCTTTCACTGGTACAGTACTGTGGTAGACAGAGCAGTCACATTTTCTGGCTAGGTAGTAGGACATCTGTGTCAGCTCAAATCTCATATTTACTGTATAAATATCCCACGATTTTGTTGGTTCTTGTTATATGAACTATTTACTCTTGAGAGAGGACTGGAAGTCAAGCAATCAGAATATAGTAACCATACCAAAAGTTAATAATTATTTCTTGTAGTTGAGGTTAGATTTCCCTCTTTCAGTGGGGCAATCAGAATTTTTTGATAATATCTTCCAAGAAAAATGATCTAAGTTAATTGATTTCAGTAAGTGAAATGGACAGAACTGTTAAGTGGTGTGGCTCGGGGCAGTTTTAGGGGGAGTGACTTGCCTTGTGGAAGCATGACCAGGTATGCCAAACATCCAACCTTCAGTTTTCTGAGGACAAGATAGTGTTACACAGAGAGAAGCTACCGATTGCTGTCCCCATAGGAACGGTGAGAGCTTGCGTGCACATAATCATTACTGCTTTCAAAGAGCTCAGACTTGTTTCCTGGAGAGGACATGGAGGTTATGGTTAGGCAATAATTTTCTTCTGCTAATAGTGTGTGATCGTCTTCCATGCAGGGATGCTTTGAAAAAGGAATTGCAAATAGGAGGGCTATTTTGTTTTTTCCAATGAGGGCATAATTTGTCCCTTTTTTCTTCTACTGAAATGGTTGTTTAGTGGGTACATTGGTGATTGCTGCTTGCTGTGTTTAGAACATCTTTTAGAAATGGTTTGAAAGCTGGAAAGAGTATTCATAAGAATCTTTGCTTTATCAAGAGAAATAAAGACTTGCTTTCTATAACATCTAATAGAGTTGACTGCAGGAAGCGGGTGGCAGTAGGCACTGTCGTGTAGGTGGAAGGAATACGAACCCAGTCATGATGCATGCAGCATGGTGTTCTCAGATCAGAGACAAAAAAACCCACACTTGTTCTTGAAAGAAGGAAACAGTCACTGAGTGTGTATATCCATCGTTTAAGTATAATAAAAATAAAGTGCAGAAAATCTGAACTCTGCTCTCAGTTCCAAGAGACTCGATGAAATAATTTAGGGAATGCTTTGTTCTGAAGCATGTAGAAAATAGATATTTGAGACAGGAAAGTGTCATGAACTTCTTATCAGATAGAACAAGTGACCAAAGGAAGACCAAGCAGGAAACTTCTGCCAGATCCCTCAACTTGTTACAAGAAGCTATGGCATAAATTATATTACTGTAACCAGGTGCTGAAATAACGACTGAACCAAAACAGGGTGGAATTGAAGTGGAAGGGTGGTAACCTTCAGAGCAAGCAAAGATCCAGCTGCAGATGAGTACTTCCAAGCAGGTGATGAGAGGTGGAAAGGTGTTAGGTTAGTGCAGGCTGAAGATATTGGGGTCTGGATGAACATAACAAATTTGGCAATGAGAAGAAATCACTACAGTAATGATCAAAATCTCTCAAAGGTTATTGGCAGCAGGGACATCTCCTGGGTATGTTCCCAAACCTGCTCCTTCCCCCTGGGCTCCTTTTGTAGAGCCCCAGCATTTCTCTGGGATGTGTCCTCTTTCCAGGCCTTCATCATGGACTAGCTGTGGGTCTTCTGTTCTGAAGTTACTACTGGTGTGCTCTGTGCTAAGCAAGATGAGGGTGTCTGTGCTGCTGAGAATTGCGTGTGCAATACTGAGAGCTGTGATCACTCATCTCAGATATGTCTGGCTAGTGTTGGCTCATGTTTCCTATTAATGCAAAATAATAAAAATATTATTATTATGAAAGTCAGGCTCAATGACAGCCTGAAATAATGAGGGAAAATTCTTGGCTGCCTAACAAAGTCTTCTTCTGAACAGCATAAAAGTATTTTTATTTTAGTTACTGTTTATTCTGAACACAAAATGTGCCCTAGAAGTAGAGAGCACTTATTGTTTTGCAGTGACTCAATATCACATTAACTCAGGAATTTGTTTTTATTTTCCAGAAGGAAATTCTCAGTTCAGGATTTGGAAAAAAAAAACAACAAACAAACCTAGAGAAACAACAGCAGCAGCAGCAAAACCTACCCCAAAATACCAGGCAGTTGCCAGCTTGATTTGTGTGGTGTTTTTGTTGAGTACTCAGCACCCTGAAGTTAATGAACAATCATCAGCAACCTTCCATCCTTTCCCTCAGCTATACATGCTAAGTGTGACTAACAGAGAAAAGTTTCAATGCTTTTTTCCTCTATTAAAAATAATGAAAATCTACCACAGAATATGAGTGGTGTTGGGTGAGGAGGCTCTACTTCTGTTTGCATTGCAGTTCATTAGAGTCTGTGTTAGCCCATGGTCACATTCTGCTTTAAAAAAAAAAAAAAAAAGGCAGGGTCTTCCACCTTTAAGCATGGAGTTATGAGTCCCAGTCTGCCTGTCAAGTTGTCCCCATGTGAGATAAGTTCTTGACCCCATATTACAGCCACTCTACTCATCCCGTTTTCTCTGTGAGGTCTAGGGTACATGTATCTTCTTAAGACCAATTTTAGTGGAAAGTGACTGGACAGCTATGGAAGGTATTGAATGAGCTTAAAGCATGGCTTTCAGATAATTTACACAATCCATAAAAATAAACATTACTATTCAGTGGATTTGTGTGTTATTCCTGCTCGCTCTTGACACTGCCGTTTGGTGTAGAATTCAGAGCAGGTCTGAGGCAGAAGTTAGGGAATACTGATGTGAAATAAAGTCAAAGCAGAACAGAATCCTGATAAATACAACAGGCTGAATTAATTCATTTGTTCCCTGTCTTATTACTGTAAGTCATGCATTGGTGACCCAGCTACTCAGCTTTCCTTCTGATCTGGCCCCATGTGCTAGTTGTGACTGGCAGACTGTTCCCGTGCTCTGGATCAGAAATCTCAGATTGACCAACCTGAATGCAATGACTAAAATAAACCCAGAATATATTCTGTCTCATGTCTATTTTTTTTTGCAATGGAAAAACAGGGACAGACTGCAAACACTTTTTACAGAAACGATTGTTTACCTGCAGTGATGAAACCTTTATGTTCACAGAAATCAGTCCTTACAGCTCAGAGCTGATCACCTTGCACTGTAGCCACATATATGACACTTCAGGTCAAGAGATTGTTCTCCCAAGAATAAGAAGGAAATGTATTCATATTCCTACTGTTTAAATTCAATCATGTTCACTAGTGTACTTGAGTAATTAATTGAGAATCTTACCATCACAAAATTAATTAATATAAAGTTTGTCAGTGTGTTTACTTAGATAGGCTTTTGTGCATAAAATCTCCAAACAGGACTTGGAAAAATGGAAAGTTCATCTCTGGAATGGATTGAGGTACACAAGGGGAAATATAATAAGAAGAAAATAATAAAAATAAGAAACTGAAATTTGCTCTTCATAATTTGTTTTAAATTAAAGTGTAAAATCTTGGGACTCGCACTCTCAAACAAATCTGCCATAGCACCTGATTAGCATCTTCTGAAGGAAAAAACAAAGTACTTAGATAATGCAGTCAACATATTATAATTAGTGCATTTAAATATGTGCCTTCCTTAAGGGCAGATACTATGTTAGCAATTAGGGTTTTAGCGATTTTTTGCAGAAGAAGCTGTATCTCATTATATAGTCTTTTAGAACCATGTTCTTTTTTTCATAAAGAAACCAGTTATCTTATTTACGGATTCTTAAGAGTGCAGAGCTGGAAGCATTAAGTATTTATGCAAGCACTTGAAAGTATAGCACTGGAAATTCAAGCTCTTCCTTTTCCTGCTTGTCTTATATCCTTTTTTTTTTAATTGGTTTTGTTACTCCCAGAGTGCTACAGACTTTTGTGAAAAAACAAGCCTACTTCTCACTTACAGAATGTATACCTTGAGCCAAATCTTGGTTTCTCTGAGTTTTTATTCAAGCATAACTTCTGACTTAGAATCTTTCTTCTCAGTTTTAATAATAAGTAATTTTCAGTAATTAAAACAAGAAATCACATCATTGGAATAAAACCAAATTAACTTTTCTAATATTAAGTATGAGAAAGGGGGCCTCATGTGACAGTATTAAATTTGTATTTAGTATCTCCTGGCAGTTCACAGAACAAAACAGAAGAGGATTAACTCTGTTTTCTATTAATTTAATATTTTTTCCAGTTACTTTCAACAGAATCAGAGTTGGAACAAACAATCTGCTTTTACCCATCTCTCTCAGTGCCCAGTGCCTGAGCTACATTAGATATATTGCTGACAGCCCAGAATTTCATACTCCAGTAAAAAAAGCAGGGGTGGTGAAAGCTGGTTGTACCGAACAGAGGCGTCCCTGCAGATTTACACTGGAATCAGTTTTATACGCTCATAGTCTTTGGAGCAGGTCCATGAAATGGTCACGCACTGTAGTCAGTGCTGGTACTTGTATGCTGCTCAGCCCTGCGCTTGCTAGAGTCATCTCATTTATTGCACATTGATCTTCATCTGCCAGACCATTCTCGTGGGGAAGCACTGAAAACTCGGAGGGGTCACTGGCAGCCCACAGGTGGGCTGTCCCCTCAGCACAGGGTTAGGGCACAACTCTGCAACCACCTGAGATTTCCCCCAATGCTGCAATAGTTCCTGGCTGAGGATCTCATGGGTGAAGCCCATCTGAGACTGCATTGGATTATCTTCTCCTGTTTAAAATCAGACCACTGATATTTCCTGACTTTGTGGACAACAATTTGTAGCTTATATATAATGCATTTTAATTAATTTAGGTAAGCACTCACCTTGCTATCCATCTCCAGAAATCTGTGTGAGCCAGTAGGTTCACACTGGGGCACTCAGGGTTTCACAGTAAGAAACTGGGGGGAGTCTTGCAGTCTCCTTTGTCCTCCAGGATATTCCAAGTTTTTCCTCACTGTAGTTACAGCTGTGTAGTCTGAAAGGTCTCATATCCTGATTCACTCTCCCAACTGGGTACTACTTTGTAGGAAGCAAAAAATAAAATCCTTTCAGGAGCCAGAGAATGCATTTCCACTCACTTAACTTTAGATGTCCATGCAGCCGTCATTTGAATCATGCTGTGACCACTTTATGATCAATGGAAAAAGAGAAGATCCAGGAGTCTCATTTATTTCATCTTCATGTAGAAGTCAGAAACTGGCCAGATGAGACAAACTCTTAAGGACCTATTTTTTCCACTAAATGGAAAGACAAAGATTTGGCTGAGGTGTAGACATTTCTCTTTTAAATGTCTAAAGTTGAACACCATCTGAATAGAACACCATCTCCGTTGACTTCAGTGAGCGTTAGATGAGGTTTGCTAGGTGCAATAAGAATGCGTGTTTGAAATCATTATCATTTGTTCAGATTTGCCTTAAATATGCACCACTGTGTAGCTTCAGTGCTTAGCAACCTTTTAGAAGGAGAATGCTTAGAGCAATTTAATGGTGACTGCTTCATTGATGAAACTGCGGAACAGTCTTGGCTTAATCTAAAGGTCAGAGGGACAGAGTGTAATACAGTGTATTCTATTTCACAGTCTGAAGGTTAAAAGGTTTCCAGGAGGGAGAAATCAGACATCGTATCATTTGTGATGTCCAATGACCTCTACAAATAATGTAGAGTTCAAATAAATATTTTTTATAACCACCTAAATATCAAAAAATGTTTCACTCAGACTACTTAGTAAGGCTGCAGTTCAGACCAATGACTTGTGTCATAGCTCTCGGATATTTGAGAGCAAAAGCAGATTAGAAATATTTAAACATCAGTAAATTTACTCATGGCCGTGGGAGCTAAAGTTTGCTGGATCAGGTTTTAATTTGGAAAAATAATTTTATTCCCAAGAAAAAAATAAAGTAGTTTCACTGATAACATTCTATCATTCAGTTCACTGAGATGTAAATTCCATTTTACTTACTCAATAACTACACGGAGCACAGCAGAACTTCCTTAGATAAATAGAAAAGTGAGAGTTTATCTTAGTTGCAGTATAGCAATTTTCACCCTGTATGTAATAGCATTTTTTTGCCTTCTTTGTCTGTAATTGCCTTTTGTCTTTTATAGCATGTAATAAATTACTTTTTATAGTTGAGCACTTTCACTTAAGTGAGTTGAAGTTTTATCATTATAATGTAAATGTTCATTAGACTTAACTTTCCTATAGGTGAGAGTCATTTCTGGCCTTCCTGAGAGAAGCTGAAATCTGCTGCCTACTGATTTATGTGTTTCCCTGCATTTTGCCTTGGTCACGTACATCCAAATCCTTTTAATGCACCTTCTTTGTCCACAAGCAATGGTCCTTAAGTCTTGGCTGGTGAGGAAGGCTTGGGTACTTCTGTGTTGTTCAGGACACATGGTAACTTCATGTACAATAGTTCAAACATGATATATTTTAAATTTAATGTTAATAAAAGAACTTGCCTGTCTCTGAGTCTATAGAAGCTCTAAATGTGACCTGGGTAGTGCAGCTGTGTAAGTACACATACACAAATTAAAGTTTTTCTAACAACACATGAAAATGCATTCTTAAAGACCAGATTATATGGGAACCTCACTTTCTCATTTGTTGCAGAGCCTCAGAAGATGTATTTGTTGAAAGTTGTATATCCTACTTCTGCAGTTCCCATGTTCTTTTCCTTTATCTCACTCTGACCCAAAATTAGAGGGAAAGAGATGTTCTGCAGCTAACTGCTACCTGGAGTGAAGCTGTTTTTCAGCACCTGTTGCAACTGTGGAAACAAAGATTTCTGGGCAAGGTGAAGAGCACAGGGAAATCAAAAGGACTACAACTCCCTCACTGGTTCACTGGCAGTGCACAAAGAAAACCATATGCTGCGGTTGCCTTTGCACAGATTTCTTTTTCATGTTATGGTTTTATATGCCCACAAATGATGTCTGTGTTATAAATTAGTTAATAGAGTTTTAAGTAACAAGGTTCCTAAGGAGCCTGGTGACCATCCAGTAGCTATTGTGTAGCTCTGGTTGCTAGGACATGGCTTACACTTCGGAGAAACTCTGTAAATGAATGCTCCACAAACTATTGAAAGGCTGCTTTTCTGCGATTGTACTTTTACTAGCCAATGGGGATGAAGAAGTAAGCACATTTCATGGTAATATTCATAGATTTCAGGAACACAAAATCTGTTGCTGGAATTCAGGAGCAGTTCAGTTATAAACAGGGTATTTACTACCTCAGCAGAGAAAAACAGATAAAAGTTGAGTGGAGGTTGTAGACTGAGACAGAAGTGGGGATAATCATCTCTTGTTAAGTTAGAAAAACAAGGTCTTAACCTGACATTCCTGTTCAATACTGACTTTATGAGGAATAAGGATATCTGTTTCCCTAATACTGTCCTTTTCCAGTTTTGATCAAACATTCCTCTACCTACAGATAGAGAAATGTGAAACCACTGGGTGCTCATAATGCTCCCTTCTGGCCTTAGAAATCTATGAATCTGCTTACACATGGTGACAGACCAATAAGGTATATACACTCCACTCTCTCAGGAGTCTCTGTGTTGCACTGTACTGGGAAGTGAATAATACAGTGCTACATATAGTGAAGAAATTAGTGTTGTAGCAACCTGTGCTATCACAGACTCCCATACTGACATGTGAAAACACTAACAACTAAACTTCCAGAGGAAGTTCCTGTTGGGCGCACTATTGTATGAGGAGATGGTTCATGTTTGCATTGGAGAGGAAAGGATCTTGATGGCTTAAGAGCTTCCTTTAATCAAATCTAAGTTAAATCTTACCTACTACAACCATCTGTCTTTTCTCTTTCTATGGTTGGAGTTAAAAAGTCAGATCTATTTTAAGGATTACATGCTAAGTTGGCCACAGACTCAAAGTGTTTGAGGGAGTTGCACTGTTTCTTTTTAGAAGTGCAATATCTGCCAAAAAAGAAGCTTTGGAAAGGTAGGAAGGCAGTGGGCTGTTGCTAGGCTTTGAGATGGAGTGTGTGCCCTATGGGAGTTTCTCTTAGAAGATCTCTTCTGAAATTTTTATTTCCATTTAAAGCTTTGTTGATCACCCAAATACAGAGGTGAGAACCTATGTGTTTGCAAAAAATAATGGTTGGCTCCTTTTCCTGCTCATGCACACTCACAAAGTACCAATGATTTTTGCATAATTATATCCTGTGAACAAAGACTGAGAAAGTTGGGACAAGGTGCAATGGCTTTGAATTAAAGGAAGGTAGATTTAGATTAGATATTTGAAAAAAAATTCTTCATTATGAGAGTGGTGAGGCACTGGAGCATGTTGCCCAGAGAAACTGTGGATACCCCATCCCTGAAAGTGTTCAAGGCCAGACCGGATGGGCTTTGAACAATCTGCTCTGGCTGTCTAGAGCAACCCCTCATGGGAAGGAGTTTGGAGATAGATGGTCTTGAAGGTCCCTCTTAACCTGAACTATTAAATGATTCTATGATTCCATCTTTTTTATTTTCAGTTAATTTTTTATTAGACAAACAATTTTGACAGGCTTCTCTGTTTTGTGGATATATAATATATTTTAGAAGAATGCTTTCTTACTGCATGCAGCACATCCGGAATTCAGTTTTCTTTAACCTGATTTGTGATCTAAGTCATAGGATGTAAGTTCTCAATCAGAGGTTCAGATTTGATGAAAATAAAGAGTGATTAAGTAAATAATCACAGATTATTTTAGAAGAATGAAAACCGTTTGAGGTACTCAGCAAAGAGAAAGCTTGCCTATCTTGACTACATCTTACAGAATTTCTCTATCTGTATGTCACTCTAAATGGAAGTATTTTTCATACATCATACACAATTCAACTGTAATTATCTAAGCTTGACTCACACGGCCATCTTACTGATCCCGGAAATTGTAATCTGTTAGGAGAGTCCATTTTCTGAATGTGGTTGTGCCTGCCACTCCAGTGAACAGAGTGTGTGGAGATGCTGCAGCAGTGTTGACTGATGGTCTGGGTGTCTGGATAGTGACTTCTTGTTCCTGCCTGCAGATGCTGAGGGGAAAAGTCCTGAAGACACACGTAGATGTGGTGCAGGGAGCATAAGTTGCCTCTCCTTGTGGTTCCCAAGGACTTATGGAAGATTTGTATATGGGATACTGCGCCGGGTGGATAGTGTAACCCACCTGGTCAGGGCTGGCTGCCTTTGACCTCAAGATTAACCCTAATGGTTTGTGTATAAAATCCTTTTTCAGATTGTGTGTGTGAGAAATGGCTGATACACTACTGAGTCATTTAGGTTTTGATTAATATTTTAATCTTTCCACTTAAAAATGCCTGTGTTCTTCTTCTCAAGAGAAAATTAATGGCCAGACTTACTGCCTGAGTTTAGAACCTGTTTGCTTTTATCTCTATTGTAGTAAATGACAACATAATATGGTGAATTTTCTGGTCTAGTGTTTATTTAACTTGCTTAATACTAATGTGCCAGCACCGGCTACTGGAAACAGGGAGCTGCTGTGTATCCCTCATAACAAAAAATATGTTTGCTACATTTATGGATCTAAAAAGCCAGATGGCTATTTCATGTCAAGTTTCTATCTAACCCTTCCACTTTATTGTGAACTTTATAATGTCCATGCGCCACTGTGCCTTCTCTACTGATTCCATCATCACGGAACTAATGGGTTGTGGAAGAGAAGGCAAGGGTTTTGGCAGTGCTTGTTTGCTTGGGAAGATGTTGGAAGTGTGTTTGAAGTAATGATAAGTGGGTTCTTTATGATCAATTCAATGGAAAAGTGAGATTGATTCAGGTAATTGTGAAAAGTAGGCTTTCCTTAGAAATAAAATATTTGCAAACACCTTGGAAAGATTCAGCTGCCTGTGGAGCTCTACTGCTGCCAGCTGTGAGTGGTGAGAACAGCACTTGCCAGGATAGATGCAGCCGTGCCTCACATACTTTCTTCTAGCAGCTGGCTCTGCATTTGCCAATCTTGTAAATTAACAGAGGCGCAAACTGTTGCACCAAATAATTTTAGGTGATGTATTGCTTACTGGGATCATTAGCTACCGCTGTAAGGTTAAAAAAAATGCAGCCTGTTTGCAATTTATCTTGTGTGTCTTCAGAGAATGAAGGAAAACAATGACCCTCCATCTGACCCTTCCCTTAGCCTCATCAATCACAACTGGAAACCAAAACATCAAGACCAGCTCTTAATAGCACGAGAGATCCATCACCTTCTTCTGGTTGCCTTCATTATTCACTCTATGCAGTCTCTGGGGGTATTCCTAGGCAGGGCTGAAGCTGTTGGGGCAGGATTATGCACCTGACTGCTTTAACTCCAGGCTATTGCCGACCATCGGCCAGATTACAGGAGTATCTCTTTTGTGTTGCTTGTTGCCATGTTAAAGGTAATCACATCTGGGAGCATGCGGCCCCTGTGAGTTCCAGAAGCCCTTACCTATAGCTCATCTGTAGTTGTTTAACTTCTCTGTACGTGTGCCAATAAAATCGTCAGGGTGGGATGCTGGGCTCTTTATCAAGAGCACACAAGAGACTGTGGTATAAGGTAAGTATGTACAGCCATGACCACCAAGAGACACTATGAAATATGAAAGCATGGGAGAAGGAGCAAAAAGACTAGACATGCAGGTTGGTTTACTGCCAGATTTGGGTGATGTATGGCTCTCCTGGTGTCTGCAAGCTTCTGAGAAAGGTCACAAGGTTCCTTCTATTTAAAAATTGGGATCCAGGAAAGTGCTTCACATAATGAAAGCAAGGAAAGTGTGGTATGTATGTGAGGATGCAAGGATGTAGGAGATGGCGAGGATGATTTTGTTGCTAAGAGAAAATATTCCATGGTGCAGAAGGAGGCCAGCAACTTTTTGTCTGTCTGCCTTCAAGGTATGGACTGATTAATGTAACTGGTAGAATATGAAAGGTGAGCTAAAAAAATCAAACAAATGCTACTAAAAGGCAAATGAGGGGGAAAATCCCCCTGTATAATCATGAAAATGTAAAAACAGGGCATAAATGCAAGTATAAAACTATAGTTTTGGCGCAGACTTTCAGTTCTATCTCCTTATATATGGTGGCACAGCAATACCAGAATCAAACTCAAACTTGAAGGAATTAGGATGATAGCAAAAATGTTCCAATAATTTTTATTATTGTAGCAATTAATACAAATTCATCAAGCAAGATAATCTCCATTGTATGACTCAATGTGCTGTGCTGAAAATAATTCTGGTTTGCAGGAAATTCTTTGTGAGCAGAGCAAATATTTTAGGTGAAGTGAGACTGGCTGCATTTCTTACGACAGGCAAAGATCACAGTTAACTAAGAGAATTTGAGTAAATTTTGATAGTTGGCTGGGATAATATCTTTACTTTCTGAAAACACACCTGTACAAACGTTATACCATTGCTAGTACCAAGAGATCCTGTTTTTTAATCTATTTCCAGCATATAAAAATGAAATTTTAAAAAAAGTGAGGCTTTGAGAGGTTTTTCATCACCCCTTCCTATAAATTCTTACTGCATGTTTTTGCCTGCCCTTTTACCTATGTTCAGGCATTCTGAATGCTTTCACAATTGACTTTTTTGGGGGGAGTTTTGTATGAACACTGGGCACAGTTGTTTCATTATTTGGCTTCCATTCAAGCTCTAATCTTTTTTTTTTTTTTTTTAATAAGTGGTGTTTAGGGAGAAAGGAAAGGGAACAGTCTGGCTATCCCATTGGCTTTCTGCTGGCTCATGAAGAGACACTTTGAGATGAGCTAGAAAGACAGTATGTCTCACAGTATTGTAATGACAACGGTAAGAATTATTAGTAGTAACAGTAATGGCATTGCCACCCAAAATCCTCAGCTGAGGTTCTCCCCATATGTTATTTGTTGTTGTACAAATTATCAGACCAATTATGTACTGTTCAGCTTAGTGAGCAAAAGTTAAAGGGATCTGATGAAGAGACACAGCACATAATATGACTGTCTGTAAAGTATATGGCATAAAAGAGTCTTTATAATTTTGTATTGTAACTCTTTTTACAACTGTAGATTCAACTCAACAACTTCTTTATGTATTGCTTAACTTGCACTTAAATGTTCCCCTTAGTGTAATAATATATCTGGAGTTTTCAGGGGCATACGATTTTCTGATCAAAAACTATTGTCTTTCATTTGGGAAAGAAAGCAGATTGTGATTGCTGTGCACATAATCAGGAGTGTAATGAATTGCTATCTGGATAAAAGAGTGTAACTTCTAGCATCTGTGGAACTATTAGCTCTAAGTAACCAAAAAGCATGATGTTCTGAGGGAATTGTCATTATTTGCCTCATTTTAAGGGTAAATGTCATGCATATATAATTAAAAGCACAATGGTAGTAGCTTAAGTGAATGAAAGAAACAAGGAAAGGGGAGGAAATTAAATTACACATTCTATATAAAAATAAAGTGAAGGGTCCTAATTTAGCTCAGATGAATAAAATACATTACTGCATTAAATAATGTAATTCATAAAACTAATTCATTTATGTAGTACAAAAATATGAAAAAGAATGAAAAAGAATCATGTTTTTGCAAATCAGTGTTAGTACTAAGATTTTAATGAATGGAAACCCTTCATAAAATCATCAAAACTCTCATTTTAAAAAGCTATTTGAGGTTTGTCAATGAGATCTGTTAAAAATTATGGAAGATACATAGAACAAAACTACTGGTGTTAAAAAGTATCCAAACAATTAAGCACATACTTACCTATGGTCTGATTTTTGGGTGGCCCTATATGGAGCCAGAAGTTGGACTCAATGATCCTTATGGATTCCTTCCAACTCAAAGTATCCTATGATTCTATTCTATAATTCAGTGATTTTTCAGCACATGAGACGGCCATTCGTATTTGGCAAAGCATTTCAATATATGCATACTTTCACATATGTGGTATACCAGATATATCTGTCATACAGGGATATTTTTTGATCTAAAATTTAAAAACTGTACTGAAATCTAATAATGTGCTCAATAGCTTGTGGAAGTGAGAGGAGTTCACAGGAGAAGCTTTGTTTGCTGCAATGTTAGAATGCTTTTGTTGAGTACAAGGAGAAAGGAAAAAAAAATACTCATTTGCAGAGTGTTTTTGGAATGGAGTAAAGTTTTGAATGGGTGGAGTGGGATAGCCACTTGCTGTTTAGATGATATAAACTTGGACCAGGGCATATATAAATTCTGAAGACCTGGAGTGTCAAGGTACTATGAGATATATTTCAGGATTTCCTTTGCATGAAAGCCAAGAATGTTAACACTCACATTTATTATTTGCTATCCTAAATGAAACTTCTACAGATGCAATTAAGTAAAATGAAAATATTGCAGCTGAAAAATAAATGTCAGAGGATATAAAATACCTGAATATGCAGATACATAATTGTTTTTCCAGTAAAACCAATTATCTTCCTGAATACAATACATTTATGCAGACTGTTTTGATAGTTCTGCAGATTTAAAACAAAACGGAGTGCACATGAAGTACCAGGAATTTCTATTTCACAGGCTCTTAAATATTGTCTAGAACTGTAATTTCATTTAAAGATACCAACTTTTCTAACAATCACCTTGCAGTGATGGTTAGAATTAGGCAAAGTACGTATTTTTGCAAACTCTTCAGGGACATAGGATTACTAAAAACTTATATTGCATGTAACTATACCTTACATTTTGGAAACAACTTGTAAAGCTTCACTTTTTAGAAATGTTTCCTATAGCACTGCATCTATTTTTCCAAAACATCTGAAATTTTCTGTATGACACGAGTGACTGCAAAAGATAATCAAACTTTTACCTTGATGATATGTTAACTGCTGGTATTTAAGCAGCTAAATGTGGCTTAGGGAGAAGGAAAAAACTTTCTAATTTTGTTGATTGAAGTAGGAGTCTGTCTAAGAGTAATAAATAGCATTTAGCCTGACGTCTATAAACGTGTACATAATATTTATGGCAAGTGTGGTACCTGATTGGTATCACTGGGTTTGGGGAGGGTGCGATGATCTAATCCTAGATTGTTGGTGGTGATATGATCATCTGCAGTGAAAATGTATGGCCTGTCCTCTAATACACCTTGAGTCTTTTCTACCGTTTTCATTTCTAGCATCATTTTGAGGCTGACTTTAGGTACTAAAGCCTAACATGAAAGCATGTGTGGTCATAACTTTTGCTTACACAGTGATAAGCATAGCACCAGAGTGGAGTGGTCTTCACAGAGTGGCCTCCTCATCTCTGCTCCTGCCCACTGACCTGAAGAGGAACGCCAACTGCAGCAAGGCTGTTGAAGAGTGGTAGGTAGGGGAAGATGAGGTGAGGGAGGTGATTGTGTCCTGCTACTCTGCTCTTTTGAGGCCCCACCTGGAGTACTGTGTACTCGCTGTCCCTGGAGGCTCTCAAGGCTGGATTAGATGGGGCTCTGGGCAGCCTGAGCTGGTGGGTGGCAGCCCTGCCCACAGCAGGGGTTGGAACCAGGTGATCTTGTCAGGTGTCTTCCAACCCAAGCCATTCTGTGATTTTAAAATGACAGAAACCTGCAAGACATAGTACCTTGTTGCTCTTACATCTCCCATCCTGGGTAAAAGTACCAGTGTGCAACCTCTCCCCTTGCCTGCTGCAGCAGCTGTGGCTCAGGAGGCCTTGAGCTCCTGCACTGTGCATTCCTCAGCATAGTCATGAACTGCATATTTAGGGAGGTGCAGAGTGGGTTTTCTACGTTTTTCATATGAACTGTGAGGATATCTGAAGAGCTGACAGAAGTTGGTATCTGACGTCTTGTGAACTGGCTGCATAATGTCTGCCACAATGTCAGATCCCTATGATTTCTCACAGAAAGTGTTATGTTCCAAGTGCATACATTTCTTTTTAAATGGACTAGGCACTCCCTTCCTGTGTACCAAAAAGGCTTCCAAAAGACAATTAACAGATTCTTTCCTGTGCTGTCGTGTTCCTGAGAACATTCCCAGCTATTTCTCTCTGGGGACGTGGAGTCCTGCAGGAAGGTAAAGGCAGGAGTTTTCCATGCCCAGCATCACGAAACAGGCTTGTTTGCTGTGGAGTGAAAATTTTCAGCCTGCTTCATTTAGGGAACATGTGAGCAAAGATAAGCTCATTATGTAGCTGGATTTGTTCCATCTTCTTTTTTTCTTTGTATATCTATTCACAGCTAGAGATCCACTTGTCCTTTTCTAGGCTTGCATGCAAATAGCTTTGTGCAGAGGTGATGAGCAGCAACTAGTTATACAGACTGTCACCTTTCAGTGTAACATCTCTAAATGTACAAATGTGATCAAAGAGTTGAGATCAAATAGTACTGCAAGTGGCCCTGGATGTGCACAAGAGTTAAGGAGGAGATAAGTAGTACAAGGATCAAATTATATCTCCTCAGGTCACAGTGCAGGATGGAGGCACAGAGCTGTACCCATGCTGATAGAGGTGGGTGGAGGGAAGCACCCCGACTCCAGTTTCTAAATAGCAGCGTTGAATGTCACGCTTTGTACTTACTTCAGTTAGATGAACTCAAGGTAAGCCAAGAACACAGTGTTTATCCTCGATGACTTCTAGATCTGCTGGCAATGTTGGCTTCTCCTGAGGGAAATGGTGGATGTTGGCAAGACTGAAAAGTTACACCTTCTTTATCTGAACCATTAGAAAACGCATCCTGTTCTTGTTGCCTTGGCAGCAAATGTCGGGTGTGTTTCTGCATCCCAGCATATCTCATCTTCTTATGTGTCTAGCATGCAAATAGGTCAGGCAAAGTGAGGTCCATGTCTGAGGATAGCCCTGAAATAGTTATTGGCTAGGACAGTGTGAATAAAGTGGAGGAAGATTAAAGCCTGCAGAAGACATATTCTAAAATTGAGCTCTACTCTTTTGCAGAACACTTTCCATAGCAAACTGTAAAAGCCTAAATGCTTTGGTCGTTTAAAACTAAATTTAACAAAAAATGGTGTGAAGTGTTGGGATTAATTTTAAAGTGTCACAGCTATGAACAGGATGACCTAACTGGTATTTGCCATATCTGGCTGTTGCAATGTGGGATAGAGTAGATAGTTATGGTCTATAGTGTAACATTTGAGAATAAATTCTGCCACAATTGCTTCTATTTTTTACTCACTTGTGGTGAGTAAACATGGAAAAATCAGTTTCTCAGTGAAGAGAACTGCTGATCATTTTTTTTTCCCTATTTTGCTTCAAATAGGGGAATATAAGTAACAGTACTACAACTTTTCTTATGCTGCTTCCATGTATAAGTAAAAATACTGCTACAGATAAAGCGGCATCAACTTATACACAATTGCTTGTACTTAGTTGAGGATATTGTGCCATGTAGTATAAAGATGTCCAAAAGTAAAAGGTTAAAATCATTAAAGTAGAAGAAGTAATTTTAGGCCATAGATTGCATTAAAAAAAAAACCAAACAAATAATTGATTCTATATACTAACTCACAGAAGGCAGTCAGCTTGACATAGTGGGATGCATAGGGAATATACAAATGTTATCTTTCTGCTAACACTGGGAAAATAAAACTGTCAAAGTCACTTACAATTAATGTAGCAGAAGAACAACTTAATCAAATATTGAACATCATACCAGCTTAGCTGCTCAGCACAATTTAGTGTTGGATGTGCACTATGGGGACTACTTCATGTTGTGGACATGGCTAACTGGACACTAGAGAGCCTCTGTAATTTCTGTGATGAACCACAGCTAATAAAAGGATGACTGCACTAGTAGGGTTAAGAAAGACCTCAGATTTCTGTTAGCATTCAGAAAACAACTCGAATAAAAGTGGGCCTCATATATAAGAAAGAAAAGACACCCCTGATCCCTACACTATATGTGGTTTGTCTTGTGAAAAACAACAGTGAAAAGAAGTACCTGAGCAGTCTAGATACTTACTGTCTTTCTTAATAGGCCACAACATATTTAAAATGCAATCAAATGCTTGGAAGATGTGACAGTGTAATTTCCAATAATCTTAAGAAACTGTTGAAATCAAAACACATTCATCTTAAAAATACAATCTAGGCTATCTGGACTCAGAAAATTGATGTTACACCAAGCAGATGTGAACCAGGCAAAGACTGGTGGTGGGATTTGTTTCACATCTGATCACTGCCTTCTTTTAGCAGCCATAGGAGCCTGCTGCAGACTGGTGGAGGGGTGGTGAGTGTGGGTTGCTCTCTGTTTCATACACAGAGGATGGGCTGTTCACTTTGTGGGGAGGAGGTGAATTCTGTGTTCTCTTCCAGGGCCATGTCCAGATGTCCTAAGTCTTCAATTGCACCTCTTGTAAATCCAATCTTGAATCCATAGATAGATAATCCTTAATGTCACTCTTGTTCCTCACAAAATGACAGTACATTAGTTCATAATAAAATGGATATTCTTGAAACAGACTGATATCAAATAGAACAGCTCTTATTTAAGTTCCTGTAGAAAGAGGTGGGATAGAAATGAGAGGGGTCACGGGGCACAGGTGCCTCAAACAGAGGTTTAAGTAAAGCCCATCTGACTCGGCAGCTCCCCTGAGAGGTGGAAGTCAACCTCTAGAGCTGTGATTTTTGGCAGCATTCTCACTGAGAAACAACTAGATCAATTCAGCTCTACACAAACAATTTACTCCTAAACTGGGTACCCACTTGAAAAGATTTAGCCTGATGTGAATAAAAATGGCCACATTATAAAACACTCAGAAAGGCAGGTCTTAATGGGAGTGCTGAAAGGCCTTTGACCATTCACTGCAACTGCCCAGCTGGGTGCCACTCAGTTAAATAGTGAGTAAAAGAAGGACTTTGGGAAGAAAAGAAAGAAAAAAAAAGAAAGCATCTTTATAAGAAATGTTAATTATAAGGATACACTCCATAACATAAGTGCATTTGGAACACAAAATTCATATTTATTTTTCTTTTAGGGGCTCAGAGAAAGGCACCTGAGAGATGGAATTGAACAGAACTCCCTGGGGGTTAAAATAAACAGCACAATTATATCAAGGCCTAGATTATACACTTGCATTGCTTATGACTTTCAAGGAAAGTAAGCTCAATTGTGTGTTATTGTGCAAATGTTCAGCTTTTGATAGAGGAGAGTAGTAAGATATCAGCCAGCTGCAGCTTTCAAAGTAGCACAGTTATAAACGAAATACGGGTTGCTTTGTTTTAGCTTGGTAATTAAAATCAAGATTAATACATTCCCTCTGTGATCAGTGATGGCCACATGTTTAACATAAATGCGAATATAAACATCCTATTTTCTTTCCCTGAGGACAATTTCTGCTGGAACATAAATTTTTTTACAGGAAGATATACAATAAACAGTACCTAAACATAAAGTGTTTCAATTCTGTTTGGAAAATATTTATTTCCCAAAGTCTGATCTACCATTGAATTAACTCTGATAGAAATTGAATTACATATATATATTTCTCTACAATTTCTCGACAATTATCTATTACTTTGGTAATCTTAAATACAGTTTATGGATAACTTATATGGATCCTTAGCATGAAATGTTAAAAATGCACAAATGTTTCAGATATAAGCCATCCTTTCTTAGGCTAATAAATTATTAAGACTGATTCATCTATGCAGATACTTTCTGTTCCTGGCATCCACCCCAAAAAATATATTTTTGAGAGTATGAGAAGAAATATTTTTACCTGATTTTAATCTATGGAGAAAAACCAATGTATCATTGTCTGCCTCTGAACAATAAAAACAAATTCCATAAACCACTGCATCATTTTATAAGAAATCTGTAGTTACCGACTTTGCAACAGAAAACTTGTCATTAATATCATACAGACACTCTGTTGTGTATTGTTGGGAAAAAAGAGATAAGATTGGATAAAAACAAAACTGGCTTGCATTTTGGGATTGTTTGCAGGAAAATTTGTACTTTCAGAGTTCATAGATGCCAGAGTCAAATCTGAATATGTTCAATGTCATTTTGGGTGACTTTAATATCTATTCAATCAAATGGTGGAAAATAAATATAGTCATTAAGATGTTCGTAGATGTAACAGCCAACAGCTTTTCCCCAAATAATCCCTGAAACTACATGAGGTAATATTTCATTAGGCTCAGTTTACATAAGTAGCAAGAGCTGTTGTGGAAGAAATGACATTATAGAAAACAACCTTGGAGCAAACGAACATAAGTGAACCTCATTTGTGTTAAGTGGTTAGAGAAACAAATAAGACAACTAAGACGAATAAATGAGAAGCATAACTTTGATGAAATAAGAAAGATTATTTTTATGAGACTGAACTGAAGAACATAAGGCTTGAATGCAGAGGAGACTCACAAAGCCATTTTTATCATTGAGAATTTGTACCAGAAGTGGCACGGAAAGATTTTCAGAAAGAAATACTAAGGGAAAAACAGATAAATAACTACCATAATGATATTGAGCCTAGGCAGACAGAGAACCCCTAAGAAATAGAAAAATGTTGTGATGGGTGAAGACTTATGTGTGTTGTAAGTAAAACGTCATAGTACTTAAATGAGAATTGCTAAGTCAAGCTGACTCATAACTCACAAAGTACACAAAACAAACAAACAAAAAAGGTAAAAAGATCTTTAACTGCACATTTTTAGAGAAAATAATGGAAACAAAAATGTGTAGTAGACACGTATTACTAATAGTCAAGCATTACTCAAAACTCAAAGAAGTATTATAGTTCCATTTCAGTAGAAGAAATGAGGTAAAGACAGCACAAATAGCTGGGATGCATAACTGGAAATGGATACTGATGGTAGTGTTTATGAAATGTAGGTCCTGCTTGACCAACCTGATCTTCTGTGACACACTTAGTGGATGAGGGAAAAGCTGGGGATGTAGTCTACCTAAACTTTAGTAAAACCTTTGACCCTGTCTACCACAGTATTCTCCTAGAGGAGCAGGCAGCCCATGACTTGGACAGGTATACTCTTCACTGGGTGAAGAACAGTCTGGAGGGCTGTGCCTGGAGACTGTGGTGAGTGGAGTTAAATCTAGCTGGTGTCTGGCCACTAGTGGTGTTCCCTAGAGGTCAGTACTGGGGCTGGTCTTGTTTAATATCTTTATTGATGACCTGGACGAGGGTACTGGGTGAAACTTCAGTAAGTTTACAGAATACACTGGGTGAATCTTCAGCAAGTTTACAGAATACACGAAGTCAGGAGGAAGTGCTGATCTGCCTGAGGTTAACAAGGCCCTACAGAGGGATGTGGATAGGCTGGATTGATGGACTGAAGCCAGCAAGACCAAGTGCTGAGTCTTGCACTTGAGTCACAACAGATCCTTGCAACACTACAGGGATGGGGCACAGTGGCTGGAAAGCTTCATGGCTGGCTGGGTGTGAAACAACGGTGTGCCCAGGTAGCCATCAAGGTCAATTGCATCCTGGCTTGTATCAGAAATAGTGTAGACAGCAGGAGCAAGGAGTTGATTATCCCTTTGTACTCAGCACTGGTGAAGCCACACATTGAGTACTGTGTTCAGTTTTGAGCCACTCACTACAAGAAAAACATTGAGACTCTAGAGCACATCCAGAGAAGGGCAATGAAGCTGGTGAGGAGTCTGGAGCACAAGTCTTATGGGCAGAGGCTGAGAGAACTGGGATTGTTCAGTCTTGAGGAGGCTCAGAGATCTCACTTCTCTCTACAGTGACCTGAAAGGAGTTTATAGTGAGGAGGGGATGGCCTCTTCTCAAAGGTAACTGGTGACAGGACAAGAGGTAATGGTCTTAAGTTTCACCAGGGGGAGGTTCAGGTTGGATATTAGAATAAACTTCTTCTCAGAAAGAGTGGTGAGGCACTGGTACAAGCTGGCCAGGAAGCTGGGGAATTCACTGTCCCTGAAGGTGTTCAATAAATGTGTAGCTGTAGTACTTGTGAAATTGGTTAGAAGGCACAGTGTGGATGGGTTGGCGGTTGGACTAGATGATCTTAGAGGCCTTTTCCAAACTTTATGATTCTATAACTTTCTTTAGTCTATGAGGGGTAGGAATTTTCCCAGAATTTTGGTAGAACTGGCACATGAGTTTGCTAGTCCAACTGTATACTTGTTCAGGAAATGCATATTTGGATATTAGCAATGGTAGTACCTGTGTTTAAGAGGGGGGTGGGAAGGAAGAGTCTCGGTAAACGTGATTCTTTCTAGATGTTCAGTGGATGAGATGTTCATTGGAAATGTTTACTTTTGTTAATGCCTCTTGTCTCTGTTGGGTAGAGTCAGAAGCAATCACCTTTGCTGTCTCCTGAGAACAAGATGCATTAAGTGGCACAAGTGTCCCTTTTCTTCTCAACAAATAAGCACTCTAGAAGATAAAATTTTATTTGCACTTTAAAAAATGTTGAGGGCTTTAGTGGCAATCGATAATAGCATACAAAAATGTAAAGTGCAGGTGACTGAAGCAAAAGACAGGATTTCCATAAGGGAAGAAAACTTTCATCAAACTTCCAGAAAGTTGGAAGAGAATCCTCAGAAGGCTCAATAAATGCAAAAAGTTATTGGTCTGGAAAACAGGCCAAGAGTAAAAAATATGTTTGCAGTTTCCCAAAGGAGACTAAAGAGGGTTAATCTTTCTGAGTTTACTTGACCCCTTCGTTAGTATATATTCCTCATGAAGGAATTGAATTTTACATGAATGATGAGATCATCCAAAGTAAAGCTAATAGTGTAATAAAAGGTTCTCAAGAGACCTAAGACATCAAGTTTCAGAGGACAAGGAAATCTCTTAAGAGTTAGGAGCAAGGAAGAAAACAGCATTTATGCTGGGGCTGATCATTCCAAGGGGCCAATTGCACTGTTTTCTGGGGCATACAGCCTCAACCACCTTGAGGAGAAGACAGTTGGGTGGGAGAGTTGGAGGGTGACCTGGCATGTCCATGAATGGACACCAGTGTGTTCCTGGTTGATACACCCAGGAGTGTTTCTGTACATTGTAGTGTTTTGATGCTATCCCTGCAAGAAAAGGGGCAATGAATATTATTTTGTTCAAAAATCCCATACTTAGACTGTAAACCCTCAGAGGCACAGACTTCCATTTTTTTGTGTAAAGACATCTGAAAAAAAAAAAAAAAAGTGTTTTGATCTCAGCTGGAACGTCTTAGTGTTACTGTAAAACAAATAAATCCTAAATACATATTTACCTTTAGACATCCAGGAAAATAAAGCCTATTTCTATGATACCTGCTGCTGTTTATGCTTTGACAACACTGAAATTCAAAGAAGAAAATTTGCATGCTCTTAAGGTGAATTCACCAAAGCCTAAAGGTCATTTATGCTGAGCATCTATGGCGACAACACTTTATTTCCCTTAGAGGAACTCAGGAGTATGGGAGAAAACTGCACAAACCCCAGAGTAGGGTGATTAGATAAGACCTAAACTTATCTTATTTATAAGCTATGGGCAAAAAACATCATTTCCTGAATGATATCCCAACTACACAGAGGCTTTAGGTCATACTAACAGCTGCCTTTATACTACCTTTAGTGGCACAGCTGTACAGTCTCAAGTATTTTCTCAAGTATTTTCCTTTTCCTGTTTGTTTTTTTGAACTGATTTCTTCCAAGCTATCACATGAACAGTTTTCTTTCCTTGTCATGCTAAGAGTGAAAAATAGCAGAACAAACCTGATCAAGAATATCAAAGTGAGAACCACAAAACAGAATAATGTCTTCCTTTAGAGTTGTTGCAGTTCCAAGAGCCATGTACTGCCATCCTCACTCTGCCCAAACAGCATCATTTTCTCCAGGTCACAGCCAATCTGGCAGAAAGTAGTCAGAAATTAGGAATTTGCCTTTATCAGATGAAAAGAATTTTCTTATTATCAAGGTGGCCAAGTTTTAGAGCCATGAATCCACCCCAACACTCTCACTCAGAGAAGTGAATTCATGCCACGTTGATCAAGGCAAGGAAGGGGTGAAGAGTAGACGAAGGTTACAATCACTTGTGCAGTTTTGCTCATGACACTAAATCACACTTTTAAATATGAAATTACAATATTACCTATTGTTTTGTCTTAACTGTGCTATTGCTCTTACATCAAAATGTGAAATGGCAAATATACAGCACTGTTACCAAGCCTCAGTGTGACATCCAGCCAGGAATTCAGGAAGAGAAGCAGAATTAATGGTGCTGAATGTGTTTTACCCTCTTTTCCCTCATTTTGCCTGCTCATCCTTTTGAGGATGCTTTTGTTATGAATTACTGCACTGGATATATCTGCATGACCTGAGGACAAAGCATCTTTTAAGGGAGTCTTGACCCATCATCTGGCAATATTCAAAAAGACATGAGCGTTTTAAAATTCAAAGAACACATTCCATCCTTTGTTTGCCATCATCATTTGTTGGGTTGTAATGGAGCCTTGTGGAAAAGGTACTGACACCTTGAGTTAAAATATTGAGTGATTCTCTTTCAGGAAAAAAAAACCCGAAAATCATACCTTCATTAAGTTTTAACCAGACAGTTCTAGTAATATTGGGTCTACCAGCAATATTAGCCAGTGATTGTTATGCTGCACTTTGAAAATGCTTCCTTAAATGTTTAATAACTAATTTGAGGTAGTCAATTGTGTTTCATTCTTACATGCTTCGGATATGTGAAGCATGTAAGTGATGTGTACTTGTTGTTACCATAATTATTTAACAGAAGCTGAATGCATTCATTGTTATCCCCTACTTGAAGTTCTGAGATCTTGGTCTTAAAAGAGCAAGTTTAACTGAGGCCAGTATGAAAATGTCTCTTGTGAGATTTTGCAAGTTTTCTTATGCAGGATTCACTAAAAAAGCCTGCAGCATGGCTGCAACTGAACTTTTAGGAAATGAGGAACAGATTTGGGGAAAAATGTACGAAGATCTACTTGGCAGAATTAAAATGCAGTAGCAGTCTGGTCCCCTTTAGGGAAAAGATTAGGGAAAAGAGAAACAATGAACAGATAAGTTCAATGTAAGCTTTGATGAATGTAAAGTTCTGGGCCAATCTGACATAATCAAGCTCCATTTCTCTGTAAACCTCGGGAAATAGGATGATTTTAAAGAAATATTTCCCCCTAGACAAGAAACAAGTCCTTAACATTTTTCATAAACTCTTTCAAGTTGAATGTGTCTCTGACTTTACCCACTTGCTCCACAGGTCATCCCCTTCTTCTCACTATTTCCATTGAGATAGTTGAAATATGGAGGGATAAGATAATTAGAGGAAATCAATTAACTAATCACAAAACCTCAAGGCTCTTAACAAAAAAAGTCATGAATAGCAGAAATTCCACTATTTCTTGCAAAATTCTCTTTCACACCTTTCTCACAAGGATATCTATGGCCAGCTTTGGTCTGATCCTTCACAGATTCCCAGGCTACAGCAAGCTACAGTAACCAGGAACAAAATCCAGAAATCAAAACTTGAAGAAATCCCCAGTTTTGCCATGGTGATCTGCCTGAAACAGACTCATCCTCCAGATAGGCTGGAGTTGAGCCCTAACTGGAGGCACTCCTTTAGCCCAAAGTTCTAAGATCTTTTTCCTGGTGTGTCCACTGGAAACAGCTTCATAGACAGATATGCCAATGAAACTCCACAATTCACCAAGGTGCTACATAACCAACGTATCACCTTGTCAGGGTGTGAGAACTGTGGATCAGGATGGGAAGGGCAGTTCTTTATGCTTCTGTTCCTCAACTGCATGTAGAGACCCAGGCCTTTCCTGAGACCTTGCAAAAACTGGTCAGTTTTCTGCTCTGAATCTTGTGTCATTTCCTTTCTGTAGAAGCAGTTCGTCTCACCATGACTTTTTCCTGTGTGTGCTCTGGTGACTGGGAAATATAGTTCTTGAAAAATGCTGAGGCAAATCAGATAAGGCATTCACTTTCTGCATGTTTTCCTAATGCTTTCTTGGTTCTGTAAGCATTAAAAATGTTGAGTACTGATATTTCATTTTGATTCTGATATGCTGTTTATAAGAAGGTAACTGCCTTTTTCAGCAACAAGCTGTGTGTCAGTTCTTGAGCATAGCTATGTACGAGGCACCTCAGAAAGCCTACCCGGTACTATTGCAGCCCCACACAGCCATTAATACTAACATGTTTTCAACTGCCACATGTGTTTTAGTATCAGATTGTTGAAAGCTGCCTTTTATTCTACAGGTGTTTGCTAAAGAGCAAAGGTTAATTGCAGCTGCTGTTGTTGATTTCAGTGTGCATATCTGAGTAGCCTAAAGAGTTAGTAGTTGGGGATGATGGTCCTCTTGGGAAAAAATGGTAGGGGATATGTGGAAATACAGGTGAACTTGGCGCTTTCCCTCCCCTGTCACGATTATCTGTTACTGCCAGGGTCCTTTCCTGATTACTGGATTACTGGGTTTGGAAACAGCTTGGAAAAGATGGTTTGGAAAAGATGCCTTGAGATATCAGCTACCTATATGAGTAGTCACAAACATATACCGACTCAGTGGTAGCTGGTTATTGCTGAAGGTACATAGGAAGAGAAAGCAGGCTGTTTTTTTGTAGAGTTTCTAAGTTTCTCTCTGGCTAAAATTAATTCACACTTTTTATCTTCCCTGCTTTCTGGTGCTGTTCAAATTTTGCCACATTTCTCTAGCACTGAGATAGTTAGGTTATTTTATTACAATTTTTGTGCAGGTGACACGTGACTGCAGCATATGGAAACTTCTTTTGGCTTTCCCTGGTCTGAGAAAATGGTGCTACAAATGAGAGAGCGTTGAATACATCCTGGGGTCATTGGGGCTGTGTGTCTCAGGTGAAATAGTGGTCTGTGAAAAGACACTGAAACTGATATCTGAGAGCATGTGTAAAATGTGTGGACAGCAAGCTAAAGTGGCAACGCAGCATGGTGTACATACAAGACTAAATGTAACTGGAAATGTCCGGACATTTTGTTAAGCCTGAAAATTAGGCTGAGGATTTTGATAGTAAGTCAAGGTATTTGTTATAAATCAATAAACAAAGAGTGGTGCCGTGTGGAATTTATCTGAAGGTTATTTAGGATGCTAGCTACTAGCCAACATATGTGAAAGGAAGAGATTGGCAATCTCTTTTGAAATCATCTTTGATGCAAATAAAAGAGTACGCAGAAGGCCTACTTCTCCAAAATTCTCCTTAACACAACGTTCTCCTTAACATCAGTTTCTCCTCCTGCAGGGTATGCTCTGCTGGCTTTGATCTAGCTCTGCGCAGCTTTCCAAACAGCAGCTCTTGATGGCAATGTTCCTGGTACCTGTGTGGTTTGCAGTAAAGGCAGTGGCTATAAATGGTATGTGCACAGTCTCACCAGGAATCTTCTTGACTGTCTCCCACTAAATGAATTCTTTCCGAGTTTTCCTCTCAGAAGAAATCTCATAACAAACAAGTGGATGCTGCAGACAGTGTAGGAGAAAAGAAACCCAGAAGTGCATTCAGAAAAATGTACATTTGCACTATGAAAAAGAACAGAGAGTTCCAGCCTCTGGCTTTATGCTGTGTTGATCTCAATTTGTAGAAATGTGCAGGCATATAGGATACTTGCCCAGACACATTTTAGCTTAATAGCTGTTATTTAGGAAAAGGAAGAAAAATATTTGGCTGCCAGCAGTAATTAGAAAATTACAATCAGTAATCAAATAACTACCAGCCCACTTCCCCGAAAGTTAAGCAAGCATTAAGAATTAGCTGTAATACAAGGGTGTAATTCATTACAATGACAAATTATTTGTTAATGTCCGTAACACTTTGCCGTAGCAATTAGTCATTCTTGTCATTTGACTTATCTGGAATTCTTACAAGACAACCATGAAATTGTAAAGCATAATTATTGACAACATTGATTGCTGACTTAAGCTTCTACATTTTTGAGGGCAGGTTTTAGAAAGATCAAAACATATTATGTACTGTGGTAATTGCTTACCACCCAAGAAATACATGTTCTGAATAAAAAATTTAACTAAAAATATGTTGCTTTTTTCTCCTTTTGGGGAAAATTATGAATGGTGATCCTGCAGGAAACAACAAACTTTTGTTCTTTGAAAGAAAAACAAACAGACTATTTTGTCTATATGGGATTCAGACATCGACTGAACAATGAGCAGCCCACCCCCTCACATGTTGAACTGATTAATTCTTTGCCAAGAGGGATCATGAGGAACCTGGATTTAAACTGCTTTTAAAGCTTCATTTGTTCACCATGCCTGCTGCAGTCGGTTTGGTTCAATCCTGCTGCAGTTGGTTCGGGTCAATCAGAAACTTGATATCCATTCTCCAGTAAACAGTAGAGAACAAGAAAATAGCTGTATGCTTTATTACAATATGTGGTTCAAAATGATTTGCTCCTCCTGCTAGTTTCCCATCTTGTATGTAATTACTCTTGGATATATCATAGGTGGCAGAGGAGAGGAGGCTTCACAGAATACAATGGGTGCGTGAGGAGAAACATCTATCCGATAAGTAGCCAAGCCTGCTGCTGGTCTGCTGCCTCTGGTGGCTTGGAACCTGTGCCTGTCTCTGTAAGAGCTAGAAAAATAAAAACACTGTGTAAATGCTTCACATAAAACTGGTGAGTACATTGCTCCTAGGGCTGACTAATTAGGATTCTCGTGTGTGTCACCTTTATTTGTACATGTTTGTCACATAATCCTCACACTGTCTGGTTTGTTTTGAGGAAGATTTCACAAAAGCCTAAGTAAACTATGAGTCCAATTTTTAAATTTGATTTCTAATGATACACAGAATCTGAAATGCCTAGCAATAACATTGTTAAAAGTAATTTCATATTACAGAAAACATCTTGCTGAAAAATGAGAACTGACTTACAGTGTTTCCAGCACTCAGTGTGAAGACAAGTGGATGCCTGTGGTGACATCAACTTCAAGGGACTCTCTTGTGGTTACCTGTAGCTGTGTAGCTGTGGGACACTTTGCCTTGCTGTCTGCTCTTTGATACAACCGAGACGGTGTCTGATGCCTCCTTGGGCCTTTCCACAACATCCCCCTCATGAAGACTGAACTGAAGAATATGTAAGCATATCTTAGCTGTCTTGAACCTATCTATCTGCACTAGCTTCTACAGTAGCCCCTCCTCTGCACTCCTGACTTGCGTCTCTCTTCACCAGCTCCTGAGGACACAGACATCTGTAAGAGAAGATTGCTTTACTCCTATCTGCCACAGGGATATAGATATTTTTGTTGTCTTCTTATGATATAGTGCTTCTCTTTTCTAGGTGAGCTATAGAAACTCTTGGCATTAAAAAATATTTGGTAGGAATAGGCAGAGTAAACTGTTGCACTGAAGTTCTAAGTCTTGCAATGACATTCATAGCTCAGGCTAGACATCTGAATGCTTCTCAAATATCGAGTATCACGAAACTAAAAATTAGAGCAGCTGAAGTCTGTGATTTTTACATGAATAAGGAAAATTCAAATGAGTTCTTATTAAAATTCCCATCCATCTTTAGTTATAGGAATAGTGAATCAGAAACAGACTAAGTTGAAAGCAAAGACTTCATTTCCTCATGTGAACATAACATCTGAGCCCCAGTGCCCATGACTATAACACCTGTGCTTTGATTTGGGCCTGTATTTTATGTTTAAATTGAAGACATGATATTACTGCTAGATAATATGTTTCATTTTTAGGTCAACATTTTCGGCCACACTGGACTCCCAGCTGTTACCTAGAACTTTTGCAAAAATACATGGAGTACGTGCAAAGGTACAAAAATAGGAGTGTTCTCCAAGGTTCTTTTTATCAACCTGTTTTTTCTGACAGCTAGCTCTAACGGGAGCTGAGAGCTCCTATGCTTGATATTAGATATTAGATATTAGATTTGATATTAGAAGTCCTAATGTCACTAAAGCTGGCTCCCAGATTATTCCCGTACAACAAAGATTTTACCTTCAGAATGTGTTATTTTGGTACACTTGCACATAAAACTTTGTCAGATGAAGTACTTAGAAAATTTAAGGCTTATTGTGAAGGAAAGCTGCATTTACCGATCTTATTGCTTCATTATGATGATAAGAGCTCAGAGTCCTTAAACACTGTTCATGTTCTCTTTCTTGAAGTCACAAAAGGGCAAAGAGAATTTGCGCTTACCTATTTCAAAATATGTTTTGTGAAGGCGTAAAGAACTTCTAAAGGGACTGATTACAGAAAATTACCTTGCATTGTATGAACATGAGTTGATTAAGTTTAAAATAAATACAGTCATTTCAGGGGGGTAAAGTTTGAGAAATTAAAGGAAGTGGTTAGTAAAGTCAACTGGACTGAAGTTCGCAAGGATTTGAGTGTGGAGGAGGCTTGAAGTCTCCCTTAATGAAAATTACAAAACCAAGTAGGAATTTGCCAAACAAGCAGAGGGGAGAAAATTGTAAGGAAAGATTTCCAAAAGTATTTGAGTCAACAGCCACCTCCAAATATTGGTAGGAGTAAGCATATAGCAAATGAAGAATTATTGCAGGGACACACTAGCAGTGAAGTTTGTTCATGCAGATCAGAAATCACAGAATGAAGTAAAAAATGCCAAATATCAAGATGAATTAAAACTTCTAAAATAAATGTATTCTAAAAAATTATTTAGCCTTTACCTGAAGAGCTTGAGAAAAGAAGTAGGGGTGGAATATATTGAATATGGGATAGATGTTCAAGTTAAGTGAATGTAGCTCAAATACAAAAGTAGCATTTTTAATCATGAAAGAAAAGTAGAATGGCTCCTGGGAGTCAGGAGTGGCAGCAGAAGGCATGACAAGGGAGCTGGAAGCCATATGGGAGCAGGATTGTTCCAGAAGCCTGAAATAACTCTGAAATAGCAAATTGTTGTGAGGAATATCAATGTTGAAGAAAAGGAGAAAAAGGTATTCAAGCACTACACAGCTCATGTGGGTAGATGCTGGGCTCCCACAGAGCTGTCTGTCAAATGCAGATCAAAAGATCATTATTTTATTTGGTCATCTTCAATTTAAGTTGGGAGTGTTGACACATCAGTGGCTGCCAGCACTCCTGTAGTTGTGGAGGGGGCAGGATAAATGCCTGCATGTGCATGGGGATTCCCCCAGCAGAGCAGCAGGAATCTCAGCCCCTTCCTCTGAGTCTTCCATCAGGAAAAAGACATCCATGAGGCTGCTCTATACTTTCGTTTAACTTGTAGCAGGGACTCTGGTCCTGGGCCCAGGTAGGATAAGAAGGAGATATGGAGTTGATGTGTAGCCCAGCCCTACGGGTGCTTGAGAGCTCTTGCTGGAGGCACTGGTTTTTGAATATAGTGAAGAGCAAGGGCCAACTGATTGATACTGGAGCCAAGGCTGAGAAGATAGGGTACGGACTGAGTAGGTGACATAGGTGAAAGCAAAGGGTTTGTCACGGGACAGTCCTAGAAAATAAGCCTGCAGTTCTTTTATGGAAGAGCAACATGGAAAACAAAGACAAGATTTGAACTTTGTCCATAAAAGTCAGCTTGTAAGTCTTGTTCAATAGAAATTAAAAAACTAACAGAGCCAAATCTTCCATCTATTAATTTTGTTCATTTAAGGCACAGCTTGCCATGCCTTTGGAACATAAAATTACTTCAGTATTTACAAATGAATGGCTAGCATTTCAGGCTAATGACTCACTAAGTGGCCTCCCATAAACAAAAGTTAAGGAGCCCTGTGAGAGAATTTTGGAAGAAATACTGAAGAACAAGGTGCATGGAACAGAGGACAGAATTCAACTAAGCATTTCTAAAAGCAGATCACACCAGCATAAACAAATATTTAAATATTTATAAGGCCACTGATCTTCTAGAAAAGTGAAAAGCTCTAGATTAAATGGAATCTCTCTAACTAACAGTAAAGCATGAGATATACCACAGTTGGGAAATTATTACCTCAGATGGAGAAGATGAGGACTGTGTATAGCTGTGCTGTAGAACAGCAGCTATATGGAGAATACGCTGTTCCATTTTTTGGACTGATTTTCATTAATGATCCTGATGCAAAACGTAAGCTAGTGAGAGTTGTTGACAACACAAGACTAGGAAGCATCACCATTGGTGAGGGGGAGTCTTGCAGCAGGAGGTTAGGGAAAGATGAAAACTACGAAATGCCGTAGTACATGTAACAGATTAAGGAGTGCGATCCAAAATAATCAAAGATAACGTGATACCTAAAAATTAGAATTAGAGTTGAATTAACTTTAGATTACTTAGCCTGGTGATTCCATGTACCAATGAGCCAAAGCTCAACCTTCTAATCTTTTAAATCTGAAATGTGCTCAGATTAGAGAGAAAGAAAGGTAATCAAACAGAAAATAAAGGGAGGGGAGAGTAGGAAGGCAAGGACTTGGATCAAGGACAGGTCAGAGCTGGGACCAGTTCTTGCAGTCTGTCCTCTGGTCTTGCAAACCAAGGAAGGTCCACACATCTACCAATTTGCTAGAAATGCATGAATGTCCCAAATTGATTCTATGTGGCAAGGACCCATGATACGCTAAGAGCAGGCACAGTGCCACCCTACTGACCAGTGCTCCAGAGAGGCAATGAAGCATCTCAGAAGAGTGCTAGACAAAGAGCTGAGGTCTTCAGCTCCTGAGCTATTCCTTCAGAACAAGGTATGTTACATGCCTCAGTTGGTTTCATTACAAGATCATCTCAAAGTTTGGGCATCAGAGATGTCTGAGCACCAGACACTATCTCGTCACATTCCCAAGAGGTAACAGTGTAACAGAACCAGATGCAGTGCTTATCTCATCTTGTTTGTTTTTAGCATCCAACATGGAAACTTCTAATATGGAAAATGCTAACATGAATTCTTCATTAATACCATTTTGCTTCTCTTACTTTCTGCCCAGCACAACCAAATTTCAATTGTCAGACAGCTTTGGCTGTTGTAGAGCTGTTTGTAGTAGCTAAATCTTTTGCTGAAAAATGTCCTATGCAATTCCTCTGTAATTGTGAAGGAGTGAATTCCCTGGATCATAGTGTTTTATTTGTTCTAGCTTGATGAAATTATCGCATCTTCTCCATCTCAAAGCCTATTGGTCATGTTTCTTTAGCCTTCCACCCTTCTTAGATGTATTACACTATTTGATTTTCTTCATCAAAAGAGACCAGGGTACAAAAAGTAAATGAGGGAAATGATGTAGGCGCAGGCAATATACTCACACATGTAGCGGACAAATATATGCATCAATTTTTTAGTAAGTCATTTTCCAAAATGACATCTCAGTGATCTCTGCTCCCAGCTCATCCCAGACATTATGAGGCGTTTTGCTTCTGGTAGGCATCACAGAATATATATGTCATGAGAAGGAATATGAAGGAGATAAGAAACATCTTTCTGGCTTGATTCAGGGAGTGTGTGCAAAGGGATCAGTGGAGGAAATTTGCCTGAAGCTTCAAAGATACTTTTGCAAAAAGGGAGAAATATGCATTCAAGGCTAGCAAAGCTGGAGCAGGAGAGTCAGGAATGATGTGACGGGAGACGTGATAGATGTATGGTAATACAGCCTTGGTCTGCTACAAGAATTTTTAAACCTCTACATATTTTTATAACCTGTTCACTTTAACTCAGCTTTCACAGATATGCCTTGATGTAGGGCAGGGTGTTCTGCATATTGATACTGAGAAATTATGCCTGCAGCTTTCCAAGGTTACTTATAGATAATTTCTTAATCCATTACCAAGAAGGATATTTGACACATTCACTTGTATTAATTAAACAGATGTAGAAATAGATAGGACACTTTTCAGCAACTCTTTGAGGCTTTGTGAAGAAACTGGTTGAACAGTGCCTGATTGTTGTCCTTATGAAGTAATAGGAAATGAAAGCTACATAGATTGTTTTCATATTTAACTAGTTGTCTATGAACATTTACTTACAACTTTTTATTATTATTATTTTTCTTCTTCTTACTAATGTCAGCATTAGCTGTACAATGATAAAAAATGACATATTTGAAGGGGAAAGACACTTCTAATAACAAAGAAATTTAATGTAAAATTATTATTTGTGTATCCTTTACATAAATATATTCTTTGAATTATTTTCTAATACTTTGCAAATCCGTCATTAGAAATTATTTTCTTATTGCCTGACAGAAACTCTGTAGTTGCTGAAAATATTTCCCTTATTTAAAAATAAAACTTCTCTACATTCAACATTCTGAAAATAGATTTATTTTATTTACTAGTATTTTCAAAACCAAATGAAGCAGATTGTTGTGACCTGTCTGCTTGATAGACAAAAATCATGACAGAGTAGGATGGATCTGATGTCCCCACTAGCTTGTGTTCTAATACAGATTACCAGGACTAATTTACTAAGAAGCACAAGACTCTTCAATAATGAATTTGTTCAGAGAGATACTGTAAGATATCACATCCAGGACAGCTGCAGGATGTACAGGACTTTCTACAGTTTTCCTTCTGTTTTCCTCAATGAGAACCTCAGTGTCCAAAAAACAGCACGCTTCCCATTTGTTTTTATCAGTCACGCTATTTAAAACTGTTTATCAAAGTGCTGCAAAATCCCCTTCTTACGTATGCAAATCAGGTTGCAGTCTTATACATTTCTCAAACATGGTACTGGCTATGGACTGAGGAAGTATGAATATCTAAGTTTATAATGAACCACGAAGAAAACAAACCCAACTCTTCTTGTTGAGCTTTCTTGGCAGTTTCATTTGAGAACACCTTCCTGTTATGATAGCTGGAGAAGAATTTCCTGCACATATCTGCTATGAAATGCTAGAAACACTTTTTCCTTGCTGTCAAAGATATTTTGATGTCCTGGAATGTAGGAGACACTGAGTCTTATAGGGCAATATTACTGAGGAATATATTTTCATTAGGTCCAGTTACTTGCTGAGATTAATGGTAGGAGCAAACTTTGGTCCTTTCCAGCTTGGCAGCATTTATTAATTAGACTCCTTGCTTGTTTCTGTCATTTACTAAATGTGGGACATTATCCTGAGATCTGTTCAGCACTTGGCTATTCTCACTCTTTTCTGAAGTTTTTTTTCTCCAATTAATCATCACATTTCTGTCTGAAGACACAGAGTGCCTATTAGCAGTAATGTCTAACTATTGCTTTTCCTTTTTTGTATGACAGGCCGGGTTTGTAAACAATTTAAATAAATTCAGTAAGTTGTCTTGGCCTTAGCCTTACTGATGATTCTTCCTGTCTAGGGCTTGGTAATAACCATGCAAAGATTCGGAAATCTGGCTGCTTTGCCCTTTGTGAAGATGAGGGCTCCTCTTGCCAGGGGCTGGAAGAGCTCCTTCCCCACAGAGTCCCTGCAGGACATACTGACCAATCCCTATGGCCACGCGAACATGCACACTGCCTCTTTTAGCCTCACCCTATTTTGTTACTGCTGGACAGTTTATTGGATGGGGTAGAAGAGACAGATGCGGGAGGACAGCGTGGTTCACACTGTTTTGGAGATTATTTTGGCTTGTTACAGCTGGCCTGCATTCGGGGGACCTCACAGCTGCACTGATATAAACAAAGGCCTTTGGTGGTTCTTGGCTGGAGGAAGGACAGCATCCCTCCCCCACAGCTGCAGATTGCAGGACAATACACACCCTGCGCTACATAGGGAGCAGCAGCTTCATTTTCTGCATTCACCGGATGAAGTTTATTGGCTGGTCAGCAGAATGGGATAGCTGGGTCCAGCTTCCTCTCCACTCCTTCCTTGCCACGACCATATAGTAGTGTGGCCCAGGGAGGAAACCTGTGGGGCTGAGCCTGCCTTGCCTCGGGGTCCACTCCTCTCTGATGATCCAGCCCTGCTGAGGGTCCGGCCCTGCCTAGCAACCAGCCCTGTGGGTCCTCTGTGCCTGGGGCCAGGGCAGCAGTAGGTGGGAGGAGAGGGCTGTACTCTGGTGCCCACATGTGCCATCACTTGGCCAGGGAAAATCTTTTAAGTCTTCTTTCCTGCATCCTCTTGCAATGTCCAGGGTCAAACAATCTAGCCATTATTGTGTTACCCAATAGAGCACACACATACATAAAAAAAAGAAGCAAATCATGTTTTGCGTCAAGGGAAAATAAAGTTGGTTTTGTTTCATTAAAGCCCAAATGAAATCATGGTGTTTTATGGATATTTGTGTCATCTTTGGAGAATGATTCCACTAAGACTAAAACAAAGGCTTCTTTATGCTAATAACCTTTGAAACGAAAGTTGTTTTCTCCAGAGATCTTCTTTTAAATAGAAGTTTTTCCCACAACTCCAGGGAAGAAAAACTTACATTGTTTTACATAATTAGTCAACAGAAATATGTATTAAGGTAAATACATTCCTGTTGTGTTTTTTTTCCCTACAGTGAACAATAACTAACTTTAATTACCTGGCAGATACATGTTTTTAAGTCAATCAATAGTTTGTCTTTAAAAGCTTAACAGAAAAGTGCTATTTAAAATTAGAGCAATTACCTTAAATGCACTATAGCTAAGTAGCATCAGCTTGTTACGTTCAGTGTAATCTTACATAAAGGTGGTAAATCACTTCCTTAAACTCCTATATGAAGCAAATAAGGCCCTAGATTTGATTAAAAATCCAAGAATAAACTTTGAAATTCGCTTATTAAATAGATTGCAGCCAAGCAGATGTAAAGAACATAAGCGCTACATAGCTTTTAATCATCTCTCCTTATGCTGTTGTTCTCAGTGCAGATGTTAGCTGTGGGGATAACAGCTCCTTAAGGGACACAGCACTACAGATTACTTCCTGGAAAATTTGGCACAGGGTGGCTTAGACGGAAACTTGCAGATTTGGGTTGTGTGCTGGCAAAAGGGGGATAAAGGCAAAACAAAGTGTGTAGTAAGTGAAACAAAAGCACAGACAACTTACACATCCCTTGCCAGCTTTTAAGGGAATAAAAGCACTTGAGATTTGCAGTGTCTTACTGGAATAATTAGAACTACATAATATTTGGAATATTCAAACCCAAGAAAAGCTTAAGAAGATTAAAGGGGAGAAGTTAAATCTCCTGTCAAGGAAGAGCCTTGGCAGGCTTAGAGAGAAAGCATACGGAGGACAATCCATGGCCTGAGCTGGGTGTACTTCCTTGCTGTTAGTGAACACATGTAGACACATCACAAAGGGGAGCTGAAAGATCTTCCCAGAAAAAAAAACATTTCAGGGAAAATAAAGAGATCCATTTATTTGTTTCTTCCAGCTTCCTAAAAGTCTGGCACTACAGGCCTCCCAGCTTCCACTTTTTTTCAAACCAATTGTATCACCTGCATCTGTACAGTGCTGGATAAGGACAGTGTGTTGAAATTTATAGGGGAAGTTTGTCATTGCTATCCCGTCTTGTGTTGCTGCCAAGGGGTCAGCAGCCATTTATTAGCAGGAACTGTCATTTTGAAAACCAATATGACAGATTTAATGCCTGGTCGGTTTCTGATACCGTTATTGTGTGCTGCAGGACCTTTCATGACCAAACTCTGCTCTTGTCTTTACGTACTACTAATACTATGAGCAGCAGAAAGCAGGCAGCTGCAAAACAGAGCTGTGGGGAGAGCAGTGTGAGATACATGGTGCTTTAAGACCCGAGTTCAAAGGAGGGATTGGAGGACTGCTCAGACAACTTGAGCACAAGCCCACATAAGGAGGATTACATTCAAGATTAGACAGGCACCTTTGTTGTCTTTGATCCTGGTTTTGTAGATGACAGCACGTTGCTAGAAGCTGTGAGGCATAAGAGAAGGTGGAGGATTTTTATTGCAGGTGGCAAGTCATGTCAGGTAAAGTCTGGAAATGGTGAAAGAGATGGCTGCTAGCTGGTAATAGCTGGCTGACATCAAACGGCATGGTCATCATACACCATGAGGGCTGCAATCCTGCTCTGGTCAGGTTTCAAGTGTCCCTCCTTCTTTATAGCTGGATGCAACTAAGCACTCTGTGGTAAGGAATAAACACTTTGCCCACTGGATAGAGATGAGTGAAACTCCAGTGGGTGTGGAGGGCAACAGGTTTTAAGCATTTGCTCTGCTGTTTTCTTGCAATCAAAGTGTGTTAATTCATGAAAAATCTGTCTCCTGACATAAACAGCTGCACATTCATTGAGCATAAACAGAAGCGTATGTACTGCTGATGACAAACTAACCTTTATATCAGTAGACTAACCCACCCTCTCACCAAGCTAACCTGACAAGACCAAAGTCTAATGAGAGCAAGGCTTGAGATCTTATATATCCTACAAGAGTTCTTTCAACTTGGAAATGTGCTTTCAACCAAAGTGTCAGTTTTTACAAGTCCATGCTTTCTAGTCAAGCAACCTCTTACCACGAGATTCCTGTCCAATTCCACTTTACAGTGTCAAGTCCTGTTTGCCAGAGTTTAACCTAGACTAGAAAATATTTATTTTGGTCTTAGCAGACTTAACAAGACTTAAGTTAGTAAACAGCAATGATAGAGGAAATCCTCTGAAGCTGTTTTGTTGTTTTGCAGAGATAAGGACTTCAGTGGTGTCTTAATTTCTCTGGCCAAGGGAAGCACAGCTGTATTCAACTTACTGACATTCTTTTCTAGAGCACTAGATACCTTCACACTGACCAGCTTGTTGCATGCCCAAACCTTGCAGGATCAATGGAATTATGAGCCATGCTTTTGTGTTTAAATAAAGAGTGGGTAAGCTCCTTTTCTCAGTGTCCTAGGTGGGCCAGTAAGGCATGGGCAAGTTTCTTAGTTGTCCCAGTTCATTTACCTCCATTTGTGTTCCACTCTACTGCTGAATGTAATTTCCCTTATATCTGATCATCCCACATTGTGCTGAGGGACAGTCTCATTCACCACGAAGCCCCGTTTCCCCGAAAGTTTTATCTGAAAGATACAGCCCTTCATTCTCTGCTAGTGATCAGAGCTTCAAGACCCCCTTTTTTTCCTTCTTGCTATCTGCTTGGACCGGTCTCTTCCCTGTGACACATGTTGACCATGTGTTGGGTGAGCATTTTCCCTTCTAACATAAGTCACATTCCTGGTACTGCTGCATCAGCAGCATCTAACTGGATGGAAGCAAGAAAGGAAATGCTGAATACATTTGAAAAATCACTCACAGCCAGGCTGCTCAAGGACATGACATATAAACTTTTCAGAACATGCTTTAAGGGGCAGACATTCACTTAACCCCATCTGGAGCACGTAGCAAGCTGTTTGCCTTTGTTCATTCCTTTCGACAATTCTGGTGACGACAGCAGCAGATACTATTTTTATGAAGAATACCACGTGGTGAGCACCTGCATGACTAATGCTCTCACTCCACAGTATTTTGTCCTGCATACTTTTTGTAGCCTCAATTTCATTGCTGGATTGCAGTTTTTTCCCTATTAAAAAATGCAAAATTTGTATTTTCTAACACAGTCTTCATGACAGGTAAAAAACAGATAAAATATAATAGCAAATGGAGTGCTGAGAGCAAATGGATTCTTGCAAAATGTCAGATGAAAATGACTCTGAATCTGACGAATTCATTGTGGTGTCCTCTAATAGCAAAGAACACATGAGAAGAAATAGGAAAGAAAGCTGTGATGAGCATAGAAAATATTCACTGTTTTCCATGAGAGAGGTTAAAATGTGCTGACTACTTATCAGGTACACAGAGGATATTGTGCCAGGTGCACAGATTGATGGGTTATAAGATGCTTTGAAAACTGAAGGTCATATAGATGGCTTACTGCAAATTAGATATTTAAGCAGATGGCATGGGTATTCAGTAGTCCACCTGGTTTGAAGAGGGAATTTTCTAATGTTGAACAAAAATGCCAGTGAACAAATAACAATTAAAAAAAAAAATCAGATAAGTGGGCTAAACTGTGCTAATTACTTGTGATTTTCCACATTTGTAGTCTTGTCATTTTTTACGTAAAACAGTTTGTTTTCCTGTAATGTAGCCACTGGCCTAGTCAAACCTGATGCAACGTATCAAAAGTATGGGGGGGGGGGAGAGGTGGGGCAAGGGTGGTATTCTGAGTGAAATTTCGTGTGCATTTAATGTCATAGCTACCTTTGAAATTTTTCCTTTGTGAAGGAGAAAGTAATAGAGTTAGAAGGAAAGGAAACTCAGACAATTATGCCTGCACCTTGTCACTGATTTTAGTGACAGAAAGGGGGACATGGAAAGTAAACAGAAAAATAACCCCCATGAGAAGGTCAGAGTGAGTAAGAGACAAAGTAAGGAGGAAGAAAATGTACCTCAGTAACTTCAAGTTTTTTCAAAACAGTAAAACACACTCCCTGCCTGTGGACATGGTACAGTTGACTTAGCATTGGGGCAGTACTATGCTGACTACTTGGGAAGTGGAAATAAATGGAATTCTGGTTTTGAGGCAGGACAAAATAATAATAATAATAATAATAATAAATTAAAAAATCATAGAATGCCTTAGGTTGCAATGGGCCTTAAAGACCCATAGTTCCAGTCAGGTTTTTCTACAGACTAGAAGAAGAACCCCTTGAGAGCAGCACTGTGGAGAAGGACTTGGAGGTCGTTGTAGATGAGAAGCTGGACGTGAGCCAGCAGTGTGTGCTTGCAGCCCAGAAGGCCAACTATATCCTGGGCTGCATTAAAAGAGGAGTGGCCAGTAGGGAGAGGGAGATGATTTTGTCCCTCTACTCGGCTCTTGGAGTACTGCGTCCAGGCCTGGGGCCCCCAGTATAAGAAAGACACAGAGCTCTTGGAATGAGTCCAGAGAAGGACAACCAAGATGATCAGAGGGCTGGAGCACCTCTCCTACGAGGAGAGGTTGAGGGATCTGGGCTTGTTTAGCTTGGAGAAGAGAAGGCTCCAGGGAGACCTCATTGTTGCCTTCGAAGGGAAGAGAACAGGGAACATTCCCTACTTGAAGGGAACGTATAAACAGGAGGGGAAATGGCTGTTTACGAGGGTGGGTAGTGATAGGACAAGGGGGAATGGTTTTAAACTGAGACAGTGGAGGTTTAGGTTAGGTATTAGGAGGAAGTTTTTCACTCAGAGGATGGTGAAGCTCTGGAACAGGTTGTCCAAGGAGGTTGTGGATGCCCCGTCCCTAGTGGTATTCAAGGCCAGGTTGAATGTGGCTCTGGACAGCCTAGTCTAGTTGTTGGCGACCCTGCCTGTGGCAGGGGGATTGAAACTAGATGATCATTGCGGTCCTTTTCAACCCAGGCCATTCTATGATTCTATGATGATTCTATGAACTTAATTTAGTTCACGAGTCCACTTTTCAAGCCTGTACAGGTTCCTCCGGATGGCATCCCTTCCTTCTACTGTATCAACTGCACCACTCAGCTGCTGCCATCAGCAAACTTTCTGAAGGTACACTCGATCCCACTCAATCTATGTCATTGATAAAGATGTTGAAGAAAACCAGTCCCAAGACTGACACCTGGGGGACACCACTTGTCACCAGCGTCCACCTGGACGTATGTCCATCGACCACAGTACTCTGGCTGCAATCATCCAATTAATTCTTTATCCATTGAATAGTTCAATCTTCCAATGCATATTTCTCCAATTTAGCAATAAGGATGTTGTGTGGGGTCATGTCAAAGGTCTTGCAGAATTGCAGGTAGATGATATCAGTTACATTTCCTTTGTCCACTGATACCATCACTTCATTGTAGAAGGCCCTCATATTGGTCAGTCACAATCTGCCCTTGGTAAATTTCATGCTGTCTGTCCTACATGTCCCTTAACTTCTCTTCTGGGAAGATTTGTTTCATAATCTTCCCAGACACAGATGTGAGGCTCACTGGCCTGTAGCTCCCCAAGTCTTCCTTTCTTAAAAATGGGAGTAATATTTCCCTTTTTCCAGTCACCAGGAACTGACAAACACAGCTTTTCAAATAATGGAGAGTTCCTTAGACTGTGCCAGTTCCAGCCAGTTCCTTAGACCATGCATAGGACCTATTCCTCATCTATGTAGTGTAGTATTCCATGCCTGAGAGAAAACCATTGTTCTTTTTGTGCCATTTCTTGAAATAGAGGTGCTCCAAACAGAGAGGAAGGGAGGTGTTGTTAGCATCACTAAACAGCAACCTATACCCTTTCTGGGATGTGATTCATTGGCATTAAATTCAACCACAAAGACTCACACTTAAGATCAATGCATAGCTACACAGGAATGGTTTATATATTCTCTTGTTTTCTTTTGTTTTTCCTCCATCAAACTGGGGCCCAAGAGGAAAGGAATGCTGGAGAGAGCCACTACAGTGTCAGAGGTCTATTCTGCCACCAAGTAACACATTACTGAAGCAAAAACAGAGCCTCTTTCTCTGCTTCCTGAATAGTCTGAGTCAATTCAAGATAGCAGAAAGGTCAGAATAATTAGGTGGAAGCACTCTGTTCCCCATTCAGTGGGGAAAGAAGGGAACTTTGAGTGTAGCTTTGTGCCAAGAGAGGATGCATTGCAATGTGTGCTTACTCAGTACTGTTCAAAATAAACCTCAGCTATAAAAGTACATGTCATGGCCTCAGGATTGTTTCTTTGTTGAGACACACAGTTACATTAGAGATGAAAGTATGATGTAAAAATGGAGGGGTATCACGACAAAAAGAACATGACAGTCTATGACAAAGCTATTTTCAACAATGTCCCTCTGCTCAAGAGAGAGGTATTATCACTGTATGAAGTGATTTTATTTATTTTCTTTTTTCCAGTTTATGGAGTATTCAAGAAGTATTTGCAGACCTACAAATGATAGTGGTGATTTCAGAACAAATATTAACTTTCACCTGGAAAATACTGATGTATTTTAAGGAAGAGAGACATAATCTTAACAATTACATTTTTATTAAGAAATTCTTTTCATAGCAAAATGCCTCAAGCATTCATGAAATTAATTGTCCAACTGCATGCCAGCTAATACAACGAACTGTGTTTTAGTCAGCAACCTGACTGAAGGTATAGTAGTCATACCAGTAGGTAGATGGTTTCATATATTCTGGAATGTTAATTGCTAGCTTTTAGAGAAAAAATTGTCCTCTGCATTCTGACAAGGGTGAGATCATAGAAGCAAGAGTGTTGATCCATTCTAACCCCAGTAGTACAAAACACTGCAAGGAAGGGTGGTTTGTTCATCCCTTGGTGGTACCAAGGGAGGCTAACGGTTCAGCCAGACTAGTGCCCTGCCTCCAAGGGGGACCAATAGCAGATAGCCTGAGGAGAGGAGGGAGCAAGGGTAAGGCAGTGCTTCTCCAGAATGCTTCCCAGGTGCTCTCAGCCAAGAAGTGTCCTTGCATTTAATGTCCATCACTGAATGCCATAGAGCAGCACTGCATGAGGGATGGGATAAAATGACACTTTTGGCACCCAAAGCATACCTGCATGTTCTGATCATCTCCAAGAGCCAGGGGTTTCATGCCTGTCACCCTTAGAGAACACTCATGGGGCTGAGTGGGCCAAAAAGTTGTGAGGAAATGTGGCTATGCATGGCTGCCCTCCACACTCCTGGGACATGTCCCTGCCCAAAACTCTGCAGCTAAGCTCTGCATCTAACCAGGCTCTTACTCATCAGGCACTGCTGAGCTCTTTTTCAGTAAGAGAAAACTGCATTAAATGTGTCGTTTGAGCTTTGTGCTTGTTTATAAAAGCAATATCTGCCACCAAGTGGAAAATGTTATCATTTCACCAATATTTATAGATTATTACCAGTAATAATCTCAGCATTTATCTTGTTTGTTACTCTGAAAGAGTTCAAAGCAGACAGGTAGAAATATGTGTTACTGAAACACAGTGTTAACCATCTTGCTGGTTCATTTCCAGCACAGTTTAGAGACCTTGCTGAGGCATAGACTGCTGTGTGTAACATGGAAAAATATCAGAGGTCTTGTGTGGAGGCAGCCCTTAGTTCTTAGCATCTGTAGCTGGGTCTCTTGACACAGAAGACAGCTCTGCTGCAATACTGGAACTGCAGAAATTCACACTCATCTGAATCATCTGGAGCCTTTATTTCTATTTCCTGTGCTGAGCTTGGACTGCTGCCTTGAGTTAAACTATCTTCTTCTAATCCTGTCTACAATGACCACTAGTGAGTTTAGCTGCAGAAATCCTAGGAAGAGTGCCCTAATGCATCAGTCATTGATGAGCTAACTGAAAAAATTTCCATCCCTGATACCTTCTACAAGATCTTCAGCAGTGACCTGTGCTATGGGAAACCAGACAGAAGTGAATCCCTTAGCATTTGAAAGTAGTGTCAGTCATTTCTGGCTGCTTATTTAACATCAAGTGAATGAAAGTCCACTCTTTCCCAGCTTTGGCTCCAGGATCTTGCACACATCTAAACTAAGAAGTTGTGAGGTAAAGGAAAGAAGCATGGCATAAAAAGCCAGGAAAGGAGAATAGTAGAAGAGAAAGAAAGCAAACAAACAAACAAACAAACAAACAAAAAAAAAAAAAAAAAAAGAAAAGAAAACCAGGAGCATTGGAATGTCCAAATGAGATCAGAACTCTATGGTGTTAGCTAGGATTCTTGCATCCTGCAGAAGATGGTACCAGTAATCCAATTTGTACTGGAAGACAGACTAGAGGTGGAAAAGATGGACATGGGGAGATCTGATGCTAGTGAGGGTATGAAAAATAACAGCAACCCTACGTAGGGGAAGACTGAAAAAAAAAAAAAAAGGCCAAGAAGCTATGTTCATGCTTATGAAGCAGCAAAATTGCTTCTGATAGATTCTTGGCAATACCAGGCAAAGTATTCACAGGAAGGCTAATAGTCATGTATAGAAAGAAAAGCTGAACTCATCCAGTTGATGAAGGGGCTTTCTGGCTATGCAGCACTCCTTCTCAGAGAACAGCCTAGATCCAAGAGATACTCTTCCTTCAGTGGGTGGCCCTTGTATGAGGCCAGAGTTGCTCCACCCTGGGTCCACCCCTTTTGGTCACAGGTACAGTTTGCCTGTGCTCCTTAGGCCAACCACATCCCCTATACCAGGGGCTCAATCATTACTTCAAGCGCTAACCTAACAGTTCCCCTGCAGTGCTGATTGTGCCAATTGTGCCTATACCCATCATTCAAAGATTAATTGCTCTAACATGGCTTGAAAAGTTGCATATGGTTGGAGGCAGAGGGAGGCTGTCTGGATCTTGACCAAAGGGATATGATCAACATGGCCAGCTCCTGGTTCCCATTGCCCTAGCTTGCCTCAGGGCTCAAGAACAAGGCTGGAACCCCAACTAGTCACCCAGTGCTTCCCCTAATGGGCTGGGTCAGAATTCCTGGTAGGCACTTTCCATGAGTGAGAGGTGATTTTATCAAAGCTACAGTGCTTAAACAAACACAAGATGTTTAAAGAGGTTTTATTTGCTAACAGTGCAGCAGAAGCAAGGGGGATGCAGTGAGGCATATTCCTTTGCTAGTGGGTGGACCAGCAGCTCTGCAAGATGACTTTGTCCCACCTGGGAAACCTGGCAAAATGTGTAGTTATTTAATAACCTTTTAAAGGTGTCTAGCTATTTTATTCAGCTATGGGAGCACTAAGATAGGTTAGAGTTCCCTGCCCATAGAAGAATGCCAGAAAACACAGAAAAATCAGCTCGATAGGATAGCATGTTTACAGGACTTGACTTCTTTATAAAATAACATCACTTTTCTGTTTGCCTGTGGGCTTTGACAGGTGTACTATCTTCATTCTGGAAGAAAGGCATAACTTTTAAGGTAAGTTTTAGTATCTGGTTTTGTTTTCTAATTTGGTCCTCTCTCTAGCCTGGAAGATGGCAAAATACACTGTAGTTGGAGGCTGTATAGTGGTACTGACTCAGTTGATGTAGGTGCTATTTACTTGCTCTGAGGGGCAGATTGAGATTTGCCCAGTTACTTGTGTATGAAGTGGCCTTTGACTGATACTGTATCCTCATTCCAGAGAAGCAGCAATGGCCCTCAGCAAGAACATTTGGGTTTTTGCTGGACAGAGTGCCTACTACATGACATAGGAGGCACAGTAGACAAAATGGTAATAATGGAATTACTTTATCTCTGGTAAAGAACAGGAGCACCAGTCATGACTAGTGATGTTCAGTTCCTTATCAACTGAAACTGGCATTTAGGAAAAATAATATGCACTGTAGATAGATTTTCCCAGTGCAAAGTTCTCAACAGCAGCAAAGCTCTCAGCTGCCTTCTACTTGCAGGAGGAACACAGGTTGGTGCCTGCCTTAGCTGATGGGAAGCATCTGGCAACCTGCACAGAGCATGCAGCCTGGCATGAAGCTGTCCCCAGGAACAGAGTTTCCTTACTATGTCCCTTGGTTTTCTTGGCATGTCCCAGGCTCCCAGTCCCTCAGGGCTGCCTGCACACACTGCTTTAATTGCATTGCTATCCTCCTGCAGTCAGAGTGCTTGCAGTGAGACAGATTCACCACTGGTTCATCCTTTTCTGGGCAGATCAGCCAAGCTTAAATCAGAGTTACTTAGGAAATTTCAAGATCACACATGTAATGATAAGTAGACTGGACATAAATAAACCAGGACAAAAATGAAGTTTGACTCAAACTCAGCTAACACGGACTTTTTGAGTTGTGTAGTTTTTCTGGTCATAGCGTGTGTTCGTTGTCAGATGTTGGCCCTGGGCTCCACTGTCCTCAGCAGATCCCTCAGTACCAGATAGCACTCCAGAACAACCAGACTTTGCAGCAACACTCTTTTAGTGGACAATCCTAGCTCAGGTTAATGTACATATCCTGAGGATGGATGGCTCTATCTAGAACTGGGCATTAATTGGCTGCTTAATAGCAGTAATTTCCTTCTAGCACCTACTAGGAGATGTGATGAGAGTTCTTCCTGGATGGACTTCTGAAGAGTCACAGATTACTTCTGTAGCTCTTTATAGAGCCTAGCAGGTGACTGATGTGGGCTCTTGCACCCATATCGTATAATGAAGTTTTATTAAACTTTACATAAGTAGCAAGCTTTATACACTTGGAAGCTCATGGTCTCTGTTGTGTTGTTAGCTCTATTTAGAGAGAATTCTTGGCGTGTTACTAACATATATGACAGATCTGGTTGGAAGTTGCTTTGCTGAGATGCAGGAATAAGCTTTTATTGAACATCAGATTCACATCACAGCATTCTCTCCTTCATCTGGCTTATTTCTCAGGATCCCCTACTTCCTAACTTTAGGATATGGTTCCTCTGCACCTTCAGGGACTTTGGCTGCTTTTGCCTCTCACAGTCCTCCTACTTCCTGTTCTCTCTCTGTGGTTACTTCATCCTCTTTGTTACCTTTCCAACAGCTGCCTTGTGGCTTCCAGCTATCCTAAGTCTATTTTCATTTCTTTTTCTAAAGCATTGCTCTCCTATCAGTCAAATCCCTTACAAATAGTAAACAGCTGTGGTACTTCCTCTATATAAATATCCAAATAAATTTGGCTGTGCAATTGCATTACTTTAGTGATAACTCATAACCCATGGCTTTGCTCCCTTGAGCCTTTTAATTGTGACATATTAGATGCAAAACTTCTAACAAAGATGTTGTGACTGATCTGTGATTGAAGCTACCTATCACACTATGTGTCATAAAAACCAAAACAATGACCATAATACTAGATTATGGGCCTAAGAAGAGAGCACTAGTTAAAAAAAAAGAAAAACCACATTGCTCTTATAAATCTAAATATTGTTATTGTCAGTACATACAGGTTTCAGCTTGTTTTAAAAAATATCAAAATGTTCCGTAGTACAGGATAATGTGCTTAGAGCACCTGTATAGCCGTAACTTAGCTTGATGGTGTGGAACAGAGATAGGATTGTCATTAAGACCACTGATGGTTTAAGCCCATATGTCTGTGTCTACATATATATATATACACACACATATATTTTAGAAGCATTTTAGTGTTTTTGTTTGTCTCATCACTTTCATCGTACTTTAAAATAATACCAATGAAACCTTCCAATTTTCTTTTCTACGTGGGAAACTTTTTTTTTTCTTTCATCACAGAGAGAAACAGTTTTGTCAAAAGATTTGTCCAAAGTCATATAAATCAGTGATGAGCACTAAATCAGTGCCTCCTTAATCCTACAGACTACATTCCCTGTTAGTGCGCAGTTCAGTACATGAAACTGCAGCATCCTTGCACCTTTGTTTGCTGGGGTATGGCACATGTTGCTGAAGAGCAAATATCAAGGAAACAGATGAGCTAAAGAAACTGAAAGGGAAGGAGGAAAATGTAGAAGCTATTCCAGCTTAGATATCTAAACTCACAGATGTTGTTTGATAGATCTAAATAAGTTGAAACAGTCTGAATAAAAGCCTACTTCCGTTTGTGAGATGTCCAGGGTGTATTTGTTTTATTCTAATTGCCTCCTCTTCTATACTGTCCTTCCCTTCTTTATGGCACTGAATGAAAACGAAGGCTTCTTTCTGTCACTGAATAGTTGACATATTAAAAATGGAGTTTGGTCAAGCCTAAAAACAACATTAAAATGAAGAAAGCTTGAGTGACTAAAGATATGGAGGCTAAAAGTTATGTTAATCAGCTTCAGAATATATTATTTCAACATAAAAATGACTTTGAAGGAAACTGACTCCAATGATTTGATTTCAACTTGTCAGTCATCCACACATTTGTTTAAAGTACTGCAAACAAGTAATTCATTACTTGTAACAGAATATTATGATCCTTAAGAAGCCACTTTAAAATTGCCTTTCTATGACAAATTTCTTATGAATTATTCATTGAAAGTCTGAGTGGACATTGTTTACAACATATTCCCTGCCTTTTTTTTTTTCTTTTCTTTTTTTTCTTTCTCTAAATGTTTAAGAACTCCAGGGAACTCTATAGTGTACATAATTTGGTGCAGTTGGTAATCTTTAAAAATAATGCATTTTTTTTTCTTATGATATTATATACAGAACTGCAGGTAAGGTTATTTTACTCGAATCTGCAAATATTTGCAGATATTCTGTAGTAATTTCAGCATTCTCAGGAGTTACCTAGAACCACCATGCTTCATAGTATTCAGAACTATAGGAAGGGAGATAGCAAAGTGTTATCACACCAACTGCGTGCAATTATTGATGTCAGCCAACTGTCTGTGTTACTTAGTCCCATGATCTTGCTTAATTTCTGGTATCTGTCCATAGGTATCATCTCAAAGAGACTTCCGTTCTCTCTTCATTTGATCAGTGTTTTTAAAAAAAGCAAAGAAACATCCAAAAAAAAAAAGGTCTGAGTGCTTCTACTGTCTTCATTGTTTTATCCTTTGCATTGAGGAAAAGATGTCCAAGTGATGTACAAATATCCAGAAACCACCAGACATGGTGCTAATATCATCCTTCTGTGACCCTAATGGTCTTTTCCGAGTTGAATGTTTAAACAAGGTTCTTTATGCCAACAGGAAGTGTGAAATCTTCAGAAAATCCATTCAGGTTTGTGTTTTTTGGGGGAGAATTTTATGGCTGCTTATGTTTTTGAAACCCAACAGAACGGATTCTTACATGGCTGGGAAAACCATATCTAAGCAGCTGGGTGATTTATTTGTCATTGTTACAAGTTGGCAGCTGGGAGAACTGGAGGCTATCTCAGGCTGGCTGAAGGTAAAAAATGTAGTGGCTCACAGTTAATAGTACTGTGACAAATAGTTTTCTCTATATTTCTACAAAATATTTTTTGCTTTCATCTTCAAGAAAGAAAGCCAAGAAATGAGATTCCACTGTGGTTTAAAATGTGGCATGATGGTCAAAATATAACTGTATATATAGCTAAACGTTGCAATTAATTTGTTATCATTTGCTTTGTAAAAGGTATTGGTATGCTTATTAACACCATGATAGGACATAGTAAGATGATAGAGAATGTTTGCTTTCTCTTTACTTTTGATTGATTTTAACCTTGCTGCCTGTTTCCTACCATCGGTTGATGCTGGGTTTTGTTAATTCTTTCAAATACCAAATCTGTGCATGAAAAATATATGTATATTCATGTCACAGATTTTGATAGCATCTTTATTTTTTTTGCTAATATGAATTCAGACTCAGTAGAGAAATAATTCAATTGATAAATCATTATTCCCTGGGAAGAGGATTTGGTTACGTTCTTATTGTACTAAGCTAGTATTACTTAAGGAATATCTTCTAAAGAAAAATAATTCAAGGAAATAGAATGGAAGAAATATTCCATGTGTCACACGAACAGCGCTTCTCTTCACACAACCTAATTCAATGTTTTTCTTTTTGCAACAATATGGGACTTGTGATTAATGCTCAGCTTTTCATTATTTATCATATTGAAGGATATTTTCCTGCAAGTTTGCAACCAAGTCAGTAGTTTTATATCTATTTAGGCAGCTGATTATTCTTATCTACATTTTAAAATTTTAGTAGTATTTCTTCAGTGCATTTCTACAGTTAGTCAAGGTCACTTTGAATTATAACCCCCCCCCCTTTTTTTTTTGTAGTATAACATAAAAAATGTAAAAAGTATATCTCCTGCACTGTCTTTTTTGACCATGAACTCTGCTCCTTGACAGTTTTTCTTCCCATGTTTCGTTAGTTTCACCTCGATCAAGTTTCTCTAGTTTCCTTGTTACAGCGTGTGAGACAATGACAAGAGCCTTTTGAAAATGAAAATGTTTGATGTCTCTCTCCATCCACAAAAACTGTTTCCTGTCAAAGAGGAAAATTAGATGGGTTTGATTTGTTCTTGACAAATCCACCTGATCTCTTCTGTGATTCTTTGCAGTCTTGATTTTTACAAATAGGTTGTCTGCCCTTCCAGCATCTCCAGGTAACATCATGTTTGACCTTCTCCAGTTTTCCAGATCCATTGTCCATGAATGTTTTCTTGTGGCAATCACCTCACTGTGGCTTTCCAGTACTTGAAGGGAGCATATAAGCAACAGGCATAGTTACTTTTTACATGGGCTGATAGTGATAGGCTGAGGGGGAATGGCTATAATCTAAAAGAGGGGAGATTTAGGCCAGATGTTAGGAAGAAATTCTCGGAGGGCAGTGAAGCACTGGCACAGGCTGCCCAAAGATACTCTGTACATACCATCTCTGGGTGAATGGCCCTAGGCAGCCTGATCTGGTAGGCGGCAGCCCTGCCCGTGGCAGGGAGGTGGAACAGGGTGGCCACTAAGGTCCCCTCCAACCTAAGCCATTCTATGATTCTGTTATTTGTTTCACAGTATTTAAATATTGCAGGTGAATTCCAAAAGGCATAGTAGTTGTGAAAGTAATGAAAGTGCTCTGTGGTTTGTCTTTCCCTTAAGCAGCTAATAGCCTTATTCCTTAAGTCTGATTGCTTTTGATTCCACATGGCTTCATGTTAAATACTGAAGCACAGGAAGATGCTAAGCGCTCCAGCATTTTAGCTTCCTCTACCTTTTATTTTTGCTTGTTAATAGTCTGCAGGAATGTTATCGTTTCCCCTTTGTGTTTATTTCAAGTCATATCTCATTTCATACCATGATCTTTCTGATTTTAGTAATTTTGACTAGTTAAACTTCAACAATTGGTACGCCTCTTTGTTCTCTAGAGATTGGAATATTCTGCAAGTTTTCTTTTATTATCTCATTAGTGATGGGCATTTCTCAGATCATTTTACCTGTTTCCCATGGGATCTTATTTATCAGTTCTTTGAATTCCTTTATTTGCAGTCCATTGTCTTCACTTTGCTTTTTCCCACTTTACTTTCTGGAGTATCTTAAACTCATATTTCCTCATCTCTCTCATATTTTTACTTCTACACTGACATTTTCAAATAGTTCTTCCCTACAGACTAGGGCTAGAATTCAGACCTTAGGCTAGAATTCAGACCTACTTCCCTTCTGGTTGTTTTCAAAATTTTCTACATAAAAATATAGTCAAACTTCCTCTTCAGGAAGTTTATGGAGAGACTTTTCTGCTCTATTCTCTTCCCAAGAGATGCATTCAAGTTCCCTATTATTGTGAAGCCCTGTACCTCAGGGGCTTTTTGCTAATTTCTTCCTGAAGTGTCTTGCAATTGATCCTCCTGTTTGATGGCTGACATTTAGCAGAATAACACCTTTGCTCTTTTTCCTCATTATTATCTAGATGCTTTTATATAAGTCTGTATCTTTGTACATTCTGCCACTCAGCAACACCTCTTCGCTCTTTTTCCCTGGTTGAATAAGCTCTTAAATATTCCAACTATGTGAATATTCCCACCAGGTCTCTCTTACGAGAGAGTTGAATCATAATTTTCATCTTGTTTAAGGACTTCCAGCTCTGCCAGATAGCTCCTCATGCTTTTTGCATTAGTACACAGACAACTAAGATGTTCAGAAATATGGTCTGTTCTCTCCCTTTTTGTTCTTCCTATGATGTTGTTCTCCTCTGTTCTGTTACTCTTGTCCCTCATCCAAGTCAGCATTGCTTATACTTACTTTTCTCACTTGTTCCCAGCTATCAAGCTTGTGTCTCAAGATGCTGTTTTTCTTTCTGTGAGACAGATCCTTTCTCCTCTCAGAAATTCTTCTGAGATCCTTTTGACAATTCAGCTGTGCATGAAATTATTCTTAGGATGTCTATGTAGCTATTAAAAACAAAAGAAAATTATACTTATCTTTCTGTATAAAATGAAGGTTTTGTCATTGATGCTGGAAGTATGTTTTTGTATTTCATCATTTCCCACTGCAATGTACAGTTCATCTTGTATTATTATTATTATTTCAGATATTTCCGGGGAATATTTCAATATCTCAGAATGAAGACCTATCTGATATTATATCTGTAAGAGAGATAGAGCTATTAATAACTGTGGTTGTTGTTTTTTTGTTCATATCATCACAACAGATCACTCATTCATCTGCTCACTGAGCTGTTTTCTCTAGGCTTATTTTTCTATAATGTATAATCATTTTATTCCCTTTATCTCTTTTCTTTTCTTCACAGTGCTTCAAACTCCCACCTTGTTCTTGGTGTTTTTTTCTTGACAACTTTGATATCTGCTAGGCTGGCACCATTTCATACCAACATAAGACAGTTTTATGCTTTCTCTTTTGGGATTTGGGTTCATGTGGAGTCCTGGGGAAGAATGTCCTGCATTTTGCAGTATGACATCCATTCTTTCCTTGCATTTCTTTACCTTTTTTCTGTTCCCTTTCTTGGTCTTGTTTTCTCATTTTAGCATAAATGATTCTTATCATACTTCGAAGTTATAAATATTTTCAGCTCTCTAGCCGCATTGCATGAAGTTGGATCTGAACACTTGCCTACTTCTTTGAGACCACTCTGTGTTATGAGAATAGCATGAAATTATATGGCCCAAATATGATTTTAATGATTTTAATGATTGCAATCTTAAAAAAAAAGTTTATTTTCTTTTAGAAAAAGAAGCTTTTTCTAAAACTGAGAATAGTTACAGAGAATATACTATCTGGGAAGGGTATTTAAAAAGCCACATAATAGTTTGCTATAGGTGTATTAGACAGACCTCTATTAAGTGCAATATTACTAAAAATGGGAAAAAGGTCTTGTCCCACTGAATCTAGTAAATTGCTACACTGCAGAAATGTATATATTTTCATTTAACCTGTGAGACTGCGTGAATAATCATTTAAATCAAGCACTGACATCTGTATGTGCTTTACCTGGCTTGTTTTTAATCAACAAACTGTTAGCTTATGATGTTGCTTTAAGTCCATCGTTCAGATGCCAAGAAATTGCAGGACATTTTAAAGTATGGGTCTGGGCTGGTTAGTGAGTTAATGTAAGTGCATCTAAGATGTATGCCTCATGCCTGAACAGATACAAAGTATGCTTATTTTGGCTGGTAGTAGTACATCCTGGAATGTGTTATTCCACTTAGAACAGCTTGTTGAGAAAAGACAGGGGAAAAAAAAAAAAGAGAGAGAGAAGAAAGAAAAAGACATGAAGTCCCTAAATGTCAGTTTGCCTAGTTCAGGAGTTAGTAATCCATGAAGATTTTCAGAGTGGGATAGTGCTCAGAGCATGAGAAAATATACCAAATACCAAAACAAAAGCCAGGAAAAAAAAAAAAAGAAAGAAAATTGGAGGAGAGATTTTACTGCACCATTACTGTTGCATTAGTCTGAGTTTACCTTAATTTCAGTGAACTCAGCAGAGCCGCTGTTCTGGCACCAGCAGCTCAGTTTAGACATTCAGCAGCAGCTCTGCAAAGCAAGGTCTGCTCCAGACGCTGTGACTTGCTCCAGAAAGTCAGAAACTAGTTTGCATTACTGAGTTTGGGTTGTTGACTGTAGCATGATGTAAAACCATTTCCTGCACATGGAGAAGTTGGGAATATGAAACCCTCCCATACCCATAATTTTCCTTTCTTATGTCTTTTTCCTTCTTTTTCTCTCCTTTTCTATTTCTCTCTATTCCAATACAGAGAATCAGCTGGGCTGCACAGCTTTTCCAGTCTTCCCAATGGGAGAAAGCAAAGCTCTGGGGAATGAGAGGCTGGTGTCATCTCCATCAGCACTGAACATCACAAAAGCAGCAAAATTTTAAAAATTCTGCTGGCACTCCTTGCAATTAGCAAGGTTTTGGAGCAATCTCCATCTCTCAGCTGATTGCAAGCAAGGTGACTGGCCTTCAAGGCAAAGCTGACTTACTTTTTGTGCCATGTCTCCTCAGATGCATTATCATCTGGGAGGAAAAGGTGTGAATAGCAAGAGGTGAAAGGCCAGTTTGATACCATGACCTTCAGTAGCTCTTGAAACTGTGGATGTATCTGCCAGCTGAGATACAAAGAACTAATAAAAATGCTGCTTTTCAGTGCTCCATTAGGGTCTAAAAAAAAAATATATCAATCAATAGTAGATAAATTCCAGGCCAATGTATTTTGTTCAAGAATGCAATGCTATATTGATAGGTAGGTAGTATATGTATGCAGATATTTAAATTGCAGAGTGTGAAAAAGAGATGTAGTCACATTTTCTACTTAGAGAAGAATAGTATCTTTAAATCTGTTTTCTTACAATTGCAATGCATAACTGAATGGATGCATTTTCCTGATGCTGCAGACATCAGCTATTATCTGTGGTTAGATGCAGAATGCTGGGTTAGGTATGGCAATTCTTGCATTCACAAGAGATTGCTCTGCTTGGGATACTACTGTTTAACTGCATTCAAAGAAGGATTTGAGCTGCACTGATAAGAAAGAAAACTGGCATAAAGCATACAGTAACTCATTCTGCTGAGGATTTGGCATGGCGTTCATGGGAAACCAATTATGATTTTTGTCAATACAGCACAGATAATTTCCTATTGATTGACTGCCAGATCCTTGATAAAATAATGAGTTAGGCCTGATGCCAGTCATTCTTGGGCACTGTCAGAGCACTGTTTCTATTTCACATGCCCTTGACAAGGCTTCTGTAGAAGATTTTTAAGTAATGCGAGTTCATAAATTGTCTTCAAATACACACGCTCAAGCAAACCAAAGCAGTGATTCCCTGATGTGTTAGGGGTTGGTTTTTTTTTTTTTTTGTTTGTTTGTTTTTGTTCTAATACGTGCTCTTATCTAGGCATTTGGCTGCAAGTTTGGCAAAAGTGAGTTTTGCATTCATTAGTTTAAAAACAAAGAAGTTACTCTCTTTGTTAAGAATTCTTCTGAAGAGACTAGTGCATGAAAAATAACTTGTGTTCAGGCTTGATGTTACCTAGAAGTAAATGGGTCTTGAAGTCTAACAAGTGAGGGGAGTCAGTTACAAACTTTCTGATGGAGCCCTGGCCAATGTGGATTTCTGTGCGTGGATTATCCAAGGGAGACAGTATTGAATATTTCTACCCTAATGATGAGTAGATGGGGGCTGGCTGTGGCTGGAATGCTCTTGTTCTGAAATGGGGAAGGAGCTGAAGGCAGTACTGCTGAATTTCTTTCCAGAAATGTGAATAGGATGAAGACAGCAACTTCTGGAGAAGACAGAGGCTTCTGTGTTGAGCATCCAGTTCCTCCTTGGAAGGCAGCTGCAGCTGTTCTGGCTTTCTGCCATCAAGGCATTGGCATCTGGTGTGAGCAACACAGACATTTCCTGCTCCTGGCAGTCTTCTGTCTTAGGGTACATGCCTGTTACATCCATGAGTGTTGCATATATAACTATATAGAGAGCTCCACAAGCTTGTATGTATTGTTTCCCAAAGCAGAAATTAGGAAGGAACACAAAAGAAGCAGCGTAGGGATGGTGAAGAGTGCATGGGATTCAAAGGAGAAAGCAGAAAGACAGACTGAAGCTGGAAGTGAAAGATAAATATAGGGAATGTGCTGTGCATGGGAAGCCTTTTACATGATTTTCTAAAGTTTCAACTCAGGTTCTAACACCTGTGCTTTTGATTAATAAATAAAGCATTGCTTTCTACTAAAGAAGTTTCTCTGGGGGCATTTAAATCAAACCTGGTCCCCAGATGGAAACCTGTTGAGAATGGCAGGTATAGCCATGCTTGATTGTGGTAGAAAAGCAGGCTCAGACCATATTTTACAGTAGGTGAGGAGCAGAATTTTTTTCTGGAAGTGGAGGACCTTCAAAAAGCTCAACTTTTTATGCCTCAAGTGTGAGAAAAAACTGTTCATAGAATCACAAGGTTGGAAAGGAAGAAATAGGAAGATTTGTAGAACACAGCCTACTCCTGCTTGCTTTTCTTTATACACATGGGACCAGAGCCAAATGGGCTCCACAGGTGTCTCAGCTCTCAAGCAAACTTTGATATGATACTCATCCCAGCTGCCCTTCCAGATGCCCTGGCAGTAAGGGTGAGAACTGGCTGCATTAACTTCAGCAGGAACAAGGCTTAGTCCTAAGACAGCTTTAATGTTTGCCAGGATTTTAGCTATTAACAGTTTGAATCCCTGTGAAACTGCTCTGTGCTTCAGCTGGTGCGATGTAAGCCTGCAAATTCACATACAAATCATCAGAGTAGCAACTTCTTAGTTGGTACGTAAAGTAATGAAGACGGGTCAGAAAGACTAGGGAATGGGGTACAATTCACTCTCCTCTCTGTACAGAGATTTCTGATAGATTGCCCTTTCTCACCCAAGCAATTCTTGGTATGTGTTCAGTGTCATTCAAGCAAACACACCCGGTGCTCCCTTTGCATGATAATTTTTCTGGTGAGAACTGAGGCATATTGATTTTTCATTTCCTTTAGGTTTCCACAGAAGTTATGATGTTTAATGCTCAGTTTTATCTGCTCATTCCTCTGTGGGATACAAACAGAATGTCACCCTGAACCTCAGCAGGTCTCAACTAAAATGTTACTCAAAATTGTCCAAACACAAACAGTTTGAATCAATAACACAGAAATTAGTATCACCAGACTAATTTCCATACACAGACTATACCAGTGCTCTGGAATGAGAAATTCATGTTTGAATTTCCACAAGAACTCAGTCACCCAGTGTCATAACTACTCCTTGAAAGGCTGCAGTCCCTCCCCTCTGCTGTTGCAGACTGCAGGAAGGATGAAGGTTTTGCAAGTACCCTCAGTCTTGCTCCCAAAGTAATTCTGTGGATTATATGCAACATGTTAACCAAAGCATGGCACAACGAAAGTGCCATCCCTGGAAGATAGCTAGTGGGTGGAGCATAGAGGCAAAGAGATTTTTTCCAGCCATGCTGAAATGCAGTGAACAGCACGTAGGAGAGAAGTACAGCACTTCCAGTAATATAGGCTGAGACATTTCTGCTCAAGGACAAGCTCACAGGTTCCATGTCCTCGTTCCATTCTGCTAAGAGGAGTCTGAGCCCCCTGCACTGGTGCAAGGTCCATTAAAGCTTGCAAGCCATCAGAGGAAGGTGAAGCTGCTTGGACGTAATTCTAACTCTTGCTAGGGTACGTCTGGTTCAAAAACACAGCCAATTACCCAGCATCTCCTTTCTCTCTCAGGTGCAGGAGAAGATCAAGCTTAATTACCTCAACTAACACGTGAGTATAGGACTTAGGGAAATTGGCATTAAAAAGCAGTGGACATATGCCTGTTTTCCATTTTTAAATTTTAGGTAATTCATAGAGAGGTATTTCTGTTTTGACTTTTTTCAAACACTGCATGTTTAGCAATAGCCTAATTTTATTCAAGTGCACTGCCTAGGTGCTCTGGGACAGTTTAGGCAGTCTAGTTTGAAAGCCAAACAGGTTGTGAGATGGCCAATTTTCTCCCATTGCAGTAAGTGAACATCATGCTTGGTTTTCTATTGCCAATTCATACAGGAAGAATTACAATTCACTAAATGGGTGAATAGCCAGCTCATTACAAAGTAGTTATTCCATGATTTTGTTCAGACTGACAGCAAAATCCGCTCACGAGATCCAACTGATGGCATCACTATATGAAAGCATCTGTACCACCACAAGCTCTTTGGATTAGTTACCAGAGTATGTGAAAGTCAAGCTATTAGATTCCTGTACTGTTTTTGAAGGTTAATTTAGGTAATGTTAAAATACCTTGATACTGTATTAATTCCTGAGTCTTACAGCAGCAAAACTAGAGAATGTTCTTGTGTCTTAACAGGAGTCTGTCCATAAGTGCTTGACCTTTCTTTTTCCTTAAAGTATGTCGTAAATTTAAAAGTCCCAGTTACTTTTTGCATTGTCCATATTCTTGAAAGCACTGAATAAATCACTATCATAAATCATTGTTGGATGTACTGCATTATAGGTCAGGTATAAGTGAAACAGTGCATACTAACTACTCCCGCCACTTGATTTTTGCTCTATTTTCCAGGACTGCCTAGGTGTTTCATACTCTTATTCCTCTTTTTTGTTTTCCTTTTTTTTTTTCTTTTTTTTTTCTTTATTTTCTGAATTTAAGAACCAGTTTTGTACCACTTTTAGTTTCTGTGCTGTTGGAAAATAAACAAGCAAATATGTTGTCCCACATTTTTGTACTACCTTATTCATTTATGGTGTATAGCGGTATATACTACACGTGTTCTTGTTGCACATTATTTTCTTTTTTTTCCCACAGGAATTAAATTTCACGGGGAATATTCCAGACACCTTTTTTTGTCTCAGGTGTAGTAGATAAGATATTTTGAGTCCAGCCATAGGATTTTGGCACTTAAGCCATTACCAGTGGTGAATTTAACAGTGGAAATGCTTAATATGGTACTGCAGCTGAGAGATGCCATTCTTGAACTTTGCAGCTGCTTGAGTACACCTGGTCAGGACAGACTCTGAACAAGGTGGTGAGAATAATACATAAAGTAGTAAACGAGTATAAATGTTACAGAAGGAGAAGTCTGTCTTCTGATCTTTGCAAGATGGTTGCCAATTACAGGTTCACTTATATTTTGTGGAGACTGCTTTTAAATATTTCAGACAATGCAATTTCCACTTCATCCCTATTCCACAGACTAATACATCTGACCATCTGGAAGTTTTTTCCTGATATTCTCTCCTAATTTTTCCTTTAATAGCTCTCCCATCTTAAGTACTTATTAAATCATTTTTAAAGTTGCAGTTTTTCTTCAGGTTTGTACCATCATCAAAATAAACTGACCAAATACATCTCCTGTATACAATTATATTGGATAAAATTAATCATCCTCCCTTCCCAGTAAATATACACAGTTGCATCATACTCAGCAAAACTGATTTGAAATACAACTTTAAAAAAATTGGAGAAAATCACCCTGCTGTGTTATACAGAACTTTGTCACAAGGTCCAGACCTGCTGTGCCATACACTTTTTTGTGTACATCACACTTTCTTTTGTTACCTCAGGAGAAATCTGTTTCAGCTACTACTCTTAGGACCCATAAACAGAAAGGATTGTTAACTGTTATGTGCTCATGATACTTATTGCTTAAGATCTGGGGAAAAAATGCCTTTTATCAAAGCACTTCTTATCTTACCTTATACATTTCTATTTGAGTGCATGGTTAAGCACTGCAGGCTGTTTTAACCATGTATAATGTAAACTGCTCTCAGTTATCTGCCTGTTCTTCTGGCAGAATTTCGCTGTTCCCTCAAAGCTAAAATAGCTGAACAAGACACGTATTTCTTCCCAGGACATGCTGCTTCATGGTCTGGCATATTAACATCATCTGAGACAGAATTTTTGATCAGACTGGAGCTGGAAATAATGGTGCAACATGTGTGTTATTGCAGAATCAATCCATGGAGAATGCAGTAGGGTGTTTATGTGAGGCTGAGCTCTTTGAAATATGAGGCTGGGGAGAATCATGTGATTATCACAATTACCTTCATTATTAACCTCCTTCTATTGCTGCTCAAGGAAGATGAGATTTTAGTGCCAAAAAAGGGGCATTTATGATAGGTACGCTGATGATTGAAAGGATTCATTCTCTTTTATTTTTACAAATACAAGAGTAGAAAAGTATTGTGAAATGTTTGCTAACAGGTATTCTCACTTGATAGATGTTGACTTCTGATGCTTATCAACTTATAACACACTACCAAAAAAAAAAAGGTGGATAAGGTCCTCTTAGGAACTGGAATGCTTAATCAATACAGTTAGCCAGAACTTAATTGACAACCAGTAGTGCCCACTGCCAAAAGAATATGTGGAAATAGACTAGTAGAAATGAAAATGACCCAGAAAATGGATGAGCCGATGTGTGAATCAAATTTTGAAACTCTGAACGGAAAGAAGAACAAGATAGTTACTTTGCCTTGGCTGAATTCCCAAACAATGGAACGAACAGATTTGTGAGGGAACATTATAATTTACCTTCAAGACATGAGATGTGGCAGAAATACACGGTATTTCAGCAAACTGGATGGTTCTGCTGCATTTTGGCAAAGTCATCTGGACACAGTGAAGGCAAAGATGTGCACATTTTACATGTCCTTTTGGGAGATATGGCTTCCACCAGTTCTCAGAAACAATATGCCAGCACATATGTGCTGTATTCTGATCTTGCTGGTGACCAGCATCAGAAAGAGAAATGAACCAGTAAAAGAGTATAAGACAAAAGAGAGTAATACCTGCCTTATTCTCGTTTGTTTCGTTAAGTTTAAAATGTTTTTAATACTCTTTTTTTTTTCTTTTTTTTTTTTTTCAGATAAATTCTACACATAAGGCTTTTGGTAGTGTATAACATTCATTATTTCATAGAAAAACAGTTTTTCCCTCTGATGCAGCAATATTTTCTTGGTTAGTCCTCTTTAAAGTAGTATACAAATTTCCACAGGTGTAAATCAGGACTGAATTTTTATGTGGTGTTTTTATTTAGGGCATTGACTGTAAAGAGTCATGCTTTAGGAACTGTTGTTCAACAGTAAATAATAATAACAACTTCCAAAACAAGGATTCTTATACCTGATGGAAATTATGCTATTTTATGAGGTTACATAGAAGGCCAGAAAACAATGTATTAAAAATGCCCAGTCCTATGAGCAAAATTGCAACGTGTTCTTGCAAAGTTAAATTATTCAGTACACATATACACCAACTTGACTGAGACACAAAATAGATCAAAGTTATTATGAAAGGTGATAGACTGACAATGGACTGAAGTAAATATTTTTTAATTTAAAATGAAAGAGAACACGATATGTTGTTTGCCATTTTATAGAGTACTCGGTATTTTAGTGTCAGCTTGCCACTAGAAATGTCAACATATCTCACAGGCTGACTCAGGAGAATTTGGACTGTAAATTAGTGATAAAGAAGAGAGATATTTTTATCTGAGAATATTGAAATTAGACACAGTACATAATGGATCCACACATCATTGCAACAAAGCTATTTTCTCTGACTATTGTCTCAAAAAAAGCAATTGAGATAAATGAACCTATAACATACACTACCTGATTGGTTATATAGGTGGTGCTCCTTGCCTGCCTGATTTCTATATCTAATCTTTATGGCTTCAGTTACACATTTTGTCCCAGTTTCTTAGCTGTGGCTGAAGAGGGATTGTATAAGATGCCTTGAAGGTTCTAGAGCTGTCACACTGCTTTAACCTGGTCTCTGTTCCTAGGTCCTTAAAATGTAACTGTAAGGGATTGAAAATCTTTAAGAAAACCTTAGTTCTATTGACATTCTACCCAGTGGGGAGAAAGTAAGAGAAACCGAGGAAGGAAAGGAAAACTTACCTGTACATATTTGATTCAGTAGTTTTATTTCTGAAGGATCACCTATCATTTAGAGTGTCTCATGCCAAACTAAGAGGCCATTGGTTGTACATTCAGTTCTGCTATACTTCTGTCCAACTCAAACTGACCCTGGAACCATGGTTATGAAGTGCAAATGGCACATGGTCCTGCAGCCATGGTATTGCCTATGACAGGGGGAATACTGTCCACTGTGTCCATTCGTTGTGTTGTCTATGGCTGCATGGCTTGAATTATTCACTCTGGTGATTCAACCCTTCTTCCAGCCTTCACAGCCTTTATTTATTTATTTATTTATTTATTTTGATTTTTTTTATTTTTCTTTTTCTGGGGACTTAATTCCCCAGAGAAAATTCCTGTTTCCTGAAGCATACTGTCAAGCGTAGGTAGATACTTTGTAGGGTGAGCCTCTTCAGCATTGCTCATATGCTTTGCACGTTGTCATTGTTGCTCACTATTAATAGCTGGTGAACAGAACCCTTGATAGGCCTTATTTGTGCTAATACATGAATAACTCTGTTTTCTCAGTGCCAAATAATGTTACAAAAAGGGAAAAACATAATCAAGTTAGAAAAAAAGCAAAAAAGCCTCGTGTAGGAAGATGATCCCCTTGAGCATGCTTTTGATATTTTTCCAGAATTAAGAAACTGTAGGAGAACTTGAACAAGGAAAACAAACATCTTCCCCAGCAAATGTCTTTCTTCACAAGGGATGCAATTTTGATTGCAAGCAAATGTGTATACACACATGCAAAAAGAGTATTCCACCTGTGGAAGGATCCAGTTGCTAATGAAGCTGCTGATGAAAAGCTGTTAGTGAGAACCAAAAGGTCAGTGCTGTTTGCTGAGTCCTGCTAAGAGCTAATTTGCTGATTTCTGCCAGGGTGAAGCTGGCCCTGGAGCAAAAGGCTGCCCCAGGGCTCATCTCTGCCCTGTTCACTGCATGGGCCTTGTGAACAGTAGGAAGGAGTGAGTGGGCAGGCTCCCTGTTCAGGCCCATTGGAAACAAACTCTTGTAGAAGATTTTCACTATTTTAATACTCTTAACATGGTCCTAAAATGTGAAACTATTGTCAAAAATGTGCTTGGGAAGTCTTTCCTTTTCTGCTCCAGAGTTTCAGCTCTTGAACTTGGCATTATTAGATTCTCCTCCATGATACTGAACAAACAGCTCTGCTCTTCCAAGTTTCTCTCATACATTTGCTCAGGATTCTTTTAAGACTTCTCAGAAAAAAATGCTCCATCTACAAATGTGCCATAACAAAACAGGAGCAATTTGATCTAGCCGTAGATGTCTCTGTTCATGGCAGGGGAGTTGGACTAGATGACTTTTAAGGGTCCTTTCCAACTCAAATAATTTTATGATTCTATGAAAATGAAAAGAACAATAACTGCGTATCATTCTCTGATACTTCATAACATTTAAATGCTACTATTAAAAGGCACATAGCAGATGCTTGCTTTTGCATCATTGGCAGAGGGTGTGCTGAATACGAGGGTTTTCCAGATGTAGGAGCACTTTATGATAGAACAATGATGAGAGCTGGCTACATTATGTTGATTTAAAAAAAGAATTAAAAAAAAAAAAAAAAGAAATAAAACACAGGAATGAATGCAAACAACCAGCAAACAACGCTAGCAGGATATTCTGTATGCTTGTCTTCAGTTGTCTAAGGTGTGTTTGTATTGGGTTTTATGCCTTGCTTCATGATGTACTGAAAAAAAAAAAAAAAAAAAAAAAGGATAAGAAGGGGAGCTTTGCCCAGTAAAAAGACTTAAATGCTTTCTATTTATTCCTTGCTTGATCAAAACTTTTTGTTTAAAATAGCTGTTATCAACCATGGAAAATCCTCACATCACATTGATTTGGAGAAGAAGCTATCCTGAAATAACTAGTACATTGCACAGTAGATGTTTGCCTGTTTCCCAACTACACAAAATGATAATGGGTAATTGGGATGTAGACTAAGTGCTAAAATCTGGTACCATTATGTTGAATGACACTCTATAAAATAACATCTGTCTGTGTGTAACATAGGCTTAATTCCCAGCACACTACCAGTCTATAATGAGAACAGTATACTGTAAGCACTGAAAATATAGAAAAAAAGTGCAACTAGATTGCTTTTCTGATAGCATGAAGGTAGCAAAAAGGTAAGCTTATTACCTTCTAGGAGTTTATATTTTTTATTTTGTAAAATGCAGTTTTAAATCTGTCCTTCTGTTACTTTACCGTTCTTGGTAGGTCTACTGCACACACATCTATAGATGTATATATATTTGTGTGTGTACATATATAAATCTTTGTATGTATTTAAAAGGATTTAGATTAAACAGTTAAATGCTACTGAAACAGGCATCAAAGTCAATGCAAAGATTCCCACTGGATTTAAAGTTGGAATGAAAATGAGGTTGTAGCAGACATCAAGCCTACTCATCTTTCTTTTGTAATTTTGGCCCTGACCACAATACTAGCCTTGTTTCTTTCTTTTTTTATTTTTATTTTTTCCAAATATAAATTAAAACTAATATCTTGTGAACATCATATTATGGTGCATTTTGTGTTTACTGATGATGCCACTAACCTGCTTGGGCAGATCCCAGTCAGGGGAACACAGCCTCAGTAGCATAAAATTCCACCACTCCAGGAAACTGCATGAGGCATTACTTTCAGAGATGGATATTTTTGACTTCAGCAGCTGGAACTACAAAGCTGATGAACCAGTGATGAGATTTTGTCTGATTTTAAATGTCTGACTGCCAGACCATTTTCAGTGTTGAAGTTTAGCCTCAGGTTTTTCTTTTTTCCTTATTTCAGATGACATAACATTGTTTCCTTAGAATGCCTGTACATGTCTATATTAATAGTTATTTTTTCTTCCACTAGATATGTGGAATGACAAGAAAAAAAATAATGTGAATATATTCCTGTGTGATCTATCTTTATTTTTTCTAAGTTGGTTCAATTATTAGTACAACATTATCTAGCAATGTGATTCAATTATCTAGGTACACTATCTAGCAATGTGATCAGTTACAGCAAATCCAGATAACATTTGAATAGATCTATTAATGCAGTTGTATTTGCATTCACAGTTATCAGGGAGTCAAATTTTTAAGCATGCATAATGGAACATAACTGATATGTGTGCAGTGGCCAGGAATACAAAATATGTATGAGATTACTGTTGAGAAAAGTTCATTAAACTGAGCCATTATATTAATCCTGGTATTAAAAATACATTGTTGTGGCTGAAAAAAAGAAGTAGAAATTGGAAAAATGATGGGCAGAAAGACATATTGTCACCACATTTTTGTATTTTCTGTATGAAAAGCCATAATCTCTTAATACCAACAATTCCTTCCAACTCAAACGATTCTATGATTTTTTTTTTTTCCCACAAGTGTATTTCAGAAAAGCTTCATTTTTTTCCTGTTAAAGACTATGAGACTTCTTGTTCAGTATACTCACTTTATGCAGAATGTTTGACAGCCTCTACGTATACCTGTGCTTGGGAAGGTTAATGTTATTTGTCAGACATGTTTTTACTCATGAGAGTTGTTTTGTGAAAGCATGCATTTTAGTTGGCTGGCTCCCAGGTTAGGTGACACAAGGGTCCCCTCTCCTTCCTCGTTTGTATGTGTTAAATGTCCATTATTAACCTGGAGATCACTTTTAGTACTTTTTCTCCATAGGTTTCCTACTCCTCAAGGCTCATCTGCATTTAAAGGATACCCTGAAATAAGGGAAGAGTGGTACTTAAGAGTCACACCTGTGGGTGAGGCAAGGCTTTGTGCAATTCTCCCAGGTGCCATGAGATGGCTTTTCCCCACTCTGTGCATTTCTGTGTGGGGACAAAGAAGGTCTTACCCTTATCCATGTATTCTCTAAAATAAATCTGTGAGGTAGCTTAGCAATGAAGTTACATCATGCACTGGGCCATATGAGGGTGGCAAGAGAAAGCGCTTTGTGTTTTCAAAGGAGCACTTGGGATCCTAGCAAGTTCTGATATCTCCGAGTCCTCAAATATTTTTCAAAATCTTGGTGTTGGTTAATTTGCAAAGTTACCATATGTTGCTGTGCAGACCACTACAGGAAAAAAAACAACTTATCCATCTGGTCACATTCACCCATACATTTCAAGTTGCTCTTAAAAAAAACCTGTCAACAAAAATGAATCCTTTGGTCTCTCTTTTGACTTGGGAGACATTGTCTGTCTTCACATTTATAGGTTATAAAGACAGCATTTTATAATTTGTTTGTTTATATTCTAGCTGCAGATTGCTATTTTTTTTGTCCATGTTTTACAAAGAGGCATCCCTTTATTGAAAGCTGTATACTCTACTTTTCATTTTCTTTTATCTGCTGATTTCACCCTCGTTTTTCAGGAAAATTATTTTATCTATCCATGGATTCTTACTGGGGAAAAAAAAAAAAAAAAAAAAAAAGAAAAAGAAAGCAGAACTCATTTGGATTTATATCCACTCATTGATTAAGTCATAGTGCTTGAGCCTGGAGAAAGGATGGAGATAAAATATGAAAATCCAAGGCAGCCCATTGTCTAGATTCAGCTACTTTGAATATGACAAGCATTCAGGATAGAGAGAAATACGAGTTTCACAAGTGACAAGGAAGCAAACGGCAAACTGAAGGAGTGCCTGGTTTCTAGATGGGGTGTTAAGTAGATAGGTCCCCAAGAACAGTTTATCTGCAGCATAAAAGCAAGGCTTAGTGTGGCACCATCTGATTCAGAATACCCAGGGCAACTATGTGTCTTTTTGCAGGAGGCAGATTCTCACAGCAATTGGGCATGATGAGAGGGAATCCCTGTGGATCCCTGAAGAACTGCTGCAGGAGAAGGTGGAGGAAGTGTGGGACAGCGGGCAGACAGTGTAATGCCTATGAATATTTTTCTCATAAGAGAGCATGTGTATTTCTAAGTGACAGGGAAAAGAGGTGAAGCCAGAGTTTTCAGTCTTGCTATGTTATGGGAGATGCACTGGAGTTTGAAGACACATGGTGGAACTATAAGGGGAGTAAAAGTGTGATTTAATTGCTTAGAGGCTCAGTGTAAGGGCTAAATTGTTCTGAGGCTGGGGGACAAGTAAATGACCAAGGGATCAGAGGTTGTGCTGGTGAGTGCTGTATAAATGCTGAGGAAAGTGGAAGAAATTTCAGTGAGGTTTTTGGAAACCCTCTCTTGTTTGCACCAGGGCACTTGAAAGAGCCAAGTCATTTCATATTTTTACTGAGGGACTGCTGAGATTTGTAGTACAAGCACCAGCAGGGACCCTGGGTATTTGGTGCAAGCACCCAGATTTCCACTGTGGTTTACAGTTGAGCTTCACCTGTCGACTTAATCTTCCTAGTAGTCTATGCAGAGCAATATGCACAGACTTTATTTATAACTTTATTTATTGGGTTCTACAGAAAAATCTTTGGGGAAAAGGTGGTTGCCTTTTTTTTTCTTTTTTTAACTTATCTGTGTTGGATGGAAGAAAAAATAATTAAAATATATTTGTATTTTATTTTTTAATTTAGAAATGCCAGAAATGTAATCCCTGGTCCTCCTTGTTTGCAAGGGAGCTTCTCTGTGACAAGTGAAGCACTGAGAGTTTTTTAAACTGTATTTGAAAGAATGCTGTGCATGACAACTTACATATTTTCCCTAATATTGAAAAAAAATCTGATTTTTTTTTATATAATGAAATATACATTCATTATTAATGAAGAGCAAATCCCTCTTCATTTCTGTTGTCACACCACTGTTACTATTGATTTTCAAGTAGAAGTTGAGACTTTCAGGATAGACTGTGAATGATGTTTGAAGCTGAATGAATCCTTCATTAAAGGATTAAACACTCTCTCACTGACTACAAATCAGAAGAGATTCACATTTTCCCTCTTTTGTAGTTCACCTCTAAATGAAATTCCAGAACTTCCCTCTTAGTTAAAAAAAAAAAGTCCAGATTTGTCAGTCATATCTGAGATTTCTTTATGTATCTTATTTAAGATAATACCTTTGTTTAACTTGTGTTTTCTGAACAATCTCTGCTCATTTCAAAGCAGACAGTTTACTTCCTGCAAGGTTCAATTTGCTTTCTTGGTCATAATACTTCAACCTGATTTTGCTTAGTAGGTAATTTGTCTCCAAGGTGTCACACCTATCTCCCTCTGATGGGCTTTGTTTCAAACCCATCACTTTGAGTTTTACTGGCATGTTTCTCAGTTATTCTCAGATAGTACTTTTAAAAATTAATTCTTAGCTGCAAACCAAGAAACTCAAAGGCTCTCAGATTTCCCTAGCCATAACTCCTCCTTTGCAATTAATTAGATGGCCTTAATGTCCATCATTAATTAGGTTACAGCAAATTTGTCACTTAAATATATTTAGCAGACTATCAACAGTCTCTATTTTGCACATTAAGCAACAAGATGTCCTTAACTGATGTGAAACCTCCCCACCTGGATCCTATAATAGCAGAAACTTCCTGTGTGGAAAGAGTACATTCCTTATTTTCTATAACCTTTCATGAGTGGATGTGTGTTACAGTGAGCACAGTGCACCAGCAGGCAAGGTGTCCACTGGGTTTTGGTATACACAGGGAAAACAAGGCACAGAGAACACCAGGGCACATACATGTGCATTTCACAAAAAGCATTCTGGGTCTGTAACTGAAGAGCCAAAGATAAAGCACCTGTTATCACTTAGCCTTAAAAAAATAAGTTTTGTGTGATATGAGTAAAGATCAAATCTTTTCTGGGGTGACTGGTTAAACAAAAAGTGAACTTGATCATGACTGGCAAATCTCTACAGCTTGGACTTGATCAGAACATTGTCAGAGACAGTCAGGAGTACAATCTCCTCTTTTTCCACATCTCCACATGGGCAGTCAGAGCAGAACTCCTGCAGGGAAGAGCTTTCAACTTGGCTGGTCCTTCAGGAGCAGTTGTTTTGCTTTGTTTTTCAGTGGTCAGGCCTGGAAATCCTGAAAGAGTAAACTAGTGCAGGTTTAATGCTATCTTAAATTAATTAAATGATGGGAAAATTGGATGATTTAGCTGTCACAAAGGGCTGAGTATATCAGCATACTGTTGGTGCCATGTTGAGCACAGATAGCTTCAGAAGTAGTCCTTTCATGGCCTCTAGCCCTTTGCGTGTGCAAACACCTGGGCCAGGGCCTCAGTGGCAACCAAAAGGGTACACAAACTGTTCTAAAGAACAGTCAAAAGAAAAAAAAAAGACAAATGACAACCCACAGGCAAAAGAAGCTCCAAATTTCACATCCTCTACTCACCAGTTTTATAACTCTGTCTAGGGTAAAACTTTCATCAGAAATACCCAAAACATCAGTTGGCTTGTTGGGATATTTCAAGGCCACTACTACTCACAGAGCTCACGCACTTCTGAAATATTTGCAGTTTGAGCAAAAGTGTAAGGATTGGTCAATTTTATAGGCACCTCAGGCCCTGCTGTTGCTGATTATTTACCCCAAATTATAGACTCCTTGCAACACAGGTGAACTGCTCCAGCTCTTGATGTCTGTCACTTTCACTTGTCACTTTGTCTTTAAACTCTACAAGGACAAACTCCAGGAGACTTATGCTTTTAAAGAGATTTATTCTCTTTTGATCAGTTGCACAGACTTTATCTAATTTACTTACTCCTGTAAATGAGCTGAGGCACTGCTCCCTGAGGTAAACACAAACTACATGCTCTTAGAAACCAGAGTTGGGGATGTGCTATTAAAACTCCCCAAATCTTATCAAATTACAAGGACTGCAAAAAGTCCTGTAGATTTAAAACAGATTTTAAGAACAAGAACGAAGCCAGCCTGCACATACAGAAAGGATCATAGTATTTCATCTCAGAAAACGGGGCCAAAATCTGGGCTCAGTTCTGAGCTTCACAAGCCGTGAAACCACTGTCTCTGAACTATATGCTAAGAACAGAGTTGTTTTCTTCTGAGAAACTCCATGAATGTACCTATGATCTCTACAATCTGGAAAAGCAGAGCAAGCTCTCTTGGTTCCCAGTTACTCAGCAGATGTTATATGGGGCCTTAGGACTGACATTTGAAAGGTGGGGAATGGAACCTCATCAGGAATTTACTGAAGTATAAAATGCTTCTTAAGATTCTATAGAACAAGAGATAATTTAGGAGATTTAGTAATGGCTCTTTACAAATTAGGAAAACTTGGATATGGAAGAGACCTTGAAAACGTATTATAAGGATATATGAAACCTCATTTTTCATCTCCCAGAAAAGGAATTAATAGGATAGAGTGGCAGTGAAAAAACGGAAACTGTCATTAAAGGGTACCTTTCAGCCGTGGTAGCCTTCTGTAAATATTTAAGTATCCACTTTCAACTGGCCCAAAATAAGACAATTCTTACCACAGGTGTCCACTAGTAAAGTGTGATGTGGATGTTTCAGGTCATATAATCATAGAATGACTTAGGTTGGAGGGGACCTTAAAGATCATCTTGTTCCTACCCCCCTGCCATGGGTAGAGCTGCTGCCCACCAGCTCAGCTGCCCAGGGCCCCATCCAACCTGGCCTTGAGCACCTGCAGGGATTGGGCACCTACAACTTCTCTGGACAGCTGTGCCAGCTCCTCACTGCTTTCTGAGTAAAGAATTTCTTCTGAACATCTAACCGAAATCTCCCCTTTAAGTCCATTCCCCCTTGTCCTATCACTTCCCTTCTTCCAAGGTCAATTTCCTTGGCTACAACTGTCTGAACAACATGGATGCTGGGAGCTATGGAGAGCTTTTGTGAGTACCCGAAGTATCTGTCTTGAGGGATGAATGCTTAGAAGTATCTTTTTCTGATCCCTCTAAGAGGTACAATACATAGGAAAATCTGGATAGTAATTATGTAATTATGACACAGAACTGAATTTCTATGTAGCCTTGACTGTTCATTTGTACAGTGAAAGTTAGATCTTCAAAAGTATTTCTTTAGACACTTACAGCCAATTTCCATTACATTAACCAGAATCACTGGGGCAGTGTCTATAGATTTTGAACTGCTACTTTCCAAATGTGGTTTACTGGAATACTGACTGAAACCCCTTGAAATACAAAAATGATTTAAGGAAATCTTGTTTTGTAAGAGCTGTAATAATAGGTACTGATGTTCACTGTCTATTAAGCATTCTTTGCTTTTGCTGATGCAGTTATCACAGTCTTGTGAAATCCTGAAGTATTTTCTCTACCTTCTCAGAACCAAATATGTCATTTAAAATCTCTTCAAATGCAATGAAATGACATAGTGGTCTGTCTCACTAAAAAGTCAGGTTTCTGCAAAGGATTCCTGCATCGCTACTAGTCAAAACATAGTTCTGGTAATTAGCAGTGTGTTTTGAAATGTCACCAGAGGTGAGTCACTCTTCCACACTAACCTGCTCTTGAGTAGGAATGATTTTGATACTACTGTTCAGACACTGAAATATCTGTCAATGAATAGCACATTAAGTACTGTCATGTATAGCTATGAGAGTGAACAAAGCCTTTTGGAAGTACCATAATTCTGACTGATGTTTCAAGGCACACCTGGAAACATAAATTCCTTTGTCTTGAAAAATGATTGCGTGCATTATATAGGTATGACATTTGTTATAATCTTTTACATTTGCAGTAATCCATTTATTTTCAGAGAGAGAGACAAAGGTAAGGCAGCAGAAAAATGCTGCTTTTCCTTGAATTAACCCCTACCTACACATACTGAGGCAACATCTGCTATGTGGCAGAGCATGGAGGCTACACAGACTTTTAATGCCACTCCTGCAAACTGACTAGAATATGAAGGAGGCAGTATTTGAAAGTATTACAAGGGAAGGCTAATTTAAAGCATCCTGGATTGTATAGATTGTAAATATTTGTGGGTTTAAAGTTCTCCAACGTTGAGAGTGGCCCAAACATGCAGAATTGTTAGCCTCTACTGAGTTTCATCCCTACAGGGATTAGCTTCCAAGAGATGTCCTGAGAGTTAATGGACATTTTCATCTAACACAAACAGTATCAGAGGAACAGTTCACAGAGACTGAGATTTTAAATTCACAGTTTATACAAGCACATTTTAAAGAGGCAATTTATTCTGAGTGCGAAGTACAGTACCTTAGGTTAAACATTTCTCCCTTGTTATCATTACCAAATGCACATTAGACAAATTATTATGCTAGACAGAAAGGGTATTTGCTTCTTGTTAAGAGACAAAAAAAGACTAAGAAATCACTTTCCAACATCTGTGACTCTTCCATCCTTCCCCCAGCACTCACTGAAGTGATCTTCTATTACATTTCTCATGGGCTATTGATGGTATTGGGCAGATCAGCATTGTGATTGTTACACCACAATGGGGAAAGCAAACATACATAATATACTTTAAAGATGCATGGCAGACAATAATCATAATAATACAAAAAACCTCTCAAACTATAATTCTATGTACTTTTATAGAGAGATTTCTGCTCGAGGGGAGTGCTGTAGTGATACTATAAAATCCATATGAGGTGCTACAGGGAAATTAGTCTTTTTTTCTGAAGTAACAGCCAACCACAGGACCATACAGACTGCATCAAGTACTGAAATTCACAGACTGTGCAATGGGTTTTTGCAACTAGGGTAATAGTCCATTTTTCTGTGTGTCCTTCTAAAGTTTTTTTTTGTTTTTGTTTTTGGTTTTTTTTTTTTCTGATTAGTTAATTTACATAATTCCTAATACCTACCTGATAATGATGGTCTTTTGTACAATGCACTATACCCTTAGGATTTTCTTGTGAGAAGGAATTAAACAACCTCTTTCATGTGTGTCAATAAACAACTGACTCTTTCTACCTGGGAGATGCTGCTGCTGAGGCTCTTCACCTCCTGCTGAACTTGGCACAAATTAAGGGGCTCAAAATATCAAATGTCAGGCACTGACAAATCATAATGTAGTTGTGGCCCAGTTGTGACTGTCTCTTCTGTTGATCATGCCACCAGTCACAGTGATTTCATGATACTACTTCTGTGAATAATTACTTGCCAGGATAAAGGAAGTTTCTACAGGCTATTAGAAATCTGTCCCTGTAAAGGTTTTTCCTATTGGAAGAAAGGTTTAATTATTGCATAAGCTGTCAATGCAGTGCAAGTGGAGGGAATTTTACACCTGAATAGAAGATAACAAATCATTATTAGTAAAGCATCTAAAGAATTTGACAAAAATAAACATAAGTTAATTACATGGCATACAGCGTGCTCCCAGTATTGATGTTGCAATAAAATCAATGCAATGCTAAAGAAAAAAAAAACTGGATGAATTTTTGAAACCGCAAGGTGAAACTACAGTTGAAACTTGGCATGGGGCATTTGAAATGGAAACTGGGGCATCAGTGACACTTCAGTAGCTTACTTCAGAGATTTTTTGTTGTTGTTCAAAATAATCTATTTCCAATAGATCCAATGCTCTGAGATTTGACCAACTGTGTTCTGAAGTTGGTCACTGATGATGTCAGATGGCAACTTCTCCATGAGAGCTGTTGTTAAATACCTCATACTGAAATTAGATGAGATGAGTCAAGGAAACTATGTGGGGAGATGTGAACATCGTTTGGGAGGTGGAAGAGGGAAAAGTGGGATCAGGAGGACTGTAGCCTTCCCTGTATCCTGGAGCTCTTCCCACAGCCACTGGAGAATTTTGGAGTGAATTCCCATGATGCCATATGGGCTCTGGACCAGACAGCCTCCCCTCTGTGACTGCAGAGGGAACCAGGGATTAACTAAAGTTAATTTTACAAATTTTCTCTTCCTCCAGGAGCTGATGAGAGGCCTGCTATTGACATTACTCAATATAAGTGCTTTGGACAGTAGATGTCCCGATCAGGTTTGTCTGTATTTTCTCTTTTCCATGACCCTGCTCCAGCAACTCTCTTTGAAGATCAAGCTTCTGTCTGATAAAAGAGTAATTACATAAATTCTTTCTTGAGGTGACATTTGGGATACTTCTTCAGCAGCCCTCTTTGTGTAGGAAGTGAATCTGAGAGGCAGAAATGTAACCCATTTTATTTGGTGGAATATGAAGGAGAAGAGGGCTTAGGTTTATGGTAGTACTTGACAGCATATTCAGTTTCTTAGCAGCCTGTATTTGTGATTTGCTACCCAGTTCCATGTTACAGTAAAATATAATCTGGACTTTTCTAAATATTCTTTTCTGCTTAAGATACTATTATGATTTTTCTTCCTGGTGTGACCAGAATCACTGATTTCAGTGAAGGCTACTACATGAGTTATCATCTTTACTTCATCTAACTATATTAAAAAAAATAATAATAATCTAGAAATGCTGCATTTAATGTGCTTCTCCATATTTACCACAAAGTACTAAAATAACTTACTTAACACATTTTTTCCTTCAATATTTACAGTCTCTCAATTACGTTTATTTCCCCAGTATTTCTTCTTTAGCTTTACTTTCAGTAGTAGATAGAAAAGCTTGATTTTTAACTATTATTTTCTCAGAAATTAGAATTTTTTTTTCTAATACACTTAATGCTATTTTAACTCGTGTTTCTTGGAGATTCTTTCATACCATGTTTAGATTTGATGATAAATATTAAAATTAAATACAGACCTGCGAAGTGCCAGAAATTTAACATTTATTCACATCACTACCATTTAATATATATTTGTTCCTCCATAATTGCTATTTATAATTACCTAGTACTCAAACATACAGAAATTCTCAATTTACTGAATCATTTCACAGTTCAATTGCTTTTAAATACAGTAGGTGCCCTATCGATCAAGTAGACTGTAATTGATTCACTCTTTGTAACGTTTTCAATCCCGGTCCATGTGGATTGCCAGCAGACCATAAATCAAAGTTAAATAGCAGTGGAGTGAGTGAGGTGAATGTGTGTGTAAGGGCAGTGAGTGAAAAGAGGATGTCACAGGACTCACTGTTACACGCAGCTGCACTCAGTACATCAATTTATGACCTGGTAGAGAGTGCAAAGACGGGCAGACAGGAAGAGCTGATAATGTCCTGTGACTCCCACTGCTGCCTACCAAATGTGTGTACAAACCGCCAATCTAAGCAATCTAAGGCTGAGGCTTATACACTACCACAAAGGTTATTGTTATCAGTGAGAGCCCTGGCAAGAGTCTGGGAAGGATGGGTACTCAAGGACTGTAAGTCCATGTTGGCTGGAGATGGCATTGGTTGCTTCAGCAGCAATAATGACCTAGTAGATGTATTGAGTGAATGAGTGTACTAACACTCCCACCTCATTTAACCCTGTGCCAACAGAGAGAGCATTGGTGCAGCTCCAAATGGACACTGCAGCACTGCAGGCCACATCAGTTCCAGCCAGGGAGCTCAGCAAGCCCTTTCTGGACCAGAAAGACACACGCATCAGCAGTGTGGAAGTTATGGCACCAGTCCTGTGCCACACCTGAAGTTTTTCCGACACTGGAGCTATCTTCCTATGGCATGAAGAAAAATGCACTCACAGTGCAGCAATGGGTGCTACCAGATGCTATTTCTATTCAGATTAGTTTTCGTTTTCTTTAATCAAATATATTTATACTGTTGTGCTTTCTGCTATAGGAGCCAAGAGAATATCACACAAGTATGTGTATTATGGATTGCTTAGTACTCCATCTGATAGACATAGCAGTGTTTTGTGGCTTTGCTGGTGCTACTGTCAGGAAATAATTCCACAGACCTTTACTATATCTTTCCAAGACATCACAGACTGCTGCAGACTAACCCAAACTGTTGTTGTGACCTAGCTAGTCAAACAAGATGAATCTTGTGTCACTCTTCATTGGCACATCATTTTTTTCTGTGAGAACCTCAGCAAGAGGAAGGTACCAAGAGGTCAAATCGCAAATTACAGAGCATTCTGCAAGCCCTAGGAGTCTGAGTATATAAGCTATGATGGATTGACTCATTTCTTTGTTGTCTCACGTTGTAGCAAAGTAAGACAAAAAAATTGGACAATTTCCACTGTTTTTTGAATGATCCATTTGATATTTCTAATGTATATGTTAAGTGATTTCATCTGTCACTAAGAAGCAAAGTGGGTGAGATCTTTGTGGTTAACCATGTAACAAATTTAAGTATCATACACTTTTGACTGGTTCATCTGCCTGCTATTCTCTTCTTGAGAAATTTCTGGAGAAACTTTTGAGCAGTTTCAAACTGATGCCTTTAACCTCTTTATTATTATTATTTTTTTTTTTACAATCTAACTTTTTGCAAAATTATTTCCTTTCCTAAGCAAACACCTGTATTTCTCCCTTAAGGTATAGCAGCCCTAGCCCCAGAAAATGAAGACAGGGTCCTGACAAATTACTATATTTCTCGTATATAAGAGCTGAATCATTTGCAGGTCTACAGAAATAGAACTGAACAGTTAGTATGACTGGAAGGGGAAAGTCTGAGAGAGATAAATGATTCACTGGGCTCCTGACCTCTAAAATGTAATCACAGTATGGGCTATCACCACGGTTCTCAGCATTAGGGACCTAGCAGTAGAAGGCTGATCTCTGTGGGCAGGTTGTGGGGTCAGAGGTAGCCATCCGCTGCAGAGATATCGAAGCAGAAGCCCAGTATTAGACTCAGTGTCTCCTAGGCCAAACTGTCTAAGCCAGAAACACATTACAGTGGAATTGCTAGGTCATGACCTGAACCAGTGGTTGAGCACCAGGTGTGGCTAACCCAGGGAGCTCAGATGCAAGCAGTGCACCTGTGTGGCTGGAAGTGGTGGAATCAGGATCCACTCCTCCTCTCTCTCATTTAAAGGTTAAAAGCCAAGGGAGTTCTATCTTTTTGAGACTGCACTCCTTAGGAGACATTATCAGTTATTGGAAGGGGTAAGTCTATTTTTCTTTTGTCATCCTGTTCTATAGCACCTGCATCCTATGAAAAGGTTTTGTAATCACATTCTTCTGCCTTACACAGGTGCATTGTTTACTTGCACTTAAGAGACATCTCTCAGTATTTTTTTTTTTTTGAGTGTATAAATATCTGTAAACATAGACTTGTGCTTATTTCTGTCCAACCCCAGGCATGCACTTACATGGAAAATGCAGAGAATGTACTTCTATTCCTTTGTCAGAACTCACTTCCCTGGGCAGCCTGATCTGGTGTGTGGCAACCCCTCCCTTCCTCTTCCCCACCCATGACAGGCAGTTGGAACTGGACAGGCTTTAGGGTCCCTTCCAACCCAAGCCATTCTGTGATTATATGATTCTATGATAACTGTAATGCTCTTAAGTTTTCTCTGTTTATTGTAAATATGATATCCCAGAATCTTGCTGGCTATATCTGTAATGTGGTATCCTCTATCATTCTGTATACTCATAAATCACACTTTGAATAGCAGTAAATGAACACAAATGATCCTTTTCTTGTTTCTGTAAGGTGATGTTAATGTTATCTCTACAACAAAACCAAACACGTTCAGTCTCATTACACAAATTCAGCATGGTAGGTCAGCAAAAGTTTCCTTCCTAAATTTATCTACTTTTCAGAATATACGAATAGGAAGACATAATAAAAAGCCACGATTTCCTGAGGACTGCCATAATTGGAATACTTACTTGAGTTTGTTTATGGGCAGAAATCTCTTCAGTACAGCCTGTTTGCTTGCTTTTATCAGAAATTAGATTAGACTGAAACATTTCTTTTCCATAAAAGAGAAATGATTAGATACAATTTTTTTAAAGGAAGCATTTTATCCTGAATTATAAGAGAAGAAGTAAAACAAAAACAAAACCTTCACCTAGCTACTTCATATGTAATATTCTAATAAAATGAGACATTTAAGCAAGAGTGAAAAATAGGGAAATATTTATCTTCATTTACATGAGAAAACAAAGTTTGTCTTTTTTTTCCCCCCTTATCTTATAATAGCTTATTACAAGATATAAACTTGAGTAGATATTCAAATGTATCATTGGTGTTTAATTGTGTTTGGCATATATCTTTAAAACTTGCATCTAGGCAAAATCACTTCAATCCTTATGCAGCTTGCGGCTTTGTGTTCAAAGGAATGTAGAAACGAAGGCACTTCAGAAGGGGAAGACCTTTAGATTTCACACAAGCAATATATTTGTCTCTACTCATGGTAAACTTTCTGTTTCGGCTTTGAATTAAATCTGTGTTATTGGTGTTCCGTTCTTTGTTATTGTCTGCTTGAGAAGTGTATCAGTTAGTTAATTTCTTCTGCTATTTGGTCCTGGTATATTCCTGAATTCACTTGAGGGCTGTCCACTTTGTCGGCAATTAGCCTGTTTGGTTGATGAGTGTTTCTCTCTGTAGCGTCTCACCTGGTCCCTTGTTTGCATACTCCTAGCTGATTTCAGAGATTAGTATAAGGATCTGTGTCCACGTGTGATGGACACACACAAAATAACTTGTTTAAACGGGGAAATATCTTCCTATGCCCAGGGAGAGAATAGCTGACTGATGTCCCAGATGTTTAGTCCATGTCTTCCGATTTATTTTAAATCAATTTGAGGTTAATTTCTAACTCTGAGCCATCTTAACCCCAACAGAGACCCAGATCCTGAGTTACTTTGATAACCAACTCAATTTTCAATTTTCTTTGAGTGTATGCGCTGAATGGAGGAGAGTTGGAGTAAGTTAAAGGCCTCTCTTGGTATCGCTACATGTATCAATATTAAGCATACTTTTATATGCCGAATAGCAACAATCCTCTGTTCCCATAGGACTCATGTTTCCCTGTAAGCATACACAGGGTTAAGCCCAAACCACTGTGTGTTCAGCCTTCCTTATCTCCCTTGGGTGGCCAGAAGTGGTTGCCAAGCACTAGTCCCCATCCCCACCTGGTGATCCTGGCCACCTTGCCAGCAGCGCTGCTTGTTTTCAGTCTGGGGCAGCACCAACAGTGCTCTATAGAAGGTTTGAATTGCTCATTTGCCACACAGAGCAGTGTAGGAGAGCTCAGCTGTATGGTCAGCTGACAATGCAGGTGACCATGCCTAGATGTGGTCCTGGGGTGAACTAGCACTTCACAATCCATTTTTTAATTTTATTTTTATTTTACTTTTTCTTCCTACCTGCTGTTTTGTCTCCCTCCCCATTCCCTATCTCAAGGTCCTACTGCTGGGAGGAGAACTGCTCCTTAAACACCTGAAAGCTGACCCAAAAATTAACTGTCCACTAAATTAGGACTGGCAGACTCCTCCATAAACTAATCTAGTCTCTGGGAGCAGGTCTCCAGAAAAGCATATGCCTTTCCTGAGAGATATATCAGCTACAAGTGCATTTATCCTCCCAGAGATGCCTGGTTAATCTGCTCCTTCATGCAGACAGTAGTGGAAGTACTAAAAGAGACAGATAGTCACAATAAATAAGGGACCAAATCCTCTCTGGGTGTAAATCGGGGTTGCTCCTTTGAGATGGAGGCAATGACAAACTTTTATACCAGATGAGAATCTGATCCATGAGGCTCCTGCAGAAATAATGCGACAGCTTTGCAAACTTCCTGACTGATGAAAGATGATTTTCTCTGCTGGATGTGGAATTACATTAAGAGAACTGCTCATATTTGTTAACAGTATCTTTCTATTGCACCTTGACTGGCTTCAATACAATAAAGCATGTCTTGATCTGTGTGAAAAGTGCAGGCAGTACTAATGTGCATCTTTTGAACCACTATCTTTTATTACTGCTATAATATTATATAAGCATTATCTCCTATGGAAGTGCCCACAAGCTTTTTGCTTGATCGAAGTAGTTGCTTTTGTTAAAAGGTTTTATATAAGCCCAGAAAATATATTTTGCTTATGTTTTTATTCCTAAGAATTGAGATTCCCATAAAATGTAATATGATGAGTTAAATAAAAGCCTTCTTACAGGGAAGGGGCATTCTAATCTAATGACGTGCCACAAGGTGATTCATCATTTGCTACTATAGTCTTAGAGTTTTAGTGACAAAGTATTTTTCAGAATTGTTCTACCCTACTTCACTTGGAGAATTAACCCCCTCCTTTTTTTTCCTGTTGGTTAAGTATGATTTCCTAAATTGTACCTCTTAAGTGCATAATTTTCAGCATGAAACTTAATACCTCTTAAGTATTTTGAGTTCAGCTCTGCCTTTTGTTTCATATCTTGCTTTCCTATAATTATTGGTGCAGCTGTTATTATCAGCGAAAGTGTGTGGGAAGCTTTAAATGCTTATGAAAGAAAAAAGGTTAAATATCTTACTGCCTGAAGACCAGACTTTCCTGGCTCTTTCTTTAAACTGACTTTTTTTTTTTAATCCCTCTTGGGATGTTTTTATGTTTTTAAAAACAATGTGATATTTTGCCTGTATTTTACATGGTGTGCATGAGAGCAATCAAAATTTTCTGAGCTCCTTGGTGGTGAAGGAGAAGCTGTGCATCTGAGGTCAGCACAGTTGTGGACTTGAGATAATAACAAGCCTGCTGAGATGGGGAATAAGGGCTTGTGCACATCTCACAGGCCTTAAGTGGCTATGTGGTTGTTGGATGAGGTTGAATGTGTGAAGGCTCTCTTACCTCTGCTGGCCAATGGTGACATAAATGTACCAGAAATCTGCCTGTGGATAGTCCAGGTGTAACAGAAATGTAGAATTTAAATCTACAATAGGGTTTTTTAAGCTGAAAATCCCAGTCTCTCCTGGCTTCCAGAGATATCTGGAGAGATGAATGATGCGTAAGTCTTCACTTATGTGGGTCCCAATCTCCATTATATCCAACATTGTTGAAGAGACAACGCTTAGGAGGACGTGGAGGCAAATATGTTTCCCTGTTAGTGAGCTGGCCCATCCCAAATTTTCATGCAATTTGAGCATGTTTCATTGAATAAACAAATAGGAATAAGTCATCTAGAGTATCTGTTGGGTTTTTTTTTAATCCCTAACAAATTAATTTGAACCAACATCATAGATCTTGATCAATTTGGTTTCATAAAAAAATCAGAATGTATTTTTGCTTTCTGTAATAGTCAACATGGGGGGGGGGGGGGGGAGGGGGAAGACCATTGTATTCCTAGCAGAAAGATTGCTTTCCTTCTGTAAATAACTTTCAAAGCCTGATGTCAGTGTCCGAAGAAGACTGAAAAATACTGTGAGCATTTTTTTTCCAAGATGACCATAAAGTATATTTGCATCTAAGTTGGACTTGATTTCAACTGTTTTAGCAAGGTGTTAATCATAGAAATTTGTTATGTATAGAACAACTGTTCTATACATACTCAGCATTAATGTACTTGGAAAGAGATAATGAGACTTGCAACATTAACTTTTTATCTTGTTTTCTGTAATGATATTTCCTCCCTAATGGAAACGTGTTTACATAAGCAGATTTTTTTTTTGACCATTATTTTATAATTAAACAATAAGTTCCAATTGTTATAACTCCAGCCTGAGCAGGCATTAATATATTCAGAAAGAGTGGATCCATTCTTAAAGCTCTTTTAAGTTTCTAACCTTGAACAATTTGTGACTGATGCTTTTCTTAATTATGATCCATTCAGAATAAAAGAGGATGATTTTTTTTTTTTCCCTTGAGCAAAGCCAGGCTAAATTCTAACATATCTGTTCCATATAAAGATTTCTTTTGCATTCTGCCAAAGTGAAAACTGCATTCTAAAGTATTTCATCGTTCATTAGTGTACAATTAGGCCCACGTTCGCTGGTATGCACTGCCTGCTTTGAGTCATTGTGGTGATGTAAAGCAGCTGTAAACTCAATTTTACAGCCTGGTTAAGCTGAGTTTACAGCTGTTCTGTGAGGCTGGAGAGGATCGAAGTGTTCAGGGTGCACTGGTAAATATGGCCTGACGAAAAAGAACGAACTTGCATTATTATTTTATCAGTTCTTAAACTGCCTTGGTCAAAACAAAATCTTTGGTTTTCATTTGGTAAGGACTGGCTCTCCATTTTGTTACACAGCTTTACAGCTTTTTTTATAATTCCACCTGAGGAAAAACACATCATAAAACTAGAATTTAAACAAGCAGTATATTAAAGAAATATATGGCAGAAGGGAGCTTGAATGATAAATTATTCCTAATTATGGCAAAGAGATTAATGGCAGAGAGACTGTATATAGTAGAGAGACTGCATTATGGCACAGAAAAAAGCCCCTGCATCCCACTGCACTACATTCCTAGTGCAGTAGCAATCTCTTTACCCAAGAGTATCTGAGAGCCTTCAAGCAGGTACCAGCTTCTCTGGATGGTGCAAACCTATGGAGATATACAGTCTTGATATGCCAGTCATGATGTGCCTTCTTGGATGTAGCCTGCTACACTTTTTGCCAGGAAGAGTTGGTTGCCTGGCTCCTGAAAGGGATGCTGCCATTCAGCCAATCAAAGGGAACTGGCAGCATCATTGCATCCAGCTTAGTATGACCCTGTGCAGTGTGCCTCTCTGTGGTGTGGTTCTGAGTTTCCCTTTTCTGCCATACCCTCTCCTGGGTTCAGTCAAAACTCCAGAGATTCGCCACGGTAATTCATCTTCAATGGGAGACTCTAGTGCATGAGAGATATGCAGTGTAAACAAAAAAACTGCTCATTAGGAGTAGTAAGGAGTAATATTTTCTGTCTGCAAGTCCTGTCAAGCACAATGATGGCCTAACTGGTGTAGAAATGAATCATAGCATTTTAGGGGCTGGAAGGGACCCCTAGAGATAATCTCATTCAAACCCCCACCCCAAGCAGGCTCCCTAGACCAGGTTGCCCAGGTAGGTGTCCACATTGGTCTTGAATGTCTCCAGAGAAGGAGACTCCACAACTTCTCTGGGTAGCCTGTTCTAGTGCTCTGTCACCCTTACGGTGAAGAAGTTCTTATGCATGTTTGTGTGGAACTTCCTATGCTTCACTTATGGCCATTTCCCCTTGTCCTTCTGCCATGCAATTGATCCTTCTCTTGAGATATATTGATTTGCAAAGCCTCTATTTTCTGAACAGAAAATCTTTATTTAGGAATTGTTTCTGTCAGTACTTTTCATGACTTTTAAAATGAGCGAACAGCTTTTAAAGGCAGGAGTCACAGAATCATAGAAGAGTCATAAAATATTTAAGTAGAGACTTCCTAGAAGAGGTTTTTGTATTTCTGAATAGTGAACTGAAACATGAAAATACTCAGTGCTGTCCCTCTCACTACTCCTTTGTGCCCAGACTTAGGTAACAATAGTGTAAATTGGGCTGGAATCTGCTGAAATCCACACTTTACTTATGCATCCCTTTTCTGGTGGAAAGGACAATTCCACTAGGTTATCTGCAGTAATGGAATGCTATGAGGGCAGATTAGTCTGGAATCAAGCTCTCTTTCTGTTTTGCAGTTTGCAAACAGATGGAGAGAAAAACAGCCCTGCCCTGTCTAGCATTCTGCCTATATGAACAGGCAAATGGCAGCACAAGTAGCTGGCGTAGAAGTTTGCTCCCAGCAGATCATTGGTAAAGCTGGAACCAGAGGTGACATCTGGTAAGAGATGTGGCACTGTTCACCTCGCCACCCATTGGCTGCCCATCTCCTGCTGAGATTTGGCTCACTTTTTCTGGCAAACAGCACGTGGCGTTGCTGCCATACTACCATGCCCAGAGATCATAACGTCAAAGGGAAGTGGGAGGGGGGAAGAGGAAAAACAGCATTTGATTTTATTTTTCTCATCAGAGCTAAAAGTCAAAATGAATGTTTTTACGCATACCACCTTTCCCAGTGTGAAAATTTCTTGTAGGGATGAAAAGCCAAGCTAAGCAACCTGTAGGGCAGTCTCTTAAGAGAGTGCATCACCACTGTAACCAACCAAGCTGCAGCTGCCAGGGAGATATTTGGCAGCGCTTTATGCTGTTATTGCTCAACTGCCTTTTGAGATTCACCAGCTGCAGTAATATTTCCATGTAGTTTTTCTTCAGACCAGTAAAAATCATAACCATTTTCATTTTCAGTAATTACATTCCTATCAGCTTTGCTTCCACTGTCTTTTGGCCCTGTTCGGCACTTTTCTTTTGGTAGCAAATAGTCAATTATCTCTCCCTGCATCCCTACCAAATGCATAACTACTTCTACAGTTTTCCCTGTCATACATTTTTCTCAGTTTTCCTTTTTATTCTGTAAGATTCCATCAAAACACTCAAATTCAGTCGGAAAAAATAAACATCCTCTCTAGATCCATACACAGATTTCTTTATAAAACATATATTTGGGCTAAAACATAAAATAAAAATTCTTAAATGAAAGAGCAACATCTTTCTCTTCCCCCTGATGAACCATTTCACTTATCAAACCTGGATGTTTTGTGCCACTAGCCAGCTTGTATCTTGCACTGCAATGGGAAAGGTCCATTTCTCATTGAAAATTTTGTACAAGATGGAATCCAAACAGTGCTTTTACCTAATGTCACAAATATTTGCTTCTTACATATGATTGTCCTGTCACACACGAATTAGTCTTGTGTGGAACAGTAGAGAGGAATTCTCCCTGCAGCCACTCCAAGCTGAAATATACAGGAGTCCATCAGAAGAAAATAATACCATTTTCATGTAAAGGCTTTGTGAAACATTTTTTTGGCTCTCTTCCACTTTGAACAAGAGGAAAGCATATGGCCACCTGTCAGTTTATGGAAAATTTGGATGTTTATGCCTGTGGTAATTTTTAATTCATTTTATTCCAGTGTTTCTTCAGATATGATTTGAAAAAATGGTGGAGGGTGACATAATAGCACTTGACCAACAACAGAATAACAACGTCCCAAGGACAGCTTAAAAGAATGGAATTATACTTTCACCAGCATGATGCTTATCCTAACAAGAACCCTGGTGCTTAGCAACATCTGCTCCTTAGAAACATAAAATGTGGACAACTCTAGAAGCATCACCATGTAGCAAGCATCAAATGCACGTCCAAGTTCCAGTAGTAATGGAACAGTGAAATGTAGGGGCAGGCTTGCAAGCATCTTATATCCTGGCTTTGCTGGTCACGATTGTTTGAATGGCAGCACAGATCTATATGCTTGGCATTGGTTTTTCTGGTGTTTTCAGCACCCTCTCTGACCTTTCCAACACTCCCAAGGGAATACTTATTTTATAAGCTTCTTCATGAGGGTACTGTCTTCCAGAAAGATTGTTTGTGAAGGCATCCCATTCCACTCCTCCTTTCCTCTCTCTAATTCTAGCTACTTTCTCCCAGTTGGAATGTGATGCTACTCCTTTGATGTTTTGCTCCAATGCTTATTGAGTGAGTTGAGTATTTTTAACTGTGGCTGGAGAGCAGAACCATCCTGCCTCAGTGATGCTGACAGACATGTTGGTGTGCTCCTACAGAAGCACTTCAAACCCTTTGGTTTTCTTCAGGCAAGCGTTCAGAAGCGGTGATGACAGGCTGAGGAAAAATATTTCTGGGGAAGCACAGTAAACATTCCTCTCTTCCTAGGCAGCTCCCTTTCCCTCCTCGGCACATGCCAAGGCTGTGTCATAGCCTGTCCAAACACGACAGCTCTTAGTACCTGTCATTCTTCCAAAAGCCAGAAATAATCAAGAGCTTATTTTCATAGGACTGCAGTAGACACAAGGAGAATCGCGCTGTCTGCATTTGCGGCTCTGGGAGCAGTTTTGTGCTTCCTGAGAGAAAGGGAGTTGAACCCCTCTGTAAAGGGAAGGATGATGTGTTGAGTTGATTAAGCTCTGGTCATTAGAAGTGTTTGGAAATATTCATAAATCTACATAGTGATAGAAAAGAAGGAAGTTTCTCTAGTACTGATTAGCCTCTGATCTGTTTCAACTTTCCCTTTAAATTTGAGTGGGGGATTTGATTACCAGTAGTCACAGTGACCAACGAGATACTGAGAAAATATCTGCTCTCTTTATTATCACATTCTAAAAATGTATTATGTGCAGTTTTAGATACTTCCAGAATTCTGAGTGTCACGGTGGGAAGTACCTAACACAATCAGATGAATGGAACCACAGACAATCACTTTGCAGTCAACAAGTGGTTGTTGGAATTGCTGTGACTACTCCTTCCAACATGGAATACAGTGTTCTGGAGAAGGATAAAAGGCACTAGTTCATGTCTATGAGACTCGTGTCTGTTTCTTTTGATGCATTCCAGAATTTTCCATAGCCATAGAGATCATCATGTTTTCTCCAAACTAATTGCTCAAAAAAGGACAGCAGGAGGATTCCAGGAAGAAATTCTCAATAGACCAAAGAATTATGTTTCCACTTTAAAGTTCATCATCATCCTCTTCCTATTCATTTTCTTCTTTAATCTAGTTCTTTGCATTATTATTTTTAGATGATTTTGGCGCTTTTACCCTTTTAATGTCTGATTTGGTGTCATACTCTCCCACAGCAATAACCTAGCCAATCTCTGTATGTTAATTGACTACTAGCCCCTTAGCCACATTTGTCATTCTGCTCTAATTTCCTTTTTAATTATCCTTATGATATTAGGAAGCATAGATACGTTTGTGGAGTTCCATGTGGAATCACACTAAACAGGCTGGTATATGCAGAGAATTTACTTCTCAGAAAAGGTCTGTAAGCTTGCCGCAAAGTCCTTGCTTGTTTGTGATTGCCAGTCAGACATTTATTTATTGCTTGGAGCCTGGAAAAAGGCCTGGTGATGTCAGTAGAAATCTTTCTCATTATCTTGTTGATGGTCTGTTGTACAATTCAGGAATTAGTGGCAGGACGGAATAAAGCCTTAGAGCTATTAAATATTACTTCATACACTTCATGTGCCCAGATCTTTCTCCTATGGAGGGCTGCCATGTCTCCCTGCAGGATATGAAGGTCCTTCCTCAACAGACATTTGCAGATGCCCTAAAGTCCTGAGGAGATCGAGCTTTTACTGACTGGCTTCCTCCTGTACACGTTGCTAAAACTCTTCTGGCATTGTTCCCACTCAGAGATCTTCCTCTTTCTGAGAGGCTGATTTTAACTTTTGTTATCCTCTTCCACCTCCTCCAGATCACCTGATTAATTACTTTGCATTTTTTCTTGTTTAAATGTATTTCTTTTTTAATTATTACTTTCTGCTCTTGGTTTCAGTAACGCTTGGGGAATGCTTTTCTTCTCACTCAGAGGAATCCAGGCAATTAAGAATAGCATTTGTAACTCCTCTTAATGAATTTTACCAACGTGCATTCTGTAGGGGAGTAACGAAAGGAAAACATATGACATATCTCCCTAACTTTCATCTAGATTCAGTACAGAGAAGATTATGTCATAGCTGATATATAAGATTAACAATATGGAAAACTGCCAAAGTAAGATGACTGAACTAGAAAATGTTTTTATAAAAGAAGGTTATATTATCTTAGTGAAGGAAGCTGAAATTCAGGTAAAAGGGGAAGAACAGAGTTATTACCAAATTTGATGAAGTTAAACACTTAGATCTTCTTTGTTATACTTCGGTTTTTGGAAGTTGGTATATTGTTACAATGTATAAAGTTTGGTGGAGTCATTAAAAAAAGGAAATCTTTAATTTTATTTATTTTTTGCAGATCACTGTTTTTTTATAAATTTAGGACTTTCTAAGAACTGAAGATAAAATGGCCTTCAATGTGGTTCTTAGCTGGAACATGTTTCTATCACTGCAGTGGCCCTTCTGTGATCTGGGCAGCACAGAAGCATTAAAAGAGGGCCCAGACATTACGAAGTGTGCTTATCATAGAATCATAGAATGTCTTGGGTTGGAATAGAATCATCCATGGGTGATGAGGTTCCAACCCCTCTGCCATAGACAGGGTTGCCAACTGCTAGTTCAGATTGCCCAGGGTCCCATCCAACCTGGCCCTGAGCTCCTTGTTTTCTGTCTGGTGAATGTTTTTAGAAAGTGACTCCTGGCTGCTCTCCACATTGCTGCAGGTGGTCATGGTATTGCTGAGGAAGATAGCAGGGCACTGCAAGGCAGCAGGGCATAGCTGCAGGACACATAAGAGAACAAAATATCATGATTTCCTTTTATTTTCAAAAAGGTGCAAGTGACATTAATATTTTCTATCAATTCCTGGTTGCAGTTTTTCACTCTTTTTTTGGATTATGATCAAAACATATCAATGCCAAAAAAAGTAAAGATTCCTATGATACCTATAAGGAAAGAGTGCAGAGAATACACAATCTGTTGTCTTTTAGGAATTTATATATTGTTGGTATGGAAATTCACACATATGAGTGAGGTGACATTAGTCTGTACAATATATGCCTGTGAGTTTCTGCCTGACCTGCTAATGCCAATTTCTGTTACGCAAAACATTTTGCAGAGCAGGGTTTTCCACTGTCTTTTTGTTTCATGTGTATTGGTTATCTTCCTTACAAGCACAGTCAAGGGGATAATAGAAGGGGAGAAAGGGAAAATAATCTCTGATCTTGAGAGGTGGTTAACATGTTTGTTAGATGGGGTTGTGACATACGGAGTCCGTTCATGGCTGTCATATGCAGTTAATATCTTATATAAAAAACTCAGTGTCAGGGATCATTGCTTCTTTGATGTAACTGAGATCTGGACGGAGCTGTGGCTCATGTGAATTTTATGTGTGAGTCCAATGTTGTCCCCATTCTCACTGTATGAAACAAAAGAGACAAGCCACCCTTTAGACAGAGCAAGTGATGCTCTGTTCATAGTTGGTGTGATAAAAGGTGGAACAGGAAAGGTAATGACAGCACATGTCCACAGAAAAGGCTACCTGTGAACTTAAGCAGGTCGTAACATTGGGAGAATGTGAAGTGTCAGAGATTATTTGGGTAATGAACCCCCACAAAATCTCTAAATAATTGCAGCAGTAATTATTTTGTACATGTTGAGTCAGAATTTATAACAGTCTCCAATCTAACACCTGCAGTTACCATCACTTGTGTATGCATGTACATGATTGCATCTGTAAATCAAATAGTTGGATGTTTAAGAAAGTTCAGTGCTACCTGAAAAACTGCAGAAAGAAAAACACAGTCCTTACTGAGAGCACACTGGAGGTTTGGCCCTCTATGACTGTAGTATGCCTCTCTAGAGGAAAAAAAATACTGCTATGAAAACTGATAATTTATTCCTTCAGAATGACAATGTAGCATGAAAAAAAGGGATGAAGGCACATGACATCTTTAAATTTTTTTGATAAATCTTCATCCTACCTAACATCTCTGACAAGGTTTGTAGTACTATTCTGCAAAACCACGGGGAAGTGAATCATGTCCAACGTGAGAGGAAAGAAAGACAGTGTTCAGTAAGCAGAAGAAAAAAAATTGTTTTTCAGGCTATTATAATCTTTGTGTGGTTTTGCATTACTTTCATCTACTCTACAGGTTCTCAGCTGGTTTCCAATTTAGTAAAACTTAAATTTTCACTGTCATCATTCAGTCTTTGTTGAACAACAAGTCCAGTAATTTACATGCCATGTTCTGGAGGATGCGCTGAAATTTATCACAATGAAGAGTACTTACTATACCTTTTCATATCATACCAAGTTTTATTTACTAAATTATTTCAAGGAAAGAAAAATTCTATTTTCTGCTTCTCTAATTCTAAAGTGGGCCTGGGCATTTCTGTTATAATTCACCTTGAACAATTTTCAAGATTTAAAGTGATCTTCATTAAGAAAAAAACTGTAAGAGGATCAAATTTGAAAGTGAGGTTTGATAAACTCTATTTCATGATAAAATTTTCACTTTAAAATGTAATTATGAGTAATTAAATTCATGAGTTTCATGGTAAATTGAAAACTTGAGTGACATGTAGTTAATTTGCATGATTCACAAGAAACTCCTCTGAAATCAAAGATATTACAGCGGCATGAACTGAGTGCAGGGGGTTCAGAATCAAGATTGTAAGGCACAAATATTACATTGAGGAATATTCCAGTTTTACCAGGCATTTCTATCTGTCTGTATGTAAGGATATTTTCTTATAGCATACAAGGAAGGAGGTGTTTACTTAATTTTTCCCTCACCAAACCAGCTATTGAACAGGTATTGACATGTGCCTGCCCTCTTAAAATTGCACAGCAAATCATTTTTCTCCAGACATTGAAAAGACCTTGTTGTCAATTTGTTCTGGGCTTTGTACTCTGATAGAGACCTGTAATTACAGGAACATTACAGGTTTTTAATGTGGTATGTGTTATATTTTTCATACCTTTGCTCTACAGTAGCTATAATCAAACTGTGATCATTAAGAAACATATGGAACACTATGATTAATTTAGTCAGGAACAATTGTGGATGGTAACATTTTTGCTGAAAGGATGAGAAGTAAGCACTGGCACTAACTTCTTCAACGTGCTGAAAAGTGACAGAAGTAATTGCATAGTGTTGCATGATTCTGCGTTACTGCATTGTGTAATATCAATCCTCCATCTTTCTTTGTGGAGTGCATGCTTGAATAGCCAGTAGAATACTGCCAACTATATCTTATGGGACCGTGTAATTTTCTGCATTACTGAAAGTTTGTTTTAGCAATGCAAAGATTGAGCAATTACATATTCTTAGCAGTAGCACTGCCTTTTTTCACTACACGTATTTTAGCATAAGGCAAAATAAAAGGAGTAATAACCTTAAAGTGCGTACATTGTGTTTAAATACTTGTGAAAACATTGATTCATCAAGCAGATGCAGTGGTAGGCTAGCTCACCTATGGCACTTTGGAAGTAGGAGTTTTGATGAGATGAGGTTTTGTGCGTTCACTCTTCAGTCATTACCATAGCAAGTAACCTTGAAAGTGTAAACTAAGTGTGCTCAATGTGCTATTGTCTTAATGAGTCTACAGACAACCTGAAACAGTAACCCTGAAAGTCATGATCAGCCCCATCCATTTCATTGGGCTGTTAAGTCTGAGACATAAAGATGAACATTTGAATGTCATCATTGTTAATTATATTACCAGTGATTATTTTAGCAGGAAAATCCAGCTAGCTTAGAATCCCAACAGCTTTCCATACCTTCCACACACTAAAATGTCAACAGTAATCCATGCTTCCCCTGATGGCATCTACAATACTGTGAATTATTTGGCCTTGACAAAGCACAGATGAATTAGAAAATTTCAACAGACAGTGATGGGGAAAATACTATCACATTTACTAGTCAGAGAAGCAACCCAGTTCTGAAACTATGATTACTTTACTTGTCCCTATAGATAATTTACTAAAAAAAAAAAAAAAGGAATTTTTCATAGCCCTTATAATTATTCTTTGGAATCCAGTGTGAATAGAAGTCTGGGTCCCAACTTGACACAAAATTCTTCCTTGCATCTAACAAGAAAGTTGTGTTTATTAAGTAATGGTTGATAACCATATGCTTGTTTTAATCAGGTATCTTCATTGCCCTTTCAGCTCCCCACCTCACACATGCACTTACCTGGCTTTCAGCATCAAGGAAAAGAATTTTTCCATAGTCACCAACAAAGATTGATAGGTATGAAATCCAGGTGTGTGCCCATAAAAAGCTCTGCATTTATAAAGAGAAGGAAATGCTGGATCATCTTGGCTGACATGCATTTTGCAGATCTTTAAATTTCATCCTATTACTTTTTATTCACTGAAGCTGAGCTGTACTGGCCTAAAGTGTGTTGCTCATGATGCAGAAAAAAATGGTTCTGACAGACAGATGGTACTTGAGTGAAATTGGAGGGCCAAAGTCAGTATCACCTCGACTAGGCACCCAGTTCACTGAGAAGTGATGCCTGGCAGGGGCAGAGCGGCTGAAGCATTGCCTGAAGCAATGCAGTGCTTAACTTGGCATGTTAAAGCAGGTTGAAATCACAGTGAAACCGCTGGAGCAGAGCAGAATCTCTGGTAAGCTTCTGCTTGTTTTATCTGCTTCTACATGTAACATATAATGCTGCTGAATAGCAGTAAAGCCTGACAGCTTTGCTGTTGATACTAAACCTGATTCAACAGCCTAAAATGGGACCTTAGAGCAGTGAAACTAGGGAAACATTTGGCCCATGTGCTTGGAGAAAGATATGACCTCCACTTAAAGATTTCTCCCTCACTGAACTACCCATAATGCTTCCCTTTCTCGTGGGTTCCCTGCCTTTAAGACAGCATATGGTTCAGGTGGAAAGAAATGCTTGCTTTTAGGATCTCTCTCGAATGTTGCCAGATCAGGTTTCATCAGGTTCACCTGAAGTTTCTGACTGAAGGGCCAGGGATTGTGATCACCGGTTTTTGGTGGCTTCTAGTCCTGTGATGGAGGTGATCCAAGAAAATCTCAGCAGGGGGAAAATCTTTCAAAACAAAGGCTACCACAGTAATAGTGCTGCTCTAGTGAGAGAGGGCCAACACCATCCTGCAAAATGTGAGTCTTTTTTTTTTTTTATCTTCTAGACTAGTGTGAATATTACCAATGTATGGCCATATGCCTTGCTGTTTTGTTTAATTGTTCAGTAGCCTAAGAACTTTAGTTAAGAAATTTCAAGTTCCAGTTAACTATATAGAAAGAAGATTTTATTGCCAGAAACTTTACTTTTCTGTAAGATGATCTTGTAAATACATTGATCACAGTGCTTGTTCAAATAGCAATCACAGCAATACTCAGTTGTCTGCAACTGTGTAATGCAGCGAACTGAATTTATTGGTACTTCTGTAATGACCATATCTACCAGTATAAGTTACAATCTGACAAGCCCACCCAGCTAATAAAGATTTTTATATGCATATATAAAAGCTTTTCAAAGTTTCTGTTCCACCTCCTCAGTGGAGTTTTTGATAGAGGAGTTAAAATGTGTGTATCTGTAACAAAGCTGTAGGAGCACTAGAGATGAATTTGACATTGTGAGCCATATCCAAGGATGTGCAGTACTTCTGATCTGATACAGTGTCTATGACTTAACTAAATTGGAAGTTTTGTGATATCTACAAAAAAGTGTGTCAGGAGAATATTCATTACAGAATTTATCTGCCTTATTCCCTTCACTGACTTTACACTATATATTTTTTCCCCATCAGTTTATGACAGATTACTTTTATGCATGTTCACAATATAAAGTATCATTCTAATCTTTCAGAACCAACAGAGTGTTTTAAGAGTGACTACTGGTTCTTATTAGAGAGTCTGTCTGTTTATAGGAGGGCCTTACAGTCTGCCTCCTCCTTTTTCTGAAAGGCTGATGTGCCTTGGACTGACTGAAAAGTTGGAATTAAGGGTCAGGTCTTGCCTCTGCAGTTCAGGACATGCCAGTCCAGGGCCCTCTCCTACCCAAGATGATTGAACTGGTGTGTCAGCAGCTTGAACACTTATCAGGCCTCTGAAGGTTGCAGTGCAAGTTTTTCTTAACCCCTGCTCCTGAAGTTCTCCCCAGTGGCATGGAGTAATACTTTATGATGCCATGGAGATGCTGAATGGACACCCAACTCAGTGGTTAAAGGCATGCATGTGCCAGTGTGATGCAGAGCAACAGCTTCTATGCTCTGCTTTCCCCAAGAGTTAGTTTGTGTCTCAATTACTTATCCATGGTTCAGTAGAAAAAAAGGGCTTAATTCAGAAGACCAGAAGTGTGACATCCTCTCAGGTAGATGTAAGTTCAAGGATGATCAATCAAGTGTAGGATTTGAACGTAAGCACTCTGAATTTGGGTTGAGCACTCTGAACAGTGATTTCCTGCACACAAGGGGGGGATAAATTACTGTCCTGTGCTATTACCCACAGCTAAACATAGACAACTGACAAGCAGTAAAAATGGAAACCTGATCTGTGCTTATGCTGTTATTCAGAGCTATGCTTAAACACGGTTTTCTATAACGAGAAGCAACCGCTCTACTCGTGAGGAAGGCAAAGATGATGTCTGTCCAGTAGTTCCTCTGTTCTCAGTTGCTTTTTACTTGAAGCCTGGCTTCTGGCCTGAACCAGAGAAGGATCCAACATTCACGCTGCATGAGCTGCAGTGGGGTAGGTACACAAGTTTACATTTGAGTGCCCAGGCAATACTGCAAAAAAAAAAAAAAAAAGCTGGGTACCTCACCCAGATGGGCAGCAGCTGCCTGGACAGAAGGACCTGAAGGACTGTCTCACTTGTGAATTGAGCCAGACAAGCCTGTGTGATATAATGTTTTGTTTTTAAATGCAGTCATGTGAGAGAGACTGGTGTATATTTTGGGAAGATGATACGAGTGCTTTGCCTTTCAGTCTTTATGTGATATTGTTATGTTTAAATATTTATCGTCTGTGAAAGACAGATGAGATAGACAGCATCTGGAATAGACTGAAAAAATCTTGCCAGGGCAACAGCGTTTTACAGAACTGAAATTATCTGACAATGACCTTCATTTCAGAGTCCTCTGTAAATTATTTCTTGATGTCAAAATGCATGTAGTTCTTTCTATATCTTGGATCATGTTTCATATTTATGTCAGATGTGTGTCATGTTGCCTAGGTTGCTGTGCATCCCTGTGTTGGAAAGAATTCATCTGTTATTCGGAAACTGGAAGGTGTTATTTGAAAGTTACAGGACTATCTCTTGCTTCTCTTCAAACTCAGATGACTAATAAAAATTGGTGCAGAAGCAAAAGATGAAGTGTTTAGAACAAAAGAAGGCCACAGACCAAAAGCCTTTCTCTGCTACATGAAGCATAAACTTGCTATGGGAGTGATGTCCCTGAATATCATATATCACTAGACACAATGTTCTAATATTATTATTCCCTTACACTCCCAATAAATCTCATCCAAATATGTCTGTAAAGGTGATATTTAGGCCTTTTCTGCACAAAGCTGAATTAACTGGATTGTTCTCAGGAGGTAACTTCACAACAAGGAGCTTCAGATAGTGCTGATGCTACCAGGCCTCAATAGCTACTTCAGTTCCTCTCCGTACCTGCACACAAAACCTGTTCAAAACTTGTTTTAGATGATCTATTTTACTGAGAGCAACTCTTACACTCCTCCACCAAGGAGTATCCATTTGTTGGTTATGAGGAGCAGCATTTGTTATCTTTTATTGATTCTTTTATTAATTCAATCAAGAATGTGATTCCCTGAGATTTATACTATACTCAACAGAGAGATGTTTTTGAATGGAAGGGGGTTAATTTTGGGAACTTATTCTGGAGTGATTATCAGACTATCTCATTTTACTACATTATTGTGCAATGAGCTAAGAGGAAGTGTCTTTGTAAGTTCATGGTTACCTTGTGCCAGCCATCATGAACAGAGGTCAGGGCTGCGGATGGGAGCTAGAACAGCTGTGGGATATGTTTCCTCAGACTGTTAATTGGAACAGTACTCTCCATGGTCTACTGTGCCTAGTTGAAACTACTGATGCATATGATCCTGAGTACCTACAGAAGTTAGCAGGTATACCCTGGGGACTGAAAGTCATTGTCTTGTGATCTAGCCATACTCATCCCTTGCATGCCACTGGCTATCAGCATACATAGGAACTGGAGAAGTAGTCTATAGTCATTCTTTATGCATTTTTAAAAGGTGATACAGAATCTTTCTAAAGGGTATACAAAAAGTGGAAGTGGGGATGTGTAATCTGGGAAGAAATTTAGGGTCACTGCCTGAGCATGTGGAGATAAGATTAGGAAAGCCAAAGCCCAGCTGGAATTCATTCTGGTGAGTGATGCCAAAGGCAACAAGAAAGGCTTTTTTAAGTACAAATGTGATAAGAGGAAGCTTAGGGAAAGTGTAGAATCAGTACTGGATTCAGGGGGAGCCTGGTGACACAGCACATGGGAAACAGAGAAGTACTGAGTCTTTACTAGTAATACTGGCTTTTAGACATCAAAAGACCTGAAGATGAGGGGAAAGGTCTGAAGCAAGACAGGCTTACCTTTGGTGAAGGAGGATCAGGTTAGAGAATGCTTAAGCAAACTGGACTTATATCAGTCCTTGAGTGCTGAGGAAGCTGCCTGATGTAATTGCAAGGCTACTCTTTGTTGTCTTTGAATGCTCATGGTGACTTCAAGAGGCTTTTGAGAGCTGGAGGAATGCAATATGACTCCTATCTTCAAAAATTGTAGGAAGGATGATCCGGGGAACTACATGCTGGTCAACTTCACCTTGATCCCTGGGAAGATTATAGAGCAGCTAATCCAGGAAGTTATTTCCAAGCACATGAAAGACAAGTTAGCATGGCACCACAAAGGGGAAGTCAGGCTTGAAAAACCTGATAACGTTACACAGTTAAATGGCTGGCTTAGTAGGTGAGGGTAAAGCATTGACTACCTTGACTTTGGGAAGGTTTTCTGCACTGGTCCTTTACAGATAATCTAATGAAGGTATGCATTAGGTTAGCAGACAGTGATCTGGACTCAAAACTAACTGAACTGTATTGTTGGACCCAAATGTATCATCAAGTCATCAACAGAGAGTAGAATTAGTGCAAGGTGAGATAAAGACATAAGCATCCTGCTTCCTTAATGAGCTGTCATACAATTAGCAAGCTCCTCTGTCACTTTTTTTTTTTTTTAGTTTCTCCTCTTTACAATTTTTTCATGTGGACCATGGCCTACATGAATTCTGATTGTTGGTCTCATGAATTTTTTGACTTATTGTAATGCATAAAGACAAATATTTGATTTATCAGTGGAAAAAAAAAAAGAAGAAAGTTTTTTTCAGGACTAAACTATTTGCCCTTTCTCAATCTGCACTGTTCAGTACTCCTGGGATTGCTGCCATTGTCAGTAACAGAGAAATATCTATGTGTGTAACTGAGGTGGAGGATGTAATGTTTTAAAAAATTGAATAACGGTGGAATTTTGAGACGATATCTCCAATTTAACTTCCTGCTGAGACAACATATCCTGGAATAGGAAAAAGTGGAGTCAGCACAGGCTCTTTGTGTTTATGAGACAGAAGACGACATAAAAGAATGTGACTGCCCATTCTTCCCCAGAAGATAACTTGAGAGAAGGTGAGATCCTGTAGTTCATTTTAAGAAGCTATAATTCAAAATAAGAAAATTCCTCTTTCAAAATAGTGAAATGCTTATCATTGCTTTGGGGTCACTGAAGGCCAATCATCATTTTAAACATTTCTCATTTCCGTGGTATACTTCATTATAGTAGAGATTAAAGGATTATTTAGCAGTACAGATAATTGCAAAATGATACTCTTTTTTTTTTTTTAAATATTATGGGAAAATGAAAGCAAAGATTTTAACATTAACAAATGTTAACAGCTATAAAAATAACTAATTTTCATGTAGTATAGAGGAGATTTTGTATCTCAACTTCATGGCGATGTCAGGATCTGAAATTTATATAGCGTTTATCTGTCATATGAATCTGTTAGCTAAGATCTCTGAGTGAATTGCTACTGCCATTGCTGACACTAAATAAACTTCCATTGTTTCTAGTGGGACTATGTTATCCCTCTTAAGAAACCTTTCAAACAAATTGAAGGCAAATGTCGGATATATCTAAGAAGAAGGATTTTTTTCTAAAGAAGGAATGTAAAAAATGAATTATTTGAGAACTATTTGTGGGAAACAACTGTATTATAAGTCCTGTATTTATGTTTCACTGCACAATTGTAGACATACGAAGACACATGAATTGTTTTCAGACTGCACTGAGGAAGTTTTTTCCTGCTACACTATTAGAATTTGCAGTTAAGTGGAAGACATAAAGAACAAGCAAAACTAATAAATATATATTTTTAGTTAAAAAAAAAAATGTAAAAAAAGATCTGCCACGGAGGTATTTTCAGAAACATATAGATGATTAATATGATCCATCTGTTATCATGAACTGCTGAAAGTTTGTGTCTCTCAGATGATCGTGGGGGTTGCTTAATGACTGTAAGCTCCATGGACAGTATGTAAACCAGTTATACGATCAGCAAGGCTTTCATACACAATAGACATTTCTTACATGTAGTATCTGCAGAAGTACTTAAGTTTAGAGTTGAGAGATATCCTAAGAGGTTAAGAAAGGTCTTTTCTTTCTAAGCAGCTTTCAAAATATCAATTTTTTTTTTTTTACACATAATTTACAGAAAAAGAATGTGCTGCTAATAAATAGAGTTGGCTGGTTACAATGTTACTTGTACATCCTTTTCAATTAGAAGATCTCAGCTTCGGACCTAAAGTCTTCTCAAAAGATACAGAATATTTGGAGAAAAAGACTGTGTGTTCAAAATTATTCTTGCACATTAAAACAAAGATAGAAATAGCTTTGTTGGACAGAACTGTTATGTTCTGGAATAAAAGCAAAAGCACTAACCCTAGGCACAGGATAGATCGTAAAGTTGCAGCATATCAGCTGTTCAGTGTATTCATCAAGAAAGAATATAGGTCTAATTTAGATTGGTAGCTCCTATGTGTTTTGATTGTATTGTACACACATAACATCTGAGTAATTCTTTTCCTCCATTACTAAGGAAAAAATCTCTCTGTGTTAGTGTGTGTGCTGTCTCTTACTTACCTGAATATCATCAGCAGCAGGCTTTCAGCAGGCACCCTCTTTAGATGACCTCCAAGTCTAGTGACAGAAATTCTACCTTAATTTCTCATCGGGGACCCACAGGCAAGCAATAACATGTTAAAATATAAAATCTTATTGATTTTTCCCTGTACCATGAAAGAATCTGTTAGTAACCTCTCTCAAGTTAGTTGCTATTATGATTGTTACAGATCTACTGTCTTACATTAATTGAACTCATGACCACAGGTGAAACACTCTGACAGAGACTAACCACAACAAAATGCACTTTTAACTTGCACAATTCCAGATTTTCCAAATTCTTCATTATCTCTGATTTTGTACTACACTAAACTGTCAGAGCTATTGCCAAGTCTTTTATACCCTACCTTTCTATTCATATAAAATTCTTCTTGTAGTGGTAATTCCTTTTTGGAAAGCACCTAGTGCTTCACCTTGCCTCAATTCTCCTCATCTCACCTTCATAATAGCTACCACTGATGATGTCTGTGGTGTCTGTGGTCTTGATTCAAGTAGTGGCTTTCCAGAAACATGGGATGATGACTTCTACTACCTCTAATCCTCATGGGGCAGAAGGCAAAGAACCAGATGGAGCTGTGGGGAGCAGAAAATCCTTGTTTAGTCTTTTCCACGTTTCTTTTGTGGTTTGGATGATGAGTTTCCTGAACCAGAAAGGCTTTGCCAACATTTACAACATTTATGAGATAATTATTAGGAATTTAGCAGTTTGGGGATCTGTGATCACTTCACCTGCCTCCACTGCATGATATTTAATTTTTGAACACAGTCAAAGTTATAAACATGCATAAGAATACTGGGAATTTATTTATTTATTTATTTAATTGCTCGATGAAGTCCCTAATGACGCACATCTTAAACCCACAAAAGACCCACATAATAAACCACAGTCTACAACATAAAAGTTATCTACATCATTTTACAGGTTCAGACCATACTAGCAATAAACACCTTGCCACTGTTGCTATCATGACACCCAGATGTGGTACATCACAGAGGCCAAAGATCCTGTTACAACTTTTAGTTAAAAATGTGCATTTACAAAGTCTAGAATATGAACCTACGTATATTGACTTTGGGCTGAAAATTTCCTTTAATTTTTATGTGCAACGAATGATGTCAGCAGCAGGATTATGCTAAATAGAGAAATCATTATATGGTTTAAGGCAAAATATCATGCTTAATATCAACTTGACTCATCATACCAAATTAATTATATTAAAATAAAAAGACATAGGAAAGATTATGGATTGCCAACAAACATGCTGCATTTTTTTGGATTTTTTTTAAATCACTTAACTGTGTATTTGTGAAGAGTTAAGGTATTTTTATATATTTTCACAACAATTCAGATTTTTCAATGATCTTTTTTTTTTTTAAATTAAGCTAAGCCAAGCCTGAGATTCCATAACTTCAGTGGGTCAGAGAGGTTGAGACATGGCTGTGGAACAGGTGGGCAAGCCTCATTGGTGTCAGCAAATTACTAAGGACAAAGTTAATTAGAGATAGACTAGAAGATCATCCACAGGGTATTTTCTCTCTGGGAGTGGCTGATAAAGCAGACAGAAAATGTAAAAATGAACTCTTTAAGAAGACTTTAAAAGACTTTAAGACTTTAAAAAGAACACTTTAAAGAAAGAATTAAGTTGCAGGACATTGCAATAGGAGCTCTGCAGCCAAGGGAAGTGAGAGATGGAGAGAGGTCTTGAATATGTTGGGAGGAAGAGGTGAGTAAAGACACCAGAGCTGGTGTTTATGAATGCTATGGTTTTCCCTTTCACACCAGAGTCCTTGTGTCGTTATGTCCTTAAGTGCCAATCAAATACAAACAGAACTGTTCTGAAAATGCCTTGTCTTTGTCACTGAAAACACACACTATAAACACATGCTATTTTTAGTAGTCTGACAGCAAGGCACCAGGAAAAGGCTCATGACTTTTTGGACTGATCTGAAAGAAATATAGTGAGAAATGAAGGTGTGGAAGCAAGTGATAATCTTGGGGCTGCAGAGTGCACAGCTGTAAAAATTAGTGTTACTAGTATTGCCAGCAGCCTGGTATTACATAGTCCCCCTCTCATGGGCATACACAGACATTGAAGACACTGAATGGTCTGTGGATTTGTGATGACACTGTGACCTGTAGGATGAAAGATATCTGGTTTTATGTTATATAGAACATATATATTTTTTCTAAAAGAGTGATACTGTGCATAATAAGAATTTAAATTACATAGTACTTGAAAAACTGGCTGGTAAAGCTGTCTGTGTGAGCAATATGCAGGATACCGCTTGCTACCACTGCATGCTTATTGTACAGCTGGATGCTGATTCTATGTGACAGGTGACAAAAACAGGTCTGCCAGCTAAATTTAATTCAGTTGTATGCTATAATTACAGTGTTTGTTGTATGTTGATATTTAAAAATTGTGATTTCTTCCATGTAAGTACAGGATTGCATTTCTTGGCATTGGAATGAAAAGAGCTGGGGCAGAAGCCAGCAGCAACTTTCACAACCAGCATAAGGGAGTTTAAAGTTATGTAAAAGATAGCTCCAGAGGCTTCAGGGAATATAGCTGAGATCATGCAGAATTGTAAATTATATACTCTACACAAACAGCTTGGGGACGCACAATAATTAATAAGTACTGTATTTAAGTAGTTGGGAATTCAGTTTCATTTATTATTAATTATAGCTTTGTTTAGCAAATGTTCTCCATGGTAATTGCCTGTTTATCTTGTCTGTATGTGATGTTAGCAGATAGCTTGGATGAACAAACTGATTAGAAGGAGTCTTAATTGTATTGCAACAGTTGTCCTTATTCTAGCAGCTAATAGAAAAGAAAAGATATGAAGCAGATAAGAAAAGGTAAGTTGCACATTTCCAGCCCCGGCACACACCACTGGTTTGTCTGCTACAGTATTAAGGTTAGGTTTTTTGAGTGAGTAACAGTAAGGTGAGAGGTTAGCAGTAACTTAGTTCCTCCCCCAAGCCCCATAAACTACCCAGTGTTCAGTGGGAAGTCAGTGTGATTATGTAGGAGATGGAACAGTGGATTTTTGTAATGCACTCCTAACAGTAACTCGTAATCACATCTATAAACCCAGAAGGAATTCTCTTAAAGAGGACAAATGAAAGAAAGCACATTGGTAAGCAATTATTTTCTGGTGTGCCATCTCTGCAAATGACTACATCTGTACTCACAGATAAATAGGCTTCCTTCCACAGAGGCAATAATAAGAATTGGCTGGATGAGCAAACAGAGGGGATACATTAAAACTGTTTTATAGCTAATCTGGAAAAAATAAGAATTTTTATAATCAGCTATCAAACATCCACTGCTTGTTGCAGGCTTAAAACACTGATAAAGGGCTGTAGAGGATGTGGATAGAGATTAGTCAGCTGTGGATGAGGTCTGCTTTTTCCCACTGAAAACATTTTGGAAAAGCATTTGCCCACTGCCCAGTCTATTTCTGCTCTGGGCTTTTCTTTTTTGTTCTGAGTGGAAATGTTTCAGGAAAAAACTAACGTTTGCATGAGAAATGTTAATATAACCTGTACCTAACCAATTAATAACCTGTAATTGCTTTAACACGGAAATACATATAGCATAGGTGCACCAGAAACTGCAGCTCCTTCTGTGTGCAAAAGCCAAAATGTTGCTAAATGTGAAGGATGTAGCCTTCCCATGGATTTTAATAACATGATTTCATTGTAATTGACCTGAGAAATTAGATTTGAGAAATACAGTAAATGGACAGCAATCTGAATCACTAAAAATTGCTGTGGACTTTCTATATGTTTCTGCATTTATTGTTCAAAATTGTTGTCCAGCCACTTTCTTTAACATGCTTTAGCATCTTTTCTATTATTGTTGTTGTTGTTGTTATTATTATTAATTTCTTCATTACGTAGGTATTTCCTTTACAATGTAAATAATTACATCCTTTAATTGTCAGTGACAACTATTTTGGTGCATTTCTCATTTGGCAAAGGGATTAGACATACGCCATCTGATGAATATGGTTAACTTTGAGGACACTGCGTAGATTTAGTGTGAACTTAAAATGTATAAATAAATGCTCTAATTGAATCAGGTTCTAAAACCTGAATCCACACAGGGACACAGAACTGGCACTTTGGCCACCATATTTGGGCATCATAGAGGACCTCAATAAACTTTCAGCAGCTGCCTAAACATGTGAGCAGTCGTTATTCTGGTAGGTGTGCCAAGGTTCATGATGTCACCATCGTGAGCTAATTTTTAAAGCTTTCTGGGAGTCTTTAACTGTGTGACCCTTCAGTTTTAGGGCCTAGGTGGCCCTCTGAAAGGCTGGCTGTGTGGTGCAGGGTATAATAATATAATTTGGCACTGATGAAGGTGATAGAACTGCACTGTAACTGTGGCGCTTGATGTTTGAGTTCTGAATTAACACTCATCCCACAAAAGCCTAGTAACTGTAATGCCCCAGGAGTGAAAACCCAGACACCTGGGCAGGAGGGGGAAGGTGTATTTCCTTTTGAAGCTACTCTATTTTACAGAAAGGAAGAGAAAAGGGAAAGAAAGGATTGATTCTTCTTCCAGGGTGCTAGGGCATCAGTGTTGAAGGTAGGAGCACAATACTGGACCTGTCTGTAGATGTATTTCACTGGGAGAAATCAAGCAAGACATGTTTGGATCCACCAAATGGAAGTCGTTTTGGGAGGCAGGAGGCCAAGATCCAGGTCCTGCTATTTGGCTAGCCAGGGCATTGGCACTAGTGGCACATGAGCTCCCTGAAGAGCCCAGGTTCAAATCCCAGGTCTGCACATTCAGCTGGGGCAGGGTATGTTCACTTTACAGCATCAGTTGTCTCCTTCAGGGAGTTCAGGCAACATGAGAAGTGATGGCATCTTGTTTTGTGAGAGATGTTGCTGGCTTTGATGGGGACATCTCTGATGTCCGTAAAATTGTTATGGAATAAGAAATTTTCCATGGACTTTGTTCTGAGGTTTACTGTACAGCTTTAAACTTTTTCCATAATGAGCTGAATCCAAAAGCCAAATTAAAATCACTGTAATTGACTAAATTTGAATTTGGATTTTCAGTCTAATATAAAAAAAAAAGACTTGGATCTGAGATTTCTGGTTTGGCTTGTTGCAAAAAGAAGGTGCCTGAGCCTGCAGTTATGGTAATGGCCTGCCCAGGGGTGAGTCTAAGCAATTCTACAGCAGAAACTAAGATAAAGCCATTGTTACTGCTTATTAAAGGCTTGAAGCTGTCTCTAGTCTGCACATAGCACTGTTACTGGTTGCAGACAACTCAGACCTGAAGAACTGGAACCTGTCAATGGAAATCAAAATCCAGACTGGCTGTAATACATTTGAAAGACAAGAATTTACCTTTGCCTTTTCTCTCTAATCTTTCAATCTCTTTTGGTGAGCTTTCTACAGAGTAGTCATCAGAGCACTGGAATTTGTTTCATCTGAAGTGCATCATCACGATTTGACCACTGCTTCTTTGCAGCTCTAGCGGACATACCTTGACTGCTACAGCTGTTTTCGTGTATCTCTGATTTTACAGGCTGGACAGCTATAATTCTAAAAGAGCTTGAAGTCACAAAATGGCCTTTAATATCTCTGAGACTGCAAATACAAAATTTCATTTTCAATCACAGTTGGAATAGTGGCAGAAAACAAAGAACAAAGCTGCAAACTTGGCTTATGGAAGTACCTGAGGGCAGTCAATCAGTGTAATTCATCTTGATGGTTAGCCAAAAATGCATGTATATTCTCTCTGAATGTCCATAATGTTTGAATTTAGCAACTCTACACATCAATTGCTTTGAGACCCTACTATACTTTTAGTTCTAAATTGGTCAGACTTTTGATCACACCTCTTTTACATTCTCCCCTAATCTCCTCCATTGGGAACTGCTATTAAGTTTTGCAGAATCTAGAAGAAATTTGTTTTTGTGTAGCTGGGGCAAAGTCACGGACCTTTTTTTTACGTGTGTAGTGTATGCCAACTTTTCAATCATCAATTGATTTTTTTTCCCTCCAACTTCAAGACAGAAAAATGTTGTTGCACTGCTTCAGCACAAGTTCTAGTCCTTTCTGCATTGTTTGAGCAGAGACTTATGAAAGAAATCTAATTTACTATTAAAATGCTGCACAAAGTGTGAGTATGAACTGCTGTCTCCAAAATCCTTAACATTTAATGAAACCATCTGGCACCTTTTGGATTCTGAATGGGTGTCAGTTTGACAGAAGAGCTGCCAACACCTTCCAAAAATGACATGGAATAAGGTGTTGTAGGAAAGCAGGCATGGTTGCTGTGTTCATGGGCTGAGGGGAAGGCTGAAACATCAAGGCACTGAGCCTTAGTCACAGTGGAGAAAGCCTGCAGAAGTGATGGCACCTCCTCATTGTGACTGCTGCCTTCCTCCTGACTCTTGCCACACAGGGGCTGAGTCACCTGGTGAGATTACGGGTAGCTGAGCGCTGTCAGCACTGGAGAACCAGCTTCGACTTGATCCTGAACTTCTGCTTTTTGAGTTTCATTTTTTGGGGGGGAAATTCATGGTAATTTTAGGCAGTGCCTCTTTACAGAACGCCTGGCTAGAAAATGGCTATCAAAAAGTACTTTCCTAGAGACTTCCCACTGCAGAGAGTGATGCACTGCTTATAAAAATGTTTGTACTGGCTCACAGTTGGGGCATTTACTATGACAAATATAAACACTATTTCTTGAGCCTTGTCATCAAGATGTCTATTAATGTTAATGCCCTGAAATATAAGCTTTTTGGGGTATAATCCAGTCAGTGAAAGTGCCATCACTCCTATATTGATGATCTGAATACTGGCAAACAATAGAAACACTAGTACATGAAATCTGACACACGATTGCTGAGATTTGTAGGACCAATAGTAATGATTGTGTGGTGTGTTGGGCTCCATATACTAGCTCTTTATGGAGCCTCTGAAGAGCTGCCATCAGTTAAGAAACTCATTTCTTGCACTCAGTATGTAGAGGTCAGTACTCATAGGTTCAAATCCTTCTTATGTTCTGAGCATGATTTGTTATGCTGTCTTTTGGGGGAAAATTGTCTGTTGATACTGGCCAGGTCCAAGGCACCTTGGTGAATGCTACCGGGGGTAAACTCTGCTAAGAGGGAGCTGGGGGTATGTAGGGTTTTCACTCAGCTATTTCGAGACTATATTTACACAAACTGTTGCTTGAAACACTGTGGTTCCTGTCTAATCAGTTACCATGCTTCAGGTTTTTGTTTTTTTTTTTTTTCCCATTGTATTGATAGCTACATCATAAATGTGCAAATTGTAAACTGTAGGAGGAAGATGTAGATTCAGTCTGGGCAGAGAACTTGAAAGCTTCTATCAAAACAAAACCAAAACAACAACCAAAAGAAAGCAACAAGCAATAACAACAACAAAAAACAACAACCAAGAGCAGAAAATTTGAGAACAGCATTGATTGCAGATCTGACTGAAGATTTTGAGAGAACTATTTTCTGTAGGGCTTCTCCTGTTGACCCCAAATATTAAAACTTTCTCCAGTTTAGGATCATGTTGACCGTGATTCTGATATTCACAAAAATGTGGCACAGCCACGTGATGTACTTCTGAGTCCTTCTCTCTCCTAAAATAATGAGGGATATACCAGGGTTAGGACCTATTTTTCCACCCAAATAGGTCTTCTCCAGATGAGCAGTGACAGGAGTCAGATCCTGGAATAAGCAAGTCTCAAGGAATTTGCACAGAATGCATTTTTAATATGGTGAGAACCTAAAACCCAAACAGCAGGAGACAAGGTTACCATGGGTCCTTTTTTTTTTTTTTTCCTGTTTAAAATATAATCCAGAAGCAGTAAAATATTTTTCTTTTTTCATCTCTCTATTTGGGAGGATAGTCACATAGACCATATTTTTTATTAGCAGCTGAATGTCACTGATTTATCTGGGAATTCTCTTCTTGTAACCCTTCCAGAAAGTAGATTTTTGATTCAAAAGCAATATGGATTATGAGTGTGCTGCACTGTGTATCCAAGAGCATTTGCCCCCATAGCACTTCTGAGTGCAAGTGCCAGGCAACTAGAGCAATGCATTCTTGCCTTTGGAAATAATAAGGATTTAAAGACCAAAAAGTATTTTCCAGTTCACAAATGAAAGCCTTTTTTTTTTTTTTCCACATAGCTTTTCATCTACTTGTGACGGATGGCCTAGTTACAGGAACAAATTAATACATTTTTAAACTCAATTAAATGGGTTTCCTGTTCAGGGAGTTTCAAATACATGCTTGGTATTACATACTCTTGAAGTAAGAAAGGTGTTTTCAGGAATGAAAGCCAATGAACAGATGCTGAGCATTCCCAAGACAAGAAGTAGAAATATTAACAACATACTGAAATTTGTTTTTAAAAATCTATCACTCTGTAAGAAAAACAAAAGTTCCTACTTGTAGCTACAATTATTTTTTTCTTCTTTGTACCATCTTTCACCATGGGGGTTAATTAACCATTCCAATTTTCTTATGAAGTTCCTTTTTTGTATCATATAATGCTTTCATGAATAAATGTCATAATTCTGAAATCATTTATATACATAAAGGAACCAAGTCAAAGCATTCAAATGCAATGGTGCTAACAGAGACAAAAGCATCCACAGACAATAAGGTGAAACCCAGATCCTCTTTTCTGGGTGATTTGCTCAGATACAGAGCTATGACATAATCAAAAGGCAGGGGAGAAAAAATAAAAAAAAAAGAGATGAAAAATAGTGGTGACAGAGACCTTGAGAGGTAGTAGAAAAATGTAGCCATGACCTTTGCTGCCTGTAAAATGTAAATAGAGCATGAAGGACGTGCAGATTCACCTTTGATGTATATTTTAATTACTTGCTCAGTTTTAATAAAGCATGATAATTAAAATAATCAGGGAAAAATATGTGGCACTGTGTGGGTAGATTATGTGTTGTTGAGCTATTTAGTGCTCACTGACAGAAACTGTTAATAATTGTATACATGTTATTTAACCTGAAATTAGAGAATGCTCTTGGCATGAGTAAGAGGTACAAATTCACTTCAGTTTTAATTGCGTTCTTTTTTTCTGCTGAGTTATCTTTGACTTCATTGTGGGCCATTAGTATATTTCGGCCTGGAAAGGCTACAGAAATAAAAACAAAGCGCCTGAAGAAAACATCAAGAGCATTATTGAACATTTTAAAATGTGGCTTCTAAAAAGCAAATAATTTCCTCCTTTTTTTTCAGATCGTAATTGTTTATGAGTTTTTTCCAGGAGGAATACTTTGCCTTATGTGTTTTTTTATGCTTTTTTTCCTGCAATGCATAAAAAATAACAAGACAAAGGGCAACAATCTGAAGCATGACACAGTAATTCTCATTTACGAGCTGTTTTATATTCTTCACCAGACTTTCCATGAGATGATGGACAGTTTGAAGGCTGTAGGTCTTCTGCTGCTGCTCCATCATTCAAAGATGGACAAGTTGGGTATCATTATAGTTTAGGCATTTTGAAGCATGACCTAAAAGAATAGCGAGCTATTTGGGGCCACAAAAACTTCTGTTTGATCTGAAATGACATGGTTCATTTCGATTTACAAACATTAAAAAAAATAAATCTGAAAAATAGCATTTCAATTTTAGGTTACATAATGAGGTCTTAAAAATACTCTTCTGGTCTTAATTTGACTGTTGAAAATGTTTTCTAGAAGTGAAAAGTAAAAAAGAATGTACAAAATACTTCGATTTCAGCTAGTCTGAATTTTCTAGTGGGGAACACGTGCCTGGGAGACTTCTGGATGTCAGCTGATGGCTTTGAAGTGATTCAAAATTTCTTTGAATTATATAAAATAAACACTGAGAAAATTCATGGATACCATACATCGTGGAACAGATCAGCAAAGCTCATCAATAAAGTGAATGTGACAAGTGTCTTTTACTTCTGGGACTGCCAGCTTAGGAAATAAGATGGCAAGAACAATGAATGACAGCTATATAGATGAGGTGGGCAACTTGGTTTTGTGAAAGACTGAAACTGAATACAGAATGCAGAAGGATCAACACAACATGAAACACCATGTGTGCCCAAAGCTAATGGAGTTAAGTGGCATCTGCTTTAATACACTGTAGCTCTGGTGTCTATGCTTCCAGGAAGGCTGAGAAAGCATTTAAGGAGAAGCATGAAGGTACAGGAGATTAAGGAGCTCAGTATGCTTAGACTATCCTAGCTTAGGCTAGACTGATGAATTGGTGATAGGTATCTAAACAGTATGTGGAGACAGAAATGAAATAACATGACATGTAGCCCAGGAAATAAAGACATAATAACATTAGGTGGAGAGGATTAGAAATCAGAACAATTCAGACCAGAATTGCCCTAGTTGAGATAGAAATTAATTCAGTAAATGGTTCCATGTGATATTTCAATGCTTTAGGCGCTTGCTTCCTCCAAGCTGCCTGATGCTCCAATCTGAGAGGGCAAATCCCCTTCAGCTGACTTTTTCCTCATCTGGTAATTATTTGCTGTAACTGTGTGTACACAGTTTGTTCATAATTGTAGTTTGACCTTTTATTTTAAACATAAACAAGAACAAAGATGAGATTTCTTTATACATGAATGGAAGTCATCAAAATGTGTTTGTTACAGTCCATGATTCATTTGAACATGGGAGGATTACAACTCAATTTAAAATATTTGCCTGTAAGTTACTTTTTAAAGAAGTAGCAATAAGAAAACTACACCAGTTGTCCATTCTGATGTCTTTATTTCTGGTTCCTCATGCTAATTGGGGTTACTTGTAGATATTAAGCATTCTAGAGGAGTTCTGGTGTTGCTGCCCTGTCTGTATAGGGAGATGACCTAGCTTTTGGAAGCCCATCAACTCTTTTTTTAAATTCCAGTCATGGAGGCAAGCCTAATCGTTAAAATTTTCAGGTAGTGTATGAGTGAGACTAGGGCACAGTACTGGAGAAATATATTGTGTGGAGTAACAGATAACTGCCAGACTAAATTATCTTTCATGAAGTTTACCCAGGAAGGTTAGGGGAGTGATAAAAATGGAGCCAACAAGACAGAAGAGAGGCGCAAAGTCATTCACAGAGCAAAATTTAGAGCATGCACTGACTTCTCAAAATCACAAGGGAATTGTGATGGAAAATTGATATCCTCTGGGAAAGATTGTTTGTAACTTGGCATGAGCTTTCAGCAGTCTGTTCTCATAACACTCAGCCCTGAAAACCCTCTGCTAAAACTCTTGTAGGGCAAGTTTTGTGCCATCAGAGATTTATCCCCATTCTTGCTATGTATACTTTAAACAAGGATATTGTAGAAAGGAATTAGAGTACTGCATTCTCAACAGGTAAAGAATCTAGGCTTAAAAAACTTAGAAATCCACAGAAAATAAGACATTTTAAAACAATGAGTTCATTACAATCTAAAAATTCTGGCAGCATTAAAATTTAATCTTTATCATTCATTTTACTTTTATGTTATTCTACTCTTTTCTGGTTCAAACTTAGATAGCAGCAGACAAATTGAAAGAATGCATCTCACAATATCCAAGTAAAATGAAGGAAATGTATCAAATGTTACTTTTCAATCAATCACTGCAGTTTTCCTTTTTTATTTACTTTTTTATATTATTTGTCTGTTACTATATATCCTCTGTTTCCTAATTGTCACTGGCATTGAAATTTAACCAAAAGAAAAGCCTCCAAAAAGTAGTTTTTAATATATCACATTTTTGCTACTTCAAGATAAAATCTTTCACAATTTCACAGAAACTCTTAGAAATATATTGCACTCTGATATTTTTCCCTGCATTTTTTTTTTTTTTGTGCTGAATATCATTGTGCCATTTTCACTCTTTCACTAAGTAGCTTCATGCAGTCCCACAGAAACCTTATTGCAAAAATGGGTGAAATAATCTTTCAAGATCATCTACAGGTCTTTATTACTGTGAATCTCTTTTGTATTACTTGGAGAAAGGACCATAGGAATCTGTTCCCAAAATTATACTTTGTGATACTGCTGCACAACACCTATTGTAAAGATCACACGCTATTACTTTTTAAAGGCATCCTTCTTCTTGTAAAACAAGAATTGTAGAAAGAAAGAAATGGAGTAGGGAAGATTCCTTTTATGAAAATTTCAGTGTGAAACTCCAGCCTCATTTCAGCCAAACCAGCTGTTATGCTTAGCTATTGTGGAAGAAAATAAATATATTTCATGAGGTTTTACTCTGCTTCAAATCAAGTCTGTGGGACTAGACAGCTAAGAGGACTGGGAAAGAAATGTGGAAAGTTTCACTCCTACCTTGTTAGCTGAAATGGGTCTCATGGTGACAGCTGCAAAAATCTTCTTTGCAGTTTGCTTATCTCTGCGGACTTAATTGGTGGTCCCAGTAAAAAGTCTGTGCTTGTGACAGGTATCACTGTAAAAAAAAAAATCAGATTTGGCATCTGTTATCTTGTTAACTAGTTATCCATACCCATAAATCTGGGGAACTTTTTTGTTCATCTGAAAATCCAATTACTTCACATTTGATGTCTGGCTGCAAGGTGGTTAAATCACTTAGGGACAAGGGTGTGAGAAGCAGCATCCCCCTTATCAGTGAGAGCAACACTGCTAGTGAAGTGATGCTGCCAATGAAGTCAATACATGCCAACAGCTACTTAAACCTTATAGCAGCTACTGAGGACCACCTAAGGTGCCTGTGAAATGGTGCTCCTCTCTGTACTGTTGGTAATCTCAGGACCTTGGGTATCTTAGGTGGTGCCGAAAGGGGTCTGGGTGCTCTAAACCAGATGGAGGTGATACTTCTGATCTGGTAACAAAGATGCCCACCACAGCCCATGCTTAAATACAGAGATTGGTGGGTAACTGAAGGATCTCAAAAGGAAGTAGGGGGAGGAACTGGGGTGGCAAGACTGAGACTAGCACATTTTGTAAGTTTCCTTTTTTAAGGGAAAAAAAATGTATATTTTAAAACTATACCCCTTGTAGAGATGTTATGCAGTACTGGGCTGCCAGTGCTGCTGTGCCCACAGCAGCTGCTCTCTGTGAGTCTGGGGAACCCAAGCAGATCTTTTAATATGCTTTATTTTTTTTAGGAACATTGAAAAGAATGTGAGTGTTATGACTTCCTGCTTACAGAGGAATGTGCATGGATATGAAAATAAAATACTTCTTGGGGATGTGAAAAGAGAAAAAAAAGGAAAAGAAAGGCAAAAATAGCACATACATTGAGTATTTTGCTTCATTTTTCCCCGTCAGGAATGAAAACAAGCAAGCTGACAAACATACAACAAGAGATGACATACAGCAGCTGAGCACTGAGTTTATATTCACTAAAACCATAGTAATCAGCTTCTTAACACAGGAAGAGCCGTACATGTCTGCTGTATGTACCTATCACAGAAAACCTTAGTCCACAGCAATGATTCCCATATAGTACATAAAGCAGAGAGTAAGAGAGATAAGGATACAATTTTCCCAAGCTGTTGGTTTCAGGAGACCACATGCTCTTTTAAAATACAGAGAAGTAAAGAAAAAAAAAAAAAAAGCAAACAAAAATCTCATGAACTATTGTAAAAAACTATTTCTGAACTTGCTTGTCTATCTCTGTTGATGTTCTGTAATTTCTTTTACGTATTGCCAAACTAGAAAAGAATCAAAGCCTCATGGGGAAAAAAACTAAAGAAATCAGTATCTTCTGTTTTAGAGAGACCTAGTTCACTGTCTAGATAACAGGTCAGAAAAGGTGATTTATGAGGGCTGCTCCAAAAGTAATGCCACAAAGTCAGAGGTGGTTGTGTGGATTTTGACAAGCACAACATACTGACTCGTTCATCACTGGCAAAAATACATAGCTAATGGTGTTAATTATGTTGAAAGATAGTGTTTCAAAGCTGAGAACTTGCTCTAACACAAAATATTATTGTGCTCTTTGATTTAGTTTCCATGGAAAAAATAGGAGGCATTACTTTCAGAGCAACCTACATATATGACCAGTCACAATGCCTTTGAATAGGATATGTTGTGTAGCAGTTTGGGTAACTAATTTATACTCAAACACATTTCTTATTTATTTTAAATTTTAAAAATATCACATTTTTATTCATGAATACTTTTTGCATAGAAAAGATCAACTCTTTAATTCCTGAAATATAATACACTTGTTTTTTTTTTAAGTATTCTCTAACTCAAATAATGCTTTGTGACTAGCTCACCTTTGTTCATCTTTAAAAGCACTCGTCTATGCAGACAGCAACTACTCATAGATTTATTTCCTTTCTAAAATGTTATTGGAGAGTTTCTGGTCCTTAACTAATGTCAGGGTGATCTAGTTGACCAGATACCCTTTCAACAACAGCCCTTAATGCCCAAGGGTGCCACATTATTTGTTTATTTCATATAGATTTAAAAAGTATCTCAATTTTCTCAGGCCCCAAAACTTCACTCAAAAGTCATGGAAACATAAATCTAATTTGATTCTGTATGCAACCAGTCATCTCTACATTAATAGCTTTATATTGTAAAAATGACAGTCTAGGTAATAGACTGGCATCTGCCCTATTCCTGCTAAATTACAGTAACAACAGGCTCTACTAAGGCTTCATTTTATCTCTGAGAAAACTGACCTCAGACCAGTCTGTGAATTAACCCTGGACTCCAATATCCAAGTCTGTCATCACGTCAAATTTTGCTGGCCACACATTTTCTTTAAAACCAGACTGAGCACAAACTAAAATCCCACAATACTGAACCCTCCTGAATCCTAAAAATCTGTAGGTTTAAGGAATAAGATTTGGAGGAATGTGATGGGGGTTGTGAATGAAACTGTGAAATTGGAAGGTGACTCAACTCACCACAAAAAAAAAAAAAACAAAACAAAAACAACAACAACAACAACAAAAAAAAACCAGTTGTCTTCTATGTAAGTCTTCTGTTCCCATGGAAACCAAAGCTAGATTGGCAAAAATGGGTTAAGTGCTTTACAGTGACAGAGACTAATCGTTGCTATTTTATAACATTACTATTGGCAGTAGAGAGATGTCTATATTCCAAGGAAACTTAGGTTTGCAATGAGTCTACACCTTGCTGAAACTAACAGGCAGCAAAAATGTGGCATAATAAATTTTGATTAAATGTACAGTAAATCAATACAAACTACAGAAAATCCTTAAGAATCTGAGAAACACTGTATATGACAGTACACTTAATCCCAAACTCAATCAGTGGCAAAGTCCAACCATAAAGTTACTCAACTTTTCTAAATACTTAGAAAACATTCAATTACTCGGTAAATACAGAAAAAAATGTCTGTCCCCTTTTACAATGTGTGCTTTATTCTTAGAGGGGATTACCTCAGGGAACCTGCATCAACAAAATTTCTCAGTGTGTGTCATTATCTTGTGAAGAAATTTTATCTCTTCTGGTTAGAAATCTAGACTTCTACCAGCTGGAAAAGTTCCGTTTCAGTGTTAATTTTCCACTAAAACACTTTCAGCACTTACTTGTTTTTGAGCAAGGTGGATAAGAGGAGAAAAATAAACCTCGTTTCCCTCAGAAGCAATGCCTTCTGAAGCCAGCAACATCCTCAGATTTTAGGTGGGTGTTCAAAATTGCTTGGAAAAGAACAGTCATCAGCATTAGTGGGTTAGTGCTGATACTCATTAAATAGAAATCAAATGGTGTTTCTTACGGGAACACTGGAAAAAGTTAATTGTTCAAAGACCCAGTTAAAAGTGTTGATGACCATGCCAGAGCTGTTTTATTTTGAGAGTCTCACTGTGGATATCATCCCACAGTTGAAGTTACTCAAGTTACCCTTTGTCTACTACCCTTTAATATCCTGGAAAACAGGCAATTTTGGGGAATGAACACTCAAAAATGAGCGCCTGTACAGACAAACCAACTCAGGTTCCTAAGCACAACCTCTGAGCACTGTTACATTCTTTTTCTGATCCTGTGCAGCCCTAGAGATGCCTACAAGGTTTGGTGTATGAGTCCATTCTGATTGGTACTCCAAGACTGTTCTGTGCTGGGGCCAGGTTATGCTGTTCTGGTCCTGACTGGCCCATGTGATTTATGCTGGCACAAAGGAAGAGGAAAGAGGCAGGACTGACAGGGTTAGATGGAGTTCAAGCTATGTGCTTTTCGCTTTTCCGCCTCAGCAAGAACTGCAGTGAGAGGCAGGCTATACGGCCATTCAGATTATTCTTATCTGAGTTTTGTTGTTGTTGCTGTTGTTAATACAGGAAATGGAATCAATGTATTTACCTTGCTTTTTCAAAAAGCTACTCTACTGGATAGCCACAGGTGAACTTCGGATAAGTTCACTGTGTTTAAAATGCCTAATCACTTCTTGGGCTGGAATGAAAAGAGTCAGGAGAAGTCACCAACAGATCTGTGTGGACCTTAGAGAAGAAGTGGGTCCCAGACAGAAGTGTCCCAGGTCCTAGCTTTGCTGGTTGTGCAGCAAGGAATGACCATATTTTATGCCAGGACTGAACCAGGTTTCTCTGAGAACACATTAAATCAAATGAAGTAGGGATGAGTGGGAAGAGGCTGGGACTTCCTCTGAGGCTTATGTATGAGTAAAAGAGATATTAACTTTTAATTTAGTCTCAAGTCCAATGATTCCAGGAGAATCTCTGGAGCTTTAGTTAAAAAAAGCCCAGAGTAGAACAAAGCCCCTTATTCTCCTCAGTGTCAGTTGTCAATTCATAATCCTGTGAACCTGAATGTCTGAAGCACCGTTTTTCATAATAAAATGAAAGGATATATCAAAATACCATTTCATCTTATATAGAACTCTATAAGCCTGATTCCCTTTTTGGAAGCTCATTCACAAAATGCTTTTATTTGAATTGTATTTTTATTTAAATGCCAATGAAAAAGATTTTTCACATTATAACTAGTTGACTAATATATTTTAAGAGGTAATATAAAGACACTCAAAGTACTATTAGAACTTTCATCTTTGGTATCTGATATGAAGATCAAATCCCCTGAAGAAAGAACAGGGAGAGTAGAGGTGAAAATGGATAATGTTTATAAAAAAAGTATTGTTAAATTTGGTGAGAGACTGCGTATTTGGGTCAAAATGGGTCAAATGTCAAGAAGGATTTGAAGAGTAAGGCAACTTTTACTTTATCCACTTTGTTCCTCAGTACAATTGCAAAAACAAAGTTGTATAGAGTGGAGGAGAGACATGGCTGGGGAATGCGATGGCAAGGAAAGCATAAGATAGGAACAGTCACGTTGAGTGAAAAGCAGAGTGTTGAAAAGGGAAAGTATTGAAACTTTGGTTATTGAAGAAAAAGATAGGAGAATCAGGAGCCCAAAACAACACTCATTGGAAAATGCATTTGTTGTGGGAATAAGAGTATGTGATCAAAGCATGAGAAAATGAACTGAAACACTATTATGATATGCAGAGTATGTGAATGAAAAGAAGGTAAAAGTGGTAAAAGTGAAGAGCAGCAAAATAAGTCAAATGAGAAGGAGAGAGAAAACATTCAGCAAAGAAAATGAAATTTTCTTTAGTGAATTTCTAGATGGTCTTTGAGAGTCGAGATCTCCCCCAAAAGATAAAATCATTAATATAAAAGAGAAGGGAAATAAAGAGGAAAAATACAGACTTCATTATGCAGAAGGACAAATTTACTGGTTAGCATTAGGGCTGAGAGGCAAAGCAAAAAATTATCAAGGTAAAAGGGGCCAAAATGGTGAAGGAGAAGAAGCCACCTGTCTGTGCGGTCACAGCCAGACTGCTGCCTGTCATTGCTCTGGCCATGTCTACCCCACACTGGACCCTGAGCCACACAAGCCATAAAAACCACCACCATCTGCCTCTGACACCATGGGCCAACATAATAAAATAGCAGGCATGACTTTTGGAGTAGCCCTTATAAAATACATGTTGTTCATGTATATAAGTAAAAAACTTAATCTTTAATATTTTTATTAAAACAAAACACAGAACTAGTGGGATATGTGACCCTGTTTTTGTGAAATGAGTGCATCAGTCTGGTTCAAAGGCAGTGGCTGCAACTCTTAGTGAGCTCTCAATGTGCTCGTCAGAGATTTTTGATGAACTTTTACTCCTCCTGTCCTACATCCATGCAAATATTTGTTCATAAATGTATGTACTGCCAAAAAGCAATGACATGAATAAAGTGTGATTGTAAAGTGAGGAATGTTTTTCTCTGGTACGATTGAACTTATAAAACTAAAGAAATGTGGTCAGATTTTTCAGTTGAATGTCTGTTTGCAACTCTATATATTCCACTTAAATACATTACGTGGGAATTTTCATATCAACTGAAAATAGAGTTGCAAATATACTGAAAAAAACGGTGACTGAAACCTGTTCTCAAATTCCTTTATCAAAACAAAAAGCAAGGCTGCATATTTTTTTGCTGTTCACAGGACTGTATTTAGCCAATGAATCAAACTGCATACAGTTTGCTGTATTGCATTTGCTATAACTTGAGCTGGCACTGCATTGTGCCCTCCCACTGCATTGTGCCCTCCCTGCTGGTTGCAGCTCAGACAGTGTTAATAGCACACTGATGTCTGGTTGTTGCTGAGCGATGGCTGTGCTCCGAGGACCAGGCCAGGCTGCTTGGTAGGGCAGAGACACAGCAGCAGAGAGGGGAAGATGGTGCAGGGCATGAGCCAGGATGCATTACCAGCTAGGCCAGGCCACTTGCGGCCCATGGGCTGTGGGTTGGGCTTTCCTGACTTAATGAATTATGTTGCTAATTACATCTTTCCATCATGTTTTCATTTCTTGTATCTCCAGTGATCCAGTTGTGTATGCCGTGCTGTAATCAATTCAACGAGACCATGATGTGACAAGCTCTACAAGGGCGGCTTTACTAAAAAATAAAGTAAAAAAGCCCTTTAGCACTTATCCTAGAGAGTTATATTATCTGAGGTTAAACTTGTATTCTCCTGAGGCCTGAAATACTGAGCCCATTTATATGCATTTTTTCTGTTCAGTTGTATGTACAATTGGACTCATGTATTGTCATCTATTCCTCTGCAATTTTCACTTTTTAAATCTGTTTTTTGTTGGTTCATTAATTCAAGGTAAGACTTATAGTCGTTTCCTCTAACTTTGCTGAACTAACTAATCTCCTGGATAACACTGCTCATGGATGATGTGAATATCCTTGTTTTTAAAGTAGGCTTTGTATTGCTCTGCACCTGTGCAGTCCTTTACACTGACACAATGTTGAACACACATCTGGTTTTAACTTAAGTCTGATGTAAATGAGAACACAGAGTAATGGAGAATCAAACTGATTTGTTCCTTCATTGCCTTTGTAAGCAAGACGATGTACAGTACTGTTACCAGTCTCTCTTTTGATCCACTCTGATGAAATGAAAAGAAGAAAAGGTTGAAATATGACAGAGACAAAATGTTGAAAACAAATACTCAAAACCCGAGCAAAAATCATTATTTTTTGTTACAAGAAGATCTGTACTTCTAGATACAGATACTAGAACAGATACTAGAAGATGCTGTCTTCTTGAGTCTCGTTAAAAAAACAGATGTTCTTTCACACTTTTAAGAGTTATATTAGAAATGTGAAATAGAAATGTGAAATAGAAGAAATCCCAAAATATGCCTATAAAAAGAGGATGTAAAAAGTGTGCTCAGGCACTTTAGTGGAAGTTAACATTCCTCATTTGCTCAAGGTAATCCATACAGGCCTTTACATGCATCACAAGATAGAGTACATATCGATTGGATAAGGAAGAAGTTTTTTTACAATAAGAGCAGTGAAGCATTGTCACAGGTTGCCCAGAGATGCGGTGAATGCCCCATCTACCAGACAGACATTCACAGTTAGGTTGGACAGGGCTCTGAGCAACCTGATGTAGCTGTAGTTGTCCCTGTTCACTGTAGGGGGATTGGACCAGATGGCCTTTAAATGTCCCTTTCAACTCAAACAATTCTATAACTCTATGATAATAAACACATGAATGCTTGTATTTCATAGTTTGTTTAACAGATACCTGGCAGGGAGCTACAGGAATTTTTATATACAAAATGGTCTGGCTCTAGCAGAAGAAAAGAAGAGACAACAGACTCCAGGTTAATACTTCCTAGGGCATGATGTGCTTCCTTTCATGAGAAAGTGCCCAGACACAGTACATAGGGCATTCCTCCTCCCCTGCTGGCACTGAGATCTTTGCTGCTCCCATACATGACCATCCTCCCTAGAGATATCCAGCCTGGAAATGGAAATTTCACCATTTTATTCAATTATATTGTACCAGATTTGCAGATGAAGCCCTTTATTTACTGAAATACAAGTATTTCAAGCAGGATAAACTGTCTCATTAACTTCAATAGAGCTTAGCTGATCGATGAAGTCTTTGGTATTGTTCCTGTTTGGTCAAACCTCATTCTGGTCATTTCATCAGAATTAACAAATACTAGAGGGAAGGGCTTGAATGCATGTGTCAAGAAGAAACAGTGAAATAATCCTGTGTAAGATTCTTTGTGGAACAACTTCACAAAGGTTAGTGAGGCCCCCAAGATCTATAGCCTCACAGGGAAATATCATACTGCAATTTCTATGTAAATTTAAAGGGGGAGTTTCATGAAAGTAGAAAAGCTAGGATCAATCCTACGTTCTTAACTGTACGGTAAATGTTGACTTACGGCCTGAACCACTGATTGAGCACCTGAGGCAATGACCCAGTCAGCCCTGGGAGCACAGGTGAAGGCAAATCAACTATGAGACTGGAAGGGGTGGAACCTGGCTGCACCTCTCTTAGACCTCATTTAAGGGCTGACTGCCACTGGGGGAAGGCTTTTTTGGTGGAGGTCCTTCCTCTGTGGAGCTCTTGCTGTGAGCCTTGATCCTCAGAGCCAGGTGAGCACTTCTTTCTTTTGTAGCATCTTTCCACTGTGCAGGTCCTTTTTGCCACTGTGTTTTTTTTTGTTTTTTTTTGGTGTGTGTGTGTGTAACATATTCCCATTGTGCTGGTCCCTCTGCAGTTACACTAATAACAGAATGTGTACATAAATTGCTCCAATGTTATTGAAATAAATGGGTAAAGTAGTCCTTGAGATGTCCAATAAAGGCAGATCTCCTAGGTGTCAGATGTCAAATATCACATCCCAGTGTGTACAAGGGCTGATTTCTAATTTTCTTTTGACATTCAGTGTAGAAGGTGATAAAAATTGATAATATACGCAATAACTTGTTTTCTTCAGAAACATCAACTGAAATCTAGTAGATGTTGAAATCTAAATTGCCCAGGGTATTGTATGTTGAGGCTAAGTGAGAAGTAGTTCTGCAGCTCTTTTTTGGATTATTTTCTGATTTGGGAACTGGAAGGAGATCTTTTCCACTCAGTTAACCTAGAAATGTTGTTTTAATGGTAAAAGAAGGCAGAACTAGTGTTAAAACTCAACAATTTAAATACATACAGCTCCACTGATGTTCAATATGCTTCAATAATTGAGAAGAGTGGAAAATCTGTGTTCCTTCTCCTTTGTAAATGGAGCCCTACATCCTAAAAAGAAGGAAAAGAGCATATTTGAAGCTTCTTCTGTATCAACCTGGTAAATTCTTTGCCCTGTTAGTTATCTAATTAGTACTTTATGACTAGCTTTTAAACTGTAACAGTAGCTGGCAGTTTTAAAAACTGCCAGGTCTCTCTCTTGGCATTTAAAATTAAGAAGATCACAAAGTTAAACTTTAGAGTGATGCTTAAAAGAAGTTACAATCACAATACTACTGTGATGAACTGATGCTCTGTGTAGTCTTAATGATCCTATGGCAGTGCAACCAAATCCTTTTGAGTGTGTCTGGGTATATTTTGCACTAATATTAGTACATTATGGATCTGTGAATAAAAGGAAGACTGCTTTTGACTACAAAATTAAAAGGGATTAAAACTATTATTTTTGTTTCTTACCTGTTTTTTTTTTTTTTCCTGGAGAAAGTCTTGACTTTTAAAATGAGTGGTCAGGTTTTTTAATAGAATTAACATAACACTTCAGGAGTTAAGAGCACTGTGTTCTCACTGACATTTGTCAGTGTCAGGTAAAGCATGAATTCCACTCATTATAATCTATACATATTTTCTGTCAAGTATGAGCTTTTAATCCAACATATGTAAATGTTCAATTGTGTATAGTATGTGGGATTATAATGCACCAGGCTTTATTTTGTGTGTTTTATGCTCCTTCCTCAGTGCTTGTTTCTGAATATTATGGAATAAGAGTTACTGAAGGGGATAATTTTCATCACTAATTTTGCTTTTGATAACTGAATATGACTTCTGTGGTGAATTTTTCTGACCAGAAGGGTGATGTTTAATCACAGAGCTACTGCATTTTTTAAGGGCCAGAACTGTGAGGGATTCTTAATGCTTTGAGAAAAAGTTGCACCTGAAAATGAAGTGTCCCTTTTCCCTGTCTTCTCTAAATATTAAAAAACAACCAAAATACTCTGAACCTTCAAGTTTTGGTGAGGAAAATATCCTTTCCTAGTTTATTGCCTTTGGTATTTCTACTGTAACAGGACAGTTATTAGTATTTTCAATGAGTTTGCATAAGAATGAACATTTAAGAAAGCTTTTTACTGTTTGTTCAGTTGTAGCAAAGAATTCATATTCTGAAACCAAGAAAGTAACATTAGTCTCACTTTTTTTTTTTTTTACTTTTCCTAACAGCATTCTTGTATGTAACTTGCAAGGTGGCATAAGGGATTGGAAGTCTTTTGTAACTCTTACCAGCTGGCATGGGATACAGCTGTGATGAAGGAGAGGGGCTGTGGATTCTTCCTCAGCTGGCAGTATGTATGGAGGCACTGTGAAATGCAGGATTGCAGAGACCTTGCATTTCCTTTTCCTCATGTCCTTTCCAATAACATTTCCAATTATACTTTCACATTTTATTCATAAACATTGAGCAATGTTGCAGGCTAGGCTGTTACTTGTATTTTGCAACTCTGTGATGGAGAAAGAAATAAAAATTCTTGTTGTTCCCTTAAGACCTGTGTTGGGATGAGCTGACATAAATGCCTTGAACTTGCTTATTTGTACTCCCTTGGTGCAGAGGAGTAGGAATCGGAAGGTGGGGGGAGATCAATACACTAAGTAGAGCAGCTGAGTCAGGCAAGAAATATTGATATTTACTGCTTGTTTGGGTCTGCAACAAATAACCATCCCTTTCCTTGAAACAGGCAAAGACAGAGAGGGACTCATGGTGTATGTTGTTTCGGGGGATTTCTGCAGGAATGAGGTGGTTTATACAGTCTTAAAGGCTAGAGACTCCAGAAAATTTTAGCTCATTGAGTAATGCTGTCCTCAAGCAGCTCTGGAAACCCTGGAGGATTTACCTGGAGGAAGTCTTTTGAGGGAAATCTTTCCTGGAAGGGTTTGTAAGAATCATATGGAGAAACTTCTCACCCTCTCACTGTGAGTCAAGATGTATGCATTACATCAGTGCTGGGCTCCTCCATGTGAAGTCACTTCTCGTAGTGCTCTTCCCTGGAGCAGGCAGTGACAGAGTTAGCTGGTGAGAACTTGGTGTGCAGCTGAAAATTACAACAATCTCTGAGGGGGAGGGGGGGGGGAAAGGCACACAAGATATCATGTTTGGAAAGTTCTCCTGCTTTTTGTTTTTTTCCTTGTGACAAGAAGTTGGGCTCTTGTTTGTGATATTGGGTAACTCAGACACCTGTAGATCTAGGGAGACAAGGAGGGAGTTCTGAGTTTGTGCACAGGCATCTAAGGCAAAGCACGCATGTTCCTCTCTGGATTTAACTTTGGCAGTTAATCAGCTAACCTTCAAAAGATTGGTTCCCTTGTCTGGAGAAAGGGAGGCAGGTGAACTCCATCTTCTTGTGAATGCAGTTGTCCTTAAAATATATATTGATTATTCCAATTGTTTCTGCCATATTCACGAAACTGTGACTAATAAAAATGTATGAAGGGGGAAGACTGAAAGAGTACGGTATTATGTAAAAGTAGCAGCAAAAGTATCAGCAACAGATACATTTTATACATCTAGGTCTCTGGAAGCTTATGTAGCCAAACTTTCCCAACTTGTAGAGGTTAACCCATTATTTCTATGAAAGTTAAAGTAAATCAGTCATGATCTAAATCATGATCCAAATCTTGCTCCCATGAAGTCAGTGGGAGTTTTGCCACCAATTTTGAGTGGGAACAAGTCTGAGCTGTGTAATTGTTATTTAATGCCTCTGCCTATAGGAAAACTGAACACATTTATTTTGATTGGAAACAACATTGTATAATTCCCCAAAACAGTGAGGTTAGTTGGCAGGTAGAAAATATAATTCCTGGGGGAAAAATTTGCTCCAACTGCTGTCACTTGCAATATATCACAGTGTAAATGTTAATTCTACTTAATGTTAAGGAAAACTGTCTAAACTAATTTAAGATATAAGGAATTGCATTTAATGAAAGGGAACTTAAACATAACATTGATATACCAACAGGCTTATGTTAAAAAAAGAAAACACCTATATATATATATGACTTGCCAGGAAATTGTTCATATCGGGTTAGGTCATGTCATGGGTAATACCTAAATGAAGACAGTGATGGATGTACCCAGAACACTGAGGCTTGGAAATGAGCTTGTCCTCACAGCACACAGAAGTAGGAAGTAGTTTGTGACACTTCATTTTCATGGTGACGCATCCTTTCCTTCCTCAGTAAACAACCTTTTATTCCTTTCACCAGTGTATGACAGTGGTGGTGAAGAATACACTAGTTCTTCAATTGCTTTCAACCTGGTTGGTCCAGAGGAACCTTGCTGCCATGTTGGAACAGGTTTTGTGGCCTCACTCTGTCATCCAGAGCTTTCTTTCTCCTGCACATATGTAAAATGAAAAAAAAAAAAAAAAAGAGGTCACTTTGGAAGTTTTCAGCTTGATTAAATCCCCAGGGCAAGTACACAACTTTATGGACAAAATGTGTAGCAGGTATTTGCTGTAAAGCAACGTGCATCACATCTTTGGTAGAATGTAAATAATTTATTGAAAACAGTGGAAGCTGTGCAATTGTAAGATCTTTGAGTCCAGCGGTAAGTATCTGACTGAAAGCCATATGCTGGTTTAACTCAGCAGGCAGCTGAACACCACGCAGTTGTCTGTTCACTCTTCCCCTATGTTGGATGAGGGAGGGAACTTGTGGGTTGAGATAAAAACTGTTTACTAAGACAAAAGAGGAAAATGGAAATATATTGTTATCATTGCATTTTTATGTATGCAGTGCAATCACTTACCATGCAGTGTTAGTGTACTGACCTGGAAAATAGGGCAGAAATGGGACCTCTTGGCTCAGATTGAAGCCACTGGCATAGAACTCCAGTTGGGAGGAGAGAGGATAGGGATGGCAGATCATGCTGTCCCCAGATGACACCTTGTGGCAACAAATCAATGAAGAAGGAGGAAACTGCTGCCAGTCATGTATTTCCTCAGTATGAGTATTGTTGTCTTTACTCACACTTGATCAACTGATTTTTATTGTGGCTGTAAGAAGAATCCTAGATGAATCTATGCAGGGCAAATCTTGATGTTCTGCCCTGCTACTGCCATGAAAGCTGTTTAATCAAGCTATCCTTCCTTGAGGAATAAGACAGTGTCACCTCCAAGGTTTTTTCTTTCCTTTTATGCCAGAAAGGCTATCTTCAATAGCCAGGAATCTTAGCAGGAGAAGTGAATGCTCATATTCACATGTGAATACTTTCATTTGCACATGAATATCAGTATCTCTGGGAGGGGTAGCATCTCCTCCTACCAGTGGTAAAACAAATCTCCCAGCATGAATGATGGCAGAAAGATGATTGAGAGGTGATCCTGCCAAAATGAAACACAAGAACATACAGAAGTTTGTAAACCTCCCCTTCCGTAGTCCAGCTGCACAGCATTTTCTGTCATGCTATTACTTTTCATAAGGCTTTGTAGGGAATTCCACTTTGTGTTATACTGACTTCTGTAGTCTGACAAATAATTTATGAAGACAGGCCATATTTTAAGAAAGAGGTAAAGAACCAGAGGAAAGGTTGAGTCTTCAGTCTGACTTCTGCATTTCGTGACATTTGAAAACTTGATTTCTCAACCTTAATGTTACATTAACATAAGAATATAGTTTCCTAGGATCTTCTTGCAGAAGTCCTGAGTGTAACAGTACTTCTTGTAACATATTTACACTGTTTCCATGAAGAAGACCAGATTGTACTTCACAGCTTTACTATTAGAGCTTAAAAGGAAGATTCCATGTTCAGTAAACCAGACAGCTTTTGCCCTTGGACTCAGAGAAGTGAATTGTTTTCTCCTTTGTGCATTGTTTTCTGCAAAGGATGAAGAAAAGAGCGATGTCTGATTGGTACCCATGCCTCAACATGTTACCAGGGGAAGTGGATAGTTTTTTAATGGATAGGACTCTGGTTCTACTCTGTGGCGGGTTTAAGATACTGAGGATGATGAACCTCTTCTTGTTCTAAACTATACTGATAACTCTGTGCACATTAGTAGCTTCTATAAATGCTGCAGTTTCTAAAATAATTGAAGTTTACATTTAAAATGTAGCCTAATTGTAAACTTCTGTGATTTTGTCTTTTTTTTTACTTCCCTCAGGAATAAAACAAAAAGCACTAAAAAGAAAAAAAAAATCATGATTAATTTTAAAATTCACTAGATTTTCACTTTTTGTTCCAATTTCTTTTGTTCCAAGATTTATTGTAATTGTAAGTAAAGATTTTAATACTTTAAAATGAATTAACTATCAAAGTAGCATATTTTCCTTAACCCTTATTAAATCATTGCAGTTAATAACTAATTTTCCTGTCAATGAATCTTCCCTTAGAAGCAACTGAACACCTTACTCCCTGAGATCAGTAGGATTCATTGAGTTTAAGCAGCTCGCAGGAGACTCCACGTCCAGTTCAAATTTCATTTTGTAAACCTCAAGCAGAAAAACTTGGCTAACTTCTGTGCCAGTACAATTCACTTATCTCCCAGCTACTTCACATCCATCTCCTGCTAACTTTGTATTGATTCACTGCATGTTTGACTTTTACTCTGTGCTTCCTTATAGACATATTCTCAGAGTTTGAATGTTTTGAAGAAGGGAAGCCAGGAATTTCTGATAAGTACCCAGGTTCCTGAGTACAGACTCTTCCACTTAAGTCTGCCTATATTACACTTGCTTTCTGAAATTTGGCTTATGAATAGCCTACTTCTTTATAGGGTGGACTTCTCAGTAATTGTAAGAGAACTGTTATGTCATGTCCTGAACTGGTGATTGAGCATCTGGTGAAGGGAGTGGCTGGCCCAGGAAGCACAGGTGCAAGCAATTCACCTGTGCTTTTCACCTGACTGGGAAGGGTGGGCCCTGGCCTCATTTAAGGGCTAGCTTCCAAAGGTAGAATGTTTTCTGGATGAAAGTTACTTTCTGAGAAGGAGTGGTCTGTAACTACAGTGCCTATCGTAAGTTGAGTTAACTTTTTCTTTTATGTGATCATTAACATTCCTAATGATGCTTTGCCTGATGTTGTAAAAAAAAAAAAAAAAAAAGAAAAAAAAGAAAAAAAAAAAACCTGATTAGAAGTGATTTCACTTCTAAAGATCAATAATAACAAGCCAGGGAGAAACGCCATTGGAGTTCATACAATCCATTTTTACAACCCAGCAAATATAAAATCCAGAGTATTTCTATATCACTATTTATGTATTTCATTCCTGTATTTCTCTTTTTCAAAACAGCTCCTTTGCAGTTTAGGATCACATCATTCATAACAGTTCAAGATGTTGATCATAAATGAGATAACTTCACATGCTATCACAAAAAAAAAAATCCTCCCCTGTAACCCCCATGAACTCTTCAGCATTAAACTGAAGCCAGTTATGTAAAACTACTGTCTGAGAGAAGCCGAGGTGGCTGTGAAGTACTGCTGCACTTCTGTTGGCTCAGAAATGGCTGTTTTGCTCACAGTCTGCACCACCACAGTCCAAGGTAAATATGCTACTGTGAGCACTAAAGCCTGATTAGCTCCCTGTGTTATCTGCTACAGCCAAGGTAGACTATTTGTGTGAGTAGAAGAGGTCTGTTCCTGGCAAGAGCTGCTTTAGTTGCAGTTGAAATGTGTTGATTGCCCTACCAAGGCTGCTGGGGAATAATTCGCTCCTCAAAACCAAACATAACTATGAGTATGAGTGCATTTTCACTCTCTTCCAACAGGGTTTATGCAAGTGGTACCATTAGTGGTCTTTAAAATGCTGAAGGACTGGTGTTGTTATTACATGTTCTGGAACATTTCTACAGTCACTCTTTCTACTTTGTTTAGTAATTGCTTTCTTAAATCCTGCCAGCATCCCCCAAAATATTTCTCACCTCCTCTATACTACCTATACAAAGTTCTCCAAAATGCTGCACTAATTCCTGTGGGATAAGAAACTATTTCCTTATCATTTATTGGAGAAGGAGCCAGGCAACTTCTCACATGAGGTATATTCTCAATTATAGAGATAAGAAGGGACAATGGCTGCACATTCACCTAAATGAAGTGAATGTCTATGACCAATGACACATGTTGAGCTATAATCTGGCTATTGTATTCCTCATGATTGTGGAAGTCCTGTTGAATCCAGGTTTTGTTTTGATAAATGCCCAGAAATAAAATATTTCCACAACTCTTGCTCTCTGGATGTCTTAGTACCTTGTATGGCAATGACAGAGATGCATTGCAATCCTGCAGCATAGCAGGAAGCACGATTACTGCTAACGAAACTTAACTAAGAATTCAAGGATATCTTTGTCTATATTTCACAAGTCACAGAGATTACTCAAATTCTCTGGAGAAAACTTTGATTCTGTGTTGCTGAAGTCTTAGTGCGAAGTACTCTTAATGTTTTCTGCCTTGGGTTGGTAATGCTTCTTGGTTATTACTTTTGTCTTGGGGAGATAAATACTTAAATTCCATCATCAACTCCACAGTGTTATTCCCCAATTTGATATATCACCCTTCCAGCTCTTGAAATACAGCTGCTGCCTCATGCATCACCTCTTTACCTACTGCACTCCACTTTACCAGGGCAAAAACAAAACAAACAAAAAACCTACAACTACTGCAGATGAAAAGCACAGGCTGGCCCTGACTTTGTTTTCACTGAGCCTTACTGTGGGGTCTTTTGTGGGATGCATGTTGAAGATTGCAGGAGAAAGGGGTGACAGGCAGTTCCCACTGCTGAGGTTGCTGTGTCTGTAATAATTACAGGGTTAAAAAGTTATGGCTCCCTAATTTACCTGTAGCAGGGTTGGAAAAAATGTGCAAGTTGCCTACTCTACAAACAAAATTGGAGTCTGTGTTGTGTTGTTGCCACATTTCTTTCAAGAATGGTTCCCAAGGATGCAATGCAAGTGTAAAAGACTGTTTTCACAGTCAGGAAGTCTATACAATTATTTTTTTGCCCTGTTTTCTGCTGTAGCAACTTGCTCCTTTCAAACTTAGCTTGCAAATGCTCTGCTCTGTGTTAACATATATTTTCACATTCATTTTAAAAGATAGGTTATAATCTTCTGTTTTCCGGAAAGAAAATAAAATCAGGCATTATGAAAATACAAAGTACAGTGCCATTATCGTGGGATTCCTATGAACTTTTGCACCCCATTTTGGGATGCTCAGCACCTCTAAGCAACTCTCTCAATATAGCTAGTAGGAAATTGTGGCCTTCTTAGACTTCCTCTACACTTGCATGTAGAAAAGCTATTCACTTACGCAGAAAGCACATTTATATCCAAATTGGAGAGTTTTAATATAAGTATGTTATGTCAGAGGTGAATTGAACTACTTGATTTTAATCTGAAAGCAGTATTACAGAATGCTTATTAATTTTCAAATTTGTGTTGCAAAGAGGCATTCATGGGAGCTATCAACTCTTTCCTGCTCTGATTTATTATAAGCTCACTATGTCTAGAATTAGCTGTAAACATGTCTGTGACAGCTACAAAGACAAAGGTTGCTGCTGAGGTTCAAATCAGATGAGTCTCTGAGTGCTACTGGAAAGAGAACACCTCCTGCTTCCATTGTCCTCTGTGTAAACTGACGGCATCAGATCACACATCACATAGCTCACTAGGTTGCAGGGTTGGGCTAACAATTAATTCACAGCTTTTTCTTATACTTTCATCCACATCACCAGCAAGAAAACTATGGTCAAATTTAAAGAGTGATAACAGTAGGACAGGCTAAATCTTCAGCTTGTGTGAGTCAGCACAGAATGCCTGATTCCAGTGATGCTGTATTAGTCTCTCTCTGCTAAGAGTCTGCTTTGATTATTTCAACAACTATCAATTCGGGAGAAACATTTAGATATATTGCCAAATAATGGCATAGATGCCACAGCAAGAAACATTGTTATGCCACTTATTATTCTATTTAAAAACAATATAAGCCATATGTGAGAAATTAAACCCATCACCCTGGGAAAGAGTTCAGGCTGTTAAAATGGAAATAGAAATGAAATGCAATTACCTATTTTCTATGTTACCAATAGTAATTCCACAGAAAATATTAAAGGAAATTGGAAAGGAGATTATCTTGTGAAGTGTTTTTATAATATAATTGTTTTAATTATTTGAAGAAAAATCTGTACAATTCTGCAGAAAAGCAGCTGAAAGTAATACAAACTGCAGCTGTTTGTCAGGTTAAGCTTAGCTGCCACTGACCATGACCATCGTTGTTGTGATGACAGTCACATGCTCACTTCAGCAAGTTTTCCTATAGTGATAGTCTGGGAGTTGGAGTTTGGGAGGCTGGTGCTGAGATCTCAGTGGCTGTGTAGAATGGGAGGAGCCAGTGGGGAAGTTCCTCTAGGCTCTTTTTCTTTCAGTACCCTCATTTGGCCAGTTGAACTCTATTAGAAATATCAAGCCCCATAAACTCGCAAACATTCACTGAGGGTTTTGCAGCCCACAGATTAGAGCTTTTATTCTCCTATGTGTATTTTCCACCTGTGTAGATAAAGCTCACAGCCTCTTGGTCCAGTTTCAGAGTGAATATGAATGAATAGTGGGGTAATTCATCAGGAAAAAAATGAGAGAGACATTTTCATACTACAGCTTCAGATAGCCATAGCTGGCAGGTGAATGCTGCAACCAAAGGTCACGAGGAACTGAACCTCAGTGTCTCTGTTAAGCATTAAGATATCACATAAGGGGAAGAGTGGCTCAGTATTGGGTGCAGAAGGGATGCTAGGCTCAGATTTAGGAAATATTTTAGATTCATCCCTAGAGTCATGTGTTACTATTCCACAGAACAGAAATCTTCAGAAGTGAATGCTGGTGTCAAGTGTTTGTATTATGGAAGAAGTTAATAATTTTCTCCAGGTCAAACTCATGAAAAAGGAAAAAAAATCCAAGTCAATCAAAAAGAAAATTATGGTCAAAAAGAGGCTGTAACATGCTGGTTCTCTCAAAAATGAATGTCTCTTATTCTATCAAAACTCAGTACATTAATGTTGTCTTGTAAAGCCATCCCTGAAAACTGATTATATTCTATGCATTAGGAAAAATTCTACGAAAAAATGAATGCTTTACTAAGCCTGGGATGAAACAGGTTGTTCTGAGTTTATAGCTATGCATCCACAGTCTTTTTAATCCAACATGTGATTTTCTCCTCCCTTCTCTGATGCTGAATGGGAACAAAGTGGAATTGGTGGCAGAGATCTTTAGGCAGCACCATGAATTGCATGTGGCCTGCTTGGAGGACAGGCAGTACCGATGGCTTTCTGCTGACAGGAGGTGGTTTGGGGGCATTATCTATAAGGAAGGGTGTAGAGAAGCACAGAGAGAGGCCAAGTAGCTCTTGTTCCTGAACCTGGTTTGCATTTGAACCATGGAGCGCTACAGCACCTGATCTCTAAGAGAGCCCATGATGAGAACTGCAGTGCTTGAGAAGACTTTCTGAGAGTTGAGCTAAACTGTTTACAGCTTTCTTGTTAATTTCTCTACTCCACTAAAGGCTGCAGTATAGAAATACTCAGATTATTAATAGACTTCTCAACATCATCAAGAGATCTTGCTGGTACTTAGCGTAAATGGACGGTGTTCAGAGAACCAAAGTCCTTGTCAAAATGAGCAGTGAATTACAGGGAGAATCTAGACCATGAAACAATGCCTGATGTACTCCTCATCTAGCAAAAATCAGCTAGCCCTAGTTCCAGGAGCAGTCTGGTCATGGCACAGTGCCCTAACTAACAAGCCTTGCAGACTGCCCACGTTAATAAGCCTGAGTATAACTGAAAAGACTGATTTCAGGCTCACAGTTAGTATCTTTGAGCTTTGCCATACATTGCTGTGTAGATGTATTGTTTGCCTGGGGCTTGCTTGGGGCAAAACACTTGAGGCTGCACTGCGCTAGACAAACATTCCATCAGTCTTTGCACAAGTTGCTGAACTTCCCTGTACCCCATTAGCTCTGTGGATGAGATGGAGACTTGGGGAAGTGTCTAGTTTTACCATCTTTGGGTTCTTTCTCTAAGCACAGTTTGTATTTGCATGTTATCTGGTTGTTTGGGAACTTGGAGTATAAGAGCCATTTAGGACTGAGTTTGGGTGGCTAGTCAGGGCAAGGAAGCTTGCATACTGATAATACAGCTATAAGGAAATAATTATACAGGGCTAGATCATGCCCTTAAGGCGTATACTTGTATTCATAAGAGTTTTGCTGGCATGATTTAGATGTACTCTGATACTTGGCATGCACAGTGACATGGAAAGTGCTACAAAGGCTGCAGCATAATGCCTCTGGCTACAGCCTCCCTCCTTAGGCCACCCTCAGTTCCTAGCAGAGAAATTAGGGATCAGTGCTTGTATTCCCTCAAGCACCTCAGGTATGAGTTCATCTGACCTGTACAACCTTGGAAAGCTCCTTTTCCTCCCCCTCTACCATGACCATGTAGGCAAGCCAGAGCAGAACTAGCCCTTTGTGATCAGCCTAACAGTAGTGCTGAGCCGAGAAGGTCCAGAGGACAGAACAAAGTGTATCAATCTCCTTTCCAAAGTGAAAGGCAACCTCAGGATATTACTGCTGTACATCATCATAAGTAAATAAATTCAGTTCCTTTGTTGGCTAATCCCTTGTAGCAATGAAGAGTTCTAAAATGTTAAACAGGAAGAAAAAAGAACAAACCCAAAAAACAACTCAGGTACTGCAAACAAGTAAATCTCAGCCAAATCCTCACACCTGTGTTGATGTGGCCCGCCCAGTACAATAGAAATGTTTCTAGCACGGCTATTCAAAATATCCTTTTTTTGTTGTTGTTTTACACTTTGACAAGTAATAGCTGTAACATGCTTCGAAGAGTTCAAGGAAGGTTTTAAGCATAGCTAAGCAATGTGCTCTATGTAAAGTGAGACTCAGAAGTACTGCAGACTGATTCTATTTTTTTAATATAAAGTTAGTATGGCTTTAACTTTCCAGCTCCTAGTGAACAAACAGTGCTGAAAGACGGTTATTTACTGGGCCAAGAGTTATGGGAGCAGGAGTCAGAGAACAGCTTTAGCTATCATAAAGGAACTGAAATGGAGAAATGTATTAATTAGAAGTTAAAGTAAGTCTGAGATCATGTTCTAGTTTATACTTCATTATCAAATTTTACACAAGATTTTCATTGCTTTCATTTTGGGTCTGTTCCTACGGCTTAGGAAAGGTCCTTGGAGTTAACCACGTTTAAATTGGATTTTAAAACCTCTCAGTTTCAGAAACCCTCCCGGATGACACATTTAGGTGATATTAGCATTGAACATGCTCTCCATAGTTAGATCTCGGTTATTTGGTTTTGATCATGTTTTACACGAGGTTTTCTGGATATAACTGTATTTCTTAAATGCCTAGCCCACAGTTACTGTTGTTGAGGTGTTACATGGTTTCTCTTTAAGGACTCAAGTAGAACTTTTACCCGTGTCTTTTTTAATATTACTTTTTTAAGACAAAATTACCCTGTGACAGCTGCCAAGACATTGCAGTATGTGTCATGCAAGCAGAATTCTATGAATTTGAAACAATCGCTATGAATTCAGAACAATCATCTTTATATCTTGCACCTGCAAAAGATAAAACATGCCAGTGAAGTGGTATCATGGTCTGCTTTGATTGAACAATGAAAGCAAGCAAAGCAACAAAGTACTTCAGCTTTCTACCTCCTTTGCCATTTTCCTTCTGGCTGATCTCAGCTCTGTTTTCTAGAGTTGATACAAACTGACCAAGAGATGACACGCCCCCGAGAATACAAGAAAGAAAACAGGGCAGTGCAACAAACTCTGTAACAGATTGGTGACCTGTACTAGCATGTCCATTTTCTTTGTTAACAATAGTTCAAGTCATCCTTTCGCTAGCACACTTTACTCCTAGAGGAGATAGAGATCTTCCAGTCTATTAACTGATTTTATTCTTGGCCATTTTAGTATTATTGGCTATTCCAATTATCTAAGACATTTAATAATACACAACTTCATCAGTCCATATTTTTATTCATCCCGTTAACTGTTACTCTTTCATTCATGAAACCATGCATATCTGTGAGTTAACGAGAATAATTCAAGAAGTGAATGCCTTACATTGTGAAGAAATTACTAAATCTAATTCTTTAAGTCAAAACAAATGAGAGGCATATGGACAGAAAAAAGGGAAAATGAAAGCTGATAAAGAAGAACGGAAGAGAAGAAACCACATTCAAAGATATAAACAATTTCTTGGGTGAATAATAGATTTTGAAGGCAAAGATCATGGAAAATGTAGCAGAAATAGCAGGCAGGCAAGATCAAAGATGTGATATTGGGAGTGGGGCAAGACAACATTAGCTCCTATGAAATTCTGTCTTGTAATCAAAGCAAAATCTTCTGTTAAAATGCCATGTATAGTTTTAGTTGCTTAAATATTCTGATAACCCTGAAGGGTAAGGCTAACACTGAGATTCCTATCAGTTAATGGTTTACAGTACAAAGGGGGGGAAATAAAACAAACTGAAACAAAGACACAATAGGATGCGTTAAGTCAGCAAGTAAGCTTTGACATCTGCAGTCCAGCCAGACATTCTATTCTACTGCTTGTCCATCAAACAAAACTGTACACAGTGTGAGTACAACAAAGCCTTCAGTGATATTTATTAAAGCTAAATCTGTGCTTTGTGATGTGTTCAACAGAAGTGAGTAGTCAAAGTTGAAATTAGAAGATTTTTTTTATTCACGTTTGGAGGTGGTAAGTGAAATAATCCAAAATGAGTAATCTGATGCCTTTTTCCTGCTGCTGATGAATTTCCACAAATATAAGAATTCTCAGAAGCACTTGCAATTGGAAAGCATTTGCAGATAAGAAGTTCCAATAAATAATTTTTCTCACTCTGTCCATAAAAATATAATGACAGTACAGACTGCCATCTGTAAAAAGAACCTAACAGAAAGGTATCGAATGATTTCATCTATCTGTTTATTTATTTACACCAGTTTGCTTTTCCTAGGGTGTGTTTATAGCTTGATTACTCTCTAGTGAAAAATATCAAATGCACTCCATTTAACCTGAAACCAGCTCAGGTACTGCTTTGGTGCTGTGGCTGTCATGGAACTAATGCTGAAAAAGGCAAATACGGTGTCTACGGTGAGGCCTTGGCATGACTGCTAAGCTTCACTACATTGCCTATGGCAGACAGCTTAGCCAGGCTAAGGATAGTTCAGATAAACAAGGTATATACCCTTCCTGTGCTCCAGTTCACAGTCACTCTGGGCTAGACTGTAGCTCAAGCAAAAAGGAAGAAATGCCCCAAATTACACTGTCCCAGAAGTGTGTTAAAGCATCAGACCAGCTGGAAACCAGCCTGATCATGCTTTTAGTGCATGGTTGCCTCTTAATCACATTGAAACTGTTACAGAAAATTATAGGCTTTCTTAGGGAAAGAAAAAAAAAAAAAGTAGAGTAGCACTGCATCCAGAAGCATCCCTGAGGTAAGTGCTCTGAAGTACCATCTCCTTGAACATACTTTCTATACCTCTTGTCTAACTACTTCATATACTCATTTCTAAGTGTCTCATGTCATCAAAGCAACATTAGTTAATAAATTAAAACTCTGGCAATATAGAATACTATTATCAAACTTGCACAGACAGTTATTAGCATATTTACCCTGGCTTAATTTTTTCATTGATTTATTTCCAAGTCAAAAACAATTTCAGCAACTACATCAGCATTACATCTCAACAACAACAAGTCTTTATTTCCTCCTTAGTTAAAAATCAAGTTTATAATGTCCTGAATAATACAATAGCTATCTATATCCATCCATTCATACAAGCAGAATTCAGTTATCTCTAGGCTGAGCAATGTTTTAGGTTTAAATTTCCCCATTTACATTTCTGAAAAGGTAAGAAAAAAATCTTTATAAAACACTGTGAGTCAATGGGGTCTATTTTTATTCTGCATTGGAAAGGGAATTCTCATTCCCATAAGAAGGGAAATTTGTATATTTTAATTTACTGCAGCATCTGATGCATGGACTCAGATGTAAACAATTCAGATCGTTTATTACAAGTTCTCACATCACTTATATACCTTCACAAGTTTTCTTTTTTTTTTAGCTTTCCCATCCACTCTTACAACTTTCCCACCCACCTTTAAATGTCAACAGAGTATTCTACAAACACTCCTTAACCGTTCATGTGAGCGCTTATCCAATCAGAGCTGTGAGCTGTTCCTTCTTCTTCTAGAGGTGTATTTGGTTTTCGTGCTGTTTATCTTGCTCCACAGCTGCTGCTCTGAACAGTTTTTCTTGTATTCCCACAATTTACCACTTAGATCTGGGTCCCTTAAGCTCTTCTTGCATTTACTGCAGCATCTATTTCAGTATTAATCACACTACTTGCTTTTTGCCCGCTAGGCCTCCTACCACATCGATTTTACAGCATTTCCTATTTTTTACATTAGCATTAAGAATTTTTACTGCCCCACAGTGCATTCAAGGCTTTGCGTTTTATTTCACTAATGGCTCTTTTTGAAAGGGGAATATTACTCAACTTTTAGCTTTCTCTATTGTAGAATGATATGGTACTCTATTTTTCATCTATGTAGAAGTAAGAAATTATGGAGCTTTTTTTGTTGTTGTTGCTGGTTTTTGTTGTTGTTGTTTTTTGTTTGTTTATTTATTTATTGAACAAATGTAGCTTAGCTGGGCTTTTGGTCCGCCATTATTTCAGAGACTGCGCTTCATCCCTGTAAAGAAAATTCAGTAACCTATGAGAGGGGCTTGGGGCAAAACAGCTGCAAGCTGTACATCACTGCAAGGTGAGAAAGAACTTTAGAGAAAGAACTTCTGAAAGAAGCAGAATTTAAAAATTAGTTTTATTTTCCATTTTGTACACAAGTACACTTGAAAAGTTAGGGCTCTCTATTATCCAGCAGAGCACAGACAGGTGGAGAAATCCTATTTCATCCATGGTAATGAAAGGATGCTACAGTGCAGATAAGCACATATTATATAGCTCATATTTTCTGTGTTTTTCCTATCTTTTTCTACATGACAGTAGACTCTTCATACTTCATGTGTTTTTACTACCCTTCAGAATAGAAAGTGTGGAGTGTCTGCTGCTAAAGGAGCTTTAAGTTGGTTTTCATCCAGAACATGCAAAGGACAGCCATGTGAGGCTAAAGTGCCTGTGTCTGTAGCTTGGGCAAGAAGTAAGGTTGGGCTTGAGACTGAACTCTGAGTACTTAGATGGGCAGCAAAAGTAAAGTCAGAAAGGTCAGAGAGCCTGACTGAAGTCACATGGGGAGTTGCGAGTAGAGGAGGAGGAGAGCTGAGGTCTTCTAGGACATCCATACACAGCTACTTTTTGTCTCATCCTTCCTTACTGCAATGGGAAGAGTGCCAAGGTCTGAGACTCAAGGAATGAGAGAAAGCAGAATTCAGTACATTCAGAGACTTGAAATATATATGTGTATGTATGCATAGCTATATCTTTCAAGAATTGAAGTGGTAAGTGCATATACATTCCTATGTTCCACTAAGAACTTCTCCTTGCAGAAGAAAGCACATAAATCTGATTCTCCAGATTTTTGTTCACTGAAGCTAAATGAAAGAAAGCTAAAATGTAACCATGCTGCAACATCAAAGCATTTACATCTCAGGAATGCATTAGTAAGTGAATACAGTTTTCATGTGATTGCAGTTACAATAAAGAATAATGCGGTGTTTTACCTTGTTTCTACAATAAGTTATTGTAGCAGGTTTTCCATCTTTCTTCTGTTTCCGTATTTTTATTTTTTAAAATCTTGGGTAACACTGTAGGTAGAGCTGGTAATGTGCAATGTATATTGACATTTAGCAATATAACTTTGGAAAGCTTTATTTTTCACCTTTAAAGAATGTTAAATCTGATCATTCATAGAAATTTAAGAAAATGCATTTCTTGTAGATTGTATGAGTAGTGCTTCTGAGATGCTTGTAAATTATATTTCCATTCTCCCCCAGCTCTACTAAAATTCTTTATTGTCTTTCTTCTCTGTGCTGTTCTGCACATTGTATCCTATGCCAAATTTTAAAGGAATGAATTTCTATAATTAACACTATTTTTTGTTCTTATGTTTATTTTACTCCTGCTCTATATTAAATCTTACTGTACTTTGGCAAATATTGCTGAAACTCATTAAAACAATCTCATTCAATTACTTTTCTTATTTAATCAAATACTATTGTTATTAGAGGTCTGGCAGTGAGAAATCAGCCTCCTACCTGCATAGTAATTCATGTACGCCTTTCTGCTCTCTGAAGGAAGAGAAAGTATCTATCCAGTGCAAATGGAATAGAGGAATTTTAGAATTTCAGAACTTAAAAAAAAAAAAAAAAAAAACACTTTTAAAACTTGTAAGGAAAACAAAAAGGAACCATGATAAAATTTCATGTCCTCATAGGCCTGGTAAATTTACAGTTTAACATTTTTAACTCTGGAGGCAATGTGAAAAATCAGAAAATTTCCAAAGCAAATGAGAAGTGCCTACATCCATTCACCTTCTTAACAAACAAACAAATAAATAAATGTGACATTAGCAAATATAATTAAATAAACTTGACTAATATGTAATGACTCTCCATACCAAGACTGCTGCCTCACTGCAATAATATTCCATCAAATTTGAGGAACTACTGATTTGTATGGGACAGTTAAAGCACACATGAGTAGGAAAATATTTCAAGAGAAGAGATATTAATCCCAAACAACTTTAAACTAAATTTCTGATCACAGGTAGGAGCAATCGGTGATTCATCTACTTATCAATTCATTCACTTAAGTTCCTTTGAATATTAAAGCTACAACTGAACGAATATATTATATTAAAATGGCAAAATCTTTCTTTGTAAAAACCTGCAAATTCCTAGTTTGCACCAATCTGTGAGTATAAAGCTAGGAGGTCTTGCACACAAGTGTAGGTGTGCAATTCTGCAAAACAAGCACCAGCATCCATCACCTGACATTCATATCAACAAGTACTTTGAAGTCCAGTCTGAAAAGCCTTTGAAAATTTAGTCTGTCACGTTGCTAATAAGGATGATATTAATTTCTAGGAAAATGCAAAGTTGAGCTGTGTTTCATCCTTTTCCAAGAAACAAGAAAAAGACTTTCAGGGCTTTAAAATGTATGTTATGCATGTCAGGGAAACTGGACTGTTGAATATTTTACCCAGTAGAGGTTGTGACTCATTTAGTCATAAAGAAATAACTGTATGAGTATGTGTATATTTATAAGCAGAATCTCTTAGAAACTAGCTTTACTAGCTTTTTCATTCTTTTCATTTACCTCTTCTACTTTCTTTAGCTTTCTTGTTGATAGCTTTACATCTCAGCTGTCCTTCATCAGGTCTCTCTGCTTACCCAAGAGCAATTTATTGACAAAAACTTATTCTTTTATCCTTCACACCTCTGTCTTTGCCCAAGGCCAAACCACCATTAGCTAAGAGGCAAGGGCACAAAATGCAGCCCAGCGCATCAAACCAGACTGTTGCCTTAAAAAAGCCTCTCATTATTAAATACCATTTTGCTTTTTCAAAACTCAAGTAAATAATGTATGTTTGTGGAAGGTGACATATATATTAACTAGGTGTTTAATTATTTGTAATATTTATCTGTTTTATCTTTTCTTGTTAAACATCAGTATTGTTTCTTCTCTCTGTTGCTTCACGCACCAAAGAGGCCCTTTGATTTATGACATTTATAAATCTCCCCACCAGTACAGAAGCCACAAATAGTTCATAAATGAGCTCAGTCTCTCTGCTGTGTCTATGGGGAGGAAGGAACGGGTGGTAAAAGGAAGAGCAGCTTTAATCATAGCTCTCATAGCTCTCCATTTTGCTTGATAAAACATCACAGGATATGAGGCTAACAAATGAGTGGCCCTTTTGTTGTATAGTAAGCATACCAGGTTGTGCTAGCAAGATTCATCTGTTGCCCATTTGTCATCCTTTCCCCACAGCGTGGGGGCTCTGAGTTGTTGCACATCTTTAAAGCAAGTTCTAGGCATCAAGCTGGGCACATGCACAATGAGAGATCCAAAAACCAGGGTCGTTCCCCTTTCAAGCACTTTTACTCCCCCTTTCTTCCTCTTCTCTCAGCAGAAGTCCTGTGCCAGCAAGCAAAGTAAATTCCCACTGCTGTTGTCCCAGACAACTGCTCATAGGCGCGGAGCAGCATTTGCAAGGCATCTGGCTAGGGAAGCTGCATCTCTGCAGGTCTCCTGACCATCCTGCTGTGACCACCCAGCGTGTCTGGGGAGCTGCTTCTGAGTACCTGTATTCTGACAGCTAATTCTCACCAATTGCATTACATCTCCCTGCTAATCTACTGCTTGATCTACTTATTTGTCCATTTGCTGACTCATCTCTCTTCCCATTGTTACCTGACATATTAAATAACTTAGCTAACACTTTCGCTGATACCCTCTACTTATCTTCTGAACCAGTTTATTGCTGCTTGCGTTTTTCTTCTCCTAGGTAGCTGAAATAGATGGTAAATTAATTGATTACCTTCCTTTTAAACAAACACTGGTTCCTCTGCTTCCTCAGTTGATAATTTCATTTTGTGCACTTCTTCCTTTTGTCAGCTGCTAAACTACCCTTTTGACAACTTGATTCCCACCCTGCATACTCGCTACCAAATACATTTGTTCTACTGTCATCACCCTTCTCTTTATCTTTTTATTGCTTTTTCTCCCTTCTGTTTGTTACTTCCTTTCCCATACTTTCTTTCATGGCTTGTCGCTCATGCTCTCTTCTCTTTCTCCCTTTGACTACCTGTACCAGATCACACCCTTGAATCTACCATTTTGCCAGCAAGATCAAAGTAGATTTTTGCTTGGTTTTATCACGCCATTGTTAGTCACCACCATATATAAAGACAAAGAAATTATGTAAATCTTGTAATTATGCTTGTCTTTTACACAGGCTGGAATGTTGGTGGTATGAGCAGTAATAACTACATAATTATTAAACCTCGATTATGTCTCGCAGGAGAGCTAGAGTACAATAAATCAATAAAAGTATATTAATCCTTAACAAATATACAGAGAAAGCAAAACCTAAGAAAATTACTACAGCTGATGAACAGATTATTGTAAACACATCAAAATATCCTTTTACACCTGGGCTGAAAACAAGAAGCTTTTGCTTTTGGACTTAAATTTTTTTTAAAAAAAACTTTTTGTCCCACTTTGTTGTTCTTTTTTTTCTTTTAAATTGTCTTTTGTCATTGATTGTAAGTAGCAAAATCATCAAGTTTCTCCCTCCCTTTCCAGCCTCTGTGTAACTTTTTAAAATGCTTGTACATTTTGAAAGTTAACCAAGGGAGTAAGAAAGTTGGCAATGTTACCACTTTGTAAATATTTCAAAAGCAATAGATAACTTTCATAGATATGAAACCCAAGAGTCTAGCAGATTCTGACAAATACAGTATTCTTTGTGAGATTGGATTTGTTTGTTTGTTTGTTTGTTTCATCTTAAAAAGAAGAGAATCACCAAAACCTTAAGAAATTTTTACTTTGAAATTACTACTTTTTTTTTTTTTTTTTTAACTCTTTACTGCAATGTAGTAAAATATTATGAAAGGCAAAAAATGTGTTTAAAATGTTAAGGAGCATAAACTAGTCTTAATTAAATTTTCAACTCTAGAGATTAAAAAAAAAAAATTAGGATTTCCTCTTGTTTAGTGCCAACCCATTTTAGGAAATTTCAGTAGTCTTTTTATAACACATTATTTTTATTGATCTATTACACCCTATGCTTTTACAGATCATTTTCTTTGTCCTTCCTAATTCCAGTGCAATTTTTTTTAAATCCAAAATAAAAAACTATTTATTGCATGAAAAATTCTACTTTTTAATTTTTTAATATTCTATGCAGATCTGAAATTGATAATTTTCTCTACTTTTTGAAATTTTAATGTAGAATAAAAATAGTTGAAAGAAGGTCTTGAGCAATGTTTATGTGCTTTTTGGTTTTATAATGACAAATTTGATAGAACTGCTAAACCTCTCACTGCATTTTAGCATGCTGTCTCTTATTATTCTCAATTAGTATCCTTTGCTTTTGACAACTCATATTTACTGCCATAATCATTTTGCTGGATAGAAATTTTGAGGATGGATCCATTTTTTCCTTTCTAATTATTTTCAAGACCCATAACAGTGTCCGATAACTGAGAAAAGCTGAAGTTCCAGGGAAGCAATATATTCCTACAGAATATTCTTTATTTCTTTAAAATATTTCTTTAAAAGAGCACTGATATTACTTCTTCATTGGTAATTCTTAAGCAAAAAATCAGCATTTCTAAATGTCTAGTACTGTCATTCATTTATTGTGACTTTGTTGCATTCTTTAAGGAATCTCCTTCTTAAGTAACTAAGAAAATACAGAAACACACAAAGAAAATCTTTTCTTATTTTCCCTCAATTTCAGAATCCCTACTGATGGCCTTGGCAAACAAAAGAATGTCTGTCTTCGTGTTGATTTTATGTGTGAGAGTAAATTGAAGAAAATCTTATGTAGTGTGAAGACATCCAGCAGAGCAACCATTAATGCAGATAAGAGAATCTATTATTGCACTAGCGTAAATCAAAGAAATGTGTGATTCAAATACAGATAACAACATCTGAGTGGTAACTAATGAGATAAAATTCATTCTGACAACAGATATATTGCAACTTGGTCCAAGATGCCTGACTCCAGGATACTAAATCCTGATTCAGTTATCAGTTATACTAGACCCTCATCAACCAACTCTATATCAAAAAAGTTGAGGCTGGCACAGACTGCCCAGAGAAGCTATGGATGCCCTGTCCCCTGGAGACATTCAAGGCCATATTGCATGGGGCCCTAGGCAGTCTGGGCTGGTCGATGGCAGCCCTGCCTGCAGCAGGGATGTTGGAACTTGATGATACTTCAGATCCCTTCCAACCCAAGCCATTCTATGATGCTTTGAAAATGCAAACAAGTGAAGCGAATCCTATCAAGTGCATACTGGTCATTACAGAGCCTGTTGCTTTGTGATCCTCTTGCCGTTAGAGTACATTTCTGCTCCAAGCTACTTACCCTAGAATCATACAGCATTCAGTCACTGAGTTTCAAGTTGCTGTGCAGTAATACATTTCGGTGTCTGCAACAGAAGTATAACTTTGTGTTTTCCTCTATTTTGTCCAGGGTAAGGAGGTAGTCCTGCAAGTTGCCAACAATTTTTCCATTTCGTTTCCACTGGGAGCATAGAAAACTAAAGAAAACATTTACATACTTGGACACTCTTTCTCTGATGTCATTGATACTCATGCAATAACATATTTATTATGTCTATTTCAACATACGTTTGTTGCTCCAAATAAGGTAGGCTTGATCTCTGGCTCATGGGGAAAATAGCCTGGCACAACTCCCATCTACAGAACCTAAACTGTTTTTTTTCCCCTAAAATACTCAAAAATACTGCATCAGACAGCCCATTGGGTACAGTTCTGTTAACTTGTAACTACCTGAATGGTTTCTGGCTGCCATTTAAAAACAGAGGCCAGGTTGCAGGAGCATGTGAGCAATTAAGCAATATAGGCAGTAATATTTCAGTATTGCAGCCCATGTCTTGGGTTACCACAGTAAGGTTGTTATCTTGGAGTCCTTTGAGGTTAGATATGCCTAGAAGCTCTTTCCTGTCTTGTGGTCATTCAGAGATAGAAGAGAAAGACCTGTGCCTTCAAAGCAGGAATGAAATCTGTCCTTTCATCATAAACATGTGCCTGAAGAGCTGCAACAAGCAAATATAAGAATTACTTAAGGGCAGAATTTGGGCCATGACCACCTCTGAATTCATTAAAAATTGTCTGTGTTCATTAGACTGAAAATCAGCAGAACTAACTATCCAGATGTACAGATGAAAAAATCAAAATCTGAGGGAAAGAAAATAGTACTCTTCTACCTTAATCCTGTGGGCTTTACTCACATCAAAAATTCTGCTCACTTTGTGTTCAGCTGCTCATTTGTTTCTGTACTATACAACAGTCATATCAAATGTTTTAGGCTACATAGTCCTACTGCTGATTTTCATCGCATTTCTGCTGCGTCTCCTTACTAGTATGAGTTAGTATAATCACTGCTGAGTGCGCTTCTGAGTAAGGGAACTCTCCAGTCCTGGTGTGCCTGAAGAGTGGGTCTGATGAGATCTCGATCGCCTTTTTCTCAGCTTGTGTTTTAATTCTTTTCTGTGTCTTGGAGTGTTATTTGCCAGGGAAGTGAGTAGAAACTGCTTGGAGGACTGCACTGAGTCTCAGTATTTCTCCTAGGCCAGAATGGCACAGAGATGTGTTGTCCCAGATGCCTTTTCCTGAGCTGTAATTTACAATACTTCAAGATCTTCTGAAATACTATAGAAAAGCTTGACATTATTGTTAGTTTTAGCTTTGTGAGGAAATGTGCACTGTCAAATTGTGATAGCATGATTGTAACTGCTCTATATTTTAAACACTGGCTCCAAACAACACATACTCTGAATACCTGTTTCCTTCTCTCTACAGTTTTTTGTATGCTTGTAACTAGGTGTGTAGCAAAATAGATGCCTTATTCTCCAAGTACTGTAAATTCTCCCCACTAGAGAAAGAAGAAGAAAATTTTTCTTTTGTTGCTGTCTTTTCCTAGCAATGTTGTTATAATCTGAACATTTTCCATTCTTATCATTACTGGGAACTGTTTATATGTCCATTGTATAAACATGAGCATTTTAGCTTTTTATTATTTTGAGGTTTAATTGGGAAAAATCTTTTTTCCCAACAGTTTGCTGTTTTACAATCCTATACTCAATGTTGTAGCTATTTGAAAGATATATTTTCTTATTCAAAATACTTGGGATATGATTTTCAAAAATATCAATTTACTTAAGTCTGCAGTCTCTGACATTTACAGGAGAGAAGACGCTGGACACTGGTAAATATTCCTGCCCCTGGACTCTCTTAGAGCTGTGGCACCACTGCAGATAAGGCCTTTTTTTCTTTTTTTCTTTTCTTTTTTTTCTTTTTTTCTTTTTTCCTTTTTTTCTTTCTTTCTTTTTTTCTTTTTTTCTTTTTTTCTTTTTTTCTTTTTTTCTTTCTTTCTTTTTTCTTCTTTTCTTTTTTTCTTTTTTCTTTTTTTCTTTTTTTCTTTTTTTCTTTTTTCTTTTTCTTTTTTTTTTTCAGACTACTTCACCTGAAACAGAAGAGATGACCCAATAATAAAATAATCAAATCCCGTGCTCCTATTCACTGTGTCCTCAGTGATAAAGACTGTCTGAATGTTTTCAAAGTCCATTGTGTTGGCTGCTTGCAGTACTGAAATCTGAGATTTTCTTCAGGAGCAGGATAATGTTATTTCAGCTCATGTGCCATTCAGGTAAACATCAATCGCAACCTTACTACACCACCCAGGCTACTCGCACACAGCCAATTAGAGATGACACACTTAGGATTCATCCTAATGTGTGAGGGTGTTCCATGTTTACTCATACCAGAAAGTGACATGTCAACCTGCACTTACTGTAGCGGGGCATTCAACAAAATACTTGAAAGCACATTCTCCTGCCATGTCCTACACCAACAAACTACTATACATAGTGCATCTTTCACAAATGATATATCCAAGGTTACTTCTGCAGCATCGTTTTTACTAAGCTTCCATGTACAACAGAAGTAGCCTGGTACCTCCAAAATGGTACATCTACAGTAAATAATAGGATAAGGCATATGCTAATGCTATGAGATAAACACGAATGCTCAGGACAGGAAGATGAAGCAAGTATGGTCATTGTTGTGAGGATACATGGAACACTTAGAGGCTGGTGGAGTGCAACTTCCTGTATGGTCTTGCTGTTTTGTAACTTGGATAACCTGAAATAGACCATAAATGGCAGTTTACTGAATGATTGATAACTTTGCAGTTAATCCCATGATCCAGGATAATTTTAGGGTCCAGCTCAACAAGGTAGAGGTGGGAGGTAGAGGGCAATATTGCATTAGTTTCTAATAACATGAGAAGTCATTCGTTGGAACAAGGGAAAACAATAAAGAAGTTGACCACAGATTGCAGGTTGGAAGACTAAAGCTATATAGAAGGGGAAACAATTTTGACAAAATGAAGGGCAGCTTTAGACCAGGTCACCAGAGAGGTCATAGGCTCTCCTTTCATGGGAGTTCTCATACTCAGCTAGGCAAAGTCTACATGACCTGGTCTTTTGCTGGCTTGGAAGCCTTGCTTTAGAAGCCAAGTAGACAAGCTTCAAAGCTCTCTTTTTATTTTGAAATGGACGTGCAAAAGATACCACAAGTCTATCTCATGTAAAATATTATAATATATATATATATTATATACATATAATATTATAAAATATTTATATTATAAAATATTATAATTTGCTGCTAATTTGTGATTCATCTTCATGGACAGCTAATGGAAAACATTTATGTAATATTAAACACCCCCAAAACTTTTGACTCTGGAGTGAATTCTTTCACTGAAAAATGTCTAACTGGAATATACAACACATATTTTATTGCAAATGTAGTTGAAGCATAGCTCGTATTGCTCCATGTTTCCAGCTTACTGAAAATATTCCATAGCATATGGCCCATCTTTTCTTTCTCTACATCTGTAATTTATTGAAGAATCTGATGCATTCAGAAAAGAGGTAGAAAGCATCATGTCACCTTTCCTTTTGAACAGCTCTGAATTACTTTCCTGTAATCATTACTGCAGATTAATGCCATCAAAGAGCAGTTCTGCAGCAGATAAAATGAACAGCTTCTGATAAATTTATCATTATAGCAAATCACACCGAGCAGGATTTCTTCCCTCAGCTTGCAGAATGTACAAATGATTTTTTTTTTCCTTTAAATTTTAAAGGACTCCCTAGCTGGCAAGGGCAACCTGAATGTCAGTATGAAAGTCCTGGAAGCATGCTGTGCTAGCCATGCGGGAGAAAAAATAACAAAATACATTTGCCTAAAATTTGGACATTCATATTGTATCACTGTGGTGAAACAGAACTCATCGTAAGTTAAAGATCTTTAGAAAAAACCTTAATACCTAAAATATGATACAACTGGGAGCGAATAACATTAAGAAATTCTGCATCATCTTTTGGTTTTGTTTTGTTTTATCCTAAGTCATCATCATTTGAATTAAATAGGAATTATCAGGTTTCTGGGTTGCATGCTGAAAAAAACAGACATAGTAAGGGTCATCAGGTTTCTCTGCAGACCAAAATCTGCTGTGTGTGCTCATCTGTCTTTTATCTCTCAGTCATTTCTCTAGCCATTAAACATTAATGACTATTGAGTGACTCAGAAGAAGGGCAGGGGGCACTTCTGGAAGAAGTTCAAGTACTCTGCTGATGAGAGCAGTACTAGCACCTGAACAGTGTAGAAGATAAGCTAAGATACATATTCAGTCATATTTCTCCTTCTATACAGAAATGGGAAAAAGAATACTAAATAAAAAAGAAAGAGTGATCATTTAGACCTGAAACAAACAGGTGATGTAATCTATGGCATTGCACTATTAAATGCTATGAAACTGGCACATAGCACTGTAAAGACAAAATGAAGATATAATGGGACTGAAATTTGAAGTGAAAGAGAACATCTGAAATAGCTCTCATGTTTGCCTCTGTGCAACCTCAGTTATATGATGTAGTTGTTGATGACTGTGAAGAAGTGGACCTGAACCTAGAGAGGCCTCTTGCAGCCCGTGCTTCATCTTTTCCACCAGAAGCACAGAGCAGTTCCTCCACCTACCTTCCTGCTGTGCCCCGCTCTCTTAATGACCACATTTTTCCTGATATGATAGACAAACTTATTACCCACCAAAATGTTTATTAATCCATGTGGTTGGCAAATGATAAAATGATTATTACAATGTGTGCAGAGTCTTATGCTAAGTTGCTCTGTGGTAACATCAAAGAGGCAGTCATTAAGCAGCATTAAATACTTTGTAATGGTATTATAGTTTTACATTTTCATTCCAAACTTCATGTTTCAATCCAGTATAAATAAGAATAATTTTCTCTGAGTTTGTCATTGTTTTAGTTTTATCCATGTTTATGGCTTAATTGAATTGGACGATTCTATCAAAAATATCTCAGCCATTTTTGATCTATCCTCAAACATATTTAATCAAGGCATGCTTCACTGACTTCAGAGAAATAATCAAATAACTGCAATTTTTGTCATTAGACCACTCAAATTCCTTTCACAGTAGTCAGGTATATCATCTTCAAAGAGTGTATGTCATTTTTACGTGTTAGAAGACAGTTGAGTTTCAAGGAGCTGAAGGAGGAAAATATTTCAAAGGCAGTCTTGTAGCATTACTTACTGTATCTTCAGGAGAGGCTCTGGGAAACAATGGGACAGAAGTATCTTTGTTTTATAAGACTGAGTTTTAAATCCTGGCTGTAGCATTGAATCTGTGTACAGACTGGAACAAATTATTTTACCCTTCAGTCTTCATTTTGTCTCTATAAAATGAGGGCAATAATATTTACAACCCTTTCCTGACTATTTCACAGGAATCCTGGGGATGTTAATGAAAAAATATATAGCAAGACACTGTACTCTGAACAACTAAGGCTTCATAACAGTGTTATAAAAATCTTTCTGAAAAGAAGCATGCCAGTTCCTGTAACAGTGTACACTCTTCCAAAGATCCTTTTTTGTTATTAACTCACTTTCTATACATGGACACTCTGACAACATGGGAATAGGTAGGTGAAAGCAAACAGAGAATTTTCAGCTACAAGAGTGGTTCTAGCTTGTCTCTCTTTCTCAGATCAGAGAGATCACACAAAATTTTGAAATTTTGCTTTCCAACTTTTTTGTATTTGTCCATTGCTCAGCAATGCAAGGCAAAAGAAATTCGGTGAGCAAAAAAAGGCTTTTGCAATTATTCTGATTGAATTCATTTTCATTGTCTGCTGCCTTCTATTCCTAGCTAACCCTACACGTATGCATGTTTACCTTATTGTCTGTACCAAGTTTTGGTCTTGTTGGTGGCTTCTTCTTCACTGCTTTTTATGTCCCTCTGCTTTTTATTTTGTTCCCATTTTAGTCTGTGTCCTTGAAGATTTCTTCTTCCTCTAATTGAGTCCTTGACATTCTGAAAGATAAACAGGTCTTAGGCACGCAGTTAATGATGTCAAATTTACTTCAAGTAGTTTGGGAAGTTCTGGGAGAACAATTTGAAAACAGAATTTTCAGTTTTGGAGATCTGGCATCCAGTGAATGAGGGAACTAATTTTTGTCCACATGGTGAAATGAATTATTTTTCAAGATTTTATCTTCCTCTTATGTACTTTTCCCACTCACAGTGTCCGTCATGACATTAAGACCAACTCACTCTTTGTGACCTGACCTGATCTGCTATGGTATCTTTTCTTCACTCCCTTTCTCTTTTATTAACACTTTTCTCCATAGTCTTTGTTAAATAGACAATCAAGGTAAGAAAAACTGAAAGCACATCATATTTTCCTATTAAAGGGAGTATGAAGTACATACCAACTAGGATGAATCTAAACTGACATTTGGAACAAGTCATTGCATAGAAAGATCTTCCTTTTAAAATTTTATAAAATTTTTTCTCTGCCTTGAGGCACAACACCAGGTGAGCCTGGTTCATATGTTCTGATTCTATCAGTATTTTTTTAATAACTCATGAAAACTAAAAGAAAAAAAAAAAACCTACAAAAACTGTATCTGCAATTAAAAATATAACTTTCGTGATTATACAGTGGGCTAAACATGACATATTTAGTCCATGGCTAATAAGTGCAAATAGAATGAAGAATGTGAAGGGAAAACTTAAGTGTGTTGTTTCATACAGTAGACAGTGGTGTGATGTAGGGAGAGTATGAATAGGGGTATCAAGTACCTTATAATTCTCTCTGTGGATAGGAATAAACTAATGCTGAATGATCTTCACCATATAAGGCTTCCTGAAGAAACTAATGAGTCACAGATCACTGGAAGTTTCCCTGTTGCAAGTTGTTTGAGCATCTGCTTCTAAATTTCAGAACAAGACAGATGTCATATTTTATAAATGATCTCACTATATATATATATATATATATATATTAGTCATTTCCAGAAGCTTCAATTTCACGTGTGGGAGCAAGTAGTTTTAAGACTGATTTGTGGGAAGTCTTGCTTGTTTTCACACTGTTATTTAGCTACAGACTTAATGATGGGCTTTGTTCAACAAAGCATAATGCGAGAGTGTACTTTTTGCAGGTTCAATATGAATTATAAAAAAATAGTGCAACTGTTCCTCCTCCATCCACCCACAGGTCACTGACAAACTATCTCAAAATCAGGCTGAGCCTCAGATGAGTTTTGTGGTTGTTTGTCATAAGGGTAACAGAATATTTGCTTCATATCTCATTTATAGAGGAGTTTTACTTCTCTCCACATCTGTCTCAGGCAGAACTTAGAAATACTTCAATTTTCTGTTCTTAAGGGAGACTGTGAAAGGAACACTTAGTTATTTTCCATTGAATTGCTCTCCATAGAACTGAGGCTGAAGGATTTACAGAGAAACACTTGTACAGGGACCATTCCCTGGTGTCTTCTACCCTCACCCTGCCATTGAAAGTTTGCCCAGCCTCAAACTGGAAGAAAGGAAGACACTGTTGAAAAGCAATTTTATTCATACCAGCTTTTTAGAGAACTGCTGTTGGAAACAGCAGTATGAAGCAATGAAATTAGCCCTCCGGTAACATGCCTCTGAATGGTTTTTCAGACCACTTATGTGATCAGGTTTTGATGCCTGTGAACAAACCACACGGTGATTTTGATGATGGCAGTCTGAAAGAAGTGAGTGTGAAAGGTGATCCACCAGGTCCCCTTGATAGAGGGAAGTCACTGACTTCAGTGGAGTTGTTCTAATTCACTTGGGGATCTAGCCTGTGTTTCCCTGTGCTCATGATACCAGCCATATACATACTATTTTGCTTCTGTGTCTTAAATTCTTATTCTTTTCTCCGTCAAGATTTGCTTTAAGATTGCTGTTTAAATATATGGTTGAATACTAGGAATAAGTGAGCTCTGTTCCCAGTTGGCTCCTTTTCTGTGACTTTACAAACACCTGTAGTCATGCTGTTTTCAACACGTGTTACTGTTTCATGTAGGCCAGCGTCTTCCAGGAGCCAGGCCTGGCAGACAGTGCCTGTCCCACTGGCCCACAGGAGCAGGCAGCTGGGGGCATGAGGGCAGCCCCAGACACAGGTGTTGGGAATGTCCCTGGTGATGGGCTACGTCTGGACCAAGATGTAGGCCTGAAGGTAGGCCCAGATTGGCAGGGCAGGATTGTAGGTAGCTCTATCAAAAATGGACAGACTGTGGTGTCAGATATGCACCAGGCCAAGGGAACTACATTTTTGGTGAACATTGCCAGAACACTGCCACCAAGGCAGAGCAGAGCACCGGCTGGGGCACATGCACATTACATGCGCAGAACTGTTCTAAGGACAGCCAATGAGGTGTTGGGGTCCTCTGTTGGCTATCCTGGAATGAAGTCTTCTCTTTCCTCCCAGATTCCCAGTATGACTGATGCAACATTGTTTCCCCAGTAAGAACCGATATTTGGCCAGTCAGCCATGAAGTTGCTACTCCTATGTTTTTTCAGATTCTTTTTGCAGAAGCACTGAAGTCACAGGAATGCTTGCTGTGAACAGTCTGTGTGGACTGATGTGACTAATGCCATGAGCTGTACTTGTGGTTAAGTTAGAAAACATTCATTTTATTATTAACACAAAATAGTTGCTGCACTGTTAAGAATGCTTATGTAGGAATTATTTAGACCCAAACAAAGGATTTACCTCCCGCTATTATGAACCAGTCCTCTGAGCTGTAAGCAGAAATAATGCCATGCCATTTAGGTAATTAATTATCAGTCTTTAATTATGAATAACAAATAGCCACTGTGACTGCTTTAAGAACAAATCCCAGCATAAAATTTTTCTTCACAATATATTTGTCAAAAAATAAGAAATAATGAGTATGAAGCAAACTGATTATGCAAGATTGGTAAGTAAAAAGGATGCTTAATGAATGTCATTTGTTTTTATATGATGAAAAACGTGAACTGTAATTCACCCTGATGTGTGTTAGAATTTCCATGGGCCCATGCCACTGAAAAGCTATGATTCTTCATTCACCATAAAGTTAATCACAGATGAAAGCTTTGACAGACTTGGAAAACAACTAACACTGGGTCACCACATCAAAAAACTAGTAAATGAACAAGACACAAACCAGTAGTTATTACACTGATGAATTCTGGTGATGTGGAGGAAAAGAAGTAAAATAGAAATAATTCAAAGAGGATTTATTTATTAACAATTTCCCCCCTGCAGTTTGATATCTTGTTTTGTTTTGTTTCCCCTCCATCTCCTTCTTTCTTTTACTCTTTTTTTTTTTTCCTCTTGTAAGGAAAAAAAAAGGATGTAAGGAAAAAATTATGTCCCAGCCTGACCTGATGATTGAGCACTTGGTGAAGAGGGTGGTTGGCTCAGGAAGCACAGTGCAAGCAATTCACCTGTGCCTCCCACATGACTAGAAGCTCATTTAAGGGCTAGCCAAGGGAGAGCGTCTTCTGGATGAAGTCTACTTCTTGAGAGGGTGTGTTTTGTAGCTGGAGACTCTATTGCTGGTTGGGTGAGTTAATGTTTTCATATATATGGTTATTATTGATATTTCTAATGATGTTTTACCTGGTGTTGCAAAGACATTTTCAGAAGCAATTTCACTGCTTCCAGGGGCCAGCAATGAATTATAAAGTTTTTCACATCATCGCAAATATACTGAGTAGCTGAATTATTGGTGTCTGTATGGTTGACTTGGTGTGTGTTTGAGGATTCCCAGTGTACAGTCCTGTCTGCACAAAGAGAATTTGGGGTTGTAGTGTCTGTTGGACTTCATTAGTACCTGTATCAGGAAGGTACCAGGTGCATCATAGGTACCAGAACACAGGATCGTGCCAGAGGGCTCAGGCTGTTCTGCCTTTCAACTGGCAGTGACCAGCATCAGATACCCTAATCTAGGTTAATATGATCTTTATGAGGGAAGTACAGACTACCTATGGGAAAACTAGCTTAGAAGCCATAATGACTGCTAATGTGAATTTGACAGTTTAAATCATCACGTTTAACTTAAAACTTGTAAGTAGTAATTTTCCTCTATCTTAGAATGTGCATCTGCTTTGTAAAGGTCTAAAAATCAAGTCATGGGAAGTCTGAACTGTGCTTCAAATTCCTGCTTTTACAAGTTATCAGACATTCTTTTGTTCATATATCATGATAAAGTTTTGCTTCTATTTTTCATTAATATTTTGTATCCTGATTCTGTTATTTATTATTTGAATTACTTTTACAATCTTTGTTTCCTTTATTATGTCCACAAATGATGCAAAAAGCTATACCACTGCAGAAGAGGAAAAAATGCATGAATATTCAACAGTAATCATATGAATAATTTCTCCTAATCTTAGTTAACCTAACCTGGCAGGCAAAAGATACTACAGATGCAACACAACATTGCTATTAGGTGACTGAACTACCTGGAAGATGCTTGTGTGGATATATGTGGAAAAAATATGAGTTTATTGGCTCTTGTGATCTGGAAAACATTGGGATAGAAATAGACATTGTCTCTTGCTGTTGAAGGCTGCAGACATTTTTCTGTAACACTGGGACATGGGTAATAGTTTAAAGCAGAGCAAGTGTACAATATTAATATCCCATTTGTCCAACTGAAATTAATTACTAGGAAACTATGGTTGTTTTATAACTAGAGAGTTATAGGATAGTTTGGGTTGGAAGGGCCCTTAAAGACCACCTAGTTCCAACCCCCCTGCTATGGACAGGGGCACCTTCCACTAGGTAAATTTACACCAAGGCCCATCCAACCTGGCCTTGACCACTTCCAGGGGTGGGATATCCACAACTTCTTTGGGCATCCTGTGCCAGTTCCTCACTGTTCACTGAATAAAACATTTCTTTACATTACAACTCCACCTAGGGCTCACACAAAAAGGAGCTAGGACTAAGAGATTTTGGCAGCCCTAACATTATTTTGGAAGCAGCTCTCCAGCTCCACTTGCACAGCCTCTGCATCTTCTATTTTTGAATACTAAAGCTAGCCAGTGCCCAAGTCCTACAGCCACCCCACTTAAGGCTCCCTGGAAAATGGTGAGGACTGAAAAGTTTTGGCAGCCCTTTTGCAGGCCTACTCACCTGGGGCTCTGCACTTTCATGCTTGATATGGGCTGTACAGCGCAATTTGAAGTTCACTTTTGTTGTTGTTGTGTTGTGTGGATCTTGAGTTTTGGAGTCTGAAGTAGACAGAACATGAAAACCTCTGAGTGAGTAGGACTCATTGTGGTTAAGTAACATGTTGAAATTTGTGATGCTGAAAAACAGGAGGAGAGGAAAGTGGTATTGTGAAAACAGGTTTTTTTTCTGTGAGACATGTGCATGTTCACACAGTTCTATGATCACTGAAACAAGCTGTTCCTGCACCTCCATGAAAATTTATATTTCAAGTCCACATTAGTCTTGGATGTAGTTCTTCAAGTTCCTCTGCCAGGAGATTATATTGCTATAAGTTTTGTTTTTGAATATGTGCTTCTCAAACGAAAACTGAAACTTTCAGAAGGAAAAAATAATTATTTGATGGTGAAGGCAAAGGCTTGTATACAAAGCCTTATTATAAAAAACAAAACAAAAAACCAAAAAACAAATATTAGGAACATGAACTTTAATCATGGTGCTGTAAATAATGACCTTGTCTTACACCATCCTTTTCCTATAATGCTATTAATCTGCAAACAATCTTTCTTCAGTAAAGGAAAGAAACAGAAAAGTAGCTATTACTATGTACCACTACACTGATTGTTGATCACCTGGCTTCCTGGCCTCTGTATGAACAAGATAGCTTAACCAAGAACGGTATGTCTTTAGCCACAGTCACAACATTAACTGGTAAAATAATTCAGTTTGCCACATGAAGTAGAATAGCATGGTCCTAATTTTTAGTCTGGCTCTGCCAGTCAAGATTTCTTCCCACTCACTTCAAATCAGTTTAAATTGTGGGCAATTTGTATACCCCATAAAAACTGTAATTGCATGTTGTTTTAACTAGGTAAGTCTAGGTGAAAAAATCATGAAACTAGGAACTACTAATTTAAAGGGGTGAAATCATCTGTGTTTCTCAAAATGACATCACAAAAATATAAGCCTACTATAAATGTAAATGTCTTTGGTGTGCTTCTTTACTTCTTTTAGTGTGATTCTGCTTGAAAATTTCTTGTTACTTCATGTTTTTGTGGATTGTAGGCCAGGTGATTATTTATAAAAGCAGATTTTAAATACAAAAAAAACCAGATTATTTTCATTGAACCCTAACTGGACATGCTTAGGATTTCTCTTTTTATTTTCTCTTGATTATTTATCACGTGTCCTTACTGAGTTTTCAGGAGATACAACGGGGAGGTACTTCAGAGAGAGGATAGCATCATACAAAGGCACATTTGCTTCATGCCCATATCTTTGTTTTTCTTTCCAGAACTGTGTGCTTTAGAGAGACTGAGGAAATGGATAATTGAGGATCAAGCTACTCTACAGATGTAAGTCAATATCCACTTTTTATTAATATAAGGTGGTAGAAAATGACCTTTTTCAATTAGTTACCATGAGAACTTGCTTGTTTTACTATTCTTTTGAAGAACTATTGCAGCTGTTAGTCATGTAAGAGAAAACTGCATTTTTGGTGTCTAATCTGAGTCGTCAAATGTTATCTATGGTGCTGTATGCTCTTCAGTGATTTGTACATTCATGACTCCTTTTGTGATGTTGCTCCTTGTACTGGCTGTTTTTTCTTTAAAAGATTACTGTCCATTCTGTTGCAAAACCTTAAGCTGCAAGCTATTAAACATGTACATATGAAATAGCTTCGGTACTTCTGCAATACAGGAGTTTCAAAACAAAACAGCAAAAATACAAATTTGTTGGAATACATATTGTGGTTAGGCTTGTGAAGGCGGTGTGTTGTCACTCACTGACAGGGTTGGCAGGGTGCACATAAAGTCCTGAGGCAACAGTTGTGCTGTGGTTGCTGTGAAAGATCAGGGAAAACTGGCTTGTTCAGTGCCCTTGTTTGCCATCATTTAAGTAGGGCTGAATAGGTTAAGTAAAAACGAGTGAAATGTGATATTTAAAAATTCTTTGACCTATAACTGAAGTTTGTTGGAAGTACTTCCCTTTTTTTTTGTCATCACCTTACTTAAGATATTTTTTTTAGCAGTAATGTACATGCAACACAGTTCTTTCTTGAGACCCCTTCTATTTCAGTAAGAATTCAAATTTATAGCACTTCTAGCAAAGGATTTGGCACAAAATTAGATGTGATTGCTACTTTGACAGTATACAGTGTGTGTATACATATCAGAATCATAGAATGGCTTAGGTTGGAAGGAACCTCGAAGTCCACCTAATTCCATCCTGTTCCCTCTTGTCATATCACTATCTACCCATGTATGAAGTTGGTCTCCCTCCTGTTTATAAGCTCCCTTTAACTACTGTGAGGCTGCAGTGAGGTTTCCCCTTCTTCCAAGTTGAACAAGCTCAGCTCCCTCTGTGTTTCTTTGTGTGAGAGCTGCTCCAAGCCTCTGATCATCTTTGTGTCCCTCCTCTGGACCCACTCCAACAGCTCCAGATCTTTCTTGTGCTGGGGGCCCCAAGCCTTGATACCATACTCCAGATGGGGCATCACAAGGGCAGAGCAGAGGAGGATAATTGCTTCCCACACCCTGCTGGCCACCCTCTTTTGAGGCAGCCCAGGATACTGTTGGCTTTCCAGGTTGCAAGTATGCAGTGCTAGGTCACATCAAGCTATTCATCCACTAGAACTCCTATAAATTTAACACTGTTTGATAGAGCAAATTCTCAGCTACAGAACACTTTTTCCAACATAGTCAGCACCATTAACCATACATCTCACTAGCAGTGAACAAGAGTCTGCATGAAAAAAAAATAAAAAAAATCTGCACTGGGGAGGTAACTTGTTGCTGTCACCTCTGCTGAAATGCACCACCCACTGCTTCACTGTCCTCACATCCACTGTTTGGCCTCCATAAATGTTCAGCAAGCATCAGTGAATGTCAGTGGGTTCCATTTTTTTTTTTTCCTGCATCTCAAGGAGTTCAGTGGCACTCCTCTGCTTTATCAGCATTTCCATGTCAAATGCCATTATGTCAGATGCCATTTTGTCAGACTGACTCTCTGCTGGCATCTGTCACGTGGCATCAGTGTAATGGAATATTGGTGGGAAAGTTTAGCCTCTGCTGCCACACTGCCAACATCCACATCTGACTTCATGACCCAACATAATAAAATAATAAGTATTACTTGCAAAGCAGCCTTTGTATGTATAATATGCACACAGGTTATCCATAGAAAGACAGAAAAAAATACAGTATGATTTCAATTTTTTCATGTTCTGAGTCTTTCTATAGTTCTTGCCTGAGTATTCTAAATATCTCGGAGACTTCTGATTTGCTTGTCAGCCCTGTAGTTTTCATACTGCATCACTTCTGGTTCATAGGATAAGATCGTTTGTGTACGTTTGGGACTGTTTTCGTATACAACCTTTTATTGGCTTATTTTCTTCTTTACTTGCTATTTCCTTACATTCTACTGAGCAAATTTTACCTGGTCTTTTTCTTTTCATAATGGGATTGTTATTTATATACCTCTCAGCAGAGAATTTGAAATGATGCATGAAGTCAATTGAATTTTGAATACTGCACTGTTTATTATCTATTTCCAACATACAAAGATACTTAGCAATATAATGACTTTTCTATGAAGCTGTGTAGGATTTCTGGGCATTTGTACAGAACAAAAGCAAAGTCATGGCTCTTCATCTAAGAGTTGAATCTTGAAAGACACTTTTCTAAATGTTTGAATTCACACACTTGAATTTGTAATTCAAATGTTTACAAAAAAGGAAGAATAAAAGCACATGGGACTGAATCACTGAATACCTGCAAAGTTCTATGTAGAATATCAGTGAGGACTCTCTTAGAGAAACATGGAAGTATTAACCAGTTTTAAAAGGAAGATTTTAAATTTGAGACCATGGTAGAGTCACTCACCTCTATCCAAATGCATAGATAAACCCAGAAACTTAGACTGCTCTGATCAACTTCAAAAGGTAGCTCAATCTGAACATGATTCTTAAAACTAGAAAGATTTGGTCTCAAAAAGCTTGTTTGTATAGATTTAGCTATAGCTAGCAGTACTATGCATTCAAATACTGCTGAGAGAACCAGACCTCTTATACTATTTGAAGGTCAGGCTTTGTGTTTCAATAAGTATGTCTTCCAGATATTAATACATATGGAGATAACATTCTGTCCTATGTAAAATAAGTTAGCTCACATTAAAAATATGGAAGAACTCAGTTTGGCAGACAAGAACTGCATGGCTACTTCAGAATATATTCACACTGGCTTCAAGAATACAGTATGCCTTGTCTTGAAAAAAAGGTGTCATGGTTTTATGATTTTTGGTTATTGGAATTCCACATCATAACATCATGTAGTACACTGGGAGTTAAAGACTTAATGCTCCAGTTCTGGGTACCTGTCCCAGAAGAGAAGATGACCTACATATCCCAGAGGACTTTGTGTTCAGAGAGGAGATAAAGCCCCTGGCAAGGTCATGAGACCAAGCTTCTCTCCTTACTGCTCCACCTGACCACACATCTTGCCTCAGCATTAGTGTAAGGCAAATTTGATTATTTGATTTATTAGCTCCATTTCTAATTATATTGTATTATAGTGTGTTATCTTGCATTCTGATATCCTATTTAGTAAATTAGTTTGTTTCTCCTCAGATCATTGGCTCTGTTCTGTTTGGGGCCCATCTCTCTACTCTTTTCCCTTATCCCTTTCCGGAGCATGGATCTGCGGGTCCCTTCACCCTGCTAGTTACAGAACCAGGCCAAATCAGCCCATAAACTGTTGACAAAAGGCAAGATTGTTAGATGACAGAGGTAATTTTCCTTCCCGTACAGAATACAGGGAAACTGTAGTGTTTTCCTGCACTAGTGATATGAGGAAGCACTTTGTGACCACAATAGAGAGGTGCTGCTATGTGTTTAGTCTGCTCACATACTCTTCCCCAGGAAGTCACTGCTCCTCTCTGCTGAAGATGAGTTGTTTGTCTGAGAGGACCTTTGATCTAACCAAGCTCAACTTACCTTCTCATTTTTAGTGTTTTTCAAGTCCATAATCCAGGCAAGAGAACTTAGATGCACTAACTATTATTGCTGTAGAACCCTTATGCAAAAACAATGAGTTATATACACTGCACTAAAGCATAAGCCATACACATACTATCATTGGACCATATCTGAGGGGCCACTGGGACTGCAGGCTTGACAACACTGCCTGATTGGCCTTGTTTGTTATGTTCATTGTCATTCAGAGCTATTGTCAGTGCAAGATAAATTCTTGCAGCAGCATCTATCATGATAAATTCTGTGGCAGACTCCAGCGCTTTCTTTCCTGGAGTCTTAATGCTCTCACAGGGAATCTTCATTCATCTTTATGGTAAATGATGAATCTAGCAATTTTATGTTGAAACTTTTCTGCCTTTCTTTTTAAACTTTCACAAATTTTGCATGACTACTTGAAATGTGTCAAAGCAAGGCGAACACAGACTGTTACCCAGTCACATCCTTGCAATTCTGAAGAAAATGCTCTGGCAGCTGGATCTGGTGAATCTTGGGCTGTGCTGTTAACTCAGTTCGGAGGGACAATGCGCTCTAAAGATTTTGTAGGCATCCTCTAGCTGGCATTTTCACCTCTTACTAGTGACTGCGAATCACAATATTAGCAGGCTTTAGAGAAATTTGATGAAATACGTATTTTTTAGCTGTAGTTCCTATCTTCTTGCTGTAACTAGAGAAAGAATGGCTGAGTAGCTGTGGAAAGGGAGAAAGCTTCTCTTTAACAGTTCCAGAGAATAAACACCATTGTCTGTTTTTCCTTGCCCAGTTGTTATAGCCTGGTCAATACAACTTAATGTTTTGCTGAATATAAGTCTAGTAAAAAAATATATATATATATATATATATATAGGAAATATGTTTCCTTGGGTTAGGATTAACCATGTTCCCTTGCTGCATGCATGTTTGCTTCTAGCAGTATACATCTGAACTTGTGGTTAACAAACACGTATTGCCTGTGCTAGTTCCATTCTGCATTATGTTAAATGAAAAGTAAATTTTATAGCCAAGAGCTACCAAATACTGCAGTACTAATCCCTAAGAGTGTGTGGCTCAGTAGAGAAGAATTTAATGAAAAAGATGCTGTGAGGGACTTATTTTTTGTTCCACCACATTAGTTATGAGCTGTAAAAAATCCAACAAAACAAAAAACAGAAAAAAAAAAAGTTATAACAACTTCTGCTCTTTATTCTTAAGAGTTCAGTATTTGTGACATTGATTTTTCTGTCACCATAGCAATCACTGGACAATGTGACACCATATGAAAAAAATATAAAATATTTATTTGCATGTAATGCTTTATCTGGAAACCACTGCTATCCAGAGAAAAAAGATTAAGTGCCTATTTATTCCAACTTCTGCAGATGTTCAATTTGTTTGGTTTTATTTATGTATTCTTTTTTTTGTACTGGTAGGTGTATTGTTATACTACAAGTTCAGATAATTCTTCACTTATGCCCAGGTAATTGTGCATTATTTGATTTATTGTATTGTTAACAACATTTTCCTCTGCCCTACTTTATTAGGCCATATTTAAGTAATATATGTGCACATCTGATATTAATCCAAGTGAAGTCTGAATCCAGATTCAGATGTGACCTTCTCCCAAGGATATAACTTTTTCTAATAAAAACTGACTGGATTAGAAGCATGAAGAAATGGCTCTCTTGTTTTTTTTTTTTTCCTTAATGATTTTTGCCTAGGGGTTTAGGAAAATACTTTAGAAATTGGACCAATTTTCTAGCTTTCTCATTTTATATCTTGCTGACAAATTCTGTCTCAGAGCGGCTGTATCTCATTGTCCATTCTTCTTTGCTTCAGGCCATCTCGTGTGCTGTATCTGTTGAATGATTCCATGAATGAACTGAAAGATGAAATATAGAGCCTGTCAATCATATTTTTAGATGAGACAATTCAGGGAGGGATTGTAAATTCATGGGAGAATGAGAATAAAATACAGTGTAATCATCATGCACTGGAAAAGTGATCTGAAATCAATCAGCCAGATTTACTAAGTATACTGGCAAAGTGGATCATATAGAAAATAACAATCTGAACAAAATTAGTGAGATTAAATGCAACATGGAAAACTTAAAGTTTAAAAATGAGGAGGAAAAAAAATCCTGAATAGCATGTAATGATTACTTCGGATTTCATCCAGTTACTGCAAGGGAAGTCTCCCTAACATTGCCTAATAGTATTTGAAGTATGAGAGAGCTTGCAGTTTTCACTCAGAGTTTAGTAAGATTCTGTAGCACTTTTATACTGATAATCTCTGGAAAAAAATTGAAAATGTGAGACTCCATTCCTTCTCATTTTGAATCTCTCTCTGTATATAGCTTTTACACTGGAAGCCACATAATTAATAGGAGTTAACGAAAAAATATCTGCCATTATGGATGGGTAACACGAAGTGTAATTCTGTGCAGTGTCAGCATATTGTGAATAATGTTCTTCGTTCATCATTCACAGCTGCACAGGATTCCTTGTCAGTTCTGTATTATAGCTGTTCTCTATGTACTCGTATCTATGAATTAATTACAACAGAGGTCCTAATTAAGGTTTCTTGTACCACAAGTACTAACTAAAGTGATATAAACAGAGAATGCTTTGTATGCATTAAGAAAAAACGGCAATTCAAACAGTGAAATGTCTTCATTTCAGGTTGTTGTTAATTCCATCCCTCCAACTCTTCCAAGGTGTTGACCACTATACAGTATACAAGACAGGAAAAAACAACCATCTATTATCTGAAAACAAGCCTTTCTCTCAGAGCTTGCCTGGGAAACCAAGCAAGAAATTCTCAGTGATAAAATACTAAATTTAAAGTTCTAAAAAAAAATTCATTGAGATAGGTACTTTATTTATTGGGTTGCCTCAATTCTGTAGCCAGTTTTTTTTCCTATGGCAGAAGACCGCTTGCCAAATCTAGCTGACAATGTCTGAAAGGTGTGATATAGTGCTACTGCACAGCACTAATTAGCTTTTTGAAAGTTATTGTGTAGCATGTTTGCATTTACTACTTATGTGGAAGTATAGCATTCTTCTACTGTAAGGCCTTTGTCACTAACTGTGTCATTTGGGTATACAGAAGTTAAAACATCCTTATGTGGTCTGCTATAAACTTCTAAGGGACCCCAAAAGCATGTTGTTTAACATGCACAGGAATTAAATATGGTTTCTCGATGGCAGTGATTCCAAACTTAACTTTCTACAGCTTCTGCACAAAGATTCCTCAGGGGAGACGTGTAGGAAAGTGGTGATGGTGTCTGAAATTAAAGAGAGCTTAACATTTAGGAGGTACTGCTGCAAATGTATCAAAACATGTGGTTAACTAATGGCATTATGCCACTGAAATTAGAACTACACCCAGTCATCTTGACAAGGAAACAAGAGACAGAGGAAAAGCATTATTTCTGTAGGAAATGTCTGCAGGTGAATGTCCTGTGTAATGAAACATTTGGATCATAGCTGGTATTGGTTGCAGTCAGAAGGTCTAACCGGTGGAAAATATGGTACTTGGTATGTTTGGTAGGATTCCTCTGTAAGATGCTTTTCAGCTGGCTTTTATGCCCTGTTGAAACTGGTCTATCACCTTGTTAGTGGGCATTACTGCTCCCTTAACAGCTGGCAGTGTGCATAGGCATGCTGCAGAACCAGACTATGGATCTATTTTAATTATAATCACAGGATCCCTTCTGTGCAGGGCAGCCATGCATAAGGTTATGAGGATAATGTCTCATTATCATTCTATCAAGGAAGCTAGATTAATTTGGAAAAAAAATCAAAACATATCTAGAGGTAAGAAAGAAATGGATGAGGTTTCTTCGAAGTAAATTATGATCAACAGCAAAAAGAATAAATTATTTCTTTCAATATGCCAAAGTCCAGCTAAATGGCTTAGATGGGTGCAGAGAGAAGCTGTGTTGAGTAATGTAATTGGCTGTGCAACATCAACCAAGAGATTACCCTCGAGGAGAAACTGAGTTTTGTGGAGCTGTTTCTGCAGCAAGGTGCTGCTCAAGGTGGGTGATGCTGGTCCTTCATTGCCTCTCTCAAGCAGAAGAGGAGGAAAAAGGAGAGAAGAGGAGAAAATATTTTAAAAGTGAAGGTATTTAGGGTACTGCATGTAGTGGATTCACTTTATTTTCTTTTTCTTTTTTTAGGAATGAATTTGCTTTGCATGTCCTGTTCTCTGTGTTTTTGTTATCTTTTTTTTTGTTTAAAGTATCCCTTAATATGCTTTTCTTTTTTGTCTTCTCGTTCAGTTTTCAGGTTCTCCTGGTGACACCTTTCTATATAGCCCTTCCTTGGAAATGCATGATTCTCCCATTCTTTAGACCATGTGTTACTAAAGTGAAAAAATAGCCTGAAGGCTGAGAGGGTAAATAGGAGGAAGGTTAATCATTCCTTTGGAAATTCTGTTGAAGATGAAGTCAGAAAAAAAAAAAAAGGCAACAGTTGGCTTGTGGGAGGATTTATGAATGGACCAATCAGAGGTTGAAAATTAAGCTTTAAAGCCAGCTTCAAAAGTTACTGCATTTTTTTCCTCCTTTGGAACTCTCTATTAGAAAAGAAAATATCTTTCATCTTCTTTACATTTCCTTAAGGGAAGTTTAATTTGTTTAGGAAAAAACCTACAGCTTTAGGAAAAAAAATTGCAATTCTCATCAGAATACCTAACCAATCTCTGTGTGAAGGACAAACGTGATTCAGAATCCCTCTGTGCTTATTTCCTTTCTCAAATGCAAGAGGTAATCTGGCTCTGACTGGTGCCCAGTGCCAGGTCGGATCTCCCCATTGCCATCTGCTACCTCTGGAGACACTAAAAAGTACGTGGTAGGCTTTGGGTATGGGAGGCCAGCTAAGCAGGTGAAGGGCTTTGGGTCCCACCCTCCAGGGGATGGGTAAGCATGCAGCTCTGCCAACTTCTGCCAACCACGATGGCAGCACAGGGCTATACTCAGTGCTTGGCAGAGGTCCTTCTCCAGCCCATATCTTTGATTTCAGACCTACTTTCCTAAGAGAGAGGGGGAAGATGAGTTCTAAAAGGAAAGCAAAGATGAACAAAGTGATGTAAACACAGCTTTAGCAACTGAGTCTAATAAAAAGTACAGCTAAACACCAGAAGGAAAGTAAAAACACCTTTAAGTGTGCTGCATTTACAAGACATAAAGGCAATTTAGTGGAACAAATCAAACCCTGGCAACTACTTATCCAACTGTAAAGGCAGTAAGAGAATCAGCAACACCTGAAGGATTGCCTTTATTGTTTGAAGAACAGAGCATCTCTTGTTAAGAAACGCACAGAGCAGGAATACATTAGAGGGAAATGAGTTAGGACAGTCATTGGAGAAAAAGAAATATCCAGTTACCTACAAAAATACTTCATAGTCATTTTCAGCCAGGGTACTATTGAAAATATCTCTTTGGAAGTGAGTTTTGTCCAGTTATTTTGTGTATGACTGTCACTCTTCAGTATGTGATGGCTTTATGGATATGATATCTGAATTTGAACGTATGTTCATAACACTATGCAATTACTGAAAGTAGTAAATAGCTTTTAGAAGGCTTATTCTCTACTGAAATGATGAATGCAATGCAAAGTAAAACACTGAAATAAAGAGGAAAGAGTAGACAGGGCTAAAATATAAGCCATCGAGGTCTTAAATCCATAATTAAAATGAAACAACTTCTGCAGAATTAACCTTATTTTTAAAATTCATATATATTTTCCATTACAGTTCTGTAGTATGTAATGCTTTTAATGCCAAGTTACAGACCAAAGGTGAATGTTATGGGGAAGGTGTCTTGAAAATCAGGCAAGGTACTTGAGCTATGAAGCAGCAATTTATTTCTGCTGTGTTGAAAGTATTGTGGGCTGGGTTTGCTTTCCCAGGACACAAACACTGCTTTTTTAACACTTCAAAGTTGTTGTGCAGTTAATCTTCAATGAGGATGTGTACATGTGACACATTTGGAAATATCTGCACTAGAAATGAGTATGCTAGGCATGTATAAATTTGTTAACCTTTTAAGCTGCATCAGCTCACTGCAGTGGATATTATAAATGTGCCAAGTGTTTTTCAAGGTTGTAATACTTGCCAGGTACAGTTGTATTCTTCATGCTTATCAGTCCATCTGCTGATTTCTACATCAATTTTTACCTGTAGGCTAAAAGGGTATCATGCAATTTGTCATGCTGTTTAGATATCTTCTACAGGAAATCCTGAGCTGCATTTTTTTTTACTCATATTGAAGTTTGCTTTTTTTGACATTACAAATTTGTAAATTCATGCTTGGGATAAAAACTAATCACAGAAAAGCATGGTTCAACTATATGCTTTAGAAAAAGGTAGCCTCAGAAAGATGTGATTTGGAGCACCTAGTGGATGAGGTAGGAATTTTCAGGATATACATTCTCCTATCCATTTATATTCTCCTATGAAGAAGGGTTGAGGGAACTGGGTTTGTTTAGCTTGGAGAAGAGAAGGCTCCAGAGAGAGCTCATTGTGGCCTTCCAGTATTTGAAAGGAGCATATAAAAAGAAGGGAGAATGACTGTTTATGAGGGTGGGTAGTGATAGGACAAGGGAGAATGGTTTTAAACTAAGTCAGGGGAGGTTTAGGTTAGATATTAGGAGGAAGTTTTTCACACAGAGGGTGGTGACACACTGGAACAGGTTGCCCAGGGAGGTCGTGGATGCCCCATTCCTGGAGGCATTCAAGGCCAGGCTGGTTGTGGCTCTGGGCAGCCTGGTCTAGTGGTTGGTGACCCTGCACATAGCAGAGGGATTGAAACTAGATGATCACTGTGGTCCTTTTCAGCCCAGGCAATCCTATGATTCTATGATTTACCTTTTTGTCTGAAAATGTTGATTCACTGATGCTATGCTAGTTGATATCCAAGGGCTCTCTCACATTGTTTTTGTCTATTAAAATGGCCATAAAAAAAAAGGCAAAACAAGTATTTTCTAAATGAAATTTTCACTTTTCCAGCTAGAATGGAACAAGAACAAACAAAACCCAATTAAAAAAAAAAAATCATCTTTGTCTTTAACTGATTTTCTGAAACTTGGACTTAGCTTAATATTGGATGGAGGAGAAAAGCTTCCAAATCGCTCTTGCTCTTCTTTTTCTTTTTACCAGTGGGAAACCTATTTTTCATTCAGCTGTAATTACCTTATTTTGTTCCTAATGAGGTGTGACATGACAGAGGATTTATCAGATATTAGGTTCTTGGACTGTAATGGAAGAATAGTAGATGAAACCATATAGACCTATGTAGCTATCCATAACTGTCTCTTTAACACAGTTTGGATCTCAGAGCATTTCAACAATGCAAGGTATTTCAACAATGACCCTCTCATTAATAAATTAAAACATAAATTGAAGGTTATATGGAAAGAAGGGAGTCCTAAAGGTGAAAAACAAACAGCAAGCGATTCAACTTTTTTTTTCTTTGTACTGGTACTTTTTAATTACTTATGATGTTTCAGTACAACTTCTGATGATACAAAAGATAGCATGGTCTTAATCTCTGAATTTTGATGGCCATCCTAATTACCAGCTATGGAACCCTATGAATTTCTCTCCTCACTGAAGTCTCACTTATAGTACATTAGGTGCAGTTTGCCTGCTTTTATCCCAGATTTCCAAAGTGTTGTATGTCTCTAGACCTACAGCTCCACACCTGATCTTAATATGCCCATGTTCTCCTCAAAATTCATCACTGTTAGACATTCTAGATTTCCTTGCCCTGATGGTCTGCCCTGGGGCTGGCATGTGGGGCCTGAGGTCTCCCTTTAGTTCCACCACTTTGAACACAAATGATGTGATCTGCCCAGCCTTTGGCTCTCCTACCAGGTCTTGCCTAAGTTGTCCAAGTCTTCCATTACCAGGAGAGCAACAAAGAGGCAATGAATGTGATACTCTTGTTAAATCTTACATCTCTTTGCATATGATGGAGAATGTGTTTCAGACAGTAGGGATAGAGATCTTTGGTTTTCTGATACTTGGAGAGCATGGGCCACTTAAGCAGGATTCTATGTCTTCCTGGCCATGCTCACATGCTGCACTGCTGGTAGGCCACATCAGCACTCACTGCCCCATAGCTGCTCCCTATTATTTCACTATTTCTGGGCAAAATTAGGCTTGGGATGTTTGTGCATCCCTAGGGAAGCCTAACTCCCTCCCAGCTGTGCACGAATGGCCTGTGACTAAGGTGTCTGTACAAGCCCTGGCTTGTGTATCTGCCCTGCAGCTTTCCTTTGTCCAGGGCAGAGTTGCGCAAGTTTTCGTGGATGCAGCTGTTGGAAAAATCTGAAACTCAAGTTTTTGTCTGCAAAGCCTGGGAACTGCAGGCATCCCATTGCTTTTGATCAGTTAGCCAGAGTGGTTTTTCATTCCTTTCTTACAGGGGGTTATGTCTACATACTATTTTTCAAGTGAATGTGAATCCAGCTTGCAGCATTCAGGTCTGGCTGGTGGCATGCTTGGCTCAAATGAGAGGCAGGGTCATGGTCACCACAAACATGCACTACTCCTCACCAGGAAATCACTCTCAGCCTCTTGCATTCATTCTCTCAGTTCACCGTGTGCCCGGAGCCCCTGTGTTGCCCCTCACCTCAACTGACTTTATGCAAAGCAAGGTGGTGGTGTCACGCACCTCGGGCACACGGCTCAGCTGGAACATAGCTCCTGGCAGCGGTATGGGCTCAATTTGGGATGTTGGTTTCAGTCATCCCACTAGGCTCCCTGCGTACCTGGGCTCTGCCTCCACAGCAAAGTCTTCAAAAAGCAGAGTGCACTACCCACATCTGGCAGCAATTGATACCACAGTGTCTTGGGCATTTCACAGTGGCTTTTAGGAGACTGAAGTCCCTGTTTTAGCTTTATAAATACAGTCTGTCCTTGAAAAATCCCTCAAGCCTGGATTTTGGGCCTTAGCCATCTTCAGATCCAAGCTTCCTCCAAGTTTGACCGGTTTCTCTGCATTCTTCACATTTGTGTGACTGTGGACATGGATAATTTCTACAGGCATCACAGTTTTCCTTTAGAAAGTAACAAATCTGCAAATATTTTATGCTGAATAAGGCCTTCTTTCATGCTACATTGGTGTGAGGTTTAAAACTTGTTTGAAATCGTTTTAAACCTTTGACGCACTGTGTTACTCTAGAAAAAGAAGGAAATTGGCAGTTATTCATGATGCAGCCTGATCCTTTTACCTGTGTTTTTTTCCCCCATTTTACAATTGGATAGCACAGTTGGAAAAAAAAAAACCACCCTTTACTAAAATGTTCACTCCTTATAAACCACTTTGCTGTTCCAAGTCATAAAACTCCTGCAAACTGTAATAAATTTCACTTCCTTATAGTAAGAGGCTCTGTATGTAGTGTTAAAAAAATGCAAAATAAGCAAGTATTCAGCCAGCCAGTAGTGCAGAATCTTCAGCTTTAAAAGTGATTGTAGAAGAAGGCACTAATCCAGTGATCCAGGCAAAAGTGATCCTTTTTTCTTTATTTCTTTTTTCACACTCCACTAACCAGCAGCAATTTTCTTATATCCTAAAAGCTCAAAATATGCTTTCCCTCTTTAATATTATGTGAAGAATATATTTTAAAGGTCAGAATTTGTTGTTTTATGGATAAGAATTCATCCTCTATCTGTCTTAGTAACTACCTGATTTCATAGTTCTGGCATATCAGCATCAGAAAATGACTTCACCTGAGATTTTTAATGATCTGTTTTGAATGAAATCTCAGAAGAACAGATATTTGCTTTCTTTGAAGAGCTACTCACCATCTCATGAGAAGTGTTCTTGCCACCAAATTCTGTACAGCAATTATCGGAACCTACCTTTGTATGTCATGTAGCTGGAAGCTAAGTCAGAAATCCCTTGAGGAGATGTTTTCTTTCAGAATCTTCTTGTGCTGCTGCTGCTTATTATTATTAGTTCCTTTGTGAGCTGCAGGCCTTGATTGTGTTTAAGTGAAGGGTAGCTGCTTTGCATGGCATGCTGTGCAGTCCTAGTGCCCAGCTCCTCTGGGCAGGCAGGCTGCAGCTCCATCCATCCCCACCTGCTGCTTCCCCTTCCTTCTCCCCAGATCCCACAGAGGCAGAGGACTGTGGTACTGCTGGACATGAGATTTCAGATCGCTCCTGTACTGACCATTCAGATACAGTCCTTGAAACTATCTACAACTCTCATCTCACTGTCATATATTTAAAAGCAATACCAAAGCCATATGCATTAAAATCTCAAGTTTAGATAGTCTATCTCATAAAAACCAGGCAGGCTATTGCAGTTCTTGTATCAGAAGCTCTGCTTCTGATTTCTAATGTGTCCAGAGAAAATTTAAACTGTATTTCCAAATAAAAGTATAGATTGGAAAGAAAGCAGACGTTAGTATGTTGGTTAAAACTAAGTATGGTATCCACTCCATATACAACCAGAAATAAATGCTTTTAAAATCTGCTTTTTGCAGAAATTTCAAAAGCATGTTCAACTAAGACAAGCATAAGACTCTCCTCTAATTATCAGAGTAATTAGGGATATGGGACTTATGAAAGTCATATGAACAATAAACATACAAGAACATTAATACTGAATTAATTGAAATACTGAAAGATTTTTGAAAGATACTAGTGAGGGGTACTGGGATAACTAGCAGAGATCAACCTCTCCATTCAAAAACCATAAAAATTGTCAAACGACTTTGGAGGGGCCACCCTAACTTTTCAGGTGATCCTGAAAAAGGTGATCCTGTGTCCTTTTTCCACAGACACCATAATTCTCCAGCAAAACATTTTACAGAAAGAGTAGGAAGAGAAAAGGAGAGCTCAGACTATTGTCTGAAATCGAGCATGGCAGGAGATATATGAATAAAATTGTTGGAACCGTCACAGAACAGTTCTTTAGGCTAAACATCCAACTCTGTGTTCTCCTTCATCATGATATTATTTTGCATATAATGAAAATGCATTTATTAATAGACATAATGTGTAATTCTTCATGGGGAAAAAAAAATCACAGAAAAACAGGATCCAGTCTGAAATAGTTTGCATACAATTTTATTACACAGTTTTCATTCCTAAAGTCTGCTGTGCATTTGTTTTCTTTAGGCTAAATATTGTTTTGGCTGCATAAAGTCTAAGTGATCAAACAGCTTCATCTTGAAATAAAAGATAATTCCACATTTTTACACCATGCGTGATACGGAGAGAGTTGATTCAAATATGTTCTCCTATCTAACCTCCTTCAGCTGCCAACCACAATACCAGAACAACCTGCCCCACTTAGTCACATTGCTCCTTATGCTGATTAAAAGGGTTCTTCAATATGTGCTCATCAAAATGACCATTGACTTCTGCTGGTACTATCTGTAAGTACAAAGAATTTGAGGCCATGCCACACAGCTACAGCATCCTGAAGCACTATTAATGGAGTACTCTAATTGCTGAGAGATCACATGCTGTTAGACTTTTTGTTAAATAGAATTGGACAAAAGTATTCATTTTTTTAATGGGAAGGTGAGGACAAGAAATTTTGGTTTGATAATTACAGTTATGTAATTAATTAGAATGGCAAAGGCTCCTCTTGTGTGTGTAATGTGCTACGTAAATGTGTTTCTTCTGTTCATTTCTTCCTTTTTTTAGAGTGGTAATGTCATTGAATCTCAAGATTTTACAGCTTCTTAGTACTCAAATAAGGAAAGAAAATAAGGATTCTTCACTTTTGTCTAATACAGTTTAGAAGTTGATGTTGTACTGAAGGTGCTATGATAAAGCCAAGAAACATCAAGAGACTGCAGTATTTCTAGTGGCCTTCAAGTGTATAGTTGTGTAAAAATCTTACACAACTCCCTAGAAAATATTTGGATGCTAGCTCCTATCAGGTAGGAGCTAGAAAAATGTGAAATTTTTGAAAGCTTGGAAAGTTATGACTATTTTATGCAGATGCTTAGTATTAGTTAAGCTTCCTGGCAGTACCTATAGCATCTGAATACCTGTGAATTTGTAAAATCTTCACAGTGGACTGCATAGTTTAGTCAAAAACACCTAAAAAAACCCCAAAACCACAAATGTCTGAGGTAAAAACCGGAATCTCGCACATAATGTATGCTAGGGACAAAGGCTGAGTGTAAATATCACTGTCAGGTATTCTATAAATAATTCTTGGAATCTCATGTGTTCACTTGTGATATACTTATTATTAATGAGCTTGGTTCCCAAAGGAATATTGAAGACAGAGAAGGAGAGAACATTGTATATGATGCATATATTCTAAAACAAATATCATTAAATGAAAAAGCTACATCTGAGTGTAACCCAGAGAAAGTTGTGGGATGCCATACTCTTATGACTCCAGAGATGCAAAGCAGTTGTGGAGCAATCCCATTATATGAGCATGACACCCAATCTCTCAAATGTCTCAAATCAAAATGAATTTGACAGAGAGAATAGTGATCTTTCCAATGCATTTATTTTTCTGGGGGAGGATGGAAATGCTGCCAAGAAAGGCTGGTTCCTGTGCGACAGCCACATGGAGTGGGAAGATGGCATCCAGCTGGGTACTTGCAGAGACTGTGAGCTGTTTTCCTGGCATAAATCACTACCATATTTACCTTGCCTATAATAACATTACAGCAGTATAATTCATGCGGGAATGTATCTCAGAATTATTGTCCCACTTTAGAGCTTTAAGGTTTGTCTCATTCAGTGTGCTTGCACTGCAAGAAATTTAGCAGATGTCTTCATTCCAAAATTTTGTATTCAAATGTAGATGAGCTGAATATGTGTGTGCAATCAAGATTTTGCACAGGTTATTAAAGGTTATAATTTCTTCCTTTTTAAGTTGTAAACTTCATTTAATTCTAAGGGGCAGTCTCACTAAACAGTAGGTGACCACCTACCTTAATAGTCTCTGGAGGGACCTTCAGAGCATAGCCTAACTGGAGGTGTATTTGTGCATATATTGCACGCATATCTACAAATCAAAAACACATTTGCAAAATTTGAAGTGAGAGTAATCCACTGTTTGAAAAATGGGCTAAATCCTTTAGCTTATTTAGTCATAAATCTGATGTAGATGGTATTCATTTAACATGGATGAAATTGTTGATTTAAATATAATAGGGGAAAAATCAAGCCAAATACACTGTAGTGTTGCTCTGGAGGAGAGAAAGGTGAAGCTGAATATTCTGAAAATGGCTTTCATTTTAAAGATGCATTATAACTTGCTCCATATTCTCTGAGTTTTGTCAGTGGGGCCAGCTTTACAGATGGTACAGCAGACAGAGGGCTGCAAACCAAGATGTACCTGAGCTAGGAGCAACCTGCCTCTGGCACAGAGATGTTGGGGCTGAAAGTCACCGAGCAGTCATTGGCAAGACACATCTTGGAACAGCTCCACAACCTCTGTCTCCTTATCCATCAGCAGGATCTGTAAGGAACACCCATGATTAAAACTTTTCTTAGGCCACCCAGAAAGACACTATGGGTCACCAGTGACCTGTAGTGCCTGACTGCAGGGCTGCTGGGTGTACAGGATGTGTTACGTCATCTGTGTTTTACAAAGGAAGCTGTGATTCAGAGGGTCTTTTCTCTTTGAGAAGTTCACACTGCAAAATCAAAGCATCATGAACAAAGGGTGACACTTGAAAACGATGGTCTTAAAATCAGCCAAAAGTAACTCCTTCAAATGCATTGTGGAAATCCTTAACCCCACCACTGTTTTAATTCGCTGCACAATTCTTGCTGACCCTACAGGCAGTGTCTCTGATCAGGAATATCATTAGTCTATAGTCCTTTACATTTCTAAAATGTTTCTTGTTGCAAGCTACATTTTCATTACAGAGAGTTACATGGCTAAGTCGTAAGTAATAGAGTTTTAATCAAAATCTTTTTTCATTTTTTGGATGTTGCCACATTGGCAAAACCCATGATTGGTGGGACAAATGTGTGCCTTGAAAAGAATAAACATGTTTTTGGAGAAACAACCAAGCAACCCAGGCTTGCCTACAGAATATTCTATAGCACAATCACTCACTTCATGCCTGCAGGATTTCTAGGGTTTTAAAACAAAATTTAATTTTAGATTGGCACCGATGAATTCCGGTCCCAGACATCATGCAAGCAGTGATCATGCAGAAAACAAATGAAGCACTGTGGTTAGATGGAGATTGAGTAATAAATGTAAGAGACAGAAATTTGTACAGACTGCTGTACATATATGCTTCCTTGAGTAGGTGCCTGAGATGTATTAATGGCTGACTGTTAAAACTGTGGGGTCTGGAAAATTCTCTGATCTTCAAAATGAAAATAACAAAATACATCAGAAATACGAAAAAAAATAAAAAATAAAAATAAAAAAGGTAATTCATACATTGAGGAAGGGAAAGGGATACGTAGTACATTGTTTGTGAATTTCCAGTGCAAATAGGTCAGCACTTCTTTCTCTCACAGCCCTCCCTTCTCCCTTTCACTTCTCAGTGACTTGAAAGGCCTGTTTACGACCACTGCATTGATTTCCTTTCCTCTGACTCATTGCAATCTGGCTCCAGTCCTCCCCATTCAAACTAACTCACCAAGGTCTCAAATGACCTCTTTCTGGCTAACACGGGGATCTCTGTGTCCTCTTTGACCTTCCTGTCTAATCTGATACCCCTGATCACTCTTCTTGCTAGGCTTTTGTGGTAGTACCCCCTTGTGGCTCACTGTTTACCTTCTTCATTGCTCTTTCAGCATCTTCAAAGGAGCTCCTACCTTCACGGCTCTCTCTCAAAGCCACCACAGACATCCTTTTCTCAGTGTACAATTTTTTTTTCTCTTGTTTTCTGCTATTATTCCCAGGCTGAACATTTTCACCTCCCTGCCCTGACCATTTCTATTCTATTTTGTGAGCTGAATTGACAGTTTGATGTATTCAGGACGAATTCTTGTCACCTGAAGCTCAAAAAGATCACAGGTAATTCTTTCATTTGAACCTGCCACTCTTCCTCCTCTGCCCATTGCTGTTGACATCTTCACCATTCCCTTTCAGATCTCAAACTCAGGATCAGTTTGACATTCCCTTGCATGTTTCTGTGCGCTGAGATAATCATGGCAGGCTTGCTGCAAAACCACTGGGAATTAGGAAAATCTGGTAAAGTCATAAAAGTTTAAGCAAAGCTTGAAGTAGTATCTTCCCCCCCCTCACATACCCCTTGAATTTTAAAAACCCTACTCAACATTTCCTTTCCAAGATCCATGCTTTAAGAACCAATGTGCTATTTTTTACTTTTTCTAACTATGCTCTTAAAGCACTTAACACTCCTCAAGAGTGCCTCTCTGAAACTACCTATCACTGCTCTCCATCAGGGTTGCTTGGGGTTTTGCCCTGCTGCCTGCACCAGTTGTTAACTCACCATAGCTCCATGGACTTGGCAGTTCAAATCAGATAATCTACATTTCATATTCTCACCATCCTGTGAAACCTGAGATAACGTTTTTCCCTGCCTTTTGCTCTTTTGGGAGTGGTGGGCAGGATGCCCTGGACACACCTTTCACAACTTCGCACAAAATATTATTCCTCTGAGGATTTCAGTGTGAACCTTTTGGGGCAAGCAACTTTATGTAGCAGATAATCACACAAAATATTGAGTGCTCTGAGCTCTGCAGCTCAGGTTTTAATCTAGTTGCAGACCTCAACGATCCTTGTAGTCTGGACCTCCCTGAAGTCAGTGGTTATGTATTTAGGATAGAGAGTCTTGCCACAAAGTGTCATAAGTTCTTGTTATCCCTTTGATACACAAGTCAATACTTTTGATTAAAATCAATACTGTATGTGAAAATCTTAGCGCATTCCAGAGCTAAAAAGTACACCTTTCAAAAAATATGCCTCTTGTCAGTTTTGTGTCAGACCAGTTTTTGAGCAGACTCCACCCCAACGTTGCTTTGGAGTTCCAGAAAAAAACCTTCCAAAGAAAATGCTCCTCAGAGACTTTTGGTTTGCACTTAAAGAACTGGAAGGCAAAATGTAAAGCCTTCTTTCTAACAATTGCAGACAAAATAAGTCAAAATAGCAGCCTGTAGGATCTTCGTAGTTAGTGCCTTTCTGTAACAGAATTCACTCCACCGCCACTGTCCTCTTGTAGGCATACATCCACTTTTCTTCCTGTGGTAACGCACACCTTAGCAATTTTTGTTTCTACAAGGTGCCCACTGAATTCCCATGGACAAATTCATCCGCTGAACTATGAGCTCATTTCCCTTGGCATGCCACAGAACCAGACACATCGTGTTTTCATTGCTGTAACTTAATTCCCCGAAGTACAGCAACTGGAAGTTGCTGCCAGGAAAAATGTGACAGCCACAGTATAATTTACCAAAAGGCAGTAGTGACCTGAGCATTGAAACACAGCACCTAGGTTAACTGATATCATAAAGCTCTGTTCTAAGGGAAACTTCTTTGCACATGATTCTCTTTTTATTATTACTATTTTATTTTTTGGTAATTTGCTCTTAAGTGTGGCAGTGTGACAGTTTCCAGAAATATGTATGAATATGCAAGAGGTAAAAGAAAAAGAAATCAATGGAGGAAATCATTCAGAGATTCCATGATGTATTTTCATAGATTTTCCAAAGAAGGAGACACATTTGCATTACAGGCTTCATTGACAGAGAGTGAAAGAACCAGTATATCCTATGCAGTGCTTTATCCAAACCAGAAATGATTTTTTTTTTTTTGTATTTACACTAAGAAAAAACAACAGTTAGCAAGCAGAAAAAAAAAAATCAATTCCTGGATAGGAAAAACTGTAACAATCGCATATATTATATATAAAAAAGAAGAAAGAAGAGTAATAGATTGCAGAGAACCACCTTTAAAATGCCTATCAGGACTGCATATATTTAAGGTTGATCATACTCATCAGTATTTATAGGATTAGAACTTAATTCTCTTAGAAATAGACTCTCTACTAAAAAAACAAAGGGACACAAATTTGAAAATGCATGCAGACATCCAGATGCTTGTAGGAGAAAGCAAGATGCATTTTTGATCCTCATTTTCATTATTCTACATTATACTTTGTGTTCCTCTTTTATAGCAGATAGAGACAGAAATTCAGATACACCCTTCTGGGAAATTGGGAATGGTCTGTATCTGGCATTGTTGCTCTCAAACACACCCTTCCAGGAGATGAAAGCAATGCAGGAGCCCTCCCAGGGCTCAGGGAATTCTCCAACACATGACAGAAGTTGATGGGGTCGCTGAGACACCGCTTCTCTCCTTCCTGTCAGCTTGCAAGCCTAGACTTGCATTGGACCATTTCCTGTCGTCCAACATAGTCACCACAGTCAGTTCACAGGGGGAAAAGTAGGAATGACTGAGAGAGAGCATCTGTTGAAAAGTGGAGTGGCAATTAACTGGCATCTTAGCTGTTGCCTTTTGTGAGCTGGAGAAAAGCAGAATGCTTTTCCAGTTAAGATCAGATTAAACAGCTGCAGGTTGCAATTGCTTCAAAAGGCACTGGCAGTGTGAGAAAGAAAAAATATATGCCAGAGTTACTCTGTTTTATAGTATGGCCTACTGGACACATTTCTTTTTGAATACCTGACGTGCTCTCCTGGACTCCTTTAGGCTTTGCTTATACAAGCACCACAGCTTTTTCACCACAGATCAACAAAGATAATTTATGACAGCATCAGAACTTTAGAATCTGACTACTTTTAACTACTATATTCAGGCAGAAAATTACTACATTGAAAAGGTCTACTAAGGCTAAGGACGTTAATCTCTCTCTGATTCACAGCACAGATTCTTCTCTGTGAAGCTCCTGTCTCCATTCACTGCCTTTGAACACCTTCTTACATGTATAGCTCCCACACCTGTCTTCATAGTCCTCCCTTTGTTGAGTGTCCAGAAACACATCCAGGGCACCAAATGGATGGACTGATTCTGATCAAGTATGACCTTATCTATGTGGCCATGGTAACTATCAACTAATAAGGGGGACAAGTATGTACTGAATATCTCTTGTTTTGTTTATGACTGTGTGAATGGGTGATGCAACACAGCAGCAGCTCCTGGGTAGCAATCTGTAAAGACAAAGATTCAGAAATCATATCTCAAAATCTCTCTTCTTGCTCTGTCCCCCTCCAGTGTGTTTCCTTAGCCCTTCTACCTGCCAACAGCTTCTAGCAAAGATGAGTAGCCAAGGAAGCCAGGTTCCTCGGAGAACATGCTAAATGAAACTGTATATATATCTGCCTAAGATGGGAGATGGCTGGGTTAACATCAAGTGGCTGGAAGGAGTAGAGACTGGTAAAAGAGAGGGAAAAGTGAAGACCCTCAGAGGGAGTTCTCATGCACTATGATACCTTGTTACAACTCTGCTTATCCTTCTCCTGAACTTTCATCTCTCACTTAGAAGGAGGATGAGGGATTAAATCTGTATGAGATATTAAACTCAGAGATGTTGTAAGTACAGAAATGAACCTGAAAAGTGAGGAAACAATTTTTCTCTACTGAACTTGCAACCTTTGATCTTCGCTGTAAGTGGCAACTGAATAGTAGTAACTGTGCAACAGCATCGCATAATAATATCCAGCAGGAGCAAAAGCATCATGATAAAATCACCATTATTGAATAACAGCTCAAAAAGCTGTCATGAACAGTCTGCTTATTGCACACAATTCACCAAGGAAGTGCTGGTTTGCCATGGACTGAACTATGCATTTTAGAACAGCAAAGTGCCATTCACTGCTCTGCCCTTTCAACAATATTATACATACGCACATAGCAGGGAACTCAGATTATGCTGTTTTGAAAGGCAGTTGAGAGAGAGCAAAACAGACCAATGGCATTATAATTTTGCAAGACTTTACTTTTTCCCACACTGAAAAACATCACTAGATGTGTTTGTGTCCACTGAGCATGCAATCATTGCTCTGGAATCACTTTTTGATATTCAGCCTCATTAGAAGTAGATAGGAATTTCTTAACAAACCATTTTTTCATTGCAAAAATGCAGATTGATTGAAGCTCTTTGCATGAATGGGCCATGTTGGATGTATTTTTCATTAGGAAAGAGGCAATCATGGCAGGGTGCACAACAGGTCCCTGCAAAGGAAATACATGAGTCTCACATGGGGAAAATATCAAAGCCCTACTGAAACCCAGGTGACACCGGTGGACCACTGCTCACCGTCTCTCCCCTGCCCCAGCTGGAAGGCTTCTCTGTGGAGACTATTCCTGTTCAGTTCCTCTGCAGCTGAAGAAACAGCTGTGTGTGATGATGTACCCATTCTTAACTTAATTCTCCTGCTGCAAAAGGAGAACTCAGTAGACAGGGAGTCTCTGTGACATAAAAATGAAGATTGTTTTCGTGTTGTAAATTATTCTGCTGGTCAGAAACCTGGCATGTTTGAAGTGGCTGATTATACCATTATCTTCACTGGAAGCTTGACTGGCTTGAAGTAAATGAATGGAGAATTAAGACAGCATAATTAAGGAAACACCAAGGAATGGATAATTTTTACATTGGGTAGCTGGATTTAATATTATTAATAACAGAGATTCAGAAGTGTGACTCATAGTTTTTACATAAAATTAGTGCAGTGCAGTCCACAGGTTATCTTCTCTGTTTAAATTTTGGAGAGCCTAAAGACAACCTTCTCTCTGCATAGGTTAAAACAACCAGCAGAGACACAGGCCAACCAAACCTGTTAGCAGAAGCTGGTCAGTTACTAGCTGAAGAAAAATATTCCCACCTCCATGGAAAATAAATTAAAAAAAAAAGCAACAAAAAAACCTTGAGTGCATCAAATCCAAACCAGACACAAACTGAAGCTCACTCCCCAGCAGTGTGGTGAGAGGGAAAACCAGCTGCACGAGCAGCACCTTTCTGGAGCAAGAAGCTGCTCATTCTCATGTGGGGTACATTCTCCCTGTACTCCTGCAGGCCCACAGAGCTCCTTTTGAGTACAAACTCTCTGCCTACTCTTCTGCACAGCTAAGTCATGTCAGTTGAACACCCAGGCATTCATCCTACCATTGTAGAAATATTTTGTTCTGTGTATTGGCAAGTGAAACTACTACTTTGGCTGTGCTCATCAATCATAATACCAGTTTCTGTATATTATTTGCCTATAGCCAAATATATTTATTATTTTTTCCCCCTCCATTTTGTCACCAATTCAAGATGATTCCAGTGAATATATTTATTTCCATGCCCTCAAGATAAGGGTCCCGTTACAGTGATTAATTTACAGGTACAGCATGAAATGAAGAGTATACAAAAGTAAGATGGGAAATGTTGTGAGGAAAAAAGAATGGTTATTTCCATTTCATAGATGAACACAGCCACAGAGGATATAACTACTAAAGCATTTGATAGCTTCATTCTCATTTAGTCTGAAGTCCAAATTACCCGGAGCCAGCTGTGTCCGTTTTGCCTCTAGGAATCAAGTTGGACTATAGGCTTGCGTTTATTATGCATCTGTGTTTTTCCTCTTTGGAAAACCAGCTGGCTCACTCCAAGCCAGTCAGAGCACGAGTCATCTGAAGACATATGGGGATCATGGAGTCATGCGTGGAGCTACAGCCATGACAGTATGGGTGTAACTGGAGACCAGTTAACTTAAAAACATATTCTTCAGCTGAAAAACTCCAGGATGCTTTGAGTCTGTGTTCAAGATCTTCTTGAATGGACTTGATAGTGAACAGATCAGTTTCAGTCAGCCTTAATACACGTATAAATGCACTGAGTCTTTCACTGGTAATGAATTTAAGAACTATGTGGAATATACTAAAAAACTGAAACCTTTCCCTCTGAGCCTTCATTAATCACACTTTCTGAATCAAATAAACTATAATTCAGAGTAAAATTTTCTCTACCACACATTCAAGGAAGAATATATAGTAAGAACTGAAAAATAATACAGTACTGAAGAACAAACCAAGAAAAACAACACATGAACAATAGTGACCAGAGGCCAAAGAAGAAAGTAGGTGTTAATTACTGACAATTATAACAGTTTTCAACTAAAAGTGACTGGTCCTAACTGTCCTGTAGGCCATGCAACCAGTTACAGTACACTTCCTAAGTTACTTGCCAGGAAACTATATGTCCTTGAAACACATGAAGGAAGAAATGAAATGTGTGGGTGAGCAAAAGAAGAAAGCAGACGATGTAAAATAGATATATATGCCATGCAGTGGGTGTCAACAAAATACTACCCAAGGATTTCAGCTGTATGATCATGACAAATGCCATGGAATACAGTATTAATGCCTTGGTATGGTCTGTGAGGGAAGACTGTTTGGCAGAGTGCCAGATGCTCAGAGATCGGACTTGGAGAGCCAGAGGCTGGGAAGGGGGCAAAGGCTGCAGCCTGAGCCTGAACCCCTTGGGCAGCAAGGAAGGAGAGGGTTTCTGCTGCCTCTGACAGCAGCTAGGGACAGCTAGAGGAAAGGGGAAGGTTCCTTCTGTAATCCCATGCATGAAAAAGGGATGCTGGTTTTTGTTCTTAGCTTTCAAATATGTTGTGGCTAAAGCTGCAGAGTGCTTCTCAGCAGCTGCCCTTTCCTTTGCAGCTCCTCCAGAGGAAGATATCTTGGAGAGTCATTTTAGTGCTGATACTTCTAGATCCTTAAGTATGGAGCTTAACACCTAAATACTTAGACATCCTTTCTGCCTTCCATTTCTCATCTATAAAACAAAGACAATATTTATTTATTTATGCATCTTCTACCTATCCTGTTTGTAAATATTAGAGCACTTTGAAAAGATCCAGTTTCTTCTCAGGTGTTTAGAGAGAAAATAATATGATTCCCAGTCCTGTCTGGAACTACAGACACTATTGTGACAGAGTTAATAATAAAGTTAAGGGAAAGGAAAAAAGATGACATTTAGAGGAGAACAGTTTTATCAGAAATAAGAAAGAGCAGGGGCCTGACTGGAAACAAAGCTCACTTACAGTTATGCTGGAAAAAATGATAGAATATGATACCATTTCCTATATTCAGTTGTTAAAAAGACAGATAAAAATGTCAACTAAGACAAGTAAAAATGAAGAAAAGTAGAAGGGGATGCAACAAATGATTTGCCACTGAAGAGCTTTAAAAAGAACACAGAATTAACACACAAGAAGTAACTTGTACAGAGATGCATATTCAGCAGATTTTTGTTGTTATTTTATTCATTGTTTGGTCAGTTGAAGGCCTGGAGGCAATAAATTCCACTTGTACAGAATTCAACAGTGATAAATAGTTTTCAAATCACTGAACCTCTAGTTGTGCTTGAGGCATTTGCATTTAGATGTTTCACATTTGCAGCAGTGTCTATTTGTTCCATGTGGGAAAGTAAATGATGACCCAACCAGAACATGTTTTATGAAAGTAGGTGAAAACTACTTCCCCATGAATTATGCACTCATCAGTACTGTTATTAATCCTTATAGCAATTTCTTCATTATCATATTTTTCAATCTACAATGTCATGTGGAAGAGTATGATAGAAGACAATCTGTTAATAAATTTACGAGTCATTCATCTTCATATGATACATATGAAAAAGTGGAGGCCTTTTTTAAAAGTTTATTTTTAATCAGATGGATTGCATAGAGGAATTTCTAAATGAATTTCTTTTTGAAATTAAGATCTGTCTTAAAATGAATATTTGTTTTCAGATTTGGATAGGGTAATTGGAAGTTACATGTAAACCATATGCCAGAGGGAATAAGTGGTACTGGTAATGAAATAATTTTAATAAGAAGAAATAATAATAAACCATGAAAATAAAACATGAACAATTTTTCTGTTTACTAGGTAAGAGGTAGTATATTGTAGAGTTAAGCATTTTTATTTTAGCTATCTTGCCACAGCAACTGTTCTAAGAAGGGATATTATAATGGTAGCTAGTTGGCTACTAGCCCCTTTTTTCCTCTAACTCCTTATTCTAGCGTAGTTAGGTTTGAAAAGTATCTGATTTGTGATGAGTCAGTCTCCTTGTAAAGACCAACTATTGTACTAGGTGGGAAACAATAAGTGGTTTCTGAGCAAGCAGACTTACAAACTTACTTCTGCATTTCTAATTTACAAGGGGGAAGTTGAAGCTGCTAAATGCAGATTGCTTACCTATAGTCTTTATCCTTCAAATGCTAGCAGTGTTGAAGAAAAACTTACAATTTGACAAGGGAATCATCCGGGAGCAGAAGAGATTCCATGAAAATGGCCCATAATATAATTTTATTTTCTTAATGCAAAGAACATTCCATTATGTTAAAAGTAATTTAAGACTCCCAAGCCAAGAACTTAGAATTTAGGAAATAAAAATGAATGAAATCTTAATTCTTCCTGCTTATGAATATGAATGATGATCTCTCTTTAATATGATTGGAAGAGGTAGTCTGTTTCTTTTTCAGCTCACTAGTATGTGCCAAACATTCAAATATTACAATAAATATTATTGAAAACATGATCAGGAAATCAGTATGAAATGCGGTTGTCACTTAACAGTGCTCAGGAACTGTGGAGAATCACTTTTAGTTTTGTTCTTTGTTTCATTTTTTATAGAGAAAAAAAAATAAAAAAAAGTAAAATATAACATTTAAGGTCTCCTGAGGTATTTAAAGAAGTAAGAGTGCTTCAGATACTTCAACAGGAGTTGGATCAGAATGAGCAAAGCTGAATGAGACACTGATCCAGTAAAAAGAAGAAAAAATGGTGCGTTGGGGTTTATCATCATGCAATTAAAGCCACATCATTATAATCAGGAATGCTGCTCTTGAGCCAATCTTACTGCTGGCATTTCTTACTTCTTAACTGCTTGATTTGGCATTCTTTAACAACATCTTTTTTAATGAAATTTACCTGTGTTTCTGGATGTGACTGTAGGTAGCAGTTCTATATGGTAGAAAATTATTTTATCCACAAAGCTACTGACAGAGAACATTGTATTAAAAATGTAATGCACTTACTGAAAAATCTTCTTGTTGTTTTTGCCACATTCAATTTCAGAATTTGCTTCTCAGCTCTGAGGCTCAGGGAAGTCTAATCTAGCAACAACAACAAAGAACCCACTTGTTATGACTCTTACTAAATAACATCTTTGTACTTTTGGGGTTCAACGCCAAGGCCATATTATTCCAAAGCATGAGAGCAATTTCAAAGTTGTTTAAGAGGCTATTTGGAAGTCTCCTACATGTCTAGAGGGAATTATGTCATGTTAAAAATCAGTCATTCCAGTGCAGTACTCTGTCCCATCCCAGCTCAGTACCTGGTTCACAGCCAGAACACTCATTTCCACGAACCCTTGAAAGATAGCAGTTTGGAGCTGCTTTAATACTGAAAGAGTGCAAAAAGGTTTGTTTTTTGACTTTATTCTCTGTACATTGGCTATGCCCTCAGCTGGCCAAGAATTAAGTTCCATGTCATCATATATAATACTTTATGACTGTATGGAGGGGTACAAAACCCATATATCAGCTCAAAATTACAGCTAGACAAGTGTAAATAGTCAAGAGGAGAAGAACAAAATTAAAACTTGTAAAGGACTGTGCTTCCTAACTACTACATATTTTGATTAAAATAGTGGGTGGTAGAAATAAAGCATAAAGCTGCAATGTAACAATTTAAAAATAGCTTAAACTTTCACACATTACGGAGGTTTTCACACTATCATGAAAGGACAAACAAGAGGAGTGTGAGACTATATAAAGCATTGTAACCATATAGCTCTTTTCTACCTGATTTTGAGGGTATCCACGGAGAAGCCAGATAAATTTAAACTGAGAGAGGGGAGGTTTAGGTTAGATATTGGGAGGAATTTTTTCACTCAGAGGGTGGTGAAGCACTGGAACAGGTTGCCAATGCTCCATCCCTGGAGGCATTCAAGGCCAGGCTGGATGTGGCTCTGGGCAGCCTGGTCTGGTGGTTGGCGACCCTGCACATAGCAGGGGGGTTGAAACTACATGATAATTGTGGTCCTTTCCTTCTCTTTCCAGGCCACTTTATGATTCTATGAAATCTAAAAGTACCACGGTTTGTTTGTTTATTTATTTATTTAATGGGAGGTGGTGGTGGGGATTTCCACACAGCTGGTCCAGATTGCAGACTGTATTATTTGTAACCTTATGGCCCTAGGCACTTGACAGCTCAGGCTAACAGTTAAGAACAAACAAACAAGCAAACAAAAAAAACCACCTCAACCCCCACAATAGTACATATTTGCTGTATAGTGGAGTGAGCTCTAATAAAACATGCTGGGATAATGACTTCTAAGCAAGAGTCCTTCTTCTAAGCATGCTTGAAACCTGTGGTAGAAGTTTCATTTTCAATATTTCTCTTGCCTTTTCTGTATTTTGCTTGCATTTCCTGTAAACAATCTGCTTCAGACCTTATTAGCCTCAAAACTCCTAGTGCATCTAGCTGACATCTTTTTTTTGCATAAAGTTTCTATTAAGATGTTCAATAAAATTTAAAAGAATGTCAGACAGACTTGTCTCTTGTTAAAGAGGAAAGATTGAAGGATGTCTGATGGAATTGTCCTTAATATTGCCATATTGTTGTAGGCTTTTTTTTTTTTTCCCCCTTTGTTTGGTTTTTGTTTTGATTTGATTTTACTTTATATGCCTTTACCAAAACACCTGATGGACTTTTAAGTGGTAACTCTGACAAGCACTGAACAGGCTGACATTTCTCCATGATCAAAACCTCCCCAGTTTTTCAATTCTTCATTGTTTTGGCAGGTCACACGAATATTTTTGTCTATGTCGAGCCATTTGTTCCAACAAATAGAACAAAATTAAACAACAAAACCAAACCTCTTTTCCACAAAGTTCGATAAAAAAGAGAGAACCTGTAGGATCTTGCAAGGATGCTGTTGGGTTGACCTTTTCTGAAAATGCTCTGCTTTTGTTTTTTTCCTAACATGCCCCAAGAAGAAATGCTCACATCATTGTGAAAGTCTGAAATGAAAGGACTTCACATCTGACATCTGAAAGCAGTGGATGTTGGGAAGTGCAGGTGAGAGGGACAAGTCATGGCTTCTAATAAGAAGCATAGAAGTACAACTGTAAGTTGAAGTATAAAATACTACTGGGGTATTAATAAACATAAAATACTCCAGGTCTACAGTTTGAAGTTGGATTGATCCAAGAGGACTTAACATCCAGGTCATTAAAGTAATTGATTGTTTACTTTTTTTTTCTTTAAGTAAAAGATAAGATTAATGAAGTTTATGAATATTTCCCTTCTAAAAGCTAAAGGGCTGCCTGTTGCTCAAAAATTTGAGCATGCCTTCTGGGTAAACAGAAGTATGTTGCCTCATCTGAGAAGAATGATTTAGAAAACACCTCCTGTGAGAAAAAAATCTGTGCAAAATGATGAGGCTGAAACCCCACTAGAGCAGGAAGCATCTAGATCCTCTGCAGGTATGCAGAGGTTTAGGGTTCAAAAATGTTCTCCATGACTCATGTTCTGCAGGTGATTATAGTCACTGAAACTGTAAATCATTTATGAAAAAACACGGTCGCAACCTGATTAACACACACTGAGCAGGGAGGGAGACATAAATTATGTAAACATTCTTTTCTGAGTCATGAATGCTTAAAGCTACAGCTGAAGCAAGGTTGAATGTGATCAAACAAAAGTTCTATTGTAAGGGCTTTGTGGAAGCTCTTTCAAGCTGTTTAAATTATTTCTGAGAAAGAATAGTAACAATTCTCTGTTTGTCTACATATATATGTAAAAAAACTCACTTAATACAGAGTCTACTTCCCTAATTTTTATCCAATCTACACAGTTTCAGTTATGCAAAGAAAAGTAATTGGACGATATCTCATTACTTACATTAACATTTGATTAAGACATGTTTCAGTTAAGTCCTTTAGTGAGCAACAGAAGAATTGATTTCAGAGCTGAGTATTTTCCTCTAAAACAGTATGCTCCCAGCTCATTAGATCCAACAGTGCTATCATTAAAGTTGAGGAAGAAGTGGTTAGTGATTAGTTTACTTAAGAAGTGGTTGACTGACTCTTCTGACCAGATCCTAGTTATGCTATGTTCCAGTATTTGATTCTACATCCCAGTGAAGACAGTGGGAAAACTACTACTGCTTTAAGTATCTTTCAGCTTCAAGAATAGAACTGTTGTTTGTTTTTGATAATCTTATTCTGATTTTGAGAACTGTTGAGTAACCTATCCAGGAATAAGCTAAGGTACAAGTAAAAAGATCTCAAAGAGCAGAGTAGTGTAAATAAATTGGACACAATAGGAAAGAAGATCTCATACTTTTAACAGTGAACTTGAAAATTTGGAAGGGAACTCCATATACTATTAAATAAATACTATACACTGTACACACTACTACCTCTGGGGCTCCAAACCATAATACAGCTTGGTCATCCAGGAATGTCCTACAAGGCAATTTTTCCTAAATGTTAAAGGAACAAAACATTCAAGGGTTTTATCCAGTTCCTAACAGAGACGATATGAAGGGTCCTATTGGAAGAAATAATAAGAGAGAGTCACAAACGCTCAAGGATAATTTGCAACTGTATGCTGAAGCTAATGGGCCCCATCTTTCCAGGATAGCTCTTCAGCCTGCTAGTAATTTGAGATACAGGGTTATCCCAGTCTCTTTTGCTGTGGTGTGCCCTCATCTCACGCAGTGTGTGCAGTTTGGGGTTCTACAGTATAAGGACATAAAACTATTGAACAGTGTATATAAGAGGGCTGTGAATACCTAATACCTGGACAAGGAAGTTACCCTTGATGACTCCAGGATTCTCCTGGACTGTATATGGCTTGTTGTGCTGCTTTTTCAGCAGACATCTAGGTGGTTAAAATTTTTTATCAGAATGAGTCTGCAAGAACTATGCTTCTTGGAGCTGAAGGAAGAAGACTTTGTCAACAGGCTGCCCTTGATCAGACAGCCTCTGTTAGATTCCAACTTCCAGTTGTCCATTACCTATCCAATCCTTAATTTTTACCCACAAAACTGCTTTTTGCAATCTATTCCTTTCTCAAGGTAGAGAGCAACATCCCACATCTCCTCTTCCCTGCCTTATCTCTTCTGAAAGGCTTGCAGCCTTTAACTGCAGAGTTCCAATTATGCAATTCATGCCATCACATTTCCATGATAGCAATTAAGTCATAGCTTTTAATTACACTGTGGTTTCCAATTTCTCCTGCTTGTTTTCCATACTGTGTCTTAATTTAGAAGCTCTTCAGCTGGGCTATTGGCCACATCACCTTTTTAGAGGAGTCCTCCCTAATTCCTCTGAGACAGTTAACAGATATTTCCCTCTTGCTCCCTAAAGTGTCAGTGTTCCTTGGCACCTGAATCAATTTTAAAGCTATGCTAGTAAGCCCATCCAGCTTGCTGCCTAGAACACTCTTGTCCCACTTGGTCATCTGTGTCCCATATGACATCAATATGCTTGACCTCTTGATGGTGCATCCAAGATCACAGAACCCAAAATCCTGAGCATGGCATCTGTATGGAAGCCGTTGAATCTCATCCTGAACCTCTGATTGACCACCTGAGGCAAGCACTGAGTCAGCTGTGGGAGCACAGGTGAAGGCAATTTACCTGTGTGACCAGAAGGGGTGGAGCCAGGCTCCACCTCTCCTAGACCCCATTTAAGGGCTGACTACCACTGAGGAAGGTTCTCTTCCTGGTGATTGCTCTTTGTGGAGTTTTTGTAAGCCTACAACACTGGTGAGCATCTTTCACTTATATCTGATTATTTTTTCTAATGCTGTAATCTTACTAGCCTAACTTCTCTGTATACCGTGTAACATTTGTATACTTATTAACTGTACAGCACCAATTACTCATCTTTTCCCTGGATCCCAGTCTCCACCTGGGAGAACAGAAGAGAACACTACCAGTGCTCCATCTCTTCAACATCTTTTCCTTTTGATATTTCAGAGTGTCCTCACTGCAGTCCCACTGGACCCTACTCAAAAGAGCTTTACCAGGTATAGTGTTTTCTTTATGGTATCATATATGCAGGCCCCCAGCAGACAGTAAAACTCCCTAGAGCAATTGTACAGATGGCAAATGGCTGCTTCAGTGCCTCTTGGTGAGGAATCTCTAGTTACTAACACCCTTTACATTTCTTTGATGGCACTGGTTCTAACATAAGTGATTGGTTGGATCACATTTTTGTGGTTATCCTTTCGTGGCCTTGACCAGTCCTCACACACTCTTCTTTTTCCACCCCCACTCACAACTCTTCAGCCTCAATTATGAAGTCTGGCAGCTATCACTGCTCCCTTGGGTTTCCTTGATGCAGTAGCCCCCTTGCATACTACAATCCCCTGCTCCACTGTAGAATGTGCCTGTGCCAGACTGCATCACTTCAGAGAGTGTTAAAGAAGTCATCACAAAAGTAATTAAGCTCTCTACTGATAAATAAGCTCTCTACTGATAAACATTGTGAAACTTAAAAAGAAGAACTATTCAGTTTCTGGAGACTCTGGCTAGGCTTGCTTAGTGCACAAGCCAGTCTTGGATCACCAAGATTTACTGCTACTGAGAACCTATACTGTTTGCATATGATATATGACTATTCAACACCATCAGTGTCAACTGAAGCTGAACTGAAGGAAGAAAGCTGAGACATGCTTAGTATAGAGCTGCATTCAGTGCTCCACACTGAAGAACAGTAAAAATACTTGAATTTTCTAAATGAGCTATTTCATTTTAATCAATCATGAAGAAGGAGTTTCCAAAATAAGAGAAATAATTGGGCACCTACACAGGTTTCAAGCACTTTTCCCTACATATTCTGGAGCAGCTTGCCTTCACACCCCTGTTTCTAGACCGGCTAATTAAACACAGGTGCAAGCTCAGATGTTGCTCAATTTTTTAACTATTGTAATGCATTCTAGCTGACAGGAGCACAAAAAGCCACTGGTGCTGTAATTAACCCATGGGCAATTGACAAAGATAATGAAAACTATGGCTGCCAAGCCGTTCACAGCACACTTAACACCTCTTCCTTGCAAAATGGATGATCTAAGGGCCATAGGATTTTCATCCTCACAGATGGGGATACTTCCTTTATTTCCTCTCACTCTTTTTCATGTCTTAGTCCTATTTCATATTTTGGGCAAAACTGCAGATTAGAGAGTCATTCATAAGAACAGAAGGACAGATCCTCAGCTGCTCAAAATCAACCCTCTTCTGTCCTGTGGAGACCTCAGGCAGGCTTAACATCTGGCAGAAATGCTCTAATATCTGAAAGGAAACACAGCCTCCACATCCTGCAAGGCAAACATTTTTTTTCTCCAAGAAATTCCAAACATATGTGGTATTTCAGATATGACAGGTTGAAAATGATTTACAAGTTGTCTAATTTCTTCACTGCTTGCAATTACAGGCTGTGGCACAGGAACTCTTTTATTTCAGTTTTATTCCAGTCTTCTCTTATCTCTGACTAACACCTGCTTAAGAGAATACATACTATCACTTTTTTTTCCCCTTGCTTTCTGGTTCTTTCATTTCTTTATCTTGTCTTTTTTGTTACAAATATTTTCCTATTGGGGTCTTAACTCTTGAAAACAAATCTGATTGTGAGAAAATGTTTCTAAAAGTTGTCTGGTCTTTTCTCTCTGTGTTGAAAAGCAGCATAAACAGAAAACTAAATGCTTCCTAACTAATGGCTTGCTCACATTTTTGAATGTTTTCTTCCTCTTTTGTTCTACTCAGAAGTTGAATCAAGAAGTTTCCCAGTGAATTATATGTGGGTTACTTTTTTACTGGGAAGCCTTACTACAGTGCATAAGATAACTCCAGTTGGTATGCCATAAATACCTTCACAACACTAGCAGACAGAAGAAAGCATCTGAGTACTCCCCACATGAATCAATAAATAAGAGAAATGCTTCCTTATTCTTCTACAAGAGCAGTAATGTGTGTTATTTAATAGTTTCAATGAATGAAATGCAACAAATGACAGAATGGAAATCTGCTGTTTTCCACTTACCTTGTGCATTCAATAATTCCTCAGCCTGATTTCAATAAATTTGGCTTTTAATGGCTGGTTTCTCTTCAATTAGTTTAGCATCAATCTAATGCAATTCTGGACATGACTTGGCCTAATGACACTCTTCTATTGCAAGTTGAAATTTTGAGACAGACCCCAACAAATCAACCTGCTGTGACCAGGGAGGATGGAAATGACCTACAGTTTTTTTTGTATGACTCTCTGAGTCTCAGTCTTGTATTTCAGACAGTGTGCCTGTCTGAATGCAGCAGTACATTTTTATCAGGAACCTGTTTACCACTGTAATGGGTCACCTGTTTAATTTCCATCTGTATGGGAAATCCCCAACCATCCCCAAAAACCATAGCCTTGCTCTTTAGAACAAGGATAAATAGTCTTTGATTTGGTCTATTTTGACAGTCCAAAAATTATTTAAAGAGATGTACTTCAAATGAAACTCCTCCCCTCTCCTCTCCTTCTTTTATTCTCTTCTTCCTCTTTTCTTCTTATCTTTTTTTTTTTCTTCCTTCATGTAAAACAGCAAATTTTTTACCTTACATTTTCATCTCAGTGTGAAAGAAAAAATTTCAATTGTCTCTTGGAGATATCTAAGAAACAAAAGCAAGGTGAAGTGTGGTCCTCAATAACCTTAATGTTGTTTTTCCCTTATCCCACAGCCAGAGGCTCAATCTTTCGTCATATAGGCTTGGAAAAATCTCTCTGATGGTGCTAGAAAGTGACAGCCATCCATTTCACCAGTTTTTTCTGGATAGGACTAGAGCTCTTTTTCTACGTTAAATCCTAGGCTTTAGAATTATTCACATATGTTTTTTTTCAGTACTTTGCAAAATTCACTGAATTGTCCTAAGAAGGGAAATCTATGGGAGAAAAATAGACCCTAAGGTGATTCAGGTATACGTACACTCTGCTAAGGTAAAGTGTATTTCCTTCTTTGATTTTATCTAGTCTCCCAAATACATATGAACCTTTAAAGCATCAGAACTACACAAAGAGTAGTTCTTAAATGTATAAGATGTAAATGAATATATAAATGACATCGATGTTACAGAGGAAGAAAGTGACATAGGTCCAGTAGCGATGCTGTTGGGAAAAGAAAAGCTGCTTGTGATGACTATAAACTCTATGCTAGCAATAATTCCTCTTGGATAATTTATAACTCATGATAGCAAAGAGCATATTAATTTAAATAGCAAAAGGAGAAGAACGTCTATATCACACAGCAAGTGTGTGATCCAAAGAATATTGAAGTCAGCGGGCATTTTTCCATTGGCTTCAGCAGGCTTTATCAGTGATGTAAAAGTGGTTAAAGGGATTTGACTCACATGTTCCAATATTTACCCTCTGGACTTAAAAGCAGCTGGAAAATTTCAGAAAGAGGATTAAAAAAAAAAAAGCAGCTGAAAAACTGTGTGAAAATTATCTGCAGCTGAAGTGATCACAACTGAATAGAAGTAACGGAAGTAGGTGCTGTTGTGATACTAGTCCTTTCAGAGTAACTCAGTAGAAACAAATATGATCATGGCAGTTTGATCCAAGCAGAAATAGTGAAAATCACTTTGACCTTGATTGTGCAAAGAGCTGCCTGCTGGGTAAAGGTTAAGGACAGCTAGCCTCAAAGGTGCTAGAAGCTGACACTACTTCTGCTATTTGGATGCTGTTCTGCTATGTGAGCATGTTTCTACTGGTGTGTGCTGTTTGCTTTTTTACTGTCATTGCAGGCTTTACATCAGTGCCCTGATGAACTTTAACAAATTTTGGATTAGGCTCTGAATTAACTTTCCTTATAACAGTTCTTACATGAAATATACATATATGTTTACATATATATAAATATTTTCTTTACTCAAGAAATTTTAACTATAACCACTCCTACCGAGTGTGTATACTCTAAGCAAACTCTCAGTTTACTCTAAGAAATCAAACAGCACTGAAACAGGAGATATTACAGCCAACCTTTTGCAGGTAACATAGATACCTCTTGAGGTACATACACATGGCTTTCTACATTATTAGGAAGAGTTAATTAATATTAGAGAAATATTTTCCAAACAGCTAAATGTGATTCATGGTTGAAGCATGGCCATTAATGATGGTTTTACCATTCACATGACAGGTATTGATTCAGCAAAATGTGGTTTATTTTGAAATCATTTATAAAATCATTCTCTGAATGCCAACAGGAAAAAACCAAAAACAAACAATAAAACACCTTTCTCTCTTCTTTTAAAATTAATTATTTTTTACCATAACTTCCAGAATACCTTTAAGCAAATTTTTGTAGTGTCCATACAGTACAAACATACACGCACATTCATAAAATGAAGAAATATCATATAGTCTTTTCACATCTCATGGGATTACAGAAAGTAATACTGATACCTCATGTCTTCACCAGCAGAAGAAAATAAATTAGTAAGTACATTAACGGGGCTGTTCACAGGATTGAATCAAGGGGGAAAAGACAGAACAGTAATTCAGAGCAGCAAACAAAACCCCTCCTTTGATGGAGCAGTGGGAAATGACAACATACTTTTATTTTCCTACCTCTGGGGAAAGACTTTCAAAAGTTCTGGGTATGATGCCCAAAAACGAAATTCAAAGTAGAAGTATATAAACCACTGTATTCAAATTGCATCAATCATCTGTCTTAAACTCACTAAGGTAAGGAAATTCAGTATTAAGACTAACTCCATACTTAACTCACACCTTTGTAGTTAGCGCATACAGAATGACAGATCATCCACTGTTTAGAAGCCCTTGCAACTCCAGCATTGATGTACTGAACTAGATCTGGAATGTTAAACTATTTGTTTGTTTTCCTTTTCCTCTTCTTTTTTTTTTTCCTTTTTCTTTTTTCTTTTTTTTTTCCTTTCTTCCTTCTTTTTCTCTCTTTCTCTTTCTCCTTCTCTTTCTCTCTTTTGCTTTCTTTCTCTTTCTCTCTCTCTTTCTCTCTTTCTCTTTCTCTCTTTCAACAGTAATATCAATAAAAGCAACTAAAATGTATACAGACGGTATGTTTTGAAATCATTTTTCTTTTATTTTTTCTAGTCTGTATTTTTTCCAATGATCAAATTTGAAGAAAAATTAATTATGGGAAAAACATGCCTTTTTACTATGATCTCATGCCAATTTTCAGTCCAGAGCAAAATTTTATAGTCATGTGAACCCCTAAAAAGAGAATTTTATAATGGAAGCATTGGCAAACCCTTAAGTACAGCAGTGCAAGTAGGTGTCTCTATAATATTACTCAATAAGAACCTTGTAACAACTCTCAATAGAAGAGGGAGGTATAGGCGGATTGAAGGATTTTCCTCCATGTGATATTTCTGGCATAATTTGTGCTGAAAATTTTCCAGAGTCTGTTGAGGCATAACCACAGCTTACTTCTCCAGTAACAAAATACTAATGATAAAACTGCTGTTCACTAGTCTTCTAGAATAAAGTTCTTTTCTGGCCAAAACTATATTTTATTGCTTAATCTCCAATTATAGCTGAAAAACAAAATAGTCTGAAAATTCTCTGATTTGTGAAAATAGTTCTTCTCTTGTGACAGAAAATTGTGACATTTCAGCAAATCACACTTCATTCCAAGGAAAGAGGCTTTGTGGGTTTGTTGAGTAAGTTCAAAATCTTCAATGTTAAGCCCTTTGAAACTATTCTACTTTACCAAAATTGAAATAGGTATAGAAACTTTTTAGTGTTTCATTCAGTCAGGCTATCCAGTTGCAGCTTCATCTTTAAAACTTTATAGCTACAATTTTCCATTTGTAATTCTTTCCATGTTATGTTTAAAGATCAACCTCTTCTGCAAGAATGTGTCAATCATTATCCAACATCAAGACAGTGCTCTTACAGAATCCTCCAGGGGAGAATAACCACCAGAACAGTCCTTCCAAACAGCTTTTCAAAATGGGATCAGATGAAAGAACTTGGATCTCCCATAAGATATCTCTCTCTAGCATATAAAGGCTGGGAGGAAGTAGAGTGGGAAGGAGGGGTGAGGCAAAGGAGAGAGATCATGCAGTAATTTCACATACAGAGTGGCGTGGAAAGGAAGGTTAAAATTAGCAGCAGAGTGGAAATGGACAGAAACATAAATTACGGCACTCTGGTGAGGTCAAAACTGTGAAGGAAAAAGGCATAGGTTTTTGGCAACTATTTCTGAAGATGAAGGTTCTTCTTTCACTTCACACTAATGGCCACTGTACTTGGCCCTCACTCAGGTCACTTTCCCATTATACTGACTTGGAGCAATACTTTTTCCATATTGTCTCTGATTTATGGCACTTTAAGTAAACTGTGATTAGCTCCCCTGAAACCATGGGGGCTTTATGCTAACATAAATATGATGTAGCTGAGAAGGCAACTGCTCTTTAAGGACATTAGGATTTGGCTAAAAATGGGAATATTAAAAAGCCCTCAAATTAAGTTTCTTCTGTCCTTATATGGAAAAGGGAAATAATACAAACCCTTTACAGGACAGTCAAGTCATGCCACATCAGGTTCTGCTCTCCAGGCTTGGTGTACTTGCCCATTCATGACTCCCGCAGGTGCTCCTTTTTCCTCACTGTTGAAGCTCAAACTTCCCCCTCCATTCCTCTCTGTGCTGGATGAAAAGCTGGCAGTGGTGTAAAACAAAGGTTAAATGCCTCTACTCCAATCAGGAAGAAAAAAAAAAAAAAGAAAGAAAAAAAAAAAAGAAAAAAAGCCCTTGGGAAAGGCACTGAAGAAGACAACAATTTCCCCATTTGCCTTGGTCTGCCAAAGGACCAGCAGCAGCCATGCAAGCTGAGGCTCTTGTTATGATTGGCTTCAGAGCTGGTGATATTTTGCCAGATTAAATTGTACACTCTGGGGGCTGTCCCATGATGACTTAACATCTTCGCTGCCTCACAGCCTTGTTAGGGGAGGTCTGTACCTCGCTGCACTTCTGCAACATCCTGAAGCCAGAAGAGACTGGCTGCTCTGAATGAACTTCTCTGCCTGGTTTAAAAAGGCCATTGGTGGGTGCCTTCTATTGCTGTTCCTGTATTCTTTGGCCTCCAAAACTGTTGCTGAACTACTGCATGTTTTTTTACTGTCTGTATATTCTTTTGGGGTGATAATATGAGAGTTTATAAAAGCCCACATAAGCATCACATATTTGCAGGCATGTGTGGAAACATGCCAGTTATATTATTATCAGAAACATAATAAGTGAACATGCTGTTCTCACTTCCTTGAGATCAATGGCCCATCCAACTTTTCAGCTGTTTTCACCTATCTTTATTTATTCCTATCTCTAAGTCTATGTGGGTTTTTTTTCTTTGAAGACAGAAGCTTTTTAGTACATTCTGTCCCACAGTCACAAATTGGATAAGTATTATTTAACTATGATCTAGCATCAATTAAAAGGTATTAAATAGTGATTAGAGAAAAAATAGCAAGAAGAATCTATTTGTTGTGAGATGAGATAGATTGCGACTGTGTTTGTGCTCATTAGAAAAGACTTTACACAAACCCTGAAAAAAAAAGTTTTAATAAGGGACCCACCGTGGAAGTGGCCAAGCTACTTTTTATTATGGTATACATCTCCATGTAACTAAAAAAAATGTGTGATTTCTGTGCAGAAAATCATTGTTTATTGCATGGAGACTCTGAATTCAGATCATTAGGAGATATGTGATTATATGAACTGAAGAGATCAAGCAGGAAGAGAGCTATGCAGCTGATACTCCTGTACTTCCAAAGAATTATATATGTTCCAATATTTGGCTTTATGTGTATGATTGCCTTGTTTCTTGTACCGCATAGTTTTGCAACAGATTTTTTAATGCTTTTTATTCTCACTAGAATCCCAGGAATATTTTAGTTTTGAGCATGTTATTTTCCTGTGTTTTTCTCAATCCCTTTCACAGTGACAGGTTTGGTGAACAAGCTCTAGCCTCCACAGCTTCCTTCCAGTTGTTTGCATCTGAATCTCATTAAATTGTCACTATTTTTTAATTGTTTTTAAAGTTTATGTACTTTCAGCCAATTAAAACAATAAGGAGGGCTCCTCAGAAGTCTGAGTTTTTTTAATTTGGGTTCAGATAAGGTATGCAACAAATTGCAGTAGTCTGTTAGAATACTGAATGCATGAACCAATTTGAAGAAAGCGGTTCTACTTCCATAGGCCACCCAAGAATCCATCATAAGCTCACAGGCACACTTACATTTGGGGCTTGATGCTCATTTACCTCTAGGATGGTTAATACCACTTCAGCACAGAAATGTCAGCCATCCCTATGATAAATCCAGGCTGAGTCCTTTGAGTTTAAAATGTCAGACAACAGAAATGGAGAAGAGTAAAGTCCAGAAAATGATTTCAACTCAACACCCTGTTCAATGGATGAAATTCATTCAACAACAAAAATTTTTATATATTTACCAAAGCAGAACAGAACTGAAAGTTTGAAACAACAATTGCAATTCATCTGTAGTTTTCCCTTTTCACATTATGCTGTCAACACAAAAATATACAATTTTTTAATGTGGAAGACTTAAACAACTGACCTTAATACTATTTAGACTTAAATTTCTACAGCTGTAATTTCTCCTGAGCATTCAGAAAAGAAACAGAAAGAAGACAAAGAAAAGTCATAGTAGAGCTGGTAAGGACATATGAACTACCACCCACATCACAGAGCAACAGCAATTGTGCTTCCCACACAGAGTTGGTGTCTGGCCTTGCCAGAAAATGTAGGATTGCTGCAGGCCGTGGATTGCTGTAGATCCTCCTGCACATATGTATAATGTTGTGTTTGTGCTCTGAGTCACAGTTCTCACCGCTCCAGGTCTTCCTCAAATCCTCTTGGAAGGCTCTTGCTTGTTCAAGACAGCTACTATATTTGTCTGTATGGGACATGTGCTCTTATAGGTTCACAGTGATGAGGATGGAGATGTGAGAAGAGGAATTTTCCCTCACAGAAAGCTCAGGCAATACGAGAGAATCAGCTTGAAGGGATGGGTCTGTAAGTAGGCAAAAATAGATTTTGAGTTGATAAAAAAGCTAAACATCTTTGAGTATCAGCATACATCAAGGGAGGCCAAAGAACTAGATGAGGAGAAAAAATGAATGAAACAGTACCTATCATGGACACTTGGGTAGAGGAGGGAGAAGCTAATACTAATTTTCTTACAGATTTATAAGTGATATCTAACTTCTCTGTATGTCTCTATGATAAACTGAAAGACAAGTCTAGCTGGCATTACTTCAGGATTAATGCTAATTGAGTTTGAAATTTCACAAGGAGAAGATAAAATAATAGTGATCTAAAACACCTCATAAAAATGACAATAAAAAATAAAATTAGGAATCCATAGATCTTTTGAGGATTAAACTTTGAATTTCTGGCAAGGAATAAGGAAGAAATATCTGGAAGCTCTGCTATATACTTTTTTTATATAAGAATACTATAAACTATGCTAAATTTAGGTAATTCTTAAAATTAGGAAACTGGAAGGGTCTGTGGATGCATAGTGCCAAAATCCATAGCAATTCCAGTTCCTTAACAGCAAAGTTTTGAATCTCTCAGAAAATGAGTTTATTTCATAAAAAAGCAGCAGAGAAGTCAAATCAGTGAGCAACCAGTAACGTAGAGAGCTTGAAGCTTAAGAGATTCCACATCTGTTAGCAGAGAAATTGCAAAGAAGAAAAAACACCTTAATTAATGCTTCTCCTTCTACACAAGAAAAAAAAAAGCCCCATGAGTCAGGGCACTGGGTTGCCTGCTAGATTAATTGTTACTGCAGGAAATATCACAAGGAAACATGAAGAGCCAGAAGCTGCAGAGGCATTCTTGGGAAAGCTACAAAGTGAATATAAGTTGGGCTCCAGTACAGATGAACTCACTGAACTTGGAGAAATACCTTAATACTGTTACCAAGCAATGAAAATGGCTAATTAAAAAAAAAAAAAAAAAAAAAAAAAAAAAAAAAAAAAAGGAAAAAAAAAAGTATTCCAGGTGACAGGACAGTTTCTACTGTCAGCATAATTCATGGTATTATTATAGTGATATCATGATATTGTACCCCAGAAATACCTATTCCTTTCAAGTGACTATAGAAGAGTTTCTAGCTGTCTACCTCATGTGTAAATATTTGTGTTTTATACATGTTATATACAGTTAGAGGAGATAAAAGCCATGTTGAATCTTCAGCACCCTTCAAAATTTATGTGTGCTGGACTCTAGTCAGTTTCTGCAGTCCTGAATGGCACAGTACTAGATATTAGCATTGTTCTGTAAGTGTTGTACATTGCTTTATGATATGGAAGTATCAAGATCAAATCTTTAGTTTTAATCAGAGCACAGACTTGAATTTTGTTCTCTCATACCCAGAGTCTATGTCATCACTGTTGGCATCTCTATGGTTTTGCTCATTCCCTCTCCCATTTTGACCAGAAATGTCATCCTGGGGATCAAAATCTTTAAAAGTTATGTGACTGCAAATTAAAGAAATAAGTAGAAGCTGTTGCGCTATTAATGTAGGGACTGGCCAGCTTTTGTAATTTAAATGCCAGGCTCATATTTTGGAGGGACTCTGATGGAGCAAATGCGCCTTTTTCCACACTGTTTCTGAAGAAGTCTTATATTTACAGATGAGAACAGCTGTTGTGCAGTTAGTGATATGAAGTCATTGTTAGGGATATTGTTATTAATATGTGCTTCTCTGGGAGTATGCATCATTTTTTCTTTGGCTTCATATGATCTCTCTCTTCCTCTCTCTCTCCAGAAACAAGTTTCATTTCCCTTAATAATTAACCTCTTTTAGAGGAACAAAAGAGAAGATAGTTCATTATAATACAGTTCATTACTGGGAGGAATGAACATTAATCTAATGAGGAATTAAATGTCTTGTTGTTTTTGTGGGGACAAAGTAGACGTGGGATACTTCCACCATCAAACTTAGAGAACTACCCTTTTTAAGTCTTTCAGTTATATAAACTGTAATAGCCCTTCCTGTTGTCTTCCAAAGCCAGTAGTTAGTTCCTGAGGGAGAGGCACCCCTTAAGGATTCAGGAATTACCTCTTCTTGGACATGTTGTTGCGACAGAACAGTCACAATGTCAATAGCACAGACATGGAGGCCAGTCAAAGTAATAGTTGAGGCAGAAGCAGGAAAGTGTGCCATAGTGATAGCACTCCCACTGAGTGAAACGATTTTAATATGTCTAAAACTCTGGGATTTTTCAGCATGAACAAAAAATTTCCAACCAGAGTAACAGTAACATCATCAGAGGTTAAATAACTGAGTGTTTAACTCAGTGTCCTTAACTGCTGCTAGAAAAATAATGCTTATTCTAGTATATTTTGATTTGAACTTCACAATATATTCTCCTTTAGTTCAACAATTTTAAACAAAATTGATATACTTGGAGTGAGGTGGTGGTTGTTCCTATGTTGGCATTTTTCTTAAATCCATTTTCTAGGTGCAAGACAATATCCCTATGCAAACTTTGAGGGAAACAAGAATTTTGCTGTATCTCACTGAAATATAGCAATAATTATACTCAGCCTCAGATATACAGAAAAAAAAACCCTTTTCTAGTCAGTTGAAAGTGGGAAAATGAGTGCATGTTAATTAAGCATTTTAAAATAGAATGCTGTTTGTTTCTAGATCTTATGACTCCCAGCTTTGCAGAAGTACTAAGGAAAAGGTATGTTAATTCCTTTTCTTAAATGCTCTTTTAAAGGAGAAGAAGATTTTTCTTAGAACAGGATAAAAGCTGTAAGAAATAAATGAGAAACTGAAAAAAAATGTGATTTCTGAAATATAAAATATCTGTTCTAAGAGACCTGACAGATATGCTTTGAAAAATACTTGCATGGTGTTTGAAGACCTCAGTGTAGTGTAGTGTCCAAGTACCTAATTTATGCTGGCTTCTTGCAGTCATGATAAGTAGACAAAGTGAAAATCCATAGCCACAATTTTCCTGAAAGGAGAGCACAGGAATATTTCTACTTCATGTGAGAACAATAATGACACAGTGAAATCATTCAATTAGTTGTCAGCCTCTGAAGGCTTGCTTGTGCTTGTTTTTTTTTCTAGTTAACTTGTACTACTTCACGTTAAAACATCTAGCATTCTCATACAATACATTTGGTGCAAATCCATTGCTTTCATGTACAATATAAACCTTTGCTAGGAGTAGGTTTCAGTGAGAGATAATGTTTTCCACAATAGCAAAGTAGATTTATAAAGGATGGCTGATCATATATAAAGTCTTCTACTGTTTTCCCCTCCTACAGCCAGGTCATGCTGGCTGGATAAAACTACAATACTCAGTTCTGCTTTACAGCCACAGTCTGTTCTGCATGAGTTCAGTTACCTGAGCCAGATCACATGCCTCAAGTTAATCCTGAGGTTGTGGATTTCAGGTCTCATTCAGTCATGGCAGCATTCAGCTTTCTAGGTATCTACCTGAATAAAACTATTGTTAATCCCATGTCAAATAAAGGTGCTCTAGATGAATACATACGGAATAGAATACAGAGGAAAGGAGCATATTCTGTTCACTAAATGAGTATATGCCATAAGGAAATGGACTGTACTTTTCTGCGAAATTACTGAAGCGTTGCATTTCTTTTAAACCATTGACACTTCAGCTGTTGTAACCCATGATGTGGGACAGATAGAATTTGGCCCTGAACTCCAGGATCTGACTAGAGCTCTGCAGCCTCATCATTTACAGCCAGAAGTTCTTGTTTGAGCTGTAGTTGCAGCCCTGACTGGGAGGAGGATCGTCCAAAAGAGCAGGCAGATCTTAATAGCTTGATGTTGTACTATCAGGTCTCTGTTGTTGTAGGATGCGTTTCTCTGTATATTTCTGGTTTTCTCTTCTCAGCACTTGTTTTATAAACTAGAGGATGCATGTAGGAAAGCAGTGAATAGCAAAATGGGCAACTCAGCTTCTTAGTGTATAGAAGTAAACGTGCTCTCTACTGCCTGAAAATGAGAGGAAGAAAAGTCTTTTTCCCTACATACTACCTTGGTTTTCCTTGGCATGTATCCAGAAACTATTCTGGAGATGTACAGGTTTTTTACTTCTTGTTGCTAGACATCTAATCCCACAAAAAATGCTGTTTTGCTGCTTCCTGTCCATTGCTCTCCATATTTGGACATTTGCTCATCTATTTCCTTCCTCTTCCTGCTTCCAAAAGTGCCCCAAAAGCATCAGACTAAGCAGTGGCACTTTGGGTATTTCGTATGAAATTTAAAAGAAATAGATTATTCCCTCCAGCTACTCTGTGTGTGTGTTTGTTTCTTAGCTTTGCTCATGTGTGCATGTGTTTTCTGAGACTTGAATCAACACAAAACATGATACAGCTGATATGGTAAACCAGCCAAGTCACAGAACACAAGTATTTGCAGCAGAGAAATATATTTTAGTTACTGCAGAATTCTAGTCATTTTGCAGCAACGATTATGTTGATCCATGAGTGTTTTCTTCTTAGAAAAACAAGCCAAACAATATGCTTTAATTTGATGCACAGATTGCATGGCAATGCAGTTCACTTGGCACTTTTCATAGTGCCTGTGATTCTTTGTCATCCTGTTTCCAGGTTGGAAAACACCATTCTGGAAAATGAAATCACACATAGTTTCTCAGCTGGACCAGTATCTCTTCAATAGGTGATGTTTTCATTGTTGGAGGACACACCTGAAGTGTTCCATTCTCCAAAGCAGGAGCAGACAATTGGAGTGTCTCTTCAATTATCATCCTACTTCAGTGGTACTGTTTTTAGGAAAAAAAAAACCATCTATACGGACTCGGAAGGTTGTAAGAAAGGAATGAGGGAACAAGAGAAAGTAAGAGAAGGACAAAAATATGATATAGTCATCACAGACAGCTGAGAAGGATGAAAAGGTAAAGAAGTTCCCTGGAAAGCATGATGGGTCTCATGATGGAGCGCTATAAAATAGCCTATGTAAATCTCTCCTATTTAATTTGTCTTTAAAATTTTAACTTGGCATATGATTGTGCATGTTTATTAATACTTTTTATTGGTCACAGTTGTGCATTTAGTCCTTTTCTACTGTTCACAGCATTTAATTTGACATACTCACTGTTATTTATTAAAAATTCATTGAAAAGGCCTTTGCATTCATGAGCACCAGTCTTGAGTGATTCATTAAAATGCCCACCTTCACTTCACCGATTCATTAAACAATTCATTAAAATGCTTGCATTTGCTGAACCTTTAGATGCTTTATTTTAATCTCTGAATGTACAGCGTTAAAATTCCCATACACAGCACACTAAAATCCCCATATGAAGCACGATAAAAGTTTTATGACATTGTATCTACCTCCTAATACACATGTTAATCAAAATTAAATGTTATGCAGAAAGTTGTACACATTGTTCACAAGCGGCCTTTAAACTTTAGAGAGGCAGTAGAATACATTCCTCATTTTATTCCTGTCATTCAGTGAAGCATCTCAAAGTAAACTCATCAGTTCAGCTTTCTGCAAACTCCTCTCCTTAATACCACAGAAGTTGAACAAGTCTTAGCAAAAAGCTCTTGTAAGAGCTTGGATTTCCTTCTATCCATCTAAATATCTTTCAAGTGGACATTCTGCAGTCTTTTTACATCTGTTTAAGGTGATAGTTAAAGAGTGGCTTCCACTATGGCAGATATCTAAGAGTAGCACTAGGATTGGAAAGTGAAGGAGAAGCCAGAGCAGGCAGTGAAGCTGCAGGCACAGCAATGCCACTAGCTCCATAAATGTCTGGGTAGTGAGCCCTCAGTTTCTTCTTCAGGAAACCATGTTCTTACAGTCCTTGCTATAGAGGGCTTGCCAGTCTGTTCAGTAGTAGCACTGACCAACTTGGCATTATGGTCAGTCAGCATTTGAAGTAGCACATCCTTCTAAAATACATAGAGACACAGGATAGGAAGCAAATAGAGAAGGTACATTTGTATTCATCCATGACACCCTTTCCACTCACTACCCCCAGATGTTCTATAATCCTTTGAAGAACTAATGGCATATATCTCCTCAATAACAAGCTAGAGATTCCCTTGTTATTCTTAATGATAACTGCCAGTTAACTATGAATGGATAGAATAGAAAGGTAACAAGGGTCTAGGCAGCAATAGCTACAGCCCTTGCTGAGGGGAATGGAAATCCCCTTCCGGTCTGCAGAAAAGTACTGCTTTGTTGCACATGGTGTTTGAAGAAACAGCTTCTTCCTTTCCATCTCATGTGCTTACTTCCTATCCTCTGAAGTTAGTGGATCAACAAAAACATACACGCATTCATCAGTTACAAAACTCTCACCAAGGTTTCTTGCATGTAGCCTCAAAAATGCCTTTAGAGTGATCAGATGAAACATGAGCTATGCATAGTCTGGCATCCAGCTTGCAGAATTGCTTTGTCTTCAGGTCAGCCTCCCAGAACATGTAATATGCAAAATGCCAGATGCAAATTCAAGATGTGTATAACACAGTGGCAGAGCAAGGGGGCTTTGAAAGCTTGATCAGAAAAGGGAGTGCTGATTTCAAAATGTCTCAACAGTGCATGGATGCGAATGGCTCCAAGTGAAGGACTATTTGCCATGGGACAGCACTGCGTGCACAGCTCATGCAACTGTCCTGATGAGTCACTTGATGGCAGTTTGGAAAAGCTGGATAATATTTCAATTATAAACATGCTAAGAACAAAGATGTCTCCTCCAGATGAGTGCCTGAATAATTTACATCTGCTCTCTCAGTCAGACTCCCTTGTAATGTCATCTAACATAAATATTAGTTTCTGCAAACATAGGGATTGAAAACCATCTAGCTAAACCTGAAATTTCTTAGCTTAGCCATGATTGTAGTGTAGCACTTCTTACAAAGATCAGTGCCTCTTATGGTAAGAAACACAGGTGTGAGGTGTGCAGGCTTGGCTCATAATGTCCATTTATATTTTTTCTTTGTTATCTACTAGAAAATATTATAAAGACCTGAAAATATTTAGCTGTGCAATGCAACAACCAAAATGTTTGAGATAAAAAGTTTGATTTTAAGGAATATTAAAGGGTACATGCATAAGAGAAGCAGAGTAGAAAGGCTTAAATCCATTGTCTCAGAAAATACCATAACAAACATGGTTCTGTCATGAATGAATGAAGACCTGGTTGCATTCTTTGCTTGATGATGAAATAAGAACAATACGACATTTGGGAAGAAAGAATCTTCCATTTTATCAAAGAGACACAGGAATTTCCTTGTATTCAGGCAAGGATATTAGGAAACACAGAACAAAGAAAAAGACTGTATTTATCTACATCTTGTGAAAAAATACAAAGTGATATACTTACTTTGTGTATTCATATACTGTGACTTTATCTGACAACCAAATAAATATTTTATTTAAATAGTTAATAATCATTAGTTTCACGTGGCATTGAGTGAGATGTGAAGTGAGCTTTAGTTATTTTTCGCATGTAGTCTATAGCTGCATAGCAAAGTTCTGAAGCAGTTTTTCCTGGTATGGATTTCCATAAAGTCTTCCCAGTTATAGTCCCAGTAAACAGTCTCTCAGAACTGGGGAAGTGGTGTTGTTTTCTGATTTCTCCAAACAGTGAGTACAAAGCAGTATCCTTTCCGGGAAGCCTGGGGATGTATTATTCCCTCTGGGTAGAATTGAGCAATGTTCTTTAATAGTCTGTTAGTCAAAAATGCAATTTGGAGGATACTGAAGTGGCTTGTGACACATCAAGCCATAATTTCAGCCAAAAAAAGGAACCTGCCCCCCCCATCCTCCCCCCCCCCCCCCCCCCCAAAAAAAAACAAAACAAAACAAAAAAAACGGGAAAAGAGAAACAACAGGGAAATGAGAAGGTAAAGAGGAGCTGGAAATGTTGAAAAATTTAGTTTGGTCCTTTACAAAATAAAACACATTGAAATTTTGAAGCAATTAGGAAAAAAGGATAGGAAAAAAGGATGTTAAAAAAAAAAAAAAGCCCTCAAAACTATGAAGACCCAGAGAACCCCAAACTTCAATCTAACAGAATTGTTTGCTGTCTTTCAGTTAACAGGCAGAAAATGAGAATATTGACATAGCCTGGCTCCTGGAGGGCTGGTAGCAAGCAGCCTCCCCAGGCAGCCTGCACTGCTGTACAGTCACTCTGCTCCCTGGGCTGGGCAGAAAGGATAGGGCTATGCTAACACCTACTAACATCTCCTTTCAGTCTCGCCTCAGTTGCCACACTCCCTACATTTTCCTGAGGGCCAGGATTACATTTGTGACATGTTTGCAGTGGTAAAGGAGAATTTGTTTTTGTACAAAGTACAGTACTCGCACTCTTAAACAGCTCTAGGGTCAAAGGATTAATCTAACCAATGCTACTCTCTGAACAGACTTCAACATGAAGATTCACGTACTGGACATTATAATCCTGCCCTGAAAGAAAATGTGTCTCTTTACGCAGGAGAAAAGGATGTCAGTTCATTCCACAAAACAACTGAATCAACCCATTGTCCAAACTTGGCTAATGAGTATAATTATTTTGGCAAATATGTGTTTTTGAAGATTGAGATTTTAATGACATAGTTACAAATGTCAGTTCAGCAGCCTGAGATGTATTTGCACTAATGACTGCTGAATCTGCTTTAAACCTTTTCTAGTACTTCCTTTGGTGTCTTGAGGCATGCAGATATATTCACTCAGCCAGCCTTCTTCTGTGGCAGGTCTGGCAAACACTAGTTTTCACTTGTTAAGTTTGTAACATCCCTTCATATCCATAAGCTGATCTTTTTGCAGCATGGACAATTCTTTGCTCTGCAGGTTAGCAGTGCTTCATAGTATCCCCTTCCTTCTGAGCTGTGTTGAAAGTGATGGTATGGGATGTCTTGAATTCAGACTCCTCTCTTTCTGCAAACGTATAAGTTAACAGATTATTGAGCATATTTTACCTCACAGTGCTATGAAGAGTTTTCTGGTAACTAATTTACACAAGTCCAAAAGTAATGCCTCCTATTTATTTCAATGAAAACTGCAACAGATATAAAAAGCACAATAACACTTTTTGCTAGAGCAAATTCTCAGCTATAAAACACTTTTTCAACGTAGTCACCAGCATCATCTATGCATTTGCACCAGTGGCCAGTGATGAACAAGAGCCTGCATGACACACTTGTAAAAATATGCACCAGTGGAGCGGACCCACTGTCACTGTTTCCTTTGCTGGAACACACCACCCACCACCTCACTGTGCTCACATCCACTGTTCAGTCTCCAGAAATGTTCATCAAGTATCAATAAGTGTCAATGGGTGCAATTTTTTTCTGCATGGAGCAATTCAATTCCACACCTTTCCTTCATACCCACTTCCACGTCAGACACCATTTTGTCATGCTTCCCTTCTTCTGCCATCTGTCACATGGCAACATAATGTAACAGAATATTGGTGGGAAGGTTTAACCTCTACTGCCCTACCATCAACATCCACATCTGACATTGTGGTCCAACATAATAAAATAAGAGGCATTACTTTCGGAGAAGCCCTCATATATTTTCACATCACTTTTCACATTAACCATAATGTATGCCCAGCAGAAGATCAGTATCTGAAGATATCTTGCTGTTGACTACATGCTATTAAAACTTCCTGGTTTCACTCCTTTATTACAGATTATCTTCTATGCTGTGTTTGGCTGGAATTTTATATGTAAAAACGAACTTATTCAGTTGTTTATATAAATGTAACTTCCCTTAAGAAAGTAGTTAATTTCAGAACTAAACAGAGATAATAAGAACTATGAAGGTTTCTATTACATTTTATTTTTATGAACATATCAGATTCTGAATTTGAATGTAAGGTTGCTTTTGAATAACAGTACACTGCATACTAATTTCCTCCACATATGCCCTTAGAGCAATCATAAATCTCATCTTGCAATCTATCCAGAACCTTTACTTTAAGTGCCTGCAGTTTTTCATCTTGATGGCAGTGGGGATAATCCAAAGCCCAGAGAAATCAACAGGAGTCTGTTCCTCAAGTGTTTGGTATATGTCATGCTTTATTTTTTTCATGCTTTAAACTATTAATCTGATAGCCAAGCAGGTCCATCATCATTACATTATTCAAGTTCCTTGCTGAAACCCAGATCCTGCCAGGAGAGCAAGATGTTTAGGTGCAGTTTAGGCAGGAGAATACAATGTACACAGTGTGCCTTTCAAGAGAACTCAGGGTGGCATTTCCTTAGATACAAGCATCACCACAATGTCTTGAGAATTTTGTGAATATATGAAATGGATGGCAAGCAACAGGCTAGCAACAACACCTCTAGATACCTATCCTGCAGGCTCACAGCCTTTTTCTGTTATGAAATTACAAACCTAGATTCAGTATAAGGGTTATTTTCATTGCATATGCTGAAAATGTGTTGAATGGACAGGGGAGATTTCTGGAATGTTTTCTTTAGGAAAACAGTTATAAATGTTAGTGATACCTGTTCAAATATCTCCTACTGAAATACAACAGTGAATCCCTTCTTTTCAGTCTTAGATGCATTTCTACTCTTCATTGGCACAGGCTTGTGAAAGATGTCTTTCTGATGTCTTTCCTGTCTTCCTAGCACGTCTGTTCCTCAAATGTGCTGGTTCCTGTAACCAGATTTCTGGATGCAGTATAACAAGGTTGGCTTTGTTTTAATTAGGTTGTCATTTGTACAGACTGTCTTTGTTTGTTAGCTGTCAGCTGGTCTGGGCAGAGAGTGTATGATATTTCAAACACTCCCAAAGTGACACGCTAGATAAGTACTGCCTGTCTGGGACAGGACCACCACCTAAAAAGTACAGCACAGCTTCACAGAGAAAAGGTTTACTAGGTCATCTAGTCCATTTTCTTCCCTCTCCCAGTATAGACTATTAGGCACCATGCAGTCCTATTTTAAGGGTCCAAAGCAACAGATTTAAAAGCTTTTGCAGCTTCAAAGTTTTCCTTCATTTATCAGTTTAATTTCATCCTGTTGAGCCTAGTTAATTCTTGCTGTTGTGTCCAGCATACTCTTACTTGTCTGGTTACTTCTCTATTCCAACATATATATTTCCCAAATTTTGAACTGCTGATGATATTTATTTAGGGAGGAAAATAATTTTGAAATTATGACCCCTCTAACTATCCACACTTGCTCTGTAACAGTTGAATTCATCCTTTGTTTCCATGTTCTTCCTCTTTCCCTGCCCTTGCTTTTCCCTCCCTTTCTACATTCAATTTTGGGTTATTTTATGCTTAAGCATGGGAACACAATTCTCTATAATGGGCCATCTTTAGATCAGCATAAACATTGCCTAAACATTTGTGGTATCCTGCTACTGTGTACTATCTCCTTAGAATACAGATTTAAAACAGATATTTCTGTCTGTATCTTGTAATATGAAGGGAGGAGAGAAGAATAATCACAAATGTCCCTTCAGACTATTGTGTTTATGTGCCTCATGCATTTCTTTTGCCCTTATAAAATACAATGGAGTGAGTCCCCTGGCCAAAGAGCAATACTTATTAAAACTATTAAAATTAACAAATGAGAACAGCAACCTAAATTCTAGAAAAATCCTCAAGCACTTGATAATGTTAGCATTCATGGTCTCCCAGAATAAACAACAACAAAAATATCTTCTGAACTACATGCTGAGCATTACTCTCTCTCTCAAAGAGAGTCCAGACACTGTCATGAAACCATTTTCTTTGTCCAATTTTGTTTGCCATAAGTGATCACCAAACAGAAGAGACATTAGATGGGTTTGAAAAATATTTTTCTTTTACACAGTAAGCACCATGGATTTCAAACTGAGTTGTCAGCAAGCTGATCATATCTCAGCTTGCCTGGCTTCCTAACTGCCATCAGGATGTTTTGTTTCAGTTGGCTTTGGTACTTGTTCTATCATAACTTCACATGAGAACACTCGGTTTTGTGCTGAAAGATGTTAATACTTCAAATTTTCGTGAGGACAGCAGCAGCTGCTTCTGCTTCTATGCCAGGAGACACAAGCCCAGCAGGTGCCCAGGCTCTGAAACATATCTTTGGGCTAAAGAGCTAGCTGGAAAAATCAAGTATCAGGGCAGGGAAGCACTGATTTGGCCATTCCAATTGGACATACTTCATAGAGGGCCTCTTTCACTCTTTCACTGTGTATATGATTTTCCCTGGCTAAGGAAAAATGGTTTCCACATCCTTTTGTTACTTGAAAACACATTCATTGCTTTCATCTCACCAGAATATGTTGATACACAGCACTCTTTACCTATAATGACCTATGATGGCATCTTTACCCTGTGGTACAGTGAATTCAGATTCCTGTATGGCATCCTACATAGGTCACTTTTTCCTTAACCAGACAACCTTTTTTGCCCTCTTTATTGCTGAGGACCACTGGGCTTATTGATTTCAAGACATTTTACAGTAACTCTTCACTTTGTTCTCCTCATATCATCTCTACTTTTCTGGAGTTTCTGCTTTTGCTGATGGCATGTTTTGGAAAAACTTTTTGCATTTCTTAATCTTTCTGAAGTTCTTTCTACATATTACTTTCTGCTGTCTGTCTAGCTTACTGCTGCAGGAATGGTGACTGATCACTGAGCTGGGATTTCTATTTATGAGTATTTTTCACTTTTCTATTATTTCTGGAGGGGAAAAGTTAAGTATTTTTTGTTATTTCTGCATTGGCAAGGACCACACCTCAGCACTGCTTTTGCAGATGACATTTTGCATATGACATATCCAATCATCCTCTTCATGAACTGAGCCTTTATCTTGGGAAAGACAGAAGAGAAGAAACCATGCCAGTCTGCTAATTAAGTCAAGGCGAAGTGGCTCTAATAGCTGACTTACGTGCCATGTTGTGCTGCACATTGCTGTGCTCTGAGAATATTCTTTATGTAGACAGTTAAAGTAGGTAAATCAATAATGGCACCACTTCTTGAAAGATATGCTATACAAGGACACATTTGCAATAGCTGTGGCTGGATTAAAAAGCAGCATGATGAAACTGGAGCAAAAGACAACTTGTAGGACCTATTGTGATATTGCAGTTCCCTAACTAATAAAATTAAGTAAAAATATGCCACGTAGAATTTAGGTAGCATTTTGCCAAGTGTTCAGTCTTGTACAGGATCCTTGACACAAAGGGCTTACACAAGAGTAAGAATGTGACACAGGCTTGAGTGGGAATTTCTGGAATTCCAGGGCTCTTTTACAGTAGCAGACTCTCTTTGCTTTGAGCCTGTGATAGCTTGTTCCTGCACCCTGTTTATTAAGAGGTGTTTCAATACCATCTGAGTGTAGCAACACAGAGTAGCAGTGAGCTGGTTGTTATTACGGCAAGTAGCAGAATTTGAGTACAATACTGCCTCCATCTTGCTTCTCCTCTTCAGATTCTTCTGTTTATGCAGAGAAACACCCTTGTCCTCTAAATAGTTTGAGAAGGAAAAAAATTAGAGAAGAATGTGATTAAAGTATAATTCAACAAGTGTTAGGGAGAGGACTGACCACCCAGTGTAACAAAATGTCACTGTCTTTTCTTAGTGTACCTTAGTTATCCTGGGTTAACTGGGTGTATTTCCTGCATTTCTCAAGGGTCTGTAGTATCCTGTCTTTTAGAACTCTTTTATTCATCTGTTTTCCAATTTTCCTTTCCTCTACCTCTGAGCAAAAAATAAAAATAGGTTAGAAAGAGCTTTGCTTTCCATGGGGGTTGGAACTGGAACATGCTAGCATGCTTTTTACCCACTCCCAGCATTTCTTTCATTCTTTCCACAAGTCCAGTGCTTTCCCTGCTTTTCAGAGTCCTCAGCACTAAAGCTATTCAATGGTAGATGTTTTCATATTCTAGGGCTTAAAAATAGAAGCAGCTTTAATGAATCCAATATGCTTCAAGAACAAACATGTTTTCTGATATCCTTTAGGGATCCATGCTAATGTTAAGTCAGTATACCATTTGTAAACAACCACACCCACTGCTTTGCACGGAGTCGTGAATTTTGTGATCACAAAATCATCATTTAGATGAGAAGGAATATCTGTTAACTTCCAAAGTCACTTTTGAAAGACTATGTTTTTGCCTAATTACGCCCATGTCCTGCTCATGTTAAAAAATAATTCACGAGTCAGAACAACTGTGTCACTGGTTATAAAGAACTTTCCAGTCAGGTGTTGTTTCTGACAGCTAACTGAGAATGCAAATACAAGGAGAAATGTCTGCTGAGAGAAAGGAAAAAAGAAAGGAAAGGAGACCAATAGAAGCTGTGCTTGCTGAATTAGGATCTTTGGTGCTGTTGGTCATCACCATGTGCTTGAGACAGAGCTCAGAAGAAGTGTAATTGGAATACTTAAGAGCTGGTGTAAAACTAAATCCAGCTGTTTCTGTGACAAAGTCTGTTTAGAAATTAAAGGTCTACAGATTTCAGTATCACTCTATTCTAAAAGTTCCAGAAGGGATGCTGGTGTAATAAAAATTAAAAAAAATTAAAACAAGCTGGAAATTTCATTAAGACCTACTGTTCAATGAGAAATTTTGCTTGAAGAACAGAACACAGAAGAGACTGCTATTTTTTTCATCTTAACAGCAAGATGAAATTGAATGAATTCTTCTAAGTGTTATCAGGAATATTTTCAAGGCGATCCTATAAAACTGGATATTGGTCTAAGGTGTCCCCATCCCTTCTTCAGATGTATGTTGAAAGCAGAATTCTCTAAGGTAAATACTGGAGCAGAGCCTGCTTTTGTCTGAAATTATTGTAATGTTGTAGACCTGAGAGAAGTCACTGTCTATTTCATTTATCCTCTAGAAGGTACCTTTAAAAGAAACAAAACTAACAAAAGGAATTTCTTATTTTGTTTGCATGAAGATCCCTAGACTTTTAATTCACCACTGTATAGATTAATATACATACATAGAGGTTACATGATCTGTCAAGGTTTGGTGCCTACACAAAGTCATTACTCCTATATGTATAAGATCTCAAAAATGTTTTGTATGCTGTATTTATATGATTATCCAGTAACTTAGTGTTCTGCTACACTGGAGCTTAATCAGAAGGTCAGTCAGTTGGCTATATGATAATATAAACAAACAAAAACAGTAACTGGCATTGGCTAGAGAATTACAAAACTAAGTTTATTTCATTCCCTTCACACGGCAGTAACTTCTCTGAATTTTCTGCAATCATAACCTGAGTAGGGAAGAAAAACTCTCCATTTTAAATTCAGAAAGTGAAAATGTATGTTTTTGCCAACATTGAGCTGATTACTGGCAGAAAAAAACAAAAGGTAATAACAATGTGAAATTTAGACATTCATTTTCTTTTTATCTTATGATAAGTATGCATTAAAACACAATGTCCTGAATGTATTTATCCCAATTAAATGTTGATTATGTGCTATATCCCATACACACTACTTTTGGAATTTGAATTAGTATTTATATAAAAACATAGCATTTGAATCCTTCCTTCATATGTAAGGTGTTATAAATTTCCCCCCAAAAATTTTTAAAAAATCATAGTTTGTAGCTGTAATTTTATTAAACAGTGTACATTAATCAATGAGAGTACTGGGTATGCTTTATAAAGTATTTTTTATTTTCTCTTTTGTCATCTCAACTTGTGCACTACTTAGATTAATAAAATTGAATACACGGTCAATTGCAGACACTTGGTGAGTAATTTATTTTGGGGAAGGAACACAGTTTTGTTGTAATTAAGCAATTTATGGTGGTAATCCTTTACCTCTAACAATCAACAGTGATGCAGCACTTGTCCATAGGTACATATGATACTCAGCTCCTTATGCTGCATTTGTATAACTTCAGACTGAGTATTAAATAGTCACTGTGATTGTGGGTACCACTGATCTATAGAAAAGGAGTTTGGCCATAAGCCAACTGTACAGAGATGTACACCTTCCTAAATGATTAACACCCAGAGTAGGCCAAAGGAGATTAACAACTGAAGAGGCTTTCATGGGCCTGTGATGGAAAGTCTTACAGTATGGAGGAGCGGAGTCCCTGCAATAAAAAAAAACAGATTACAGCTATGAATTGAATTAAACATAAGAACCGTTCAACCAAAACTAGGGAATGGTTGTTTCTTACAAAGCAGCTTGAAGCTACTGAAGAAAAGCCAAACCACTATCTAGACTGATTTTAATGGAAAACAGACAATGGTTTTAAGGAGACTGTATAGAAATTAAAATACTGTGAATGAAGAGACCTCTAATAGGAAGCCAGTGGTCTGAAACAGCAGTATGTGAACCTGCTTGTGAGTGCTGTAGCAAACAACACACACCTATGCTAGTTTTTGGAAGGAGATCTAAGAAGCAAAATGGATTTTATCATGTTGCAGGAGGTTGCAGGTACCAACAGAATATGAATAGATAGCAAGGACAAAGAGGATGACTAGAAAGCCATTAGCTCAGAGCTGTTCTTCATTGCAGTAATGGCCAAAGTAGCAACAGAAGATGAATGAACTGTCAGCCCGAAAACAAATGGAACACTTTTTAATTTTAAGTTGGACACAGGTGCTCAGGCCAAGGTGGTATGCAGGACACTAATATTAGCTCTGCAAAAGAGAGCCAGAGGCAAAATAATAACAAGTACAGCTAAGGTTAAAAGTACCGAATGTATATCTGTTGGGGTTGCCTGGGTATTAAACATAAAGTATAAAGGAAAAGATGCATGAATTACAGCGGTACCTTGCAACGAATGCATATCGTTAATTTGAAAGCATGCCACCCGCGGTTCCCAACAGAAGGGTGCGAACACTAGGAAGGACAAGGGACCAGTGTAACTATGTTTCAGCCATTATTCAGAAGAGTGCAGAGTCTGAAGGCGCGGACACAGATGCGTGAACGATCCAAATACTTCACTGCAGGTTGTCACATCCCTTCCATACATTTCCAAGTTCCATCCCACTACATATCAACAGAACACTTAACAAGTCTCTTTCACGTCTAGACGCTAACTGCCCGCGCAAGTGCTCATCCAATCAGAGCCAAGAGTTGCTTCTATTCACACGCTTCTTCTCCCTTCAGGGTCAACACGAGGGCATTACGGGCCCGTTTGTCTTCTGCTCTTGTCTCCAGAGACAGCCTTTGTCCTCAGTGCTCTTCCACACCCCGTCAAAATGGTTTTTCAGCCTCGTTTTGTCGTCTTGAAACTTCGCACAGGAGAAATGCAGATATGCGTTGAAAGGGCTTAATCTCTCCATAGTCCCAGGGAATGTAGAAGAACTGTTATGTCCCGGCCTGAACTGATGATTGAGCACCTGGTGAAGAGGGTGGCTGGCCCAGGAAGCACAGTGCAAGCAATCCACCTGTGCCTCCCACATGACCAGAAGCTCATTTAAGGGCTAGCTTCCAAAGGGAGAACGTTTCCTGGATGAAGGTCACTTCTTGAGAAGGTATGCTCTGTAGCTGGAGGACTGTTATTATCAATTGGGTGAGTCCAATCTTTCTTATATATGGTTATTGATGTTTCTATTGATGATTTGCCCAGTATCATAATGAAGTTATCAGGAGCAATTTCACTGCTTCCAAGGATTAATATCATGGCAAATACTTAGAGAAGAAATAAAAACAATTATCTAAATGAACCCATTTCTGGTCCTCTTCAGAGACTAAAAGGAAAAAAAAAAAAAGATGAAATACAACTTTTTCACAGGTCTAATGATGTATAAGATAAGATATTGTGAAGAAAAAAGAATACTTACCTATAGCTGGGTTCTTGCAGTTTTTCTTAGAAAAAAGGAAAGAGACTGTGGCATGTTGACTTTATCATTAATAGCTCTGTCATAACAGATGCGGGTAGGCTATAAAACGTTTGCCAGATTATCAAAAAGAGTGCAGAACTGGGCTCATCTCTTCTTTGGTTGTCTATATATATTTTTTGGAGAGGGCTACTGTGGTTGCAGTAAAACTGGGAATGCAGCTGTTGCTAACCCCAATTTCTGGAAATTTCTACAAATATGCTAAATAGGAAAGACTTTGGTCTTAATTAATACAGAGATTTATGGTTGCATTTATGAAGACTAGTATTTTTGAAGTCCAGTTCAGTCTGAGCTTGATCTTGATGCAGTGCAAATACTTTACGCCATGGGGGTGAGCTGCAGGATGTGGTTCAAAGGAAGCAGAAGGGAATCCAGAGGTGATCTCAGTGGAGTGTTTATAAGATACACTAAACATTTAGTAGTCCGGTTTTGGAAGCAAATTATCAGCAGTACAATCCAGTAGAAAAGATGTATGTATAAAAACCTTATATAGAGTTTGTATATTTATGTATCTTAACATAGGGATATTTTCATGTTTCAGGTTTCTACAAATCCTTAAATATATGCACTTAAAAATTAGCCTACAACATATTCATATAAATAAAATGCCTTAGTCATTATTATGACATTGTCATAAATGGTTTAAATTTTTGCTATATATTAAAATGTATGCATATGTGTATGGAATTCAATTGTATACATCGTGAAAGAGACTTATAAAGGAGAGAAGGAAAAAAAAAACAAATTAAAATATCTAGTATGGAGAAGAAACAAGTTTAAGAGGGGGAATCAATAAGATGTAGAAACTGAAATATGTTCTTCAAGAGCTTAATGCTAAGCTCCCCAATTCTTTTGAACTAAGTCCTAAGTCTGCATTCTTAGAAGTTTCCTGTTATTACAGCTCCAAGAAAAGAAAAGGGGACGAAAAGATACCAGATCTAAAAATGCAAGTGATTTAGGAAAGCAGTAGATTCTCTGAACATATACTAAGGCCTCACTAATGTGTTTAATGGCATAAATGGATCTTAATCTATATTTAAACTGTGATAATGCTCATTTGCAACTGTTTTTTTTTAACTTCCTTTAAACATCTTTATATTTCATTTGTAAAGAGGAACCAGACCCTGTTGTACATAGTATATGGACCTTTCTGAACTTCTTCGCGTTGCATATCTCAGGTTGAAATAACTGAGGCAGGACCCCCCCCCCCCCCCCCCCCCCCCCCCCCTTAGCCAGGGGTATAATAGTCATACAAGCATGTTTTTCTCATTTAGTCAGTTAACGAGCAAACACTATACATCTCTTGTTGGAGGCTGAAAAATTAACTATGTTGGCAAAGTATTATTTCCCTGCATTTGTTCCTTGTTGACTGAGTATTTCAGGTGGTACTTGTATGTAGGATTATGATTCAAATGCATAAGCAAGTTCATTAATCATTTAAACATTAGATTTATCTGTATGAAGTCTTCTTCACAAAGATTACTTAAGATGAATTCATTTTTAAAATTGTATTTGGCAGCATAACTGCTCCATAAAAACATAAACTATATAAACAGGTAGAAATTTGAGCGGAAGATAATTTCAGATGCATAGAAAATAACTGGCTTTGCATATCTAAGTGGACTGAAAACCACAGCTTGGGGCATACAAATAGTCAATGTTCAGTATTCAGATGTGTATCATGATATGTATGGGTCAGAATAAAATTGTTCAAAATTATTCCAAAAAAGATACATTGAAGTAGAGAAATTTATAGGTACATATTAGCAAAATTATATGTCATGTTGAGTGAGATATTTGAATAAGATGTGTAAATACTTTTAGATTCATATTAAGTTATATAAAAATATTTTAAAGGTACTAGCAGCCACTGGAGATGTGCATTTTTCCACTGATGATATACATTTTTATTTTAATGGCAGCAAGAATTAAAGCAGTCAGAGAAAGAAAGGAATGGGGGAAACTATAGCAATAAACAGAAGCTCTATATTAGAACAGTCAGTGGCTGCAAGAATAATGCTGTTTTCCTTACCATAATAAGCTTTGTTTCATGTTATTGTAATAACATGACTCTTCTCCATTGCCCTAAGCCACATAACATGTTCATTCCCAGAATTCTGTAAGCAAGTTTTGTTGTTACTCTTTTTAAAGCATATATGAAGTTTTCAAAGTCGAGAATAATAAAAACTATAAAATTTCTTCACATGAGATCAAAGTGTGAACAAGGTCTCAGTATAGGCACTGTTCCAAATGTATTTTCATTTAAAAAAAGCAAGACACCCCTTTCTGCGTATAACTCGGCTGATAGCTTATTTGTTAGAAGATTTATGCATTACTATTGAAATGTACTTGGTCTAGTCAGTGCTATAAATCATTCCTGGATTATTTTTAAATACATTTAAAAATGTGCAAGACGAATAAGGCTTTCCAGAACTAAGAGGGCAACTCTGCAGCACTTACTGAGAAGAATCACTTCCACAAAGTCACAGTAAAATGTTGCAGGTTCCATCTCGAATGGACTAATTGACACAGGCTGAATTCCCTCCAGTTCTCTGAAGTAGCAGTAAACAGCATTCACTGTAGCCTCTTTGAGTGAAGATGGAAAGATTAACTCCTCATTGTCTCTGGGATGTGGCTGTGAGGCTGGCCCCTGCTGCTGCAAGGGACCATGAGGCTGGCTCACCTGAGGACCCCCACTTGACTGCCATTCTCCCTCACCTGCTAAAATAACAAGGCACATCTACTAATTTTCAAACCCTATATCTAGATCTTTCCCTTCAAAGATTTTATAGACAATTTCTCAAGAAAGAAGCTCACAAAGACTGAGGTACCATGGTTGTTGTGGTAGAAGCTGCCTACGAATGCACTACTTTGTACTGTTCTTTTTACAGTTAGATTTTTGGTTTTTCTTTCCTGAGTTTCCAAGAAAGAAGAGGTATATCTTCTTCATAAACCACTATTACTTTTACTGAACATCTAGTCTATCAAGGTGTTCTACGATCACAGAGCTTATGTTCTGGAGTACTCTACCAGAGTAGGTTCACTGTTGGCAGGACTGCGGGCAGCCAGCCAAACTGCTGATGAGATAGTGTTGTCAGTCTTGGTGCATACCTCTATGGATAGATTTGCATTACTGCATCTTAAAGACCAAATTCCCCTATATTGTTGTGTTTATCCAGTTGTCAAAGTAGATAAAACAACTATTAACTCTACTGAAAGTATTGAAGGAATAACTTTCCATCACTGACAGGCAAGGGAAATAAAAAGAGAAAGTAGAAAACCTAGAAACCTTGAATAAAATCATGCATAAATGCAATAGAAGGAAGGGAGGCACTGCCATCAAAAAATGAGAAGTGGAGAATGTGGTCTTTATCAAGGATTTTTTTTTAAAGATGCTTTTTTCTCAGGTAAGAAAAGGAGAGAAAATTATAGGTTCAAATCACTAATAAAGTGATAAAGCTAATAAATAATCTTTTATTATTTTCACACTGACAAGATGTCCCGTGGAAGTCAAAGGAGAACTAGATTATGATAAAATTCTTCATTGCTCAGAACATGAATCCCTGGTGTAAGAGCTCAGGCACAATGTGCTTGCATGAACTAAATCCTCCATTATTTTAATATAAATGGAGGAATGCATCCCATTGACTATAGCAGAGATGCTCTACACAGATTACAAATGCTACAGTTTGCTTTGGTCTGTTCACACAGAAGTACTGGACCTTTCTTAATTTTTCAAAAATATTGGGGGCATGGGTTCTATGGGATTCCTCAGCCTTAGAATACTCATGGTATAAGGAATATATCACTTCCTTCCATATTTACAAATTTCTTATTAAATTTAATGTCAAGTTTACAGCTTTCTGTGTTATCTAAGTTTATAATTCACTGCTCAGGGACTGTTGATATTTGAAGCCAATGAGCAGGCTTTTTTTGGGTCAAGTCTAAAAAGACCTTCAGCCTGCTGGAACCAAGATAGGAACTGTGGAAGTCTATTTAAGATAATATGTTAGCACATTTCCTCTACCTAGTATCATCAGTTTCATTTAAAATTCTGTCAGACTATTCCAAGAGGTCAGGAATTTTCCCAGATTTTTTTTTTCCAATAAAGCACACTTCTTTTTTTCCTCTCTCAGTAAACTCCTTCTTTGCTGACTTGTCCCCTGTTTAATCTTCAGGTAGAGAAAAGTTTGCTTGCTGTTTTGGCTTGCCTAAACTTCTCTATTTTCTGAAAGATCCCCAAAATTCATGTAGTATCTTACTTGCAATAATATTTAACTTTGGCATTAGCACCTGGTTTCTTTATTTACACCTTCTCAGCTTTCTTTTATCCCCTTTATTTTCTGGAGTTATGCAAGTAAACTGACTATTTGTAGGGTATAGCCCAAATATTGTCTTAGATCTGAGATAATTGCATATCAGTGGCAGCTACTGAAGAATTTACCCTTTGTTCTTTGTTGAGGAGAAAGGTAACAAAATATGACTAACCTTGCTTAGCTGAGATACTGTAATTGCACAAGTGCTAGAACACCATGTATGCATGAAGATGTGGAATGCAGCTCTCCACTGTTCGTGGAATGCAGGTAAAGATCCAAAGTACTCATCCATCTCATCTTCCCCAGCCATGTTACACAGCTGCTAAGTTGGTCAGACTTGATTTCTCCTTTGTAAATCCTTACTGACCACTTCCTTACCACCCTTGTGTCCTCAGTATGCTTGGAAATGTCTTTAGGAGTTTTTTCACTCTGTTCCTTTCAAGGGACTAAGGTAAGGCTGCCACCTGTACTTCCCCTGATTCTCCTTCTTTCTCTTTCTGAAGACAAGTGATATTTATTTTATTTCAGTCCTAGGGAACCTCTCTTGACTGCTAAGATCTTTCAGAAATATTCATCAGCTATGCATGTGTTCCTTCTTCTCAGTATACATCATTGCATGTTCACTGCAGCCAAAGTGACCCCTGTCCTTCACATTCTCAAATAATTGTTTTTTCTTGTTTATAACTATCAAGTCCAAAAGAGAAATTCTTCCTCACCGGCTTCTTGATCATCTGTTAAGATGTTACTGATGTACTCCAGAAATCTGGATTTTGTGTGCCTGTTGTTTTGTCCCTCCAATAGATGTTGAAATAACTAAAATTCTCAATGAGAACAAAAACCTGTGAATATGAAGTTTTTTCCAGTCTTATAAAGTTTTCATCCAGTTCTTCTGAATTAGGGGGTCCATAGGAGAAATCCTCCAAAATGTATATGACTTGCCATCCATCAGCAGACAGTGCTCTTTCACACAAAGAGCAACTCTTCCTCCTTGGCTTCCCACTTTATCCCTCCTATCTCTTCTTTTGTAACTCACACTGACATCCATCAGGGTTTTGCTAGGTAATGAAATCTCTCTAACTGCTTACTGTAAAAGGAAGAAGCCCAGGTATAGTGTACAGTGACATGATAGGCACATCAGGGTTTTTGGGAAAAGATGCTCATTTATTGTGATCTTGCTGTTGGAAAAGTTACTAATTGCTACTGGGGATTAATTCCAGAGAAGTTCAAGAAAGATGTTCTATATTAGGATTCAGGTGATGTAGAAGGATGCATTTAAAAACCCAAGAAAATAAATAAACATATAAATGAGACAGCTCATATTGCTCCAGTAAAAGAGGGCAATGTTTGTTTACTACAGAATTCATTACCAAGTTGAGACACATGGGTGGAATTTAAACAAGGACCTTCAAAATGTTATCAGTAATAGTAGATGTTCTTGACAAATGTAATACTAATCATACACAGAAAAATATTTAATGCATCTTTATGATGATAATGATTAGGATATAGGTCATTCTTAAATACAAACCATTCTCAAAATCAGGGTTTTGGCCAGGATTCCTGACATAGATTTGGAAGACTTAGATTTGAATTTAGTTCTTTTCTCTACCATTAGATTTATGACATCAAGTCACCTAGCTTCTCTTTCACTATAATGAAAATACCTTATTCTTTTTCCTGCTTAAATAGCATTTTTATTTATTCTAAGGACAATCTCTTATTTAGTTAATATAACTTGTATAGATCAGATCAGGGGGCCATGAGTGTACAGTAATGCAGCTGAAATTTCACTTATCCATCAAAATGGTGAATCTCTATGGGCATGCTGAAAAAAAATTGTTGTAAAGTGACTAACATAAAGACTAATGATAATATAGTGGTTCAGAAAAATAATTACTACTGCAAACAAAATCTGACACAACATGCTAATAAGTCTTATGTTTGTCTTGTATTATTCTTTAAATATTTGGAGCTGCAAGGCTGTAGCAGGATTTGTTCATCCTGCTTACTTGGAGTTAAGAAGTGGCAGTTGGATAACACATTTACCAATTACCTGTGGTAGGAGGATAAACCCTAGGTTCCTAAAAAAAAAAAATCTTGTTTTGTAACTTACACAACTGTCTACTGGAACTAGATGATAATTATCTTCATTGGGTGACCTAGGAGCAGTAGATGATTCTAAATATAAAAGAGAAAAAATTCCTAGAAAAAAATAATTTTTAAAATGTTATACAACTTGTTACATTTTTCTTCTTCAGCCCATATAAAGAAGGATGAAATAGTTATGTCTCAGTGAAGTTTTCCTAGGATTTCTTGGTTACACAAGAGCACTAAGAAAGCTATCTGAATTAAGTGACATATTTGGAATTAGAATATGTCTGCAGTGAGCCTTAAAAGGTTTTAACTAATTGGCTTTAAATTAAAAGAAAATGAATTTAAATTAACTAAATAACCTAGTTAACCTAGTAAGAAAGGCCCTCAAATAATCTGCTGTGCCAAGCCCCAGAAGTTCTATTCTAACACGGGTATTTAGAGCACAGACACAGAAGAACCAAATACAAATTCTCCAACATATGAACAATCTGTACGGTATTTTGGCAGCTTAAAACAGACTCTGTATCAGAGAAGAGTTTTCCATGCAAAATTTCCTCTGGAAGAAACTGGTTTTGAGGAGAGTGGACACATTTATTTCCATAAGAAGATAAGGCTTTTTTCCAAGTCTGTGATTATTCTAATAGAGTCAGATCTGGAAATAGCCCAGGGAATTAAGAGGCTGTTTCCATTCAGAAACACAGACACACTAATTAACATTTTAGGTTATTAAATCCTTCAGACTTAAGTTTATTGTTCCGATCAACTGGAGTCTCAATCTAGGAATGTCAAAAGATAGTAGCACTCTTTTTTTTTCCTAGATAAGCTCAGCTAGTTCTGGAAATCCTTGAAAGATCCTTATTCTTGCAAGCTGAGTAGCTTCATATATCTGCTATGGATTGACAATTTAGTGTTGTTTTTTTTAATCTCTGTTGTCTTTTACAGTCTGAGGTAAGGAAAATGTTCAGAAGATGCCTTATGGAGATACTCTACGCAATATATTTAGTCATGGAATATAGGTGATAGTTCCTTTCTCATCAGCATTCATGAAAGACCATTCTTTCACATGTCACAGGTTCAATTCCACCTCTTCTCATCTGAATTTGTGACAAAACATCCTAATAGCAATTAGCGCAGTGGCTGGGATCCAAGTCTACATTCAAGGCAATACTGCTCATGTTGGGCTGAGTTGTCTTCCAGGCTAAGAGGATCCGTGCTGTCATTCTCATTCTTCCTTCCCACTTGCTTTTTTTTTTTTTTCTGGCTAAATGAATAATTAACTGTACCTAGCAGAGTGGAACGGTTATAACATGAAAGCTAGGAGGAGACCCACTTATTCCCTAAATGTACCTCATCAGAATTTGGTAAGTGATGGCACCACTGGCAAGCTGGGTGGAAAGAGAGGAATCCTACAGCTTGCTTCAGTGTTTTGGCATAGTGGACCTGGCTCTAACAAAGGTCCAGGGCTGTGAATTCCAAACTGAGTGAATATTGAAGAGGAATACAGTGTAAAATGGTAGTCTGCCCCTCTGCTTTTGCTACTGTCTTTCTCTGCTCGTGTCATCACTCAGGGGACTACTTCAGGCAAATGATTCTTCTGCAGTGCATAGGTACTGAAAAAGGATTTTACTGCATACTGAAGTACTTGAGAGTTAAGTGCATAAGAAGTAAATTCTGCAATGCTTATCACAGATTCTCACTCCTTGATGGCTAAACCAGCCTAAAGCATTTCATCTTCTGACCTGTATGTCTGTCTGAGAGAACCATTGATTGGCAGGCAGGCGGAACAGGTCCCCAGGGATGGGATGAGCTCTCCTCAACAAGGACAGCCTGCCTTAATCATGTGTGAAATAGCTACACTCTGTCACCCTTCTCATTAACTCATTTTACAGATGTGCCAACATGGAACCAGTGACACCCAGAACATCACCAACCACCTAATGCAGTGTACACTAACAAGACACATCATTCTTCAGCTTTTTGTAGGTCAGTTTAGGTGGGTATGTTAATTCTGCCTTGCAGAATGTTTCTCTACTCTTGTTTGAGACTAGGAATAGAACAATCTGCAAGCTGCCTCATGACAGGCATTTTGCACATTTTGCAGAAGCTATAATGCTAGCCTATCATTTGCTGCTTCTTTTGTACTAATGCCCAGATCCCTTGGATTATTTTGGTGCATGCAGCTAATTATCCGCTAACACATACACCAACAGAATGACATGCTGGAGGTGATTCAGAATGAGGACTCTGATATGTTCACTGTATCAGAACTTGCTCCTTTTGGAACAACATGGATTATATCTGTGTGTCAACTGAACAAAAGGAGGAACAAATTCAATAGAAAGTAAAAATATTTTTCTTCCAATTTATATTTTGAATGGTCAAGATAGTACTGTTAAAAATGGAGAGGAAGAAACGGAGGAAAGGAAAGGAAGGAAGAAGAAAGGGTTCTTTTTCTGTTTTTCTTCCTTGATCTTTCCTCCTTCATAATAGGTTTAAAAACTGATCTATTCTGCAAATAAGAGCCCATCTCTTGTGGCAAGAATGTGCCAGGCTTGTCTAGCATGACAGCAGGTTTTTCACTATTTTCAGCACCTGTGTGAAGCTATGAATGATTCATGGTTTAAATGATTCACTATAAAAATATGGTACAGTCTGTCAGCTTATTTTGTGAAGAGATGATATTACTGCAGGGTTGGTTTTATGAATTGGCGCTGCACTGACAACTCAATTTGAAAATAAGTATCTCCAAAATTCATCCACTGCAGCATTTCAGAAAATCAGTCAGTTACTAACTCTATGCATATCTGAACTATGACTCTACTGAATCAAAGATTTGCATCATTTTTTTTTATTTTCCCCTCAAAGCCATGCATTTATTTTCAAACAGAAGTCACTTGCATCATGTCTTTGCAAAGAAACAGTTAATTGCTAACACTACCAGTTATTTTTAGCTTTAAATAAATTATGTGAACTTTCCAGATATTCCTTTACCTCATTCCAATGCTTCGGGCTACACAGATGGACCAATTCAGAATTCAAGAAGCAACAGCTTGTATCAATCACTTTCTTTCTGCTTCTCCTTATGGGCTTTCTTGAATTCAATATTACTGTGCCCTTCTCATGCCTGCTTTCTGTATGACATGTAGCATACTTGCAAACATACCAATGACTTACCTTGTAATCTACACTGTATTTTGGTAAGTTAAAATAAAGCAATCCTAAAGGTGCCCTAAGGAATGGGCACCTTAGTTCTCTAAATATGTTATATGGCTGTGTACTTGTGCAGCATGTGAAGTTCCACTCAAATCAGTACAACAAATTTCCTGCATTAACATTTGCAAAATTGGGGTTAGGCAAGCCAAGAAAATACATAAATCCTCACAATAATTTGCAGCAGGGGAATCAGGATTGCAAAATAACAGGGGAAAAATAAAGAAAATACTTCACGTATCTAAGAAATTCTACTTACTGTATGCACTTCCTAAAGATTAATAATGTGAAATAATCATTTTCCTATAAGTAGTAGAACAACTCCTGAAATGTATGAGGTATTGCAATGGAAAAACTGCTGTGACTTTTTCTGGATGAAATTGAGACAGATATTCATTGGATCAAGAAGCTCTCTACTGTAACAACAGCAGAACATTTTTGTGTAGCTCAGCTGACTGTTGTACAAAAAGAGGTCAATTCTAGATTGCTTCCAAACCCATGAGTGCTTTTTAATTAATTTCACTGAAGTTGAAAAGGTGTGAAAAGTACTAGGTAATGTTGTTCTCAAATGTGAAGAAGTGTTGTCTGAAGTATGGTGAGTATTGTCTCACGGGTCCAAACCCTGGCAAATCAACCTTAAAAAAGCAATGAGTCAAACTGGAGAGATGTTCAGAGGAATATTTCAGTGTCTAGCCCTGGGGCAACTTTTCAAAAACTTCTTTGTTAATGGCACAAAAGAGAGACTGATGCAAACAGTTGCAAATGTACATTATAAAACAGTTTTGCATTATCAACGAAGTCAGTAGAATGAGTTTATAATGCTTTTCCTGAGTGTCTAAGAGCCGTGTACAACAGTATTTGTTTATTGTAAGTTTGGACTGTACCAAAAGCCATGAGCAATGAAGCCAGATTGTTATGCATTGTCCCTCCAAATCAGCTGCACTATAGGCTGAGACATGAATCTGTGACAACAAATATTTCTCCAAAAAACTGTTCAGGTTCTAAGTGTACAGATATATAAAAATGCCAAGAGTGGGAAATAATGCAATTTAAAAACCTCTGTCTTAAAAGACTACATTACTTGAAAAGTGGCTTTCATTAGTTTTCAGCTTCATTCAGAATTCTAGGGTCAGTTTTTTATGCAATGTAAAATGCTCTATTTATATTTTCACATCATTGTAAAAGTGTGTTGTTATTCAAAAAATTAACCATAATTTTAAAGCACTCATCACTTAGCTAAATTAAAACTGATTTTTTTTCTCTGAGAATTTATAAAGCATCTCTCATTCTCCTCTCTGCTAAATTTTAACTTTTTATTCCATTCTGTTGAAGATGTGCTCAAAATGGGTCAAGGTTTGTGTATTATTTATTGTTTCATTGCTTTTTTTAAATAAGGGGGAAAATGGATTCTCCCCAGGTAGCTGTCTTAGAAATCATCATGCTGACACGCTCACCTTTGCATAGTAACTTTTTCCTCCAATGGATTTTTTTCTTAAGGAAATAAAAAAAAAAATTGCCATTAACCAGAAATGTGTTTCAACAGTGGAAAGTTTTGGGAAGCTTAAAGCAAGAAGATGCAGACAATTGTAAATATAGCTGTCTGTTTATAATACATTCTTCACTTGTTAATATTTGCTTTGCAGCACAAGTTATTCAAAGAGTTATTGTCATTCAGGCATTTGTGTTTTATGTCTAATTCTCTTGCCTGTGCATCTGGCCGGGGCAAGGTAAATAGTTTGATCTCTGGTTTTTGATGTCACATCTTGCACATGGTGTTTCTTTGAAATTTTCAACAAATAATTCAATGAAACCACAATTTGATTTTTTTTTTCCTATTGTGTGACATTTAAATCTCTTTGGATTTCAAATGAAGTGTTTGTGCAAACTAGTGCTGGCCTGAAAGCAAGATTTGTCTCACCAGTTTGAAGTAAGCAACATCTTAAAATGTTCATGCTCAGTAAATGGAAAAAAAGCAGCTTGAAAATTTGCTATTGATAACAGCAAAGCATTATCATGTGGAAAATATTTTAAAATTTCATGCTGAAATTCCTGATATGTATTCACAAAATAGTTACATTCTACTGGTTCCTGCAACCTCACAAATACTAACAAAACAATAGGTCCCTAAACTTACTTCAATAAACAAGTGAAATAAATAAAGTTCACTTCTAGCTCAAGGGGAACACATGGAGTACAAAGATGATGTGCACAAAGACAAAAATGAACAAGACAAGGAAAAGATGATCTGCTTCCGTACAATTTTTTTTACATGACCTTGTACAACCATAACAAAGTTCTTTCATCAGCACCAGAATTTCCTCATATCTCTAAAGCTAATGAAAACACAATTTGAAGATGGTCCCGAGGTCAAAATTTGTTACAAGGCTTTTCTTTCTATAGTACTGTCATACACCTTACGCTTGTTCCCCAGAAGTCAATACTATTTCAGCATTCCTTTTATATGTGACAAAGTAGAGTAAATGTTCACAGTTAAGTGCTTTCTGTAGCTTATGATCAGCTCAAATATAGCAGCCCAGTAGCTTATAACCAGTTCAAGTTATGTTACTCCTACATAGAGCCTGACAAAACATTTTGATGGGTAGTTAATTAGAGAATGTGCTAAGGTCCTTCCAAATTATTCCAAATTCAGATTCTTCCTGGAAAAAATCCCTCGAAGCATTTCAGAAAAACAAAAAAGTAAGAGTAATTCTATTAAACATATTGCAGTGATCAAAAGGCTCTGGAAGTAAAATGGGAGTCCTTGGATCATATTCATATCTCTGAGCATTTTAACGTGGAGTTTATTAACCATGATGATATGGCTTTTTTTTCTCATTTGCATTTTAAATAAAACGTGCAAACAGTTATTGAAAGGTAGTGACTGCTCTTTCTAGGTAGGGAGTATGAAAGTAGACTGTATTAAAATCCTATTTCAATCTACTGTGTTGTGACCCTCCTTAAAGACACAAGATCTCCTTTTTCAGATTGGAGAACTGGATGTCTTTAGCATCTAGTCACATATTAAATGCAATTAAAAATGAAACAGAAAAAAACTAATATAATCCATCTTTTTTATTCACAAACCAGCTTTTGATTTTCTATCATATCAGTGATATGATGATGAAACCAACAAACAAAAATCCCAAAAAGGAATGCTGGTCTTTAATTCTTTGTGGGTTTTTTTTTTTAACTATTATTTTATCTCAGGCTAGAAAAAAAAATCCCAAAGAGGTAAATATTTGAATCAAGCACATATTTTTTCCCCTGCAAATATTTTTGTTTCACTCTTGAAATGTATTTCACATAACTTTAATCTGATCTATAAGGTGTTTAGTTGGACATACCTCACAAGTTTATTTACCTGAATTTGAGTAAGAAGTTCAAAGGATGAGGCTTGATTAGGTAATTCAAAGCACATAACTCACTCTGAAAGTAATGCTTCTTATTTATTTTCGTAGCTTCTTATTTATTTTCTACAACAGACAGAAAGAATGCAATAACACAATTTAACAGAACAAATTCTCAGCTACAAAACACTATTTTTTAATGTAGCAGCTATGCATTTTTGTCAGCAATGAACAAGAGCCTGCATTTCACACTTGTAAAAATCTGTAGCAGTGGAGGTGACCCACTGCTGCTGTCTCCACTGTTGAAATGCACCACCCACTGCCACGTCATGCTCACGTCCACTGCTTGGTCTCCAACAATGTTCGGCAAGTGCCTATGAGTGTCAGTGTGTGCACGACTTTCAGCATGGAGGAATACAGTTTCACACCTTTGCTTCATACACAGTCTCATGTCAGATGCCATCTGTCACGTGACAACAAAATGTAACAGAATACTGATGGGAAGTTTTAGCCTCTGCCACCATCATCTGCCTCTGATATCATGGACCAACATAATAAAATAGGAAGCATTACTTTCAGAGCAGCTCTTGTTTTTAGATTCATTTCTAAATGAACTGTTCACGAAAGGGAAATTAGGATATCAAAAGTTTTAAACTTTTAAATACAGAACCTGATGCAGTGGGAATGGGAGATTTCTTTCCACTACATCACTTGCAGTATTTCTTCCCACTCGTTCTTCAGGTGGTATTTCTGATATTACACAAGCATGAAGTCCGTGATCAGCCCCCTGACAAGGTTAATGAGACTGGCAGCACTGGTTTGATGGAGATGAAGTGGAACACTGCCACTGCTTTCTTCTCTGACCCTGAGCATCCTGGTGGAGAACTGTGTTCCCTCCGACAGTGCAGCTGCTAGCTCTGATCTTTAACACTCCTGCACATTTGCTCCTTTATCATTCTAAGGAAGGCAGCCTGCTTAGTTATTTAAGTGCTGTATACCTCTGAGGAACTCTTTCTGAAAAGCCGCTAATATACAATTTAAGTGCAAGGAGCACTTTGTGGAATGAGCCCTGCTTCTCAGTGGTCCCAGGTACACCCCTTAGCTCATCAGCTTTTTAGCAGACTGTTATGCCTGAGGAAAAGATTCCAGAAACTGCTTCTCTTTTCCCCACATAACACCATCATTTTATTACTCTCTGTTCGTTTCAGGAAGGAAGAAATTTGGATTTATTTTTGTTGAGCACATTCACTTGTACTCCTTCCAAGATGCATCAGAATTTGGCTACTGCAAGGGAAGTGCAAATCCTGTGGCTTTTCAAAATGATGAACTTCAGTCACCAGTAGCAGGTGGTCCTGAACTTCTACCACAAAGACAGTAGATACATGTTTTAAAAGATTAAGGGCTGTCTACTTTTGAGCTTCATTCCATCCAAGTTTGCCAAACTCGTGACAAAAAAAAAGGCAGGTGGGGCAAAGCTGTCAAGAACAGAGATTTGACTCAGACAGATAAGACTTTAATGTTAAATAAAAATTTAATGTTAAGGACTGAGCAGAAAAAGGCAGAAGTTTTTGTCTTAAGCCAAGTTAATCTTTCAGTGCAACAGCATGACTTAAAAAAAGAAGCAAAAAAAACCCAACAAAATAACAAAAGTTGCTTCAATATTTAAAAGAGGATCTCATACGAGAGGTAGTTATATTTTATCAAACATCTTTGCTGTAATGGATGTCAATGTGATATTTACTTGAATTAGTAATTATGTGGGGACCTGTTTCAGTATTTGGTACACAAACCAAAATAAAGATGTAGCATTAAATTGTAAGTTATATGTAATGCAGTAGAGATTCACTCTTCAAATGAAAAACAGGAGGCGGTACTTCACAAAACTATATTAGGAAGTGTTCATTATTAGAGGCTGTGGAAATATTCAGGTAGCAGTAGAAAAACTTTCTTCAGCTGGAGTTATGGAATAACACAGGTTAGAAGGGCCTTCTGGATACCATCTAGTCTAATTTGCTCAGTAAAAGCCCAGCTTCAAAGCATGATCAGGTTGCTCAGGGCTGCAGTCAGTTTTTGTATATGACATGTATCAGTCTTCCCTCATCTCTGCTTTTGGACACGGTTGGATACTGTATTAGGTGAAATTTTCATTTGACCCAATATATCTCCCCTTGCATTCTTATTCAAAGAAGTGTCATATTCATGGTACTGCTAGTGCAGCAGTGCTCTGCTAGGAGCAGAGGTGTAGCATCTGACTTTGCTTTTTTTTCTATTTAAAAAGCAGCAAGGCAAGGAGGCTGTGCAGATTTCTTGCTCTCAGGGGAAGTCCTATCTGCAAGTCATCATTTTTACATGCATGCTTTGTGACAAAAAGGTAAAAACCTGAAGCATGGACTTGCATGTCATGGGTGATATAGTAGGTGGTAAGTGGACTGAGGCAGTGAATGTTCAGAGCCCGTAGCATCTGAGGAAGTTTTCTCTAGTCACTTAATGCAAATCCCATATTCCTCCCTAACAGGAGTATTCTTTCTACTCCCACATTTGAGAGACTGTTTCAAAGCAGTCCCTTGGCTGACAGCGCTACCCCTTGGCCAGTTACCAGTGAAAGGTAGGAAAATTGCATCTGGACCCCAAGAAGGACAGCATAACAGTTCTTCTCCTGCAGCAATAGCTAGCTGTTGAGCAAAAGGAAAATGTGCCAAACGGGAAGAATAAAAAACATGTCTTGATGAAAATCATAGTGGCTTTCCTTCATTTACAATTGTAAATGCAAATATTCAGGTCAAGCTGTTATGGTTTTGTGTGCAACAGAACTACTAAGTGTCATCTCTATGCATCAAGCCACATCTCACTTTCTTACTACATTTAGATGGCATAAACGACTATTTTCTCTGTCACATCTCAAGATCATATTTCTCTGAATGCAGCTCCTGAGTGGCATCACTTACTAATTTTTCCAGCATCAACAGTTTATCCTCTCATCAATTCCCCAAATAACAAAATTATGTTTCCCAGTCAGCTTTTTCAGGTTAAAAAACACAGAAGGGTGCTTCCTGTTGCTAGGTAGTAACTGGCTGCAGAGATCTGGTGGTTTTGGTTAAATGTGAGTTGAATAGAACAGAGGTGTGCCCTGTCAGCCCAAAGGGCCAACTGTACCCTGGAGTGCACCAGGTCCAGCACTGCCACTGAGTGATGGGTGGGGCTGTCCCACCTTGCTCTGCACTATGCAACCTCACCTCCAGCACTGGGTGCAGGCCTGGGTGCCACAGTGTAAGAAGGACATAAACCTATTGAGAGTGTTCAGAGGAAGGCTATGAAGATAAAGTATCTACAAGGAGCGATTGAGGCCCCTGGGTTTGCTCAGAGCAGAGGAGATGAAGGGGAGGCCTCATTGCAGCCTATAGCAACTCACAGGGAGCAGAGGAACAGCTCTGAGCTCTGCCCTTTGGTGACAGCAACAGTGCCCAAGGAAACAGCATGAAGCTGCATCAGGGGAGGGTCAGTCTGTGTATTAGGGAAAGGTTCTTCACTGAGAGGACAGTCATGGCACCAAACTTGCCAGAGTTCAAGAAGCATTTGGACAATGCTCTCATTTATTATTTAGTTTTTAGATATTCCATGAGTCTATGATGAGGTTATATGCTGAATTACCGCATGCCAACTAAAAAAGCCCTTACATAATACTAAGGTTGGTATGACATTCACTGATATTGTAGATAGAATTTCATATTTAAGATATACCAATAACCATAGGTTAAGAGGCAAAATGGAGCAGAATTAGAGAAAGATAAACAACAGAGAATCAATACCCCTTCCTTCCCAGAGGCTTTGGCTGTGGCTCAGAAAGGAGAAAATATGCACTGAGGGCTTGTGAATGACTGAACAGATAGTGTGTGCAGCTCACCTGGGACATAGCACCTAGCTGGAACTGTGTTCCTTTCACAGTGGAGTCCAGGGCTGAGAAATCAATACAAGAAGAATGGCTTTTTGTTCATGCTTTTCTCTTCTGTAGAAGACATTCAGACTATGAGAGGTTGCTTTTAGCCTATAAAATGGAGCCCTGAGGAAAGCATCAAGGTAGAACATGACAAGCCCTGGACAGTGGAGACAGCTACAGAACCCTATATGAATTGCAGCTGGCCTGATGCTACAAAGCTGAACCTGTGGTCTCAGACCCAGAGTGTACCTAAAACTCTAGCTATCCATGTTGCTTCTTTTGATTGTTCAGGCCAAAGTGCTTACAAAACCTACCTACCACAGCAATGAAGATTTCAAGACCTTTCCAAAAAGAGGTCTTGAATATATTTCTACTCAATTTCAGTCATTTGATATTACCTTGGGAGAAGGGCAATACATATGCTTTAAAGGAGTAATAATTACTTACAGTTTTCCCCTTGTAGAAGTGCCTTGCTTCGGTCTTGGCTCAGTGTGCTCCTCTGGGTAAGCAAACTGTCATATCAGCAAATATAGCCCTGGGTTGCTCCTGAAGCTGCCTCTTAAAAGACTGGTCACCAGGAAAAATGGTACAAACTGTCTGCATGCACATGCCTCAGGGCTAGCTTGCCCTTCTCAGACCTCCTGCACACCAGCAAATGTGGGTCTTACCTATGGTCCTCACATGCTACACTGTTTTGGAAGGACTGGTCATTGTAGCTATAGCTGCCCTCTCATCCACAACTAGTTTTCATCTCAGAGAAAAAATTTAATCTAAAAGAGTTTGGAAACAATTCACTATACTTGATGTTGAGACAATCACAGGATCTACATTTAGGTTAATTGGCCATGCAAGACACTCTGAGTCTTCCGTGAGCAGGAGTACCATTTTCTGCTTCATAACAGTCATTATTAATACAGTGATTTTTACATCTAAATCTACACCAAAGCTTATCATTTGTTTTTTCTTATTTTAGAAGCTACTGATGATTATTAACACCTAATTGTCAAAAGTTTTTCAAAGAAATCACATAGAAGAGTCTGCAGGAGAATGATCTACATTCACATGTTGTAAGAAGAACAGACTAGCTATATTAAACATTGAAGAATAATTTTATTTCACAAAACATGGTTGCACTGTGTCAATAGACTTGGTTTCACATCCTTGACTGGGAATGTTGACTCTCCTATCAGAAATAGGAAGGGTAATAATAAATTAGGGCCTTGGGTGACATTTTATGCTTAAGTGGGAGTGAACTCTAGATGCTTAGTTCTGTTTCTGAAGCTGGCCTGAAAGTGGTAACATTTTCCTAGATTTTTAAATAATAATAATTATTATATTTTATTTATTTTTTTTTAATATGAGAAGGACATGATTACTTATAGCTGAAGAAGCAGAAAGGATTTTGCTTTATTTCATTTAATAAAAGGCTAAAATTTGAGTAACATGATGAAACTAACTAGGGTTAAAATTAGGCTGACTATTCAAGGAAGAATTCATACCAAGAAGTTTTATGGAATAAATTCTTGAGAGATAGTGGTAGGATCCCCAGTACTTGAGTTATCTAAAGTCAAACTCATCCTCTTCCCCTATGCTCCACAACTCTAAAAACATCTAGGAAACAATCTGTAAGCCTTTACATATGTAATTACCTAGATTTATGTACAGCTAATCTCCATCTTCCAGAGCCATAGAACTCAAAATCAAGCAGCCTTTTTCATGCTTTCACTCTGCACAACACAAAGGCTCTTTGTAGGAAGACACTGTACAATACTATATATCCTAAGGCACTCAGGAGTTACTAAAGAAGCAAAATGTCAACTTTTAAAATTCAAGAGGAGATTTTTCTTAAGGCCACCCCATCCCCATAAATAACAGTAATTCAGCAAAACATATTCTCATAAAATAAAGAATACCTTGTGGCAGAATTTTTTTACTTTCAAACTCGTTCTAACTTCATTTTTCAAAGAGATCAGAAGAGCCAATTTGAGTACTTTCAGCATGCTTTAAAATCACAGGCATTTCCCCCAACTGAAAGTGACATAGATGTCTCCTACTACTGAGGACAGAGCTAAGGGAACAACGTGTTCCTCTATTTGTACAAAACATACTTAGTTTGTGGTTGACACATCTGTCTTCATTTTAAGCAAAGATGTAGCAGTCTTGATAGATTTTCCTTTCCTTCACCCCAGAGATATATGTTTTTAACTGAAATTTTACCAGCAGAAGCAAACTGATTAACGAAACAGAATTACCAGAATCCAAAACAGAGGTCTGAATTTGAGCTGTGGCCACTTAGCCTGGGACAGTTTATTTTGGATTCAGAATGGTACAGTACGTTTTTTTAAGCTCTCAGCTAAACTAGGAGACCTTTACATGCACAAAGTGGCCTGCAAGTGCATTGTTGAATCCCTTCTAGAGGAAATCAAATAAATGACTTGTTTAGAAGTCAGTCCAGCATAGCACAAAAGGTGTAACACTCACTGTTCAGGTTAAGAGTATGATTTATTATCATGCCAGGATATGAGTTTTCTTATTTAATAGTGTCTTTAACTAATGATAGCTATACACCAAATTTTCTTAGCTTTCACCTTTAAATCATCCTGAACAAGGCATCTCTTCATACCTGAGAACAGAAAAATAGAGTGTGTGCCCACCAAAACTTGCAGGTCTTTTAGTTTCCTTCTGGTAGCAGTGACTCTAAATGTCCCACTGTTTTGTTATGCTTAGGAAAAATAGAGAAGAAGAAGTATAGCATACAAAAATTTAATATCTACTTGAAACTCAAAAACCCAAAAAACACCACCTTTTCTGCTAATGACTGTTTTCTAAATTAAGCCAAACCAGCATCTTAAGCAGCACAACTGGAGAAACTGGAAAAATCCCAGATGTATATCCAGTGTTCAATTGCATGGCAACTCCGGTAGCTTCATTAACACAGCTGTGTCAATACCGGGGAAAAAGTCAGAAGTATCTCTTGGCAATGCAATTCTTTTGGAAAACTCTGAAAATCTTTTAATATTTAGATGAAAATCATATGCTAAGTTTTAAAAACGCAAACAGAAATTTTGAAATTGTCCCTCTTCAAAAACACATTTGAAAAGAGCACAATATCACACCTTATAGTACGAAAACATGTCATTTACATTTCTGAATGGCCTGTGGCATCAGTTTATCAAGTTAAAGTGCCTCATGCCTTAATGTAGCTTTAACTTCTGAAATTGAATGTAATGCCAGAGATGGCAAGAGGAGATAAAATCTCCGGTTTGGAAGTAAGCAAACACATTCCTTCCTCTTAAATACTATCTTTAGAGTCATTCCTTCTCTTTCTCTTTCTAGAGTGCTCTAAAATAAGATACATGCCAGAAATGAGAGTAAACTATGTCTGCCTGAATAGTTTTCTATGTCTGATTTACTCACTAAATACTATTGGCATGAACAAATAGTAAAATATAAATAAAAGTCCACCTATGAATAAAGACTATAAATTTTGTGTTCAACACAGCATGAATACCCATTCTTTGCTCTATGCCCTTTATAGAAGCATATATCATAGGTAGTAGGAGGAATCAATTTCAGACTTGTTTCCAAGCAATTTGCATTGCGTAGCATAGTGGAAAGGCAGCGCCCTGAGATTTTGGCTTCTTTTCAAGTCTCAATAATTAACTGGATGGCAAGGTCAAGACCTGTAAGTTCTAGGAAGAGCTCTGCAAGTTTCCTGAGTCCTTCTCCACATAGATTTTATCATGGATGAACACATCACACTTCTTGAAAATCTATTCCCTAATGCCCCAGGTAACTGTTCAAGTTAAAGTTATTAGATTCCTTGTCAAGAGGAGGAGTACCATTTGGCTGGTGCCAGCCCTTTTCTGTGCTTGTTTCGATTAACTGGGCAAAGATGAATCAGTGCAATCATTAGACCTTTGGATTTTAGGGAATTTGTTGCTTTTATGATTATCTGAGGTCTCTCAAGTGTTGGAGTGGACAAAATACATCTTGGCCTCTAAAGCATATTTTCAAAGTCATAAGATCAGGAGCTGCTCCTCTCTCTTGTTAGGGGACCAAATCTTTCCTCTTTCTCTCAGGTTTAAGAATTAACTATATATGCCTTAGGAAAGTAAATACGTGTATGAGATTCTGTGGTACCATGGAACAGGTAAGTTGAATTAGACATCCTCTGGTAGACTCTCCCTAGTACCATCTCTAGTCCATGGTCATGGAAATAATTGCAAGGACAGCAAAAACCTGAGATAGTAGAATAATTACGTTTCAGCTGTAGCCCTGCGTGAAGACAATGGCAACCCTCTCCCACCCTGGCCAAAACGAATACACTCTCAACTACCTGATGGCACGTAGGCAGAGGGTAGACACGTGCCTGTACAAATGCAAGCTAAAATGCTGAAGTCAAGCTCAAAAAAAGCAGTAATCTACAAAGAAACAGAATCTGTAGCAGCCCTAGTCCCACTGGACTAGGGACAACATGGAGGAAAAAATGCCAGTTTTTAGTAAAACCCTGTAGATTATGGATCCTAAAACAACTACACAGAAACATTTAAAAAAAAATAGTAAAATTGTGTTGCATTTAAAACAATTATAATAACTGTTCAAGTTATAAACATCACTTTCTTCATTTGTAGACCTTAGCTGTTTTTCATTTGCAGTGTTTTTCACTATTAACACTAAAATTAGGCTTTCCAAATGCAATTGAATGATCATTTAATGGCACTGCAATTAAATATATTTAACAACCATTGAAATAGCTTATGTACTTACTTTACTTGCTCATAAATGACAGTAAGTTATGTCACAACATCCTGTGTTAAAGCGGAAAGCATTTTAATGGATGATAATACTATGGTAGAAGACTACAAGGAATAATGGATTAAATACCTTAATTATAAAAATTTGAATTTTAATGCTATTCCTTGGACATTTTTCATTTATTTATATTGTCCAATGTTTCCAGAGAAAACATGCTTTTTCAGCTAAAACTTATTTGAACAGAAAATTAATCCCATTTTATAACACATTTTACCACTGTCCCAGCTGTCACAGTCTTTACAAAAAAAAAAAAAAAGAAGAAATAAGCTTTTCTATTTGTTCAGTATTACTCTACTCTCTTTTCTCTTGTATTAAGATAATTAATGTTAAAGTAAAATAAAATCCTGAAGAGGACCAAACTGCTGTCCTTTACAACTGAAATTAATTTAAAAAGTAAATACATTTTGCCTATTCCTACACTCCTCCTACAAGTAGAAATGTAAACAATAAAATTAGGTGTAGGATGAAAACAAGGCAAGAACGTGACCTTTTCATTCCTGTGTTGAAAGCGTACTGTAAGAAATGGGGAAATGCACAGAAAACAGGAATAGTTTCATTGGTCACCTAGAAGTCTGACTAAACCTATAATGGTATGACAGACTATAATGACCTCTATGGGAGATAACAGACTCAGGCTGGTGGTTGCAGAAGATAGAAGGGGAAGTCATTGATCAACAAGACAGTAGAGTGCTTGCCTGATCTGAGTTATACACTAAAATACTTCACAGAACCGGGACTTAAAATGATTAAACAAGAATTCACCAAAGGTAGCTCGCTTGTTTTGTTTGTTTTAAAGCAATAATTAATTATCTTTTACTGGAAATATATTGGAAGTGCTTGTAACCCAAAATCACGCTTTGTTCAGCACATAAACTGAAAAATAATATTCCGGATTTCAGCTGCAGCTCATTTCTCAAATGGTTGTCTCTCTTTGAAGTACTTGCAGCTGGAGACACAGTAGCTCTCTAAAGAGAGAAACAGGATGTTTGAAAACAAATAGCCTTTAAATCTCATGCGGTTTTGCACCTGGGGCAGCAGTATCCACCGTGCTATAAGCAGAAATAAAGGGTATTTTTAAAACCAACACAAACAGAGCATTTTGGTACTTCAAAGGCAAAAGATGCCATGAGGAGTGTGAAGCATGTCTTAGCTTTGAAGTGTTTGACTTCTCTAGGTCTTGTTTTAAAGAATTCTCAATACTAAAAATGAATTTTATATTTTCTTGAATTGATGGTGTAGCAGAAATGCTAAGTCATGGCCTGAAACAATGACTGAGCACCCTGTAGGAAGGCAGGACCAACGCAGGGGAGCTCAGGTGCATGCAGTGCACTGAGTGACCAGGAGGAGTGGAGCCAGTTTCCACCCTTTCCCAGACCTCATTTAAGGGTTGGCAGTGGAGACAAGGGTATTTTGCTAGAGATTCTCTGTATGTCTGAAGTCTTCTAAAGGTAAGCAGCTTCTTCCCTTTATTTCTGTGGCCACTGCTGGTGTGTTTGAGCAAATCCTCACTTTCTTTAGTTTAGGACTTAGCTGCTCTGCTGCCATTACTGTGCTTTTTCTCTCATTACAGATGGGAAGATAAACTGCTTAAATGAGGTTCAATGTAACTTTGACAGAGATTATGTTCATAAGGTTATTATAGTCAATTTATTCTATGTTCTGATGCTGTGTTTGTAGAATATTTGGCTATTCTTTGTACCCACAAATGCAGTGAAACACACAACTTCTTGGTTACTTAAGTATATGGCCTCTGAATCTCAGAAAGCAATTTCCAACAAACCTGCTATTCACTTGATGGCTAAAATTGTTATAAAGGAGAGCTATGCCACAGCCATGAAAGATTAGTAAATTAAAAGAGAGTTCAAAATCAGGGGTTAAATTAAAGAAGTCAGAAGTACCTATTCTATGTTTATGTACTCTTTCATTTGTCCTCTTTTTGCACTGTTCTTACTGCAAGTTTCCTTGCTGGTTAAATGATGACACTTACCTCTTATTAAAAGATGTAGTTGCAACCCAGATTAGATTTTAAATCTTTTTACTGGAGGATGAGAAGAGAAAATAATCATTGTGTTTCCTTTTTAATAAGAAGGAAGGAAGTTGTAGCCTTAAAAATCAGGACAAAGAATCATCCAGTATTATTGTATGTTCCCAAATAACTCAAATGCTTAAGAGCAGAATTTATCATATCACATCTTACCTGAAAAAGCTGTCCATTTGCTTTCAGAAGGAGCACTAAGTAACACATGATTCAAGATGTTGAAGAGCAACAGGAATTGAATTATAATGACTGCTTTTTTTGTTTTATTGACTTCCGTAACACATTTCCCAACTTACATCATCTCTGCTGCTATCATGAGTTTGATTTGTGATGGGTATGGAGGAATGTCCCCACATGTGAACATCTGTATCTCAAGAAGTGAGATTCGAGAACTGCCTATGTAGCTCAGCCTTTCCTTCCCAGTGGGCAAGTGTAAATGTTTTTTTCCAGTGTTACACTACTAATGCATATTTGTGGAAGGCTTATTCACTGAATAGCCTGTTGTTTGAAATTGTATTTAGTTCAAGATGGAAGTCATTATTCATTTTTTTCCTGTATTTTCTACACGTATGACTATGGTAAATACCTTATTTATCCATATTTTTCATCTTGCTTTTATTAGCACTAATTTTATTCCATCACTGTCAGATGTAAGTTAAGACAATGTAAAACTTAGAAACACATCAGCCTTTTATTAGCAAAGCTACAGAGGCCAGAATACAAGCTACTAACAGCTTTTAAAACTGTCCCTGTTATCAGGGGAGCTGAGAACTCCAGGTTACAACATTATGGTGATCTTAAAGGGAGATACAATCACTGTGGAGGTCAGCTTAAAACTAGGGTGGTGACAGAATGTCTTGTTGGCAGTATTAAATGTGGTTTACAGGTGCTAAGGTTGGGAATGAATTTGATGATAATGCACTTGGTTTTCAAAGGCATCGTGTTCTTAATGGAAGCAATAGTCTCAGGCAAAAACACAAGGGTAATAGGAGGCAGGAAGTGCTGGCTCTTCAATATCAGCATTTGCAACATGCCTCACAGATTCCTTACAACTCTTACAACTCCAGGACATTCTGAAGGAGAGTTCTGTGTAAGCAGTATTCCTCATTTGTGAATACATATGATGACTTTGGAAAAGAATAAGGGCAGAGTTGATCAACAAGAGTTTGGCTTGATATATAGCAAGCTGAACTGACAATTTCCAGACTGAGTGTAAAAAAAAAAAAAAAATAAAAAAATCATAAAAGCCTGCACATGTACATTGGCTGGACTGAACATAAGCAGTAAAGTAACCTCACAAAAATGAGGGATGGATAATATACACCTGCCTGAAATGTCGTAAATTTATTCATGTTCTCTTTCAGAGGACAAATTCAGAGCTCCATTATGCTCCATAAGCATTAGCTCCGACATATATATTAATGCATACCTTAAGAACAGAACTGGCCTCTTTGCTGGATGCCAGATGTGTTTGGGCAATGGCTGCTTACTGTATTTGTCTCCTTCATGTTTGGGATCACAAATCCACATTGGTAATCTGGTGGAGACTGTTTTGTAAGGCTGTCCCTCACTCAGACATTCTCCACTCCTTGCACATGAGCTTTGGAGGTCCTTGAGCCGGATCATAGGCTTACCTGTGACCATACCTGTTCCTCAGTTATTGGGGTTTTACAGATTGATGCTGGTTCTTAGATACCACCTAGCTTTCACCTGAGGATGTCTGGGCTATTGATGACACCTGTCATTCTCAACACTCATCCCTGTTTGTATAGTCCTCTTGCTATGGAACACTGCCTATTTTTAAGGACATTGCCACAGACTATGTTGTGGCCACTGTCAGATTCTGGATCAGACCAGGCTACCTGAGGCAGCCCTGTGGATGTACATAGGTTGATCTGAAAGTAATACCTCCAATTTATTTCTATAGAAATAATAACAGATGAGAGGAACTCAATAATACTATTTGATGGAGCACTTAATGAACTACCACTTTGACTCTGGCTTGTAGTGCTGTCAGTATATCTCATCACCAGTAATGCTGTGATCCAGGAAGCTGTCACCTTCAGCCTTGTATTGGTTCAGTAGGTCCTGACAAACTTGTGTATGGTATACTTTCATTTCCTGTGTAAGAATTTATAGGACCAACCTGGCAGAAACTTTGCAGTATTTCAATGTTGCCACCATCATTTACAACACACTGAAGCCAATATTTAGCTCTGTAAACAGTTCCCTGGTTGTAATCTGTTGATTTGTGTGCTGAGCTGATTGAGATCATTTCATGTTGTGACATTTGTGTGTGGTAATGTGGCTTTTCTTTCACACTGCTGTTGTTTCTATTGAAATCCACTACCTACAGCCTCACTGTGCTCACATCTGCTGTTTGGGCTCCATAAATGTTCAGTAAGCACTGATGAATGTCAGTTAGTGTGATCTTTTTCTTTTTTCCTGTGTGGCGAACTTCAATTGCACACCTTTACTTACATATGCGCTTTCATGTCAGATGCCATTTTGTCAGACTGCCCCTCTACTGCCATCTGTCCCACAGCAAGAAAATGTAATGGGACGTTGATGGGAAGGCTCAACTTCTACTACCATACCCCAGCATCCACTTCTAACATCATGAGCCAATGCAATAAAATAGGAAGCATTGCTTTTTGAGCAGCCCTTGTACACTGTCTCTAGGGAAGTTATTTCCTTTGCCACAAGAACATCCATTCTCTACTAAAATACGTGACAGTGGTTGCTTTTTTTGTTTGAAACAGTGGGGCTTTTCTAGTGGAATTACACAGAATAAATGTCATTTTCCACAAGGCCACTGCTGCTCTATAATACAGCAGTGGGTTATGGGGAATGTGCATTTTCTTGTTAGTGGACAACACAATAGAGGTCATTGATGAGCCTTAGTGATAACAAGTCAATTCTCATGCTTTGCTTTTCCCCCTCTCTCTGTATTCTTACTGTAACATTTTCTCAAATAATAATTGTGCTAGATATTTTGACTGACTGCATGTCATCTCCTTAAGTCAAGGGCCTTGAGAATGGATGACATACGGGCAGTCATAAATTTTTAAGCACAACAAAAAAACAAATAGCCATGAGTTATGATCAGTTTTCTGAGCTGGCTGCACAAACTTTCCAAAGCACAGGAGTGTATGTGCTGTTTATCTTTATTCATTTTAAATAGATTTATTGTATGTTGTCCTTGTGAGAATGGCTTCCATATATTTACCATTCTGCATACTACCCACCAAAATACTTTTGTAATAGAGGGTTGTCTTCTAGTCAAGGACTTTGCATTCACAAGATAAAATAAAAATACTTACAAATAATTGGGTTTGTAGAGATGACTTGCGGCTCTATGTAATGCATTGTAGCAACTTGCTTTGTTTTGGGAACAAAAAAAACACATCAAGGTTTGCTTTTTAGAAACACTTGGCAGAAAATAACCCTTCATTCCATCAAAACAATGGAGAGTTATGATTTCAATTTAGTTTTTCTGTTTTACTTCTGTTTCAAAACAAATATCCAGAAAATAGAGTATTCCTAAAATATATCAACTGTTTTCATCTGAAAATGTGTACTGGCATATTGGCAGAACTTAGATCACATAAATGTGGACTTGTGTCTCTTGGCTGCACACCTCAGAGGCACTCAGAAGTTGTATTCCATTATCATTGGAACAGCAGAAATGAAAATTCATTTCTGAAGGTCTCCCTTGGATACCTTGTATACTACCATGCTTGCTAACTTCTTCAGTGCCATTTATTGGCTTCTCACCAATATTATATACTGCTCTTCTAACAGTGTCTATTGCTTTGCCTACTTTTCTGCCACAATTTTTCTTCTGAATTTTATTCTTCTCATGGTCTTTCTTTATAAACCCAATTTACAAAATAAGACTTCTCACATACTTTTTAATTTTATTTTTATATCCTCCTACTGATTTTGTGGAAATGAATGTTCACAATACATTAGCCTTCCATACAAAGCAAAGTAATATCTTGACCCGGTGGTTTGTGGATTTTCATCTCTTTTAATGTTATGTGGAGAGTGCCAGAGAACTGACTTTCATTCTGCAGAAAACTAAGTAATGCTGCTATCATAGAGGAAGCAATTGAAAGATGTAGAGAGAGCTCTGTTCCTTTAAATGTGCTGATACTTTACATATATAATTAAAAAAAAATTCTATTGGTTTCAGAGAGCTGTACTGATATAGATTGTATTAATTTGTTCTAGACAGAGTGACTTTTCCTTTGTGTTTTCTCAGGAGGCAGAAACATTTAGGGGTTATTTGTTCACTGATATGCAGGCAAGAGCAGATAAACAAGTCTTCCTTCAATGTTTCTGTCTTTTTACATGATCTGCTTGAGGGCCTGTCCCAGCAGAACACATCCTTGGTGATTCAATCATATGAAATACATCCCCGCTGGAGAGAGAAGTACTTGCAGATATTTTGCTGCAGCACAGATAATTGCCTGGGAGATGCGGGAAGAAACTTCTTTAGGTCTTTGCTGAATTCAAGGTTCTATCATCTACCCATCTCATTTTCAGCTGTGCCTTGGATTTCCATTTCACTAACAAGGAACTAAAAGATTTTGAGGAGTGACTAGTTAATCAATACGGAAGGACTGCCTACCTCTTTCACTTCTCAAATTTTACAGACTAAATATAGGAAGATAACCCGATAATAATTCTGGATTCTAATTAGCACTGTATGGAGGTACTAAAATCTTATGGACTTCTGAGGTGCTTAATCTGTGGAAGAAAAAAAAGTGGATTTTATAATGATTTCCTCAAGCTTTAGCTATTTGTCCAACCTGGACGCGCTTGCATTAATTTGTCTCTTAAAACCTGTGTTTTGAAAAGGATCTGTTGATCACATTATGACAAGTATTTCTCAATAATATGCAAGCGCTTTTCTACTGCACATCAGGGCCCCAGTGACGTGCTGTTAGGAGAGAAATGCAGCTTGGTGTTGATTTTTTTTTTTTTTTTTTTAAATTGGGAGGTTATGCTGATTTTATGGTGGGGTTGTAATTCATATTTTTTTCTAAAAATGTAAATTAACTGAGGTTTTTCAATATATGTAACTGCTCAAAATTTGTTTTTAAGAAATCTGAGTACAGTCAGTGTTGTATAAGGAATTGCAACTATGCCTGATATCTTGAGAATTGTCAAAAGTATTTTATCTCAGAGGATTCAAAAAAATATAATCTTTGAAGTTTCCCATTACCATTAAAACATTTAGTACCACCATTATTTCACTCACCTCATTGACATTGGGCTCTTAAAATTGATTGTAAAACTATTTCCTTAAGCACAATCCACATTCCTTAGGTGAAATCAAAGCTACAGTAAATCAAGCTATTTGCTTGAACCTGGCACATTTTGCAAGGTATGTCATTACACACAGGTTTCTCAGAGACTTTTACCTGAATTTGTTGATGCAGCTGAGGAAATCACATTAAAACAGAGTTTACCCTCTTTCTGCTTCTCTAGTTTTGGCAATCAGTGCATCGGCTACAGCACCTTTTTATTCTGAATTATAACAGCTAGTGTAAAACAAAACAAACAAGATTTGATTTGGTCTGATTAAAGTAAGGTCAATCTGAAATGATTTCTGTGCAGCTGTGTTATACCAGGGACAAATAAATTTGTTTGCCCAAAAATGATATCTTGCTGAAATAGCTGATTGATTGAAACATTCTCCTTGTCATCCCTTGGTAAATATAGCTTTACAGCATCCAGAAGACAGCTGAAAATTGCGGAACTGCCTGATAGGGAGTACAATTTTACGTACAATCAACTTGTTTTCCCATTATTTTAACAAGAATTTATTTCAATTTTATTTCATTTAGAACCAGAGTAAAAAGGCTGGAAAGCAAAAATCTAACCCATACTTGTGTGGTTTTTTATTTGTAGAAATTAATCGTATTGGAAAAGAAATTCAATTTATGATTCATTATCTTCCTCGCAAGTGCTTATATAGGAAAGAGAGACATAGTTAAGCATAAAGTTTAAATACAAAAGAAACCAAAGAAGCACATCTTCCTTGCTTTTTGGAAAGCTAAAAAGAAAGCTGGGAGAAGTTCTTTGGCCAGTTTTTACATGCAGTGCTCACCCAAGAGCACAGTATTCCGGGGGAAAAAAAAAAAGGCAACACAAATTTCACACTGACTTCTCTTATTCCAAAGCAATTGTTCACAAGAGAGCTAGGTTATCATCCACAGTACTTTACTGGGACCTATTTTCTCTTCCATGATTTTGTATTTCTTCTTATTGACTGTCTTCCTGGTGTATCTGTGAGAAAAATAACATGAAGGCTGAGAACAGTCTGCAGTAGTTCTTAACAACTGCATTGTTTGGCTGTTGTGTTCAGGCTTGTTGGGATCTTAGGCTGGGTTCACATGTGATTCCTGATGGAAGCACATCTAAGTTAATCAATTTGGAAAGGTTTAGCTTTTGCAAATCAGAGCCTGTGACAGTCACAAAGCAATTGCAAAAACTGTGAAACACAAGCAAGCTGAAAGACCTTCTCCAAGCAGACCTCAGGGGACCTGACAGTGCCCCTTTTCCCTACATAAAAGCACTGCAGACAGAAGCCTGGTTTCCATGATGATCAGGGCATAGGGTTTGAATCACGATATCACAAAAAGACGGAAAAGTTTTTTTTTAATCTGACCTCTGATGTAACTGAAGCTGTAGAAATCAAATTGTAGGTGTGAATATTATTCAGAGAGAAAAGAGGAATGCTGGAAATAAATAAAGGTCAAGAAGGAAACAGGACAATAGGAGAATACTTGAAGTGAAAAGTATAATTAAAATATTAAATCTGAATCTGTGATCCATAGGGTGGGATGTGTGTGGTGATAGTAGTAAGAGGGTACAATAACTGAGCTTGCCAGTATATACTTTTAAACTACCTCTCCAGTAAAGTGCGTATACTTTTAAACTACCTCTCCAGTAAAGTTGGTCCTATCATTTCATTAGCAAAAAGAGCAGCAGGATATTTCAGGTGGTGTGAAGGCTATATTAGCAACAGTTACTATTCAGTAACTACATAACACCTTGTGTGCAGATGTCATTTTAGGCCTAGTTTTTAAATTTAAGCAAGAAAATAAATTTTGCCTTCTACCATGCTCAGTTGCCAGACAAGCTGCTAGAGTAAACAAGTACTTTACATTGTCTAAAAACATTCCTGGAAAGCAAATTACTGAAGCACAGTGCATGCAATATCTGTACCTCCCTACCTTTCTTAGGTTTTTAAGAGATATGCTAATACCCGATGAAAACCAGGAGAGAGGTAAGTGAAAGGGGCCAGAGGAAAAAAGCTGAGAATGGATTTACCAAAGTAGTTCAGAGGTCAAGAAGGTGTGGTAAGGGGTTCACAAGACCTTCTTAAAGCACTCTGAAATGCTTCTTGAAGGAACCTCTCTTGCTGACCCCTGGGGGAATTTGGTCTGTCCAAACTGTTTTCTTTAGGTGTTTTCAAATATTATTGACAATAACTTCCTTCCTACTAGTGCATTATTTTTTTGGTTTTACCACTGAGCGTGGCATTACCTACTTCAAATTTCCAAACCTCTAATTCCCATTAACTTTTTACCTTGCCCACTAAGAGTAATATTTTCATGGCTTTGTTTTTTTGGGGGTGTGTGAGTGTGTGTGCAACATAGAAGAGCAGTGTTCTGATACTGCATAGGTCTTTTAGGCATTACTGCAATAATCACTAAAGTAACTCGAACAACTTCTTCCTGATCTGTACAAGTGAAATGTTACCTCATATATTTACACGATAGCTAAGGCTTTTGGGAGGTGAAGAAGCACTCTTAATTCTCTCTCATTTATTTCATTGATTGGATTTGGGAATCTGACAGTTGCATATGTTTAATGCCAGAGAGAAATGCTATGCTTGGCATAGTACTCCACATTCATTATTTATTTTAATTGAGCTGAACTCTTGTCTTTCTTCTGGGACATAAGATTTAGAAGAGAAAGACTAATTGAAAGATACACGAACTATGAAATGTCAGCAGTAGCTGTACAAAAAGATAGGAACTAGAACATCAGCTATTAGCACTAGTTGCTAAATGTCTCTGAAACCATATGTTAGAAAGGGATATAGCTACCAGATATAGCTGATCTAATAAATTTCAGTTGAAATTTCATTGTGATGTTTCAGTATGATGTAAAGGGAAAACTCATTCTTTTGACTTATTGATCATCTCTAATGTTGTGAAGCTGGATATTGTCAGGGTGTTCTGTGAAAATGCTGAAGTAAAGCGGTTGTATCTGAGCCAGATGTCAGGTCTTCTCTTAGACTTTTCTCTCATTTGGCAAGTTCTCTCTCTAGACTCTTTCTCAGATCTTTTCTGTGTTTTGGATGATTTTTACGTATGTTGGACAGAAACTTACTGCATTCATTTTTTTTTGTCTAGTTAAACTATTGTGTGTAAAAGCCCAAATCAAAGCAAATAGAGATAGGGATGTCAACAAACTATCCTTATTAATACTAGTAGTACTTACTGTTTGTTCCATGGCCAGACAATTAAACTTGAGTGCTAGGAAAATTCTTGTTAGCTAGAGTTCCTCCTGGCTGCAGTGTTTGTCCTGGCTGCGTTAGTGCATGGTACAGCTTGATTCAGAGACACTGCATGGTGTGCTGTCAAAGTTGTGCTGATGTTCAACACTTATAATTTAGAGAAATGTCAGGACTCCTGCAAACCAGTGTTCAACTTCCTTCTGCTGGATGGATAGTCCATGAATTTCAGAGGCATGCATGAGAATTTTAGGTGGCTTTAAAATGTACAGCTGTAAGCCATGAAAGGCCACTTATTGTGCTGCTAGGATCTTCTGTTAAAGCAGAGGCAAACAAACTCTCAGTGTCCATAATGCTACTAGTGACTTTTTGTAATCTGGTCTATGTTCAGTGTAGGTCCAGCTGTTTATCTCACAGAAGCATTTCTCCCAGTGTATAATAGATAAAATGTTTAGCAGTAGCAGAGGCAGAAATCTAACTTAGTATGTTAAATAACTTTATTAATAGAACTAATACAGGTTTTTATTATTACAAAAAATACAGTTTGAAACACTTGCATGATAATTTTCTTTAAAAAACAGTGAATATTTTTGTGTAGAGCTGTTACTGTAGTACTTTTCTACAATGCACAATGAGATGTTACTATACATACATATCAAATGTATTTCAAAATAATGAATGTAAGTTATGTTAGTGAAACAACATCAGCTGTTATTTAGGAATGTGTAAAACAGAAGAGAACAGAATTAAAATTGGCTTTCCTTAATGCATGCATTCTCATATGATCTGTGATTACACGCATAGCTTGTATCTTTCCTGAAGGACCTCTGCCTTAACCAGTGGCACAGGTGGTTGTACTTGCACTGTTGGAGGCAAAATCAAGCATCAAACTCCTTGTTTCTGTCTGTTTATGATTCTTCTCCTTAATTAACTCTTACTCTCATCCTCGGTAGTTCCAGTTTTCTTTGTTCTCTGACCTCCTTCATGGCAGCTTTATTTGTCTTTCCCGTGTTACAGAATTTTCCTAAGTTGGTAGGAGTGCTTGACGCATTGTGGTCTATGACTCTCAGAACTGCTTTTTTCCTTACCCATGAGCTGCAGATGTTACACTCAATTTAGACTTTGTGCTATGCTTTATAGGCCTATAGGGATATGAAAATCTACATCTTTCAGTTCAGAAATCTTTTCAGTGCTTATAATTTGCTTATAACTTACTGTGAACACAGAAAAGAACAGGAGACAGAAGAGAACAGGAATCAAAGAATGTTTCTTTGCAGAATATGAACCCTTGATGAAAAGGATTCAGAACTATGTACTGGAATTTAAAGTTTATGTAATTTTACCTGATTTTACTTTACATTCTCTGTATGGGACCTGTTGAGTCACAGCCTAAACCACTGATTGATTACCTGAGGCAATGACTGGGTCAGCCATGGGAGCACAGGTGAAGGCAATTCACCTGTGTGACCAGAAGGAATGAAGCCTGGCTGCACCCCTCCAAGACCCCATTTAAGGCTGACTACCGCTGGGGAAGGGTCTCTTTCTGGTGATCTTTCCTTTTTGGAGTTTTCCACTGTGAGCCTAGAATACAGGTGAGCATTTCTTCCTTGATTGTTTCTTTTTCACTATGATAATCTTTCCAGCTATAGTACCTGTAAAGTACATTCCTAATCATGCTACTCTTCCAACTGTACATTCTCCACATAATATGCTGTTCTTGTAATGCTACTCTCACTAACAGCTGGACAACTTTGCTTTTAATTCTTTCTAAGGAAAAAAAAATAACACAGCTTGAAGTGGCACATAGGATTAAATTTTGGTAAAATCAAGATCAGTGGTATCTAGTAATGGAAGGAGGTAGCCTTAGGAGCAACATGTACCAACACCATAACTTGTGTATTTTCTTGTAATTACATCTATGTTAAATCTATATGCAGAGGAGGTTAACAATAGTTTTAAATATTTAACATCAGTAGTTGAAATGTAAGTAAAAAAACTTCCTTGGTGGTAAATGTTCCCAGAACTTTAAAAATCTTTACTCCATTCAGTTATCTCTCATGTTGTTGCTACTGCTGCTACGAGCATGCTAGATAAACTAATCTTGCCTTGGAGTGATCATTGCTTTACATTTCTAACATATAAACGGCTTGCAATGCAATATGTTGAATGAGTACTTGAATGGTGATTGTTTTTTTTTTCCACAGTTTGAATGAGATAAATCTAGTCAGTTAGGTACTTATATCATACACATTTTTTAATTGCAGGAAAAATATCTGTAGCTTAAATCCTAAAGTAGATTTAGTGATTCACTTCAGCTGATAGACATGGCCTTCACAACACTGCAGCAATAACAATTTAAATTTATATTGCTCTGCTCATGTCTGGGCTCCAAAAGAAGTGAGCAATGGAAAAGATCTGAACAAATGAACACTGAGAAAAGAAACAACTTAAAACACTGTCTTTAAACAGAACTGTAGTTCCAAGCTCCCCAGGCAGCATATTTGACAGTATGCACTGAGATGTGAAAGAATTAACAACAGCTCAGGCCTGAACACCTAATCAATAAGACAGCAAACAAGTCCAAGGTAGCTGACCACAATACACATCACCTTCCCCATGTGTACAATATATGATCTAAATTTAGTAGAGCATATTGCAGTCAGTTGGTTACCACAGTGTTTTGCCCTACATAATCATTCAGCTGTTGCTGTGTGTTCTCTGTTTACTGTTGTTGTCCGGTTAATTGAACTCATTTTAGTTTTTATACATGCCACTGAGAGAGAATATTTCCAACAATGAGCAAGCAGGATTAACCGCGCACTCTCCTACTCCTTTTCACAGAAACTTTCTCCATAGACTTCCTGGGAGGGCAGACGTGGACTCGGGATCATCTGCAGTCCTGAAGGAAAAGTTCTTCTGATCTTCTATGAGATCTGAAGAGCAGTATGAAGAAAAATAACTAGCTTCAGGTCTTTAGAATAAGGAACCTCAAAACCAAGTCTGGTCTTTCTGCATATGTGATATTCAGCCTTTGAGTTTGTGTTGTACGTGTTCTGCTCCCTGCACGTTCTCGTTGTTTAGGACAGCTCTGCTGTCCAATCTCCAGGTTGACAGGATATATCTAGTTCTAATGCCATTTCTCTTTCACTTTTGCCTCTGAAAATTTAGTTTTATTACAATTAATGGGTAGATTATTTAGTTTTTTTAAAACCTCTTTGGCTAACAATTCACAAAAGCACTCAATTCAGGCTGTTTTGCTGCCCAAAAAGTAAAGAATAATATTGCTGGTCTAGTCCCTAAGTTACAGTGAGGGAATGTTAAATACAATAAATGAAACATGTATTTACAGTAGAAAGTGTGCAGAAGGCGGGGAAAAAAAAACCAAACAAACCTGAAAGGATCTATGCTAAGAAGTAATAATGAAGTACCAAGTCAATCAGAAATACTATTGACAACATCTGTATTGCATCAGAACAGCTATTTTATAGCCCCCAAAATCAATAAAGAAAATATGACTGATAAGTAGTTCTATAATGAGCACTTTCTAAAACCAAGGTTACAGTGGCTAATAGAAGATTGGATAGAGTTTATATGGACTGTAATTAAAGAATGAAATGAGCAGCAAGCACAATTTAAAAATGTAATATCTACTTGAAATAAATTAGTTCTTACTATAGCAACATTTTCTAAGTTCAGAAACCTGATAAAGTTTCCTTTTTCAATCAATGATTATAAATTCTCAGCCCTCCAAACGTATTCTCTTGCATATATTTTTTGTTACACTATTTATTTTATATGCAATTTAAGTTACCTAAAAATATCAACTGCGTGTAGGAAAAGCAGGGCCATCATTTCATTTATCAACATCCTCTTCCAATTAAGCACGCGTTTGTATAACACAATCCAATGCAGCCATCAAATCATAATTAGTTAATATTTTACAGCAACCAATCAAACAAGATTAGATTGAAAATAATTCTGTTCCAACGTGTATTTGTCTCATATTGAGGATCAGTGCAGCTCAGCCTGAGCAAATGGTTCCGAAAAGGCAAGATCACATAAAAAAGGAGGAAGGGTGACTTTTAGGCCCAGATTTCATCCAGTTTGGGATAAAGAAACCTGAGATTTGTCAGGGGATGATCTCAGGGTACAGGATCTATTTAGAGGCTTTGAACCTTATTACAAACCTTCACATCTGCTGATACCTTGCAGAAATTTTCTAAGAACCATGATTGAACGTGACTTTTCAGAGGTACTTTTTTTTTTTTAACTGATAAGTCAAACAGCCAGACATGCAGCTGCTTTGTCTCTGTTCTCCTTCCAAAGCAGTAACAAAATGGATTCTTCACGTGGTTGCTAAGTTTTGTGATAGGGAGAACTAGAAGAGCATAGGCATGGGGTGAAGGCAGAAAATGTCTTATTCTTGTAATCCAGAAGGAGTGAATTTTCTTCACACCTAGTCTGAAAGCTAGAAAAAAAAAAAACATAAATGTAATACTTTGATACAAGAAGAACAGGCCTACAAGCACTTGTTTTCTTTAGTAACAGATATTGAGAGAGAGAAAAGGAATTCAAGGTATTTTGTTGTTTTATCATTGTGTTGCTTCTAGGAGTCTGATTTGCATTAAATTAAATAAGAAGGTATTCAGATAAGTTCCGTGTGTAGCCATGTAACCTTCTCACAAAACAACTCTCGGAGGGAAAAGGGGGTGGTAAACAGGTGACAATGGAAGATGTATTTTCTTTGCTACAAGGGAAATTCCCAATCAGTGTTCTTTCTTCTTGGTGCTGCCATGGGCAAGCAAACACAGGAGCATGAGAGGCTGCATTTCTGTCAGTACAGGTAGTGGAGCTTGGCTACACCTTGATAGTACCAAGCTGGAGATATCTATAATGCAGTGTGAACTATTGCTCTTATCATCTTCTTTTCAGCTTTCCAAATCTCCCTAGATATCTTTTGAAGGTAAGAAAAAAAAAAAAAAAGAGCAAGAAACTGACAGACCTGGAGGGAAAAGTGTGTAGATAGCATTTAGTTTAAAGGGAATCAGAGAAGGGAAAAAAATTCAGTGAGTGTCTCACAGATCGAGCCTACATATTAAGTTCAATAGCAAATATGGATGATTATAAGCCATCTGATCATTTGCTTTTAACAAATATCTTTACTAGTTGACATATCTGTGACTTCTATACCCAGTTCTTTTCTTTCCTAAAATCTTTACCAGTAATTGGTGCCGCACCTCAAGGATTCAGTGCATTGTGTGCAATATTAAAAAAAGATGCCTTATCTCTTTATATAGAAGAATGAATTGGAGGAAATCAAATGGCTAAGCTTTATGAGGTAGGTTAAAATTTGCTCAACAGTTTTTCCTGTAGAAGCTTGAAGAAAAATTATGATCTATAGAGCTTTGATGAAATCTTTAACTTAGTGTTATATTACAATGATGGAAAATAGCATTTTTATCTACATGTTCACTTACTTGTTCTCTAACAAAAGACTGCTCAAAATTTACACACCCCACTAACAATCCAGTTCAGAGGCATAGCTAGGGTCTGGAAATCTGATCAGTTCCTGTGGCAGGAGACTAGGCTAGGAACAGTCACATTTGTCCTCTGTTTCTCAAATAGCTTCATGGAGATTGAAACACAACTCAAATGTGTGCTTCAAATCCATGCAATCCATGCATGTGGGTATGGAGGTAGGATGTTTTTCATAAATGATTAATACTGTACAGCAAGTGCTTTAGAAACAACAGCAAAAAATACAGTAACCCTTAATATGCCTCATGTTATTTAACAGTCAGGACAATGTGAAAACTTATGATGTCTATCAAAAGATGGCATATCTAAGCATTCCCAAAAATAGATAGATATACTTGATATAGGAGAGTAATTTAAGAGGAAAATCACATATTTTCTGTTTTTCTATCTGGCACGTTCTCCTGCTCCTTTCATATAAATTACTTATCTTCAGAATGAAGTTAATGTTGTTACATTTGTTAAATCTTGTGCTTAAAACCAAAAAAGGAACACACATTATCGTAAATTGATGTTGAAGTATAACAGATGTCATATGATTTGTACACTACTTCAATTGCAGAGATAATAGGCTTTATCTAGATTATCCTTTTTTTTGTATATAAAGAATGATTTATATTTACATAGTTCATTTAAAGGCTCCAGTAATAGCATACTGTGTTACAGAGAGCTTTTTTTTAAAAATAAGTAGGAGAAACAACAGCTGGAAAGAGAAGATATGGAAGAGGCTTGATCAAGGTCTCAATTCCAATAGATATGTTGTAATATACAGTCTTTTGTTCTCTGCTGTACACAAGGCAGCCCCTCCCTCCCTCTAATAATGCAGGTACCCTACCTGAAGCTACCGAAGGCTTAGGATTTGACATCTGTCTTCTGTATCATGTTCTTCCCTGTATGTGCCTCACTTGTCTTTTACAGTTTTTCCTTCTCTTTTGAGACAGCCAAGTTACAATACCAGTTCAGTATAAGCTCTCTGGAGCAGTGAATGTTGTGACTTGGGAAGCTGACCATACAGAACTTTGGCAAATTAGAATCCCAATCTAGCTACAGTTTTCAGGGTAAAAAGTACTACTGTTCAACAGTAACAATTATATTTTTTTTCCCTAGATAATATGGAGTGACCTTGATGTTTCCTTTACCTTGCCTACTGGCAATAATATTCATTTTTCTTGACCAGTTGTTTCAATTCCCACTTTTCCTGTTGTCTTTGCAAGTTAACGAAGGTTAGAGGCAGACATGGAGTCAGTGGAAGTGCAGAGTGAGTGCAGCAAACAAGTGCAGCGATGGGTCAGGACATTAGGATGGATAGTTGGAAAGTGTTAACAGCAGGAACCACAGGGAATGAACAAAAGTTAGTGGATGGTAAGACAAGGACTCTGTTACATTTGGTTTTCCCTCCTTTTTTCTGGAGTGTAGCCACTCTTAAACAGAATTTAATATCCTAATTGCATATTAACTTCAGGTAAGCATGTCTAACTCTATGCAAGCAAACCTAACAATGCTTTCTGGGACAGACCTATCTTTACTAGAGCACTCAGGTCCTTAGAGTGTATCATGAATTCCACCACATAGAAAGAAAATTGATTAATTTGATTGTCACACGTAGTTCCTTCCAGAGCAAGATATTTGTGCTGCATCTTTAGCAAATTGAGACTAATTCTGAGTGACAGAAGATAAATAGAGACATTTTATTTCCTTTAAATTTTGCTAATTGTCATTAGTTTCATAAGTCTAGGGATATACTGCATGGTGTATTTACTTTTTTATATTTTTGTTTGTTTGATTTGGAATGTAAGAACTCCTGGATTCCATGTGGGCATTTTTTTCCATTTTAAAAGAGCGAAACAACCTCCGACCCTTACAATTACTGGGCAAAAATCAGACAAAATGTGTTCAAATTAGTTCAAAATCCAAGAGACAGTAACAGGTTTCTAAAATATTGTTTTTATAGACAAATTAAATTCTGTTCCTAGGATTTTTAAAGATTTAGTGATATGCTTTGAGCTACAGGAGTTGGTAGTACTACCCATTTGTCAAATATGCATCCTTGATACATTACAGTACAACTACTGGATCTAATTTTACTACAAACTGAGGAATGTATCTGTAGGTAAGGTGAATGCTAAAACAGTTTTAACGCTGGAAGCAACCAGTGACTGGCACAATACTGCCATCTAACAGAGGGGGAATGCAAAACATTTGGAGATCTTTCAACTGTATTTACAAAACACTTGCTGATACTAAAATACATGGAGGATAAATATTCACAAAATACAGTAAGCCTTCGTAAACCATCTATTACATATTTGATTTTTGTTCCTGCACATCAGCAAATTCATCTACAATACATGAATTTCTTGAGGTTTTAGCTAAAGCATTTACTGAACATCTGTTCTTACTCTTAGCAGTTGTACTTAATACAAGTTATTATTTGCCAGTTATTTACAGTTATTTTTTTAAAAACCAACTCAATTATTTTCAAAATATTTTTTTCCCCATTTATTTCGGCGTGCTTTCAAAGTTTGATCCAGTCACATACTCTCAGGTGTTGAACCCAAAGACCAGTGTGTTTGTATGCGCTTGGAGTCACTGAATTAATAAGTGAGGCAATGAAGTGTATCTACCTGACTGAGGGTGAGACACAACAACTGAACCATTTTTGTTCACTTTTCATTAGACATAGAAATAAATGTTCTATTCTTGTCTTTTTTTCTCCCACAAGACTTCTTGTCTTTTCAGACACATGGGATGCCTTGTCAAATAATCTGTGTAGTTACCATTTACTCCTGTTTATGCTGTTTCTAATTACCTTTTCCAGATCTTCAGTAATAATGTTATGAGCAAAGAATAATTAATTTAGACTAACCAGTCCAGATCAATTATAAGACAGTAACAGAACTGTTAGATTTGTTCTAACGTTACCCACAGCTAGTGCTGGACAACAAAATGAGACTGGTATGTTTCCAAGCCTGGTGTGTTCCTGTACAATTCATATAAATCCCTGAATTGAGTGATCATCTTTTTGCACACTTCACTAGTGCTTCATGTAACCACCCACTCTGTTCATATTCTCTAGGATTAATGTTTAAATAATTCAGTTCTCACTGAGAACAGAACTCTTGTAACCTAACTTAAAATGCTGTTAGGTTGAATGTATAGCAAAAGCAGCGAAGGGGAATGCTGAAGAGCAGTTGCTTCATCCCAGAAGGCTGTTTCATTTCCCATCATTCCCCAGGTGTCTCATAAACAGCAGACAGAACCACCAAGGATGTATGTAAATATGGTGTCAGATCTCCAGCAAAGATCCTAGACTACACCTACAGTCTCTGATCCAATAGGACATTTATAGCAGTTGGACTTCCCCACACCATCACGTCACAAACAAACCTGGGGGGGGATGATGAACCCAAATCTGGCCTGCACATCTTTTTACATAGGTTGCTGAGTAATGAAGGAAATAAAACCTCATGATAAGTATTGATAAAGCAAGTCTGCTTGAATTTTGAACTTGGCTGCTTTGCAAAATCCCTTAACGACTCGTGAGGTTTTCTGAGGAAAACCCCTTGCTCAAAATTCAAAGCAAGAAAGAAAAGTGCATTGCTGGAAAGAAGGAAAAATCAAACCTAATTTTAGTTTTCTGTTTATACTGTAGCTCAATATATATCTGGCTGATTAGTTTTCAGATACTGACATAAAGTAGGACAATAGACCATAGATGATAGACTGTAGATAGACAATAGACCGATCTCTGATGTACCTTTTATGGGCTGGCTGTGAGCTGGACTCGGAACAGAAGGTGCATTCATCTTTAGAGAGATTAGTATGCTCCTCTCTGAGACCTATATGTACATATAGAACTTCTAGTGCAAAAATAAACACATGATGTAGTGCATTCAGTTCATCACTGACATCTCTTAGAGATTTCACAGGTAAATATTGCAAAGAAATTATTATTTTTAATGCAGTTTGATCAATGCAGCCTAAAAGACAGTGGAATAGTGCATGTAATTAATTGTAGACTACTAATTTAACAGCAGAAAAACATGGAAAAAAGAAAAGCTATGGCAGATAGAAATGTTAGTATGGTCAGATGTGTGAGAAACCTCTCTCTGAATATGATCTTGCTTTCTGGGTGTCTAAGTGGTTACTACCAAATCCACATATAAAACAATGGTCCCACTGCAGGATTTTGGGAACAGTGTGAAAACTGATTGGTTTGTTTCTTTTTGTTGTTTTTTTTGTTTGTTTGTTGCATAGAACTATGTAGTAAGTACCTCCAAGAGACAACATTGCACTAATTTGCATTGTGTTCCTTTTGAAACAGAAACACATTCTTACCCCAAAGACAACTAGTTTGCATGGCACCCAGCTCCACAGTGCTGCAAACAGCATTTCATACTGGGGCTTATTTATTCTCACACTTCAGCCACCTGGGGTAGGATCTTTCCATTTCAAATCTGATTGTGCAGCTCTGGAGCACAGCTAATTAATAATAAATGAATAACTTAGGTGGCTACATTTGGCAGGGAATTTTTCTCTCACCTATTAAAATCTGTTACTACATTTTTCAAGCTGTATTTTTAGAACCACTTACCATGATTTTCAAAGCACAATTTATTCTATATTTTATTTCCTTTTTGTTATTTTTATTTTTTCTCTCCATGCCATAACTTACTGACTTGAAACCTATTTTCAGCCTTGTATACTCCATAATGAAAAGTGCTATGCTTGATTCAATGGAGTAATGCTTCCTCCTCCACTTAAGTAAACTTTCCAATTTCTTTGGCTCTAACATTCTTATTTTATTAAGATTTCACCCTGAATCGGTTGGAAAGGTTTGATCTGTAGAGTACCATCATTCACTTCCTTCAACAGGAGGCCATTGCTGTAAAATCACTGTTTATCCATCTTAACTGTTACACTGTGATCTTTTATTGCATATAAATACAAAATATTTACTGATTTTTCTTTTCCTCAGAAGAAGATTATTTATTATTCAGTGAATATACAGAATCTGAACTTAAATACACAGCCCAGTTTCATGCTCTCATTGAATGTTTTAACACAGTTGCAAGCTGCAAACAATTCTGCAGTGTTAACCATAGAGGCAGTTTAGGCATTATTTTGGCATAGACTCATTTGGTTTTCCCTTCTGTAACATGAAACATTTTTGAGTAGTTTATGAAAAACTATGAAACATATTCACTGTCTATGAAACCTGAGCTTTTTGCAAGTTCATTCAAAGTACAGCGTGGTAATGCTGAGAAGAGAACAAGGACTGAAAAACTGAATTATTATTCTTGGAATGTGAAGAATCGGTAGCAATCTGTATTTCACGTAGAAGTTGTGAGCTAAATCTTGCCTAAAACAATGATACAGTAACTGGATTGCCACTGGGGAAGTATCTCTTTCTGGAGATCTCTCCTGTGTGGAGTTTTCCCCTGTAAGCCTAGGACCTTCAGAGATGGGTGAACAGTCCTTTTTCCTTCCCTTATAACACCTTTCTATTTGCATTAGTTTCTCTGTCATCACACCTCTTCTATCACCTTTCCACCATGATGATCTTTCTGATTGTTACATTAACCTTCCTTTAAAAAAAAAAAAAAAAGTAAAAAAAAAAAAAGTAAAATTTTATATGTTATAATAGTTATTTCAACGGAGTGTTCAAATTCCCCCTCCAGAATATAGAAATCTAAACTTTGAGTTGCAGAGTGAAATGCAGCTTCAAAATTTCATATTCCCATTTTCCATTTTAGCAGTTCTACCCTGAAATGTCTTAGGTTGATACAGAACATGGAACTGACTCAAGGATATCACTCCCTGGTGCTGAGAGCCTATGCAGTCATTTATGCTAGGTCATCCTGATGCTCGAGGGCAGTAGCTGTTAGAAATGCTGCCACTCTGAAGTTGGAAGTATTTTGTATCCACTTTGCATAGACAGAAACAAAAAAGGGCAACAGGGATCAAGTCATGTGTTCTGTAATATCTCCTGATATATGCCTTATTATTAAACTGCACTGGGAATGAGCAATTTTGTTAATGCAGGAAGACATTTAGTTTGAAGAAAACACATGAACTCTTCAGAAAATAATACAGAGTGAAAATTACATGTTTAATACTAAAGATAATTAGGAAATTCTTAGGAACATGAATAGTTCAGGTGTAACTCCAGAACTGGAAAATAAGCATACAAATGTTCTCTGTGGGGCATTATGCTAAAATGAACTGAATGATCATTGTGTCTAAACATTCCTTAATTCATTAATTAGCTGCTGCAGTTGCCAGAAATTTACTAAGAGAGTGGAGAGAGAAGAATTAAAGCAGACAATTAAATTAAGGAATTACTTAGAAGCAGAACAAATCTCAGATGGCACCTCACGTACTTTGAGCTTACAAGTCAATAGAAGGTTTGCGGTTTCCAAACTCACGGTTGTGTCCCATAGCAAACTGTTGGCACAATTATCTCATCTCTCTGAATGAGGTGTCCTACTATCAAGAGAGATCTTGGAAAAGTCAAGGAACACAGAGGAGTTCACTTTACCAAATGGGATTTGTTCTATTTTTAAAAACAACCAAATAAGCAAAACAGTCTTTGACTGTGAATATTCTTTCTTAGCTTTCTGGGAGTTGGAAGATAAGGTTAAGTGTATTACAGATTAAAAAAAAAATAAAAAGAGAGACTCATGGTAAGGAAGATTTAAACTTCATGGAAGAGGTGAAATGTGTAGTTAACTTCTTCAATATTAACTCAAGTTCTCAGACATAAGAAAAATGCTATCAAGGAGATCCCCAAGAGCTAAGGTATTGCTATAAATAAAATATTAATAATAGTAATCTCTCTGGAAAGGGGTTGTTACAATATTCAAACCTCGCGTACACTGTGTACACTATATTATGTGAATCATGGGTTCTTATAGATTGACAATAAAGTAGTCCTCAGAATTACAAATCATACAAAAACATTTTTTCTTCATTCCAAATGTTGACTTTATACCAGGTGGTGCATAAACTTTGCCCCAGTTGATCTCAGACAGTGCCTTAGTCAGTGGCATTAGTGAACATAGCATAGTTTCACCTAGTCATAGAGAACGTTAGAGTAAAATAAGATGAGTTGACCCTTTCAGAAATTGTTTCTAGGGAGCATTTGGATTCAGATTCTTGAACTCATAACAGATAAATAATCTTCAGAATGGGCATTCCTTATCACTCAGTGATACTACTGTACCCTGCCAAAGAGCACGTGCACTGTCATTGAGATAAACAGCCTGCTACTGGCATGATTCTGTAAAGACTTTCTAAAAATCATAGATAAAGTCTGATTAAACAATGGAGTAATACTTGATAATTTAGCAGAAGTGAAGAAATATGAAGAAAATTATAATACACTATATAGAGTTCACTACTTTTTAAATAAAAGTTAAAATAATTCAACATAACAGGTTTATTTCAATATTTGTGAGATTTCAGAGAAGAAAAACACAACGGTGTTGTTGAGAAGAGGCATGTTGTGATAGCAGAGAGATGGATGGTGGGAATACTACAATAAATGTTCTTCAGGATTAGGCTAACGCTTAATAGAGCACGTGATTTGGTTTCTCACAGTGGCAAATAATACGAAGCTGACCATTTCCATCTGATCATTCTTCTCATTCCCCAGGATCCACCACCATTGAATTAGGAATATTGGAGGCTACATTCTTGCTTGCTCCTCTTGCTATCTGTTATTGCAGAAATTTTAACCCAAGATTCTATCTGCTGTCCTCAGTCTCCTCTGGCAACAAGTTCCCAAAGTTGTGTAAAGTTGTTCTTCATCTGTTTAAACTTACCTTAGTAAAACCCATTGTCTCTATATTCTTATGCTGTGAGATCTAGTGAATCACAGATATGCATTCAACTTAACATCACCTGCATGCTTTTCTTGGTCATGCCTACCCTCAGCTGTCTACTACAAACATAATATTCTGGGATTTCCAGCTTTTTTTTTTTTCTTTATGTAAAGCAGCTTTTGCATGCTTTGGATCATATACTTGCAGGGATGGAGCATCCACAACCTTTTTGGGCAACCTGTTCCAGTGTGTCATCATCTCATTAAATGACTGCCTAATTTTTCTTAATTTAAAACTAAAACATAACATCTCAAAACCCTGAATATCAGTTTCAGAACAGTTTGATGGGGCCCAAATTTCTTTTCTCTGTACAATATCTGAAAAACACAGATGTTGTCCAATGTGTGAATGTTAATCAGGTAAGATGAAAAGTCTCCCTCCAATCCAACAGCCGGGCTTTTTGCTCTACTGGAGAAACAAATAAAAGCTGGAATAATTGCCAAGGGCTTTCACACATGTGATCACATGCAGCCAGTTCAAAACATTGCTGACAGCATATTCATTCTCAAAGTCACAGACAATGACATTCATCATTTGCATGTTGGAACTTGTCACCTCTCTGCTTTTTTGAATGAGTGAGCAAACAGCAAGATAGCTGCCTCATTCTGAATAGGGGAAAGAAAAGGTGAGGGAACCAAGCCTTTGAAGAGATCATAACATTTTAGCAAACTTTTTTTGGAAGTGAGATGGGAGTGAAGAACTGTTTTTCATCTCAGTACTGGCCAGGTGAAAATGCATTTGTTGTGCTCAAGTGTGGACTTGTTGCTTCACATTTCCTGGAGGTGAGCAGGGATAAAAAGAAGAGACAAACACAGAGTTCCAGCCATGCAGGGAGAAGGTTGTACTGATACTGCCCCCTGAAACTGACTAACTTTGGGTTTTTTCCTCCTGGGTCTTCCAAAGGCATTTGGGTTTCCTCAAGGCACAGAGTGCCCAACAGAGGAGAGCAGAATGAGGGACAGGGTTGCACTGACCCCCCCACAGTCCCATTGCAAGATATAACTCATCCCTGAAGCAAAATGACTGAAAATGTGGATGAAGAACACACTGAAATCTTATTTATATATAGGGTGACTAGCTATTTTATTTACTTGTCTTTTTTATATAACCTACTTAAAAGGAAAGTGTTTTTCCAGTTGATTTTACAGGGGCAGAGATTACGCTGATATAATTATCTGTTTCTATTTCTGCCAACACTCTCTGCATGTTAATATTTTAATGTCTGTAATTTTCATAAAAGAAGGATGTGCAGCATGCCATCTCATCTCCCACAGATTCAAATTCTCTCCAGCCTTCATGCACTGCCTTTGTGCACTCCCCGGCAAAAAGGTTTTTCTCAATATGGTAGCATGAATCACTGTTGATGAGCATAGCTAATAATGTCAGATTCACAGAAGGCAGAAGCAATGTCTCTTATTTTACTAGTGTCCTCAGGACATGGTTCAGCAACTGGATAAGAGTGAAAAAGATGTAAAAACTAGGCATGCTGCTGAGCATAATAAGGACAAAAAAATAAGGCAAAATCCCAGAACAGATTTGAGGATGTCCAAATATTAGTTCTATCAATGCACCCCATGCTGTCAAAATAGAGAACAAAAGGATATTCATTTCTTCATATTTTTCTCTTCCTTGTTGCCACATATGTTGTACCACTGTGCTGTGCTAACCATCCATATGGCTCCAGACACAGAAAGATATCCTTACCAGCATCCTGCAAAAAAACACCACCTCAAAAGATAACCTGGGTCCAGTAGTGTGGTTGTTTTATAATTACACAATTAGTCACAGTAACTAGGATGCATGCGGGCAATTTCTAATAAAATACTGGTACTCTGTATCTTTTGAGTATCAATGAAATAATCAAGCAGTTAGCAATCTAAACAGTAGTTAAAAGTCTAATAATTTTGTTACTGTATCTTGGCACTGGACAGAGTTTTCTGATAGTGTATGATCTGTGATTAATGGGCCTAAATACAGAAATAGGGTATACAGATTTCAGATTATTTGTTTTGGCAATCAGCATCTATTTTTAAAAAACAAATCTCTCCTTTTTGGCTCATATGCATCCTATCACTTACGCTTACATATTCCAAAGTCACTGTATGTCCAGTTTCAATGAATGTCATTCCAAATGACAGGAAACACAAGATACAGACCTGAACTTTGCACATGTATACAAAAAAGACAGAAACAAGCAACCAAGATCACTGCTGAAAGTTTGAAAGCATAAATTCAGCTGTGAATCAGCACTTACCCAACATTTGAGAAGACTATGCTGCTTTTTTACATGAACAATTATTAGCCTCTAGTATATATATCCAAGGTTAGGTAGTTGAAATGCTACAGTTTTGTGTTGTGTGTTTTTTTTTTCAAGCCAGCAGTAATGCATCAATTAGTACATGGGGGTAGAGATGCGTTACTGAAACCAAAACCACAAAGGTTCTCCTAAAAACAAAGAAAGCAAAACAACAAGAACAAAAGCAGAAAATTTAATTTTTCCAGTCTGAGAAATGTTGTTCCAAATTGTATGTGAATTCCTTTGGGAATTAAACTTTTGAAAGTGAAATGCAAAATGTAATTTTCCTACCAAGTGCAGGTAAGTTTTTCTATAGATGGAGCATGTGGGAGTAATAATTATATAAGAATATTTCACGTAAAAATGTTAAAGATTTTTCTGCTGTTTGGGTTTTCTGGAATATTTCTTTATTTATTTGCCTAGTTTATTACATTAATAGGACACCATGTTGTTTGGCGATGTTTTTCTACATCAGAAAGATATTAAACACATAATTTATTCACTTAAATTTTGTGGGTTTTTTTTCCTGAACTTCATTTTGAGAAATAGAATTTCTCTTTTATATTTGCTGTATTAAAAAAATAAGTACTTAATTTTCTTTTCAAGCTTGCCAACTTATCAGTTTGGCTAGATGTCAAGCATTCTTGTGTTTATAGAGAAAAATAAAGGCAAAAGCAAAATATATTCAGCTTATTCACAACTTTTATGCAAAAGCTGTAATAATGTGCTTCTGAAATTATTGTATTAATTGAGAAAGCATAAATGCTAACGACAATTTGAGAAGCAGCAGGTATTGTGCCAATTCAGAATTATAACTTGCCTTCAAAATAATGGTCTTTTAGAATCTAGTGCAATGTTCATTGGAATCAAAATGAGTTTCTGAAATGCAGTAGGTTCTATTTCTTGTGCAATAAGTGCACGCATAGTATCTATGGAAAAGCATGAGAACCAACATCAGAGAAGACAACCTTCCCTTTCAGAGATATTTCAGTAATAAATAAGAATACATGCTCTGGTATATTTTTTAACTAGAATGTATTTATGTATTTTTCTGATCAGTAGCTAACACTTACATGTTAGCTCTGTGCTCTTATTACTGAAATTGGAAATATCTGATCCTCTTGATATTTGACTCTCAGGAAGTCAAGCTGGCTCATATCCAGCTTTTCATCTACCAGAACCCAGAAGTCCTTCTCTGCAGGGATGTTCTCAATGAGTTCTTCTCCCAACCTTACGCTTGTCCTTGTTGGATTTCATTAAGTTCTGGGGCCACTTTTCAAGCTTATCCAGACATTTTTGGATGGCATCCTTTTCTTCTATTGTATCAACTGCACTGCTCAACTTGGTGTCATCAGCAAACTTGCTGAGAGAGCACTCAGTCTCACTATTTAGGTGACTGATAAATGATGTAAAACAGTAGAGCTACTTGGGTTTTACAGATGATGTCTTCACAACAAGAATTTTTTATTTACATAGGAAGTCAATTGTTTGTTTGTTTGTTAGTTTGTTTTTTCACTGACTTAGATACCATAGAAATAGTCATTTCTAGAAAACAGTCCTGAGTGGTACTGTGTACCATTTTAGTTGGAGGAGCAGCTGTGAGCTTAAATTCAGAAATTACTACAGGTTTACTGGAAGTTAAAGTGACATCCATACCTTGAAGTCCATTACAGACTGTGGTGCTTTTTGAAAAGTGAATTTCATTGACATGAGCAAGAAAAACAGGCAGAAACACCTGTCTGTGCTAAAGCTCACTATGGAGAATCTCTGCAATGAAAATCGGATTAGTTTATCAACAAGATTTCCTGGTTTGCAACCTGTTTCAACCATTTTTTGAGCCCTTCAGTACTAATTAAGGCTAACCAGCCTCCTGTGAACTTCATTCTTAAATTGCCTATTCTTCCTTGTCTCCAGACAGGTGGCTACTTTCCTGAAGGAAAAACAGGGAGGAAGAGCTGTGGGGGCACCTTGCAGGCAAGATGTGAAAATGACTTTGATTGAGCCCCTGCTGCTTCTTTTCAGGACACAAATGAGCTGGGCATGCTTCCAGTGGGCTGGAACATAGATGTTTTATTAGCTCAACTTCTCTTTCAGAGTCTTCTAGGTCAGTCCAGCTATTTGCTGGTGATATGATGCGAGCAGCACAAGTTCTGGGCTAGCAGCTGCATCCAGCTCACAATCCTCAGATGGCTACACAGTCTATCTGGAGATGTTTCATATCCCAATCCAACTCACTCAGCTCTGGTGCTCTTCAAATCCCTACTGAACTCTGAGGGTTCTTGATCAAGAAAATGTCCTTGGCTGAAAGACAAAAGGCAGCAAATTATCAAAACCTGTTGTGCATCCTTAAAGAGAAATTTTGGTGAGAAGTGATCTTGCGGGGCTGCAGTAAATGCCCAAAAGCATTACTAAAAATGTTAAAGCTTGCCTCATTTTTCAGGCAAGGGTAAAGATTTTTACCTCAAGGCTATGTTCTCTGACATTTGGTTTGCTTTATTAATTCTGCTTGATTTATATACTTTCTTTTAGGTATCTTTGTTTAGCATTTATGTTCTTTCTTGAATAGTATTTTATGGGTAGAAAAGACCCTATCACTATATTTTAATAGACTCTTCATAAGTTATTTTGTTGTGGATGAAACAGCATAGTGCTGTAATTAGTTAAGTATTGTGTCAAAGCTTTCTGTATGATAGCTGGATTAATTAATAAGTAAATTTTCAGAGCAAGAAGTGAGACTATCTTAAATTAATTTAATTAGTGTAATCCCAGTGGCTGCTTGTCTTATTTTATATGCATTCCTTCTGCTTTAAATTATTTTTCAAATTCCAGAGAAACAGAGAATAAATATCTTTGAGTTACAGAGATGTTGCATTTATATCCCTGGAAACTTTAATAGGATGAACTTAAAGGGCTTACAGCCAACACTGTAGTTTGGAATTCATTTTCTAATTTATTTAGAGAACTGATGACATGAATTTCTTTCCTCTGGGGGGAAAGAAAGAAAGAGGTATCAATTTTAAGACATTTGCTAACATAGTTAAGGTTAATTGTTAAATTAGTTACTTAATGTACACATAAATTGTGGGTTGGAGTAGAAACATGTTCACATATGCTTGTGGTCCCAAAAGATAGAAAGTTTAAATTATTTTATAAGAAGATATAGGAAAAGATTAGAAAGATTCTGATGGATTGAAGGGGGTAACAGATTTGTAACTGTTCTGAGGATTTATCCCTCTTAACTTGATTATTTAAACAGAAAGTTCAGTAAGCATTAAGGAACAACAAAAGACAAAAGTAACAGCAAAGCATTCATATACTTAGAGGGGTTACTATGCATATCTACATTTTCTGAATGTTGAAAATCTGGTTTATTCGTGCAGGGATTGGGATTCTTGGCACAGCTTTCATTAGGAAAGTAGTTAATAGTGTTGATGTTCAGTCAGGATTTGAAAGAGCAGGTTGTAGCAGCCTTAGGAACTAATCCAAAGTAATGACAATATGCACAAAGTATTGTTACAGAAGAGCTTGAAGACAGCCACACAAGTCAAGCACCAAATAAGCATTCAGAGTTTGACTAATTGGCAGAATAGGTCAGAATGAAAGTTCATGCGAGAAGATGACGGTCTAAGCAGCAAGAAACAGATGTTTAAAATGTCTTGAAGGTTAGAAGAAAAGTCTAGGATTCTTCTGTAAAGATAAGGTATAAAAAACAGGAGAGGGAGATTTGTCAATGTAACTATTTGACCAGTAAGAAATATGTTGGACAAACAAGACTTTATATGGACAGAAAAGGAACTTAGGATACAAGTTTTAGGTTCCAGTAATTAAATAATTGCAGTAATCATGTTCTTAGCTTGAAACTCATAAACACAGAGTAGTACAGTAATGAGAGAAGTCATCAAGAACTGAACAGAACAGCCAAACAGGTGAAAGGTGCTGAAGGGAAGCCCCAGGCTGGAGACAGAAGGATGATTAGGGGACAGAGACTGTTCGTAGCATTCATCTGTGTAAAGTCCTGGGAATGAAAAACAAAACAACTATACCAACTGATCTGTTTGATATGATATTTTAAATGTCTGAAGTTTCAGAAGAATGAGAGGGAGACTGCAGTATAGCTGGAGGACTGAATGTGAGTAAGTGCTCAAAAGTAGTTCTGTGAGACTACACTGAACCTGCAAGGGAAGATTGCTCTGCTGAAACAGAAAGGCAAATTGGCAGAAGGAAAGAAAGTGTGAGATCTTAGAGAGAGAAGAATATTTAAGATCACTGTTGACAGAATTATGCTATTTTAGAACAAGACAAGAGAAGTACATGATATTGCAAAAACACAAAGGTATTCCTACTGCAAATGAAAAAAATACATGCTGAGATGATTTGCACAACTGTGAATACTGGGAAAAAAATTATGAGGGAAAGATCTACTGAATTATCTCCTCACTGTTTTTTTAAAACTGCAATGCATGTAAGCAACCCCACATATATCATATTCATAAGTGCAACATCTTCTGCAAACAAGAAAATAACAGGAAAGGACCTCATCATCTTGTACCCTGAATCTGTCTTTCTGAAAAGTAATTGTGCTGATTATGTAGGGAGACTGGGACTTGTTTCACTTCTCATCTCTGCTTACACCATCATGATGTTGTGACCTACCTGTCCCAAAGTAATTTGTCTGCACTGAACAGAGTATCTAATCAACATTCAGACTTTCTGGTCTTTTCTGTTAGTGTCCTCCCAGAGGGTCCCTGGGGGCTTGCTGTCAAACCTTGATGCATGCCTGAGGGAGAGGCTCCTAGATAAACTATTGTTTCCTAAGCACAACTTTTCTTCTTCTCTAAACTCTTGATGTGTATGCCCTTGGGGCACCAAGTTTTCATGCTGGACACAGAGACATGTCTAAACTGTACTAGGGCCAGCTCTGGAGAAAACCATAGGCCAATTTCTGTCATTGAATGTGCCTATCTGTTGACCACAAAAGGAGGTCAGAGTTTGTCTTCCAGTCTGGCAAATGCCATTTACATTATGTGGAATGAGATTTGCTGTGACCTGCAAAAAAATACTAACAACTAACCTAATAACTTAATGGAAAAATGCCAGAGCGTTGTTTTGTTTTTTATAAACTAAGTAAATGAAGCACTATTCTTAAAAATAGAATGATGCCAAGTGTAATGGCAAACCTAGCAATCTATGGCAAAAAATAAATCTAAGATGGAGGGACCAAAGAGCACTCTGACTGGTGCTTACAGAGATTCTTGTATGAAGATTTTAAACCAAGAAAAACTGAAAGTGTGGACTGCAAAGTTTTGAGAGATATAGATGTGCTCACTCTTACTACCAGATTCCACACAGGTTTTAAGCCAACTCATACTTTTCAGGCCCTCTTCAGCTTCAGCCTTAAATGACACAGCGTACGAAGCCTGATTTTGTAGCATTTAATTGCACAGGCTACAATGCAATGTAAGGTTTTCCCTTTGCTGGCTGTTCTCCAGCAGCTTCTGGCCCCTGAGAAGAAATGTGGACACAGGGATCCATCAGAGGACGGATGATGTAGGGGAGGAGAGTTACAAAAGCTGTAGCAGCTTGGCAATTGCAACGTATCAGCACAAAACCTGCCCTCTCACCATGCTAAGAGCTATGGCAGTGCTGGGACCTGCCCTCACTACAGATGCCTGCACAGGCTGCTGGCTCTGGCACCGCTGTGAGAGGGGGCAACACGCTGAGTAAAGGACTTCTTCAGACACCATCCGCAACAGCTGACAACTCGTGACAAAAGGTCTAGGTAAAAATGAAAGCCCACAGCCCTTATTTTTAAAAATGAATACATTGATCTTTGTTACCTATGCCAAAACACCATTTTTCTGATGTTTCTCAGCTTGGCTCCTGAGTGGCCCTGCAACCATACTCCAGAACCATAAGCGTCACTGAGTGCAGTCTAAGGAAGTTCCCGGGCTGCTCCTACTCTAAGAAACCGGCAAGGCTCCAGCCTTTAAATCTATCCTATAGGAAAGTTAAATGTAGAAACAGGCTTAGCACTGGTATACTGTCTCAAAGTGGTTACTTTTAGATACAAGCACTGACATCTCTGACTAAGAAAAAATCAGGCTTACCCTTTAAAAAAATTATTTGTTTAAGCAAGTCTTTGACCTTCATATTCACAAACCAAAGGCTGAAAACAATGTCGAGCTGATGCTCAGGACTCAGTTCAAACAGAGCACTTTGCAGTTTCAGGATGAATGCTCTCCTGCAGCAGCTGTAAAAAATCACCGAAAGCGTTTCTCCCAGCACTCTCGAAGACCATTATTAGAGTACAGAAAACAGTTATTAGCCCTAAAGCCTCTCTTCCCTCACTTAATTTACTACCATGTCTTCCCCAGGGCTCCTGCTGCCTGTTTTCTCAACTTTTAAAGAAATAGTACACGTCTGCATAGATGTCTTTAAACTGACTCTGTGATTGCCTGTGTATTACAGCTTCAGAGGCTCTGTGCTCAGCCCTGGATTCAAGAAGATATCTGATTTTAGATTGTTCCAGTTCAGTTGCTGCAAATCTCTCCTTATATTTTCACTTACTCCAGTTTAATCTTTGATTAAAACTTTCTCAGCTTGCATCAGGAGATTACAAAATTACACTAAATTGACTAAGCAGGGGATAAACCAGCTTAACCAGGATTGTCTTTTAGTGGCCTTAAGCAGACCAATTCAAAATCAATTTAGGTAGATGGTTATAACATTTCATTGAAGAGGAACACAAGTAAGGATATGCAGTAATCCTTCTAATTTGAGGCTAAATTGCTACAGGAGCAAATGCCTTATTTTATCAAAGTAGAGGTACAAAGAATACTCTCTGAGCAGCTGCCATTAAATGTTAGAAATGTGTAATTTCCTGGTTAACCCTTTACCAGTTTTCTTCCTGCATGCACCAGACCCAAGGTAGTCTGCTCACATATATATTCCTCACACTGCAGTACATTATATCTATGGAAGGAATAGCATCTGGAAATTACTGTTGGCAAGATATATGGGTAGAAGTATTAAGGATGTGCAACAGCGAAGAACAAACCCCTGAGTTGAACAGAGCCTGATAAGGAGATTGTAGAACAGTGAAGTTGTCAGCAAAGAGAAATACAGAGACGTCGTAATGAATCTCTTGGGTAACATATATTTTGCATCGTTAGTATCTTTGTGTTTCAATATATTTCTAATAGCGTTTTATATGACTCAATTAAAAATGTAGGGTCAAGAAATTTCTTCTATAAAAGAAACCATAGAATCTCTCTGTTGCTTAAGCTTGCAGTATACTAGTGGGTACTTATGATTCTCTGTCTTTAACATTATAAGACAGTGTGAACAAGGAAATTGACTGGCATAGTCCTGAGTAGATCAGCAGAACAAAAAGTGTACCTTTTTTTTTCCCATTTATATGATTTCACAATGAATATGAAATGAATACAGCTTATAGCATATAGCCTCACTCATTTTTGAGATAACTGCAAAATTGATGATTACAACATTGCAAGTTTAGTTCTCAAGATAACTAGCATAAATGTGTTTTACTGTAGGTTTTGGTTATTATTTTTTGAAGAAAAAGAAGAGAGATATAATTCATCCACGTTGCCTAAAATCTTAAGTGAATTTGTGAAAGGAGCATTCCAGTGCTTGTTTAAAATTGTGTCTCAAACACTGAATCAAACACTGAAGAGTGATACTTCACCATCTACTCCTGAGTGATTCATGTCAATGTCCCATTCACCATCTTTATCCCACTGCCCTATGACAATTTATAGAGAGAAAGTCAAATACAAGCATCAGCAAGTAGAATTCTTTAGAAAAAAACTGGGAAAATTTCACGAGAGATCTTCAGTAACACATAATTTTCATAGAAAGGACATTTATGCGATGACTCATATTTTGTATCTGGTCATTACAGCCATCTAATGGTTTTCAGAGATTCTACTGAGTTTTTAGCTGGTGTCTGCCAGGAGGTCCACCATGGCCATGCTATATCACAGTGCATACAGCCTTCGCAGAAGCGTCTTCATCCTGTCTACATCTTTCATTCAGGTTATACAAAAATCCCAACAATACCAGCTACAAACGCCTGAAATTGATAGCTGACTTAATTAGGAGGTCCAGTGGCTCTGACCCCACAGTATTTTGCCCTGCTTCAGTCTAAATGGGTGCAAATGGTTTGAATGGACTTCAAGCTATAGACTAAAAGCTGCAACATGCTCTCAATGACTAAGAAAATAGAACAAGGGCCAGTACATCTTTGCTTCATTTGTTTTATGAGGTATCATCTGGTATGGAATCCTGTCAGTCTGATGGTGTGACCTGTAAGGTACTTTTTACACCATACCCTGTGTGATAATTTCCCAAGATTTGCAGGATATGCTGCAATATGTAAAAATTATATATATACATTTATATGCAGTATATAAATTTCCCATCACATCGATGTAGAAATAATCTTCCAAAAAAATAGCAGTGCAATTTTTCTTGGCAGTACACGATGCGTTTCACTTATCTCTGTAGGTAAGAAATAATAAGCACTTACATAATACTTTTGTGATTTTCATTACCTGCTGCATTTCATCCTTTCTTAATGAAACACTTTACCTGAAAGTGGAGAATTGGAGTTACTGGAAATCGGTGAAAAATAACAACCTCAGCGCATCATGACTTTAACTTCTTCATTTGAAATGTAAGCTAAATGGGCACCATTCTGATCTCCTTTTTGTACCTGAGATGATCCCTGCTGAATTCTACTGACTTGTATGTTATCATCACCACAGCACACAGCATTTCAGTGAACCACAAAGGGTAGATATTATAGCTCAGGCAAAGCAAGCTTGCGGTATTGACATACACATGCTCACAGACTCAGAGCCAGAAATGACAGGGGATCACCTGGGAGCTCTTTGTACAATAGTTCACTGGTATTAAAAATATCAGAGAGGAAGGATCCACAAGAAATAAAGCATTTTTCAAGACTTCTGAAATGCTTTCCTTTGCTTTCTTTTTCCTAAAGGACTGAAAACAACCACATTAAAATTTAAATCAGGATCGTTTCACTTTGTGTGCACCTTCACATTACTGTATCCTTCAACCTTGGCTGCTCAAAGGCAGTTTGGAACGTAAATCACATTGATTTCAAAGAAACACAGGCACCAAAATAGCTTTGCAGATCTAGACCTCAGTGCTTTTTCAGCAGTGCTGTTTGAAATGGATGGAAAGAGGTGGAAAGAGGCCACGACAAAAAACAGAATCTGAGATGGTTTAAATGAGCAGTGCTAAACAGTTGTCAGTTCGCCTATTTACACCAAAAGAAAATGTGATCCTTTGAACATGAACTGAGTCTTCAACACTAAGCAGAATTTACTGCTTTCACCATACAGAGCCATGGCAAAAAGCCACACAAGGAGAAGTGGGAAAAATTTATAGTTTTGAGATAGCTTCATTATGAAAAACTAACTCTCATAGCATTAGTTGACCTCATTATAATGTTTACAAAAGCAAACACATGCAATTAGATTGGTAACTACCTGTCATTTTAAGTATGATTCTTTATCCCTTTCTACACTTTATCTGATGCTTAAACTTGAAAAAATAATTTTCAAAGAAGCATTACAAAATCTGTTTCCATAGCTGTGGAAAGTTTCAAAGGTAACAGCTGGTAATATACTACAGTACTACTTATCATTCAAGTTTACATTTTAAGAAAATAATTGTCTCAATTACATCATACAGCTGAAATACTGTTTTCTAGTTTTTCAAAAGTAATGCATTTATTATAAGCATTTTATTAGTCTCCAGTTAGCACCTAAAAACCTTTTGCAATGGGGACCCTGGGATTAAATTGTAAATGAGTAGTTGAACAGTCCACAGCACTCGTCTGGGAAAGGGTGATCTTCATTCATTACTTTTCTATCCCTTCTGAGACAGAAAGTGTAGAGCTCTGGGTCCAGAGGGAATGTCGCATTCTGCATACTTCACCAATTTTCAAATGAGCTAATTTATAACAGATAATTCAGCAGGCACGCTGTGGAAGTGAGATTTCCACTGCAAGTTATTTTGTAAACAAATTCGTTACTATTTTTTTTTGTTTTGTTTTGTTTTTTGGTGATGACACTCTCATAAACAATGATGTGTTAATAACACAGAAATCTTTCACCACCATTCATTATGTTGGCACTGCCCTGGTTCTATGGGGAAGCTGTAGACTTTCTCACACAGAACATGGTAATTTGATTAAAAAGTTACTAAATCCATCAAGATTCTTAACTTATGTTGTTTCCAGATAAGGAAAAAATAAAGATTATGAAGCTGCTTTATAAAATGACTCCTGCAGTTAGAGGCACTAGCAGAAAGCAGTCCACCAGGTTCTCCATGTAGTAGGGCCTACAGTTGCATCTGCCCAGGGAGTACTGGCACTATGAGGAAGGTTTCCTGCTCCTTTTCCATGCAGTTTCCTAACAGAAATGAAACATTCTTTAAGTTCATTTTAGTTAATGATATGGAGATCTTGTAGAAGGAGCACATACATTGCAAGTTATATTTACAACTTGATGTGTCTGCAAGTAAGTGTTTCTGGCCAAGAATCTTAAAGTAAGTCCTCTTTGTGTTCCACTCTTTCACATGTCTGGCAGTATACTGATATCTGATTTCTTGCCTTTGTCAGCACTTCTGAACTTGACACATGAGTTGAAGGTGACATAATGTATGGATCAAGGATAAGTGAAAGGAATCCAACAGTAAGAGGAACTTGGAGATAATAAAAATGGCAGCAAGTAATCTGGCTCAAAGGAAACAGAAATCATTTCACAGGTATTTATAGCAGTGTATTGTCTTCAGCATCCCAGAGGTTAAGTTCTCCCCCACAGATGGCAGTGGGAACTCTCTAACCATGATACAATATGACTTCTTGTTTATAATCATACTGCTGATTGATATGATAAAAGTCAAATAATGTTTTAATTTCTTTGCTAAGTGTTTTGGAAACAGTGTATTACATTAGGGAAAATACATTGTAGAATAATGGTTGGACTTGATGATCTTCCAACCTAAACGATTCTGTGCTTCCATGCAGCTGCCACTGGTAACAAAAGCAATGCTATGCCTCTTGTGTACTTTTTGAGATGTTAAAAAAACCTCGAGCTTACAAACCAACAAATACTTACTGAGTAGTATCTGATTGGGAAGATAGGAAGGAGTAACTCCAAACCGTGCCTTTGCACTGAACGAGCTCCTCTCACATGTGGACATCCCTGCAGCCAGCTTAGATACTCATCAGATTTGACTTTAAACCCTTTGAGGCTCTTTGACTATTTCCCAGGACTGCATCACTTTACAAGGCAATAAGGCCTTCTGAATAGCAACCATACATCTCTTTGCTCCATTTGCACTGTATTATCCTGTGCTGAAAGGTTACTTTCCCAGTTCTGTGAGTTGTACATACACGCATTATTTGTTCACCACTGCTAAGCTTCCTCCCAAGTGCCTTTGCTTACGAGAGCCACAGACTGACTATATGGAAAGAACCTTGAAGTTCATCTTACTTATGCCTTCACCCCCTTAAAACTGTTCCCAGTGGTATATAAGTGCTCCACTCAGTTCAATTTAAAAAAAAATATCATGCAATAAGATTACTGTTTCTTCCCTTGAGAAGCTATTTCACAGCCTAACAGAGCAGCATGTCCCTTGGACCTTTTGAGCGAAAAAGTCTGTTCAAAGTGAGGAGTACAGTTCCTCCCTCACACAGGGTTTGCTTTTTCCAGTTCTATTTGCTTCCTTATCAGTTTTCTCAGTGAAAAAGCAGAAGGATCTCTGTGGCAACAAGAGAAAAAGAAGTCCTCTAGGATTATGCCTGCCCTGGTGGAGTACTGCCTGGGAATGCCTGGAGTGGGCAAAACAAAGCAAGCAGCAATGAGCAGGTGGCCAAAAGTCAGCGTGTCTGAACCTTTCTCTTCTCCAGAACGGTATGCAGGAAAGAAACAAAGTAAAACTTATATAATTAAACAAAAAACAGAGGTGATGAATAGAATTCTGCATTCTGGCTCCTGGAACTGTGAAGCAGCCTCCTACCATTACCATACTGGGACAGCCCAGGAAGTGCTCTAAGTTACAGTGGTAGCTGTAACTACCACTACAAGGTTGCAGGTTTCAAAGACACCTCATTCACCCCAGTTGACAAGCCAACAAGGGATGATAGCCCACTTGTTGCTGAACTAGATGTCCCCACAACAGGACATAATGTCTCCACAACAGATCTCTTCATCATTCAGAAGCTTTTCCTCTTAACACCTTGGTTTCTCTTCACCTCTTCTTCTCACCTCTTCCTGTCTGCAGTCACTCCTCCCAGGCCACAGGCACTCTGCATTTCTGGATCCCTCTAAGTTTTCCCTGTCCTCTTGTCCACATCGCAGACACTGTTCTTGCCAGGTCTGCCTGCCTCAGAGTCCCTCCCCCAGAGCACATGCTGCACCACCAGCAGCTGCACTACTGCTATCAGGACTCACGTATGCTGCATCACCATTGCTGTGGCTTTGGAGTGGCTAAGCAGTAGGATTATACTAGCAACCCAGTTCCCTGAACTCAGGTAGATCTGTCCAAGAACAAAATTGCTACAGCCAACGATATCACGATTATATCAGATCTAGTTACGTATATATAATATAATGCAAAACAGGCACTTATTTTATGTAAGAAAGCTATTCAGATATTCTAAGCATTAATTTCACAGTGAAATCTTTCTACTAGATAGATGGGTACCTGTTCTGAAAAAGGCTGAGTAGTTCTTCACCTTCCTTAGATTAACTGCCCCTTTAGCAAATGGTGAAATTCAGCCCTATGTTTCAAGAAATATGAGTTAAAATTCAGCTCCTAAATTGAAGTGTATATCAAGCTGATAGATGTAGCCACAGATAACTCACATAAGAACTTGTGGTTTCCTGACATAAGTAACTCTTGAGTTTATGTCAGTAAATGTGAGAACTGTCCTGAAGAAAATATTGCAGCTCATCTCTAACTTTGATGTACTTAACTGTCATTTGCACTCAGCTGTTCCTCCATATCAGCTGATATATATATTTTTATAATATAAATATATTTATAAATATATATATAAAATCTTTGAATAGATGAGTGAAACTTCAGTCTTAGTCATATATACATAAGTTGCTCTGAAAGTAATATCCTCGTATGTATGTCTGTGCACACGTGTATATATAGAGAGAGACATATAAACAAAATTATTTATGTTCTTCTTGAAGTCTGGTCTAAGAAGGAGGATGTTTTTACACACAACAACCCTCTCAGCTTTGCTAATTAGTCTTGCCCCAGCTGCTGACTCCACAGGTGATGAGACACTCTGCTTGTCAGCTAAGAAATACAGATTCTGTAATAGAGAAATGTTTCCGTCTGTGAGAGTCTTAAAGCTCCTATTGGGAGGTTTAAAATAAGTTCTGGGGGCCTTGCTATGTAACTTGCTATGTGAGAATATTGGAAGTTTGAAAACTTTTGCAGTAGAAAATGCTAAAAGTTTTTTCCAAACCAAGGTATTAAAAGAGGCTTGATTAGTGTATGTATATGCATATATACACGTATACGTGTATATATATGTATATTTGCTGCATGCCATGCGGTTGTTTACCTCTCTAGCTTCCTGGAAATAGAACAAAAGAAAACAACAAAAAATTGTCTTGCTATTTGTTAATTGAATTGTATGTCATGATAAAGTCCACATTACTAGATGTTATTTTTCCAATAACAGCCACAGGGAATGATTCCCTCAAAGAACTACTGTAAGGAATATTTACAGCATTATTGTTAGAAGTAAGAGTAAATGGGTATTCACACCCAGAAAGATGGCTTGATGATGAACCTCAAGAAAACCATTGTGACATTTTACCTGTATTGATGGGATGTTTTCATTCATCTTTCACCTACACTGTTCATTAGGAACCGATCACTAGCAAACACAGCTCCAGAGAGCAGTCTGACTTGGCCTCAGACAGACTGAGAAATATTTCTGGGTTTTATTTTAAGCAGTCCCTGTGTTTATTACATTGGCTACTTGCTTTAACTGAAGAAAATGACATAATCTGACACAATCCCTGAAGACCTAACAGTGATGGGGCAGCTGATGGGTGGTGACAGGTCATTACACTGCTCATAGCTGCAACCCTCCAAGAAGTGTTTCTTCCTCCCAGTAGAAGCTCTCCCCCTACATTGCTTCTTGAGTCTGCTTCAGATTGCTGTGGTCTCCCTTTTCTTCTACTAGAGTATTAGAGTTGGAGAATTCAGGGTAAAAATTGATGGTTTCTTAGAATACTAACGATAAACAAATGTCAAAAAGTTGTCTGGCCCATTCATGTGCATCAAGGCAGACTATATCTCTGGTGATTAATGTGCTGGGCAAATGTGTTCCCTGACTCAAAGAAGATGACCAAAGATGTTTGATAGTGTCATCATTCTTAAAAGGTATTGTATGGTAACTGTTGAGTCACAATCTGAACCACTGATTGAGCACCTGGGCAAAGGACTGGGTAAGCCCTGGGAGCACAGGTGAAGGCAATTCAGATGTGTGACCAGAAGGAGTGGAGCCTGGCTGCACCTCTCTCAAACCTCATTTAAGGGCTGACTGCCAGGGGGGAAGGATTTTTTGGTTAGAGATCCTTTTCTTGTGGAGTTTTCTATGCAAGCCTCAATCTTCAGAGACACGTGAGCACTTTTCCTCTGTAACACCTTTCTGTTGTGCTATTTCCTTTATCATTACACCTGGTGTATCACCACTGTATTGCATTGATCCTTCTGATTGTTACAGGCATAGGAGGTACAACCTCAGGTTTTCCTTTTACATCACAATTTCTGAACTATTAACCATTCTTCTTATTTTACTTTTCTAACAGGTAGTAAATTCTTCTCAAAATTTAATTAAATTACTTCTCAAAAAGCAGTACCCAAAGCTGTCTGCAGCACTCCTACTGAAGCCTTACCCATTCTGAGCAGTGAAGTGCTATCTCAGTGATTTTTACATGCTATATTCCTGTTTCTGTATTCGAGTAGAGTTCTTGTCTTTCTCACAAGTGTAACATTGCTGACTCTTAGTCTCCTAGTCAACCTCTTAGATATCTTTCAGTGGAACTGATAGTTCTAGAGTTAACCTTCCTCCTGCTTTTGCTGATCAAGTTATTCCTTTCTAGGTGAGCTGTCTCCTTCTTGTCCGTATTGAGTAATGTGTGTAGCATTTTTTTCAAAGCAAATTATTCAGATTGGTTTGAATTCTGTCTCACATCTACGGTGCAGAGAAGTTCGAAAAAAATGCACCTGGGAAACACTTATCAATGGATCGTGGTAAAAATCTGAACAGTTATTGACTGTAAAAGTAAAAAAAGGTTGTGTTTATAGAATTTAAGACAAAGGAAATAAAAGAAAAAAAGGTGATAAACACACCACTTTTGAACTTATCCTGCCCACATACTCATGATGAACATTTCCTTATTTGCTTACAATGATGTCTCATGTTCTTTACATCAGAATTGTTCTCTAGCGTCATGTTAAATAACTTGATTTGCATGAGGATGTTGTTATAAAACAAAATCCAGTTCCCTTTGACAAAAAAAAAAAATCAACATATTCTGAGAAATAACTGACTGGATTCTGAACAAAAAGAATGAAATAGCATGAAATATTTCATCAAAAGTTGAAAGAGCAGTAATTAAATATTGTGCCACATCTTCTCATCAGAGAGGAGATTGAAGGTGCAGGCATTTTTGAATTGATCTTACTACATTAGAAAATCCTCATAAAAAGAAAAGCAAGTGGAGCCTACAGGAAGAAACTGCTACTGTAAGAAGGGAGCTTAATGTGTTACTTTGAAGATAACAACATTCTTAATGAAAAGCACAAGGTGGACATTCAATGGAGAAAATAGCCGTAAACCTGATAGAATAATATCCACTCAGCTTACTGAGTGAGCCCCCAGGAGCAATGGCCAAGCTAACTGGAATTAAAGCAGCCATTAAACATTTTTGACAGTATTATGTATTGCTCCTAGATAAACAGAGCTCATCTCAATGGCATCAACAGCAAATTGGAGTCCCCTGCTTTCATATCATAACTGTAAATCCTTTCTTCCCCTCTTTTTTTTTTTTTTAAATCTGCTGCTGCTCCCTATTTATTTGAGATTCCAGCAAAAGCAAATCTCCAGGGCTAGATGGGTATAAGATCCATTTCAGTAAAGCCTTAAAGTAGTTGAAAGGTAATTGCTCCATTTCTGATTTCCTTTTAAAAATAATTAAAAAAACAAACATGACAGTATTTATCATTAAACCTACACGATGACATTTCTTATCTGTTATATAAAAATGCCCTTCTGAAATAAGTTTTCTTTAGTGTACCATGTAGAAAAAGATAAAAAACTTACAAAGATAACAGGTCCAGTTCTTATAAATACTTCTGTGGTTAGAGTTGAATTCCCTGCACCTAAAATCATTCTAGAATAATTTTTAATTAAAAACAAAAAAATAAATAAAATGTTATTACCTACTACAAAAGCAAACACGAAAGTGAAAAGCAGAAAAAATCTGAATTAAAAGATCAGGTCAATGTTTTAAATCGCTTAGTGATGAAGTGTACCTGCTCTCAGTAAGGGAATGAGAATGGCATAATTTGACCAAATAGTCATATTTTAGCAGCAGAAATAATTGGGTTATTTTTCTGAGTTTTCATACGCTCCTGGGATGAGTAGATGATGTGGGAGTTGTGAATAAATATAGAGAAAACAGCAGAGGCCCATTAAACCATTACTTGCTCAAAACATTGTAAATATTTTCCAATCTTGACCTGAAAAGTTGCTACAGGCTGAATGGTTAATACAACCTGTGCATACTGTCAGATCAGAATGAGAAGCAGATAAGGCTGACAGGTGACAGAGGGAACCAGGAGCCCATCCAGGTGCTCTTACAGAGATCATCATAGCTACAAAAGGACAAGAAATGGCAATCACCAGACACTGGTATAAGAGAAACAATAGGATCTTCCCAGTCAAAAATAAGTTTATTTTGACAAATAAGTTTGATAGTTTTCATTTATTTTCTAACACAGTATTCTAGATTCTCTACCCTCTGTAAAGTTCACGAGCCTTGAGTGTCATTTGTGTTATCGAAGATTTTGATCAGCTCTCAGATTTTTAGCAAAGACAGATACAGCACTAAATATTTCTCCTAATGATATAGATTATTTAGTTGAGAAAAGATAAGTATCAAGCATAAACATTTTCAGAACTTTTGTATTAGGAGCTTAAATCCTGCTGGAAAGCTACAAGGACACAGCATCTCACTTTGCAAATCAATCAGTGCTTCAGAAATTTTCTCAAGAATTGTTTATCTTTTCCTTACCTTTCATATTTACACAAGGAGATGGAAGGATGAGAAAAATCAGAAGGCTATTTTTTTAGGGGTCCAATTTCATCTTTTAAAAGGAAAAGATGACACATGGAAATAATCACCTCCCTTTCAGGGCTCGTTGCTCCAGTTAATAGTTTCTTACTAGCATAAGTAACGTTATCTGCTGGGGAAGGAAAGTATTAGAAATTGGGCACCTTGACTGCCCTCCTTCCCTATCTCTCTTCTATCACATTCCCCTGGAGCTTTTCAATGTCCAGTTTCACATTTGGTATTTTACAACTGTGAAAAGAATGGCACATGCTTAGTAATGCCTTAAAAATAGCTTTCCATTATTCCAGGCCCAGTCCTGTCATCAAGACTGTAGGAGCACATTAATACAATCCATTAACTATTGCTTATTCACTGTTAACTCTGTGGTGGGGTGTTATTTCATATTCGATTACTCCTATGGAATACATAAAAGAGCTCTAAATTGACACTCAGGTTTTTTCCCCTATTCAAATAGCACTGTGAGTATGAAAATACAGATGGGATTCCACTCTGTCAGTTTGCAGATATTCTGTATTTACCCTGTGTGAATAAAGGACACCAATCCCAGATGCTGTTCTCTGTGGTTAAGCTCAAGATGGAGTTGAGCAGGTGCTTTTACAGATCCTCTTAGCTCACATGCTTGGCCAACAGCTGAGCCTGGCAGGACCCTTCTCTTTCCACCTCTAAAGATCTTGTATAGCTCTACCAGATGGAGAACAGAAGTTTAAAATGAAGAGGAAAGTAGGTATGATTAGTTCTTCAAACCACATTTTTTCTTATGACCAAAATCCTTCCAGTCTTTTCAAAGCTGAGATTCAGTTGTTAGTAATTTCTTTTTTATTCCCACTTAAGAGAGCAGGAAAAAGGACCTACCACGTAATTCACACAGATGAATTCAGTAATGGTATATGTGGCACTGTAATACATTTACACTTCCAAATTACCTGAGGACAGAAGAGGCCTCTGTGGAAACCCAAAGGCTAAGGTTTCTTTGGAAGCTCATATCATTGCAAAGCCTTTTTTGCTCTCCTGTGTATTTATTTCAAGGAATAAGAACCTCATCAAACCTAAGAAGGAAGAGAGGAAACAGGAGAAAGAGTAGAGTAGACATGAGAAAATAGCTGCAAGTGTGCTGCTGCCACCTACTCGAGTGGATTGTTAAAACAGGTTCTTACTTGTTAAAGCACCTGAAGAGAGTGGTGCTGCACAGGTTTAAAAACAAACAAACAAACAAACAAAAAAACAATCCCAGCACTGGAACTATGAAGAAAATTGTCTCCTGAGGAAGTGAGATTTTCAGATTGCTATTTTCCAATTACTTGTACCACTTTGCAGATTTTGGGCTAAGGAGAGAGGAGGGGCTTGGTTCTGCTAGAGCCATAGTCTTCCTGCTTCCTCACCCAGTTTCTATCAGGTTGTTCCTTGCCCAGATTATGACTCTCTTTCTCAAACTGCCAACAAATGAGAATGTAACATCCAAAATTTCTCCCTGTTTTCATTTTTCCTGCCCCAAACCATTTCTCCTCTATCTCCAGTGCAAACACCACACATGAAACAGGTGAGAAAGTCTCATTTCTGTTCTTCTTATGCCACGTAGCATGGATTGCATTGTGAACTGCTCTTGCTGAAGCCACTTGTTTCTGGGAATCTACTGAAGTCCATTAAGGAGAAGACTGATCTTCCATGCATATCTTTTAATGCAGTTTTCTCACAAAATGAGCTGAACAGAATCGGATAATAAAAATAGCCTCCTACGTAGGTTTTCATAAGATGAATGATTTTTATCTAAAATCATTGTTTTTGTGCTTTGTTGGAAATAGTTTGCCTACTTTGACAATTAAATGTAAAATGGACTTCTGTACTTGCATTATAGTTTAAAAATGTTTCTATAATGGCTTTGGCTCATGCACTTAAAATCTGTGTGAAGATTGTATCAAGTTCCTATTTTATTAAGATATTTTGTTTAAAATTTTTTGCAGCAAATATTCATATTCTAAAGCACTAAATTGTAATTTTAGATATGGTTCCAGTTCAGAGAAATGCATTTGTAACCATATTAACCTCCTATAGAAACACCACCGTAACTGACTAAGAGGCAGTATTTTAGAAACCTGTCACCATTTAGGTCAAATATGATCACTGAAATTTTATGGGTGTAACTATAGTTAGGATTTGGTCTCTCATTTATTTCTCTGCCATACATATGTTTTGCATTTCTCTTAGCCTGGATAACAAGCATAGACTTCTGAGTTTCATATTCTCATTTGTTGATTTTGTCCAATGATTTTGTGCTTACGTTGCAAGACAATTTTTCTTTTAATTCTCTTTCCATTAGGATGTTTAAAGAAAGGAAATACTTCTGTGGTTCTAGATTCCATTAAAGGTTAAATTTATCCAAATAGGTAACCAAAACTGACCTTATGTTCCCACTAAAGCTTTGAATGTGCTCCTAGAATTGTTTGTTTCATTTGCTCTCTTAATTGTACAGCCTAGAGTTCTCCAGGTTGTCCTCAATACTGAAATGGATAGAAAAGTCAGGACAATTTTATTAACTAATAAATTCCTGGATAAAAGAACAAATAAACAAGAAAAAACTACAAATGATAAGAATAGCTTGACATCCATTTCCCTTATTTTCCAGAAGGTGGCTCTTTCCAGTACTTACCCCAGCCTTCTTTTTGCAGTGCTCTCTATATTTTATGAAGTTACATTCATAGTTTCTACTGTCATATTTTCTGATGTCCTGCCCCCCTGGCTGCAGACATCTTTTAGCTATCAGTGTATGACAGATCAGGAACTAGACAAATTCATAGTGGTTTGTGTTTGTTTGTTTGTTTTGCAGCAGAGGTGAAAATAAACACATAATTTTGATTTCTGAATTAGTCCCATTTATACTACTGCAATTAGACATGGGTATTTTTAATAGCATCTATTATGAAAACATTAAAGCATTTTTTTGCTATGAAAAATATATCAAATGTACTCCTAGAAGGAAGGTCTTTTTCTTCTTGTTCTTTTAATCTTGTTTGTTCAAATAAAGTAAGCTGCTGGAAGATTCATTTACATTCCACTTGGCTATTATTTGGCACATGCCTTTTTCAGTAGAGGGGTTTTGCTGAACACAGTTAAACTGGGAAGATTCGGGCTTAACCAGGTCTGTTGTGGAACTCTGTTCAACAAAAACCTTTTTTTCCTCCTCCCACCAATTTTTCTTCTCATTTTACAGCAGGATATAAGCTGGACTCCATGAGGCCCTGTCTTCACAGGGAAATAGGAAACATGAATGTGAAGACAGATATAATTGTCTACAGAGGTTATAAGATAATGAAGATCTTGGCTGGCTTGCAAGTCTGATTGGCAACCAAGGTAGGTGCCAAGCATATGTATCACAAATTAATGCTGGTTAGCACTGACATGCTCCAGAGAGGATACATACAGTACATTAGACACAGCTAGCACCTACGCTGACATTAGCTATAAGTCATATGCTTGTTTACTGTTTCACATGGGAAAACATTACTTGAAAACTCTTTACTTGAAAACACTTTAATTTTGTGGAGAACTGCCTAACATTTTGCTCTAGGTATAGAACACATAAATGAAAAGTCCTGGGGCATATATTAGATTTGCACTAGCCTGTAATTTGTGAAGATTAAAGACTTTAATGTTCAGATATATGAAGTTTTGTTAGACTCCTATTATGGTGGTAAGAACCTGATGTGCAAGTAGTTGAATGGAAGCAAGTAGTTTTCTAAAAATAAAGATGTTTATTCCATTCTGTGAACGCTTTCCCATTTTTCCTCCAAAACCCCCAAATTTTATCTTTATCTCATTGGATTTGAATTTACATTCGAAATTACATTTGAAATATGATGTTAATAATCAGCTAGGTTCACATTCCTGCTAATTCTCCTCTACAAGGAGAAAAGGGCATGCAACCAATTTCTTATTGATTCCCAGTTTTTCTTCATGAAGTGGCTCAGCTTCTATTTTACTATAACTTATTTTATAATACAAAACCCCTGTAGCAACTCCTTTTGGTTCAGTACAATAACTAAAGAAATACAGGGCTCACGAGGAGGATTAGACCCTGTGTTTTTCAACAGTGAGATGTCAACATTTTGGTACCTGATCACCCAGGAGAATTTGTAACCCCAGATTTGACACTCCACTCTTTGCTTGGAGGGCATTCTGAGCTTGTAGAAGCACATACACAGAAGCCAGCAAGTTGGCTGCAGAATCAGGTACTGCTAGCCCATAGGAAACTGGAAAGGAATGGGGACTAAGGAATTTTTCCTCCAACAAGTGCTGTTTCTAATTTTGGACTGGTTAGAAATTACACCTTTTTCACAGCCATGAATCCTTTCTTGGACTGAAGTATTTAAGTTGTCTTTTTTCTTTTTCTTCTTTCTTTTTTCCTTTTTTTTTTTTTCTAGAAATGGAGGAAAGAAAAGTGGCTGTTTTTCTCCTTCCCTCAAGCCTAAGTTTTAAAATTCAGTGAGTAGGTACAGATTCAGAATGATTCAAAAACACGGCAGCATTCATGCTAACCTGGGATACTTAGATGCAAAGCTCTTATCTAGTGAATTCAGAAATACATTAACGAAGAAGTAAAGCAGGACATACAAAATTTACTCATTCCATGTGTTAAAAGCAAAGGGAACTTTCTGAGGAATGAAGTTTGTTCAGATTTCTACTGCAAATTGGGCAAATTTAGCTCCGATCTGAGGCTCTGACGCCCTCACTTTCTGCTCATCTCTACTGTCCAGGCAGGTTCGAGTGCTGCTCCAGGGCCATCCTGGTTGCTGCCAGGATCCCAGTAACATGGTGCTGTATGGAAAGTTTAGGCTCTCAGCACAGGCTGAGAACATCAAGCCTATGTCTGTGAAAAACTTGAAAATACTGCTTGGTGAATCATGGATATGCAATAAATCTCTCCAGTGATGTTTTCTGCAGCATTTAGTTGCCCGTGTAAAGGGATAAAGATGAAAGTGCAGTTACTGGAGAATGTGCTGGTGGAAAATGAGCTATCTGTGCATATATGTGGTGGCAGTGTGAGGCTAAGCACCTGACACCTATTGTACTTAATGTTGCATTTAGGGATTAGATGTGATTTTGAGTTTCTTATATCCTCCATTTTCTTTTAGATAATTTTCTTTTTTTTTTTTTTATAAGAATGTGAATCACTCTAAGTAGGTCAGTAATACTCTACACTGACTTGAAAAAAGTGATAAATATCTCATCAACAAGCTCAAAAACAGTAGAGTCCTTGGCCTTTCACAAAATCCCATCTTTGGCAAACTGCAGAGCATTGGTGTTGATAACACTCTGCATTTGTGTCTAACACACACACCTGAAAAATGAGCTAAAATGCCTTCCTCTTTGTTTGTTTAAAAGCAATACATCCATATTTTGATATGTTTTTTCTTCCAGCTTTTATATAACTTAAAATCTGACTCAGGAAATTCTTGTCATATTAAACACTAAAAATTATTACTCACCCAATGACTGCTAACATAATATATATCATTAATTATGAAAATTAATCCATCTGCATTCTGGGTGCTGAATATTCTCACACAGACACAGTGGAACAGATTCTGGAATTATTATTTTTTAAAACTATAATTAAAATAAAAGAAGCTAGCAGCACTGGGAATATAAATTAAAAACATGTGACTTCAGGCCCAGAAGTAAATACAATGGATCTTCCAGTATAAATAAAGAAAGAAAAATATTTACAGTTATTTTTCAGTTGGGAGAGAGATTTGCTATATGTAAGAAGAATCTAAAAGGTAAAGACTATTTAAGATACAGGGATGGAAATTTCTGTTTCCTCCATTCAAATCTTTTAGCTTTTTGTCTGTGGGATGGGTGGGTGAGAAAGAAAAACAATGAATGTTTAGTCTTCATATCCAAATTGGCAACAAAGCCCTTCCTAAAAATGTCAAGATTAAAACCCAGGAAAGCAGACGGGAGGGCAGAAGTTATGCTGCCTCTAAACTGGGAAAACACAGTGAAACATTATGGGATTCACCATAAAAAAAGTGGCAAAATCCAATTCACAAACAGGAGACAAAAAATGGTGAGGATAGGCGGATGTACCTCGGTCATTATTTTTCAGTTTTGAAAAACAATTCACAAGAGAAAATTGAGCATTACAGACAACTGGGCTGAGACTTGTGTCCCTACGCACTGAACAGTTTACACTTGTTCCCATTAGGGAAGGACTTTATATTTTGTCCCTTGGGGGCAGAAGTTATTGGATCTACTCATAAAGTTATTTTCACCATTTACACACTGCATTATGTATAGTATATTCTGTAATTAAACATGTCAACATTATTTTGTCCTTGCCAACAGCTGCAAAATGACTTCTGCTCTTAAAGAGAGACAAGCTTTAGGCTCAAAAAACATATAATTCATCTGAGCTTAGGCAATTCTGTCAGTGTCTGTTGGGTCCCTCACAATAAGTATGCTTCTTATCTCTAGGGCTATCTAAAAAGGAAGACTACCTGCCAAACCTACCTGACAACCAGTCAGATGACTTGAGCCCCTAGTTGTGTGAGAATGTTCACCATCAACAGTCCATTCATCAACTTAAAAACAGGCAGATAGTTTTTCTAGGTGACCTGGTTCACAGGTTTTTAATTCTCTTCTTGGTGGTATCACCTTTTAGTGAGTTTACACACTTTTCTCCTTTTCCATGCATGTGACAGTATGCCCAGAAGCTGCACCATAGCAAACTGAGGTGTTTATCTGATAGTTCTGTGGCCAATGTGTCTTGGGCTATTAAGGTACTCCAGCATTAAATTCAAAGTTTTTTCCTTTGTACATCATGGCCTTGGAGTTTATTCAGTCTGTGGCTGAATTTCAACCTTTTGTAAGAGAAGCACACTTGGCTAATCATTTAAATAATAGAATGGCCACTCAAGTGTGCAGAATGCATTTCTGGAAGGAAAGCAGAATTGATATTTTCTGAATCTCTCTTAACAAGATGAGTCAGAACATAAACAAGTGCTACCAGGCAGTCTATGCTAAGGCTGACAGCGCAAGCTTTTGTGTTAGAATCACTTTCTGGATGGACCCAAAGGAGGAGACCAAACTGGAGAATTCGGATGGTGTTATGAGATCCCTTTCCACTTGCCCTTACCAGTTTCTGACTAGATTATTAAAATATATTACAGCTCTGGAAACCAAGTAGTACCACCACGGAAATTGATTCAATAAGTTTTTAAATTGCATTTTTAAAAGGCAAATTGTTTATTCAGGCAAACAAATTTTTTTTTTCCTTTAAAAATTTGCTCAGACGTGCTATGCTGCACCTTCACTTTATTTCATTTGGAGGACTACCAAGACTAGGAAACAAGCAGAGGGTAATGCGAAGTGAGAATAAACTGAATAACACCACAAGGAAAAAATGTAATTACAAGATCGTGATTCTGAAGCCCCAGAAATCAAAAGCATCCATAGCATCCTGGCTTGTCAATCTCCTTTTAGTGCCAAGGTCTTATAGTGTCTGTATTTCATACAGATAAAATTTGATGTTTCTGAAATAAAAATGTGCAGTGTTTTATTTCTAAGTACAGTACTTTCTGCTTTTTTATACCTTTCCAAAGGACTTTTAACTTACTAATATTTATAAAATCTCTTTTTTTCTGAAATTTTAAGAGACCATGAATCTAGTTTTGATAAAATGCATTAGGTTTCTCTAATTCCCTGTTGTTATTTTTTGATGGCTGAATGCCCACTTGATCATATCATAGAATATACCTAATTTTGTTCCTCTGAGCAAGCTATTTGGTTGTCAAATTCATTAGAATAGGCCTGCTAATAAAAGATGTGTTCTCTATTGCATATGCAGTCCTATTGTTTGAAGTTAATACAAGCCTGTTTGAAAACAGCAGTTTCCATAGGAACAGTTTTCCCAAATAAATCTTACATGGAGAAGTATGTCATAAATAATTGTTCCTACCCTGAGGGAACTGTTAAACACCCAAAGAAAATGCATGGGTAGGGACAGAAAAAAGAAAAGCTATCAGAAAGACATAAAATGATGGCAAATTGGGATTTTTTTTTCTTTTTGCCTATTTAGAACTCTTCTCAATATAAAAGAAAAATATATATATATGAGAACCAACTTTAAAAACTTTCTGAAGTATGAATGTCCCTTATTTTTCAGACTTTGCTGATGTAGAGTGGGAATTCATGTTTTACCTCTTGGGATCTTAGTCGTGTTCAGGTTACACTCCATGCAAATCTGAGACTGTATTTGTACTGCATTCTGCTTCTTTCAGCAACAGTCAGATAATGTGCAGGTTTTCCGTACATGTTTTGAACACAAATTTAAAAATGATAAAATGGTATGTGATATCTTACAGAAAGGATCAACATTATAGCATCTTCTCAGACCACAATACTGCAGGACAAAAATGCTCTTGTGTCCAATAAATACCTAGCCTTCCTGGAGAATACAAAGTAACAGACATGGTCTCTGTCTAAAACTCCTACAAAGATTAAAAAGCACAAGTCTGTATACCTTTTAAAATCAAGGAGAGTTCATTGAACAATTAACAAAAAGCAGAGGAACACAGCTATTTGATAATGCTTGTAATACAGTAGGGACCCTCACTCAGTTCCTACCCAGGCTGCTCAGCAATCAGGTGCTTGGTGCTGCTGTCCTCAGTATTCTCATCTATAGGCTGGGAAATATAGGATATAATAGCACCTGTTTCAAGTGATGCTTCAGGAGCTGTGACTTTGGTTACCTAATTCCATTGACGTGAATGAAATTAGCTGAATTTGCTTCTTTTGAGTAACAGGTTTGAAAAGCCCTGTCTGAGTCAGTTTCCAAACTACAAGACAAGTGAATGAGTGGAATGTTTGAATAATTGCTTGTCTTGAATATTTTTTTTAATTCTGGTTAGTTTCTGACAGTTAATTATAAGCTTGGTCTGAAAAGCTCAGCATTGATGGCCAAGGCAGAGCTTCCAGCTTGACTAAAAGCTCTGGATAGAATCCAGATCCAGCTAACTTTTGTGGACCTGTGATTTAATTTCCTTAGCATTTGTCCTCTGACATGAATTCAGGGTGAACAACACAAGGGCATTGCCTTGTAAAGATGTGAGGTTTGCAGGAATCTCTGTCTGTAGGAAGGAGCATCTCCATTAAATGTGAAGAGCTTAGTTTTCTGTTTCTTAGTAATTGCGCTAAATTTAGGTAGCAAATAATTGAGAAGGGATTAAAACAGAGTAAAAATGCCATTTACCACAATATCTCTCAGGGCCAGCTGCCAAGAAAATGACTTATATCTTGCAAGCATTTAAAACAGTGCGTCAGCTGGCTTAGTTGTTTTGACTAGGTAAAAAGAAGTCAAAAGCTCAGTTAAAATATGTAAGTAGATTGTAATATATCTGAAGTTATATGTTACATTTTTTTTTCTGAAAATCTTTTCCCTGTGACAATGAAGAATGACCTTAAATCACTGTATATCTCCTCCACTTATACTACCAAGGCTTTCAATTGTATACTTTTTCATTTGGGAACTTGATATATTTTGTTAGTCAAAGATCTAGAAGAAAGTTATATCCAATATGAGTTTGAATTATGCTATCCAGTAAATAACTGGGTAACTCTAAGTTCCTCGTTCTGTATCCTGCCACACTAGAGCCTTCATTCATTCAGGGCCAGACTGACTTCAATACCCTTACACTAGTTTATTCAATATAGGAATTTGTCTCCATCTGCTAATAATTGCTGACACCTTTTGGTGGAGAAAAGATCTAGACAAAACCCAGGCAGACTGGAGAAACAGGACAGAGGATGTGTGATGATTGTGGTGGACTGTAGATAGTGACATATGGGACAGCCAATGATTGCAAACTCAGAATTGAGTTCCAATTAGTAGAAAAGTACCTGTGATGTCCTACAGCCTCACCCCTCATATTTCACTGTGACATTAAAAAAAAGTCCAGCTTCAGAGAAAAGCAATGGTATACAATTAAGGGGTTGTACATTAACACCTGAAGATGCGTTATGCTTCCTTCTCATACATATCTCATTTTAAACTAAGAGATGAGATTTGCGAACATAATATCTCTTTCTAAGGTTGCCACCATCATGGTAGTTCTCCCCAAGGAGCATGTATGATATGTAGTACGTAAGACATTTGTAGGTAGAGATAAGGCATGTCATCTACAAAAAATCTGGTAGAAGGATGGTAGTTACAAGTGTAAGTGTCTACACTTCAGCACTGTAGAATCAGATTTCTTACAAGTCTGTGAAAGAAAGGAGATCCCATGGTACAAGATGATTATAACAAACACAAGAAGCAGTTCTATCACCTGTGATTTGATATAAAGGTAACAAACTGTTATGTAAATTCTATTACGATCTTTCCGGATTATTGGCTGTGAAATTGCTATCTCATAGGCAATGCTGGAGAAAGTATAACAAAGACAGAATTTAAACAGACAATTTGGTTCTGTCCCAAAACACAGAATTGCTGATAGGAAACAATAACCGTTGCTAAAAATGCTCCTGGAATGAGAACTGTAGCATTTCCTCTGCAGGAAATCATCTTAGGAGCACAAAATATTTAAGTAGTAAAGGACAAAACCCAAAAGCCTGTAAAAGTGTTGTTTCTGACAGAGAGACATTCCATAATCAAAACAGATAGCGTATCTGCAATTACTAATTAACCAGGGCACTATGTTCACACCTAACATAGCTGCAGGCTTGAATTTGCTCTTTCTGGAACAAAAATTATCTTGGTCTTTGCATGGTCTTTCTTACTTTCTGTTCACTCCTTCATTCCCTTCCTCAAGGGTTTTCTCTTTCTACCAAGTTACAGTTGTCACATCCAGAATAGATCCTGCTACCGTCAAACACGGTTAATTAATTTTATCACTTAAACAGGAAATCCAGCATTCATCAAAAGTGCTGAAGATATGCTGCTTTTCCCATTCAACTGTTACCATGCCTAAAAGCACTTCAAAACGATGAGTCACACTCATTCCCCAGAAGCAATCAGATGATTAAATAATAATCGCCATGCTTTAGGAATTTCTTTTTATTTACCTTCTGGTTCCTTCCCTTGGCTTTACTTCACATGAGAAGCCTTTTCTTCACTATAACAAAAGGTAACAACTTTATTTATAATTGAAAGGATCTACTGTAAGCTCTTGATTCCAGGAACTGGGACTGTGAGAACTACCTCAAAGCTATGAAATTATAAAAATTCACAAGAGTTGGCAATTCTGCAATTTCTCTAAGGATTTTTTTAGTGTGTTATTATTGCTTTCCTCACTGTAGGGCTCAGAGAGTGGAAGGCAGGACAGCAGAAAGGGATTTCCTCTTCTTAAGCCTGGAAAAGTCATAAAGGTCCATGGTAGATTCAGTCCCTGCCCTCTTGTTCCTACGTTCATGGGTTACGAGAGCTTTCCATAGGGATGCCTCTTGCCAAGGGTGGTGGAAATGAAGATCAAGAGAAGTAGGAAAGCAGTGCATCCCTTTGAAATGGGAGGGTAAAAGTGTCTCAGGTTTCTCAGCTCTGGAGGAAGGAGGCAAAAAGAGATGGATGATTGAAGATGAATTTTCCCATGACTTGGCCAGTCTGGAGCAGTGACCATGTTCCCATGCCTCATGCTTCAGAATTATACAGAAACCTTCAGCCGTGGTTGAATAAGACTTGGAGAAGAAAATCCTCTTCTGCTGGTGGCTCATATTGCAAGTTCACTCCCTACCCCCTCCTAGTTTTACTAGACTGTGATCTGATTATCTTCTTTGCATTGAATAGTACTGTCTTTGTTGAAATTTTGTCATTTTTTTCTCAGTGAGGCACATCAGATTGTATGTTCTTCAAAACTATTTAAATCTTTTTAAATGGAAAGCTAGATTATATACAGTGTCATCTGTGACTATATTGCAATCATCTCTAGGTTGGTTCTGCCATTTAAAAAAGTGCACGTTTATATTTAAAAACCGTTTTTTAACAAGCTGTTTTTTCATAATATTGTAGCTAAGCAGAATTCTGAATTCCTTTTTAGCATTGACATAAAAGTGAGGAAAATGAAAAGTAGGGAACATGTTTTGGCAGTACTGTGGTTTTCTAGTGACACTACAGGGAATACTATGGAAAGAAATAAAAACTACAGCTGAAAAAAATATCCCGGTAGCCTAAATCTTTGGCTAGATCACAGAGACCTGTGAATTTTGGAGTGAAGAATAAATTCAATTAGAACTGTAGTATCAGGAGACTATGGGTTTTTTTTGTGCAGTTTTTTTTCTTTTTTTGGGGGGGAGGGGGGGGCGAGGGGGAAGTCATTTTACTTTCATCTGTTCCCTGGAGACAAGGATGTAAAATGTTTTTAACTTTAGAGGAATTCACTACTATCCTTGTGATGTACCAAATAGCAGCAGAGTGGGTGGTGATACAGTCGTCATGAGCCATGCTTATGTGCCCGGTTCATGATCCTAATTCTCTAGGTCAGCATCAAGGAGGAAGAGTGGCTTTTTCCATCATCACCAGGCTCTCATCACATTATAATTTAAGTGGTAGAAAGAGGTCAACAGCTAACAAATCTTATGAGCAATCTCACAACTTTCAGACTGCAGTCCCCTTAGAGAGTGCTGCTATCATTTTCCTTCCTATTCTTTTAGCACTGGTGAGTCCCTACATGCTCAGAAGTATTTGGCTTTTCCTGGCCTCTGACAAATGGAAGATGCTAGGTTTTGAATAGGGAGCTTCTGCTGTTGCCACTTAGTCTTTAAGAGAACCAGGGAAAATTCATGGCCAGACTTTTCTTAGGAGCTCTGAGATAAATGTTCAGATTAAAGATAGGGCTGTGGATTTACATGAACTTTGTGAATGGCATTTTTTCTCACTAGCTTTGATTAAGTTATTGAGAGCAGTGATTTCATTAAGAAAATGGTGCAATTTAGTTGTCCTCTCTGTTCTTTAGAGCTAGCTGTAAAGGAACTGCATTACAGAGTCTGTTATCATGTCAGTGGATGTGTTCGCTGTGTCACATTCACTAGCAACTCTTCTAAGACTCAGCAGCGAAGCAACTTAGAAACCATCACTTTATTCATCCTTCTCTCATGCAAAAATGATCAGGAAAGTGTGAGATTGTACAGTGGACAATTGGCACTAAGGTGTTTATGAAATCTGGATTCTTTAGGTCTTGAAATATTTCACAGTAGTGCATTATGTTTTATTGTTGCTTAGATTTCATGCTCTTACTTGAGTGAATCCACTTCACTTTGCTATTTACACTGCAGAGGTAAATGCTAAGCTGATTCATGTTCCAGAACAAAAGAATAGCCCCTAACACAACTAGTTTGAGTGGTGACAGCTTAACAAACCACCAGTTACCCTAGAAACAAATGCAGATATATTACATCTATCTACTCTAGAAACAGAACTTCTGCCTTTCAGAGACAGTCGGTGATAGGACATGACAAGATTTCTGCACTTTAGATGGTACACCACAAGAAACAGGTATCAAAATGTCTTGAAACCAGATTACTTCATCTACTAAGACAATGTGCTGTGTTATGTGTAAAGACCAAAGAATGGCTAAAGAAGCTATGTTCATTATTTCTGGAGTACAAAGCCTCCATGATGTTTGGCAGCTTGAAAATTAGTACAAGTATACCTGCTTCCTGCATGAACATATTTCTGATCCAAAAACAAAATGTCTCAAAAACCTCCACAGATGGTATTGTGAGGCAGCCTTCAGTGTCATCATGCAGTCTGAGCTTGGGGAGGTGAGACGAAAACAGGTATACTGTGTCATTGTTCATCCCAGCATGATCGCTCTCAGAAAGAATTGCACTTCTGACAATACCAGGTTGACAAAAGCACTGAAGAAGCTCTGATTGCTTGATGTAAAGTCTATAAAAAATAAATAAAGCAGGGGATGGTTAACATTATTCCATTCACTTTTCTAATAGAAACAAAACATTCTCAGTCTCTTGCCATGCACAGTTCTGGTTCATTTCTTGAAAGTATATAAATGTTAGAAAGCATTCAAATACAGCTCTTTTCTTGAATAATGTCTTGAGGAGTCATTCAGCTTAGTATTACAGAAGAAAAAAGACCCTCAAAACCAACCCTGTTAGCAGTATACACTCCACAGTAACAGGAATAGCCTTCAAGCCATTCAAGAAATTTCAGCTGCTAAAAGTGCATCAGGTCTGTAGATATTTAAAGTGGGCAGCTGCTGTGTTTTCATTTTTTCCTGTTGTTCTGGCAGGAGATCATCATGACTGGGGCAGACATGCAGATCTGGATGTTTCAAGGGTAACTTCTGACTAGGCAGTCTTGTCCATGATTACTTTAGCTGTGGATGGTCAGCTGATCAAAATAATAAGACAGAAAACTAAAGGCACACTTATGAAGAATATCTAGTCCTATTTTAGGATTTGCTCTGAAAGCACAAGGTGTTGCAAGAGATCAGAAAAAGCACTGCAAGGCCATAGCAGCTGGAATATGGGAGCTTGTGAGGCTTCAGCCCTCCTTTTCATGGGTCCCGTGTTCCCCACCTAACCACGCAGGATGCAGCAGCTACTGGATGTTTTGTCATGTTATTTTGTTATTGGTATCTGACTCATGTCCACAGGACAGCAAGTAGCAAGAATGAGGGAGGTTCACCAGGAAGAACTTCAGCACCTGCGCTGAGCCCTGTATCCCAAGACCATCAGCTGAAGACTGGTAAATCAAGAGAACAAATGGGATGCTTTGCATAGATTTTATCAAAGGAGGAGCCCGTGACATCTTCTGCCAGGAAGAGGAGATGACAGGCTATGGTCAGTTTCAGTTCATGGTATAAGTTTTGAAGATGGTCTTTCACACCAAGATACAACACTGACTGTGTAGTATTTGAAGGTCAGTGAGAACTATTGGTGGGGCAGTAGCTTTGTCCTCAGAGGCTGTCTCCCTTCCTCTACCTCAGTTTTCCAAATTCATGCTGTTACATTGTACAAGGCTACTGAAACTTTCTTCTCCATCAAGACACAATGGATGCTGTATGGAAACGGTAGAAGAGTCTCTCTGCAAAGGCTGGCATATGGGAAAAGAAGAGAGCATCGGGGAAAGCAGAGTATACAAAGTTACATTAGCAGACATTGCATAAAAACATATCTTCTCCAGCAATGATTCTAAGTGGACCCTGTTGCAGAAAGCTGGCAGAGCTGTGATGAGAGATGTGAGCCAGGATGGCAGCGAGCACTGTTCTTCACCAGCTAGGAATGGAGAACCATCCAACAGTCCAGGCTGCTAGACAAGTTCCTAGAGAGGAGGCCAAGGCAAGGTCCCACATGAGTGAGACTCATCTGGGTACATGGCCAGGCATTGGGTGTGGGCCAGTGGGCAGGTGGTACATGGGTCAGCATCCCAGAATGAGAAATGATCAGGACTTGCTTGTGCCCTCTTGGTCTCTAATGTAAAGTATGCCTTGCTACTTCAACTTTCAGCAGTTTTTTTCTGTATACAGGGTAATTCAGTTATTCTTGTGCACTGCTCTAGAGGGATGAAACAAATACCCATTCAGTGAGTGATGGATTAAAGCCAATATTGTCAATTTCTTTCTTAAACAAAACAGAAGTAATGTTTTTGATTTTCAGGAATACTTTCTGTTTTATATCATCCTTTAATGAAACTCCTATAACTTGGTTATTTCAAGCTTTGTACTCATTGCAGTCCCATTGCTTACAGCATCTCCATACTGCAACAATAATTTATTTCAACTTCAAGTCAGATGTATGAGAATATACCTGGTATATCTCTGGATTCCTAAACATAAACCCACTTACAGAGTTGAATGCACAAGCAATCCCTTTACTTGCATACCATTTAGATATGGGCTAACAGAATGTAACATTATGGGCATGAGGCAGGCACTCTGGCTCTCAGAAGTCAGTGCTCTTGCATAATATTCACTTTTGTATTATTTGGTACCAGATGTGACAAAATATGTAAAATAAATAAAGAATATCAATTGAACAACAATTGGTTGCAGAACCAATTGAAAGCCTCTTCAGCACCCTTCTATTCTACTTTGTGCTTTATAAAATGTTCCTGTGGTACAGTCCAGATGCCAGAGAGTTGATATATATGGCAAGTAGCTCATTGTGAACAATTGGTTGGATAGAATTGACAGCTTTGACTCCACTTTCAGGGTTGCTGAGCTGAAGGTTATATGGAAAACACCCTGGACATCATACAGATGGAATTATAGTAGGAATGAGTAAAGGTGGAGAAAGTACATACAAAAACAAACAAACAAACAAACAAACAAAACAAGTATGGTATCCCAGTATTGTTTATCCTGCTGAACTGGAAAAAGTACAAAAATTTAAAGCCATGCTGTAGAAGGTATTTTACCACCTAAAGCATGTGATGAATCACATCTGTGTTGTCTGAGGCAGCAGACAAAGCCTGTAGATAGAAAGAAGAACATACTATAGCCACCAAAATAAATAGTACTAGAAGACGGTAGAAGACAGCGTACTACATTGTCCCCAAGATTCCCATTTTCTAATGCCCACCTTTGGGAATTCCCATGCTTCAGGCTAAGGAACTGTCAGTCAAGCCTGAGCAAGAGAAAATAGTAACCAGAACATATTGCCTGTAAAAGTCCTTAACCATGAGCATGCAGATGCATAGTTTGCTACCAAGGAGCATTGTCACCTACAGAATGTTATTCTCTGCACAGTCACTGTCAGACCATATTTACTGGATTGAGACAATACTCAGTATATGCTGCCAATATGTATTGGAGCAGGGTTCTGGCAGCTTTGCATGATATTTTTCTTCCAGAGGTACAAATAAGGTAGTTGGCCATCCATACTCCTGCACTGTCACTGGAGTTCTCTAAGCTTTTTAATTGGTTTCAACTAACTGTGCCTAATCTAAGAAATCTAAATAACGTTTAACAGTCTCCGTACAATCAGATGGTTAGAGTCACCAGCTGGCATGCCTCAGAACTGAAAAGCCTCTGGCAATATCTAGCTCTTCAGACTGGTTATAGAAGAAAGCTAGTGCAAATAGAGTGCCAACATAAAAAAATTATTTTGTATTTCTTAAGGTAAATTTCCTGCTCTGTTCTACTTCAGGATATCACCCTGTCAAAAGTTTCTGTCATATCCTACTCCTTGTATTACTTGCTTAGTCTTAAAAAAGAGCAACTCCTTGGTCTCAGATAAGGATATCCTAAGGATAATAGTAAGTCAAAGGTACACCCTGAAGTTCAACAAGACATATTGCACTTCTTTCCAATCTTAGATTTGATAAACCTTTGACTTTTTGCTATCAAGAATGGTCAGTTTCATGTCTGTAAGGGAGAGGAAATATAAATGCTTAAGACAACCCTTTCTTTTGAGATTGTCTCCATAATATTGGGCTACTCAATAATAAACTGTTCCTCTTGTATGTAGGTGGCTTTCCTCTATGTTGTTGTTTTCACACCATATCATTCTGTACTTCTGACTTTGTTTCTTCATTTGCTGTCTCTAATCTTCCTGTGTTTCAGTAGTTTATGACAGTGCTTTCTTCCAGAGAGACAAATTACTGCTTCCAAAGGAAACTTCCACAGTTTGTACAAAGGGTTTCACAGGATTTCCATGGGATGTACCTCATTATGGATTTCTAGGATGACCCTGTTACAAGTTACGGTCAGGAATTAAGAAATACATGGAATTTATATATATGTATATATTTTTAAACACTAGCCTTGAGTGGCAAGAACAGATCCCAACAGATGAAGGAAACAAGTAATATTAAAAAAAAAAAATCCTAGATAGGATTTCTAGATGTCTGGAACTTGTAAAAACCTAACTGAGTACAGCACTTTAATTTCACTTTTAGGGAGAAATTAGAAAAATTGTATCATTCTAGTGTCAAAGGATTAATACATGGGAGTGTCAGATACTGAACTGGCTTTGCCTGGAAGCCAGCCTTGTTAAAGATGAGGCTAAACTCAAGGAGTTATTAACACAAAAAAGCTTTCACTCACAGCACTTTAATAGGTGCTCAAGATATAGTACAGATAGATAAAACACAGAAGACACACTTGAAAGCACATTCAGACATGCCTGAGCCTTCTTTCCATTATTACATATCCTATTTTCTGATATTAAACACTCCATCTTTTTTTCCATCTCCGTCTCACATTCCTCTGTCACTGGTCAAAGCATGAATCATCTTAACTCCTACTTTCTCTCATATCTTACTGCCATCTCCTTCTGGGCATAACAAATTGTGCCAAATTCCCCCAATACTCTGCCATCTGCTTCCTGGGCAGCTCATGACATGACTGTCAGCATACTTGGGCAGTGGCATTAGGTACAAGTACCAGAGGTCAGCGGGGAAACTCCCTTCATCCCCATGGTCTGAGCCATTACTTTTACATGGGAGAACACATGGCTGTCTCTCAGCATCAGTCCCCATTCACATTGGTACTTCTTTGAGAGTGCACTGTGAGACATGAATTCAGTCCTGATCTCTACAAATAAAGACAATCCAACCAAAAATAAAAACAATAAACAAAATGTGGTTCCCTAATCCAAGCAATTTGTATCTGTTTGTGTCCCCTAGCTTACCTGGGAGACAGGCAGGGGAAAAAATAAAAATAAAAATGAAGAGATATACAGCAATCCTCAAAGTAACTGTAAGAAGTCAAACCACATGGTTTCAGTTTGATTGTGTTGTACATTAAGGATTCATTGTATGATGCCATTGACTTTCCATAAGTTGCTGTTGTCACTATTGGTTAAAAGGGTCTTTGGTCAGTGACAGTTGCTTGTTGTTATTATCATCATTCAGAAAACCTCCACTATAGCTACATTTTGACACAAAAATAAGATGTGGGAAAAAGCAGCAAAGGTCCTGTTGCACACAATCAGAAAATCTTTTGCAAATATCTCTTCAACAGCATTATGTGGGAAACAAGAAAAATCTTTAATACATTTTTTTTCTTATAATGTGATTTATTTCCACTTAGAAAGCACTAAAATATTCTCGTTGCAATATTCTCGAAGCACATGCAAGACAATGTTGTAGCTATGATTCTGAACAGAGAAGAAAATACTCATTTTAAAGAACAGTGTGAATAAATTTTGAGCAAGGTGAAATTATATCTGTATATTTTGGGTACAATTCAATACTAATCCCATCTGGACATGATGTTTTACTAAAATGAGATCATCAATTACTGCCTGCGTTTCCTCATGAAGTAATGTTTTATTTAAATTGTTCCTGTGATTTCTTTTGACAGTTTAAGCAAATGTACTAAATGTAAGGATTTTCTGCTTTCAGTTTCTTTCCTTGATGCACAATATCTGATAGATTTTGTTGCCACTTGTGATTTCTTTATTTTTATCTCTCTCTGATGTGTATGGAAACAATTAGGTCACAGCCTGAATCAGTGACTGAGCAGCTGGTGAAGGGGTGTGGCCAGCCCTGGGAGAACAAGTGCAAGCAATTCACTTGTGTGACCCCTTCCTAACCTCACTTAAGGGCTGGCAGCTGGAGGTTATCTTTTTTGGGAGTTTCCAGGGAGCTCTGATCCTCGGAAAGAGTAAGCTATTCTTTCTTTGCTACTGAATTGTGACCACTACCTTTCTTGGGTGATCTGAAACTAGTTTAAGATAACTATACCTACTGCTTTCTATCCTTACATATGGATATAACCAAAATATGGCATCTCAAATACTCACTTTCTTGAGTTGTGATTAAATGTGTTATCGGTCACCTAAATTATCAGCAAATTCAGGAAGTTTTCCTAGGAGTACTTGTATATATCTGTATTAGCATTTCCCTTTTACCTCTTTTCCAATGAAAGAAAATTACTGCTTTGTTTCCCAACTCAAGTAAAAGACAGCGCTATCACTTAAAGTCTCTTCAAAGAATGACTTGCTTATAAAATAATCTGAGTACCTCTGAGTAGTTACTTTCTCTAGTATCTAGCCTTGGATACGGCTCAAAAAACTTGTGGTATCTTCTACAGAATTTGTGCACAGCCAAATATTAAATTTGAAGACAGAATTCTTAGAGATTAGAGAGATCTGTATGCTGGTATTCTTCATTATCAAAAGCTTTGTTTCCGAATATATCAAGTGTGGTCATTCCGTGCTAAAAGTAAAATAGGAGCAGAACTACAAAGAAAGGATACATGTACTGTTTTCCTGTCAGCATTCCATTATCATCACAGCTGTAAGTTTTACCATTGAATGAGTACATGAAATCCATCACTGTACCTGCTAACAGATTATACTACATAGGAGACCAGAATGCTGGACTATTAAAGGCCTATTTATCATAAAATTGGTTACATTGCAGGAAAACATTGTCTAAATATAAAGTAGTATCATTCATTTGAACAGTGGAGAAGCTTTTACTGGACAAAATACTGAAATTATTGGAACAAAGGATAAATGAAAGAATTGTATGATTAAAAGTAATGGGAGAAAAGCATCAATCTGGTGGCATTACCTATAAAGCTTTCTTCCTGGTTTATGAGCTAGGAGGTAAACACAGAAACTGAATGACAGCTGACATGAAAGCAACAGAAGTATAATGATAATGTCTCCATGACCAAATATGTTCTGTGATACCCATTTAATCACATTTTTTAGTTATAATGAACATCTCTTTCATAAAACTTCAATTCTGTGACTCCCAGAAAGCGAAACTTTCCTATTTAACAGCTTTCGCAGAGGCCAGCTGAAATTAGAGTTCCAATGTGCTCTCATGATGTGCTTACTATAGCTCCTAATCTTTTATCTTCTCTATACTTCTGTATCACTTTTCATATATTCACAAAATATCTTGAGATTGTGGTTGTTCTTTCTGCTTTTCCTGATCTGCATGTGTAGCAAAACTCAGGGGAAAAAAAAATTACAGCTATCATCAGTTCTTCCCAGTCTTGGTGGAAAACAGAAAGCCAAATTATTATGGTCTGAAATTCCTAGGCAAGAGTGTCATTTATTTGATCACCTCTGTTTTTCTAGGCATGACATAGGGGAAACTATAGGAGGAAAACACTTTTTAAATAAGCAGGATATATATTGATCTTACCTCCTCACTCTCTGCTACCTATCCATCATTCATTTGCTCAATGTTCAAGCTATCATCAGTTCTTTGTCCTGACTTGTCTTGTGTTCTCCACAGAGAAGCCAGGATATACACTGTAGAAGCACTCTCTAAAATCAAGCAGATGTCTAGTAATACTCATGCTAGAAATTGACCAACCTAATGAAAACATGAATAGTCTTAATTACATTTCTATTCACTTGTAGCTGAATAAACTGGGAATATATATTGGCCTAGGAGAGGTAGTTTTGGAATAGAGGTAGAGGGATATAAACCTGGTGGGTCCATAAAGTGGAAACCATATTAGTCATCTAGTAGAGAGGGTGCTGTGGCAAGGAGCCAGACATAGAGTCCTCTGGGGCTGAAATGTGAGCTGAGGTTAAACTACAGTCAGATCTCAGGGGCTTCTGGAGAAGGTATTACAGGTGCCACAATTTGAACATTATGAAAGCATACACAGCATTTCAGTACTCAGTAAGTATCACTCCATATATATCTTGCTCCCGAAGCACAGTAACATCGATCTCAGAATGATGACTTTGAATAATGTCTTATGACTTTGTTTCAGACCTGCCTATCTCTATTGAATGTCTGAGGGCATAGCTAGTTTTGAGAATGATGTTGCCTCAAAAGTAGAATTGTCTCCGGTGCATTATTTACCTTTCACCTCTTATCATCCTTTCCACTCTGAAGGTTCAGTAGGTTCTTCTCAGCAGGTTGCAGAAGTGGTTAGGAAATGAGAAGTGAGAAGTAAGATTAGATTTCCTGAAGCCCACTCAGATATATAGGTTAGAGAAGATGTCTCTGGGTCGTAGGTCTTTTCCATGTTCTTCTCTTGTTTTCTAACTCAAGTAAAATTTGAAATTAACTGCAACTAATTATGGAAATTGAGGATTTTCCTGCAAATTAAGTTATGGCATACCAGATCTCTGTCACTGATGTGATCCCATTGCCTTCATAAATTTATTTTGTTAACCAAACCGATGTATCTTTTGTTTGTGAAATATACAAGCAAAGATTTATAACCATGGTAGACACCTTTAAATATTCACAGAAACTTGTTCACATGCTAGCTCAGCAAATCAAATGTTTCAATACCCACAGATGTCAGCGTGTTGCAGCTAGTCCTCATGATATATTAGCAATAAAATTTTAACAGCTGTTTTGAAGTGGATATTTCAGTATAATTAGTGTCTCTATCATGTTTGCAATAATAACTATCCTCAAGGAGGAAGCCTACTGTACACAAGTTTCTCCATCAATTCCCTACTGGCTTCTGTCTTAGTTTCTCAGTTATGACTATATTTCCTTCTCAGAGATACTGGGGATGAAATACTTATTGTCTCATTAAGGGAGATTTCTAAATCAAACTCAAATATTCTTCCAGTGATAATACACTTCTCATTACTGTTATACACTACTCATTTTGCTAATTTAATCAGTTTTCCTTGCTCAGTAATAGTAGGCATAAGCAAGATTTTACTTCAGTTTTTCAAACATTTCTAGCCATCACTTACCTTCACAGGCAAGGGGAGCAGTAGCTCAGTAGACATTTGTGATGGGAAAGAGAGGAGGAGAAGTTACTTGCCTGATACAACGTTGAAGAAATCATCTTTGTAACTAATAACATAATTGCTGTATCCACTGAAGTGCATAGAGGTTCTTCTAGCTCTGCTTTTCAGGTTATCATGTCTGTCCAGAAACAGAAGAAATTGTCCCTAAAGGGCAAGAGAAGTGGATGTGTAAACATCTTGAAGACAGCACTGATTCTTTTTGGAACAGAGAGCAGAAAAGGTTGACATCTCGAGGTTAATGTAAACTGTACCATCTGCATATTTTTAAGATAACAACCTAATGCAAGTGGCCCACTGGTGTTCATGGCACAAATCTCTTTTGGAGGAGGCTGCATGCTCCTCTGAAAAGGATGATAAAAAGGAATTTAAAGGGATTTGTGCTACTGCTTCCTGATAAAGAGGAAAAAAAAAAAAACCAGAAATGTCCTGGCTAGTGTCTGCAAGGTCTGGTTACATGCAAGGTTTAAGCCACACATATCTACATTTTCTCTTCCTGGTGACCACATTGTAAGGACTGCAAGTGGTTTGAAATTTAGGTTTCTGAGTGTCCTGGATGAACTGGTGCATTGTAAATATGCTGTGGACAATCTGTAAAATGCTTGAGCCTGCTATGTTGATGGGACAGTCATTTCCAGAGCCTCAAACTATTCTAGATCCTGGAAGTATTTAACTGGTAAATGTCAAGAGATGTCTCCTTGTGGGCTGTGATGGATCAGTTTGTGACCATGTGGTTTCTCCCCAGCCTCTGTGTTCAAATGGACCTTTTTTTTTTTTTTTTTTTTTTTTGTCAGCATTGATTTTTCAATACAGGAATTCACCCAACTGAAAAAAACAAATAAAAAGACATAAGATCATAAGGAAAGAAAAGAAACATTCCTTAATACAAAATGGAAGGGATACTAGGGGTTATAGACATCTAGAATCTTCTGACAACTCGTAGTGGGAGTATAAGAAGGAGGAAATTTAAGAACTTTCAGTACTGAGATGTCTGAATGCAATCACTATGATGTCATGTGAATTTAGAATGTGTGTGGATAAGTAAGGTAAGGAATCAATAGGAGAGAGAGATTAATAGGAAGTAAAATTACTGACACTCTATTCTATGTAATGTGAACAGTTGTTTCTTTAGGTGCTCTCCAATATAAATGAAAATAAAACATAGGATTGATATTTTATAGCTTAACTTAAAAAATAATAAAAATATTTTCAGAAGAATACCAATATTTTGAACGAACAAATCAAACCAATGTATTTCACTATGAAGAGTTAGGTGGTTTCCTAATGAATGTGTAATGCCATCATAAATATTTTTAAGTAATTATTTTTCTGTACCCATAAACACAGTGGAGCATGCATGAAATTGCTACTTTTTGAGAGAGTGAGTTATGTTTCCTGTTGTACAGACTTGTAAACCATTGCTTACCTGCCGTGCTGTTATTGCTAACAAGTTTCTTTGGGATATCTTGTCTGTTCTATTGGTCAGAAGCAGTATGTCAATGACAGAACCACACTTTTCAATAACTCATTTGTTTACTTAACAACAAAAAATGATCAATAGTGCAATCTAGCCTGGAGGATCTGTCAAGCTCCAGCTCAACAGTTAATTTCTCTCTCAAGAGGTCTGAAAAAAATGCAGAGTCCTTCCTTATCCACAGTATGTGGCGCTTTAAGTTTTATATCCTTTGCAGATCAACTGTTCTTCTCTTCTGGCTTGTCAGCATGCAGCTGATTTTTTTTGTTCTTTTTCTGACAGGTTTTATGACAAACACAGAACAGTTCATATGTTGAAAACAAATTAAATGTATTAGTATGAGTCAAAAGGAGAGGAAATAATTTGTAACTAAATGAAGAGCCTGTTTGGGAGTTCTTTGTTGATAGGCTAGAATTCAGTTAGGTTAATTATTTCTCCTGAGCTAAGTATTTCAATTTATCTGTGATTCATCTAAGACCCATTAACATGGGTAGCAGTTCAGAAATGCAGGGAATCATCTGAAGTGCTTTGGTTATAAAAGAGCTCAGCTGAATATCCACCACACAAGTGAGTATATGTTGTTGGGTTGAGCTCAAGTCAGCTGACCAACTGGGCCTTTCCTTTGCTCATGCTTTAGCATGTGCTCCCATCTCTTGCCACCTGAATCCTAGCTTCCTTTTGGGAAAATCTTTTGATTACACCCCTTTTTTCCTTGCAGGAAGAATTCTCACCTCACCTTTTCTCCTCTTTTTTTTTTCTTTTTTTAGGGAAGATGAGGGGAACGGGTGACATGTTTACATCTTGTTTGCTTACTAATACAGTGGTTAATGCTGAAATTTTAAAGTTTTAGTAACTGCTAAGATCAAAACATTGGAAAAGAAAACTGAATCAGTGTAGACATGAATCTGAAGGATGTACTCTCACAGTCAGTGAACATGCTTTAGTAAGCTTAGTGGTACACATAAAATTTGTTATGTTTTCAAGCTGATCACTTTTAACTTCTAAAGATTTTGATAACTGCAAATGTACCATGCAAGCGACTGAATCTATTGTAAAGTAGTTAATGTCACAAACGTTGACTGTCTAGTAAGATCAATATAATCTTACAGAGGATGATTCCTCACAGAATTTTATTATAATTCTTCCCTCGGGGGAGACAGCATTGTGATCTTCGTATTGCTATTATGAAATAATTGATTCAATATCTCATAAACGTAACTGCATGAAAAGGGAATTGATTAATATATTAACACTAGCAGGGCTTTAAACAAAATCATACAAAGTATTTGGAAATTAGGGAGGAAAAGAGCACTGGGGAAAAAAAAAACAATATTGGAATTAAACTACATGAATGTTCGGTCCTATTAATTCTATAACTCAATCAAGTCATTCTCTACTCAAAACTTTTATGCACTAATAACTTTTTTTATGGCCAGAATAGGGTGATTCCTCACTTGCTGCAGTAGAGCTTTTTCCCATGGAGCAGTTCCTGTGATAATGCAGGAAAGGTGTAACAAAATTACATAGCCTTCTTGTTCTCTCTCTGTTTCCAAACTTAGGATAAAAAATGTGTTTGTTAGTGCTCGATGTAACTCCTATTCTGTAAGGAGCTGTGAAGTACAGGTAATAAACTCTGAGGGACAGAATATGATTGCTGAAGATGATCTGAAAAAAATCTGAAAAGTATTTGTGTGTAACGATACACACAGATATTGAATCTGTAAAAGTAGATTTTACTTTCCACAACTTGGTCTAGTTTCAAACAATGTTGGACACCTGAGTATCTCTTTATTAGAGACAAGGGCAAACAGAATTCAATACTTGTAGAAGTAGAATCCTAACATTCTTTCTGTTGGTGGTAAAAGGTTCAGAAATGTCATAATTTAATCACTGAAACAGTGGAACTGACATTACTTACAAAAGCTACTTATTTTGGTGCTTCTGCGGAGCCAAAGCAAAGTGATATGACAGTCTGCAAGCAGTTTTTTACACCTGTTTTCTGGGAATCTGTGCAAGTATATGCATTGCAAAACTATCTAGCTAGAGATGTATAATATACTCCCCAGATAGTTTCAAGATGTACTCTAAATCAGGAGAGCAAACCCACTGTTACTTTAATATTTCACTTATTTCATTTTAGCTTAGCTTTTAAATAAAAGATGCATATTATTGTATCTTTTAATTTTGGGGGGATCCTGTCTACTTGAGTTTATGTCCTATTCTTAGTGTTTTCCTATATTTTCTCTTTTGGTATTCTTGTATGTTAAGGGGTTCATCTATTCATGACAAAACTTTTGTTGGAATAGTCACAAGGACTATGTTTACGAACTTGTGAAAGATACTGCATCAGAGATTCATAAATAGCCTGAGCATAGTAACTCTAAAATACACAATCAGATTTCTATTGTCCATATCTATTGGGTGGAACAAAAGCCAAGGAAAGTGACTTGACAGACTTTGATTATTTAAAAAAAAAAAAAAAAAAATTCGGTATTATCTGTGTGTGACATCTGTTGGTTGCATGAAATATATACCTGTTTATCTATCTCTTCTCTTGGTCTAGGACTTGTCTCTAGAACTCCGCTCTAGAACTTGTCAGGAACCAGTGATTTTCCTTTTCCATTGGAATTACAGTAGACCTTTAAAATTTATGTGGGAATGATCTGAAAAACAAATGCTGGAATGCAGAGAGAAAACACATTCTGCAAACACTGTTGTACAGGAGCCCAACAGGAACAAAAGAAGCAGCATTGCTTGCACTGCTGAAGACAGATATCTGCTTTCCCAAATAATCTCTTAAAGCAGGAAGCAGTAGAGAAATCTGATCCCATCCTCTAGGAGGAGGAAAAGATATCTGTATTTTTTTCCTTCACTACATTCAAGGAACATGAGAAAATACACAGAGGGCTGCTCTAAAAGTAATGCTTTCTGTTTTATTGTGTTGGTGGTATGGCTGTAGAGGTTGAATCTTTCTACCAACATTCTGTTCCATTTTGTTGCTCAGTGACAGGTAGCAGAAGGGCAATTTGACAAAATGATGTATGATATGAAAAATTAGGAAAGGTGGCCAATAAGACAAAATTGTTCTTTTGTTAGCCTGAAGATATTAGTGTTTTTCCTAAGCAGATGGAAAGCTAGTGAAGATGGTGCTGCTTCTTCCACAGTGAAAAAGATAAAAGGAAATTTTTGGTGAGCTGAAGGCAGCTGTGGAAGAATATGTAACAGAACCATGAACAGACTGCAACTACAACAGAGGAAAAAACCTTGTGATGGTCACCTGTCGCAACTGTTTTCATTTGCTATTATGTATGGGATAGTACTAACATCTGTATCTCAGAAACAAGGAAGTCTTGCAATCTTATAACTGTATTTCTCCTCCTGGAGACCTGAATTACCATCTTTTTCTAATTATTGGCTCTCATTGCCCTGTCACTGAGAACTTACAACATAGTATCCTCTGCTGTGTACAAACATAGCTACCCATAAGGAGTGCAAGTTTCAGCAAATAGTTTCTTGTGATTTCATGCTTTTAAAGATACCCGTTTTTCATTCAAAGCAGGTCCATTAAAATAGGAAGAATCCTCTTTATATGATTTTTCACAGCCAAATTTGTTTGTGCCACTTAATGAGCAATGTCCTGTACCAAAGTTGCAAAGATTTTTTTTTCCTTCATGGATACATAGCTCTTCAAGATGTAGGGTCTACATCTGAGTGTACAGTAGCCATGAAAAAAGGAAAAAAAGGAAAGAAATAAAAACAGTCCTTGATATCACGTAATAGTTGCTGTGCTTCTCAGGAATTGTGCCACTATCAGCACAGACAAACAAGATGTCCCAATCTTTACTCTTTCCAGTTAACTTGAGATTAGAGAGATGAGTAAAAGCTCTGGTCTGAGCCAATGGCAAGAGTAGAAAGAGCAAGAACTAGATTTTTCCATCAGTGTGACTGTGTCTGTATGTATGTGATTAATCTGTCTTTCCAGCTGAGGTCAGCTGAGAGGTTGCAAAGATTTTCTGAGCCTTCCAGCAGATACCTCTTTTGGCACTTCTGATTGGTCTCATCTAGTATGCATTTTAGAGGTCAGTATATTGCCTCACAGAATAATAATAACATTACCTTTTGTCACCTGTGTTTAGCAGAGCAAGCATCACCAACCAGAAAACTGAGGTATGGATGGAGGAGTCACTGTTCTTGCTGTGAAATAAGAACAGGGCTCATTAAACAACTGTGCTTTACTTCTTATAATGAAATAAGCATTCTCATGCTCCACATGTAAGTCATCTTTGACAAATGAGGTCCAGTAGGATGGCCAGCTGCCTATGTTGTTGTACTTATTGTTAATATTTACTATCTGAGTGTAGTAACACTACAAAGAATGAAGATATGATAGGTGATTTAAGACATGTCAGTGAAGGTGTAATTAAGTTCAGGAATTAAGAGCAGAATTACTCAGAAATGAAGCTGTTTTCTTTCTTTTGTTCTCTGACTAGATGCTGTGACTCATTTTGTTAAGACACTCAAGTCTGACTGACATGGGCAACACCCATACCAATTTAAACTATTTCAGATCCATTTTATAAAACTGCTATTCTAAAAGCGCACCTGATCTTTCCCTCTTCTCCATTCAAAATTTAATGATTTTTCTAAGTTTGGCTGTAGCTCAAATTCTACAGTGTTATCCCTTACAGTTAGACTTCTATGTAGGATTAAGTATATGCTATTTTCCAGCTCCTGGTGGAGGATCTTTGTAAGCATCATGTACCTAAATAGCTATTTAGTATTCATTTAGTGATTAACTTCACTTATGCTACAGGGGATGCACCTGGGAGGTATCTGAAAACAAAAACAGTTCCAGTGGGAATCAGCTCCTGCTGACCACAGGAATCTAACAATGCTGAACAGAAAGAGATACAGATCCAATTCAAGTCTATAGAACAGATGAAAGGAAATTGAGTCATCCAGGTGCAAGGAGAAAGTGGATTCTGAAACTTTTTGAATCTGTGCAACTACACAGTGCCTATGAGCACAGTTAATGAGCAAATGTAGACAGAACATTCTGAACTTGGATGCAAAACCAAGAGATGACTTGATAGAGAAGATCATGTGGCTTGCAGTTTTCGAGCTATGGAAAATGCAAAGTTTTTAAAAGACTGAAACTACTTCCTGGTGCGAAAACCCCACACTGCAGCACTGTAAGGTGAGGAGTCATCTCTCACTAGGACTTAGAAGTTTAGTGAGCATGATGACAAATTCCTGAGTAAAATTATACTGTGAAACTGACTGTCACACATATGCTCTTAGCCAATTTTTCTGCTTGCAGAATAGTGGTTGGTGGTGGTTTTGGCTGAAAACCTTTGTGTCACCTGTAATCATACAGTCACCAGACAGCTGCTGCACTTACAGCCACTATCATTTCAGTAGCAAAGATCTTTCTGACATTTTATTCACTTAAAGAAATTAAAAACAAATGTGTCCAATCCTAGCTTGACAAAATACTCTACCAAAAATACAAAGCTCATTTCCCACATGCACACACCTTAATTTGCTCCAAGTGTTGGTGTTGACTGACCAGGGTGCTAGTGGTAAAGAAATAATGCATAGTTCTGCTTTAGCTCCTAGCAAAAGTCCACAGTGAGAAGCCAAATGGAGTATCATTGACAATCACATATTCAAGGTCTAACCAGTTCAAAGGGTACTGATGTGATACAAACATGCAATATATGTAGCCAGTGGCTCTGCTGCTAGGATAAGCACATACTGTTATATGAATGAGATTACATTTCTATTTTGGGGGCAGGGAAGCATGCAGCATAGCTGTAGACTGCTTACATCTGACCAGTACAGTTCGTAATCTTTTTGTGTGCTCCCTTCACTTTGGTGACAGAGGCAGTCTGTGCTTCAAAGCATTCTGGTGCACTATAGTAATTTCTTGATGTTCTTGATGCATTTTTTCACGTGTATCTTGACAGGCTAAGATGTATGGGTTGTGAGGAATTTTTTTCTGAATTGTGTCATTGAGTATCCAGTATCAGAGATCTATTTCAAGTACAATGGAGGGTAACACCAAAGGGGTAATATTGTACATCTTTTGGGAAAACCAAGTGTTCAACGTTCTTTACAGCAACACAGTGACTCGCAGTCCATCAAGTTGTCCTACTCTCTGTTCATTGTCCTTTTAATGGAACTGGCTTTTAGTGTATATGTATGGGAATCTAGAGTGATATTAATTAATTCCCATATGCAGATATGAATTTATAATCACTGAAATTCTGAAAGTAAACAGTGAAGAATAGAGTCCAGTAGCAGCCAATGCACGGTCTAAAATTGATCTTTCTTTCCCTTCTGGGTTGTAATCTGTAATTGGCCTATAGATCTTTGGTTTTACTAGTGTGCTGACCCTTTATGCTTCAGACTAGGTCTTCTAAAGGGATGCATAAGTATAAAGATATACAGTGTTCTGTAATAGCACTCCTATAACATATTAAATAGACTTGTAAGCTGTTTTTCCATAGAGCCATACAGTATTCCTTGTGCCAGTATTTTCAAAGGTGAGTCATGTTCTTTTTTGGCTCTTGGTGCTCATAATGAATTAAGTATTATTATCTTTGGTGCCTGCTGAATGGCATGAGGTGATCTGACAATTATGGATACTTGCTGTGTTTGCTAACATGCTCAACTGGTGTTGCTTTGAAGAATAATGCTGTTGTGAATAGGATAATGTTGTGCAAATTGGGCACAAGGTTGCCTGTGCATTTCATTAATAATTGAAAAAATCAACACATACAACTTAAGGAAAGAGTTTTGTCACAGCTGCTATGCACGTTTTGTTAACCAGTGGCAGTTTTTCTGGCAGAAGTGATTTCAGGGAATCTGTGCAGATCTCCCTGGATCTTAAGCTGTAGATAAGTAGCCTCCAGGATTCAGAGAAAAAGGCCCACACTGCTGTGAGCACTGAGAGGTCCCTTACTGCTGGTGTGAGTGGTTCAGTATGACACCTTAATGATCCTTGCGGAATCCTGAGCATGCTGATGCCAGAGTGCAGGCGAGGGTGGGGGCCAGCAAGTCTCCTCAGTCTTGATCTCCAACATCCTCACACAGGATAAATTATTAACACTTATCCAACAGTTCACAACACTTCCAGCTTAATTAGATTTATATTCTGAGACCTGGGTAGAATTAAAAATCAACAGCAAAGCTCTGAACAACTTTCTGCATCTTTATTTCCTTTATAGACATCTAGCCAGTGGGAGGGAGTTGTTCTCACCGGATGCAGTATGTTCCTCTGCACAGGGATCTGACTGGCGAGAGTACTGGTCAGGTTAGAGCTAACAGAAACTTCCCATCAAAACAGTTTTCAGTGATGGATAAAAGTTTTCAACCTAGTTGAAATTTTAATACTTCTTATTTAAATTTGCTCTCTGAAAAAAAAAAAGAGTGGGAAATATTTTAAATTTTGAAGTATTACAAAGAATATATAAAAAAAATTAGGTTTTTAGTTTTCTGAAAGTTTTTTTTTCTTCATCAAAGAAAACACTGTATCTTCCTTTCTTATGAGGAGGAAGAAGTTTGAAAATATAGGATTACAGACATTTTTCTTTGACATTTAAAAGATACAAATGTTGAAGACCACTTAAATAAAATATATCAAATATATACCAAAAATATATCAGTGCTTTTCATGTACCTCTTTTCAGCTAGCTTTATTTAGGTGCACATGTTCAATATAACTATTGATAGATATTAGTAAAATATAAATCCGTCTGGTGGCTTCTAGAAGATTTAATGGATCACTGAGGGATGAGTTAATGTCTTTTCCACTCTTATTATTCTCCCTAAGTTTAAGTTTCTGTAAGTGTCTGTTGACCAACAGCAACAGTGTTTTTCTGAACCCAGTAGGAGGTAAATGTACATAGGTTGCTCGAAAAGTAGTGTTTTCTATTTACTTCTGTGGAAACTAGAACAAAGAGCATAATAACATGGCTTGTATTTCACATAGCTGTTACCACTGCTAAAATGCACTACTCAACACTGCACTGTGCTCACATCCACTGTTTGGATAAAAAAATCACTTAGCACTGATGAATATCAATAGGTGCAATTTTTTTTCCAAATGAAGGAATTTGATGAAATCCCTTTGCTTCATGCACGCTTCCATGTCAGACACTGCGCTGCTGCTGCCATCTTGTCATAGTGCGCTCCACAGAAATGCATAAAGTATGGACAAGAATTGGGATTTGGACCCTAATGTTTTGCCATATCTGGGAGGGAGAAGTCAGCCTTGTCTCCCAGCTTTACAAGTGTTATGTGTCAGTTAGCATGAAGACCCTGATACCATTCCAGAAAGTGGAAAGTTTTCCAGTGACTCTCTCACATTGTATCTCACTTCTTGATAGTAGTGAGTTATCACTTTGGGACAAGCAAGGTAAATTTTCATGTACCTACTTGAAAGTGAATGCATCAAGAAACAACTGCATGAAACATCCCAAGAGGAAGTGGCCTGGAAAGAGCATTTTCTTGTCCAGTTATTGTATTTGTTCTGACAACTTGCATTCTGCTGGAGTACGTCCAGGTAACAGTGGTATGCAGTTGACTTTATTACACGTGACAGACCAACATCACGAAGAATAACTAGTATAAAAGCCTTTAGCCCTTATCTGTTGTTCTTTTCATTCGCATCTTTTGTGTGAGATTCCCTGAGTTTGATGGTTAGCCAGCGCCTAAAGGTACAGGGAACAGCAGGGCTATGGGGAGTACAGAGAACAAAAGGAGAAAAAGTAAAAGACTACTTTTAAAAGAATAAAGAGCTCCTGTAAAAATTCAATCCTAAATGTTTGTTTGCTTCAATGTTTTTTTTTTCTGGATACAAATAATTTAGTTAGAAATTTCATTGTGCTTGTGAACTCTCCAAAATTTTTTCTGAAGCATCTACTTGCTCCAAACACCATCCACCTAGAAAACTTTCTTACAATTGTCCTTGTTCTCCCTTTTGTCAGATTCTTCCCCCAGACAGGCTAACCCTCCCTTCTAGGGGCTACGTGGGGGCAGACACCTGGAGTACTATATTGGAGTTCCTGCCTCACAGAACCTTTTCTCAGCCAATTCAGATGCATTCTCACCCTGACATATCTGATGTCCATGGCCACTGTTGATCCCCCTAGCAACAATATTTTGATGACTGTCCTGTACTCCATTTTATTTCTGTGTTTCTTGTAGCCATGATGATGATACCTTAATCAGTGTAAACTCTCATGTGTGCAAAAATACCTCAGGATAGAAAAATACTCTTCCATAATATGTTTGCACATGCAGTGCTTCCCCTCAGCCTCCTGAGATCAGTTTTTCTATCTATCTACATCATCTTCTTTCCTTAACTGTCTTACTTTGCAGTTTCAGGAAGGATTTGAAGGAGGCTGCTGAAAGAAGCGCATCACGCTACATGCCTGTGCCAAGTGACACTTTGCCTCCTCTCCAAACAGGTGACAGGCAGAGAGACTCACAGGTGTTTGAGTTGGGTGTCTGATGCCCTGTCGAGTGCTGTTTAGCAAGGCCCACGCATCCTTGGGGGAAGTGGAAAAAGTCCCTATTGCCTGTCACAGCAAGCTTTCACATATCTAGAGCATTTGATTTTTGCAGCCTGATTCTTGTCTGGGAAGGTGGCAAAAGACAGTGAGTTTTGAAACATTTCTAATCTTTGATTTCTGGTAGCCTTATGGAGAAAGCAGGATATAAAGCCATTGCCCTCATCTGACATTTGTCCAAGCATTTGCTGGGCAGACTGTGTTTGGAGGCTCAGTCTTCAAATATGGTCTGTGATTGTGGAACATGGATGATGTGTAGTGGTAGCAGCAACCTTACTAAGCCAAAGGCTCATGTGTTTCTGATGAGAACAGCAGGGAGAGGCAACCTTTAACAGGGACCAATGTTTTGTGTTATCCATCCTCGCCCTGCCTTGTTTTGCATGGCTAGTTCCTCATGGATATTCTCCACAGCCACCCTACAATATTTCAGTATCCTAGACATATCCTGTGCTGTTGCTCAAAAGACCCGGAAACAAACCCACTGCAAGTCTTTGCTCATATCTGTTGTAGTGTTGGTGCATGATACATTCTGAACCATCTTAGAGTAACTGATTACATCCCTCTTTGGCCAGGGTAGTACAGGGAATAAGATGTGGTTGGAGGGTGCTGGCTGAAGCAGAGGTCTCTGAGGTAAGAGAGGAAGGGAGGAAGATGGGTTGACTCGATGCCCATGGGGAACAGTGATATGTCTCTAGTGCCCCAGCAGGGAGAGAGTGAATGCATTGGGGCATAGCAAGCAGATTTGTTGAGACAAGAGGAGTTCTGACCATATAAAGGAAGAACCTGTCAGCTGTGTGAGCTTGCCAAATGCTTTTCCATTTTGTCCTCTAAAGCATCCTTGCAATTTCTGCTCCAAATTAGTCTTTTTTTATTTTTTTATTTTTTTTAAGGAGACATAACAAAAAACTACATGGTATTGCTAAGTAGCCTTTCCCAGAAGCAACATTCACCATCCTCAGTCCCAAAATTTGCTGTGCTACTGCTTTCCAAATGTCTTTTTTTTAATGCCTTGGTCACCTGTCAGTCTGCTGTATCATGAAGTTTTGGGTACATATTTGTTAGTGTGACAAAATGGACTGGGATTTGAATAACTATGTGTACACCAGCATGCATGCCACTGAAGCACAGGTAGGTGTATTGGAGGCAAGTATCTTGTAGAGCATCTTGTCACTGGTTTGTTCATAGTATATGACCCATTTTGTCACTGTTTATCTTTTGTCTTTTTCACCAAAATGTATGTTGGGATGATGAGTTCAGAGATGGCACAAGATTTTCAGAAAGATTTCTAGACGAACTGAATTTTCTTTCTCCCTCAAATGAGGTTTCTGGTTTGGGTTGTGGCTGGGCAAGTCCTGACTTGGGAAGAAAAGAGGCAAAAAAGAGGGAGAGAGGAGTGATATTATTTGAAATGCTTGCTCACTAGATTGTTGTTCCAGTTGGTACAAAATAGGAGCTTAAAATGTTAAGATTCCTTCCTAATGGGGAATGCCTTTATGATCTGTATGACTACAAATAAATCTGGTTAATTTTCCTTCCATCTGTGTACTCCAAATGACTAAGTATAATTTGAAAACGTTGGAATTCACAAGAGAAATAAAACTGGAGGGAAGTTAAGGCCATGACCATCCAGCTCAATCTGTGGGGCAATATAGCAGCTAAAGGCACTGAGGCAACAGATTTTCATGCAAACAGCAACTCCATAAGTGGACGTATGGAGCTGTACCAGGGAGTACACCAGGCTTTACTGAGGTTGTCTGGCTCAGCCTCGTGCAGCAGGAGGGATGCAGCTCCAGGAACCAGATGTGAGTGAAGGCAGGTGAGGGTGCACTTGAATGTAGCCAAATATTTTTGCAGCAGTGGACACCATCCCACTCACCTTTGCTCTGCCTCTGGTGCTAGCATCAGCTTTGTGCTTCTGGTGTTGTCACAGATCATACATTTATGCCCCTGGCATTTTGCTGCCCCAGGCAACTGCTAGTCTATCTGTTCCATGGATATATATTTCCAGTCATGTGCGCATATTTACTTGTCTATTTACATTATTTAAAATACAAAACTAAATAAATGTCTGAACAAAACAACAGTGCTCAACACAGAGAACAAATATAAACAGGTTTTACAGTTCCAAACTTTCAAGTAATGAACTTGCATCAATCACACATGACTGGATTTGTACTCTGTTTTCAAAATTATACAAAAGTGAAAACGGTTATTATTATTATTATTATTTCTGGGAATCAGCAGTAACACATGTAAAGGGACCAGTGACTGCAGTGCCTTTAGTTTTTCCTGTCCAAGATATTATTGAAATTCAGAAATAGAAATAAACTCCAAGCACTTAACAATTACACCTGTTAGCTCATAGGTTTGATTCTTCCTATTTCTGTACTCAACAGTACAATCCTCATTGTTTATCCTCTATCATGTGATTGCTCTTTTTTTTTTTTTTTTTTTTGGTTTGTTTGTATTATCTGAAGTAAAATCTGTAAGTTACAGTCTAAAGTTACGGGGTTACAGTCAATGAAACAAGCGTAGTGATGGTTTATGTTTGTGATGGAAACGGTTCTGATATTTTCCTCACTGTGTTTAAAAAATAATTATCTAAACAGAAGATAAACCAAAATCCAACCATTAAACATCCCAGAACCTAAGAAATGATCAGAGAGAGAACCATGGAATGAGTCTGTTATTTATTATGGCACATTAGCCTTAACTGATTCTAAATGAAAGACTAAGTACAAGAGCAAAAGAAAGCAACAGAAACTTCAAACAATCTATCAGGATTGATAGACGGCCAAGAACAAATGACTGGATTGTCAAGGAAAGTTCTTGAGGAAAAAGTAACTATCTTTTAGCATATAATAAACAGTGATGCTAGAGGAAGTACAGTGCTAAAAACAAAAAAATAGGAACAGCTGACCTTAAAGAGTTCTGTGAAAAGTTCTATTGTTTTCATCCACCATTCATCTGTTTACATTATGTTCTTACAAAGTTAATTTCCCACTGTTGGGAATCTGAAATTAGTCTTCATATTGAATTTAATACGCAGACAGCATTGATTTTAGTGCTAGATAATGTCTCTCAACATGTTGTGCATATTTGTTGGCTGTTGTAATAATTTATTTCCTGTTGTTTTGTACTTCAGAGGTTCCCCTTGAAGTGACATCTGGAAGCTCCTCCATGTAATGTTGTTTCTCATTTGATTTCTGACACTTTCACATTGCAGTCCATTGTTTGCATTGTTTGCAGCACACAGATGGAGAAACTTATTCAGTGTTATTTATGAAAACATTGATGATATTTTGGAACACATCAGGTGACCAAAAAAATAAAGATTTCAGTGTTTCTTTGTGACGTAGTGGAGGCAATAACTTAGATATTTCTGCCAAGGTATATCCTCCATCTCAAGTGTCTTTTTGTAGCAGGATAACAGGGCTCTCTGTCATATGCAGGATCTGTCACATACTGCAAAACAACATGTAGTTATAGACAACTAGACTGATGTTATTGTCTTGAAGTAGAATCTGAGGGCTTGGCCTGCCCTCCATGTTTTTTCATAAGCAAATAAAACAGTTACTACAAGATGAGAAAAGCTAGCGTGTGAATCTCTGACTTCATCTTCAGCCAGCCCAGAGTGAAAGCTAATAGGGCAGGACTGTGTAAGGACTTGTCATACAGACTTAGTGTCTGCTGTACAGTCCTTTGCTGCACTCCAAATATTCTTTCCCTGCTCTCAACAATTGTTGTTTTCTTCCTTCCTCTAGGTCAAATTACATGTTCACCACTTTTCAGTTTTGCTCACGCTCAAGTTTCCCTTGTTAAGTAATAAATGAAAAACTTCCATAATTATTCATATCTTTCAACCCCTTGAAGCAATTCACAACTAGCCAAAATAAAAAGTGTGATATGGTGTTTATGTCAGCTGACCAACTGGGCCTTTCCTTTGCTCATGCTTTAGCATGTGCTCCCATCTCTTGCCACCTGAATCCTAGCTTCCTTTTGGGAAAATCTTTTGATTACACCCCTTTTTTCCTTGCAGGAAGAATTCTCACCTCACCTTTTCTCCTCTTTTTTTTTTCTTTTTTTAGGGAAGATGAGGGGAACGGGTGACATGTTTACATCTTGTTTGCTTACTAATACAGTGGTTAATGCTGAAATTTTAAAGTTTTAGTAACTGCTAAGATCAAAACATTGGAAAAGAAAACTGAATCAGTGTAGACATGAATCTGAAGGATGTACTCTCACAGTCAGTGAACATGCTTTAGTAAGCTTAGTGGTACACATAAAATTTGTTATGTTTTCAAGCTGATCACTTTTAACTTCTAAAGATTTTGATAACTGCAAATGTACCATGCAAGCGACTGAATCTATTGTAAAGTAGTTAATGTCACAAACGTTGACTGTCTAGTAAGATCAATATAATCTTACAGAGGATGATTCCTCACAGAATTTTATTATAATTCTTCCCTCGGGGGAGACAGCATTGTGATCTTCGTATTGCTATTATGAAATAATTGATTCAATATCTCATAAACGTAACTGCATGAAAAGGGAATTGATTAATATATTAACACTAGCAGGGCTTTAAACAAAATCATACAAAGTATTTGGAAATTAGGGAGGAAAAGAGCACTGGGGAAAAAAAAAACAATATTGGAATTAAACTACATGAATGTTCGGTCCTATTAATTCTATAACTCAATCAAGTCATTCTCTACTCAAAACTTTTATGCACTAATAACTTTTTTTATGGCCAGAATAGGGTGATTCCTCACTTGCTGCAGTAGAGCTTTTTCCCATGGAGCAGTTCCTGTGATAATGCAGGAAAGGTGTAACAAAATTACATAGCCTTCTTGTTCTCTCTCTGTTTCCAAACTTAGGATAAAAAATGTGTTTGTTAGTGCTCGATGTAACTCCTATTCTGTAAGGAGCTGTGAAGTACAGGTAATAAACTCTGAGGGACAGAATATGATTGCTGAAGATGATCTGAAAAAAATCTGAAAAGTATTTGTGTGTAACGATACACACAGATATTGAATCTGTAAAAGTAGATTTTACTTTCCACAACTTGGTCTAGTTTCAAACAATGTTGGACACCTGAGTATCTCTTTATTAGAGACAAGGGCAAACAGAATTCAATACTTGTAGAAGTAGAATCCTAACATTCTTTCTGTTGGTGGTAAAAGGTTCAGAAATGTCATAATTTAATCACTGAAACAGTGGAACTGACATTACTTACAAAAGCTACTTATTTTGGTGCTTCTGCGGAGCCAAAGCAAAGTGATATGACAGTCTGCAAGCAGTTTTTTACACCTGTTTTCTGGGAATCTGTGCAAGTATATGCATTGCAAAACTATCTAGCTAGAGATGTATAATATACTCCCCAGATAGTTTCAAGATGTACTCTAAATCAGGAGAGCAAACCCACTGTTACTTTAATATTTCACTTATTTCATTTTAGCTTAGCTTTTAAATAAAAGATGCATATTATTGTATCTTTTAATTTTGGGGGGATCCTGTCTACTTGAGTTTATGTCCTATTCTTAGTGTTTTCCTATATTTTCTCTTTTGGTATTCTTGTATGTTAAGGGGTTCATCTATTCATGACAAAACTTTTGTTGGAATAGTCACAAGGACTATGTTTACGAACTTGTGAAAGATACTGCATCAGAGATTCATAAATAGCCTGAGCATAGTAACTCTAAAATACACAATCAGATTTCTATTGTCCATATCTATTGGGTGGAACAAAAGCCAAGGAAAGTGACTTGACAGACTTTGATTATTTAAAAAAAAAAAAAAAAAAATTCGGTATTATCTGTGTGTGACATCTGTTGGTTGCATGAAATATATACCTGTTTATCTATCTCTTCTCTTGGTCTAGGACTTGTCTCTAGAACTCCGCTCTAGAACTTGTCAGGAACCAGTGATTTTCCTTTTCCATTGGAATTACAGTAGACCTTTAAAATTTATGTGGGAATGATCTGAAAAACAAATGCTGGAATGCAGAGAGAAAACACATTCTGCAAACACTGTTGTACAGGAGCCCAACAGGAACAAAAGAAGCAGCATTGCTTGCACTGCTGAAGACAGATATCTGCTTTCCCAAATAATCTCTTAAAGCAGGAAGCAGTAGAGAAATCTGATCCCATCCTCTAGGAGGAGGAAAAGATATCTGTATTTTTTTCCTTCACTACATTCAAGGAACATGAGAAAATACACAGAGGGCTGCTCTAAAAGTAATGCTTTCTGTTTTATTGTGTTGGTGGTATGGCTGTAGAGGTTGAATCTTTCTACCAACATTCTGTTCCATTTTGTTGCTCAGTGACAGGTAGCAGAAGGGCAATTTGACAAAATGATGTATGATATGAAAAATTAGGAAAGGTGGCCAATAAGACAAAATTGTTCTTTTGTTAGCCTGAAGATATTAGTGTTTTTCCTAAGCAGATGGAAAGCTAGTGAAGATGGTGCTGCTTCTTCCACAGTGAAAAAGATAAAAGGAAATTTTTGGTGAGCTGAAGGCAGCTGTGGAAGAATATGTAACAGAACCATGAACAGACTGCAACTACAACAGAGGAAAAAACCTTGTGATGGTCACCTGTCGCAACTGTTTTCATTTGCTATTATGTATGGGATAGTACTAACATCTGTATCTCAGAAACAAGGAAGTCTTGCAATCTTATAACTGTATTTCTCCTCCTGGAGACCTGAATTACCATCTTTTTCTAATTATTGGCTCTCATTGCCCTGTCACTGAGAACTTACAACATAGTATCCTCTGCTGTGTACAAACATAGCTACCCATAAGGAGTGCAAGTTTCAGCAAATAGTTTCTTGTGATTTCATGCTTTTAAAGATACCCGTTTTTCATTCAAAGCAGGTCCATTAAAATAGGAAGAATCCTCTTTATATGATTTTTCACAGCCAAATTTGTTTGTGCCACTTAATGAGCAATGTCCTGTACCAAAGTTGCAAAGATTTTTTTTTCCTTCATGGATACATAGCTCTTCAAGATGTAGGGTCTACATCTGAGTGTACAGTAGCCATGAAAAAAGGAAAAAAAGGAAAGAAATAAAAACAGTCCTTGATATCACGTAATAGTTGCTGTGCTTCTCAGGAATTGTGCCACTATCAGCACAGACAAACAAGATGTCCCAATCTTTACTCTTTCCAGTTAACTTGAGATTAGAGAGATGAGTAAAAGCTCTGGTCTGAGCCAATGGCAAGAGTAGAAAGAGCAAGAACTAGATTTTTCCATCAGTGTGACTGTGTCTGTATGTATGTGATTAATCTGTCTTTCCAGCTGAGGTCAGCTGAGAGGTTGCAAAGATTTTCTGAGCCTTCCAGCAGATACCTCTTTTGGCACTTCTGATTGGTCTCATCTAGTATGCATTTTAGAGGTCAGTATATTGCCTCACAGAATAATAATAACATTACCTTTTGTCACCTGTGTTTAGCAGAGCAAGCATCACCAACCAGAAAACTGAGGTATGGATGGAGGAGTCACTGTTCTTGCTGTGAAATAAGAACAGGGCTCATTAAACAACTGTGCTTTACTTCTTATAATGAAATAAGCATTCTCATGCTCCACATGTAAGTCATCTTTGACAAATGAGGTCCAGTAGGATGGCCAGCTGCCTATGTTGTTGTACTTATTGTTAATATTTACTATCTGAGTGTAGTAACACTACAAAGAATGAAGATATGATAGGTGATTTAAGACATGTCAGTGAAGGTGTAATTAAGTTCAGGAATTAAGAGCAGAATTACTCAGAAATGAAGCTGTTTTCTTTCTTTTGTTCTCTGACTAGATGCTGTGACTCATTTTGTTAAGACACTCAAGTCTGACTGACATGGGCAACACCCATACCAATTTAAACTATTTCAGATCCATTTTATAAAACTGCTATTCTAAAAGCGCACCTGATCTTTCCCTCTTCTCCATTCAAAATTTAATGATTTTTCTAAGTTTGGCTGTAGCTCAAATTCTACAGTGTTATCCCTTACAGTTAGACTTCTATGTAGGATTAAGTATATGCTATTTTCCAGCTCCTGGTGGAGGATCTTTGTAAGCATCATGTACCTAAATAGCTATTTAGTATTCATTTAGTGATTAACTTCACTTATGCTACAGGGGATGCACCTGGGAGGTATCTGAAAACAAAAACAGTTCCAGTGGGAATCAGCTCCTGCTGACCACAGGAATCTAACAATGCTGAACAGAAAGAGATACAGATCCAATTCAAGTCTATAGAACAGATGAAAGGAAATTGAGTCATCCAGGTGCAAGGAGAAAGTGGATTCTGAAACTTTTTGAATCTGTGCAACTACACAGTGCCTATGAGCACAGTTAATGAGCAAATGTAGACAGAACATTCTGAACTTGGATGCAAAACCAAGAGATGACTTGATAGAGAAGATCATGTGGCTTGCAGTTTTCGAGCTATGGAAAATGCAAAGTTTTTAAAAGACTGAAACTACTTCCTGGTGCGAAAACCCCACACTGCAGCACTGTAAGGTGAGGAGTCATCTCTCACTAGGACTTAGAAGTTTAGTGAGCATGATGACAAATTCCTGAGTAAAATTATACTGTGAAACTGACTGTCACACATATGCTCTTAGCCAATTTTTCTGCTTGCAGAATAGTGGTTGGTGGTGGTTTTGGCTGAAAACCTTTGTGTCACCTGTAATCATACAGTCACCAGACAGCTGCTGCACTTACAGCCACTATCATTTCAGTAGCAAAGATCTTTCTGACATTTTATTCACTTAAAGAAATTAAAAACAAATGTGTCCAATCCTAGCTTGACAAAATACTCTACCAAAAATACAAAGCTCATTTCCCACATGCACACACCTTAATTTGCTCCAAGTGTTGGTGTTGACTGACCAGGGTGCTAGTGGTAAAGAAATAATGCATAGTTCTGCTTTAGCTCCTAGCAAAAGTCCACAGTGAGAAGCCAAATGGAGTATCATTGACAATCACATATTCAAGGTCTAACCAGTTCAAAGGGTACTGATGTGATACAAACATGCAATATATGTAGCCAGTGGCTCTGCTGCTAGGATAAGCACATACTGTTATATGAATGAGATTACATTTCTATTTTGGGGGCAGGGAAGCATGCAGCATAGCTGTAGACTGCTTACATCTGACCAGTACAGTTCGTAATCTTTTTGTGTGCTCCCTTCACTTTGGTGACAGAGGCAGTCTGTGCTTCAAAGCATTCTGGTGCACTATAGTAATTTCTTGATGTTCTTGATGCATTTTTTCACGTGTATCTTGACAGGCTAAGATGTATGGGTTGTGAGGAATTTTTTTCTGAATTGTGTCATTGAGTATCCAGTATCAGAGATCTATTTCAAGTACAATGGAGGGTAACACCAAAGGGGTAATATTGTACATCTTTTGGGAAAACCAAGTGTTCAACGTTCTTTACAGCAACACAGTGACTCGCAGTCCATCAAGTTGTCCTACTCTCTGTTCATTGTCCTTTTAATGGAACTGGCTTTTAGTGTATATGTATGGGAATCTAGAGTGATATTAATTAATTCCCATATGCAGATATGAATTTATAATCACTGAAATTCTGAAAGTAAACAGTGAAGAATAGAGTCCAGTAGCAGCCAATGCACGGTCTAAAATTGATCTTTCTTTCCCTTCTGGGTTGTAATCTGTAATTGGCCTATAGATCTTTGGTTTTACTAGTGTGCTGACCCTTTATGCTTCAGACTAGGTCTTCTAAAGGGATGCATAAGTATAAAGATATACAGTGTTCTGTAATAGCACTCCTATAACATATTAAATAGACTTGTAAGCTGTTTTTCCATAGAGCCATACAGTATTCCTTGTGCCAGTATTTTCAAAGGTGAGTCATGTTCTTTTTTGGCTCTTGGTGCTCATAATGAATTAAGTATTATTATCTTTGGTGCCTGCTGAATGGCATGAGGTGATCTGACAATTATGGATACTTGCTGTGTTTGCTAACATGCTCAACTGGTGTTGCTTTGAAGAATAATGCTGTTGTGAATAGGATAATGTTGTGCAAATTGGGCACAAGGTTGCCTGTGCATTTCATTAATAATTGAAAAAATCAACACATACAACTTAAGGAAAGAGTTTTGTCACAGCTGCTATGCACGTTTTGTTAACCAGTGGCAGTTTTTCTGGCAGAAGTGATTTCAGGGAATCTGTGCAGATCTCCCTGGATCTTAAGCTGTAGATAAGTAGCCTCCAGGATTCAGAGAAAAAGGCCCACACTGCTGTGAGCACTGAGAGGTCCCTTACTGCTGGTGTGAGTGGTTCAGTATGACACCTTAATGATCCTTGCGGAATCCTGAGCATGCTGATGCCAGAGTGCAGGCGAGGGTGGGGGCCAGCAAGTCTCCTCAGTCTTGATCTCCAACATCCTCACACAGGATAAATTATTAACACTTATCCAACAGTTCACAACACTTCCAGCTTAATTAGATTTATATTCTGAGACCTGGGTAGAATTAAAAATCAACAGCAAAGCTCTGAACAACTTTCTGCATCTTTATTTCCTTTATAGACATCTAGCCAGTGGGAGGGAGTTGTTCTCACCGGATGCAGTATGTTCCTCTGCACAGGGATCTGACTGGCGAGAGTACTGGTCAGGTTAGAGCTAACAGAAACTTCCCATCAAAACAGTTTTCAGTGATGGATAAAAGTTTTCAACCTAGTTGAAATTTTAATACTTCTTATTTAAATTTGCTCTCTGAAAAAAAAAAAGAGTGGGAAATATTTTAAATTTTGAAGTATTACAAAGAATATATAAAAAAAATTAGGTTTTTAGTTTTCTGAAAGTTTTTTTTTTCTTCATCAAAGAAAACACTGTATCTTCCTTTCTTATGAGGAGGAAGAAGTTTGAAAATATAGGATTACAGACATTTTTCTTTGACATTTAAAAGATACAAATGTTGAAGACCACTTAAATAAAATATATCAAATATATACCAAAAATATATCAGTGCTTTTCATGTACCTCTTTTCAGCTAGCTTTATTTAGGTGCACATGTTCAATATAACTATTGATAGATATTAGTAAAATATAAATCCGTCTGGTGGCTTCTAGAAGATTTAATGGATCACTGAGGGATGAGTTAATGTCTTTTCCACTCTTATTATTCTCCCTAAGTTTAAGTTTCTGTAAGTGTCTGTTGACCAACAGCAACAGTGTTTTTCTGAACCCAGTAGGAGGTAAATGTACATAGGTTGCTCGAAAAGTAGTGTTTTCTATTTACTTCTGTGGAAACTAGAACAAAGAGCATAATAACATGGCTTGTATTTCACATAGCTGTTACCACTGCTAAAATGCACTACTCAACACTGCACTGTGCTCACATCCACTGTTTGGATAAAAAAATCACTTAGCACTGATGAATATCAATAGGTGCAATTTTTTTTCCAAATGAAGGAATTTGATGAAATCCCTTTGCTTCATGCACGCTTCCATGTCAGACACTGCGCTGCTGCTGCCATCTTGTCATAGTGCGCTCCACAGAAATGCATAAAGTATGGACAAGAATTGGGATTTGGACCCTAATGTTTTGCCATATCTGGGAGGGAGAAGTCAGCCTTGTCTCCCAGCTTTACAAGTGTTATGTGTCAGTTAGCATGAAGACCCTGATACCATTCCAGAAAGTGGAAAGTTTTCCAGTGACTCTCTCACATTGTATCTCACTTCTTGATAGTAGTGAGTTATCACTTTGGGACAAGCAAGGTAAATTTTCATGTACCTACTTGAAAGTGAATGCATCAAGAAACAACTGCATGAAACATCCCAAGAGGAAGTGGCCTGGAAAGAGCATTTTCTTGTCCAGTTATTGTATTTGTTCTGACAACTTGCATTCTGCTGGAGTACGTCCAGGTAACAGTGGTATGCAGTTGACTTTATTACACGTGACAGACCAACATCACGAAGAATAACTAGTATAAAAGCCTTTAGCCCTTATCTGTTGTTCTTTTCATTCGCATCTTTTGTGTGAGATTCCCTGAGTTTGATGGTTAGCCAGCGCCTAAAGGTACAGGGAACAGCAGGGCTATGGGGAGTACAGAGAACAAAAGGAGAAAAAGTAAAAGACTACTTTTAAAAGAATAAAGAGCTCCTGTAAAAATTCAATCCTAAATGTTTGTTTGCTTCAATGTTTTTTTTTTCTGGATACAAATAATTTAGTTAGAAATTTCATTGTGCTTGTGAACTCTCCAAAATTTTTTCTGAAGCATCTACTTGCTCCAAACACCATCCACCTAGAAAACTTTCTTACAATTGTCCTTGTTCTCCCTTTTGTCAGATTCTTCCCCCAGACAGGCTAACCCTCCCTTCTAGGGGCTACGTGGGGGCAGACACCTGGAGTACTATATTGGAGTTCCTGCCTCACAGAACCTTTTCTCAGCCAATTCAGATGCATTCTCACCCTGACATATCTGATGTCCATGGCCACTGTTGATCCCCCTAGCAACAATATTTTGATGACTGTCCTGTACTCCATTTTATTTCTGTGTTTCTTGTAGCCATGATGATGATACCTTAATCAGTGTAAACTCTCATGTGTGCAAAAATACCTCAGGATAGAAAAATACTCTTCCATAATATGTTTGCACATGCAGTGCTTCCCCTCAGCCTCCTGAGATCAGTTTTTCTATCTATCTACATCATCTTCTTTCCTTAACTGTCTTACTTTGCAGTTTCAGGAAGGATTTGAAGGAGGCTGCTGAAAGAAGCGCATCACGCTACATGCCTGTGCCAAGTGACACTTTGCCTCCTCTCCAAACAGGTGACAGGCAGAGAGACTCACAGGTGTTTGAGTTGGGTGTCTGATGCCCTGTCGAGTGCTGTTTAGCAAGGCCCACGCATCCTTGGGGGAAGTGGAAAAAGTCCCTATTGCCTGTCACAGCAAGCTTTCACATATCTAGAGCATTTGATTTTTGCAGCCTGATTCTTGTCTGGGAAGGTGGCAAAAGACAGTGAGTTTTGAAACATTTCTAATCTTTGATTTCTGGTAGCCTTATGGAGAAAGCAGGATATAAAGCCATTGCCCTCATCTGACATTTGTCCAAGCATTTGCTGGGCAGACTGTGTTTGGAGGCTCAGTCTTCAAATATGGTCTGTGATTGTGGAACATGGATGATGTGTAGTGGTAGCAGCAACCTTACTAAGCCAAAGGCTCATGTGTTTCTGATGAGAACAGCAGGGAGAGGCAACCTTTAACAGGGACCAATGTTTTGTGTTATCCATCCTCGCCCTGCCTTGTTTTGCATGGCTAGTTCCTCATGGATATTCTCCACAGCCACCCTACAATATTTCAGTATCCTAGACATATCCTGTGCTGTTGCTCAAAAGACCCGGAAACAAACCCACTGCAAGTCTTTGCTCATATCTGTTGTAGTGTTGGTGCATGATACATTCTGAACCATCTTAGAGTAACTGATTACATCCCTCTTTGGCCAGGGTAGTACAGGGAATAAGATGTGGTTGGAGGGTGCTGGCTGAAGCAGAGGTCTCTGAGGTAAGAGAGGAAGGGAGGAAGATGGGTTGACTCGATGCCCATGGGGAACAGTGATATGTCTCTAGTGCCCCAGCAGGGAGAGAGTGAATGCATTGGGGCATAGCAAGCAGATTTGTTGAGACAAGAGGAGTTCTGACCATATAAAGGAAGAACCTGTCAGCTGTGTGAGCTTGCCAAATGCTTTTCCATTTTGTCCTCTAAAGCATCCTTGCAATTTCTGCTCCAAATTAGTCTTTTTTTATTTTTTTATTTTTTTTAAGGAGACATAACAAAAAACTACATGGTATTGCTAAGTAGCCTTTCCCAGAAGCAACATTCACCATCCTCAGTCCCAAAATTTGCTGTGCTACTGCTTTCCAAATGTCTTTTTTTTAATGCCTTGGTCACCTGTCAGTCTGCTGTATCATGAAGTTTTGGGTACATATTTGTTAGTGTGACAAAATGGACTGGGATTTGAATAACTATGTGTACACCAGCATGCATGCCACTGAAGCACAGGTAGGTGTATTGGAGGCAAGTATCTTGTAGAGCATCTTGTCACTGGTTTGTTCATAGTATATGACCCATTTTGTCACTGTTTATCTTTTGTCTTTTTCACCAAAATGTATGTTGGGATGATGAGTTCAGAGATGGCACAAGATTTTCAGAAAGATTTCTAGACGAACTGAATTTTCTTTCTCCCTCAAATGAGGTTTCTGGTTTGGGTTGTGGCTGGGCAAGTCCTGACTTGGGAAGAAAAGAGGCAAAAAAGAGGGAGAGAGGAGTGATATTATTTGAAATGCTTGCTCACTAGATTGTTGTTCCAGTTGGTACAAAATAGGAGCTTAAAATGTTAAGATTCCTTCCTAATGGGGAATGCCTTTATGATCTGTATGACTACAAATAAATCTGGTTAATTTTCCTTCCATCTGTGTACTCCAAATGACTAAGTATAATTTGAAAACGTTGGAATTCACAAGAGAAATAAAACTGGAGGGAAGTTAAGGCCATGACCATCCAGCTCAATCTGTGGGGCAATATAGCAGCTAAAGGCACTGAGGCAACAGATTTTCATGCAAACAGCAACTCCATAAGTGGACGTATGGAGCTGTACCAGGGAGTACACCAGGCTTTACTGAGGTTGTCTGGCTCAGCCTCGTGCAGCAGGAGGGATGCAGCTCCAGGAACCAGATGTGAGTGAAGGCAGGTGAGGGTGCACTTGAATGTAGCCAAATATTTTTGCAGCAGTGGACACCATCCCACTCACCTTTGCTCTGCCTCTGGTGCTAGCATCAGCTTTGTGCTTCTGGTGTTGTCACAGATCATACATTTATGCCCCTGGCATTTTGCTGCCCCAGGCAACTGCTAGTCTATCTGTTCCATGGATATATATTTCCAGTCATGTGCGCATATTTACTTGTCTATTTACATTATTTAAAATACAAAACTAAATAAATGTCTGAACAAAACAACAGTGCTCAACACAGAGAACAAATATAAACAGGTTTTACAGTTCCAAACTTTCAAGTAATGAACTTGCATCAATCACACATGACTGGATTTGTACTCTGTTTTCAAAATTATACAAAAGTGAAAACGGTTATTATTATTATTATTATTTCTGGGAATCAGCAGTAACACATGTAAAGGGACCAGTGACTGCAGTGCCTTTAGTTTTTCCTGTCCAAGATATTATTGAAATTCAGAAATAGAAATAAACTCCAAGCACTTAACAATTACACCTGTTAGCTCATAGGTTTGATTCTTCCTATTTCTGTACTCAACAGTACAATCCTCATTGTTTATCCTCTATCATGTGATTGCTCTTTTTTTTTTTTTTTTTTTTGGTTTGTTTGTATTATCTGAAGTAAAATCTGTAAGTTACAGTCTAAAGTTACGGGGTTACAGTCAATGAAACAAGCGTAGTGATGGTTTATGTTTGTGATGGAAACGGTTCTGATATTTTCCTCACTGTGTTTAAAAAATAATTATCTAAACAGAAGATAAACCAAAATCCAACCATTAAACATCCCAGAACCTAAGAAATGATCAGAGAGAGAACCATGGAATGAGTCTGTTATTTATTATGGCACATTAGCCTTAACTGATTCTAAATGAAAGACTAAGTACAAGAGCAAAAGAAAGCAACAGAAACTTCAAACAATCTATCAGGATTGATAGACGGCCAAGAACAAATGACTGGATTGTCAAGGAAAGTTCTTGAGGAAAAAGTAACTATCTTTTAGCATATAATAAACAGTGATGCTAGAGGAAGTACAGTGCTAAAAACAAAAAAATAGGAACAGCTGACCTTAAAGAGTTCTGTGAAAAGTTCTATTGTTTTCATCCACCATTCATCTGTTTACATTATGTTCTTACAAAGTTAATTTCCCACTGTTGGGAATCTGAAATTAGTCTTCATATTGAATTTAATACGCAGACAGCATTGATTTTAGTGCTAGATAATGTCTCTCAACATGTTGTGCATATTTGTTGGCTGTTGTAATAATTTATTTCCTGTTGTTTTGTACTTCAGAGGTTCCCCTTGAAGTGACATCTGGAAGCTCCTCCATGTAATGTTGTTTCTCATTTGATTTCTGACACTTTCACATTGCAGTCCATTGTTTGCATTGTTTGCAGCACACAGATGGAGAAACTTATTCAGTGTTATTTATGAAAACATTGATGATATTTTGGAACACATCAGGTGACCAAAAAAATAAAGATTTCAGTGTTTCTTTGTGACGTAGTGGAGGCAATAACTTAGATATTTCTGCCAAGGTATATCCTCCATCTCAAGTGTCTTTTTGTAGCAGGATAACAGGGCTCTCTGTCATATGCAGGATCTGTCACATACTGCAAAACAACATGTAGTTATAGACAACTAGACTGATGTTATTGTCTTGAAGTAGAATCTGAGGGCTTGGCCTGCCCTCCATGTTTTTTCATAAGCAAATAAAACAGTTACTACAAGATGAGAAAAGCTAGCGTGTGAATCTCTGACTTCATCTTCAGCCAGCCCAGAGTGAAAGCTAATAGGGCAGGACTGTGTAAGGACTTGTCATACAGACTTAGTGTCTGCTGTACAGTCCTTTGCTGCACTCCAAATATTCTTTCCCTGCTCTCAACAATTGTTGTTTTCTTCCTTCCTCTAGGTCAAATTACATGTTCACCACTTTTCAGTTTTGCTCACGCTCAAGTTTCCCTTGTTAAGTAATAAATGAAAAACTTCCATAATTATTCATATCTTTCAACCCCTTGAAGCAATTCACAACTAGCCAAAATAAAAAGTGTGATATGGTGTTTATGCATAACCTCAGGAAATGGGGACTATGCATAGGGCAGTCTCACATTTGCTGTTTTTCTTATAGAGCACATCTATCTCTTCTATGTTTCAATACCTAGTTTATATCTTTGTTCATTCAATGGCTGTTTGATATGAAACACCAAAACAAAATATGAAAATATTTTGTCACTTGCCACTTGGATTATTGAAATGATCTTTGCCTCAGAGTGATATTCTTCCAGGAGTCACAGTTTCAAATGTATTTGGACTTAATGTTGTACTGCCAGCTTCTCACTGTTAAAAGTAATTGTTTAAGGATATCACCTTAGTTTACCAAAATTTTTTATATTCTGGTAATTCTCCTGTCATCTGTTTCTAATCCAACTGTGTCATATTGGCTCTTTCCCCTCCCCATTAATATTACCTTTAGAATATCCTATAGAGACAAACACATATAAGAAATTCCAAGGGCAGGCCACGAGGTATACCATCAATCCAATCCTACTTCCTTCTTGTCCAGAAATTGGTCTTGTCTTCTAGTATCCCTTAAATTAGTGTTCTTGTCAATTCATACTCATAAGAATGAGGAAAATCTTTTAATTAAACTGAGAAATGTTGTTACAGTCTGCTGTAGACCAATATGTCAAGGAGGGCACAGCTTAAAATAATATTTTACTGCAAACTGGTCATCTTCTTTCAGTTCTTCAAGCTATCCAAACTCCTACTCCAAGTTTGTGATTTAGAGAAAGTTAATTTTACCCAGATGTGTACAGGAGGATGCATTTCACTTTTATTTTGCTAGATCAACTAAAAATTTTGTAATTGCCCAGATGGGGTCCAAATCTGGAAACATTTACTATGATGACCACATAATACTGCCTTGCAATGCAGCACAGGACAGGCCCAAACGTAGTTGAATGGGGATAGTCTTTGCCTAAAGCACTGACAGGTTTGCTTATGTACTGTCATTTTTCCTCAGCTTTGCTGTTGGAACACTCACTAAATTTTAAAACAAGAAAAAAAGTGCTGGAAATAGGGACCAGAAGCAACGACTCCAAAGTGCTGCCTTACATCGATTTCTGTCTAGCAACTCACCACTGACAAGGCTGAAGAAAAGTTTAGCCCAGCATTTGACAGCCATATTTTTAGCCTGCTAGATCAGAAACAGTTGTGGTAGCAGAGGCTGTGAACCTGTTAAATTTGGAACATCAAATCTCCCACTTGGTTAAACGTTCAAATCACCATGTAGTACAGTGTGCATCTCCACTACCTCCTCTTTGAAGAAAATATTCTTATTAAAGCTTTTTAAATGAAAGGATAAAGTTACTTTACAGGATAGACAGACTCTGACCTTGAGTGGGGCTAAAAGCAACTCTGGAATCAGGTAAGAAGTTCCAGAGAAGAAAAATAAATAATACCTGTGTTCAGTATTATGTGTTAAATAACTCTACTATCCTTCTTAGGCAGCTTAAAGGCTTTTTCAGACACCTTCTTGGGATATCCAATTCTTCATTCATACATGCATAGTATTTCTGATTTGGAAATTTGTATTCAAGTCTGGGGAACTCACTCAGTGAAACATATATCCTCTCTTTTCAGGAATGTTTCTTATCTACTACATCTCTCTGGGAACATAGTTTTTGCTGATATCTGCTTCCATTCTTCCTCAAGTTTATTACCGAAGGTCTGGACACTCATCATATCACCTGCTTCATTTATCTATGCAGTATTGGCTGCATCTATTGTAAATAGTAACCTCTTAGCAATGCAGTGTTCTCAAGCCCGAACCAGAATAATAGTTTTGAACCTCAAGGAGTATTTTGAGAATGTCTAAAACACATCATGGTTAACACATCATGCTGATATAATTAAATCTCAACAGATATAATCCATGCTCTAGATATGATTCTTAATTTAAAAAGAAAGATTGTTCTCTCCTTCCTTCCAGACCTGTGTTTTGTTATGTACTGCAGTAAATAGAAGTCTTTAATAACACAGGAACATTCTGTAAATTACTTCCCCTTTTCTACAACTTTACCAACAAGTTTAACTACTTTCCCAATTGGCCATGCAGAAAGAATCAGTGGAAATAGACTTCCCATTCATGCCTCTGTCCATCTGTTGTTTTCTTTCCAGCTGTTCTTATTTCACCCAAATCAGTCTTTTTTGATACCTTTTGTTAATAGAGAGTAAGAACCATGATTTAATTTGCTGACTATTCTCTGTTGGCTTTTAAACAACTTTAGTGTGTTCATAGAATATTTTTTTCTGGATAGGAGTGGATAAGGGAGAATGATAGTGTCACAATTTAATTCAAATGAGTTTTTTAGGTTGATATTGTTACCAGCATTAGCAGAAAAATGTCATTAATGAGGAAATATGCTGTACAATCTGAGGTAAAATGTTTAATTAAAAATTAATGATGTTATTCAGATATTATTGCTTGAGAACTTGGGTAAAAGGAGAACTTAACATTTTGTGATTCAGTAAATCTAAAATTAGAAAACTGGAGACTTTAAGGAATTTCAGCCAATCATCTGATTTTTCCTGGTTTAAGTTAGCCAGTTTGTTCTGATATCAGTGTCTTATAACATGCTGTGTCTTTGAATATTCTTAATATGAACATTTTTCTTTTCCTGTCCTTTATGTCACGAACACCTTTCAATCATCACACAAAACTAAAATGAAAATTAACTCTACCTTAATTTGCTGCTGTACTTCTTGCTTTTAGCTGAACAGATGTCTGGGTGAAATCAAGAAACATGGGAAGTCTCATCAAAGTTAAGTTCTCTGGGGAGGGAAGAAAGGGGGAAGGAGTGTTAAAGTCCCAGAGCTAGAGCTAATGCATGAAGCTACAATGGCTCATCCTACAAAAACTGATGGCATTCTACAGTGGTGGAAAGGACCTCAGCCTATTTCCAGCTAGGAAAGCAGGGTTGTTTTACTGCAAAAGTGAAACAACAGGTGATATTCGTTTTCTTTTTGTAGATAGCAAGGAGACTTGTGTAATTTCTCTCATTTCAGGAAAACAGATAAAGTAGGAATACTGAAGGGATTTGTTTCTACCTGAGTGAACGGAAACATTTGTTTTCTGCTTTATCTTGCATTTCAGAAAGATATGAGAATGCAGAAGGGCTGTAAGAAGATGGGTCTTGAATAGCGGGAAGGTAAAGTCTACCTGTTGATGCTTATAGGAGACCTATGGAGCTAGGTTGTGGGAAGCTTGTAAGTTTGATTTTCTTTGCTAAAGTCTATGGGTCTCATATGGGGATCTGGAATTTTGTATTAGGGCTCATGTCTTTGAAGTACAGCATCTCATGTAATATGGGGTAGCTTCTTGCAGCATGAGCAGATGATATCTGGACGTACGAATTGCAGCTGTTAGTTACCAAGATGATAGGTGGTAATATGTTTTGCATATGCTCTGCAATAATATTCTGTCTCCTAGATGTGTCTTACTGCAGTCTGATTTCCTTCTGCACACAAGTAGTACTGCTGGAGGCTTCTTGTGTGTTTTCTTTGTTGTTTTTTCCCCAGGAATAACAAGCAACAACAAGATTTAGTGACTCTTCAAATGGATCATTTGGTACTAACATGGAAAATATAAATTTCAAGTACTCTGGAATGTTTAGGATTATGGGAAAATATCTTTTTAAAGTAAATGCAGCCTAGTAATGAAAAGGGGGAACCAAATTTTCTTCTTTACTGTATTTTTTTCTCTCTTACTCCTGCTTTTAAGAACTACCTTTAATTTTGCTTTTTCTTCTTAGTAACAGGAAAGTGTTTAGTGTTGCACACAAGCATTTTACATAAAGCTTAAACAGTGGCATTCTCTTTTCAGGACAAGTTTTGTTCTATATGGAATTCTCTGCTGAAAGATTGCTGTATGCATATCACTGACTGTCAACACTATGCTGCAGTCTCAGTATCTTCTGAGTGGATACCATGGTAGGCTATTCCATAAAAAATATTGTTCCTGGCCGTAAAGAATGAAATGACAGAGAATCTGGTAGTAGTTCCTCAAACCATATATTTCTTTAGTAATTAAGCCAACAGTAGAAAATTATCTATTTATTCATTTATCTGGTATTTATTTGTTTATTGACATTTGTTCAGATCTTATTATCCTGGTCTACTATAAAATTACTTCAGAAGTAAACTTGTTTCCATCCTGCTGCAAGACACACCTGAGATTAAGATCTCTGGCAAGTTAGATAAATTAGGACATCCTCACAGAGGGGAAACCCTAGCTTTATTGCATTCAAAAGTCAAGCTTAAAGAAATGAGTAGGATTTGTGCTGTGTGTACTGACTAGTATGTGAGGCTGAGCACAAATGCATGGAAGCTTCAAGGGGAAGTGGAGTAAGGAATTCCCAAAATTTATTTTTTTATATTAAAAAAAAATTTTTTTTCAGACTATTCTGTGCTGACTTTGTCCGGAGAATTTCATATTTTTCTTGTCACAGGCAGCAAGGAAAGTCAAGTCAGCAGTAAGAAATCTTCATCCTGATGTTTTCTTCTGTCTAGAAAATAATAGCTAGATAAATTTACTGATATTAGTATAATCTCATTCCTTATCCGTATCAGAAATTACAATGAAAAACTTCTAAAGTACCTAATTGCATAATAAGTTAACATTACCTGTAGTTTCAAAAAATATTTCATATATATATATATGAAATATATATATATTATGTGTTATATAAATATAACTTTTTAATAATAACAAATATATATATATATATATATATAAAGTAAAAGGAATTAGCAGCTTTCTGGTCCAGGAGACAATGTTATTCGATCAAATGTGATGGCATTTGTCTATATGTTTTTCTGAAGAGCGATCGTGTTTAGTAAGTCCATCTGCTTTTACTGCTGTGGTTAAACTCTATTTGCAGTAGTCAGGTGCTTTTTGAAAATACATAGGATTGGCTGAAATTCTAGAAAACTCCATCTGGCCTGTGTTCTCCGCATGTATAACCTGCTATCACGATGTTGACTAATTCTGACCATGTATTATAAACTGAGACTGCCAAGAACCTATGGACTTTCAGATTTAGCACAAAAAGAGCTAGAAGATCCTGTTGTATCATGCTGTTCGTCACCAAAAGCAGTTTTTTTAAAACACTATCTTTCTGTACCACAAAACTTGCAGGAGGGGGAAATACATTATCTCAGCTCCAGCTGTGGTTTATAATGTGAGCAAAGCTTGTTAAATGTGATCTGCCTTCTATTGCATAATTAGGAGGAGAAAATGCCAGGTTTGGTAAAGTAGCTTAACTCTGCTTTTACACCATCTAACAGTTTAGCTGACGGGAATAGATTCTACAGCTCCGCAAAGGCATGCTTCTGCTCCCAACAGATAAGAAAATACAATGCACAATACATTAGTTTTGCTTCTAGTACATCACAAAAATGATGTCAAAGTTGTAACGACATTAGCAGATATTTAGTATGGATGTGGATGAAATGTTCAGTATGTTGTGTGCCATACACAGAGGAAATTACAAAGGGTTTTGATTATTATTTCTTAGCTCAGCCCCTTGAAACACCCAAATTCTGTGGTGATGATTTTGTCTTAATATATCTTTTTGTCCTTTTTCCTTATTTTCCTGTTCTTTTTCCTTTAATCTACTAGACCTAGTTCTGAAGTATTTGAGGATATTGTCCAAAATGTCATAGGTTGCTGTGGTAAATTATACATAACACAAATTCAGAAACCATAAAATTGTGTTCCATGTTTTAAATTGTTTTTTGTGACCTTCTTTTCTGCATCGCGACCCTTTTTCATAAGCAATTGTTTGCATCATCAGTTCCACCTGTTCTTTCCAGGCAGCTATCCCTGCTTTGTGCTGGGAAGAAACAAGTAGTAGTAACAAGTAATATGTGTCTCGCTCCATGCATGTTGAAATGAGCTGAATAACGTGATATCATAACTAATAACAGTAGTCTTGGCAATTTTCCAAAACAGCCTGCTCAGTAGCTTGCTATTGATGTTGTGCATTGCTCTTCCTGGCTATGTTCACTTAATTGTGATTTTTGTTGTTGTTGTTGTTGTTTTTTCCCATTGTATTTCTCTTTGCTTCACTTTAGGTAATAGCTGCAGCTCTTTCTTGTTAGTCTGATGTTCTTCCTCCAACTAAACCAAAGCTGCTGGCTGTTCCTGTGCAGATTATAATGTTCCATTCTTGTATTCTTCACCATTGTTCATAATAATCAATTTTGATCATTTTATAGAGAAAAGTAAATCCTGTCTTATATTTACATTTCCAAACCCCTCTCCCAACCTCTCTCCAGACTTATAGGATGACAGCTGCATGGATGTTAATAATGCTGGCTTATTTACAGCAAAGAAAGAAAAAAAACTCCGTCCTTAGAAGTGGAAAACATTTCAGCTTTTTGTAAACTTTATCCTAAAATCTTATCTGAAACACTCAAATAAACTTCTTTCCAAATGTTTTTCCTCATCCTTGTTTTTATATCTGCTTAGAGATCCTCTTTTGGAATACTTGTGTCATCAGTTCCAATTGTTGTTTTAAAGTACCTTAAAGATTTTAATTATCCTTTCCTAAAAGCATTGGTCTGAGCAAACATCTAATTTTCACATCAGGTAGCACATAAAGTTTGTCTCCTATCCATTGATCTTAACACTTCGTTCTGTAAAAGTGAGAGTTAAATGTCTATGCTGGAGAAATTTTTCTTTTTTTTTTTTTTGAAAGGCTTCTGGAGACTCTAGAAAGATACTACATTAACTCTTGACTTGTCAATATATGTTAACAAAGTGGTTTGGAACCCCTCCTCTCTTCGTTGGGCAAATATGTATGAAAGCTAATAGCATTCAGGAGGCCTAACCTCTGTACACAGTCAGCTGTCTCATTTCCAGAAGTAGGTAGGATGCTCTGAAAGCAATGCAAGAGAAAACTTTATTTACATTTTAGAAAAAGAAATATATCAATTCAAATTAAATTAAAAAAAATGAAATGTGCAGTTAATCAATCAGTGTAGTCAATTGGTCAGGCATTGGAAATACTAAAAACCAGTACCTATGAAAGGTTACAAAATTCCATTCAACTGTCTAATAATTCATTTGAATTCTTTGCCTAAGAATATAATTCTGTCATAGCTTTATGATTTTTGTTATCGGTATTCCCCATCATAACATCATGTCAGTCACTGAGAGTTAAAGAGTTAATGCCCTATTCCCATGAACCGCCAATTTTCTGAATACCTGGCTCTCAGAAGAGAGGCATTACATACCCAAGAGGACTTTGCATTCAGAGGGAAAGATAAAGGTCCTGGCAAGTCACGGGACTCTCTCTCCCTTGCTGCCTGGAAGTGTGTGGGTGTGCCCCCCAGCCATTTCGCCTTCAGTTCAGGATAAGGCTTTTGGTTTTGGACACTCTCTCTCTCATTTTATTTTATTTATTAGCCTCAACTCCAATTAAATTGTATTATATTGTGTTATCTTGCATTCCAATATCATATTTAGTAAGTTAACTTTCCTCCTCCGATCATTGCTGCTGTTCTGTTTTAGGCTCAGCTCCCATCTCCCTACCCTTCCCCTTCTCCCTTTTCCTTTTTTGGACCAGTGGGCCTGTGAGCCTGCTGCTCCCCTGTCATGGACCCAGATAGGTCTCGATAACTCCTTGACAAATTCTTATTGATGAATCCCATGTCTGCATATATTTGTGTAAAGTAAGTAACTATTGCTTAAAATCCAACCACAATTTGTATTCCGTAATCAGTCATTGTATCATTTTGTGGTGGTTTTTTTTGTTTTGTTTTTAGCTTTTTTATTTACAACACTGGTATCTCTTCAGTAAACATGAAATTTAATCTATTTCACTAAAATTTATTCACATTAGAATAACTGTATTTCAATACATATAAAATAATTATATAAAATAAACCAATATATATTTTATTAGAAATATCTTGATTAATAACTAGCAGCTGTGATTTTAATGAAGTTTTTTTTGTTGTATGTGTATCAGCTTGAAATCTTTATGCAGTTAAAAGTATTGTGAATATCAGTAGGTGTGTGTAGCATTTGGAGCTCATGGTTGGGCTTTCTTTTGGTGACAGCAGTTATAAATATTGCAACAGTGGAGTAGCAGAGCCTTTTGGGGTCTTACATTGGAAAATCATCATTCTAAGCCCTGAAAGGTTTTTGAGGCTAATTCCTGTATACAAATAGTTAAAAGTCCAACATCTTTCATTAAGAGTGAAAAGAGCATCTGATGAGTTATTACTATGTATAACATACGAATAATACATCTAAGAAGGTGCACCATAACCATTTCTTTTCCCATTTGCCAAGGAAAACAGATAAACTTAAAGCTTCGTTCTGGTTAAAGGTCATGTTTACCGTTGAGTGTTCTACCTACTTAAAAGCATGTCATTTACTGAAAGAACATATGTTCTGCCAAACTTCTTCGTCTGAAGGTTTTTGTTGTTTGCCACATGTATGACAGTTTCCCAGAAGAAACTCTATCAACAGCTTTGTGCAGTTTCTCTGGCTTGCAGTGCACCTTTTAAGAAAAAAAAAACAAACAAAAAAACCTCTTTTAAAATAAACATCTCTAAAATGTGCTCATAGTCATAAGGCAACATCTTCTGCCTCATTTTTAGCTGACTTTAATGCTGCATAGTTATTTATGGCACAGACTAAAAGTATAAATGTCTCTTCATTAATCTACGACTCAGGCTTAATGAGTGCTGAGATTTGGGGTTTGGGGACCATTAACACAGTCCTACCATTTACCCAGCTCTGTGACATCACTACCACTTAAACATAACCTTGTAAATGAACAGTATTCTTGCCTCTATTAATTGCCTCCTGGGAGTGAAGTGCCTTTAAGCTTCATTCAGTGTCATTTTTTTGTGTGTGGATTCCTCAACCATTAATCACTACACTCAGGATTCACGGTTGTTCAACATCAGAGTTATGGCCCCAGGATAGGATTTTTTGTTATTATTATTTTGTGACACATTATGATAGGGAATTTGGAAAAATGTATGTGTGTTGAATTCCAGCTACCAATTTCCCTCCTGTCTGGACAGATAATACTATTGTCAGTAGCTAAAGAAAACATTGTTATGTACTGAATAAGAAAAAATATTTTAGAGAAGAAGAATGAAATCCCATGACTTCTGAAGTTATCCATCCTAAACATGATCATAATCTTACCCGGCTTATGCTAACTACAGTAACATTAAAAATAGGTTAGAAGTATTTTGGTTTCATAGATGCACGGATAATTGTAAGCTGTTTGAAAAAGGGGCGCTTAATTCAGCATGTTTATTGAAAGAAAAAATAGAGGGAACTGTGTCCTTCAACTGATTGTTAGATCTGCCAAATCTTTTCACTGTCCAATGATACTGACTGCAAAAAGGAAAGTAAAAATCTGAATGCTAATAATACTTTTCATGACCCTTTTAAAATCACCTGTTTTTTTTTTTCAGGTCTTAAGATACCAGAGATCTGCGTGATATAAATTGCTGAGAAGTATCCTTGAAGAAAATCTTGGGTTTAGACTGGAAGTTTTTGCAAAATCACCTTTTCAGCTTCCTCTCTTATTCTCTAACTGTATGTATGGAGACTGCTTCTTACCAGCCTACTCTGAAGATCACAGGTTGCTGTGAGGAGCGAGGTATGTGTTTATATTTACTTAGCATCTTCTAAATAGCCCTGGTAATTTTATATTTTCTTAAGAGCTTGGCTGACTTTGTTTTGAGCAATAAGTTCCAAAGCATGGAGATACGTGGTTAATTGCCCAAATGTCATATAGTAGGACTGGAAATTGGTATCCCATCTTGAGATTCAGTGCAATAAATTCCATTTTTGAGATATGGCGTCCTTATTGGACCAGAACCTATAACATAAGGTATTGAGACTGCTGTCTGTCGGCATTTAGCTTATTGCATTTCCCAGTTAAATTGATTGAGTTCTGGTCTTTTCATCAAGGGCAAAATGGCTGAAAAACAGTGTGTTTGAATCATTTTGAATTTCTATTGAATGTCCTCCATAGAGAGATACTCAATAACGGAAAGAAGTTTTCTGTGTTAGTCTTAAAAATAAGTTTTTTTTAAAAAAAAAACATTGAAGACTATCCTTTACTGCTGCTAAATTCTCTAGAAGCATCGTAGGTGTGTTAGAAATGCATACTTTTTGGCAAATATTTTATGCTACTTTGAACCATCTTTTCTCTATTTTGTAAGATGTTGAAGGGAAAAAAATTAGAGGGCCTTGAAAGGAGAGCATAATTCCTCTGTGTTTACTTAAGATGACTTTATACTGGAGCTTTGTGGGTATAAGGCAATGACATGAATGGTTTGTGCATCTGTTTTAGTATGAGGGGTGCTCCAGAAGTAATGCCTCCTATTTTATTACGTTGACCCACAACGTCAGAGGCAGATGATTGTGATATGGCAGTAGAGGTTGAATCTTCCCACCAATATTCCATTATGTTTTCTTGTTCTGTGACAAAAGGCAGCAGAGGGGCAGTCTGACAAAATGGAGTCTGACATAGAAGTGTGGATAAAGCAAAAGTATGTCACTGAATTCCTCCGTGCAGAAAAAAAAATGGCATCCATTGGCATTCACCAGCACTTGCTGAATGTTGATGGAGACCAAGCAGTGGATGTGAGCACAGTGAGGTAGTAGGTGGTACATTTCAGCAGCAGTGATAGAGACATGAACCACAGGCCATGTTCCATATGTCCATGCAGATTTTTACAAGTGCAGCATCCAAGCTCTTGTTCATGTTGAAAAATAGTGTTTTGTAGCTGAGAATGTTCTCTATCAAATAGTGTTATTGTGCTTTTTGAATACATTGTACTTTCCATGGAAATAACTAAGATGCATTACTTTCAAAGCAAATTATGTATAAATGGCAAAGAACATGTGCCTATTTCCTGAACTTTGATGGCACTGGGGATGTGCGAATTGTACAGCTAAGGCTGACAGTTATAAGAGAAAAAGCACCACAAAATCACACAGCCACAGATAGTAAAAAAGTACGTAAGTTTTAGTTTGTATGATAAACCAAATAGGTCTTGGGATTTATATGCTGTGATGAGAGTGAAATCAACCAAGGTGGGGGGAAAAATGATATGAATATGGAAGACAGAAATGAAAATGTATGAAAATATTCCATTTTTTTGGATAGTATATTTAGATCGTCAATTATCCTGGTAGTTAAAATTTTCTCAAGCAATTCTATACTAGTTTAAGCTTTCAGCATAAGCTGGTAAGTTTTGTTTAGACAAAATACAGTTGATTTGGGGTTTTGTATATTTTTTTTCTTTAAATTGTGAATAAAGGTATTGTATGACAGCCTCCATCAGAAAAATACCCAGAGATGCAGTCCTCACAGAGAAGATCATGTTATTAAAAATAAGGACCTTCATTTTGAGCTTGACATAAATGAGCTGGTAAAATGACAGGGAAGAAAACAAGTAATACTGAAATATCCTTCAGAAGGGCAATAATGATAAAACCCAAAGCCATGCAAACTTTCTGAAGAAAGGAAAAGACGGACCACTCTGCAGTTTATTATACTGCAGACTTAATCAGCCCAGGAGCTGCAGTGGTCCTTCTCCAAATCATCCCCTGTGGGAACCTACCTCTTTCTGCTGTGTGAAGAGATCCCAGGCACTCAAAGGGTAGGTGCCAGTGTTATGTGCCCAAAGCTGCTGTGGTGTGAATACATGTCTATGTGTCCTGGCTTCACAGTCTTTGAAGGCTGGTCTAAGCTCTAGGAGAGGTCAGGCCTACCTAGGAATGCATGACTTGAGACATGGGATGTGACAGAGGATGTGAGAACTTGAATGGGCCTTCGGGTCTGAAGTTATTTAAAGTATAGAGTACAATGTCAAGTTCTGGCTCAGATACAGGAAGCTGATCATAGCTGTCATAGCTATAAATTATGGTCTTGTCCCCAAGACAAGGCATGACTTCACTTACAGCTATATCCTCAGAAAGGCTTAAAAGAAAGAAAAGTCTCAGGAAATGTGAAAGGAAGAAGAAAAAAATGCTTAGTATTCAAGATCTTGCATTAGTTGCATTCAGAATGAAAGAGGCTGTGACAAGTGAATCACACTGATGCTTTCCATTTAAAATATATTTTCCCCATAAAACTCAAGATTCTGTCACCAGAGTTGTGACAAAGGTGAGGGACAGAGAAGAATCGCTCAGCAGAGGAAAATGAGGCCAATTAAAGCTTTCTAATGACTGGAGAGTGGTTTAGTTCCTGCTGGATCAGATTAACAAAGCAAGTGTGTTAAAATAGGAGGACTAGAATGAAATGATCTTTAAGATCCCTTCCAATCCAAGCCATTCTGTGATAATTCAAAAGTGTAGTGGGAAAAAAAATAAAAGCAGTGGGAAGAGGAGGATAAAAGAGGAAAGAGAACATTCTGCAAGATTGTTGAGGAACCTATTAGGCAGATGCATAATGTAAAATTACAACATTAATAAATTAATCATCTCAAAACCAGTAGAAGGAGGAAGCACATAACAAGCCATAGCACTCCTCCCTAACTGCCTATGGAAACCAGAGCTATGAGAGGGGACAGGAAGGTTTTGCTTGCCTATTTGTCCCTCATAGAGATCAGGTTCCAGCACAGCATGCTAAGTGTGGTGTCTGCTGCGTGCCAAGAACTGTCCGAGAGAAAGGGAAAATGTGTCCTCCTTTGTTATTTTAGGTGAGTTAGCAATGCCCACCCCAGAGGATCTCTGTTCCTGGGTTCTCACCCTCTACTTAGTGACCTGCAGCAGAATTACAGGATATGCCAGAGGTAGAAGCATGAGGCCCAACTCCTTAAACCCTGCCTTGTATTTAGTCTCTTATCTTGCACCTATATCTATAGTAGGTGAATGAGTGATACCCTGAATTAATTAATCTCTCTACAAACTTTATCAGGAAATAAAAAGATCTGAAGAAATAGCCTAAAGGGATATCTTGTACATTCACTTCTGATCCTCCTCTGCTTCAGCCATCTATTAAAATGGAACATAGCTTTCTTCTCCATCAAGCGTTACAGACTAATTATAGGTCCTATTGAATGGGACCCAGACTTTTGCTATAATGGAACTTCAGAAGATATAGATCGAATTTCCAACTAGGCTAGAATTTCTTCCTCATATTAGTTGGAATGTTTGTGAAACAGAAAATGTGCTTACCTAGTTTGTTTGGAAGACATGGTTAACCAATAAATTTGAGGCACGATGGCAAGAGAGGTTTTTAATTGCCTGACTGCTACATTCATATAGTATGCTGTGTGTGTGCAGAACTGTTGGTACGGTTGTATAAATGTGCAAGGTGCTTTGCATTAGGTATTTATGTCAGGTAGAAATGGAAGTTGTGCTTGACAGTCTGAACCTCCATTTGGCATTTACTACTTCATAAAATAGTTCAGTGTGGCTTAAATATGTGCTTCTCTGATTTCAAGGTGTAATACACATTCTTCTTCAGTCTCTTAAAATCTTATGAACCTAGAAGAATACACTTTCAGGTTACTGATGGCTTACTTATTAGTTTAGTTGGATTTAGCAGATAGTTAACTCATATACATTGAAGCTTTTGCTATTTAGTTTCCAATACCTCACCCTGAAATTCAGCTCAAATATCCAAGCAAGGTTAAGGCTATTCTGAAGGATTTAGCGATAAATCTATGTATTAAAAATATGTGCTGTAGGTAGCATCTACTGTGCCATTGCTTTTGGATGCTTAATTTTGGAGAGTCCAGAAGGCAAAGCTGTGTGGCTGAAGGGGTTAGAATTTTGAAGACTTCGTAACACTGAATGTCTGAGTATTCTTTTTCACTGTTGTTGGGTTGACTTTGGGTGGTACTACACTAGGGCAATGGTCAAACTAAGTCTGTGAACCTTCACAACTAGATCTGTATGCTAACATCTGTCAAAATCACCAATATTTTTTAGTATGCACTGCTCTTAGCATTTTAGAAATGAATTCATTTGAGTAAAAATGTTTTGAATGCACACACAACCACCAAACAAACAAATGAAAAAAACTAACGTGGGAAGGCTACATTTCAGAAGGAATGTTCTGATGTAGTATGAGAAAAGGGTCCTTTCTGAGGTTAGACATATGCATCTTGTAAAATGGCAGTTTCTTTAAGAGTGTGAAAACTAAACTGAAACTTAGAAGATTCTTGTTATAAATTATTTCTGCCTCTATGCTTTCCTGGCTTGGTAAATGAGAACAGAAAACATCGGAATTGATCAAACTTAAGCCTACAAAAGTATCTCCTCACATGCTTAAGAAATGTGGGTTATAAACCTGATCCTATGGACATAAGCAAAACTGTAATATCTGATTTTAGCTAAGGTCAAGTTTCAGGATTTTATCTGTCCTACAGTGAAGGTAGGATATTAATAATTATATTTAATAAGGATATTAAATATGTTGGCAAATGACCCAGTGAGTATAAAATTCAATTTAAATTTCAGCACCCTTAAACTAAGTCTGCGTTTTCTGTGTTTATGGACAACTCTTTTTTAAATACTGCCAGTTCAAACTTGTTCAGGGTAAATATTTTTTTTAACCAATATCTGTTTAACACCTGGACTCTTACCTGGCAAAATTTACTATTAAGGGACACAGCAGCAGACCCAGTGGATTTTGTTTTCTTGAGTGAGAAGTCCTCTAATCTAGCATCCTAAATCAGAGTTTTCAAGTAGTATTTATTGAGCGTGATCTCAACATGACAGTGAATCAGGACTGGCTCATCAGACAAATCCATTGCCACTGGCAAATGCCAGCTCTTTCCATCAGGTCAGTGGCATAATCAGGGCAGCAAGACAGAGAGCATCACAGGCCAACAGCTCTGAAATTGTTCTTTCTAAGTACATAGTAGTTTCTGTGAGAATTCTTTGCTGCCTGTGAAGGGGCTGCAAATTAATCTGGGGCCAGGACGTAAATGCACAACAACCTTGGCCTTAAGATGAGGCTCTCTTTACTGTGAAGGATTCTTTTCTTTCGTGGGCACCCATTCTCTCTTGGGAAACATCAGCTTGCTGAGGAAGCAAGGGAGTGCCTCTATATTTAACAAGTGGGGTGGACTTCCACACAGCCAGAACACGTAGAAGCTCAGCTCAAAGCAGAGAACACATTTAAAAACAAAAAACAAAAACAAACAAACAAAAGCTTAAATGCTTAAAACCTGGCTCTTTTGGGTCAAACACACACATTTGTCATTACTAGTACACTGACTCTATCCACAAATCAAAGCATTTTGGTCAAGCATTCAGAAACTAGTGGGACATTCCTTGGTAGCTGAGCGATGTACACAGTAAACACATAGATTCTGTTAGAAATTTTGCTTGTTTATTATTAAGATAGTAGCCCTACAGTATAGATCACTCTGTACTAGACAGTTATAGTTAGATAAGTTTTGGGTGACTATGGTATACCAGAAACATATCCAGAATTGTGACTTTGTCCTAGACCTACACCACAGCACTTGTACAACTATATTACACTTATTTAAACAGAAAGAATATTCAACTACTTTCTAAGACATAGTTTTTCAAAATCCATTGAATTGTTGAAAGATGAACTGAAAAAGATGATCAGAGGGCTGGAGCACCTCCCATATGCAGACAGGCTGAGGGAGCTGGGATTGTTCAGCCTGGAAAAGAAAAGGCTGCAGGGTGACCTCTTTGCAGCCTTCTAGTACCTAAGGGGAGCCTACAAACAGGAAGGGAGTCAAATCTTTACAAGGGTAGATAATGATAGAACACAGGGAAATGATTTTAAGATGAAGGAGGGAAGATTTAGGTTGGATATCAGGGGAAATGTTTTACTAAGAGAGTGGTGAGGTGCTGGAACAGGCTGCCCAGTGAGGTTGTGGATGCCCCATCCATGGAGGTGTTCAAAGCCAGGTTGGATGGGGTCCTGGGCAGCCTGGACTAGTATTAGATATGGAGGTTGGTGGCCCTGCCAATGGCAGGGAGGTTGGAGCTCGATGATCCTTGAGCTCCCTTCCAACCCAAGCCGTTCTATGATTCTATGAAAAAAAAAAAAAAACTGAAATGTTTTATTTGGGCTTTGTGGAATTTTATTACATTGAAAGGGAAAAAAAAAAAAAAAAAAAAAAACGCCAGAAATTTAATCTACCAAGTTGGCCAACACAGTCAATAGGACAGGAGTACTACAGTATTCATACATTTATAGTTTGCTGAAATACAATATACATAGGATACATTATATGAACAATGAAATTATAGTCCATCTAGTTTAATATCCAGAGTAGATAAAATTATGAAGGCTATATAAAAGCACAAGCACATTCAGTAATGATGACAAAGATCTGTTATCAGCTTGTCATATAAATTAATAAGTCAGGTGGAACTAATAGTTGTAGATCAAAACTACAGTCTTTTACAAAGTGACAGATACCATTTCTCCTGGCTGAATTAGAAATAATACTCAAATGTCCAAAGAATGTGAGAATGACCATTGTCCTTTCATTTGCCTTCCATTAGGTTAAATAAAACTGGAGAAAGTCATTGCATTTAAAACTTCTGAGTTAATCAGTATAGTCTACAGAGACTTCATTCAAATCTTAATTCAGTTTTTCACTTCAAAAAGTGATGACTTCTCCACTGAATTTCTATCATAGCTGATAAGCGATATTTTAAGGATTTCACGTCTTGCCACCTTACTATTTTTAGAACAGTTAAAATGTACTTTGTTCCTTCCTGACATTCACAGAGAGTCTCAGAAGGGCACAGGTTAGAAGGAACCTCTGAAAGATATCTGGTTCAAATCTCCTTCTCAACTCAAGTAGAGTCATGTAGAACTATTTTCCCAGAATCATGTCCAGGTGGCTTTTTGGTATCTCCAGTGAAGGAAACTCCAAAGCCTATCTGTGCAACCTGTGCTGATACTCTTGACTACTCTCCCTTGTACCAAGTAGCACAGGGTGTTTGGGATGGGTTTATTAAGTCCACAGAAGTTGCAGTCTGCTTTGCCTTTCTCCTCATGCTTTTGCTGTACTCTTGTGGGGGGCCTCTATGGGATTCAGGCTTTCAGGATAAACCTGCTTCAGCATGGGTCCTTTGTGGGCTGCAGACTGTTAAGAGACCTGTCTCTGATATCTAAAGTACCTCTTCTTCCTCCCCTCACCTTGGTTTTCTCTCTCTTGCTTCCCACATGCAGTTATTGTGCCTGTGATGCCATCTCTACTACTCTGCTCTTTGGTCCCATGCCTATTCTTTACTAGAGATATCTCCTGCTTTTGTCCAGTCCCGAGAGGAAAGCATTCTCTGAGCTGTTCCTGCCCGCAGCTCCTAGCCAGTGAAGTTAGGCACTTAAACACTTTCTAAGGGTTTGTCTCAGTGTTGCTTTGGGAAACTTAATCCTTACTAAGAAAGTATGAAGTTACATCCTTAAATGAGCTTTGGTTCACTTTGGCCTAGAGAGTGCTCCCTATCATTTTAATAGGGGTTTGCCTGAATACAAGGAGTAACCTCAATATATTACCTGTGCTTCCATTCTTCTTTCAAAATTCTCAGTGAAATGTGCTCATTAGTAACTCTATCAAAGGATATTACTGCCCCATTGTTGTTAAACTGAGAGGAGAAGCTTGAGAAGTGCCTTTCATTTACTTACCCGTTTCAGTTGTGGAGAATAGTGCAGGATGACTCAGACTAGTATTAGGTTTAATATCTTTGATATTCTTTGTTTGCTTTTTCTTTATGTATAGCATTAAAAAAATAAAAATCCAGGCAGAGAAAATCTGAAAAACCCATCCATTTGTCAGTCTGATGGACAATGGATATGAAAATAAAGAGAAAATACAGTCACAATTTTATAAAATATCACAGAAGTCAAAATTAGAATAAAAAAAGTGGAGATAATTCTCTGGATCAAAGACAAAACAAACTTGTTTTTCAATGGATCTGGGTTACCATGAACACACTGTGATATAACTTTTTTAATAGGACCAAAAGGTATAGCAAATAATGATTTCTTAGCAGCTCTGCCATGTGTTACCTTTTTTTTTTTTTTTTTTTCTTGATTGATTAAATAGCACTAGGGGTAAGAGACATGATTCAGAAATCCTGAATTTCTATATGTTGAAAGGGCTATTGCTGCTGCACAACACAATAACTGTGGCACTCATAATATGGAAGTAGAGAATACGGAACTGCTAAAGCCCCAGAAGTATGTGGTGATAACAGGGTACCACAGTCCAGGGCACTGTAATGTCAAAGGGAAGAATCAAGGCCCTGAAATAGGTACCTATAGCCTTGTGATTAAGGCAGGCTTCTGGAACACAGCAAGCATGGAGCTTAATCTCTTTTATTTGATGGAGAAATTTAACCCAGGTCTCCCACTTGCTGAGAGAGCATTTTACATAAGAATGGTGATTTTTCTCTGCTCTGTTCTGTAAAAGAACTCCTCCTGGTTACCAGATAGACAGAAACACACGCATAATGTCTTAAGAAGGATGGCAGAAGTCCTGGGGAAAGGAATGGGGAGCTTTGTAGTTTGCATTTCATTAAGCTTTTGTTCCCTATTACTGTGTGGCTTCATTTTTAATGACTGATACTACACCTACCTCTTCCATTGCACTGCACTGGGATCTGTGGCATATGCATGATGACAGGGCAGTGGTGGGAGGTGCTTTAAAGATGCCTGCTTCAACATAGACGTTGACATCTATCAGTAAATACAGTTCTTTGCCCTATTCTCCTGAAACTGAAGGGAAAGTTCAGGCTTATGGCTGACATGTGGCCAGAGGAAGGGATGGGAGCCCCTGCCACTGGGAGACTGCCATGTGTAATCTGTACCCCATTCAGTGGGGAGGGATCACTCATCTCTGTTTTTCTGGCTCTGACCCATTTTTCTTAAAAGGCTTCTTGCACTGAAAAAGGGAAGCAAAAAGCTTGATGTATCCCTAGCCTAGTGACTTCAGGGAGAGAGGGATGTGATCCCCTGTTTTCTGCTCACGTAATTATATTGGTGTTTCATCTTTTTTTGCTTCTTTGTTTCATGTAGAACGCAGAAAGTAGAATTTGAACTGTTTTAATCCCCCTATGAAAAGTCTTGCTCTCTCTCTTTCATTTCTCTCCCTGTTATTATTACATGACAAATGGTTTTGTTTCCGTAGAAGCAAATGTGAAGTCTCCCTATGACCATCACCCCCCACCCAGTCCACCAATTCTCTTGTGCCTGTCCCTTGTAAGTAGCTTTCATGCTTGGACTCTTTTCTCAGAAATAGGAGATGTGGTTTAAGATGCTTCTGAAACTTAGAGAGAAATATTCTAGGAATTACTTCATGATGCAAGGAAGTGACCCTGCTGCCTCCTTCAGCAGCTGCTGATGCACAGAGCAGTACCTACCAGAGCAGCCCTCAGAGAAAGCAGTAAGAGGTACAAAGTGTTTGGGGGCTCCAGAATAAGAAATGTCATCTAACCATGACAAGACTGATGCCTCTTCAGGCACATGAAGAAACAATAACAGGTGAATCATGGATGCAAATGTTAAACACAGGTGTTTGTGGGCACCAGATGCTTTGAAGGACTGCTGATTTTGTGATGATTCTGAGGACAGTAGATTTGAACTTAGATATGTGGATCTCTTAAAGTCCCACCTTAAGCATCAAAGTCCTTTGGAACCTAGAACAAAGGGCATGAGATGCAAACAGTGTAGCTGACATTTGCCTTGAAGGTATGCACAAAGAAAGGCATAAGAGAAAAGAGCTTGAAATAACTCTAATTACCTGTTTTAAATATTAAGATGCGGGAAGTACAAGTTTCATTACTTGAACTTTCATATTATATTTAAGTTTCACTGTATTGTCTCTTTTAAAATGTGGCAATGTGAACTAGGAATAAAAAGAGAAGATTCTAGGTGGAAATTAGGGATATATTCTTGTAGTCTAAATCATAAGTGCATAGTTACACTCTATGACTTGAAGATTAGTGTGTGTCAAAGATACCTAGATGCACAAATACAGGAAATTAAATGTGCTGATAGATATATAAAAACAAATTTATTGTCAGAATTTGCACATTGAATTTCTGACTATGAAGCTGTTACTACATCTGCTTTTGGTTGCTTGTTTTGCTATGAGAGACAGGACTGTTAATGCTATGGGTCAGGCATTGCCATTTTGGAGCTCTGAATGGAGAAAGTCTTTGGAATATTGTAAAGTGAAAACCTTAACTAACATATATAAAATCAGTGTAAGCAGCACACCTCTCCTAGTGGCTATGAAACAGAATTTTCACTGTACTTTTGCGTTATGTGTTCTCTGCTTACATGATCCGTAGTAATTACAAAAGACGTGTTTCTTCCCTTCTCATGTTCCAAAAACAACTGAAACATAAGATTCAAGTGAACACATATGCATCACAGAACCCCTTTTTGTATCATCTTGTATTATTTCTGAGGTCTCCATGTAGTGATGGGCCATCAGAGATGTAGGTACAAACCATTTAGGTTGGCCATAGCTAAAGGAGATCAAGAACTTAGAGAAAGTCAGCAAGTTTTAGTGAAGAGGTATCATGATGACAAATGACAATTGCAGTAAAACAATGACCGAAAAAGAAAATAGCTAAATGTAATGGAATAGAAAATAACACTGCCGGTATATTAATTCCTTTGTACTCAGGTGGAATATTGTGTCCAGATCTGGAATAACACCATGTGTTTGTGGGCAGGAAAATGAAATGCTGAGAGAATAAATTGTTTTTATATAAGAAGTAAGTCATTTCAGTGTTATGTTAGATAAGAGACGAACAACATGATATGGGTACATTGTGATTAGGTGCTTGTTTTTCTTTCTCCTGCTGAGAGGAGAACAGCTCTAGAATTTTCTGTGATGTCTGAGGGCACTGCATTAAGAGGAAGTACTTGTTTTCACATGATGCATAATCAACTACTTGCTGAAAAACAGCATTATACCCCAAGAGGTTTGTAAGTCCCAAAGCACATGTTGATAATACAACTAATGAGAAACACCACTGCTGCTGAATATAACTTCACAAAAAAAAAAAAAAAAAAAAAAGGAAAAAACTTTCATGCTGCAGTGCAGAGTACAAAGGCTAACGAGCAGAAGCCAGGGACAAATTTTTCTTCACAAATAAGAGTGGAAACTAGAAAATGAATTTTTAAAACTCCAGAAGAAAGTGGTTACTATGTGGTAGAGAGGAACGTTCTAAGTTCCTATGTAAAGATGGTGAGGGTTGTGAAGGGGTTTCTATGCAAGAAGGTATATAAGCAGGTGATGAGCCTTAGGTATATCAGGATACCCACTGAAATTCCTTCAATTAAAAAAAAAAAAAACACAAAAAAAAACAAAGCAACTTCAATTAAAGGGTAGCAGTGCTAAGCATTAGCTTTACATCACCAAAGAGAAGGAAAGAGCTCTTGTGCTGAAATAAGAAATAATAAATGATGTTCTGATCAGCTGGTTTTAGAAACAGCATTTTTTTATTGTCCTCATGTTTGATCAGATCTGCTAAGCCTCAGCATTAATACAAGTAACTTATGAAAACTGAGGGGCTGCCAGAGCTTACAGAATTAACCAGGCAATTTGGCATACAGAAGAAAGAGGACCTGGATGGTCTTCCAGCTGTCGCAAGGCCAGCATTGCTAGTCCTAATACTCCTATTTCAAATGTCCAACAGTCATGAAAAGCACAAATGAAAATGAGATGCAATGGAGCAAATGTATATTTTTTTTTCTATAACAGCATCTATCTTTCTTTATTTGCATTTTTACATTTCTGCCTGTTCTCTTCTTACAGTGAAAGTTATGTATCAAGAACTTTTAATTGTGATTATTTTGAAATAGAAGTGTTGACTCATTTTTCTTAACTGGTAAAAAAAAAAAACAACAACCTACTAACTCTTTAAAAATAAATACCAAATTGAAGTAATTTTTAGCAATGCAATACCATTCTGTTTTTTTAGTTTTCAGATAAGTTTTCAACATAGCATATTATTCTGTGTTACGGGTTTTAGAGTATTTCAAGACAGTTTAAGCCAGAAATCTCCTTACCAGGGGCTGCCATCTTATCACTACTCATCACAGTTTCACATTCTCGAAGTAGTCATTACTGACAAATAACCATCCAAGGGAAAATAATATCCTTTCATACCATTTCCTAGAAGTCCTTAATGCCTACTCAGTCTTCATTCTAATGAAACTTTGTCCTCTTTGGGTTGTGTACTCCAAAGCTGTTCATATAGTTGTATACCTAGTGAAGGGTTACCTTACTTGCCCATCAGATATTTCTGGATATGGATGCATTTTCCACTGTAGAGAAAAGGATTTTGCAGTATTTTTTTTTCAATTATTTATTTGTTTGTTTGTTCTGGAATGAACTTATCAGTTTTCTCTGAAAAAGACAATGAGCAATTTTGATATATAAAGAATATTTTTATAAAGGAATAGGTCACTAAAGTAATTTCAAATTAATAATTAGCACTTTAAAACAACCTGATCATTTCCCTTGCATTTCTCTCTCTCTTCAGTTTTCATTATCTTTTGAGAAAATTACCACACTGAATATAAGGTTTGGGAAGCACCAGCATTTTCTTTGTGTGTGAAAGATGACAGCAATTGGAATTGCTTTAGAATGACATTGGTTGGTTACATGTTTTTCTCAATTGCTACCTTTTCTTAATTCTCTGGGTGTTTGCAAAAAGAAATGCATAGTTGTTTTATTGTCAACCTACATCTGGATCTTTTTTCTTTTTCCTTTTTTTAATAGATTCTCCAAATCAATTTTCTTCAAGCTTTTCTCAGCATGTGAATAAGAGTAAAACTCTAAATTACTTTTCATTTATATTGACATCTTCTTTTCTCTCTCAATGAGTGTGCTTCAGTCTCAGAATCTAATCTTCTGGATTTTCATTTGCTCTACACTTCATTACAAATGCTGTTCTGGTAGCCTCTGCATTGTTTTGGAACAAGCCAAAAGTTTCTCACAGCAATATACATCACTGGAAGGTTTTCCTGGATTTCTGAAGGGTGATTATCAAAACATTATCAGCCATCTCCGTGTCACTGAGATGCTTATTTGGTTATTTAAAGGATACAGAAAAGCGAGAATTTTTTAGTAGCTTTTTACATGCTAGAAACACTCACTCTTCAGTGAGCCATTTTTCTTTCAATGAGAATATAAAGCTCTTACACTGCTATCCAGAGTGTCTTTTCTGAGCTGGGCACTGCTTTTTCTTAGTTATGTTTCCATTTTTTTATGATATGTTAATAGCATGAAACTCATAATTTCTGCTTTCCTTGGATGTAGGAAGAGAACAAAAAAAAAAATCTATATTATTTTTATTGTTCCTTCCATTAAATTTATCATTTTAACAAGTGAGTGAGTATGTTCAATTTCGTAACTAATCAAATTCTGACCTCAGTGCGCTATTTGCTGATACGTAGTGTGATGTATTTTAGGAATGTTGATATATAAAAGTTGGTTTGGATGAACTGTCCTTACAAACCAGCATCCTAACAGAGATGTTTTTATTCTTTAAGAATCAAAGATACAAGAATATTCGCTGGACAATTATGACAAATCTTGCCCAGAGGAAGAAGTTTATCTTCATTAGTTTGTACAATAGCGTGTGACTGGAGACATAGTGATTTTATAAATTACTTACTTTATTTACACCAAGAGATGTGCAGTATTGCCTATGTCTGTGTGTACGTGCTTTTAAAGATATAGAGCTTGAACTCTGGGATGACACATCATCAGTTTATGTCCAAACCTTTGTCTGCTCAGCCTATCTTAGCAGCAAGTGATAACAATTTACATCCTTCCCTGTCTCCACAATCAATGTGCTTGTGCATCACTTGCCCAAGCCAAGCCTTGTACCCTCTTTGGGAAACACATCCTGCCTGCAGCTCTCAACCTCCCCAGTGTCACCTGGGAAAGCAGAGTTGGGGGCTGCCACTGTCCCACCATTCAAGGACGCAGATGGGGTCATAGGTTCCAGGCTGAGCACCATATGAGGGGTAGCAATGGCATTTAAGACCTCTTTGGCATGTGAGAGGAATCACAGAAATGTGATCCTCTTCCCCTTATCAACATGCTTTCCTAAATACTACCTACACTGAGCCAAATCTTCAGACCCAGCAGCAATGAGCTCTGCCACTAAATTTTGTGTTCTTTTTTTTTTCCCGCAGTGTTATGTGTTCTGACTTTCAGTTTTGCACATGACTTCAGTATGTTACTTAGTCTTATTATATTCTTTTATATTCATCTATTTCCCAAACTAGACAATCTCAGTCTTTGCAATCTCTCATCGCAGGAATTGTGCAATGCTCTTTGAAATTTTCATCACATTATTCTACATCTTCCTTATCTCTTTTTCAAATAGATTGCCCAGGATTGAGCACATATTGTACCTGAAGGCACATCACTGACATTATAATACTTTCTGAAAGCCACTTTGTCCCACGATAATATCTTATTTGTTGCTTTGGTATTTTTTTGATTACTGCACTATGGATCTTAATTCCACGGCATTAGGAAAGCGGAACCCACCTGACTTGTTCAAATAGAGGCTTAGGAACTACTGTATCATCTTACAGAGAATTCAACGTTTGCTCTGTAGTTGTACTGCCTGTTTGACTCCGTAGAATTCCCTGTCCTTTCCTTTACCTTACGATTAATCTTATTTTGCAACATGCTGTTTTGATCTTCATTTCAGATACACATCTTGTTAATATAAAATAACACCTGCTTCCAAACTGTTAAAGGAGATGGTCAGTGTGGGCAGCATTACCACAGGAATTTGTGATTCAGCATTGCCCATCATAAACTTATTTTGCATTGAGTAATTCAGGTGTGAAAACCATATGCTATCCAGACACCCAGCAACTCGCCAGAACCTGTTAGCCTGGTGAAGCACTTGTATGCCCGGGGCAATTGCCTGGAGATGTGTGAAGGTGTAGACGACAGTGTCAGCCAGAGCATCTGCTTTTCATGTTGCTGTGAGAAGGTATTGCTGGCTTACTGACATCCCAGGAAGGACCACGTTCTTTTTGATTTATTTTAATTCAATGTCTGATATGGCATATCCTCTATGATTCATAAGTTTTTAATGCTGCTACCAAGCTTGTTCTGTCTCTTCAAGCACTTCAAACAGGTGTTAAAACAATCAATTTTTAATAAAAGTAAACATTTTTGTTTTGCAAGAAAACATAAGAGCAAAATTATTTCTTCCTGTGCTTCTTAAAAGGAAATTCTGTGTGTATTTCTTTGTATGCATAAGAATTCCAGTGTTTGCCTTATTCATCTTAATTTTTGTTTCAAAGAAGTACAATCATGCTATTTTTTTTAGGGACAACATTAAGGCTTTTGCTGTACTGCAATGAATGCTATTAACAAAAGCTGACAATGGTCTGAGTTTCTAGGAAATGTATTTTCATCTCCATGCTTGGATGCTCAAGACTAGGAATTTTCCACTTGTTACTACTATTCATCCTAAAGATAGTTCTGTTAGCTTTGACATCTCATTCTTGTAAGTGCAATTCTGAGTCAATGGGTCTTAACATTCTATAGAATGGATACGGAGTGGTTTGACATATCTGCCGATTTCTGCAGCCAAGATGAAAAGACAGCTTTCAGTCATGTGTTTTCTTGGATGTCAGAAATGAACACCTAGCTTTGACATCCATGTCTGTGAAAGAAGAAAACAGTCCGCACTGGCTCGCAGAACTAAAGTTCTGCCTTTGTGTTGGATGGATTTCATTTACAGATACTATTTGTCATGCTGAAAGTTCTCAATTCTAAATTCCTCAAAAGGAGTAGGTAATTTTGCTTAGTAGGTCAAGGTTAAAAGAAAAAAAAAATCTCTATATCAAGAAATTATCCTGATTAGCTTTCTTTTTTCACTTGCAAATAACAAGGTCAAAACAGTGCAGTGAAATAGTCAAGAATGCTTCCACATTTGCACTCCTTGAATTCATAGGATGTGCATCAGATTTTCTGAGGCTGAGGTTGGCATGGGTCTGGATATATATCTCTGACATACTGATGGAAATCTGATTTTTTCCCTATAAAATTATTAGCTGTTTAAAGACACTCAACCAAAAAATCAGTTTCCAGGATCTAGATTTCTCTGCTTCATCTTGCAATGTTTCATGATGAAAAATTAAGCAAATTTTAAAATGCACAAATAATGGTACTGAAATATTTCTGAGATGAGGACCAATTGGAATTTAGAAGAGAAATGTCAGTTTTTACTTTCATTTTAGTTGTCAAATCAAATGGAAGTTGTTTTTTGAACTTCTGTTCCTTGGTTGGCTTTTTGTGTCCCCCCCCCCCCCCCCCCCCCCCCTCTTTTTTCTATATTTTTGGTTTTCTTTTGAGAACCATAGAAAAGTCCCAAAGAGTAAATGATGAGTAGCAGGACTTCTAATCCCTCCTCAGTGACTTTTAGCTGGGAGAAATGTTCTGAGTGCTGGGGAGAGAGGTCAGTCTTACACTGCCACAGTGACATTTTGGAATCAGTTTGATGAGCATTCCTCCATTTCTTTTTGCCATGAGTTGTACTGGCAGCACAGCAGTGCATCTGGTGATCCATCCTCTCTGACGTTACAAAGACCACATTATAAGTACCTGATCTTTGATTCTGTTAATTAAATAGAGTTGCAGACCAAACTTTTATAATACAATCCATGTTTTTCCCTGAGCTTAATGGTGAGCTAGGTGTTAAATGTGAAAATCCTTCTGATATTATTTTCAGTTTGTATTAAAATTCAGGTGAAAAGATTAACCTATCTGCCTCTACACTCCAGTGGGATTCTTATTATTCAGATTTATTCATTAGAAGACTTGCAATTCATGTTTGCTCTATTTGCTTTCATTAAATGTTTGGCATTAAATGCCTTCCTATTTCATTGCTGACTAAAAAGTAAATTAAAAAAAAAGAGTGCTGTGATATAAAATTAACATATCCTGATCAATATAAATGATGTATATATATGTATATATATGTTGTTTTTTTTTTAATAGAAAATAGTGAAGAGTAAACAGTAACAGGCAAATACTTATAAAAAAAAAACACGGGCGAATTCATGGTCATCAAAGGGTAAATCTCTTCTTATGGAAACAAATACAACACAGCTGAATCATTTTATTTCTAAATACTGAAATTATACACTTTTTCATTCATTACGCAAAATTACAAAAACATAGTTAATTTAAAGACATGTAAATGCATTCTGATTCTTTCACAGGCAATATAATAAATGTAATTCCCAGTATACTAAATACCAACCTGCTTGTTCCCTCTATGAATCAATTAAAGAAATCAAGCAAAACTGTAAGGGGAAAGAAATCCTCCACATATTGCTCCCCATATTTCAAGGTCTAGTTTTCTAAAAGTCACTTAGAATGTTGTTCCTTTAATTTGGTCTAACTGCTGCCCTGTAGGGCGGCCCACATGTGCCAGGGTAGCTGGCTTCTCTGGGGCTGCCAGCAATCATGTGGGAGTCTGTGTGCTCAGGTGCTCTATGCTCCTGCTGAGGTTAATCTTTAACCAAACACTAGCACTCAAAGCTTGCAGGTTTGAATCTGGCTGCTCTGTGGGATTCACCTTGAGGCAGGCTCCAAGTCTCCCTTTCTAGAGGGGCAGCATGACTGCTGGGATTGACAAACTGGCTTGATGTCCCTGTGGAGTTTTGGGTGACTGATTTTTAAGGTGCTTTACCTGCCCTGCTGTCTGTCCTCAGCACAACTTCTGTCAGAGGCTGTCCTAGGCAGAGCCCCATTTCTCCCATTGTGAGGGAGGGCAGGATTTGTTGGCAGCCTATGCTCCAGTCTGACTCCAGAGCAATATGGACAAGCAATATGGTCTGGTCCCCAAGCCACTCTGCTACCAGCAATTTCTCAGGTCACTTGGCAGCAGTTTCAAAGACGGCCTCTTCCTCATCTTACCTGATCCTGAATCACATGGAGCAGATTCACTGTCTGGAGGAAAAAAAAAAAAAAAAGTGATCATTTCAGTGATAGTGCTACTTGTGGTGATATCTGACTTCATCAGCCCAGAAGGCTCATAGATTTTGGTAACCTAGCACCGTCAGTATGCATCACCATATCAGTTTCTCCTATCCTCAACAGCCTCATTGAGCTGCACTGTCAGTGTAATTAGATGTCCCCAGTCAATCGCAGACCATGCTTGAACTCCAAGGGCCTGCCAGTGCACTCAGATAAACCACTGCTGTTCAGTGAAACTGTATGGGGCCAAGTTTAAAATGCTATTCAGGAAGAAGAGACAAATCAGGGTGAAGCTGCTTAACCCCCATTAGCTCCCCAGCAATCACCAGGCCATGTTTGTTCTCACAGAACACAGGTCAAGCCATTTCTAAACAGCTTTGAGAAAATCAGCCACTATGTACAGGGAACAGGCAGCCTGTGAGTGCAGCCTGGGGATGTGATGCCTGAGCCAAGGTTTATCCTAATGCCCTCAGGTTTAACCAGCACTAACATGGGTGGGCTAGAACTCTTTCTTTGGAGCTCATATTTCCATAACCCTCTGCCCTGGTGCTTTCTCGCATCGACTCGCTCACTGGTGAGATATATGTAGGGGCATTGGTGTCAAAAGACTTTTGAACTGCTCTGCCAGAGCGAGAAAGGCGTAATGAATTAGTAGCATTAATGAAGGGCAGGAGAATGGCATTTGACCCCTCCCCAACCCCAGAATAGTCATTAATGTTAATAGGAATCTCCCCTGTGCCCTGTGCCTCTATGTGCAGAGAGCTTGCTTAGGGGAAGCACATGAGGTACCAAGACAGGGCTCTTCAGGGTGTCTGCGGTCAGCTTCAATCACTCAGATTTATTACCATCAGATCAAAGGTCAGTGCAAATAGAAGATCTCTATTAATTACTTCATGTTCGCAACAATCATTGCCAACTGTGCTAGCTCAGTACCACGAACCCTGAAAGGCCTGCTAAAATGAGAACCTTCTGTTGAATGAAAATCATTTTAAAAGCAACGATAAAAATACTTTCAAAATAGCACTGTTAGTGCTTTTGTATAATTAAATGAAAAGAAACAGTCCCTAGATTCTCTAAGTATATGTGCAAGGGAGGTCAAATATTTTGGTTGCATCGTTTGTGTTGCCACTTATTTGTTTTCTTTAAACAAGGTTGAGGTAGTAATTACAAAAACAGAAGTCTGCTGGCCAGAGGTAATTATTCAAGTCACATATTTCCACATTATTTCCTAGGAAAATTCACATGTGAAAACATGAGCTTTCTTAAATGCCAATGCAGTCTCAGTTACTGTCTGTAACAGCTGATTGTGCTGACGTGAATCGGGAGACAAGTGACAGTTTCACTGTGTAAGCCTATGCCTAGTATAAACAGTAATTCCCGGGGAGCACAAATATTTGCTTTGAACTTATTGATCAGAAGTCACGAGAGACATTAATGCAGATCCTAAAGACTTGTATATTACCTTCAATTCAGTCTTATGTCAATATTAAGTCAGTGCTGAGTTGTTGCCTTTTTTGTTTTAATAGTCATATTGGCATCCTTGGCAAAGTGTAGAATTATTCATATTTATGTGTAATTTATGAATTTCTGAGGAAATCAGTGTTTTGGATGGCATCGGTAGAATCCAAATTTTTCTGACAGACCACATATTTGTAAACTGAATGTTTCCCACCTTATTATTGTATTTACTCCAACATCATCTAAATATTTTATATGAGAGAACAGTTTTATTACCTCCAAACTGAGGAAATCTATCATACCTACTCAGTCACACACCAAACATCTTTCTATGTTAATGCTGTATATGTTTGATCTGTGCTTTGCAATAATAATAATCAGGAAGAAGGTGGTGGAGTGAATAAGAAAAAAAATCCAAAAGTGTACCAAAGAAGGATGAAGGAGAGGTGATTCTGAGCAAAATGCAAATTGTGTCTAGAAAACACAAGGAAAAGGCAAAGAATGGAAACATTAGATACTAACTGATGTGAGGAAAAGGCAGAAGTGCCTTGGGTGCTTGCAGGTGGTGTAACAGAAACATGGAAAAAAATTTCAAAACAGAGGCTTAAAGGAGAGGGAGGAAAAGAGAATAAAAAGTTAGGTAGATGGAAACTAAGGGGAAAAAATAATGTGTGGAGGTGTCAGGGGAGGAGGACGAAAGTAAAGAATAATGGTGACAAATGGCCAATCAGCATCAGCAGAATCATGAATCAATGGAGCTGCAAAGTGGTACAGGATTGAATCAGGTGATTGCACAATCAGTGGGAATCTCAATAGAGGTACTGGCAGGAGATCAGCATGGTGGAGGAGCCAGGTTCATCTTTTACATGACTCCAGTGAACCTGATATATATGAAGGATGAAACTTGTCCCAAGAGATCAGCTGCTCGGGAGATTTCTGATCAATAAGCAACGGGGTAGATAATTGATATGGCAGTTAATGAATGAGAATTTTATGGTAATAATAGTGATCTCTAGTAAATGAAATCATTTATATGGCAGCAAATCAACAGCAGCAGATGACCGTAGCAAAGTACAATAGATTATCTTAGAAAGAAATATAAGAAAATCATATTTCCTTCAAAATCTATTAGCCATAAACAATAAGAGTGACCCCAGATAGAAACTGGACACAGATGTTAGGAACAAATTAAATGGCAGGGTAATTAAAAGCAAGTGGATGTAGCAGATGCAAGGTTATCAAAAGTGACAGACTGGACAAATACTGTAATATTACATTTGAGATGTGCAAAGCAAAGGAGAGGTCTGATGAAGAGTAAGAGATGTGGCACACCCTGACAGAGAAAAGTCCACACCACAGGGTATTCTATACAGGCCCTGCAGGCTGATGTGCAGACAGTAGTGAGAAATGCCAAATCTGATGCCCTGGGATCTGGTGCAGTTGTGTCCAGTGCAGTCTTACATTTTCTAACTGCAGGGTGGTGCAGGAGGGCTTGAGGGCATTGAATGCTCTTAGTACTAGCCTTGGCTCCTGTCTGCATGGACCTTTGATTGCACCTCACAGTGTTCCCCTCTCTAAAATGGAGCCAGAATACTACTTCTCATACCGAAGTACTGATAATTGTAATAGAGGCTTTCATTGCTCTAGTTAGCAAAGCAGGAAAATAGGGCAGCCATACATGGGGTGTCAGGCTCTGCTCCCCAGCCCACAGTGTGGTCTGGCTCTCCTTGGGTCCTGCTTCTGAGAGTTCTTTGATCCCCTGTGGTTCCTGCAGTCTACACACAGACTGTTAGTAGTAAGCTACATTGATAAAAATATATTTTCTAAGCAAATTATCTGCATTTCCTATATTTCACTCTTTTTCTACTAACTATTCTTGCAGCCCAGTCCTGACAAGGGTAGGTCTTATTGCTGCTCTACCTCCATCAACTGCTTCACAGAAAATGTCCTGATGTCCAAATCCCCTTTTAAATGGGCACTGTTCTTATGGAGCATTGCCTTGGTGGAAGACAAGAGACGTGCAGCACTATCTGAAAGAAATAAAGGCAAATAAACTGCTCATAGGAGCAATGAAGGAACCCTTTAATCAAATCTGAAGAAAGCCCCAGCAAAGGTATATCAAAGGATGGGTCTGTCCTTGCCATAATAGCACACTGTATTTCACCAGGACTGCAAAGAAACAAACCTGACAGGCTAAATATTTCTCTGGTATCTTTAGTATCTCCAAGCTTGATGGCACATTTTGATTTCAGATCCCTAGAACACACACAGATAAACTGCCAATTGATTTTGAAATGATAAAAGAAGAGGAATTGGCCAGTTTAGGTGCTTGCAATTAAACAAATATCAAACCTGCTGGAGCAAAAATTTACAACTGTCTGTCTGGTAGAACCTCCTGGCAGGTTCACTGTAAGAGTCTAACTTGAAAAGACTATTTTTGAAACCTCTAAAGCTCAGGTGTGACCTTAAATCTTGCCCAATGACTGGTGAAATTTGCTCCCACTGAAGTCAGTAGAAACAATCCTATTGGGTAAGGCACTGCAGAAAAACTGCAGCACTCTTCCTGCTTTCTCAACAAAGGCAAGCAAATCTAAACTCAATTTTAAAAATTGATCCTATTTTATTTATTATGAAAGGATGACCTTATTGAAGGAAATTTAAAGAATTCACCAAAGATAGACAATTCTACAGGGCCTCATGTAAAATTTCATAAGCAAGATTGTCATTGTTTTTATTTAATTAAATCCTACTACTCTCTTATATACAGACATAAAACACTCCATGTATCCCCAAACTCCACAGCTGAGAATAATTTAATTTCCTCAGATAAAGGCTGCCTTTTCTGGATTTCCTTTGAAAGATTAAGAATCACAGACACTATTAATGTTGAAAGAAGGCTGATGACACTCTCAGAATGGGATTTACATAAATCTAGTGCTGGATGTAGTCACACAGGTCTTCTAATCATACAGCTTTTCCTTCCTTATATACAGACACCTCACACCAGGCAATGTTAATGGGATAGTGAAAGAAGGATTAAAATCTTGTTCAGCCTTCCTTTGCTATTAAATCACTTTCTGCAGTTTCCACTGAGTTGAATATCACACATAGAAGAATCCTAATGTTTTTGGCTCAGCTTGTTCATTCTATTTTCTGTTTCTAGGTCTGAAGAATACTGTAAAGGAGGGAATAAAACAAATTGTTAATATCTGACTCTGACTATTTAGTTCAATGACATCCATCTTGTTGAATCTGATAATTTTGAAAATACCAATTGCAATATTTACAACTTAGATGATAAAACGAGTATCTTTATAAGTTTGATATGCAAAGAAAAATGTAATACTATAAACAGAAAGAAAAATATGGGATTTTCTTACTATTATGTGGTTTTATTACACTTGAACTTGATGGCTTTATCTGAATTCAAAGTGGCATTATGTGCTGTTCAAAAGCATATACCCGAAGTCAAAGTCTTCTTGTCTTACTAAAGATAGGTAAATACAGGTACTGTAATCAGGTGAAGAAATCTGATGAAGTGTGTCTGTAATCCCACAGCAGATTATGAGTGCTGTGAAGAATAGACCACAGGTTTTGTGAGTTCAGACTTAAGGCTCCTATGAGTCAATATGGTTTCCATTTTTACTTTGCCCTGCCTTTTTAATGTTGGAACATTTTTCACCTCTGCATCTTCTCTTCTTTTTAAATCATATCTTTGTTTTTTTTTTCTTGTGTGCATATGAGCTTCTGCATCCTTTACTATTAGACCAGTATAGTTTTATTTTTATAGTTTATTTGGTGAAACACAGAAGATATCTTCATGTACACCATTTTTAAGCATGAATATTTAGCTTGAATATGACAACTTCTAAAATAAAATGTGGGTTAATGGTCAGTAAGTTCCCCAGCTGAAACCTGACATGTATGAAAGAACAGTAGCTGGCAGGCATGAATATTTTAAGATGGAGATCTAGCACATTCCCTACACACACACACACACAAACACATTAAATAAATAAATAAACTGATCATAAAGTTTTCCTTAAAAAGTTTATTATTCCGAATAAGAGTTGAAAAAAAGGACAAAAAAAAAAAAAAGCAGATATAAGGTGTCTTACAGATGGTTTCCTTGTTCTGACAATAGTGTCAGACAACCTTCTAGCTGAAGTGTTGATTAGTAATACAGTACTTACAGTACTGCAAAACAAGAATGTGACAAAACTTGTTTTGGTACTTGAAGGGATCTGTCTAGCTTTCTGTAGATAACTTACACAGTTTTTATATTAAATTTAGTCACTAGCCAATGAAAATATTACTACTTCTGTGACATTTGCAGAATTCAAGTGTGAATATATTATGCAGTACTGCTATGAATATTGTTGCATTATTAATGTAACTCTATAGAATTGCATGACTTCTCCGTGTTAGTAGCTATTACATTTGAAAACTTGTGGCCATTGGGAAGACCTCAGAATACAGGAAGATAACTGTACTTTCCCTGCTTAAACAAACAGAAGAAAAAGGAGAAGCCTATTCTCACTCCAACCAACCTCTAAAAAGATGAAGAAAAAAAAAATTACCAGGACAATTAAATAAAACTTAGAGGCATCTGTGGTGTAAAAAGCTGATAAAAAGTTACTATGAATTTTTGAAGACAAATAGTGCATGAACATTCACATTTGTTTTGACAAATTTACCATCTTATTTGGAAGAGGCAGCTGATGTGATATATCTGTACTTAGTAAGATCTTTGACAAAATGTAAGTGACATCCCTACAAGAAAATTGAGTAAATGTTATCCAGATGGAACAGCATGCGTTAATGAAACTCCTTAGCTTATTAATAGGACAGTTATGAGTCTCTGTACAGATGACAAGGAATTTATCATAGGATTCCACGTGTGATTTTTTCAGTGGGAAGCTGAAATACTCTAAACAATGGAGTTGTGAAAGATATCAATTTTCTGGGCTGTGTTAGTGAATAGCTGTGGCCTAGCTGACAAGAAATTCAATTGTGATTAAAAGCAATATTGCTAATTGTACTCCTCAGAATATAAACATGCTAGTGGAGTTAGATTGCTGTTTTTGTGACAATGACAAGAATGTTGAATCCATACTAAGGGAGATCAAAATACTGGCTAAGTCTAACAACAGAATGATATAGGAAAACTTGTACTGCATGCACAGGAACAGGCAAAGTATTAGAACAGAAAATGGTTTAGAGAAGCACTGTCTCAGCAGCTTAAATAATCACTTTGGAACAACTAGCTTTACAGCGTGTAGGAGGCAGTTCTTCTCTCTACGCCAAATAATACAGAGACATTGATTCCAGAAGCAATTACAGCTGAAATCAAGAGTTTGCTAGAATGTGAGGGCAGAAAATTATAAGGTAAACTGCTACATGTAATTCTAGTCCTGGACACAGGGAGGCAAAAAGGGTGAAAAATGACTGCAACAGACAAAATGCAAAACAGTGTTTAACTATAATCTTGACACTTATTGTAGGAGTTTCATAGGCAGAAAAATGTAGACTTACAGAAAGTGCACATCAAATTTCTTTGCAAAACCACGGGAAAAACCTGAAAAATAATGGAAGTCCTTCAAAAAGTCTGGAAAAGTTAGACAAAGGATTGAAACTCGCTTAAACTTATTCAGATGTCAAGATTAAGAAGGGCCAAAAAGATGGAGAGTAAACAGTAACAAAGTGTAAAAGAAAAGCAGGAAAGATGGGAGAGAATTTGCTAAAAGGCTAAAAGTGAAAAAACAATTACAAAATAATTTAATAAATGAGAAGTTGATAGCCTGAGGGAGACCTGGTCTTGAACTAGTCAAGAGTAATTTTGCATTGGAGAGGGTGAGGGCAGAACAAATAAAGTAATTTTTTATACTTATTTTTTTGCATCAGTTTTTACCTCACATCATGTGGATAAACGTCTGCCATTAGATCCTTTTCTTAGGAAATGAGGTAAAAGTGTTATTACAGTTTGAGGCATCAATAGAAAAGGTGCCAAAACAAACTTAATATTGAGAAGTTTTAATTAAATGGTTGATCCACAAGTAAAATTTGCCAAACCACCATTTGAATCAGATCAATTTTTTAATTTTTTTTTTTAATATGATCCTCCTTAAGAAGTTCTGTGAGATTCTGAAATGTTACAAACAAATTAACATCTCTGTATTCCTTTCCATACTTCATGCAAAAAAGTGCTTGCTCTATTTTTTTTTCCAAAAAATACTGTAAGTCTCCATCCCTACATCCTCCTGAGTCATCTGGAATTCTACCAAAAAGCCACTTCTAGTAATAATATTTAAAAATTCAAATAAACATTAATATAGTCTCTACTATTTCTTGCCAATACATAACAACTGGCCCATTTTTAAAGTATACCTATAAACACAGTTCTGTAAGTGCTGAAATTTTCATGGGTTATTTTCATACATGTCTGGTCATAGAGATTCCTTCAAAGCCAAATTAAATCCATGGAAATGCTCCAGTTGATCTCAATTCACTTTTAAACCAAACTTACTAAAAGGTGTTAAAAATGCATGTATAATGTATCTTAAGTGTGCAATCCGTAGGACTTTTGCTCTCAGAAATCAACAAAGATATCAGAATTTTGACACTTTATTTTTGAGTTAATTTTTGTAGGTGAGATTAGAGCCATACACTATGTGCCATTGCCTTGATTCACAAGGAATCAAGTGAACGTAATTCCATGATCACAATTTTAACCATTTTCCTGTAGGTTCTCCTACAAAAGATGGTAAAGCTTTGTCATATTGTATGAAACAGATTTGTGTATTAAATTATTGATTGTGTATTACATTATTGATCTTTGTTCTGGATCACCGTTTCTTACAGAAAATTTACTGAAACTTAGTGATAACATCAATTTTAGATTTAACAGGAAGCTAGCTGTTACAGTAAGAAAATCCTTCATGTGACAGTAGAATTAGCAGCTTCATTTAAAAACCTTGAATCCATGTAAATAAATCTCTCTACGCTTGAGCAAAAATCTGTTATCTCAGTTTGATAGCCAAAAATATATGACCACAATGGAATGAAAAATACACCTTTTTTTTTTTTTCTATCAATTCCAATGCTCAAAGAAAACGGTTTTAGATTAAATTACACATTTTGAAACTCAGAGTTTTAGTTTGCCTTATTTATGTTTTTTACCTTATGAATTCAAATTTAGGCAAATTTCATTAGAATTGTGATGAAAATCCAAAAATAAGCACTTATTCTTATATATTTTAATGAATGTTCATAAAGATAATCAAATGATTGCACAGTGATTAAGGAACCATATGCATAAATATTTTTCTGGAATTTCAGCAGTGTTTTCTTCCAGCTCAAAAAACATAACTTACTTTAAAACAACTGAAATGTAATTGCACTAAGAAAACTGCATGCAAATGTTCACATGCAATCTTTTCAAACAAATGGTGTGTCAGAGTTATAATTAAACTCAATGCAGAGTAAATTGGAGATGAAAATCAATAAGCGACTCTGTTTGAAATCTCGTCACTTATTGATTCATGAGCCATTTATCTCTCTGCATTTCACATCAAAAGCAATTATCAGTTAATGAAATCACACAGATGCAAATCAGAAGTAGGAAAACTGCTGAAAATATATTTCTTTACTATTTCCAGAATTTAATGTAGAATAAAATGTAATCTTGCTGTGCATAGCTCTGGTTAGGAACTTTTTCACTAAATGTTTCTTGTTTTTTTTTCTTGTTAAAAAAATACTACTTTGCTTAAAAAAACATATTTATTTGTGAGACTAAAGTTGTTTCAATTAACCATTCTCTGAGAAGGACTCTTCAACGCTATCACTGCTGAGTATGGTCGAAGTAGTGGTAGCATATTACACAGAAAAACAACCAGGCAGAGCTTGGAATACCCCTGGCCTCCTTCCTGCTGGGGTGCAAGCAAACTGGGGGAGCCTCCAGGCAGCAAGCTGTGAGATGAGTGTCTATCTCCTGTCTTGATGTGCAACAGGAGCATTTCTGAAGTCCCAAATCTAGTTAGAAAAACACATCACTAGTGGTGACAGTGGCAGTCCTAGTGGCACTGGTAGCCCATCTGCCTGAGGGGAAGGGAAGAGTAGGGAACTGGCTGGAGATACCCAGAGCTGCTCTGGGTCAAGGATGGTTCACACTGGAGCTACTCTAATCATACTCTAATCTAATGTGGAGCTAATCAAAGGCTAAATGTGGCCTATAGGGTTAATTCTGTCTAACTCTGTAAGAGGCAGGATTGAAAAGGATGAGTGGTAGGTGATAAAATGTCATATGAAATTCATTGTGAATGAATATAAAATTATGCACAGGAGGAAAAATATGGGGAATGCATAAATGTAGTCCGTCTGAAAAAAAAGGTGAAAAAGAAAAAAAAAAAAGTGAAAACATTTATTCCTGGAAGGTATATAGTGACTTTTCCATTCACATGTGCATGGTGTTCCCCCAGAAGAGATAGTCAGAATTCTCAGACTCCTGCAGTGTAATGAATGGAAAGTGGATGCTCTCTACTGCTCTCAATATGGAACTGTGGTCTCAGTCTATGCTTGTCACACAATGCCTAGCTACTGTGTCCCTTGATCTTCAATCTACATTAGTGTTTGCTTTTTGTATAAAAATTTACAGATCATGGACCCACTTATGTTTCACCCTCCCCTCCTTCATGGTTACATTTTTTGGAAAACAACAACAACAAAAAACCTCGACACTGTAACACATCCATTTCAATTACTTTATGTGGTACAGTAACATGAATTATTACTTTTAATACTGATAAAAGATATTTATCTAAAATTTAATCTACTTGAAAACCGTGCCTTTGGAATTTCTGTCTGAAATCTGGATGCACATCACAACTAAGGACTGTAATACAGCCTTAACTTGCATGGTCTGTTAGAACTGCATATCACTGGCAAATGTGTATGGCAAGAAATACAGAAGTTCAAGGTGTGAGATAGAAATTGGAAGTCTTATATGTAACAATTGCCCTGATATAGAAAGTATTACTAGAGATATTTCCTCCAGACTGTTTTAAAGATTCAGGGCTACCTCTGCAAATGCCTCCATACAGGTCACAGTTCTTGAAAAATAGACAGATCATTTGCAAATACTTACCATGCACAGTGCTCTTGGCGTGCATGCCTCTGGCCTTGTCTTCACAGCTGTTTATAGCACATGACAGCAGCTGTGTGCAGAACAGGGCATGACACTAGTTGGAAGACAATATGTATAAAAATGCTAATGAAAATGCATCCTCAGTGAAAACATTTGTAGAAGCTTTTAGAGGCAGAGAATTAATATTCCAAGGCCTTCTAAACTAAGGAGGTTCCAGCTCTTGTCTATGCAAGTGTCTGTTTCTGTGACATTTTTTACACTGTGCTCTTTAGAGGGGATTGTATTTCTCTAAAACATATGATAGATACCTAAGGTACCAAATTGTGAACAAAGTATTACCATCACCTGCATAATGGAGAAATATGGCTGTCATTTACAGAGCCAGAAGTATAACCATCTTCTAAATTAGATACTAGTATATACCAGATTTTAAGAAACACAAATGTCCTGCTCAGTGACAGAGGGTCCACTGATTCCCAAGAAGAAAAAATGGTTTATCTCAAGACAATTGCAAAGCATTTCCAGTTACGTCTTGCTATAGTTAAGTAAAGGAAAATGGCAAAGTATATGAGTGTGCCTCAGTATCATCCAGAGGACCAACTTATTCGTCTAAGTGATCCTCAGCCCAAAGTCAATGCAATTACAGTAACAGAATCTGAGAGTATTCAGCATATAACCCAGAGTGAGAATAAACAACAAGCTAAAATGTTGAATTGGTGTTAATCTAGAGTAACTCCTGCAGAACTGGCAAAGAATCAGCCAAATATTTAACGCTCCACATTTCTAATGAAGGCCAGGTACTGTGTGTGATTGCACTTATGCCTGTGGCATTTTCAGAAGTGGATCACTGTTATCACCTCAGCTTCCAGACAATAGGAATAAGTAGATAGTTGTGTCAAATTAGGTGTCCAGAACAAGGTGATGAGCAACCACTGAGGGTTTTCTTGAACTGTGTGCATCTTCAAAGAGGTCAGTGGGGAAAACAAAAAAAACAAAAAAAAAAAACAAAAAAAAGAAAAAGAAAAAAAAAACAACGAAAGAAAAGCAAGGTGGCAGAGAGGTGAAACAGGACTCTGAGAGGCTTCGACCTACACATCTGGAGTTGCACTTGATGTTGTTGCTGCCCAGATCCCTCCTACTCCACAAAAGAGTACAGAGATGTGAGCCAGCCTTCAGAGGAAAACTTCCTTCAGGAGTCTGTGAAGGGTTGTGTGGAAATTGTTAAGTCACAGCCTGAACCAGTGATTGAGCACCTGGTGAGGGGGTGTAGCCAGCCCTAGGAACACAGGTGGAAGCAATTCACATGTGTGATGGGAAGTCCAGGTCCACCCCTCCCTAACCTCATTTGAGGGCTGGCCACAGCAAGGGTAGGATCTCTTCTTGGCGGTTGCTTTCTTTAGAGTATTTGGTGAGCCCTGGTCCTCTGAAAGCGGTAAGCAGTTCCTTCTGTATTATTGGAGTATGGTCTCTGTCTTTTGTGGATGACCCTAAACTTGTTTGGTGCAGTTATATCTGCTATCATTTTTTTTGTCCAAGAGTCTGCTACAAAAAATAATTAAAATAGGGTCCCTGAAGAAGCAGGACTTTTAGAGACCTAGTATCTGCCTTGGTAATAAAAGTGGAAGTGAAAGTCTTGCTTTCTCTATTTTTTTTTCTCCCCTTAACTGCTACTCTGTGGTGTTTCCAATTGCAAAACCCCTAATTCTGTCAAGTCCTTCTTCAAAAATCTCTTCTGAATAAGAGACTTGGATTTATTCTTCTTAGATAAGTAGTGAATAGGGTGCTGTTAAAAAAAAAAAATCTCTATTCAGACTTAAAACAATAGAAAGAATCCTCTCTGAAGTTCTACTTGCTTCACCACTATTAATAAACTTTTCATTATCAACCAGACTAGTGACAACAGTACTTTCATCATGTCTTTGGGCTGTGTATGGCTTTACAGATTTTGCCAGGCATTGAATCTAACTGTCTCCAACAGAGAGAGGGAAATATTTATTCATAGCACTGAAATCACCAGACCTGATGAGGTACTAAATGACAGATTCAAGCATTATCAAAGACACTTAGATTTTCTGAGAATTTAACCTCCCTGCCTCTCACTCTATTCAGAAGTATTTTTGTTTCCAGCTGTCATTTGTTAAGTAATGATAGAAGAGAAAGTAAATTAAACTTTAAATATATTCCTTTGGTATTATAAAATCCAAATCAGTAAAAATCCAGTGTATGAAAGTACTTTATGTGAGAAATATATGGCTAGTTTCTTGAGATCATGCCTGTAATATTTAAGTCTTGACTTCAGCAAGGCTTTTTCTTCTTTTTCTAAAATAACACTAGGCCTGTATAGTTGTTCAAACTTTAACATTTTTTTTTTTTTGGTGAAACAGCTGGTGGTATTCAGATGTGGGGTCAGGCTACTGGGTCAGACATGTAGCTGGGCTGACCTGGTCAGGCAATTCCTCTGTTACTGTACTGTATCTTTTTGATACAAAGAGACTGGTAAGACTGTCACAATATTTGGTCTCCAAGGCAGGAGATATCTGCTACTTTGGAAGTAGCTGCCCCTCCCCTTAGTTCCTCTTCCATTTCCCATGCTCTGGAAGCTAGCAACCTCTCCAGAAAGAGAGGTATCAGATTTAACTGACAGGCCAGAAGGGATGGTATGTTTCTTGTGAAACTCAAGTTTTTGCTCAGGGTTCCTGATATGTTTTAAATCCTTCTCAGTATGCATAAGTATCTGTCATGGTTTTATGATTTTTGGTTATCGGTATTCCACATCACTATGTCATGTAGTACACTGGAAGTTAAAGAGCTAATGCTCCAGTTTTGGGCACCTGTCTGGAAAAGAAGAGCTCCATACCCCAGAGGGCTTTGCATTCAGAGAGGAGATATTATCCCTGGTAATGTCACCTGATGTCCCTTTTTCCCTTCAGCTCTCCTCCCTGCTGCTTCACCTGACTGTGTGTCTCACCTCAGCATTACGGTGAGACCTTTCCACCTTTCAGACACTCTCTCATTGTATTTGATTTATTAGCTTCAATTCTAATTATATTGTATTATAGGGTGTTATCTTGCATTCTGATACTATATTTAGTAAATCAGTTTTTTCTCCTCAGATCATTGCTGCTGTTTTTAATTATTTGGGATCCTGTGTTTTCCCCTTTCCAGAGGTGTAGATTCGCAAATCCCTCTGCCCCACTAGTTAGGGAACTGGGCCAAACCAGCCCATAAACCATTGACGGTATCTGAGTTCATTTTTTTGCCATCTACATGCTACAAATTGTTATATCAGTAAATTGTTGTGGCTCTTGATATCTTCATAGCAGATTTAGTACTTAAGTGTAAATCAATGCATATGTTTTGATTACAGAATTTCAGAAATAAGTTGATTAAATGTTGTGCACTTTATTAATCCTGAGAAAATTTATGCTATGTTATGATCTCATATTTAAAAATGTAATTCTAGAATACTACTTAGAAATGAATACTTTTCATTCTGCAAGGAGAAGGATTCCTGTTACCTAACAGAAAATTTAATTCAGGCTAGTCAACCAAGCTTTCTCTTTAAGATTCTCATCTTTTTCTTTATCAACTGTAGTAGCAAACTAGAAAATGACATTAGGTGGAACTTTTGTATTGCAAGACTGAAGGGATACAAACCACTCTGAAAGATATTTGCATGCTTAAGATTAGCCACCAGAGTCCCTAAGGAACAGTCCTGTATTATTACTAATTACACAATCAGTGTTATCAACAGAGGTTGTTGGACTGAATCCTCAGATGACTTATGAGCATCAGTAGGGCTATGATAATTTGTGACGTTATTTGCCTTGTGTGTTGCAGTTAAATCTTAATTCAGCTTGGCACGTAGACCTGTGGCTAAGCTTCATCATGAAAGTAGCTTAGGGCAAGAGGTTAGAATTTCTGCAGTTAGATACATTTAAATAGACTGTTTCTACTTTATCTAAAGAATTCTTTAAGTGAAATAGAAATAATGGACTGGACAGACAGGTTCACTGATGGAAAAAGTTTGTTAAATTATTTGATATTATAACTCCTAAAGGACAAAGAAGTGACTTCTTCCAGATGAGCAAATGTATTGGTGTCCCTACAAAAATGCCTAGTGATGTGAAATCATCTTAACTGAGGGTGTTGGTAAGTTGAGTTGGTAGTTGGTAAGGAGACATGAAAACCAGCTGTAGCAGAAACCAATCTGGAACCAGAACATGAAGAAGGTAGCATAGCCACAAACAACTTAAAGAATTTTACAGATCCTTTAAAAGCATTTAGGAGAAAGAAGAGGTAGATGATGAATCATTGAAAATTTCAAAGTCATTGCCTACCCAGTTATTCTGTGCAGAGCAGTGTCTCTTTCTTACAGCTTATGACACTGAGAACAGAAATGAAGTCAAACATGGGAGAATGCTGCAAGTATATTTCTAATTACTTAGATACTCCAGGCTGAAAGATTCAAGCTGGAGTGAATGTAGAATTTACCATTGTGCTTACATTTTCTTTTAATTTATCTAAAGAGTAAAATAATAGTTCAACATTGCAAATATTTTTGTAAATGCTGCCTTTTGAATACATGACCATAATCCACTATGCAGAGATGTAGAGTCAGAAACTGACAGTCTGTCACACTGATGATTAATACTATCAGCAAATCAATACTTGTCCCAGAGCATACATTATTTTTTCCATTCTTGTTTTTGCCTTTTTACATCTGTTGTTGGTGGTGTTAGATCTCTTCAACTAGCAAAAGATGTTTTCCCCTCTAATTCTTCAAAAACCTTGAAAAAGTAGAATACACTATATCAGAGTTCACACAGATATTTCAAATTAAAATGAGCTTCAGAAGGCAAAATCATTTCAGAATAACTTCAAAATATGCTTTCTACTATTGCTGGTTAACAGTTTGTAAAGTAAATAAATAGATATGGTTACAATTCAAATACGTCTCATCTTCCCCTTCCTTTCTCCAATCTTTTAGGTTTGTTTTAGGTGATGGGAAATAGGATAGATTTTTTTTTTTAATGAAAGATTGCTACACTTGGGCCCTTGCGTTATATAGCAAGATGAACCAAACTCAGTAAGAGCATATAAAGTTTGAAATTTAGATGAAGTTTTTGTAATGTGAACCTAGCCTCTTATATAATTCTTACTATTCTTCCCCCCCCATGAAGGGGAAGGGAGAAAAGACAGGTTCCCCATTCACCAAATATAGGCCTTCTCTTTTAGAGGTCTTTGTACTCATACTCATTTAACTACCTTTTAGTAGTATGTTCTACTTTTTGGTAATTTTCTATTGAAAACATGCAAAAATAATAGCTTACATCACAGTTTCCTTTCTTTATAAGTAAATTTTCTCAGAGTAATCTTAGAAGGAGAGAGATTGCAGAATAAAATTTAAACTAGACTCCAATTTTCCTCCATCCTTAGTAAAAAGCATGCTTTTTAGTAGCAGAAACATTGTTAAAAAGGCATTCTAGATATGCCATGATAATGAACTTATTGCTAAAAAAATTCTTAGAACAGTTAAATTACTTCAGCATATCAGCTGTCAGAGTTTTTGTTGGTTTGCCTAACCTGTAATTTACAATGAGTTATGATTGATTAATGGACCCAAAGAAGTTTTAATTTCAGGCTATGTAACGTGTATTAAAAATGAAAGGGGTCTGTACTTTCACAGACTGGTTAAACTTTCAGTGGTACACCTTTCAAGTTGATGTTCTCAGAGGTCAAAGGACAACCCAGATGCTTTTACAGTAGAGCTCTTCATTTAGACAGTCAACTAGAAGCAAAGACAAGTAGAAGTTTTATTAGAACTGAGTAGTTAATAAACCCCGCACATATGCAATCTCATCTTAGTGGAAATTAATGTATTGCTGAGTCATGTTGCCACAACTAACATTAGAGGAACTTTGAAATTTTTTTAATTTTTTTTTTGCTGCTGCTCTTACAGCGGGTGTTAACTCTAAAACACGGCATTTGTCCTGCTTTTTTTTTTACAGTATTTATTCATCAAGACTAGAAAAGAATTCATAAGGACAGTGTCAGGGGTGGTCAATTTATCTCAAAAAGAGGGTGACAGTAGAAGCGTAGACATAGGTAATACAAATATGCAGTGTAGCTTTTATTTGAACAGAGTGCTTAGGTTCTACAGAAGAGTACCAAATACTCAGTTGATCTGAGACTGATAGACTCAGTTTAAAGATTTACAGGCTACTTAGTAGACAACTTATCACACATACATCCAGGACCATCTTTTTGTATATTCAAAATAGGGACTTGGTGTACTTGCTGATCCTTCTGACCATTGCCTGTAGGAGAATGAAATTAACCTGTGAGGTAGATCTGAAGAACAGATGGGAGAATATTTAGAATTTGTCATTACCTTTTCTTAAGGTCATACCCTTACTTGCATGCTGAAGATACATTTCTGCTTTCATTATTGATAACTCTCAGTGGCAAACATGTCAGACCTTCAAACCAATTTTAAAATCATAAACAACATAAATTTCTAAACATTCAGAAAGTTAGCTTCCTAGGATAAAAATGTTCTTCTCAGTGCTTGCAGTATCACAGTAATACTATATAATAGTGTATTACATCTGTGTTATAAGTGAAAATCATACCAGTGAAAATATTGAAATGTAGCTTATTACTTTGAATGTTAGTAGCTTCAGTCCTTCTATAAACTTAAAATCTATTGTTTTACAGATCTTGATGGAAAGAAGAGTCCATGCGAAGAACAACATTAAGTGAAAAAAGGTAGAGTCAAACTCATGATAATTTACTGGTCGCTTTTATTCAGCCTTCTACGAAGCATTGCTACCTTCATGTGATTTCATCTTTTGTTTCTCCTCATTTTTCAAGACCTTATTGATTTTGCTCTTTCATTGATATGTTGAAATTGTCCCTCAGTTTGCATTACAATTCCTTTCATTTCCATCTACTAGGAACATCTCTGGCAGGTAGGAGATTCAGGGACTGAAAAAACGTACTGAAAACCAGAAGAACACTTTCAAAAGTTTAGAAGCAATTAGGGGTCTTAAATTCCTATTTGGTTTAGCTGCAAATAGAAAGACTATAGAATGCACTTATTTGATTCGTAGGTCTGTGATCCCTGAAAGTTGATGGGATGTAGTGCATTTCTCATGGGAAGTTCCACGTTGGCTACAGCCTCTTCACAGTACTTCCAGCACCAGGATTTCAAGGCTTAAGGGAAGTCAGAGACTTCAGGATTCTCAAATAGAAGGCAGCATGATTATAATTCTGTTCTCTGGCTGGGAATGTATTTAATGGCCCAAGTGATGGGAACAAAGATTTCATGCATTAAATATATTTTTATATATTAGATATATAATATGTCTAAATATATACTAAATATATTTAAATATAATTTCATTACAGAAGAGAAAATACCAGATGTTTGAGAGATGCTATCATGTACATCATTACTAGGGAGCTCTGCCTCATGTATTTCACTGTTTCATCAAAACTAATTTCCAGATCATGTTTTGACCTCTGAATGAGTATTATTCTATGGTGAAATATCCTTTCACCACATTTCTGTGAAATACTTCAGAGTCATTTAGATTCTGAAAACACTATCCACTAAAACCTAAGATTGATGATTTTCGTGTTTTCAAATCACTTAGGCAAGTTCACGAAACACATTTTGGCTAAAAAAAAAAAATTAGTAAGTTTTGCACTGAACTATCTTTCCCTTAATTAGATAAGGTAGGAAGAAAATTGTTCTGTTACTGTTTTCTGTGTACAGCAAATAAAAGGAAAAAAATACAGATGGTAAATGCATAAAACTGTTGAAATATATCCTGTCCCAGAAGGGGAGCATTAAAGAAAAAATATAGACTCCTGTCTTTATCTTTACTGTGGTTGTAAAAGAAAGATCCAAATGCTTTAATAAAAAGCATCGCACAACAGAGTAAACAAAGTTAGTTGGTTTCTTAAATACTTTACTAAGGAATTAGACCAAGTAAGAGAATATTAAATTGATTTATAGCTATTAAAATAAGGACAACAAACAATGTACACAATCAGTCAATCAGAATGGCTTGAGTTGGAGGATACATTTGATGAGATACTTCTAAAGCACCAGATTTGCCAACTCTTCCTGTCATATACCTTACTTCTGTGCTTGTCTTTGGTAAAATCTGTGCAGTTGAACAGTTTTGGTTTCTGGTTGGCAATGGTGAATGACATCTGGTCCAGCTGGAGTCAGTCCTACCTGTCAACTTGAAAAATGACAGAGAATGGAGACTCCCTGCTGTCATTCAAGGGACAACATGGAATCTGCTCATATTTAAACTATTATTTCTGCTTGATAATTGTATAGCCATTTGTTTCTGTATAACGTCGATGCTTTGTCCTCTAATGCAAATCTGATCCCCCATTTGATACTTGACATCATAATCTAAGTAGTTTTACTGGATATGGGTATGCATTTGACTTGTGTGGCAGTATATGATGTAGGTGCATAGAGGTGTTGAGGCAGTATAGTTACATTCTAATCAAACCTCTCAATTGAGTATTACCATTTTAACCTCTCTACTCAAGTTGAATTAAAAGAAAACTGAAAATACTTTAACAGCACTGGAAATATCTGGGATTTGCCTGCTCCAGAATGCATTGTAGATTTTTAAAATCTTGTCTCTCAGAGGCTTAGAAGACTGTATCTTCCTAGCACTTTGAGTACAGCAGCTGATAAGTGGACTTTTGTTTTGCTTGGAAACTTGTAAATATTTGCTTGATTTTTCTGCTACTTTAATCCACATTTATTTATTTCTATTTTCAAAAGCAGAATGTTCAAACAAGTTCACAAGAGGTCTCAAAAAATTGAGACTTCAAATCCAGACTTCTGTATGGATGATCTTTCTGTCTTGATATGCCTCTCAGTTTCTCAGTTCCTTCAATTCCTTGCACGTGGATAAGACTGATGTATCTTTCTTCCTTTCACACTGCATCTTGTTTATTTAAAATCTCTGGGTCAGTGCGTATGCCTCATTAGGGATTTGTAGTCTCTTGCTCAAGGGGCTAAGAGATCAACTGTGACCTCTAGGTAGTCCTATAATATAGTACCTAGTAATGAATAAATTTTATTCTAGTTGTTACAAACAGTTCTACGTTTTCATTACTGTATAGCTCAGGAGACCAATACAAAACCTGGAGACTTCTGTAAAACAGCGTGCCAGAGGAAAAATGTTCTGGCAAAGCTGGTGCTCTGTTATATGGAGAATCTTTAAGGGTGTTGGCATTTCTGTTTCAGGAAGGGAAGTACCAACATATTACTATATTTCCCATTTAAAGCTAGAGGATATTGGAATGACTGTATACCTAAGAATATATATATGTATTGGGAATGCAAGACTATATAGGCATTAAATTTAAGGAGGATTATTTTTACGTCAAATTAGTTCCACGTTTCTTTGCATGTCTGTAAAGGTTCACATTAATGATCTATTTGGTGTCTTATCAGGCTATTGATTGAGTTTATATGCACTAGTCCATTTGTGTGACAATTTGCATTTTGCATGGAAGAACAGCCCACCCAGAGATGGGGTGTATCAATGAGAACGTCAGAGTAAAGAGACGCTGAGAGTGAAAGGATATATAACTGGAAGTAGAGTGAAAAATGATAAGAAGATAAATAGTGCATGTGTAGAAAATAGTCAAAAGCCTCATCTGGAACAGGGGGGAGAAAAAGCAAATCAAGGAACAAAAGAGATCTGAAATTCAAGATTTTATTTATATTTAGCTGTAGGGGATATTGAGCACCAAAAAAAAAAGTGGTACTATGAGGGGGAGTATTCAGCAACTGTTTACCTCTCCAGCTGTCTCAAGAACTGAGAGGTTGATGTGAAGAGAAGTGCAGCAGGAGTACTGAAAGCCCAGTACTCTGCCTCCCCCAGAAATCCTGGGAAGGATCCTGCAGCCAGGGGCAGGAGGCAGCAGAGCTGCATGGGCTCACTCTTCTCCAGCAAAACAGAGTGATATAGAGCAATGCAAAGGGGGTAGTAAAAATGCTATTTACAGCTATTTAACAAACTGCTCCCCAAATGATATTCCTCTCATACAGATGTAAATAAAATGCTGACTTTTATTGCACTGCACTGAAGAAGGCAATGTGAACAATCCCATCTAATAGCTGACTGTAAGTTGAAACACTCACTACCATAAATTTTGTCCACTTTTTACTGCAGTTTTGGGTGTTCTGATGCTGACCACAACATTTTCCAGGGTTCTGTTTGTATTAAGGATCCCCCATGGATTTCAGTGAGTTATGCAGCTAGCACAGCTTTCAGAGCACATTACTTGAGTGCTTAGAGGCATCCATTAATTTTTGAAGGCTGTCACTGTCATAAAATAAACCACTAAATAATCACAGAAATATTGTATCTGGTTCAAAGAAGGCATTTTCTCCTTCTGTGATGTAGTCTGTATGTCTTCCTCTCTTTTGTTGAACAGTTGAACAACTTATCCCATGCTGATACTCATTACATTTATTTGATATTTGCAGTAAAATCTGTTTTGCTACCCAGCATGTCCATGGTTTCTAATGGCCAGACCTTGTGGTAATAGGTCTAAGGAGGTTTTGCCCATCATTATCAAAGCATAGTCCTGGAAGATGCTAAGCTTATCCTGAAGATGCCTGAGCATCCTCAGCTCCTGTGTGAGCAACACATGAAGTGCTTGTTGTATCTCTTGACTTGGATTCAAGGTCTTATTCTGCAAAACAAAATTCCTATTGAACCCAGTGTGAACTTCTCATATCTAGACTGAAATACTGGCTCTTATCATATTTACCTGATAAATCATGAGGTAACACCCTGATGTCTGGGTTACATGCACTTGAAATTAAGTGGGTAGAAGTGCAATCCCTAGGATGATTGCCAAGAAGAAATAATCACTCACCTTAAAAAAAAAAAAAGACTTCCAGTATTTATGTGCATATTTATGTTTGAAAGCACTGTTATGAAGGAAAAATAAGTTCTTGGAATGAAAGAAAAATAAGCAAGGAAAAAGATATTCTGGAGGGTTGTCATCTTTAGTATGTCCAATAATAGTGCTACTGTTCTGTTTGTTTACTTCCATTACTGCATGCAGTTGCATTATGATATGCCTCTCCTTTGTCAGTGAACTGTGAAATTGTTCATGATGATTAAACTCTGTGGGGACTTCAGTCTACAGAGCTATGGGAACTTAAAGGATTCTTATCTTCTGAGGCCGTAATTTCCTTAGGTGCTAAAGTTTTGCTGTGATATTCTGACTGATGGAAGATAGATCTTTTAAAGTATGTTCCCAGCTTTAAACATCGTTTTCAGAATGACAATGGAAGATTAAAAAAAAAAAATTATCTGTGCATATTGTAAATCAGTGTAATTAATTCATATTAACAAAAACTGCTGATTTATAGCTGTTGAATATCTGGCATTTTTCTTTTGCATAAGTACTGTGGGAGTTTCAATTAACTCTAATAACTCTCCAGTTGATTCTCCTAATTCATTTGCCTTGGCATCTTTCCTCTTCTTCCTCTCCTGCAAAAAATAAACCAAATCAACAATCAAAAACTCAACTTTTTGAATGTGGAACATAAGCTTCTATGTTACAGTGCTCTGGAACATTCAGTAGATGATTTCCAGTAACTAAGTCCTTAATGATCCCTCCTACAAGAGCACATGTACAAAAGCTTTTTGTGTTAACATAACCTAGAACAAAATTTAGAAATTTTTTTGATGACAAAGTGCAAAAAGTAGAGGCTATCAGATTTATAGTAGGATACACAAGGTAATAGACAAGGACAGTCATAAAGTGGTTGCCACAGCAAGATTCAGTGGTTTTATTAATATTTCTTCATATTTTCATGTATGAATTCTATTATACATAAGTATTTAAATAAGTCTGTTTCAAAGAATGTGAATTTTCTCCTGAAAACTGCTTTTCCATTTTCACCCACAGTGCTTGTAGCAAAAAATATGGGATACTTTTAAAATGTATTCTATTAAAATACATTCTCATAAAATGTCATTATTACTCAAGAACATATCTGAAGTCTAAAAATAACTAGTCTGTGTACTGTAAAAAAAGAAAAACACAACTCAGACAAACAGCACTGCCAATATGATTGCTGCCATTGCACCTGCTTTCTGATGATCATTTGCCAAAGAGATTTGATGCAAATAACTGGATAAGCGTATTTTAAAATAAATTTCTGGAAGTGAGATAAGCAAATGCATCCATAAGAATATCTACCAATTCTTCTCTCCTCGCCCAGTATCTATGTATAGAAAAATGAAGTTTATTTCTATTATTTTTTCCATATGTGGACTCTGTGGCACAGAGCTCCAATGTTTCACCAACTTATTAAAACATAGGACAGATTTTTTTAAAGTATTTTGAGACATTCTTTGAAGCAGTTCCATGACATCTTGTCTTTTGTGGAGAATTAAGTTAAACTGCATCTGTAATTAGCACTCACATACATAATTTTGTGAAAGACTGAAAACTATTGGTAGAAATTCTCAATAATGTTAGTGTACTGTGGCACCTGTATATTTCCTTAATATTTCCTTAATATTATAAAATCATAGAATGGCTTGGGTTGGAGGTACCTTAAAGACCACTCGGTTTCCACCTCCCTGTCACAGGCAGGGTTGCCAACCCTGATATAAATGGAGAGTTATCTGCATTTTACCTAAACAGAGACAAAGCAACTTCCAATGTCTTGTCTTCAGTGAACTTCACTTTCTCTACTTCATTGCATTGAATCATAAAATTTTCAGATATTTCCTAGACCATTTGATGGCTCAGCAAGGATGAAAGTGATTTATGATGTATCATTACTTTTCAAATCTATTTAAATATGAACTGAATCATCTCCACCTAACAAAAACAATGTTTACTTTCTCCAAATATACAGCAAAAAAGCATCATAGGTTCAACTAGCAAGACCGTTTTCATGGTTCACTGATTACTGCTGGAATAGTTAGCAGCAAAGAACTTATGGCACCAACAAAATTAATAAAAGCAAACAGCTGTGTCTAAATCAAAGCATAATTTGCTCCACAATGGACATGCAAAATTCCTAACAGGATAGGCAACAACTATAACAAATGAGGCAATGTGTCCAGATTATTATTAATTTATTTGATGATAAAATGTTTTTGTAGCAAATGTATTCTAATATTAAAATCTATTTTCTTGGGTAATATATCAGAATTTACAACATATGAAATTATTTTTAGTGGCAAATTAAGAGTGATTAGACTGAAGACTGAGGCTGAGCAATAATTAAAAGTAGAATCATTTCCTCACCTATGACAATAATTCCCCCTACTTTATGTATAGAAATAGATGATGAAATATCCTTAAGTCCTCATATTTATAAAAGAACTCAAAGTTAATAGTATATTGATAGAGCTTTACTGTTTCATATTTCATCACAATTTCATATCTCATTTTCAATAGAGCTTGAGCTCTGTCTAGTTTCAGCCATTAGTTATGTTCCCATACACAGGTTCAGCTATTGATTGTTGAGTGTGAGAGTGATAAGCAGTGTCCCTGCAGACTGCTAATTGGGAACACACCTGAAGGGACATGCAGAAATGGCTGTTGGCCTGTGGTAAGAAATGCATTTTGAAGTGATGGAAGAGTCCATTATAAATACTGATATGGGCTGCACTGCAAGGAATGTGTGTGCTCCCAAAAGAAAATCCAGTAGTGAGTGAGCTTATGTGTTTTCTTTTAATGACATTAATTATTTACTAGGAAAGATTTTATTATCAGCACTCTCCCATAAATGTTTCATTTCAATGAAATTTATGTGAAATTATTTTATCAAAACTGTTTGAATAGGAAAAATTACCTAACTTGTTTTCTTTTATCACTTCCAATGCTGATAGAAAATTCTGATTGCAAATCTTCTTCAAAAGGAAAAAAACTCAGCTGAAAAACTATTAGAAACCATTAAGTTATTCTTTCACTTGTCAGCTAGATTTTGTGTAAGTTTTCCTTTTTTTTTTTATTTGTAAGCTACCACATGCTTAAGAGTATATCTACTTCTATTTCTGGAAACATTAAACTAACTCATTCATAGCTATGAAATCAAATACATCAAAACAGTATGGTGTCAATTAATTTCTCTCACATGTTTTGAGATTGCACTAAATGGATGTTTTCTGAGAAAGATGTCGTATTAGTAGAGCAACTCTGTGACCATCTCCTGCCCAGGTCAGATTTGCAGTTGTGATGATAATGGGAGGAATGCCTTGTGCTACTTGGTGCAGTGCTACTATTAGAAAAGAATGTTGGGAAAATTATCTATTTTGGAATGTGATCTATTTTATTCCCCACATTTCATTATGAATATATGAATCTCTCATCATGGAGAATTCCTCTGTACATATTATTTCACTCCATATTATTTAATTCTCTATGTGCACAGAAATTGAAAATATCTTTCTACATACTTCAGGACAAATACTTAAACTCCCTGGTCAGCTTTTATTCAGTTCTTTCTCTCCCATTCAAATTGATTTTGTGAAATGAGTGACTTGAATTGACAGAAGAGTTTGAATTATTCCTATCACAGAGCAGATTTCAGCTCAGAACACTACTAAATTAAGGAGAAACTGATAAGATCATAGACTATGGGATTTCAAAATCATTGTTGCAGAATGAATGGAAGTATGCATGGATATGAAGGGACAATTGTAAAACAAAAGATGGAATTTGAAGGTAGACTGAATTAGCATAAAAAACAATGTATAATCCTCCAATTGCCTGCTGCTGATGAGCAGATGTCAGCATCCAATGAACCTTATAAATCTTTTCAAGTTTCTGTGTTTAATTTAACTATGGAGGAAATCTAAGACAAGGAAATCTAGGAACTGAGGAAATATGATATTAGTATTTCTGCCAAAGTGAAGGGAAAATGAAATACAGAAATTGAACAAAAATGTATGATCTTTTGGTCTTTTCCTTTATTTTGATGGTGATCTGCAACTGAATCTGATCATGTCATAAGAGCTCATCAGTACGTAGCCTGCTAATGGAATGTGTTAACCTCTCTAGTAACTGTTTTTGTATAAGATTCAGTAAATTCAGAATGAATTAACACATTGAACGGTTTCAAAATAATAGTCTTGATAGTTTCATGCTGATTGGTGTCAGTTTTCTTGTGTCAAAAAACAAACTGTTTTCTCCTTAACTTACTTCAGCAACCCTTAAAGTCCCACATTGTTTTAAACAGTGACTTCAAAATTCATTGAAAGTTTCTCCTGCAAGTGCAACTTCAAAAATAATCTATTGATAGTGTTAAAAGCAAGTGGTATGAATACAGCTTGAAAACTTTGATGCTTAAAGAAGAAAGTAAAATGGTATATTTGATCAGAATGTTAAAACATCACTGGAAAAGCTGAAATTCATCATAACACTTTGAGATAGGACTGAAACTTCAGAGATTTATGACCAGATCAAAAGTATTAAAATCAAGCAGAATTTTTTTCCTCAAAAGGAGAAAGAATGTACATGTATTTTTCATATCTGTTCTATCTATTATTACCTTATAATATAGTTTTTACTTTATTTACATGAAATATTAGTATGAATGTTGTAGATTTCATTAAAATCATAGAATGACTTCAGTTGGAAAGACCTTAAAAGCCATTCATTTCCAACCCCCTGCAGTGGGTAAGGCTGCCACTCAGATCAGCTGCCCAGAATCATAGAATTATAGAGTGGCTTGGGTTGGAAGAGACCTCAAGGATCATGAAGCTCAAGCCCTCCTGCTGCATGCAGGGCCACCAACCTCCATATCTAATACTATACTAGGCTGCCCGGGGCCCTGTTCAACCCAGACTTGAGCACCTTGAGGGATGGGGCACCCACAGCTTCTCTGGGCAGCAGTACCACACTCTGAATTGCTTCTGATTATCTAACCTAAACCTCTTCTTTTTTAGTTTAAAACCATTTCTCCTTGTTCTTTCACTGTCAGATCATGTAAAAAGTCAGTGTCCCTCCTGTTCATAAGCTCCCTTCAAATACCAAAGGCCACATAGAAACATCGAAGAGAGGTGAAATGACACCATGCTGGTGTTTCTACTGCAACCAAATACACTACTTATGCTTTGAAAATAATTACTTCTCTTAAATTTTTTGGAGAAGTTCTACAAGACTGAAAGATTTAATGTCGGCTTGTGAAAGATACATTAATTTTCCTCCAAGAAACATACTGAAAGCTTTTATTGCAGTCAACAGAAATATTCCTACTGAATTTAAGATGAGCTGTATACTTTGAGCTCTACAGTGTGTCTAAGGTAGATTTTGTCCGTGACTCATATTTGATTGAAGACTGTAGGAACCATTTCAGACCTTGACACTGAACTAAGTAAAGGAATTACATTATACATTTAGGATTCAAAATGGGAGCAAGAAGCTGCTAGACATCAAAGGGGAAAAATAACCCAGTTATCATCTAAGAGATCAATCTATGTCTTGTATGTCAAGCATGTTGGAGACATGTCACTGTAGTAGCTCAAAAAAGTGCAGTTTTACTTTATTCTCATGTGATGCTGCCTAAAAGATTACTGAACTGTGAAATAGTAATTAAATTACTTTCATGATTTCCATTTCAGATGAGATTACAAGAAAGAGATGAAATGCTTTATCACAGGACTTCTAATAGGAAATTTAAGGGTAGTTATTGCACATGTTCCTTCAGCCTGGCACACTGTCTTTCGTGGATCTTTCAGGTTTTTGACCCAAGAGTCTGTGCTGAACTGTTTGCTACCTACAGCCAGAAGGGGCAGCCTGAAGATGGTCTGGGGCCAGAGCATATACGTATTCTGCAAGGCAGAGAAAAGAATTTATAAGAAGCCACTCTTCCCCAGTTCCTCCACATAGAGTCTTTAGGAGGCTGGATTATTTTGCAATGAAGTCATCTGTATGGTTGTTCTTTCTGTCTGTGCTATCATGCATGGCTTGCAGATGGTGAAGATAGAGACATGGGAACAGGCCAATATGAGTGCCTGGAGATAGAAAATACTACAGATTTTACCCTTCTTAATTCTAATTCTCTGGCTCTACATCTTGGCAGTTCCAGAAAAGCTTGTATTTTAAGACTTCTGAGTCTAAAATAAAGGTGTTAAAGAACAGTGTTTTAACAGTTTAAAGCTTAATTTCTTAAAGCTTAATCAAAGTTCTAAAGCATTTGTAGATTTTGCATCCAGACTCCTGCAGAACATGTAAACATCTCAGCCCAATAACCTTTTGTCTATTTGCAGTGGATTCAAAATTTTTTTTTCATTCTACTTCTCTCACATGCCCATTGCAGCACCATCCAAAATACTTTAGCACATCTCTCTATTTCAGGTAATTCTGTTTAACTCCATGTAAATATTCATCAGAAATAACAGAGGGCATAACACTTCTCTTTCTCTATCTTTCATTACAGTCATTTTTCCAAAGCACTTTTTCATATATTGCAAATTGAAAGTCCATACCCTTAACCTAAAAGTTTTCCAGACAGCAGTTCTTCCAGCAACAACATTACCATCGCTGAGTGAAGATTCTTTTGTACATCTAACTCTTTCCCTTTAGTTATGAAAAATGTCAAGATCTTCTCTCTTTTGCTTTGAATCTGTGGAATTCTCTACAAGCAATCCTATTGCATGAACTTATGAAGTTTCTGATGTGTGATGTACAGAAATAAGATTAAAGGAGAGTGAAAGCAAGAAAAAGCCCCACAGGGTACCAACTTGGAGAGATGGTTAGATAGTGTTTGTCATTATCTCCCATAACTCTTGCTAGCCAGGCAAATAGAAATAGCCTACATGGGACAGATCCTATTTTTTCTCTCTGCAAAAAATGCAAAAACTTACAAGTATTGTTTTTGTCTAACTTCTGCCTCCCAAAGATCTTTCTACTTTAAATTTGTTCAAGATTTTGTTTGCTTGCTTGTTTGTTTTGTTTTGCTTTGGGCTGGATTTTTTGTTGTTGTCTTTTTCTTTCTTTTCTCTCCAATACGCATTTTAACAGTTCCTATTTTCCAGATTGCAATGCTTTGATCATCAAGGTCTCTTTAATAAGGAGAGCTACTGCTAACAGATGGATCACAAAAGCTTATATGCCTTCTAATGAAACAAATCTCCCTAATTTACTTTTCCCTCCAGAATATTTTTATGCTTTCCTCATTCTTTTAGAGTGCAACTCTCAAAATCATCTGTTTGACCATGGTCCCAGGGTGGTATTTGTGATATAATAAAATATAAACATAAAAAAAGGTAGCTATGCCTAGTTTAAAAGTCAGGCAAGTTTCACAGGTGTTGCTGAAGAGCCTTTCATTATTTAGAAGTGACACAGTAGCATCACAATTAATGTTACCTTGTATGAATATTCATGAATTGATTAGATATAATAGTAAGGCTGAGGCAGAGAAGTGTTCAGAGGTATGGGCGTTTATCTGAAACAGGTAACTTGCCTGGAGCTATGACTGTCAGACATGAATCTGAGAGTTTTGAAATCAGTGCAAGCTGGACCTCTGACACAAAGATCTAGGGCCAAGACTGACTAACTCATGGAAAAAAAAATATTATCTGTAAAGCACAGGTCCTCTGAAAGAAGAAATCCATGTGAAATACTCTCTACCTATTTTCAGTTCTTTGTAATATTATCATTCAGTGACATCTTTGCTGCAATGAAGATAATATATTTTCTGGACATCCTCTCTTGTTTCTTTGCAGCAACTTGTGGCTGTGCAGCTTCTTTGCCATCTTTAAGAGGTAAGGCAGTAATCTATGCTTCTTCATCTACAAGTAGTGTGGAATTACTTGTCTGAACTTGGTGGAACTGAAGATGTATTTTACCCAGAAAACAAACATAGAGTTAACCACACTTGACTGAGATCATTGGTGTTGGTGCGCTGCTTCTGAGGATGGTTAGGAACTGATTCTTCTTGAAAAAAACCTTGCTAAATAAATAAATAAATAAAACCAACCACGATTATCTCATTTTAACAGCTTTGATAAAGAAGAGGTTCTAATTTTCTATCTTTAAATAATTGGCTGACAGATTAAAATGTGATTTGTATTTGTCAGTCTCAAAGAACAAGCTGAACTCTCTTGTCTATAATTGGGACTAAACATGAAAAGAGGAGTTTACTACTAAAGAAAATAGCTTAGACTTTCCAAAAAGATATTGAAGGGATGAGGAATTATCTAGGTCATTTTTCTTTGTGAATATACTTCTGTGTTCATTCAACAACAAGAAAAATATCGAAATACCATTCTTGTGATAGTAATATTTTCTCGTTCTTTTAATCTATTAAAAAAATAAAATGAAAACCCAGGCTTTTGTTCGTGCACAGGGAAGCAAACAAAAATCTGTGTGGACTGTTGGGGATAGTGTCCAAATATCCTCCCAGTACCACGGTGTCATAGTTGTTTCACTGCAGTCAAAGGAATGATTATGAACTGGCACATAGTGAAAGCAAGATCAGGATCTTCCCCCAGATGTGTGATGCATTTTCAAACTGGAGAGCTGCGATATGAACTGACAGCAGTTTTCCCAGATGAAATTAAATAAACTCACTGAACTTTCTGGCAATGCTCAACTGTTTCCTCAGTTAGGCAAGTCATTGTGTTGATTCATCAGAAAACAATAAGTTGCACCAAGATGAAAATTTCATATACTACACACGTATATGTAAACAGTAGAACCATTATCGGTTTTTTTCAATGGCTTTTGCTGTTTCAATGAGGTGTCAGACTGATGCCAAATGTCTGAAGTTTATGCATCACAAGTCCAGCAAGGACTTTGAACTTCACTGCCCTCACAGTTCCTGGATTCCTGGGGGAATCCTTCAGCTAAGAAAAGATTGCAAGTGTGACTTCCTTCTGCTTCTTGACCTAAAGGAACTTCCTTCTCATTTCCACCCAGTAAAACACTTTCTATTGAATCTGTCCTTCAGATATGAGCCCTGTCCTGAGATCATTTTTCAGCTTTATCTGTGATCTGAATGTTCCATTCCTCCATTTTACTTCTATTATAATAGATTGTGTTTTTTTATTTTACTACTAGGAACTCTTTTCATATACTCCGTACTTAGTCATTGCACATGTGACACAGCATTGCCAGAGTGCCAGATCGCTTCAAAGATTTTCCTGTGGAATGCAAAAAGTCCCCAGTCCTCTACTGATTGAGAGAGAGGACTCACTTGTGTACTTACTGGAGGGTCACTGTGACAGGGCTCAGTTTACAAGCGTTTGAAGGTTCAAAAGATATTGAAGTCTCTCTACACTCTATCAGAATGCTTTGTACCTCATGGAGAAGAGTGCTGGTGGAGAGTATCCTTTGTCTTCATCTAGTAGGTATCTTGAAGTGTTTTCTTTCAAAAGAAAGAAAATGGAGAACTGGAGGAAAGGAACAACTCAAAGGAAGTAAAGGTAGTTTGTTTTTGTTTGTTTGCTTTGTTTTTTGTTTGCTTATTTTTTTGTGTTTCCCTGAAAGGCCTGTAAATTAGGTAGAGATACATTTTGTCTGAACATATATATGTCTGTGAAAAAGGAGTGAAGATTGTCAAAAAAGTCACTGGAAGCTTGCCTGTTGTATTTCACCTGGAGTAATTTCAAAGTGATTTATTAGTGCTTTGAACCTGAAATTTCCCAGTGAAAGCAAAGATCTACAGTGATTAGAAGGCTAAGCACCACTCAGATTGAGGCTCTCATTTCTTCTGATTTAAAGAAAAATAACTTATCTAAATCTAGAGGAAGGTACATCAGAGCAATGAAATGCTACTAGCAGAAAAAGGGCAAATATAGAATAGAGCTGTACTTGTCTGCAGTGATTCTGGAAGAAGAGTACTAATTGATTTAAAAAAAATTATAAAGGGAAAAGAATCAAGGCTACGTGAAGCAATGTATTTTCTAACTTGAAATTCAACTGTGTAGGTGGACTCAGAGAAAAAATCCACAATTCAGTAACTGTTTTTCTAACTTTGTCTATCTTGGATCACTTCCTATATTTGTGCTACTGAAGATCTGTGCAAAGAAGAAAATGGAACTGTCTGACATCCCTGGTTGTCCTCTTGTTGTATAGCTTCTATGCACAGGTTTGTTTTTCCTATTAAAAAAGAAATCACATATTCGCTTTCAAAAAAATATCTAAATAAAAAACTTTATTCACTAATATTGTGAAATTTTGCTGTCAAGACAGTCAGGGACCCACTGGAGCTTGGCAGAGGAGAAGTAGAACCACAGTGGAGAGTTTTCCTAAGGGCAAGCAGCATGCAGAGATATAGGGGTACACATTCAGGGAACAGGAACAAGTAGCCCTGGGACTGCACAGTTCCCCCCAAGGAGAGACTACTTTCAGGTACCAAACAATTATTTTATTCTGTCCACTCAGTTTCTTGTTTTCCTTCTGATTCATAGTAAAATGGGGGCCCTTCAAAATCATACATCTAAAAATAAACAAACCTCAAAACTAAGAAATAAATCCAGAATAGCCAACTACTCTTTTGATTTGTGCAATGACTAGTAGACTGTGTATGGATTTTCTAAAATGCTGCCATTTCTGAGATGTTGATGAGAACATAGCGCCTGTCCCCTCTCCATCCAGAAGCTCTGTTGTGGAATCTGTAGTTCACGTTATGAAATTCCCATTAAAAACAAAACAAAACAAAACAAAAAAACAATCAACCAAACAACAGCAGCAACAACAAAAAACAGTTTAAATACCACAGAAAACTGTCAATGGAAAAAAAAAAAAAAAGCTAATTTCTTTTGGTCTGGTCCCAAGAATCCTCAGCATGCAAATGCGACTCTGAAAACACTCAAGCTCAGAAAAGAGTTAATAGTAGGAAACTTCTTGGAAAGACCATTAATGTAGAGCAACAGAAAATTAGGCCTACTATTTCCAGAGCAGTTATTTAGGGTTTTAAGTTCCCTTTCACACCTCTCTGTCTTCAACAGATAACTCCAAATAGGACAAGACAGTAGTGCTTTCATAAATGCAAATATGGTGTCTGAATCCAGAAATAGAGGGGAAGATGCAACGCCAAAGACATAGATCGTCATGACTCCAAGGAGAAGCCAGGGCAATTCCCCTTTGCTTCTGGAAGTAGCTCTTAAGGCATGGTCTTGAGGTGAGCTCACATCACCAAACAGCACTCCATATTTTTGAGTCCAACAAGCAACTCAAAAATATTTCTTTTCATAACACTTGAATTACTTAGATCTCATAGTCCTTTTGGAAACAAATTAGGCAGACTTTTCAGTCACTTAAGTCTGTTTAAACATTATCTCTATGCCTAATGCTTTATTTAAATATATGGATACAATATGTTTGTATAAATATGGACAGGTGTCCTTATAAATACTTTAATGAAGAGCAATTAAAAAGGAATGTAAAGTAATAATCAGACTGCAACCTTGAGGTTAAACATTCATTTTCTGTTCAAGTGAAAGAAAAGAACAAATATAGGTTTTATATTTGAACATTTGTCACTACAATTCCATATCCTCAGCCTGACACTGTTACGAAATGCTTATGCAAGTACATTAAATTTTAATGGTGATTGAACACTATCTTTCCTTGGCTACATGTTTTAAATTAATACAAAATTGCACTGGAGGCTAAGGAAAGCTGTCTCTTCATGTACTTTAGTTCACTCATGCTGAGAGGTAGGGCACAGTAAAAAGTAACTGGGACAAATTTTGAGGAACTAAGTCTAGTCTCTTAATCGGATTCCATTACAGATGTAATACAAGATAATATTTTAGTAATAAATGTCACTGTTCTCACAGAATGAAGTCAGGGAAGAAACTGCTTTTGAAGAATAATACGTATGTTTTCCATATTTAGTATATTTTAAATTTTCCATTCCTGATCTTTTTAGTATGCTTTCTCATGTGCAACTGCTGCCTTAGGCAGGCCAAATATCATTATAAATTCCTGAAAGCAAAGTGCCAGAATAATATCCTCAAATGTTCTAAAGAAAAGGAGACAGAGGCTGGGGTAGAGGAGGGGAAAAAAAGTCCAGGGGCAGGAGGGACTTTTGTAAGTAGGCTTCGGATCAGGGAGTGGTGAAATGCCAAGGAAGAAGGGGCTCTTGGGAGCACATTCACTCAGATGAATCTCACATACTGAACCTCACTTATACTCAAAGTTTGCATGCATAGCTATAGTATATGCATACCAAAATATATTTTATTTCAGTACATTTGCTTAGCTAAATCTTCAATAAAAATGTTGTTTTCATCATCTTGACAGACTGCAGTGGTGGTCTTTATGGACCGTTGGATGCTGAGGATGCTCGGAGAGGGAGGAAGAGAGTGATAAATAAGGTTGGGTTTGGGTTCAAGATCCCTAAGCATTTCTAATATCAGCATATGCTAATTTGTCAAAGCTGTTTCTTGAAATTTTGTGTGTCTCCTGGGTCTGCTTTCCTTTTTCACAAAGCAGAAAGGAAAAGAAACCCATGCTTCAAAGTTAGTAGTACTGCAATAGCACAAATGAAAATATTTACAAAAGGTAAATCCAGTCCCTTTTAATGAGGTTACTTCTCATTGCAACCTATCTTCTTCAGATATACATACATCAAGAAATACATATATCAAGCAGCTATACTTACAATCAAATGGACATCTGTTTTGACACTGATTAAACACCTTGTTGCTAATTTTTGCAGGCAAGCTTTGCATTGTCACTTATTCTATAGGGTTATGGAATCCTCTTAACAGATGGTCAGAGTTCAGTCTAATTACATACAATTTAACAGCTGTGTAGCTGTTTATGTGAATTATTTGCATAAGCAAATGTTTATCACATGGTAACCCACAAGTTTTCCCAGTAATAAGAAAGCTGTTGTGTTATTAATTTCAACAGTTATTAATAAGTAATGCTTACTTTTGTAACAATTTTCTGACAGAAACAGCAAGTTGAACTGTAATGATGTCTCATATTAAACCACCTATATTTTAGTGTTATCTTCAGAAAGGAAAACTGGCAAGTAAAGGCTGTCTTTCTTTTAGGCTACTCTGTTGAAGCATAACCCTGAGAGGAGCCAGTTCAGGAAGCAACTTTTGGCTTGTTAAGAAGTTTGTTAGGATACAACAGATGAAATCCTTGCTCCACTAAAATCAATTATAATATTTTCCATTGACATTAGTACTGCCAGAATCTCACTCAGAGCACTTTCTTATGCATAAAACAAACAAGCAAACAGACAAATAAACAACAACAAAAAAAAGACCCCAAATATGGTAAGATTGCTAGTGTTTGCTAGCTTATCATAGAGCTAATGGAACAGAAGTGCTTTAGAGCAAAGGTTGAATTCAGATAGAATTTCTCATGAATAAGAGTGAATACTTTCATCTTGTGTTGCAACACTTGTATCACACTAAAGAGTAAAATTTAACTTTGGTAATATTAACTTTTGGTAACTTGGAGATATGAGGATGGCATCCCACTTTTCAGTGGAGGCATGCATGTCTTTTGTTTTTCTGTTTTCTGTTTGAGGATATAGCAAAAATACTCAGCTTCTGTACTAACATTAAGAAGCCTATGAAACAATGGCACAGGGGATTGTGTTGCAATATGGCACAGTAAATATCTTCCATAAGAACTAATTTCTTACTTGACTTAAAGATTTTGTGAGAAAAAAAGGTAAAACAAATCTTCCAGATGGCATAAATTCTCAAGCTCATTCAGACTAAACTCAATCCCAGTTTTATAGAGTGAAATAAAAAATGAGTCTGCAAAAATCAAATTATGAGACTCACCATGAGGCACCAATGATCTGTGTCACAGGAATTATTCTGTAGATTACTCTATAATGTCTTTTCATAGTGGTGTGTGGCAGAGCAGGAAGGAATATAACGGTACACAGTTCCTCTCCACACACAACAACCTACCACAGTTTCACCCATCTTTGGGAGTACTGGAATGAGGCAGTGTACACTAAAAATCTTATATTACCACTTTTTAAATTCAAAAAAAAATGAGACCCTCCCTGTAGCTCCCAAAGGACCTAAACTCTGTTGGCAGCATTATTCATGATACCAGTGCTCCTTTCTGCACTCAGGGAATGGAAGTACCTAAGAGGAAAATGATAGCAGCTTCCAATAGTATCATGATCCTCAAAATCTGGTGGAAATTTATGAAACAAGTCATGGTGTAGCCAATATGGTAAAAGAAGCCCACATCATTTCTGGAAATGTCTGATTTTATTTCCAGTTTGTCACAACTTGAAAGCCAATATCTGAGTACAGTTTGTCTTCCTTTGACACAGCTAGGCTTCTAGGTCTGTAAGAGAGGCTGTCCATTTCTCCTGAATACATCTTCAATCATGTACTCAGGGTAGACTGAATGACTTGTCCTTAGAAAACGTTACAAAATTCAGTGTTACCTTACTTTATTTTTTTAGTATACTGAACACATTTCCAAAGATGGAGTTTGTTTTCTCTCTGCCCCATCTTTCCACCAAGATTATCCCTCTTGACTTTCATTTCCTTTGTCCCAGCTGTCATTTCTTTTCCAGATGCATTCCCTCTCATGCCCACCTTGTCCGCCTTTGTTCTGTGCCCCTTCAACCTTCCTCATACCTCCTCATCTTCTTCTCTTTCCTCTGAGTTGTTCTCATTTATTTCCATTCCACTACCCTCACCCTTGCATCTCAGAACAAAAATCTCAGAAACAAACAGAAAAAAGTTCCACTCATGGAAATAGCTCTCTTCTTCTTTTCACTCCCCTTGCGGGATTTGAGGAGTAGGAGTGGAGCAGAACTAGAGATCTAGCTTGTGCATGCTGTAACCCTGGAACACATTCAACCACACCAAACTTTGACATTGTACCACTTGGCAAAGGTCAGCTAGTATATGAATGCCCCTCTGCTCCCAGACAACTTGCAGAATTCTTGGGTGTCTCCCATTACTTGCTCCACAAGGAGAAACTATCACCAAAGGAATATATGGAGAGAGGATGGACAATTTCTGGAAATATGTTCTCCCACCCCACCCTACTGCTTTCTCACAGAGGTTTTCCACGTGAGGGATGATCCGACCCTTTATTTCTTCACACACCACATCAGTGCAGTTAATAAGCTAGATATGGAATAAGCAATAGCATAGTTCAGTCCGTTGTTTTTTAAAATTGTATATAACAAACAATATTTTCATGTGTTGCATCACAATTTATTTTGTTTCTGCTGACACTCAAAATCCGTAGATATTAGAGAGCAGAGATAGTGTCTTGGGTAATTTACTCTACGTCCCTGTTCCAGTAGAATTCGGTATTCTTAGATTCCTACACAATTCCCATTAGTTTACCTTGATTACATGCAATGATAGTGATTCTGCATCTTCCATCATCTGCCCAGGGCTCTGGGCAGACTGATCTAATGGGAGCAACCCTACCCATGGCAGAGAAAACAGCACCGAATGGTCTTTAAGGTCTCTCCCAGCATAAGTTATTCTATGATTCTATTGTTTTGTTATTATATTATTCAATGACCATTATTTTTAAGGCTTCAGTATCTATGGCATGGTATAATGAGATCTGTGGTGTAATGCTGTCACAAAAGCCAAAGTCCTAAAAACACGGCAGGTACCAACGATGCCTCAGTACAGCAAAAATACAAAAGGTGCTCAAATGTCTCTCTAATGTGAGTTTGCTCCTTTGTGGTTTCAGGTAGCAGTTTGATCAATTGTCCTCTACTTCATTGAATGTATTTATTTTTTTACATACTTGCACAATCTTCACTCAGATTTCACTTTCAATTCTGAGTTCAAACATAGGCCATAGTTCAAAAGCGAAACCTACTGACAGTCGGTGTCTCAGCTGCTCTCAAGTCTGAAGTAGAAAAACATGGCTGGCAATAGGCATTTTCACTGAATCCCCCAGCAGATCCGGAACTAATGTGTCTCTCTCTCCTCAGCTTTTGGTTGTCAGGCTGGGCTACAGCTTAGAGCTGGCTTGCAATTGGTGGAGGTGCCTCTCCAAAGCTGGGATCCCACTGCTGACACCAAGCAAATGATCATGCTTTCAGTAAAGCAGAGAGAACAAAAGTATGCTTTGTACAGTTGCATTGTCTACCTGATTGATTCCTAGGTGATAAGAGAAAACATTCAGGGAATTCCCCTCTTGCCAAATTATCTGAATTCCCCTACATATATCACTATTGCACTCTTCCACCCCTTGCCTCTGTGAAAGGAAGGATAACATTCCTTTCTTTAGCTCCTGTATGGCAGTAATGAGTCCTATCATGGTGAAAATATAATGAGAGATTGCTGACAAGGCCAGAAAATGTTTGAGTTTTGAAAACCATTTCCTCAGGAATTAGTTTGAGACATGTGGAGGCATGCTAAGCATGTAAGTTATCTACATCAAACTCATGCAGCCGTAGGGTAGTCTTAGATTTGGAATGCCTGTTGTATGAGAGCAAAGCAGTAGGGACAGAAAGACAACCATCTTTAACAGGAGGCAAGTAGGAAAGAGGTAGGGAAAGCATGATCATGTACAGGGAATCTGATCTAGACATAACTGTAGCATTGAGGCCAGATTTCAGATAAAGCTCTTAATTCTTCAATTCATTAACTGCACCTAAGAGTTGGTGCTTTCAGGCACTAACTTGTCCATGAAATCAACATTGGTACAGTAAACCTAGCTGAAAAAACATAGCCAGCAAGAAACCTGCCTGGATTAACAACAGAAAATACTTCTAACTGATTACCTTCCAGTATTCTTCATTACCTTACATAACCGGTAATCTTGAATGTAACATTAATTTTCTTTTCCACATAGTTTTTAACAAGTGAAAAATGTAAGTAATAAAGTTAGACGATGATTCCTTGTTTCTGACACATCCCTCTGGCATTTTTTCCCTTTTTCAGAATATTTTCCAAGTTTAACTAATAATTATTCTGAATGCCTAAGAGTTTTGAAATGCCTGGTCTCAGCATTCCCTCATTTTATTTGCTCATCTAGACCTCACAAGCTGTATATTTTATAAGCATTTAAATAATTAAAGTTTGAACCTGCAGGGCTTTCCTTGCTGGTTTCTGAAAAGAGGAAAATTTAATGGGAAATCAACTTTAATTGCATTATCTTAAATAGAAAAATGATTTGTCAATGTGCATTACCAGATTTTATTTGGTAACACAAATTCTTTCAGTGGAAAGATTCTGTTGAGTGATTTAACTAGGCATTCTGCAGCAAGCATTAATAATTTCAGAAGCAGAAAATGTAATCTTCTTGCGTTATTGACACGACAGCTTTTCATGTTTTGTTCAGACTAAGGAGGCAAACATAAGCCCAACACTCGAAACTATCATTAGTTTGTGAGATTTTTGTCAGACAGAATTGGTTTATTATTTTGGTATCATTTACTATCAACTCAGCAGCCCAGGTAATTAGATTTCTAATGTGTTTTCATTGAAGCCTCAGCTGAGAATCTAATCCTATGGGCTTTTGTAAAAGCAATTCCACTTATGGGGAACAGCATATTTCATTTTTAAAATCCATTGCTCTGTTTAGCTGACTTCATCATATTTATGATAAAATGTAAAGTACTTGAGAAAGCCTCTGCAGGGCTTATTCTCTGAAATGCAGTTTTCTGTCTATCTTGTTGCTGAAAGAGAGTGGCTAGACAACAAGTATTATCTCAAAAGGATTTTCCTGTGCCTCTTTCACTGTAGAAAAGGAAAACCCAAGTTTTGACACCCCAGGCTGTGAGGCAACTTAAAATACACAGCTCTGTTAAGAGTGTAAAATAGATAGGTTGGGGATTAGAGAGGGACACGGAAACCAGAAAAGAGATCAAGGCTGGAAGAAATGAAGAGAATATTGAGGCAAGTTGCTTACAGCAAAGACAGGCACAGTCATATTAACTCCTCACATATTTCATATATAGCAAATTGCCATGAGCTGTTCTCCAGTATTTTCTCTACACTGTAGCAAAGTTACACTGATGTCATTGGATACACTCTAATTTGTGTCAGCCAGGAACATGGCCATGTTTATAATTCTCACCAGCTCCTGCTGGTTTGATGTACTTAACTGTCTTTATACCACTACTAAGTGAATGGAATATATTTTATACTAGCGTAATTTTGAAATGGAAAGCAATATTTATAATATACCTGGCTAGACAACTCTTTATAAAGAGTGCATTAACTATTTAAAAAGATAAATTTCAGTCTTAATGAAGGCAGGATATTTTTCACATTAACATAGAATAAGCAGAGATTTCACCGATTTAAAATATTAGGGATCATCTCAATCAAACATCTACTTTTTAATATAATTTTCCAAAGAAATGAAAAGAGGAGATATGAAGAAAAAAGCCAAGAAATCGTCTTTTTAAATTGCAGTCTGTCCCAAAAGAGTACTTCTGTATCATAGTGGGATTGCAGTTATAGGGAAAACACTGACTTCACTTAGTAATGTTTCTGAACTTCTTTGAAAGTAAATCACATCTGCTACACAGAGTCTGTTTTTAACTGCATAAAAATGATTTGCTTAGGTGTGTATACCAGAAGATAACTTTCCTTAAGCTTGCAAATTACCTGAAAGCTATAGTATGAGCATAAATAGTTAAAAAATGTGTAGCTATAACATATACTGGCAGACACGACTCTGTATGAATGCGGCCTATGAAATCACATCTGGTACAAATCAGATTTCAATCCCATCAGAAGGACACTCATGCACTGTTAATGATACAAACACGACAAAAAAGAGATGGTTCTCCTTAGTTCAATGTGCAGTAGGAGAAAACCATAAAAATTTTTTTAAAAAGTTTTACTCTTGCCAGTGGTGTTGAAAATATTGCAAATATAAACATGAAGTGAGGATGCTTAGACCTTCATTAAAGTTCTAACTTGCAGTTATGGAGGTACATTTATTGAAATACGATTGAGTTGTTTTTATTTAATCAAAAATTTTGGTGTCTGAAAGGGAGAAGCTTAGGAAAGGTACAAGATGCTATGGTTATTTGTTCATTTAAAAAGCATTTTGAGCAAAATAATTGAAAAAGCTGACCAACAAAATCCAAATGCGGTATATTTTAATACATCCATGTGAGTGATCCAGGAAGCCAACCTGCTAACACTGTGTAATAATTTGTGCCTGAGAAGTGGCATGAGAATTTTCTAAGCAATGAAGTGTTGCTGTTCATGTTGACTTAAACTCACTTTGCCCTCAGTATACAGACCCTAAATTCAAGCTAAACTTTGATATCATCTGTAGTTTAATTAGTCCTCTGTCCAAATCATTTGAGGGTCTCAGATGGGTCCTATGCTATACTCTTTATTCTTAAACGGTGATGTAGTGTTGATGTCATATTCTTTCATACGCATGCAAGATTGGTAGTAAATGGCTACCTACTCAGAACATAGTGCAGGGCAGCCCTGGTATACTTGCTGAATTCACTGGGAATCCAAATGATCAGCTCAAGTGGATCTGACTGGTTCAGTGAAGCCAGAGATATGTATTTTTGACCTTGTTGCACCTAAATAGAGAGCCGCTGACAGAGGTTTGCATCTGAAATTTTAGCTGTTGGCAATAAAAAATTCAATGACAGATTAGAATGAACTTGTCTTTTAAAAACAATGTCAATTTACACTTAAAATATTTGGAATCCAGTTCAAATATATTACAGATGCAAAAAGACAAGATATCATCTTTGCTAGCACAGTCAGAGGAGGGACAGTGAAAAGGAATTCTTAATTAATGGTTTTCAAATAGTCCCACGGTTTCAAACTCACCCTAGGACTAACAAGACTATTACAGATATGCAGATAACTCCTAATAAGCTTATTAGCTTCTTTTTAACAGTAGTAATGATCAGATGCATACATCAAGTGCCCATTTCCCATGGCTTTTGGGGCAATCTCCTGCATTCTACAGAAAACACAGCACAATTTTCTAAAATATTAAAAAAAAAAAAATGGAGAGAAAGGAGGGAAGGGGCTAAACAGTTCACAATGTAAAAGGCCCTTTAAGCCTGGGCAATGTTTCAAACATCAATTTGGGCTTAAGGCATGCATTCAAGAACCCAGGTTTCTCCTAAAGTTTTGAACAGCCAAACCAGCACAGAAATTTATATTGCACGATGAAAAGCTCATCAAAGAAAATTCAGACATATTTTTGTCTTTATTTCAAGGAGAGAATAATGATATAACTTTAATACTATTTATTACCATGCTGGTTAGATACATCCAATCATCAAGTTGATTCCTATCCTTGTTCATTTAAACATATTAATAACTTTGGCCCAGCCTGTACTTATGTATTTGGGGCCTGAAATTATTTCAAAATTCAGTATAAAGAGCAAATTTCAAATGCTTAGGCAACATAGAACATATACAAGGTGTTAATCTGAAAAAGGACGCAGTATCTCTATTTTTTAATCTACATCTCCTGTTAGCTAGGCTATTTCATTTTCCTTTTCAACTCATAGCATTCCACTCTCTTGAAGTTCAACCTCAGAATCCAGGTGGCAAAGAGGAAGATATATGAATTGTATAAACACAGAATTTTCAGCTGATATATATATATATATATATATATATATATACATACACCTCTGCATATTTCTCGGTTCAGAAACTCATAAATCTTTCTTCATGCACTTCTCTGAGAGCTGCAAAGAATCTACCTCTAGGTGACCTGGTATCCCTCTCCTTCTATTCTATTCCAAACCTATATTGCCATATAGGTTTGTTTGTTTATAATGAAAACAGATTATTAACCTATAATTTTTTTTGATACTTTGAATGGTGTAACACAGTAATTTCACAGAGGTTTACAAAATAAGCAAAGAAAGGCAAAGCTATCCTTACAATAAACCATCATAACAGTAATCAAATCTTCTCTTTCTACCTTTGACTTCATTTCCCATCAATTTAAGAACAAGTGATGTGCCATTGCAAAGAACAAAAAGGTCTCTTGAAGGAAAGAGCTTGTGTGTACTTGTTTCAGCTGCCTCTTTAGCTCTAAAGTGGAATTTGGGATCCTGTGCGGTAACAATGATTTTGCGAATTTTACAACTACAGCTCAAACTACCAGAGATACTCAATCCTCAGTAATGCCGCATTGAATCGCCCCAAAACATAAGCTATTTACTTTGTATTTAAATACTGATCTCACAGCAGCAGTGGAGATTGCATGGTATTTGAAATATGTACCTTGCCCAGAAAGTAATACCTCCTATTTATTTTCACATAAAGAACAACAGATACAAATTGCAAATTAACACTATTTGATAAAACAAATTCTCAGCTACAAAACATTATTTTTCAACACAGTCACCACCATTAGATGGACATTTTCATCAAAGATGAACAGAGCCTGCAGGGCAAAACACAACTCAACAGCTTTTCTCTCCAAGGCTTCTTGTGTTTTTGAGAGCCAAATTCTGCCTTTGTATACACTTCTTCTCCTGGTGAATGTATTCATCCCTTAATATACAGGGCAAGTTACTAAAAGAGGATTTTTCAACAGTTTTGTCAGGTAAAGTTAAAACGATTTAGCCAACAGTTATCAGCTGGCTCAGCTGAGAAGAAAAGCAGGCTGGGTGTGAGTGCTAATAAAGCATGATAGACATTCAAGGCACATCAGGAAATGGCAAACAGCTCATCAGGTGCTGCTTAGGATGAACTGGGAGCTCCAGGCAGCACATTTTCCAACTGGAGATACAAGGAATAAATATTAAGTTCCTACAACAGAATTATAAGGTATTTTAAACACACTGTTATCATTAGTTATTTTGTCTTTTGCCTTCAAAAAACTTGTAAGAAAAATTGTTTAGGAAAGATAGCTTCATCAGTGTCAAGGACTCAGTTTTATCTCTTTGTGCTTTAAAAGACACCATAAAATCATAACCTTGCATCAGCAGAGATGTAGAGAAAGGAGAAGTTTGCATTTTTAAGGTAAGTAATGTACATTTAACTAATCTGTTTTCAACAGATTAATTTATCTATTAGTATAATTGTTAATCCTCTAAGTTTTATGAACAATTTTTTCAGAATCTATCCCACAGATTTAAAGTGGCTGAATTTAATTTTAACGCTACTACAGTGGCCACTGTCTTTCATTAACAAAAATATACCTTAGCATATACCAGTGTGAGCTGGCCTATTCTGAATCAAATTATATTAAGTAGAGCTCAAAGGAGTAAGGAGGTGTTCTTTTGTGAACACAAGAATAGACCTGTGTGTACATCACACCTTGGCCTTATCTACTTTCTGAAATTTATATACTGCAGAGGTTTTTTTCATATTTAAAATCGGTAAATTCACCTTTAACTATCAATAATTAGTCAATTAAAATCATTATAGGGCACAGTTGACCTAAATTAGAGTACTCAAAAAATCAAAATAAATTCTTCTTAGTAAAAATAATTTTGTTTTGTATTTTTTTCTATATATATATTTTTAAGGGGTTATTTAATAGAAAATAAGTTGCATTTAGGCAAAAAGAAACACAAACACTTCTAATTCTAAGGTCAAAACTTCTTCCTACTTACAGATATTAAAGAAATAAGGCAAATTATTTTGAAATACCTATTCTTATGCTGATAGGAAAGCACAAAATATCCTAAATAAATATATAAGGAAGCATCATTAGATAATACAAAAATGTAAGGCATGTTTACCAAAGACATCCCAAAATGTTAATCAGATTCATAACCTGTGGTGCAATTCATACCAATGGCTCAGCAAGACCATCTAAACTCTAAGCGGAAAAGTCTACGTGTGACTTGTTTCAAGAAAAGAACAATCCTTCCTCCTTGAGGTAAGTGAATGTTCTGGTTTTCCTGTTGCTTAGTGGATTGTCTGGCTGTCACCTGAAGGTGCACAGTTTGGCAAGTTTGTCTTGATTTTTATTTTCTGAAAAGCCCAAGAATTGGGACTGGTGGAGGCAAAAGCTGAGCAGTTTAAGAATCGGAGAACAGTAAATGATAGATTTGAGGAGAGAAAATAAGTGGATAAAGGCAGGCTTTATAGCCTACATTAGGATATTGGGTTTACTTTGTTAACTAAATGAAAGATGAGGAGAGATCTAATTGCACTGTATGAAGTGTAAGAGGACAGGAATGCTTCAAGCTAGAGACTGCTGCAGATGGACAAATGGGCAGAAATGAACACATCTAGACTGGAAACAAGGTGAAGAACCTTCCTGAGAACTGGAGCAGGCCTCCATGGACTCAACTGCATTAGAGTAGCTTTTTTGATATCTGTGGAGGAAAAGAGAGTAGCTATGCAATTTTAAGATGGAGTCCAAGCAGCTTGTGAAAGAAATTATTTAGTTTGGTTGCATGTAATAGCACGATGATGGACTTGATGGCAGAAGGGTGTCCCTTTCAATACCAAGATTCTAACGAGACACCCATGATATCTGTATATTTCATGCACATGTACATCAGAGATCCTCAGAGAGACTACAGCTTAATTTAATTGCAACATTGCTTCATATCTACATGTATTCTGTATTGCTGGGAAATAGTAGAACAGCATATCTCTCTTTCTAGAATGTATTTGAGTTATTCATTGTGGCCTTTACCCTTTCTGGATTTATTGGGAAATCTTCTAATGCTGTGAACTTGTATGTTTTGATTTGCAAAGCTTAGTGTATCTCATCAGTATCTATTTGTCTCTGCTACCAGAATAGGGGTTTCCGTTGAAAATGATTAGTCCATCCATGAATACAACTAAGTGATTCATATCTTTCATGCATTTAATTCCTCTGTAAGTAAGCAAAAATGCCTACCTTTTGTTGCACGTAACTCAGAGCAGGTTGTGCTGTAGCTGATGAAAATACCATACATTTGTATTTGAAATGCCTTAAGGATGGCAAGTTTTTCTGTGTTGTACAGCCCAGTGCAATCACCCTGTTTGGTATGTTTAATATTAGTATGAGAGAGACCAGCATAACCCAGTGGTTAGCCTCATTTGCACTGCAGAGCAGTTCCACCAAATCTAGTCTGTTTCCTTGCTAGAACTAGGAACAGAATCTGTCTTTTTTGCTGTACAGCAAGATGTTCCCCTGCCTTACCTTTGCCTTAAGCAGCTTAATTTAAAACCACACATACCATAACTATAATCACCCCTGGTTTGTTGGAGGGAGTTACAGGATAATTTTCCTTCAAAAGCTTCTGAAAGTCTACCCTTGACTCTCTGGGAATAACATTATGCCAGAATTAACACAAAGGGAGCTTTGCCATAGGGTTCAGTGGAGAAAGGCTTTCTAACTTCGTCTTATGCTACTCACAGTACTAACATTAATTCTCATTATTAACTTTAAAGACAGATTGCATCAAGCTGTGAAGATATCTGGTGCAAATTTACTTTTTTGGTGCTTGAGTTTTGCATTAGAAACACCTATATTCTGTATGAAGAAAATATGAATTTTCACGTATGAAAGAGAAAAGTGAAAGCTCCACAAAAAAACATTAGTGAAGAGCACCAAGTTTTCTTGATGACTGTTGCCTGTGTGGATGCTCTGATATTTCAGGTAGTATCAGAGGCTGCCTACATATGTCACTTCCAGTTTGAGCCTTTCCTCAGACAGCTTTCCGCAAACTTATGGGGTTTTAACAATTTTGAAGACCTGGCTACTATGTCAAATTTAGTTAATCCTAGCTAATAACTTCAAAAGCTTCTTTTTTTTTTTTTGTGTATCTCTCTTTCAAGTTCTCACACAGAGAAATGATCACATAAGCCATGCTCCCTTAGGAAACTGTGCTACAGAGCCCTTGAAAAAAATTTCATGCTAATAGTAATTTATCTAGATAAAAACTGTAGGACTTTGGAAAACCAACCAGGCAAGGAAAGTAAACAATGTAGTATAATGAATTAAAAAATAACACTTTCAAGTACGTAAGAGGAAAATACAGGACCATTTTATTTCAGTGCAAGTTTGAAAGTAGTCAGTGTTGTAAACTCTTTCTGGTAGGTATAATACCTATAATGCTTTCAGATTTCTGCAGACAGACAAGAAAACAAAAGAGATCAAGATATACTACAGGCCTAGCTCAAAATCACTGTAAAATTCTTTTTGCCTCTGTAAATTTAATTCAACTAATCCATTGCTGTGTCCCCAAAAGAATTAGCAACTGAACTGAAATAGAAAATAACTTCTGTCATAGTGGTACAAGTTCTTCTCTCAGTCTCATAAATAAAACACTGTAACTTCAGTATTCTGGGGTAAGGTTACAATGGAGGAGTAGATTTGTACTGATGAAACAGAGAATAGAATTTGATCCTAAAAATAATTTGAACAAAAAGAAATCAGGAACGTATTTTCTTTGCTGATTGTTTTTTTTTTTTTTTTCTTCTTTTTCCATTTGTTTGTGTTTTATGGAGACAGCCATTAACAATGCAGGTACACTGGCTGGAGTTACAAGGGAAGGAATAATATCTCTGAAGCTCTGAGATATGCAGAACTGCATACATTAACTATTCTATGCTTCTATGGCCTCTTCCTGACCACAGAGAAATTGAAAAAAAATATCAAAGAACATGGACTGTAATTACACTTTTTTTTCTTTTTTATAAATTTTATAAAGAGGAAAACTCATTATCTCCAAACTGCACATCAGCTTAAGTATCAGGAAGGAAACAGTCCATAGACATAGCATGGTTAAATTTCCTGGAGCATAGCTTGGTGTGAACATAGAACAGAGTATTTGGAAAAGGAAGGTCAATTTGGATTAAAATTTTACATCTAGGTTGTGTCTGGTGTGCCATATCTGGGATCCAATACCGTAGGCACCTAGTTCCATCCACACTGGGACAGTGACATTAAGTCCTGGGTTATTTGGAGCTTTGGAGCTGACCCTAATGGTAATTTACATGTTCTTGATAAAAATTCTCTCAGACTTATTTGATTATATCACACTGACAATCAGAGAAGCCAGATAAAATTTGTTAAGAAAACAAGGCTTCTTTCATATGGAAATATTCTATGAGGAAATGTCAGGTGAAACTCTTTCTTTACTCTCTACAGCCCTCTTAGATCAAGAAAACATGATTATTATAAAAAATTTCAAATTGGCATTTTAATGTAGTTGCAAATATCTCAGGAAGTGTCGCAAGACCAGAGAAACCTCTGGGCCTCCTTTGATGTGACTGTGGCCAAGCTGGGCCGGCTTATTTCCCGGCTGTAGGGCTCCCTGCCCCATATCATCTGCTGCAGCTTTAGAAATAAGGCAGGGATGTGCTGTTAGGAGTAGAGACAATGACAAATGAGTGCTTCATTTTATTTTACTATCATTCTTGCAGTTCTCAGGTTTGACAGAAGTGAAAAGTAAGTGGAAACAGCAACGACAGCTAATGATACTGCTCTTTAAAAGACAACCTGCTTTCATAAAAACCCACAGCACAGCTGGTGTAGTTAGGTAGGGAGCTGTTGGTATTAATCCTTTTTCACATTTCTTGGTAGATTCTTATGTATTATTAATTTCTTGTTCAGGGGTGATAGTTCTTCAAAAACAGTTTCTCAGAGGAAACGTTCCTGTTCTTCCTGTCTGAACACCAAATCTCAGCGGCTAAGGAAAAACAAAGACAACAGTAACAAAACAAGCATAAGGCTCACAGAATAACAAGGAAAGGGCATTCCACTGTACTCATGGATCTGGCTCTTCTAGATGCTGAATGACCCCAGCTAAAGGAACTGTCCACATGTAATTCAGGTTTTCACAATGCGGGCACCCATGCAGGAGGTTATACTACATTTCTATCTATCTAAAATATAGCTGGGTTCTGATACTTAAGTAGAAAAGATCCTGTTGCTCTGATTCTGCATAATATAATGTGATACCAAAGATACAAATATATATATATTTGGCAAAGTAAGTGCTGTGTTTCTTATCTGTGAATTATTTCCAGTCTGAGGATAATAATTCGACTGTAGCTATTACATCAAACTCACAAGTAAGCAAAGAAAGGAAAAGAATCTTTGCTGAAAGGATGAATTATATAATCATCTAATATTATTTATAGTACCTGACTGGAAGAGAGTTTGTTTCCTTGTTTATTTGCTGTTTTTTTTTCTTAAATGCAGAAACATTTTAAACTAGGGGAATATTTTAAAGTAGCAGACTATCCCTGTCCTCTGGGGTAAATAAATACATTGGTTAGCAACTTTTTATGATCCAAAGACCAAAATGTCTTAATATATAAAATATTGCTCTGAAAAAATGGTCACTGTGAGAGAAGAGCCATCAGCCAAGTGGCTAGATGGTTTGAATGATTCATTAGATTGAGATTTATTAACTGGATTTCTGCTTTAAAATCCAACTATAAAATGGATAATGAAGCAGAGCAATCATATAGGGATCATACAGGAAAATAGGTAATGATAGCTCTCTCTGAAGAGAAGAGGAATCAGCACTACTTTTCTCAGGGGCTATATGTACAGGAAATCAGAAGAATTTGCTGTGTTGCTATTATGTGACAGGAGTGCTAACTGGATCTGAAATGGCCCTGACAGGAACTGTGGGAGGGGGAGTCCAAGGGAGCTCCTTCTCTTTCGCTCTTACTTTCACTCATAAGGACCAAGAACCAATCTGAAGGTGCAGATCTGATCAACTCCACTGGATGTTGAAAACAGAAAGATTAAACTGTGGACTTCCTCTTGCCAGCTGTATGGATACTAAAGGACAAAAAGTTATGGAGAGAAGAAACCTAGTTTCTCTTGCCAACAAGGAGGTATTCAGGACTATGTCTAGATAAAATAACTCAGGCTACTTTTTAACACGTGCAGAGATAACAATTTTTCATCAGGACAATCCAAGTATTTGCCAGATGAAAGTATATCTTTCTTCATGTTTTGAAATATTCTCCAAGTTGTATGTTGAATTCTTTGCTGACTTCAGTTACTTTGCTCTGAAACATTCATGTTTCTGACCTCCTGGGAGACACTGACCATAACTAAGGAGCCTAACTGTTGAGTTGTAAATAAAGGAACAGACTTAAGCATAGATCCACATTGTAAAACTAGCTCAGACCAGAGAGTTTCAGTGCATACTGAGCACCACAAAAAATGTCTTCAGCAGCCACCATGTATCATTCCCTTTGCAAATATGCCTGGCTTTTTATGGACCTTATCTCCTGAAGCTCCAGTGGCTTTCAGAAGGGATCTTGCTGTCCTACTCACTGCAGTTCCCCAGGAAAACGCCACTGGGGACCCTACTGCAATACACAGGGCTGTCCAGCAAAACAGCATTGTATTTTTGTTTTCTTCACAGGATAAGACAGTTGGGGAAATATTCCCCAGTAAAACATTTAGACATTATCATGGTACTTTGGTTGTTTCTTTTCATACGGAAAACATTATCCTTAGAATACCTTTGTTTCTAATGAGCCCTAAGATCACAGGGATATTGGTAGTATCCCATAAGGACATTTCTGTATTACAATGAGACTGGATGCTTCCTTGAGAAATTACCAGATTCATCATATGAAAATTAAATTCTGTATGGCTTCCTAGAGACTGCAGTGATGTTTTTAGGTGTGTTTTTGAGCTGGAGAATGGTAAATATGCAACAGATGTAAGCAACAGGGTACAAACAAAGACTGAAAGCATAGTTAGGGCTTTAATTAACTTTCAAAATAGCTTTTGCCAAAATCACTGTTTCTCTACCCATGTGGTTGGCTTCTCAAGGAAAGTCACTGCAGGGAGCAGTGATGTGTGAATTAATTTAAAGGAATCCTTTGTATTTATCTCATTTTAAAGAATGATGAAAAGGTATAACCTGGTGTTCAGTGAAGGTAATTTGAGACTAGATACGCCACAAAATACTGCAGAGTATTTTTGGCTTTGGTGTTGGTTTTGGTGGTATTTAATTGTGGGGTTTTTTCATTTTAATTTTTAATATTTGCCACTGGAGCTTTTCCTGATGTCAACGAGAGGCAAATCTGCTTGCTATAAAGCAGCATCAGCTTCCAGAAAATAATGCAGTCCCTTGTTTTAACATTGTGCATTTGTAACTAAGGCATTTCACTCCTCACCTTTGATAATGAGTCAGCATAATTAATTCAACTCAAGTGCAAACCCCATTCTTAATGCATTTACAGCATGCACGGTTTTATTTGTATAACAACAACAACAAAAAATATTATATGGAATGTGTTCGTTGTCATATGTTATTCCTGATATATTGGGGTGCAATTTCTTAGCTACTCTGATAAATACACTAAAATATAACAATAAGATACTGTTATCCTTTCACATTTACCTCCACGTTAAACTTACGCTGAAAAGAATCCCAAAGGGCATATTAAAATGTTTTACATTTCTTGAAATTATGGTATTTAACTTATTTGTTTTATGCATATAGATTTAAAGATTTTAAAAATATAGTGTATCAGAAAAAAATTAGCATCCCATGCCAAAACACTCTTTAAAATACACTGCGCTAGAATCTTATCCAACTGATCCAGTGTGTGGAAAAGTCAACAGGAATCTTTCTCTTGATTTGGCTCTGCTTTCTTGTGAGTCTTCATTTTAACAGGAAACCTTTCGTTTTTCCCCCTGGTATTTTTCATAATCCCATTCTCATTTTTGACATCAGCAACAAGTGTTCAGACTTGAAATACACAGAGAACTTTTGATTTCACAATTATAAAATATGATGGAGACAGGTAAATTTTATTTTTAAAGAAATATAATGTTAGAATTAAGTTCTTTGAAGTGACATCTACCACTGCCCCTGAACTAACGGAAAACACAATAGACAAAGACAGATAACTTTTTTAGATTAGCACTTGGCTAAATTTCGATGGAAGATAATTTTAGTATACTTTGAAATATAAAACATATTACGCCTTAATATTTTTGCTTTCTACTTCTACCAGTATAAAGTACTAACTAACACAGGAAGGTCCTCATCCACAACAGAAGGATCTAAATGCTGAGTGAAAGGGACATAACAATGTCTTTAGGATTCAAAGATGGTCTTTTAACAACTGCCTAGTGTTCTTTCTCATTTCATTAGAATTTGCATACTTGGGGTGTGGTGTTAGCATGTCTTTTCCTCAGACACGTATCATGTAAGGAGTCAGCTATCATCTTTACTCTGTATTATGAAGACACTCTTTAAACCTCTAAATGGAGTGAAGAACCAGGTGGAGCAAAGTACACAAACATTGGCTTCTTTACGGCCAGCCCAACACAGGAACAAGATACACTCTTTCTTACTCCACTGACAGAGTCGAGTGCTTCTGAGCAAAATGACAGTCTTCCTCCTCTTTCTCCTCTCTTTTTCTGAAGAGAAAAGTTCATCATCCGTCAAATAAAATATTTAAGATGTTTAGTACAGCCTGTGTATCTGGATACTAAATATTATCATCTTCTGGGACAAAACATTGTTAAAGCTGACACTGTTAAAACAGTGGAGGCACAGCTGAACAAAGCTGGAGATATGTCACCTTAATAGAAAAAAGTAAGCACTAAACCCCACATTTGTATAAGAGAGGAAGAGATCAGCCTCCTTTGATTGTAAGTGGCACAGCTGGCAGAGCTGAGTGGCTTTGTTCCAAGTAATATCTAATAACAGATAACGCTCAAGGGTAACACTAATGGAGATGGAATGGAATAGAGATGATTGCACATTCAATAATTGATTTTTCAGTGTAATAAATAAGTAAATCCTTTTGAATATTCTTTCTAAATAGAAATACAAGAAATTTTAGATTTCAATGTCTTCACTTGGGAATCACGCAGAAGTGAATATGAGTCAGTTTTGAGTCAAGAGTTTGACTTGCAGGGATCCTTAGTCAAAACCTCCACACAAAGAGTGTTGAAAGCACTTTATTTAATCTCCAATCATGGGTAAATGAAATGAAAAACCTACTAGTAAAAAATGCTTCTGCCTCATAAACGTCAACTGAGCACTGGGAAAATGTAGAAATATTTCTGGTATAAATGTTTTCTTTTCAGATATTGTTGCAAAGAAATAAAGCCAAATGCTAGAGTGTTCCTTAACTTCACTGGGGAATGATAACTCTGCCCACTGCATTTGCATAAGCATTTTTGACATTGGCACAGATTTACACAGCTGCTTGAGTCTTAGGTGAAATAATTTTTTTGGATTAAGAGCACTGAATGCCAGAGATTGCCAGCCACTTAATACACTGCATTATATAATTATACCTGCTGTGTTGAAATTAAGTACCTGTGTGTCCAAGATCTCATTTCACCAATAGATTCCCCCCCTTTTCTTGTTCCTCGTCATTTCAAAACATACCAGAAATTATGCAAGCTAGGCAGATTCTTTTTCATTTCAGGACTTTGGTAACTACTGATTCTGTACAGTGGTGAACTGCAATTAATTAACTTCAAAATTATTTCTGCATTTGACATATTATATTAAGTGAAATTTCAACAATTTTACTCCCATTCACCCCCTCCCGCACCCCCTCCCCCCGAAAAACATATTCAATATCTCATTCCATTCAGATAAGGAACTGTGTAAAACTCTTGTTTTCCTATGTTTGTTTTTCAGCAGCAAACACATTTAATTGTCTACATACACTTTCCACGTATATTGTTTTATAATAGAGCCTCAGCTTTAAGTTCCAGAGTAACTAATTCATATGAAAATTGTGGAAACAATTTAATAAATCTTACTTTAAATGTATAGATATATAAGCAGTAGACTGCGGAAGTATTCATGTGTTTTATTCTTTCATTCCATTTTCCTGTCCTTTGTCTCTTAAATGAGTGCAGAAGGTATGAAATTTAGTTTAAGAAGACAGAAGTAACAGACTGCAGCTTCCTCAAAGAGACCTTCTTCATTGCTTCATTGCTTCACAATTGCTTTTGAGAAGAGTGAAATCTTAAGTTTTGTTTTAATTGTCTCTTTGCTCTAATGAAATCAATAGGGATACTCAGCTTCCACAATAAAATCTTATGCAGTGAAAAAAAAAAAAAAAGTAAAAAAATTCTACTGTAAAAAGATGAAAAATCAACAGTGTAAGTAAGACAGAAAATACTTTGTTCTGTTGTTAGTCATGTCGGACACAACCACTATGCTTCTGCTTTCCCAAATGAATGTACATGCTTCCAGACATCTGAAGAATGTTAATTAGGATATCCATACATTCTGTTCCTTTCATAAAATGGCAACAGTTGGCTTTGTGCTGTTCCCGGGCAATAAATATGGGGTAAAGATTAGACAGGAAGTAACATGAGGAACAGCTGAGGCACCAGGGGTCTCAGCCCAGAGCAGAGGAGTTGAGGGGAGGCCTCATGGCGGCTGCAGCTCTCCCAGGGAGCAGAGGGGCAGCGCTGATCTCTGCTCTGTGTGACAGCAACAGGGCCTTCTACCTCTGTCTTGCTTATTTACCACGTCAGTCTTTTGATAGCTTGTGGGTTTAGAAAAACTGCTTTCAAGAGCCTTGAGCCCATCCTCAGTGAAGTAATATGGTAAGAATTCTTCCTCCTCAGTGATGACTTAATTTTGTTTTGTAAGAGATGTATTTATGTAACTAGAATGACCCTGCATAAAATACATTACTAGTTATGATCACAAAATAAAACCAGCTTCAATCCCTACTGCAAGATACTGGCTCAGATTTGTCAGTGAGTACACTGTTAAGAGCAGAAACACATTCAATTCTCCATTTACCAAATTTGAACAATATCTTTGAGGAATTAGGGATCAGGAAAAAACATAGTACATAAATTGATTTTTTTTTTCTAAAACCAGCGTTAATATGAAGCAAAAAGTTAGAGAAATCTGGATCTGGAAAGCAAGTCATATTTGAACTTTGAATATAAATGTTAAGTGGCAAGAAATACAAAAATCTTAGAGTGCCAAGTGTGTAGAAAGTCCACAAATGTACAACACAGCCTGTAAGTCTATAGGTTATTACAGAAAGCAGTGTGCTAAAACAAAACTAAAATCCCACATTTCTAGGGGAAAGTATGAAAAAGCCAATTATTTCTCATGCATTACAAACACCTGAATAGCAAATTACGTTTTCTTGTTTCTGATTTTTTTTCTGCCTTCATTGGACTAAGACTGAATGCCTAGGAAAAAAAAAAATCAACTCTGTCTCCTTCCTGAATTTCATAACAAGAAACATTTAATGGGCACCAATATATTTGTATACAAATTGTATTAGTGCAGGAAGGGGATTTTCTGTTTTTAAAGCACAGGTTTTTACTGACATAAAGCCACAGAAGGAATGTGTGAATACTTGCGAATAGCCTGAAGAAATAAAATCTGATAGGTAGTTGTAAGAGTCAAGGAGCATAAACATATCCACAAGTGTTCACAAACCAGCTTTTTCCCTTCTTTAATGTAACTACCCTCATTTTTCTAATTTCATTCTAGATGAGACTTGCCTTGTGTACTTAACTGGGGTCAGACCATGCTATTACACATGGACCAGTTCCAACAGGAATCTTTAGACTGGCATCCTCTTCATAATTCTGGCCCTGATTAAACATAGCTCCTCCCTTCATTTAAACAGTCTTAAACAAAACAAAACAAACCAACAAAAAAAAAATGGTTATTCTCTTTCCTCAGCCTCCTCAACTATTGGAAAAGGCTTAAAAATAAATAATCATCTATTTTTCATGATACAGGATCAATTCAGATGATTAGCTGAAGAATGCATTCAACTGTGATGAGTGGAAACTGTACCATGAAAAGCAACTAATTAATACTAAATTAGTTCCATCTAAAAGCTTAAGGCACAAAGTTATGTACTGTACTTGCTGGACCTCTAGCGAAGTGGAAAAGGCTCCAGGTTAACTTCAGATGTGTGCATAAATGGAAAATTGTTTTTGGCCTTTGTACTGTTTTTGTTGCAGCCACATGGCAAATCAAGTTACGTTGATGAATTTACTGAGCTTAACTTCTCATAAAAATAATACTCTTCCCTGTAGACAACAGAACAAGAACAGTTAGCAAGAAAACAGGCATTACTTACTCGCATCTGGTTACTAAAATGTTCATCATTCAGTATTCAGAGTTTTTCAACAGTAGTTGTAATCATTTGAGCAAATGTCTTTGAAAGCATCTCCTCAGGTTTGACAAATTGCAGCATGAAGTTGGAAGTTTTGCAACTGCTTGTGAACTTTGAAATGAGGACAGGCATCAGTGCAGAGACAAAACGATGAATGAAAAAAAAGAGATCACATCTTTAAGTCTTCAGTGTGCTACCTTAGGGCTCCAGTTCTTGCAAAGTCAGTTATTCAGCTTAATTTTAACTGCTCAGAAGCATTGTCCAAACACAAATGAATCTTTTTTTTTTTTTCTGATTTTAATAATGCTCTAGTATATTAATTAATAACACCCCCTGTTGCAGAAGTGAGAGACTAGCAAAGACCTACTAGCAAGTTACAGAAGTTGCCTCCCACTGTTTGAAAGAGCAATTTACTGCCATTGGAAATTATACAGTTCTTTGAAAGGACCAAACTGGACTTTAATCTCTCTCTGATCTTACTGCTCCAGTGGTGTTCCGGAGCCCTTCATGCACTGTAACTCCCTTGGTGCTTGTAATAACTTCATCTTGGGAGTGTGATGTGCCATTGGATTCTTCTCTTCCACTACCCACCAGGAAGGCCTGGGCTGAGCCTGCTTCTGTCAGAAAGGCAGCTGCACCATCCTTCAGTATTTTAGCAGCTGCATGGGCTTCAGAACAGCAGATTCACAGCTGTCATTACCACAGTAAATGAAAGCAAACTTGTACAGGAGTATATCTACTTCAGACTTGTTATTCTTACTCCCTTCCAGAGATTATTTTTCCTGCCCATAGGTCTACGAGCCAGTGTATCCATGATTTCCTTCCTTGGAAAGATCAGGTGCAGCCTACTTAGTGCCTTGTAGACATAGCTGGGATGCCAAGAGAGCATGAGAACAAACAGGGGAGTTGACCTGTCCCAGGAGTGCTGTGCAAATTTTATTACTCAGTGGCACCCTGAAAGCAGAACTGAACCTGACTGCAGGCTCTACAGAGATAACTGCATGATGGAAAATGTCACTTTATAAGAATGAGAAACATTTTTTTTTTTCTGTCCCATTAAGCAGTGCAATAAATGCAAGCCTCTGTAGTCATTTTCTTAACAGCAAATCCTGATAAAGCTGTTCATTAGACGAAAACGTGTATTGTATGTCAATAAAATGAAAGGCCTAAGTGGGGGAGTGAAACAATTCTTTCAATATTTGTTCTGGGAAGAAAGCTTTCAGATAACAGCCCATCACCAGAGTGCTAGAAAATATCTCTTTTTGGACTTCCTGTTTTTACAGACTGAGATACTAAATATGCTCAGCACCACCTTAACCAAAGAAAAACACTTTTTTTTTTTTTTTCTTTTTTTCCCCCCCTTGAACAATTAATCATATTCTAGCTGAAGGGAAATTAAAAAGAAAAGAAAGAAGCCCAAAAAAGCTCCCCACCACCCTGGAGCAGTCATACTAAAGGAAGCAAATGAAACTTTCAGAATCATAAGCTTCTTTGTTTGGGCTTGTTTTGCCTCCAGTGAAATCTGGAGAAACACGTATTTTCCCCTAGATATGAAATATTTCCTTTACACTTCCTGATTTCGTTCATAATATGGTCCTTATCACCATCTGAGAAAAACAGAAGGATTAGAAAATAACAAAGGCTCCTTTTTTGGAAAATAAAATATCTACAGAGAGTAAAGATGGCAGTAGGCTCGATAAGGGAGTCTAAATTCTTTTGCTATCTGACGTGACAGATCAAGGTTTTTCCCCAGGTGAAACTTTTTCATATTGCAAGTGAAATATTGCCTTTCTAGACCATTCAGATTCCAGCTGTAGCCTTCAGGAAAATTTGGTATTCAATATTATGATTCTTAATATTTTATTTTCTCCTTATCTTTAATAAGATCTCTGCCAAGCGTCTTGGAGTGTCTCACTTGAAACTACAATTTTCTCTCCTCAAAATATTTTCATATGCAGCTGATGAGATTAGGCTTCCTCTCCACTTCTCAAGGAGAAACCTGCTGTTACTGGATTGCTCCAGTGTTTTTGTTTGTTTGTTTGAAGCATGGAAACATAGAAACCAGAGCAGTGAATCTGGGGATTTAAAAAAGGAAACACTCATGTTTTATACAGTTTCTTATGAAGAACTGAGCCATCTGACTTACTGAAAACCTTTCTGCTGCTGCAGCACTGCCAGGGAGTCACCAGGACAGAATCAAAAGACTTGCTGCTTTTTAAAGTTCAAGCTGAGAAGGTACTCAAGAATTAAGACTGGCAAAAATCCTGTGCCTAAAACAAAATTTAGTGTAGAGGATTAAGTTTAATGTTTATTTACTTTTCTGAGGTAAAATAAGCAGTGATTAATACAAGATGTAATTTACACACTGAGGTATAAATAAAAGGGCATTAAATGGTAAAGCCATGTATTTAGCACTGCTTGGGGCATTTGTGTGTTACCCAAAGTGTAATTCATGCATGACAGACATGATATATCATTCTACTGCTTTTGAATTTATATCCATGTATTACAGCAAAGTTGCACATAGTAGAAAGCTAATGCTACACAGTGGTGAGTCAGTACTTAGGAGAATTAGATAGGGAGACAGAACAGAAAAAGTTTAAACAGCATCAGTATGAGAGATGAATAGCTCAGGGGAATTCTCTGGATAAAATGTGCAATTAAGTAAAGCAGTAGAGATAATATTACGTGCCTGTACACACTTAGGTAATATGTCCCAGGAAACACTCACCCTTGTAGGAATCAGCCAACTGTATTGGAAAGAGCTTCATAGTAGAAGACTACAGGGTTTAAAAAACACTTAAGAACAACCCTAAACATTTACCCATCTGTACCCTGAAGAATCAAATGTTGTCTCTGCTCTCCTGTACCAGCATAGTGTTAGTATAGCACCAATGGGAATAAGTGGTGTCATTAAACTGATGTCATGGAAAGCTGCACCAGTTCAATGATCTTCAGTCACAAAGTTGCTAAATGCTTTTTAATTATTCATAATGACTGCTGCTATGGCTTGGCATTTAATTTACATTTATGAAAATGTTAAAAAGCATTATTCATATCAAATTCAGGTCATGGGGCAGGAACACAAAGCCCTTTTTTTTTCACACTAAAGCTATGTAAGTGTTTTTGCCCAAAGGCAAAGCTTGTGATATTCACTTCTACAAAAGCTTCAACCTCCACAAAAAAAAAAAAAAAAAAAGATAATTTTACATCTGTAAATTTATAAGGGCAGGCTTTAAAAACAGGATTTCATGTTCAAATATATCACTGGCCAAGTTTATAGAAATAGTTGCCTTATTTACCGTAGCTTATAAGCTTAGAAGAAGTAGCCTCAAAGACTTTCATTTCTCTTCTACTTCCCCAAAGTTAAAAAGCTCATTGAGAAGTCACATAGTTTTTATGTTGTAATTTCTACTGGTTTCATGTTCAAAAATACACTAAGACTGGGAGTGGCCATAAGGTCATAACTTCTGTGATTATGGATGCAATACACTTACAAGTTCCTCTCCTTTTTTTCAGTGGCTTATACATCTTCCATGAAGCACTTATTAAATGCTCCAAGACCAAAGGTAATTTATTTATGGATGTTAGGTAAACTGCAAAACTGAGGGAAGATAAGTTGTTAAAGTTTGAAGTTCCTATAAGGATATTTTAATATTTATGCAAGTGTTTGAGTAGAAATTCACCTATATTGCCTGTATTTGAGATGTGAGCATTTCTTGTTTTGTTTTCTTTTTTGCTTTTGTTTATCTTAAATATTATTGAAAAAAAGCTTGTGCACAGTAGCTGTTTTTGTAAAACAAATGCAAAAATTATCACATGAAGACAAAAATGACTCATTGAATGGATAAAAGCAGTGGTGCTTATATTTCTAACAGCTGTTAGTTTCAGAAGATTTGCTTGATATTCAGAGGTTTGCCAGTGCTGTGGTATACTGTATCAAGCATCACATCTAACCATGTCTAATCTGTAATGTTATGTTATAAAATAACACAGAATGCCATTTTTCCTCCATGCTCAAAAGCTTCCACTTCAAGTAACAGAGACAGACTTCTGAACCAGGCATTTCTCTGGTCTGTCCCAAATACTGACATTCTTCTGGTCTGCCCCAAATACTGGAATTCTTTTGCTATTAGGCTAGTCTGTTCTGAATGTTAAGGATTTGGGAGCATACTTTCTACAACACTCACTCCTACAGTTAATACTCAAAGAATTCAGTACCACAATAAACTTGGAGTTGTTTGACCCTTTTGGCAAGTTTGCCTTTAGTAATTATCAGTAAAATGGTAGTCCTATATTTGAAACAGCAGACTCAATATGTACATTCTGTTCTTGGCTTTCCAGGAATTTTTTTCTGTATGTTTTCAAACTAAAAGGAGGAATAACATAATAAGGGTGGTGAGTCACTGGAACAGGCTGTCCAGAGAGGCAGTGGATGCCCTGTCCTTGAATGTACTCAAGGTCAGGCTGGAGGGGCTCTGAGCAGTAGGTATTCCTATTCATTGCAGGGGATTGAACCACATGAAAACGTTAATGGTCCCTTCCAACTCAAATAATTCTGTGATTCTGTGATTATGTATGATCAGCTTCATCACTGAATAGTGTGAATAGTATAGATGAAAAAAGCAGTGTGACGAGTCATGGCAACTGCTCTGTCTTCTGCATTATATCAACCCCCCAACAGACAACTTTTGCCAGCAGCTCCTCCTCTTACTTAGTAAACTTATAATCAATTAAAACTGTGACCAATCACACAAAAGATGGATAAGGACTCAGTGTTCATAAATAACCTTCCATACTGGAAAAATAAAGAGTGGTTATGACAGATTATACAGCAAAACTACTGGAAAGATTGCACAAATAAATTCTGGTTAAGAAAGTCTTACTCATAGCAACTGCTTATAATTTAAATAATCTAAAATGAGAATGTAGTAAGGATCAGCCCTTCAGTAGCTTACCTCAGTCTGGTTTGTACAAGTCTTGCAGTGAACAACCAAGGGTATACAGGACTTTAGCCCAAAAGCCTTTGGAAAATTAAAATTAAAGAAAGCATGAGTTTGAGTATTTGAGTGACCTGTATATGAGGATATATCAGTTCCTAGTTGGGGTTTAATACCTACTTTACCTTTTTTTTTTCCCCCCCAACACACTTCCTGAAGTGTAAATACCCTTTTTGCTTTTGTGCATCTATGTCTTTTAAACCAAAGCAATTATAAGATCCTTTGAACAGATTTTCTTTGCAGTCAGTTGGCAAATTGAAAGTCCCCTGCAAGAGATGATATAGTAATGCCTTCCTCATCACAACAGGCTACAGGGGAAATACAGACAAGCAGAACTCCTGTTGCCTTAGATATGCCAGACTCACCAGAAGCACTAAACAATCAACTAAATAATAAGTAGAAAAATCTGCCAAACAGTCTGTATCCATGTGTGTGTGGATAAGAGAATCAGTAGTGCCTGGGAAATAACCTTCCATGTTGGAAAAACAATGACTGCTTATACACAGATTGTGAAACAGAACCACAGGAAAAAAAAACACAGAAGAAAATGAGTTCTAGTTAAGATAATTATATTGATATAAATTATGTTTAATTTGATTAGTCTAAAAGTAGGAGAGTAAGAAATTATAGGAGTTATTTTTCCCTCTTAATGATCATAATGAAGTCCAGGAAGGTATATGAGAAACAGAGATTAGGCTGTGTAATTCATTTAAATTAAAGGCTCTACTTTATTAAAAAATAAAAAATAAATAAAAAATAAAAAAAAACCCCACAAGTTTACTGTTCATTATTACTGTCAGCTTCAAGAAAAGCACAGTGAAGAAAAGACATCCCCTGTACTGTAGCGTCTCTTTGCTGAATCCAAAGCTTGTTGGTATCCCTTGGTTCCAAACACTTTTTAGATTGTTGGTCAGGTATATACTATTTAGAATGATAAATTTCAGCATCAGAAATGCATAAGCAAAGTGAATCAAAACATCTGTTGCATTTTAAAAAGGACAATATTTTTTAAATAATAGACTAGAAAAAAAGATTTCTGGCTCAAAGTCCACATGTTAGAGGACATAAATACAAGATTTCTCCTATATGAGACCAAACATTAGTTATGAAGAATGTCTCCCTTTCTCCCTGAAAACCTACTAAAATATTTTTCCTGCTTTCTTAACTCTCAAGTTTACTCCCAGAACACTTCCCTCATTTCATTTTTTCTTATATGAGATTGTGAGTCTGAAATGAAATGCTTAGATCACTGACACAGGAGTAATTGGATCACCTCTTATGACCTTAGGTAACACATATAATATGAAATTATAAGGAAGGAGAATAGCTGATATTCAAACTTCAGTCACAGGGTAACTATGCAGAAGAAAATCTTCTGTTTGTCAGGACTGTCTTATTCTAAACTGGGATTGTTTAGTCTAGGGAAGAGGAGATTCAAGGGAGACCTTATCACTCTCTACAACTGCCTGAAGGGAGGTTGTGATGAGGTTGCGGTCAGCTTCTTCTCCCAGGTAACAGTCATAGGATGAGAAGAAATGGCCTTAAGCTGCACCAGAGGAGGTTCAGGTTGGATATTAGGAAAAAAACTCAGAAAGAATGGTGAGGTATTGAAACAAGATGCCCAAGGGAGGTGGAGGAGTCACCGTCCCTGGAGGTTTGAGAAATGTGTGTGTGGCACTGGGGGACATGGTTAGTGGGCATGGGGGTGTTGGGCCCACAGTTGAACTAGATGATCTTAGAGGTCTTCTATGATTCTACATTTCTAAACATTCTAAGTACTTTCCTTTATTATCATTTGTAGTAATAAGATTAAAAAAATGTCTCTCTCATCTTGATAAAGTATACCCTACTTCATCCAGCCTAGTTTCTGCAAGGTTTATATTTCCAGCCCTGTCAGTCTTCTTAATTTAATTATAGAGACTGTGATTTATCTCTTATTTTCTTTTAAGTTCGGGGAATTTGCCATAAAATAAACATGCTTATTTACTACTGAGTCCTCCACATGTCTCCAGGTTATGATTCTTTTATGTTATAGATATATATTTAAAAATCCTTAAATTAGATCAAAGAACACTTAGTTAGTAGATAAGTACCACTCTAAAATAGACCATGGATTCAGTGTTGCTATAACAAGAATTGCCATGTGTTTGTTGTCTTGTAAAAAGAGAACACCTGACCCTTGGAGGCCATAATCTGTCAGGTTTATAAAGGAATTCAGAATAAAACTTTTAGTAAAATAAATTATTTCTCAGTTTCCCTCACATATTAGTGGGGCACGTTAGGATGTATCTAATAGATGGTTCAATCACAGAGAGTCAGAAATGCAATCTGGGAAGGGTAGCTCAGGAAAGATACTGATACATAGGAGGGAAAGGGAAGCAGAGTGTAATTTCATTTGTGTGCAAAGGCAATTGGAATGTTTTGATTCCAAGAAAATTTTGTTGAAAAAAACCTGCTTTTTTAAAGGACAATCTGAAGAATCACTAGTACTAGCATCAGGTCCTTAGGATTTATGTGGATTTCACTTGTAATAATCCTGCTGTTAAAAGCAATGAGCAATCAAGGAAGAATGAGAAGAAAACCAGGACAGTTTAGAAACCTTTTTCCTTCATTATTTTCTGGGTATTTTACTGAGAAAGACATCATTCTCATGGAAAATGTGCTTGGGATAAGGTATGGAAAAGTGAGAAACTTCCAGAAGATCATCCAAAGGATAAGTGTCACAGCCTAGAATATAACCTGGGTCGCCTAAGTCTTAGCACAGTGCTTCACCAGTCATATTATATGGCATTTCCCATTCCCTGAGGTTACCCATCCTAAACTGACAGATTCTGAGACAAGAAAACTGAAGATATGTTTCTCCTAGGAGGAGTAAACTTTGGAATCTGAGTAACAGAATGATTGTTTTTTATTAACAGTTTTGCAGAGCACTTCCATTGTGATGCATTATCATTGCTGAGCAACATGCTGGTTGAAACTAACTTCTAGCAACAGCACGTTTTGTAGAAATGAAATTCATATCACATGTCTTGGCATTGTTATTCAACTGGCAGAATTTAACAACCAATTTTAAAGATGACTGGTTGCTTATTAGTTGCTTTAATTTCATTCTTGTTGTTTGTTTTTTTTTTTGTTTACTTTTTTTTCCCATCTGACCTAGAACATGTTACGTGTCTGTGATAAGTACATTGTGTTAGAATTTTCCTTTGAAGAATGTCACAGCTGAAATATTTGATTTTTTCATTTGAAGAATTTGGAATTTCAACTATATTTTGTCTCACATGTAGAACAGGTGAGTTTACTCATGATATTCAATCCAGTAGTGGAGATTTCCTTGGAAAGAAAGTTTAACTGTCATGGAGAATGGGAACACTTTCATTGATAGTTTAGCTGATTTCTTGAGTGTAATAAAGAAAGACAGTGGGTTAATATACTCTGATTTATAATCAGGGGTTACTAAATAAAAAAATAATAATGTCAGGGGTGAATGGGTAATAGAAATAAAGGACTGGTTTGACCAATACCAAAGAAATTACAAGTTGACTACTGTAAAGTTGAAATTAATTCAAAGGGAAATGAGTTAAGGTATGACAATCTCAAAACTCTGAGAAAAAATCGAACACTACAGTGGTAAGTGACTGAGGAAGAAGAATGAGAGAAAGTATTTCAGAAAGGCTTTTCTTAGAGCCTGCCTTTGATTTGCTGCTTCTCCCATGAGTGTGGGGCACAGGAAAACAGCAGAGAGATCATTCTGAGCTTTGTCCACACTTTCTTGCCTGAGAGTGCTACAGAAGACTGATGATAAACACCATGACACCATGCCATTAAAAGTTATGTTAAAAGTTATGTTAAAAGTTCCTATTCCTTTGAAAGAGGAAAGATTTGTTTTGCAGATGATTAAAATGATACAATTTTGCAAGAAAATTGTATAGGCAACTGAGTTATCTAAATACAATATTTACTTGCAACTGAAAATAAAAATATGCTATAAAAAGTATTTTCAGAAGTATCAAGCAGAAAAATTACTAACAGGAGTAATCTCAGGAGAGATTATGAATAGCAAGAACTAGCACAGCTACCATGAGCTGTCTCTAGAGTTTATTGTTTTATGTATTCATGCAAAGCAGTAGAAAGTCAAAGTGACACTTCATAGGAATGTGCCAAATCCAAACTGCTATTCATTATTTATATTGTGCATATAAAATGGTGACTATGCACAGGGCCATATTTCTAAATTCCAATATGACAACTCTATGTCTGCATTCAACTGTTTAATCTGATGGCTGTTTGTCAAAGTCCTTGCATTTTTCTTCACCATTGTCCCTTATCTACAATTACAGAAGAAGCTGAGAGATCATAGAGGTTAATTTCAGAAAAAGTCACTGTCCCACTGAGATGCAGCCTCCTCATGTGTCCCATCTGACTGCTCTCACTTCTTACCCATCCCAGAACTGTCACAGGTGTCACCCTTGAGATGTCTTTTGCTCATATTCATTTTTTCCCTGTCTGGGAGAATTAATGTCATTCCTTCCACTCACAGAGGTTTTGTGTGGGACCTGAGCTACTTCAGGCTTTTTACCACATGCTTCATCCTCTGCCTGAGCTTTGAAATTTCTCATGCAGTCTAACTGGTTTGACAGCATGCTCTCAGGGACTTTTTCAACCAGAGTCAGTCTCATTTGTCTTGCAAGATTTCTCCTAAGAGCTAAATAACAACTATTGGGATAAAAATCCTGAAGTCTAATGAGATTTTTGTTTTGTTTTGTTTTAGGGGGCAGACATCTCTCAAGAGTAAGATCTGTAGAAAACATGACAGATTTTTATCTTAACCCTGCTGGGTTTTGCCTCATACTAGTTTCCCCTGGCAAGTCGTGATATTAATGAAAACAGCTTGTGCCTGCACCTGTATCATGTAGTCCATGGGTGAATCTGATCAACAAATTCAGGCAGCCTGACTGCTTCAGCAGAGTAGCAGTCCTACAGAGTTGAATGTCTAACACAGGGAGGAATTTCCTGGATACTGCTTGCTTTTTTTTTTTCTTTTTGTCCTGTGTAAAATATGAATGCATATGCCTTGAACAAATTTCTGACTTGCTGACCCTTCTGGCAGATGTGGTAGCCTCAGCCTGCATGACAGTGTTTGAAATGTTCTACAAAGAAGTTGGCTGGTATTTTTATCACTTTTTTTTTCTTTTTTTTTTTCACCTGCACAGACACTTGTAACACCGGTCCTTTGTAGTGTTTGGATGTCACCATTCTTTTCCTCCCGATACATTTCTCTCATGTCTTGAAAGCAGCAGGTTCTCCCTGCTTTACTTCCCTCTGAGCACTTGGCAGGCACTTGGGGTGGGATCTTTTCCCCACACCAGCTGTTTTTTTGAAGGGCCTGGACACAGGAGTCTTTACAGTAGGGCAGGTATCTATCTTGGTAGCCATGAGACATCAAAGCACAGTCACGCAGACAGTTATCAATTGTCACATGTAGTAAGTTTAGTACTAACACAGCTCCAGGATATGTTAAATTAACTGTATGTTGACCACAAACGAACAGTGATGGTGTAATGTTTATATGATGGTGAAACAAGGTTTGGTAAGACTTTATTTGTTGCTGCAGGGGAATCTAATTTCCTGTGATGTTTCCTAGATCATGGTGTTGAGCATTCATGGTACTCCCTGTCCCTGGTGCTTTCTCCCCATTCTTCTGTCCCCCGTTCACCTCTGGTCTCCTCCACTGGCCTCTGCAGAACTAATTTCTTCTATTCAGACCAGGGCTTCTGTCTTCCTTAAGCTCACACTTCCTCCTACATGATGCAGAACAAAAATTGCCTCAATTTAGTTTACATTATCATTTACCTCAATGAAAATAACACCTCCCCTTGTTATAAAGTCAATGTTTTCACATTTCTTCACTTGTTATCTTAGCAGGCTGGGTTGTTGTGTGTGTCCAGGGTGATAATGGAGCTAGTTTATATTTTCCAATTTATTTTACATTTTCTATGGAAATACTAGGATTCCTAATATATTGTAAGAAAGATTTTAAATTACTTTCACAGTAGCAATATAGTTTATTTCTGGCATAATTCTCATATGTCCAATCTCTATTTTCTTAAAAAAATAAAATAAAAATCCACTGCCTGGTTTTGCATGAAAAAAAGGAATTAACTAGATCACTCTATGAATGTCTGCAGTTTCTCTCTATAAAGCTCTGAAGAAATCTAAGTGTAAGGTTTAACTCATACTTTTGGTTACAAAATAACTGGTTTTTATCAGCAATTTATTTTTCTAACACTATTCTTTTATGCCATCTCCTTCCCTGTAAGTGCATGTTTTATCACTGGCAATAAACAAAGCACGTGCAAGCGATATTACCTTTGTTTCTCATGCTGCCTTCAAGGATTTCAAGCACTGCAAACAAAGCATAGTTAAGTGCTTTCCAGGTAGTTCTTTATCTGCAATGTGTAAGTAAAAGTTTGATCAGCAAGATGTTCTTTCATACCTTCTCTGTCTGTCACAGGAAGATGTAGGTTGGCATCCAGATGCCCGGCTGTGTGGTTTAATACGCCTGTTTCCAGCTTTAGCATAAAGAGTTAGTTTGACCACCAGGTAAGATATTACCACAACCTGGAGGCTGTTTTATCAAGGCTGAAATTATTACAGCCTCTTTCTACTGAGAAGGGTCAAGCTCCCATACACCCCAGTTCTCATTAGAGCTGGATGAATTCTTCCAAGTGAATAAACTTGCAAAATATATTTAAAGCCTTAGAGCTGAATTATTTTTCTTTGTGAAACTGTGAGTCTAGGAGTTGTCACAAACCTATATCCCCCTATGAATAGTTTTCCAGCTACCAGCCTATGAAAAATTCTTCAGTGTTTTCAAGCATACTGAAAATTTGGCGTATGGCTACCCTTCTGTACTTCAAAACTCATTATTTAGTGGGGTGGAGAAATTTTGATAGTAAATACTACTTTTTTACATACTGGATATTCACTGTTTTTCTTTTCACTGTTTACAGATGCAACTTTAATTCTGAGTGGAATTTTGATGTTATTGTAAATGGCATGATTATCTGCTTTTCATTTTAAGTAATACACCTGCATATCATCGTGCATAAAATATCTTCAGGCCATAGACCAAACTGACCTAGAACAACAGGACAGTTCTGCTCCTGCTGGAGAAGAAAAGGAGAATACAGTTGGTGATTAGTATGAGTGTGCACTGGGATTTTGTTTTGGTACAGCTTCATACAGAGCTTTAAGTTGTGCCATCTGCGATTTTGTATCCCTTGTGGGGTTTTTTTGTGCATGTATTTTTGTTGCTTTTAGTTGTTGTTAAGGATAGAAACTGGTTCTCTTGAACCTTTTTACAAGGAGTTGGGAGGGTAATGAGAAATAAGCTTCATATGAGCAACTAAGACAAAATACATTATCTTGCTCGTGAAAGACTGTAAGTGAAGAGGATCATAGTAGTTGTTTCAAATCCAGCCACTAAGCATACCAGCATGCATCCTTCTGTCATCCTAGTCTCACTGTGTGGCCATTGCCCATTCTTTCTTTGCTCCTGGGGCACAGTGTCCTGACAGTCTGAGAATTTCAGCCTACAGAGACAGTTCACATACAAAAGAAGCAATCAAAGGGAGAAAAAAAATAAAAATGATTTTTTGTTCTTTTTAAAATGGCAAAGAAAAGAAACATGAGACTGGCTGCATAGACATCATTATCTCTTTCTTTGTTTCTAGCAACAGTAATCTCAAATTTACAAAGAGGAATTCCCAGGAGAGTGGGATACAAGATGGGCTGCGACTCAGCTCTAGGACTCAGCTGTGAGTTGACTTCAGAGACTGCAACTGTTGGTATGTGGATAACATGAATTCACTCCAGCACAACCTTTGGCAAATCTGACTTTCGTATCCCTCTGGACACAGCCTCTGCTCCAGAGCTGCAAATTCCTCATGAGCAGAATGAAGCTCCTGAAGTTTTCAGCTCACACGTGTATGGGGGAGCATCTAGAGTTACAGAGAGAGCCTGCTTCAACTCTCCCACCTCAGCACCCAGTAGCTCCTTCCCAGAGTGGTCCTGGCAATCTCTGGGCCCCAAGAGACAAACACAGAACTGGGATGCCTCACAGATCCTTATTTTCAGGTATTCTGTGGCAGAATAGGCCTTTGAAATGAAAATTTCTTTTTTTTTTTTTTTTTCTCCCAAACTGTTCTTAATTGCTGAACTGTGTTTTAGAAGGATAAGTCAGGTGGAAAAGACAAAAAAATACTTACCTTCCTGAAGAGACGCCTTGGTTTTCCAACTTGACTGAGTGCAGCTCAGGTCTTCTTTGAGCTTCAGAAACATTGTAACAATAAGGGCAAGAGGAAAACAGTCATCATTTTGTACGTGCTTATGTTCTGGAAAAGGGTATTTTTAAAGGTTTTATGTGTATCCACCACTGTACTTATCTGATCAATTGTGAAAAGAGCAAATCACTGTTGACATTCATCTACAGAGAAAAGTTTAGATTTTATACACTGCTGCACCCATTATAGCTCAAGCAAAGTTCATGCTCTCAAGGCCAGCCTTCTTCATAATTCAGTCAAAAAAAATCTATTTTTTGTCTTGTTCTTCTGTCACTGCATTTTTACAGAGTTCAGAATGTGAACTTCTGAATGTGACTACAGGCATGAATTAGAACAGTAATTTTGCTTTTTCTCTAGTGCAAGAAAAAAAGGAGCAGAGATGTGAATGATAAGATGGAAGAGCATAAAGTGGATGAATCTGGCAAAATTAGGAATTAGATATTTGCAAGACTAGTTCTTTTCCCTTCGCGTGAGCCTTAAGCAACAACCCAAATCAACTTAAGCAATGACAACATTTACACGTTTACCTATTAACTTGTAAAAAAAATATATATATATATATATTGAATTGTAACAAGCAACTAATATCTTGACCTTTAAATAGGGACTTTGATCTTCAAAAATTAAGTAATATTAAGTATATTAAGACTTCCAAAATTGTAGTGCTCTAAAAGGCATTGTCAACACTAAGAATTTTCTTCTTCTATCGTACTTTTCTTACTTTTGTTACTATATAAGTTAGTTAATGTCTACCAGACAAATGTGATTGTAAAGGCTCATCCTACAATAAATAAAGGGGATTTGTGAGGTAAAATTGAAGAATGAAATAGGCAGATCTCACTTAAATAACTTTGTAATTGCTGATAAATGCCAAACTGGTACAAAAGGAAAGATGAGAACTATTCAAGATATAATAGCAGGTTGCAAAGTTAAATTCAGCAAAGGATAACTTTAAACTAGATTTTTTTTTTTTTTTAAATTATCATAATGATGAAGAATGATTAGACTGAGAAATGGTATCATAGTGGAAGAAAGAGCAACATCTCAAGTTGATATTCTAATCAGCAGACGCTGAGCTGGACTCTACTATCTGGACCAGCAGCCACACTTGAACAACGTGGGAAGCTGTCTCAGAAGGACCATTAAGGATCTCTTTAAATCACAATCCAAACTCTGTAGGCTACTAGTTCTGGGGGCCAGCATCAGACAGCACAGTAAGTAATCACATCTTTAAGTTATGTAAATTCATCTCTTTTTTTTGGTAACGGTGGGGCTGTTGGAATGTTTTCGCCAGCTCACTGCAATGTGCAACATACTGATAGGGAGCAAACAGAGGCCCACTGAGTTAGGAATTGTTCACACAGTGCACCTTTGGTCCTGGTTTACAGCCAAGACGGTGTTAATACCACACCAGTGTTTGGTTGTTGCTGAATAATGGGAGCACACCTGGGACCAGGCAGGGCCACTCAGCAGGGGCAGAGCCAGAGCAGGTGGGATAAATTAGGCTAGGGATTATTCCATCGTGTGGAAGGCTATAAAGCTGTGGGGTGTTGAGCAGAGGCTGGTTACTGTTAGAGGATTTCTGAATGTCGGTCAGTAAGTGGTGAGTCCTTGTATTGCTAATGGGCTATGTTGGGTGTCAGCCAGAGGGTGGGCGATGACTAATTGCCTTGTGTTTATTATTTATTATTGCTGCTTTTTGTTTGCTTGTTTTGATTTTCCTTTCCTGTCCTAGCAAATAGTTCTTATCTCAACCCACAAATTTTATTTTGGTTCCAGCTCTCTTCCTTGTCCCATCTTGGGGGGAGGGAGAGGGGTGGGAAGTGAGCAAATGTTGTGTGATATTTAGCCATCTGCTGTGTTTAACCACAACCTTATAGAAACTCTCTGTTGTGGTAAGCCTTTGTTTCATCTTGAAGGGTGAAAAGAATGTCAATTAGGTTGAGAAAGTGAAAATGTTGGTTTTTCTCTAGGGCGACTTTATAACAGAAAACTTATTATGGGAGACATTTTGGCCCACAGTGTTGGGGCACTTCATTGCTCACACTGCCCTAGGTAAACAAAAAAACCCACCCTGCAGTTCTTCACAAGTCTTCCTTGTGAGGGGAGGATGCAGACTAGTTAAGCTGAATAAGCTCCCTTGAAACGACAGCTCTATAACTCCCCCCAAAAGACATATATGAGGAGTTATGATTGTTCAGAAGGAGAATAGTTAAAATACTTTGCTATAGATGAATGCTGCTTGCAGGAAATAAAGGAATAGGGTAGATAATATGTTAGTAAAAAATAATCAGCCAGAGCAAGATACCTGTTTAATAATACATAATTAAATCTATGATATATTACAGAACGGATTTGCAGAACAAATGCAAAAAGGGGTTAATTACATGCTTTATGCTCATAGAAATCAAAATCTGAGAGCCTGAATAAAATTATATTAAAATTGCAAGGTCTTTTATTTGAACAAGCTTTTTGCCTGGTTTTTATAGCATCTAATAAAAACAGCAATAGTGTAGATATGTACTTTTTTTTTCCTCCTTGGATAAGGCGTCCACCAACTTCGTTATCTCAGATAACCTTCAAGGCTTCAATATTCCCAGAACTGTTTCAGAGGTGAAACTGCTTGTAAAATCTTCTTTTAAAAACAGCCACTTCTGGATTACTAGTTGTTAAAAGGATATGATGGCTATGATGCATTCATAATCTCTCTATAGCATCATTTTTGGCTTGACTTTCACTGAAGATTTCATTTTAGACTGCTCTACCACTGCAATGCTCTTTATTAATCATCAAGGGGGAAAAAAAGCTTATTCATGAGAATTTTCTCAAGAAAAGTCTTTGATTAAAGCTGTCTGACATCAGTAAAGTTATTGAATAATATTTTCCAAACTAAAATCATGCAAAACTATATTTTTCTTCTTTGTGATATTTCTTATTTTTATCATCCTAAAAACAATAACTTACTGTGGGAATCTCTCTCTTCTCACATTTTTGAGATTTTGATTAACTAGAAAAAAATCCTATTGCCTGTTATTACTTGTTCTCAATCTGAAGAATAGCTTTATTCAATCCTTTTGGAAGTTACTTCATCCAAAGAGAAAGTAGGAGAAAAGTGAAAAGGAAGAATCTTTTGTACTCTTAAGAAAAGGGATATCAAAATGTCATTCCATGCTACCGATTTTTTGAGAGAGGGAGAGACAAGAGGAGAGCATGAGAGTGTTTCCATAAACATTTAGGGATTTTTAAGCTAGTGAAATCTAGTTTTAAAAGTCTTTGAAACACCAAAACTATCTGTCTTATAGGTATACAACATTTTTGAAATATTAAAAGTGAAAGAAAACATGACCTTGAATTCTTTTCAGTGATTTGACAATCTGAAATGCTAAAGCTGAAAAGATTCCTTTCTGAATACATAAAGCTGTAGGCTCATTTTACCAGCTTAATTTGAAATTGATGAGATATAAAGCTAATTTTGAAGAACAAAACTTGATAGTACTCTGAGCCCAGGACAGCATTTGTCGCACAGTGCAGGCTCTTCACTTTGACCCTGGCCATGAGCACCCAGCTGGGTAGAGGAAGCTGCCCTTTGGGCACTTTGATCTGCTATCCTCCTTCCATATAATTCTTTGCATCCAGCTGATTTCTTCTGCACTTTCTTGATCCCTTTATTTCAGAGGTGAGCTCCAGAACAGAAGGGAGCCAAGAGTTTGTGCCTGTTTGCTTTTAAAAATGAGAAATGAAGGTCAAGGTGACCTTTTGCTCACGAGATCCCAGATCAGAGCAAGGCTGCACCAGCAGCTGTGCTATCATGGCATTCAATCACATCTTCTGCTCCATCTTCAAAAGTCTGTCAAGCATTGATAACCGTGGGGAAAAATAGACCAATTTTAACTTACTGAGTCATTTAGCTGGAAGCAAGAGAAGACCCTCCTTGCCCCTTGCTTGATGTTACTTTTGCTACATGTCTACATCATTTTCATTTGAGTTGCACTTAATAATGCTGCCTTCCATTCTGTTTACCCTAATTTGATCATTGCAGACAGAGTCAATGGCGCCCATTAGAGAAGTTGCTTGGTGCTCTCCACCCTTCGACACTGTTTTCCACTGCTTATAAATTTGTAAAATGTACAGACTTTCCATGCACAATATCCACCTCCAGCTGTGTTTTGGGTTTGCTTTCCTTTTTGAATCTTTCAACCTAAATAGTTCTTTCTAAGAGTACATTTCTCGTTTAAGGAAAATGTACAACATTGTTCACAGTGAAAGAAAAATCATAAAAATGAAGCAAATAATAATAAAAAAAAAACCACCAAACCCTTGCACTGTTCTATTGAAATTGTCTTGCTAGTGCTGGAAGGAAAAAAAAAAAAAAAGCAAAACCTCAGGCTCATTTGAGAACAAACCCTGCCTGTAACTGCTTTGCTGAAATTAATACTTTGCTATATTTTGGAGAAGGAATGTTGCGTATTTGTCTTTCCATATTTTCTGGGTAGGAACTACAGCAGAAAAATCTCAGGTCTTCTCTTTTGGCTTGAAACAAGTTTTCATTCAGAGCTTTTAGCTCTTGCATGTATCTCAACAGCAAAATAGATATAGAGGTAGCAGTTATCTTGGTGTCCATCAGGAGAGGGAGGCAGACAGAACTGGGCAAGTCCCAAATGGATTAGAGAGCCAGGGGGCTAGGTTTGGTCTGTAGGAGCAGGAACACCTTTGTGCCCAAACTTCAGCAGCAGCTGAGAGAGATTGCCTTGATGTGATGAGCTGCAGCTGCTCATGCCCTGGGGGCCCAGAAGCAGGCAAGAAGGGGCTGCAGATCAACACAGCCCTGAGGAAGGCACACTCTTCCTGAGAGGAGACATATGGTCTTATTATTAGAAAAGCAACATTGAAATGGTATATGGTTGTTTTAAGTGGGGGCACCATACATAAATACAAACTATGGGGGCAAAAATGTGGAATTGGGGAAAAAAAAGTTGTCAACAATCAGAAACTGTTTTAACAATGGCAGCTTGTACGTCCTCAGTATGGCTCTTTTACGCATACCAGCTATGTGCTGCGAACACCATCACAGCCAGCCACATCAATGTGACAAAGTTGATTCAGTTCTCCTAGGGCTGCAGTGAGATTACCAACCCCGGAATCTCTAAGAAAAGGATAATGCTGAAGTACAGCAAATTCACTACTTGAACACAGAGTGCGATGTATCATTTTGCTGCGGATTTGACTGACAGGCTTGAAAAATCCTGCTCTGCATGCTTTAGAGGAGTAGTAAGACACAGAGAGGGAAGATGTTCAAGCCTGTGCTTCCTCGCAAAGAAACAGATCTCATTTCAGCTCCCTTTAGCCATGCACAGTAGGGAACTCAGACTGTATTGTGCTAATTAAAGAGCTGGACCTCAGCCTATTTTCAGACGTTGGGGATTCCTTCATCACATCCATCAGCCATTGCTGAGTTGCCTAGGTTGTTGCTGCTTTTCCCTGTGCTCTCTGTCAGGTTTTCAGGTTCTTTGATCCAGATCTTCAGCTGGTGTAAGTTGGTAAAGTTCCCTCAGGACTTAGTTTTTACAGATGAGAGAAAATGCTATTTAAAAGCTCTGCTTTTTCAGTCTATGAAAAGTTGAATATAAATGGCTGCTGCTTGCAGTACACAAGTGGTTGCCTTAGCAATAAAGTCACAGTCAGATTGAAGGGACCTTGTGTAGGGCAACTAATGTTGTTAGAGAAAGGGAAATATAACTCTGGCAGAAAGGTTCCTGGCAACTAGATTTAGCTGCCCATTCTCAAGGACAGTTAATATGCTCTTTTGCTGCTCAGTTATGACCGAACAAGCATAACTCTGGCATTTTGCATGGGGCTTCCTGAGAAAATTTGCTTTACTTGTAACAAAAGAGTCACCTGCATCCTTAGTGCAGAAGGAATCTCTGTGTGGATAGGTTAATCATGATATCTATCACAGCTTATATCGGATTCTCCTTTCCTTGTTACAGTGCAACCACCACCTTTAACAGTACTTTAAAAGCATGTTAATTTCTGTTACATAGGAAAACACTTCATCAAACATTTTTTTTTGATGCAGGAAAAAAACAACTGCAGCAAAATTTCACTGCACTGCTTCTGATATAATTCGTATTATTTGAAGACACTTTAATCCATATGTTTTCTTTTGGTGTAATTTTTATGTTTTATGCATTTTATGTATGCTGAAAAAGTCAGGTCTAGCAATTTTACAAAAACACTTGGGAATCCTGAGAGGATAGATGATATTGAAATTTGGGACAGTAAAAAGTCTAGTATAGTACTGTCTTGGCAAATTACAAGATACCTACTCAAAAAAAAAAAAAAAAGTTCTAGGAAATGTGCATTCCATGGGAAATGCATAACCCATACGGGTGTCCATAGAGATTTATTTTCTCCATTTAAAGAGAAGTAAGTCTCAGACTTGTGTACATCTTCATCCCCACATGCTGCTGTTTGTAGATCTGCCCTGATAGAGTCACAATGTGCCTGTAACTCTTTGCCTCTTTTCTAATGGAAGCTTCAGTTCTTTCCTGAACACCATTAGCTTTTAGAATTAATTTGTTGCCACAGGAAATCTCGATCTAAACTAGCACCAAAAGTATGCTCTGACAACATCTCCACTCAGCTCTCTCCCTATTTTCCTTGCAGGACAAACCACTTCTTTGATTGGCTCTTCCTTGACCCACCTGGTCAGCTTGTTTAGTGGCAGTCGTGCTGAATCAACAAGGAGCTTTTGGTGAAAGAAAGCTTTCAATGATGAAATCTTCCCGATTCGTCCCTATGATGGAGGAAAGGAAAATGCTGTAAGTAGTTTTGCTGATGTTCAAGTAATAAGCAAGAAATTCAAAGATGGGACGAATGGGAGCTGAATGAGGAAGGATTTGTGTGTGTGTGTGTATGGATGGATCCCATCAACAGTACTAGTGTTCTTGGGAGGTGGAGTGTTGTCTCTTATGTTAAAGAGAAAAAAGATTAACAGCAAATTCACCGCTTCCATGAAGTGCATTGTTTCTCCTATTAGATCACAGAGTCCTCTTTCAGACTAGGTGCCTAATGCACCATGCAGTAGTCCAAATTGGTTATATATGACATACTTCAAAAATAATATCATTTTTTTCTCTCCAAGTAGTGAATTGTTTTTCTTCTTCTATAATGTCTCTTTCAAGGGATTTCAAATGACCTTTTTTTTTTTTTTTTTAATTTTATTTTACAAATAACCCTGATGTGGTCACAAATACATAGTGCTTCTCTATTCCCTGGATACCAATGGAGATGCCGGTTTAGAGATGCTCTAGAAAGGGATGAAATGTCTTTGTACCAAAGCAGTACTGAGTGAGGCCTTATCAATAATAACAATTGAATGTTATATCATCTGTTCTATTGAAAATAATGTTTTGATGTGTAATATGTATATATTTGTGCAAAAATAATGGCTAGAATACAGCTCTTCCCATGGGAATTGTTTTTGTTAACTTTCATTAACTTTTCTTAACTTTGTGCTGGTCCTGCACTTTGGCTACAATAACCCCATGCAGTGCTATAGGCCTGGGGCTGAGTGGCTGGATGACTGTGAAGGGGAAAGGGACCTGGGGGTGTTGGTTGATGCTCTGCTGAACATGAGCTAACAGTGTGCCCAGGTGGCCAAAAGGGCCAATGCCATCCTGGATTGCATTCGATATAGTGTGGCCAGCTGGAGCAGGGAGGTAATCATCCCCCTGTACTCAGCTCTGATGAGGCCGCACCTCGAGTATTGTGTTCAGTTTTGGGCCTCTCACTACAAGAAAGACATTGAGGCCCTGGAACATGTCCATAGAAGGGCAATGAAACTGGTGTGGGGTCTGGAACACAAATCTTATGAGAAGTGGCTGAGGGAGCTGGGATTGTTTAGTCTGAAGAAGAGGAGGCTCAGAGGAGACCTTATTGCACTCTACAACTTCCTGATGGGAGGTTGTGATGAGGAGGTGTTTAACCTCTTCTCCCAGGCAACAAATAGGACCCAAGGAAATGGCCACAAGTTGTGCCAGAGGAGATTTAGATTAGACATAAGGAAAAACTTTTTCTTTCAGAGAGTGGTCAAGCACTGGAATGGCCTGCCCAGGAAGATGGTGGAGTCGCCATCCCTGGCAGTGTTCAATAGGTGTCTGGATGGAGAGCTATGAGATATGGTTTAGTGGCTTGTGGTAGCATTGGCAGTGGACGGATGGTTGGACTAGATGCTCTTGCAGGTCCTTTCCAACCTTATGATTCTATGATTCATGTAGTGTGCATTTCACCATCATACTCTGAACTCTCCCAGTGTTTCTGATGAGAAATGTCTGTTCCCTTGAGCAGGAATGATAACAGTACTCAAAAAGGCTCTTGGGGACCGTAGTTCTTCTTCTCTTCCAGACAGGTACCTGGAACTAAAGCATTTGCTCTTTAACTCCCAGTATATACTGCATGATGTTGTGATGTGGAATACATGACAGTGATCTACCTGGAACTAACATGAAACATAAAGTGCATTTGTTATAAAAAGTCAGAACCTGATACTACTTTTCCATGAACAAGCTTCAATTTAAACTTACTGTCCTTTTGAAAAAGACTGAAGTTTTAACTCTAGAACATAAATTAGAATTTTTTTGCTTTCTTGTGCATTGAGTCATAGTATTTTCTTACTATACTACATGTTTCCAGTTTGAAATCATGATTAGAAGCAGCAGCTTTTTCACAATAATATCCAAGTATAAGTTCATGTTCATTTAATTCATAAACTTCCTTCTGTCCTGTGTAGAATGAATCAACACATTCCCGTGTGTCTTCCTGACAGAAAATCTTTTATTAGGAATCAATAATAAAGTACATCTGGATAGATTTAACAACCATATGCCTTGGTGTGATTTGAATACATGTCAAAAAAAAAAAAAAACCAAAAACCTGTGTGCATTCTGGAATTTAATGGAGACTTTGTTTCTATTAAATGAAGTCAACACTTTCCATTTATCTTATGTTTTAATAAAGCCTCTTCTAGTTACTGTTGACTTTAGAAATGATCCACTTATATAGGTAAAACTGTCAAACATAGGTCTGATGTTAGCTAACAAATGGCTACATTGAAAATGAAAGCTCTTGTTTGTATACTGTTACTAGAATGTGCTATTATAGAAGTATCCAGCAAAAAAACTCCTAATTTGTTGCTAACATTATTTATAAAAACAAATTCCAGTTAAAAGAATATACTTTTTTTCTTTTAACAGAAATATATCTGCTTTATTTGGAAAGATTAACTCCTACATGTTCCACTTAATACCAGTATCTTAACACAAAAGAAAATGTATCAGCTATTTTAACTTTTAGTTATCATGAAATTGGCTCTCCGAGGAGCCATAACAGCCTTAAAATATCATGTTCTCAAATTATCTTCACTTTCTACTGTTAGCACAGAAATTATAATATGATACTCAAGTTGTTTTTCAAGTATCCACTAGAATCAGAATGGCAGGCAAGTCATTCTCTTTACATATTGGGAAGATGTAGTTATTTTTATTTTGTGAAATTATCATTGTTTGCGTATATACCCCTGTCACTGGTAGTTCAAGACAAATTACTTGAGATGTGATGGTGATTTTAGATAGACTGATTAAGTGCTGCATTATAGCAGAGTCAAACAGAGTAATGTTCTCTAGATGATGAAACTCTTGTTCTAGTTATATGGTATTTACAGCATAAAAAGTAGATGGCATTGCTCATAACTCTGTACACAGTAATTTCAGGTTACAGATGCTTGAGTTTTATAATCTAGTGACAAATTCTCAGCAGACCCTGTAGATCCCCTGAGAGGTACCAGCAAATTTTATATAATTTTTCCCACTTCTTCTAAAGATTCTTACTTCAGGTAAGATTATACTCACCTATGAATGTGATGTCAGTATTGTAGTTGCTGACGGTAATTCATGCAGGAATGGAAAGACCGCTCTTCCCAGTCGTTATGATGATGTGTTGGCTGTTTGACCTATTAAATGCCTCCACAATGGGTACCCTGTTAGTTTGGTACTGGTTGTTCAATGTGTCTAATGGAAAGCAAATAATAATAATAATACACTATCGTATTATTCCAAACTGTTTTTTTCACACAGCTGTAGGTTGCAATGTGTATGGATCTGCACACTCCAGAGTCTGTTCCTTACCTTTCTCAGTGAAAAATATTTATTCTTTAGAGAAGTAAAAGGTGCACATCTTTGACATGCTTTAAGATACACAAGAGCTTCAGATATTCCAAGACTTAGCAAAAGTAAGTTAATAGCTACCTTTATCTTGCATTGCAGGTTGTAAGATAATCATGGCACATAAACTCCTGTTCATGTGTTTTTTGTTGTACTTGGGAAAGAGGGGAAAATAAGAGTTAGGATCCATCTAGGAATTCATGCGTTATTTGACATATATGTATGGTGGACTGATATCTTTTAGATTAGCATTTTTAGTCATGAGTGGGGTAATTAACATAATTGAGATAATCTGAGATAAGGAGACACATGTATTAAAAATGTCATCTTCAAATGCAAGACTTCTTTTTGCTATACATAATTCTAGCAAATGTTATTTGCATGTAAGAAATAATCTCACTATTCTCAAAGAAATGCAGAGAAATTTAATCACTTATAGGCAGCATTACAAAAATCGCCAAGCAGATATCTTGGAAGATAGCAAGCCTATATCAGGCAGTATTGTGCAACTGAAAATACTCTAATGTTCTACCTTGCCTTAAGCTCTGCTGAAGCATTTTTGCCTCTGTCATGAAGACCAGGCTTCTCCCCTGGGTGCTTTTATCCAGTGAGTCTTTCCCCCCAAAGCCAGTGTCTCCTACAACTTGCAAAATCAAAACCCTGTGGAATGTGTCACAGACAGATGTGAGGGCCTCTAGCAGGAGACCTTGTTGTGCAGCCCTGCTGAACCTCCAGATATAGAGATGAAGGGAGGTTGCTTTTTTTTTTTTTTTCCTCCATTTTCTACCTACAAGAAAGACAGAGAGAAAATTCACGGGCTACATCATTAGTACGATAGCATCCAGTAACACTCACTTTCACCTCCAACGTACTTTGCAAGCATTTGCTTAATTGATCTTTCACATAAATTGAGAAAAAAAGTACTTCATCAGTGTGGTATAAACATAATTACAAGTTCCTCTCCTTGATATTCTCGATATTTTGGAGATGTTCTGCATTCAAATGCAAATATAATGATAGCTTTTAAGTGCTTACCCAAAATGTTAAAATCTTAACTATAAATTGCAGCTGGTATTGATTTTCCTGGAGTAGATCCTGATTGTAAATCTTTTTGATATTTGTTCTTTTAACCTATTTATGTTAATAGTTTTGTTCTTTGCGTATCTCAGGCAGCTCTTCAAGCTATTTCTAAAAAAAATTTCATTCAAGCATTCAGATTCTAATAATGTCAGTTAAAAGCATACAGAGTAGCCTAAAGACTCTGTGACTGCTGAACTATCAAACTCTCTTTAGCATATACTACTTATGTTAAAAATTGTACCATGTGTTCAGGTGATTACATATATGTTTCAATATCTCAGTAGGATTATGCTTGCTAATGTTTAAGAGCTCTGCATGAAACAAAATGACATCTGTTCCAGTGTTTACAAACTTCTAGTAGAAGTGATGCTCTGCACAAACAGTGTTAGAAATACCCATAATTAAAAGATAAATAATGACAGAAATTACTATAATGAGGATTAAAAAGCAGCTGATATCCATGAAGTGTAGTCAGATTCCTGTTATTTTCTAGCCAAGGAAAAAAACCTATTCCCTGTACCTAGGAGAATAATAGTTCCTACAACATTACTATTGCTGTTGGTATTACTATGAAATATTACAATTGGGGTTTTAGGCTAGATGGCTTCATCTAGTAAAAATTCAGCATAAAGTAAAGCTTCCAGTCCAAAATAATTTACCATATGGAAATATCAGATAAATATATCAAATTGATAGAGGAATAATAGTTTCCTGCACACAATAAACAACTATCATCAAACATGCTGCTCTTAACAATATCTATAAACTTATGTGATTGAGTTCAGAGTAATTTCATATTTCCTGATTAATTTCAGATTATCTGTCAGTTCATATTTCTCCATTAGATTAATTTTTATTTCTCCATTTCACTCATCCAACATTCGGGGAAATCGACTGCAAAGTAATTTTCCTGAGAAGCCACCATATTCTTTTTCAGTCCAGGTTGACCTAATGTCTGATACTGAACTTCCTACAATATATACTGGTGTCTAAATCACTTTCCCATTCTGCAGTTTTAGCCAACTGTGTTTTCTCTTTAACAGTCACAGGCAAAAATAAGGATTGTTGAGCTGATTTCATACTCTATCAGTAGTCTTTTCTTATGTTGTCCATTTAAAACCATACAGAGATATGACTGATACTCTGAAACGTACTATTTAGATCTAGACTTTTGTTATGCAAATTGAATGTTACTGCATTTCAAACTGATAAATAATCATAGGCAGTGAAATGAAGAAAAAATAAGTGTTAAAAAAAATCTTATTTAACCAAAGGCTGAAAATAAAAAAAAAAAAGACATGTAGATACAGAGAGCAGATTGGATACTTCAGAACTATACAGACTGAAATAAAGGAAAACTAACAGGAAAAACAAAAACAACAAACAAAAGAATTTTCTCAGTGAACAAATAAATCAGCGTGGTGTACACAGAACACTTCAAACAGATTCTTTGTTTTCTTAGTTGTAATGTAATAATACAATGGTAGGAAAGTTTTTGTTTGTTTGTTTTTACTTTTCCTTTCTTAGCTGTTGCAACCAGTTCTCACCCATTTGTCCTGCCTTACTGTAACATCATTTAAATCTTAACAACTTGGTAATTGTAGACTTAGGTTACCTAAGGATAAATTAATGTTTTAATTTGAATGTGCCATCTATTTCTATTCATAAACAATGACTAGAATTTCTGAATTTATTATTCTAATTATATTTAGGGGCTAAGGATTATTATGTTCTATATAAAAATACTCTTATAGAGGTTTCCTGACTTGCTCTTTCTCATCAATCCAAATATCTGTAAGAAACTTTTGATTCACCTGCTAAATGCTAAATCTTTCTGACCTTTTGTACAATACTCAGAGCACAGGCCACTAAGGTGCTCCATGTGTGCTTGGGGAAAATTACAGATTGAAAAACAACCAGGTGTCTTGTGATTAAGGCCTGATGTCCATTTTCCTGAGTTACCTGGAAAGCTTACTTAGTTAATATTTACAGTGTAACAATGATTATCTCATTCCCAACAGTGTTGTAGGAATCTATCAAGCTCTAGGAAAGCTCCAGGCACTGTGGTCTTTTAAATCAGAGAGTCTGTAGAGAAAATCCAGTTCTCCCCACTCAGCAAAATTAACATAAACTTTATTTCCTCCTTGTATTCTCAGACCTGCTTCTTGCAAGCACAACGTGTGTGTAGATATCACTTGCAAAAGAAATATCAGACCTGTGGAATTGATCTGTTACTAGTTCTTACTACTTTCTGTTTAATATTCAGTTCAAATCCCATTGCTCCTACCTTTGGCAGTTGGCATACAAGAATACAGGATGGCACATGCAAACTTCTTTCATTGTAAAATACTCACTGCTTTTCTATGAGATTTCTTTGGAACTCAGATGGAGTTGCACTTTTGGCCAAGTGGATATAGTCATTAGATTAACTGGACTGTTCTCTTTTTGTTAACATTATTTCACTGATAACTACTCCACTGCAGAAGGCAAATTAAGAGGAAACCTCCTATAAAATTCTGATTTAGCTATGGAATTCAATAATGATATATTTGCGTGAATGTCAATGTCTTGAGTAATTTGCAGTGAAACTAGGAAACCTAAAGTCCTTTCCAGCCTTAAGACCTCTGAATCTATGGCATTGCTGAGAGGATAATACATCAATTCTTAGCAGCTGACCTTGACAAAGTGCAATGCCATCTCATTAGTTTTTCTTTCTTCTACAGCCTTTTAACCCTCCAAAAACATTCAGAAAGTAGAATGCACCTCAGTGTCTAGAGCTCTTCTATAACGTGTAGTTGCTTCAAATTCTCCACATTCACACCTTACCCTGCAGCACTTCATTATTAGCTCCCTGAACAAACTGGTCTCCCTACTGTGCTTCTGACACAATTATGTTTTCACATAAAGCCAGCTATTTTTGAATGGCTAGAATTTGGAGACATTTTTGAATTAGAGGTCTCCTGCACCCTCTGCTCACCTTCCATTTTCACCTTCTTTAAACTGCTGCTAAAAGACAATGTCCTTCAGCAAAAACAGTTCCTGAATTGAATATCAGCTTCAGTACAACCCAGTGAAAACATTGAACTCAACTTCATCTTGTTTTTCTGGGGCCACAAGGCTCAGCAGCTAAGTGAATATCTTTTGTCCAAGAACTGACACTACCTCCACTCTACAGGAGAAAGTCTGCAAAAGCCCGAGTAGACTGTCCTCAAAGAAAACAAAACTCATTTGTTACTTCAAGAGTGTATTTTGTATTCCTTCCTGTAGAGTGTCAGCTGTTGTGACCTCATTGCCGTAGTGCAGTTTCTCAAAGAGGCTTATCACCCAGAACTGAAATCTCAAATCAGTGGACTTCCACTCATATGCATCAGCTGAGGTTATATGTGACTGGGAGCATCATAGTGCACATAAACACTCTGCTATTGAGAATGTTGCTATACAGTTTTGCTAAAAACAGTGTAGATGGGAAAATATGCAAATGAGAAGTTGCTGAGGCTGTAGATTTATATTAAAACATATAGAAAGAGTTAGAGATGCTCTGGCATGAACATTGAGAAAATGTGTATACAAGGTTTGAACATGACTATTTATATATTTAAACTATGTTAGGGAGGTAGCATCTGTAATTGCAATTTATTCAAACTTTTTAAATAATGGTTTAAAATTTCTGCCACTTAAGCAAAAAGTGAAGTGTTTCTCTATTAACAAATAGAATGTTTCTGATGGATTTCCAATACCCTAAGCTAGTATGAGTCCTTTATAGGCATGTATCTAGAATGAATACCATATTGTGTATGAGCTCTCCTAATATGACTGTTGACAGTGTTTTAAATTATGGGTCATACTGTAGACCATGGTTCACCTATGGCTCATGCAAACAAGGGCTTAAATTTATTTCTAAAATCAATGGTTTAGTTTCATTCAGATAAGTCTTCTCTCCTGATGGAATCTGAAAGAAGGTTTTTAATATTTCCAGATACATTTTTAATATTTATTTTAATATTTCTACTGGTCTCGTCATATTCTATTTTTACACAAGTTCTTATGTCACATATCTAACTGGAATATCTAAGCATTTTTCAGATGCACATACAACAACATAACTAGCAACAGTCCTGTGCTGTCTATTCTCACATGCTCTCTCCAGAGAGAGAGCACTGTGCTTTGTAGCATCTTATTTTGGTTTGTTCTTTCTGTAGTTTTTGGCGGCTATGCAGCATGAAAATATATTCTAACTTAAAGGTGTTGTGTGGTATATCTAAGGACATTTTCATCCAATCCAGTCCCCCTGTAGAAAATAACTGAAAAAGACTGAAGTAAGAAATACACTAATTTAATTCATATCTGAGACTTCAGACTGTGGGACTTATTGCAATTCTGAAAATGAAATGTCTTTATTTTCAATAAAAAGGGGGAAAGATTATTCATCTTTTTTCTCCCCTTCTCACTACCAGTTGATAAAACCGTGCCTGATGAAGTGTCCACTCCTACATATAACATTGTGGTTTGCAACTCAGTTCACACACCCAGGAGATTCTGGAAATGAAGCTCCATTTAATGCAATAGGAAATATTGGGCTTATGGCAAGAACAAGCTGTCTAGGATTAAATTAAATCTTTAAGTTGGAGCTTCTTTCATTGATGAACAACTGGCTTTTATTTTCCCCCCTTGATTCCTTGACTGTGATGTAAACTGTCACATTTATGTAATCATCTGTTTAGATATTGCTGTTTTAAGTTAATTATAGATACCTTTCTCTAACACTATGATTTACTGTACTGAATTTGTTGCTTCTCAGTAAACCTTGATTCCACTTGGAGGTTCATTATGCCCAAAGTAGAAGTATAGAATGTCGTGTTCAGAGTAGGTGTGAAATCTGTGAATCCAAACTACATTCTTTATCTTACCAAATTATCTCACACATTTCTTGCAGCTCTAGCTTTTAGTTTTTATGCTGAAATTTTATGGGCTTAGATCTTGTACCCTTTTATTCTTTATTCTTTTTCACTTGATCTTTTTATACAGTTTCTCAGGAGAAATTAGCAGTGATGATCAATGGCTGCATTGCTTTGAATAATTCTACTGTGTGCAAGTAATCAGTTGTGGGATTTCAATAGGAAGCTCATTAGGCCAACATGAGTCAATTCAACAGAAAGTAAGAAATATTAGCAAATAGATACATTCTGAGAGAAACTGACAGATCTAAGCACTCCCTAGACAGATGGGAATGCTATTTTCTGTGTCATTTTGTACTAACAACAAAACCGAAGTTGAGTCTTTCAAAATGATCAGGAGTAACAAACATAGAAAAACTGTAGTAGGATCTTCACAGTTGACAGGAAAGGTCAAAAGAATTTTGAAGTTTGATCCTCAAATGCATGCAAAATGAAGCTTACTTCTAGCTAAAGTACTAGAATTCTGCCTGTGCTTTGTTCATGACAGAAGATTTTTTCCAATGGCAGATAGAAATTTTTGGTTTTATATGGAAACAGGAAGTTATTCAAGGTATCATCTTCAGGAACTCTGTTCCTGTTTCGCTTGAACTTGTTCAATGTAATAACACAGGATTTCCCTTTGCCCTAAATTTGTTTACAGTACAAAGAGGATCAGAAAGATTGTCTAACTACAGAAACCTTGAATTTTGTAAACATACTTTGCAACCTCTGTAGTTTTCCTGAATTTTTTTCCCTTGACTTTTATACAATAATATTCCTATAATTGGCTTCTTTAGAATGGCCCAAAAATATATTTAAAAACAAAAATTATCAACATTAAATCACAAGGTGTTCTGTACTAGGAGAGAGTGAAAAGAAAAGAGTTTGATGGGGCTTAGGAACATGCCTAGTCTGAGCTCGTGAGCATGAACATCAACAGTTTATTTTTTTGATACTTCTCATTTTATTTTTATTCTTTGCACTCAAGGCCCATAAAAGAAACATGGAAATCATGGCTTTAAATGTCTTGAAAGTTAAACACTCACTATTTGAAATTAATAATCACTAGAATTTTTATGTAAAATAATATGTACTAACAAATCTGTTTAAAAAGAAAAAAACAAACTGGATTTATGGATAACACTGTTTCAAGACTGGAACTGGAATTACTGCTCTGCAGTTAGCAAATAAAAATCTTAAGGTCAGAAGGGCCCCTAGAATCCCAAGCCCTAGGAAATAGCTACAGCCTTTCTAAATCAGGCTCTTGTCACAATCTTTGGAAATCAAGGAGACTGGGCGTCCTTCAGGTTTGGGACAGCCCAGCACTGGATGTGCATCTCCCTGGGTACCAGGAAGCCCAGAACTGCTGTTTTCCAAACAGAGCACCACAGCTAAATGTAATGTCTGATCCCGAGGAAGATGGCTCAGCCATATATTCAAAAGAGAACTGAACAAAGAAAAAATTCCTTGAGTTTCCCTCCTGGAACAGTGGAGCAACATAAAAGATGGTTATTTTCATGCTATGCATTACAAAAAACCTTAACTGCTTGTGTAATGCAGTGTAAAATTTGAAAGAAGTTGATGCTGTTTGTAAGACACAGTACATGTAAAGCTATAAAATGCTTTTTTTTTTTTAGAAGATATAGAGCTATCATGGATATTGGCAGGTCATCTGAAGGCAAGAAAAAGAAAAGTATATCAGTGCACAGGCAATACTTCAAGATATTTATTTTCAGAATCCATGGCTCATGATGAGCCACGGGAGCCTGGACTTCATTCATTTATCTTGTCCTCAGTGCTCAGCAGTAGGGTTGGTCTGTATCATGTTGAGAGCAGAGGTGCAGATGACACCCACCCCATCTGTGTGGCTTCTGGTCTGTCCAAGTCAAGCCGGACTTCAGGCACTCCCTTCCAGAGGGTCTGTTTTGGGTGTCACTCAGAGGTGACTCACGGGATGGCTGGTGTGCATTGTCCTTTACGTTTTCAGGCTGTTGTATGTAAACAGTAATTCTAGGAACTCTTTAAAAAGAGAGTTTCACTTCTCAGGAAAGCTAATGTTGCAAGGAATTTTAGACCATATCTACTGCTGTTCATCCCTATGAATATTTGTAGATACATTAGCAATGCACATTTTAGCAAACCTTGCCTGGGGATCTGTAGTGAAATCCAAGCACATAAAAACTGGGTTAATCTAAACCCCAATTTATCTGAACTTCAGGGCACATAAGTCCATAAAATAGACAAGCCAAACAACAACAAAAAAGCAAATACTGCTTCTAATGGGAGAAGAAAAATTGTGCACCTGTTAATCTGCACAACTGTATTGGTTGTACTTGAGCCTTCAGTCCTAGCAGAACTAAGCCTCATACTCCTAATAACAAAAATACAGCTTTAGCTCATTTTTCAGGTTTTTATTTAAAACGAGAAAGCCCTGTTACAAAGAGCAGAGGCCAAACAGCTTTGCCTATTAATTCAGTTTTAATAAGGATTGTTATGTACTGTGGTATTATTCTCTGTGCACATTGATGTTCCTGTTTTCTCTTCACTCCTCTCCTTAGTGTGAAAGCTGTCTCTTCTCACTAATTAAATTTCATTACCTCCCACTGAAGTGAAGAGACTGAGAGATTGCTGGCTGACTGCCTTTGACATACTTAATCAATCCCTAGAGAACAAATAATGACCCTTTTTTGTTCATTTAAACTTGTAACCTTTTTTCCCCTTGTAAGACACAATTTCTGCAGTCATTTGAATTTATGTCCATCTTCATTTTCAAGACTCTAATGATAAGTAATTCTGTGGTCATGTAAGCAATCAATAAGAGGATAGATACTTGTCTCATCTTTGGTATGAATATTAAACTTGCAATGTCATTTTGCCCTTAAAGTTCACTTTAGAATTATTCATAGAAAATTCTAGAATCGTTCTGTATGGGGACAACACTGACAGTTATTTACCTGATCTAATGTACAAAGATATTTACATGGAATCTAGACTTCAGTTATGGGACTTATATAAACTATACTTCATATTTTAATTACAAGGACAAATTAATATACAGAGGTGCTCCACTGATTTAAAAGAAGTGACACTGCACGTGAACTGAACAGTAATTCTCAGTTTTTGACAAAGGATACTGGATACTAAGGATACCCCTATCAGGTATTAAATCTAGGCAGATTAGAATGACCAAGAGAAGGAAATAAGTGAACCTACAACAAATAGTATTGTATGTGCATTTGTGATGGAGAGGATATGTACACCCTTCTTTTGCTATTCAAAACAGCTTCTTTGTTCAGATAAGAACATGTTAATACAGTGAAAACGGTGAAAGAATAAACAGATGAGAATTCTTCTAAACTGATAAACTATAGCAGCCCTAAGCTAGTAAAACAGGATGGCTGCTTCAGTTGTACTTTAAAGCATCAGTACACAGAAAATTTACATGCAGCCTAGTACAGATATGCGTCATTTTTAGCCCATGAGGTAATTTCTTATTGTCCCCGATTACCTTCCAAAATGAATCCTTTAAAACATTTCAGTTTGTCAGCTGACTAAATGAGTCTCCTTCTCTGTGGTGAGATTTTGTGAGATTTGATTACATTTGTATGATCACCGTATGTAAGCATGCATATGTAAGCATCCACTGTTATAAACCACACAAATGTCTAAGTCCACTGAGCATAAAGTTTATCATGAAAGGGCTGTGGAAAAGGTTTATACATCTTCTTTAATTAAAAAAAAAAACAAAGTACTGCCATGCTACTCTTCTCAGACTTCTCTTTTGGTTTAAAGCAGCATCCTTCTTCAGATCCACATTCTTTGCTGGGATATGTAAGTTGTACACAAGATATCAGTTCTGTTGCTATGGCAATCAGTGTGCTAGAGCTGATGGATTTGTTTATTTTAATGATTGCTTAATGTTTTAACTATCTGCTGGTTTATAGAAGTCTCAGATCTGCATCACTTTCCATGGTTTAATGAGGGAAGTATTGGCATATTTTGCTTTCCAGAACTGTCTAAATCCATTTCTTACCATGACAGGTGTTACCTTCACAGTATGAACCACTCTCCAATTAACTGTAATATGTAACCCAATAATTAGAAGTGGCAAATAATAGCATGTGTGTTATAATAGCATGAGTGTTAGGAAATGCAGAAATACTCATTTTCAAGACTATGCAGATTTCCAGAAATAATGAAAAAATAAGTCGTAGAATCATAGAATAGTTTGGGTTGGAAGAGACCTTAAGGTCATTCAGTTCCAGTCCTCGAACTATGGGCAGGGACACCTCCCTCTAGACCAGGTTGCTCAAAGTCCCATCCAGCCTGGCCCCAAATGCTTCCAGGGAGAGGTGGTATTCACAACCTCTCTGGGCAACCTGTGCCCGTGTCTCACCACTCTCATAGTAAAGAATTTCTTCCTAATATCTAATCTAAATCTACCTTCTTCCAGTTTATAGCTATTTCCCCTTGTCCTGTCATTTCATGCCCTTATAAAAAGTCTCTCCCCATCTTCCCTGTAAGCCCCCTTCAGGTACTGGAAGGCTACTATAAGGTTTCCTCAGAGCCTTCTCTTCTGCAAGCTGAAGAGCCCCAGCTCTCTCATCCTGTTCTTGTAGGGGAGGTTCTCCAGCCCTCTGGTCATCTTCATGGCCTTCTGATCATCTTCATGGCCTTGGTGCCTGCTCCAGCAACTCCATGTCCCTGTTGTGTTGGGGGCTCCAGAACTGGATGCAGTACTGCAAGTGGAGGCTCTCATGAGAGCAGAGTAGAGAGGCAGAATCACCTCCCTCAACCTCTGCTGGTCACACTTCTCTTGATTCAAGCCAGGATATAGTTGGCCTTCTGGGCCCCAAGCACACACTGCCAGCTCATGTTGAATCTTTCATCAACTGACACTCTCAAATCCTTTTCCTCAGTGCTGCTTTCAAGCCATTCTTTGCCCAGCCTGTATCTGTGGGATTGCTCTGGCCCAGGTGTGGGATCTTATATTTTGCCTTTTTGAACTTCATGAGATTGACATGGGCCCATCTCTCAAGACTGTCCAGGTCCCTCTGGATAGCATCCCTTCCCTCTAGTGCGTCAACTGTACCACTCAGCTTGGTGTTGTTTGCAAATTTGCTTGATCCATCTGTCCATCTCACCTACTGAGATGTTAAATAACCAGTTCCAATACCGATCCCTGAGAAACACCACTTGTCACCAGTCTCCACTTGGACATTGAGCTGTTGACCACAACTCTCTGAGTGTGACCATCCAGCCAATTTCTCATCCAGCAAGAGGTCCATCTATCAAATTCATTTTTCTCCAACTTGATGACCAGGATGTCATGCAGGACAGTGTCAAATGCTTTGCACAAATCCAGGTAGATGTCGGTTGCCATCTTGTTTGTCTTGCCCTTGGTGCCTTGGAGCCTTTCGGATGATATGCTCCATGATCTTGCCAGGCACGGAGGTGAGATTGACTGGCCTGTAGTTCCATGGATCTTCTTTTTTTTCATTTTTGAAAATGGAGGAGACTCATAATCTTTCAAATATGATGGATGTGGCTTGGCAACTTCATCTGCCAGTTCCCTCAGAACCCATGAATAGATCTTGTTGGGCTCCATAGACTTGTGCGCCTTCAGATTCTTTAGATGATCTTCAACCTGATCTTCACTCACAGCAGGCAGATCTACTTTCTTCATCATCTTACCATTGCCTTCTGCAATTTGGGTGGTGTGGCTAGAGCCCTTGACAGTGAAGACAGGCAAAAAGGTCACTGATCACCTCAGCTTTCTCTGTATCCCTCATGCCTATATCCCTACTCTGGAATAGGCTCCCCAGGGAGGTGGTTGAGTCACCATCCCTGAATGTGTTTAAAAACTGTTTGGATGTGGTGCTCAGGGATGTGATTTAGTGGAGGGTTGTTAGAGTTAGGATAGTATGGTTAGGTTGTGGTTGGACTTGATGATCCTTAAGGTCTTTTCCAACCTGAGCAATTCTGTGATTCTATGACTCTATGATCACCTCTTCAGTTTCTTTCTGGAGAGGGCCCACATCCTCCTAGACATTCTTTTTGTCACTGATATACCTGTAGAATTTCTTCTTGTTCCCCTTTGTGTCCCTGGCTAGATTTAATTCTGTCTGGGTTTTAGCTTTCCTAACCTGATCCCTGACTGCTTGAACAATTTATTTGTAGTCCTCCCAGATAACCTGTTCTGCTTCCACTCCATATAAACTTTCTTTTTGAGCTTAAGTAAGTCCAGGAGCTCCTTGTTGATCCATGGAGGCCTCTTGGCATTCTCGCCTCCCTTCCTTTTTCTCAGGTTACGCTGCTTCTCAGCCTGAAGGAGAGGTCCCAGAGCTTTTTTGGGCTTCTCTGCCCTCCAGGGCTTTCTCTCGTGTCACCCTGCCAAGCAGCTCCCTGAGGGGTTCAAAGTCTGCTCTCCTGAAGTCCAGAGTAGCAAGTTTGCTGTACCCCCTCTCAGACACCCTAAGGATTTTAAACTCCACCATTTCATGGTCACTACAGCCACAAAAATAATAAATAATAATAAATAATAATAAAAAAATTCATCTATGCTAAAGAGTAAATGAAAAAATAGTTATTTTTTAATTTGGTTTGTGGCTTTTTTTTTTTTAGCTGTTGTTTATTTTAATAACCTAACCTAAAGAGATTGATGAAATGATCTATGCAGTACTGGCCCTACTATTCAGAATAACATCTTACTTAAGTGGTGAAAAGAGTTAGGAGAAGTGATGTGACTTCTTTCGTTCAGACATGCAGTTATTGAAGACAACACAAAGTTTTTCAACGTAGAAGTAACATTTTAGTTTCAGGTTTCCTTCACATGCATTTTGAGTAAACTTTAAACAAATTTAATGCATCTTTAGCTCTTTTTCCATCATCTGAATGCTGGTACTATAGGTAAGGAAATTATATTCAGTATCTCACAGGAAGAGGGTATTAAGAGTCAGCATAATCTTAAGTACCTTAGATTTTTAAGGAAAATGCAAGTGTTGACTGACTAAGGTTGGACAGAGTTTGCTTTCTTCCGTGAAAATGCTAGAGTAATTCTTCTGTCTGCATAATCAAACCTTCCTATAAAATCCATATAAAATATAATTTTTATCTGTCAACAAAGCAGATTATCCCAAACTGTGTATTAACCTTATGAAAACTAGAAAGTCGACATCCTGATAGAAAGTGCAGAGAAGCATACCTGATAAGCTTTTTATTAATTGATGTCAAAGAATTTAAGTTACTTTAGGTATGAAATTCTAGTCTTATTTATTAGTTAGATCTGCACATAATATAATTGGATGTATGTGTTAAGGTATGTATACCATTTACGCTTATTTAAGGATTTTTTTTGTTAATAAAAAGTCTGAACTGAATCACACCAGTTCTTAGTCCTTTGTTTTCAGCATGCACTGAAAGAGTGGTTGTGCTGCTGATTTCTGTGCTGATAACCATTTGTTCAGCCCAGAGCAGAGGAGGATGAGGGATGGACTCATAACAGTATTCAGCTCCTCACAAGGAGAAGAGGGGCAGCAATGATCTCTGTTCTCTGGTGACAGCAACAGGGCCCAAGGGAACAGCATGGATCTGTCAGTGGAGGTCAGGGGAGGGTTCTTCACCAGAGGACTGTGGGAATGGAACGGGCTCCCCAGAGCCGTGGACACAGCCCCAAGATAGAAGAGTTCAAGAAGTATTTAGACAACTCTCTCAAGCACATGGTTTGAATTTTGGGTTGTCCATTATAGAGCCAGGAGTTGGACTCAATGATCCTTCCAATTGGGGATATTCTATGGTTCTGTGATTCTCTGAAATGCAGCTCTGCATGCTCTGTTAGAACTGCTAGGAAGACATTCTGTTAAATCCAGGTAGATGTAAGATGTATGGCTAGGTGTTAATAGCATACAGACAGAAACAATTCATGTTTATTTTAGAAGTTCAAAAGCAATTAAAAATACATGATGATGACTTTGCTGGACTGTTCAGCATAAAAATATAGGAATTTTGTTTTCCTGAACAGTGAGGCCAGCTTCATGACCCAACCTTAACCAGTTCTGGGGCCAAAATTGCTGCAAATATGAGGTCCACAGCAAATATTTTAAATATATTCTTAAAAGAGAAATTTTTCAAATTCTCTTGAAAGATGAATGAATTGGAGCTTAAAGAGAAAAAGCTAATCTACCAGTGCAGCCTTGGGAATCTGGTCATAAATGTTACACGCTTAACATCTGAGGTTATAACATGATGCACACACACACAAAGTAGCTTAACTCAGTGGTAGAACCCTGAGGAACTCTAGCAGGGCTGAGATTTTGTTTCAGTTGTTTGTTTATTAATACCTACTATAATCTTTATGCCATTACTGTGCTAAATCATTAGTTCCTTCAGACTGGTTATAATACTTGCTGTTTAATACTCCAATTGCCATCCATATTCATTAGACATAAATTGGAAAGGAAAGCATCTGTTTTGTATAGTAACTAAATAATAGCAGTTTGCTACATAATTCTGAATATAATTTGCCATTTTAGGTCAGTTTGCAATTATCAATCATATTTGCAAGTACAAAGAAAGGTCTATTCTTTACTTGGCTAAAGTTGCATATGTGTTATTCTTAGTGACTGTGATCAAAAATGCTGTTTGATGATGCTTATTTTATTTTAAAGTCTCTCTCCTAGTCATCTAACTATAATTCACTTTCATGAGATTTCTGGAATAGGAAGAGAATGTATTAACTTGTAATATACAGCACATTTTGACTTATATGCCCAAAGAAATACAACATTTCATCTGACAAATTAAAAACAAATAAAATTTGAATCCATAACAATGCCAATTTAGTTTAACATTCAGAAGGAAGAACAGAATGTAGATTTCATAGGGACTGTTTTATTTTTATTGGAATGCTACTATTTTAAAATAACTGGTGCAAATCTCTTTGAGTTTGTCATTGACTACAGGCAAAGAATGAAACCCTATGGCAAAACATAAATACTGAACACAGTTCCACGATCCCAGTTCAGACAAAAGATCCATTCAAATCATAAGAGATATTTGCTTGGGGAGAAACTGGGAAAGCACTACTCTGACTTATAATAGCTCCTGGCTGCAAACTCTAATTATCTATACATCTGCAGAAAACAAAGGAAGAACACATACTACAGACCTGACAGTTATAGGCATCTTCCTATTAAACTCCTTTCTATTTTTTTGCCGACTTTATTCAGTACATTGCATTTTTTTATATATCTTTTGGACCCTAAGGATGAGGCTCATTTGACCTAACTTCTAAATGGAAGTCAATATTAGAGCTGATTGTCTAGACTCTCTAGATCATTGGGGGAAATAAACAGGCAATTTTGAGATATGAATCATCTGAACTTCAGGCAATACCTGAATTAGATAATATCACATATAAAATGTCTGTTTCTCTCCAGTGATCAAAAATAGTCTAGACCCTATTTCAGATACAGACAAAGGCATTATAGTTTGGTTAGTTAAATCTCACCGCAAGGTGAATAGAAAACATTTATTATAACAGGTCATTGCAATTCCCCCAGAAAAATGAGGAAAGAAAAGAGCTTTAGTCTTTTGAATTTCTACTGATAACATCTCCTTCATTTCTGAGCTACAGAGTACAAGGTAAGGATTGATCTAGAAAGATTAGATGGTTAGATTCTGTGAATACTGTATGTGATAGCAGAGAGTATTAGAAGCGTCAGATATAATTACAGATGATTTAATTTGTTGTATGAGAAGCTCAGACATGGCACTGTGGTCCTGGGACCACTTATGTGAGAGCATGCCTGGAGAGCAGCATTGTTGCAGCACCTGTATAACAAGTGGACTAGGGATACCTCTGCTCTGAGTGGTGAACAGCTGATGGCATATGTGAAGGTACATTGTCAGGATTAGCTGTGGTGAGCAATATTTGATTTTGGTTTCTTCTCACCACATGTACTTTTCCCACTTTCACAACTGGAGCACCACATGAAGTGTCATTTCTTTCAAAGAACCTCATGAACTCTCTGCTCTTTGTATGCACAGGTGTTCGAAATGGAGTTTAGCTATTCCTTGAAGATTTTTTTAAAGATGCATATAAAATAAGTATTGACCTTAAATGACTTAAAACAGCGTTTAATCAATACAAAAATGATCTTTGTGATAATCTCATGTGATTCCATGTTTATTTCAGACCTGTCAGGTCATATCATGTTATGTCAGCAATGATGTAATATCTCTGAGCTACTCTAATCCAGAATGATGTGATAAGACATGACACGCATCATGTCTGAACAATAGTACTAGAAAGGGAAGGATTTAGAATCAAACTATAGCTGCATTAGCATGTGATTATTTCATACACACTTGTACTGTGTAGGTATTGAATGCTGTAAGTATACAAATGGTTTTGTGATTTTTATCTCTGTTTCTTTAAAAAGTGACTGCTATTTTCCCATAGACTGACTAACTGTCTAAAATTTTTTTTACAAAAATCATGTTGAAATACAGCTCTCAAACTGCCAGTGGGCAAATACTATATCTATTTTTGGTTCCTCATATTCAGATTTCCTTGGTAGGTTTTATTTCTCACTGAAAGAAAACAGTTTAATCCCTTTGGCACCAAAATACTTTTTAGTAAACCATTCTGGGAGATTTTTCTATAAAAATTGTTTTACAGAGAATGAGAATCAACCCCTTTGGTCAGCTCACATTTCTGCTTCCCAAAGCATTCTAGAGACTAAGAAAGGGTAAATTAAATCTGGATGCACACCACACAAGAATTTGAGTCTCTGAGGAAGAAGTCATGTTCCCTGTAGGCCTGGCCTCCAGTTATTCAGACTGTTGTTTCATTGTGTCTAAAATCATACTTTGAACTGATGAGATAAACTGTAGTTGACTAAACCCATTTCCTAGATGTTACGTTCAACATGGACCCAAAAGACATTCTTTGCCCCAATGAGCTTACAGCGTTTTCTCGGAGAAGAAAAAAAAAAAAAAATTTACCTTCCAGAAATGATGTTAACACGGCAAAGGAAAGTTTTCCTGATTAGGCTCTCAAGCCAGTGCAGCCATTATCACTGCTGCAATTACTTTGAAATGAATAACGGAAGACACCAGGCATGATCAAGGCAGGATCATAGCAGCCAGCACCTGCTGTATCGACCAACTTTCGCACATTGTCTCACTATATAACATCAACTGCATATTTAGGTGGATGAGCAGGAGAAAGAGTAAAGTGCTAAGGAACTGTAACAGGTTACATACCTCCAAAGATTTCCTAACATTAAGAAATAGAAATCTACCTTATCTATTTGTACTATCTATGATTTTCAAATAATCATAAATAGAAGAGTTGGGCACTTACCTGTTGATGACCTCCATGGAAAACTATCCATTAAGTAATTACTCTAGTGTCAGTTTAACAATACAACTACATAATCTCTTTAATTCAGGACCTATTATTCAGCATACGTAAAGGTAATACTATAAAATCCACCATCTCTGCTCTCTATTGGGACCATGGAGTAAACGTACTGTGCATGAATCCTTAGAAGAGCCCTAGAGCCGATGAACATTTCCATTAGCACAGAGGAGCAGAAAGTGTCCCTGGTGGTCATACCCTGAGGCTTTTTCTGTTCCTTGTCGAAGAATTCAACTGAGAAGCACTGCAAAATCCCAGGGGCAGTGCAATGTCTTGTACTAAACAGCTGACCGTCACAGGAGCTGAATTTGAGATAAATACTTCAGTTTTCAGTTAGAGATCAAGATTTCAAGATTACTACAGTTAAAAAAATAAACAAAGCCAAAATCAGTTCAGGAATGAAGCAGCTTCTGTACCTCTTTTCTAGCTGTGGATTCACTCCTTGTTATAACAGAGCTTGTGAAACCAATACTACTTTATGAATTTTCTGAAGAATAGAATGTTTCAACTAATTTTAATGTATGTTTGTATTAAAGGTATTTCTCTGACTGTGATAATGTAAAGCACAGAAGGGTTTGATGTTAAAAGAATTCACTTTTTTATTATAAGAAAAATATACATACCCCCAAGATGTCAGGTGCATAAGATCTTCTAAGACTCAATATCAGAAGTCTGGTTTTTTTTGGTCTTACAGATAGATCAATTAGTCTAATAGGAGATATTGCATCTTGTCACAAACTTTGACTTGTTTAAGTTGATTTATAGCATGTACATATAAGCTAGCTGTAGAAACGTCTTGTTTGGAATTTTCTGCAAGTTTGGTACATTAGCTCAGCATCTTTGCACTGGGAAGAGTGTGTGTGGTTTTGAAATGAATGTTTATATTTCTGTGGTTTACTGGGTGGGAGATTAAGCAGATAAGTAATTTAGGGCCTGCAGATGAGGCAAAGTGAAGTTCAAAGAGTCTGAATGTGGGCTTGGATACCAAGCAACTCCCATATGACACCTCTGTTGCTGATTCTGCCTCCAGCAGAAAGTCTGTCTGCACAGGACAGAGCAACATAACGAAAGGTATATACTTGCTACAGTCTTTTACGTATTTCTTGCCAACCTTTCCAAAGACTAAATAATTGTTGTACTGTGAAGGCAAAATGTCATGACGTGCTATAAAAATTAAGATTTTTTTCTTTGATGTCATGAAGAATACAGCAAAATTATTTTTAAACAAGCTCTGAAAACAGGAAAAAAACCTAGAAACGTATGACTTTCACTGTGTCAACATAAATGCTTAACAATGAATACTAAAGTACTCTCTATATGCACTATAAAACATTCTATAGTAAAGGCAGTAATAGCTACAGTAGAATAAAATGGTGCAACAACCAGGGTGTTGTTTTACATCAAATTCTCTTAACTGTGTAACAACAGGATTTCTGTTTGCTTCAAAACTTCAAGCAGGAGACAAGCTTTCTCATTGTTCTTTTCAAAAAATAAACCTTTCAGGCTCTGCACCTGACATCAAATCATTTTTAGCATGCATGGTAATAGTTGAGAGGACAGTCCTTTTCTCTGTGATCAAAAAATGCCATTTTAGGTGTACCCTCAGTATGCTATTGCATTTTGAGAGCAGTGTCAGTGGTGATTATGCAAAAAAAAACCAATGAAACTGTATATTGACCTAAAAATCTAGAGTGCTAATGCCATAGGGTCACAGCCTGATTCCCATGATTATAGCCTAGGAGTTTTCTGTTCAATTTCAGTTTGATTCAACTCATAAACCACGTATGCGCCAAGAGATAAGCTTTTGTTGTAACTTGTGTTTTATTCTCATTTACTTAAAATTTGCCAGTTAAGGTACTCAATGAATCTTCTAAGTTACTGGATGAATTATTCTTTCTAAAAACTTATGTCTGGTGGGGCAGATTACTTCAAGGTTATAACTGAGAGTAAATAAATTCAAGAGTTTTTAGTTCCTAAGCCTGAAGCAGCAAACAGATTTGCTTCAAAGTTAGTGTTATCCTATAACACCAGAAGGATCTAACTCTAGGAAATCTATCTGTGGATTCTTAGATTCTAGACTAAGTCTAGAATGATTTCTGTTTACTGACATTTAAAGTTGATGTATTGGCACAATTTAGCAGGCAAATATTTAAACACTGGCAATAAGATACTGTGGCTGTCTGTGGTCAACAATATATTTTATAAATTCTGTATTTTATTTTGTATTTTAACTCTCCTCTTTCTAATTCAGAACTATGCAAAATGTAAGTCAAAGGATATTTTGTCCATTACCAACACCTAGATAAAACCTGCCTCTCTGTTTAACCCCACTGTACCCCTGAGCTGGGAATGCATCCCCCGCATTTGGGGAGCATGAGTGTTTCAAGTACACTGCAAATGCAGACACGGGAGCCAACGCTGTGGTTTGCACCACGGGCTATCAGATGGGGCAGGCAGTGCTCAAATCTACCCTGGGAGAGGCATCTACATTTCTTCTGATACTCATAACAAGCAAGTTTGTGTTGAAAATAATATGCCTTTAAATGACTTTGGAATCATACTCTTGATAGGGTTTCTGCTATAGAGAACTGGCAAAAGGATTGTAGGTACTGCTGTCTCTTAAATACTTCTGAAAATGCATTTCCTGTTAAGGAAAGAGCCTTTCCTTCTCTTGCTTACTGGCATTCCTGAATCCATCCATCCTGTTCAACAACTGGATATCTACTGGACAAAGACTCTCCTGAGGAGGGAAAAAAAAAAAAAAAAGCTTTTATGGAAGAGATGAAACTAATCACTCTTTGTGAGAAAGTAAAGGGTTCACACAGCCCTATGCTCTTATGAAGGATGTTTAGTAATGTGTTCAGAAGGATAACCATAGCACAGCTGCATATGCACAGTCCATTCTACAGCAAAACCATCTCTTCACATAAAAGTTTCTATGAGAAGCACTTGGTTTTTAAAAGTCTTCATGCCTTTCATATTAATATCGACAATATTCATGTTTTCTTCTTGAAGTTCTTATTAATTCAAGTGCCCCAGTGACAGAATAGTTTCAGAAGGGAAGCATCCCATGCCAAAGCTGCCTCTCTGCCCAGTGCTCTCCTACTCACTTGGAACCATCTCTACTGCTGAGGAATGAGGTCTGGCAGAGGCACTGCCAGCTCACCCACCATCCCCGCTGCCTTGTACAGGTCCTGAAGGCAAAAGGAGGGCCATTTTGGCCTTGTAACAAGACATAAAGCCATAGGAAATTTGCTCATTCACTTTGCTTCTTGCGGTGAATTGTTTCCATCTTCCTTATTCTCCTTCATTTAGTCCCTGCTGTAAAATGCAAGGCTAACCTGCTTGCTTCCATTGTACAGTCTCATCAGTCTGTTTGTTCATTGATGTACCCAGCCTGTCTAAGTAGATCATAAGGCATTACGGGCTTGTGTGCAGCTAGGCAGGTGTTCGACTCCTAAAGCAGTCTCTGCCCTTAGGAACAGCATTAATAAATATAAGGAATATAATACTAATATTTAAAAAATATCTAGTTTATTATCCTATTTAAGATATTGCAAAGCATTTTCAACATCAAGATTCTTTGTCATTATAGATGCCTTAGATTGTAGTTCTAAAATACAGCTTTTATAATACATTGAAATGGGAAGCTTGCATGCAAACTAAGGACAGAATATGAGCTTTACCTATTAGTAACTTGAAATTCTCAATGTTATTTTTATGCATCAGGCTGAAGAAAATGTAATCATATTCAGTATACTTTGTCCTCTCAGGAAAGCTACTTTCAAAATATTCCTTAAAATCTGCTGCAAGTCCTTAAAAGCAGAAAAGGGGATATATCTAAAGAGGTCTGTTGAGCAGTAGAATTGTTCAGATTATTACTATTTAGAGCACCTCAGTTACCGGTTTTCTATAAATCTTTTATCTCCAGTTTCCATTTTTTTCCTGAACCTATTAAACTTTGGCACTTTTTCAATAAGTTTTGCTACATTTATACATTTTGTCTCAAAGGTGTCAAAAAATACAATCATTTTTGAAAACAAATATACGATATAACATTCAAGAAACAACAGCGCATTGGTTTCATTACATGTCAGAAGTACTAAGTGATTTACACTGCAATTTGAACTAGATTAGGCCATAAAATACTTAAATACATTTATTTAAACAAGTACTCTCACTGAATCTTATTTCGCAGAGTAAGGCTGTGCTGTAAAAACTTCCCTGTTGAGATAATGATGTTGTTTCTTATGAGAACATTTCAACCACATTTCACCAAAATAAATAGTTTTGTTTTTTCTTTTTTAATCAGTAATTTTATTTGGTTACTGCTCGTCTGATGTGATATTTCCATGGGAAAACATTAATATCTAATAGAAAGAGAATTAAATGCCTTAATGACCAGTTTCGTGGATGAATTCTTATAGAAGCGATAACCACAACAGAAATATTAAAAAATCCTTTAATATCCCAAAGGACCAACTGTAGTATTTTTAATTTTATTCTGAAAGAATAGAAAAAATGGATGTTTTTAAAATAATGTTATGAAATCTCTGCTTAATGTTGCCTGGTTTTGTTTAACACAAATTACCACTTACTCTGGCAATGGCAACATTTATATTTGAAAGATTTTGATCGTAGCTTACATATATTGCAATCAGATAAATAAATCTATAGCATCATCTTTCAACAAATAGTTTATTCATAAACAGAATTTCAGAAAGGCTCTCATGGTTTGCTCTTTCTGCACCATAGCACATAGCATGACTGTGAAATCTTTAAACTCTATATAATGAGAGTGATTATGTAAGTTGTGGCAAGAAAACTGGGAGTTTATTTCTGGTCTGTTTTGCTCTGACCTTCATTAAGCTTTACATGAATCAGCCATTTGTTTTAGATACAGAATGCTTTGTGAAAAATCCAGTTCAGAATATCTGAATACTAATGACTGGAATAACATGATGGTTCAACTTCTGCATGTATAATAATTGGCAATATAGCTGTGCTGTTCAGTTTCCATTACTCTGTAGCTTTTGCTTCTAGCAGATTACCCAGTTAGCTAAGTCCCTGCTAAATACTTATTTTTAGCCAAATGCTTATTATTTGTGCAAATCCTGACTATACAAAATTTTGAATACAGCATCTCTGCAGAGAGATGCCATTTGGGAGAAAAAAGTCTCTGTATGTGAGCCCAATGTCTCATGTCTCACAGCTGCTCCTCTTTGCAGACTGACACATGGCATGTACCCTGCAGTCGCTGGACTACAGGAGATGCTGCCAGCCTCTGCCATCCAGGAGAACTGCACATCAACAAATGAAGAAGCAGGAACGAACCTGGAAGGCAAACAGCCTTCAGAAATGAGGGACTTTCAGTGTGATTGAAAGTCACATCCCAGCTCTTTAAATTCTCACTTTGATTCACCAGATCTGCTCTGTCTTATGACATCCAGGGATCTTGCCTTGAGTGTGGAAAACCCCTCTCATCTGTTTGCTGGGCTCCCCTTGGTTATGTAGCTGTTGCTGATGTTACAGCACCTAAGCACAGCTGTGTGGCACATAGCTGGAGTTCCCAGTCCTCCTTCTGCACCCCAACAGGCTGCACTGATGTCAATGGTAGGGGCTCAGATCTACTGGGATTCAGATTCTCTCCTTACAGGGACCTTCTTAAAGTCCATTGGTACATTATTCTTTTGAGCAAATTTAAAACTGCTATGAAAAAGAGAAATGCAAGTTGATGGTTGAAAGTAAATATATATGAAATATTTGAGATTCAGTGAGTTTATACTATTCAAGATCTTTTGTGCTAAGTAAGAATAGGCTAATTTGTATGATGTCAGAAAGGAAGATCAAGCTGTGACTCTCAAAGTGTTGGGGTTTTTCTGTGGGCTTCTTCACCTTTTTTTTTAATTGATGTTGAGAAGAATGAAAATTAAACAAATGTCAAACTCTGTATGAATATGTTATAGCTAGTAGGCATAGCAGGAAACTTTGTAATAGTAATATTTTATATTGAACTTATAGGCAGGAATAAAACAATCAGCATCATTTGAAAATTTTCCATTAAGATGGTTTTCCAGTGGAAAAAAAAATGCCCTTTCCACAAATATAAAATTTGGATTCATCAAAAAAAAAAAAAAAAAAAAGATTATCCTTCAGAAAAAAAATGAAAATATCTGCATTCAACATATGTAGCTTATAAAATATCTCATGAGCCTATATACAAGTGATAGGGCACAAAGGAAACAGCCTCAAGTTTTGTCAGAGTTGGTTTAGATTGGATATCAGAAAGAATTTCTTCACAGAAAGGGTTATTAGGCATTGGAACAGACTGCCCAGGGGACTGGTGGAGTCACCATCCCTGGAGGTATTTAAGAGAGGTGGTGGTGATGCTTAGGACGTGGTTTAGTGATGATGGATTTAGTAGTTTATGTGGATGATTGGACTTGATGATCTTCAGGATCTTTTCCAACTTAATGATTCTATGATTATCAGCACAAAACTTACTCAGTGTAAAATTACATATCAGTGTAGTCAATATTAGATTGTTCTCATTTTTTTTTTTTCCTACCTAAACTTGCAGCTGAAAATTTGGAAATTCCTGTGAGAACAAGGAATCTTCAAATACAACACTCTGAATGGAAATGGTACATTTCCTGCTCATTAATACTTACTGGCTGGATTTTTACAGTGCATTCCAAATATTATTTTTGCAAGCATAATAGATGTTACCTAAAACATTTGCCAATACTTTAGCTTCACTTTCATTTTTCACTTTTTCCTTTTTTCCTTTTTCCATCCCTTTTCTATTTTGCCTTTGAAAAAAATAATACTTATCTTTCACAAAAAGAAAGCATGTTTACAGATTTCCAAAATAGACATTTCTGAAATCTGAATAAAAATATGATCTTTGAAGGATTTTGTAACATCTTTGCCTCTTGATGATTGCAGAGAGCTGAAAGAAAAGAAAAATTGCAGCAAAGATGGAAAAGTGCAAAGAGAAGTAAAAATACAAAGATTTCCCATTTTCCCAGCTTGAGCATTATTTGAAGTAGACCTCCAACCCCATTTAAATCAATGTTAGCTACACTGAGATTTACGTTCTTGTTTTTGAAATAATAAATTCTTACTAGCCCAGAGTAGTTTCCAAAAAGGCTGTCCATTGTCTTTCATGGATTTAAATGCATCCCCCACAAGAGTTCATTCAGGACACCTTCATCCTTGAAATGTCTTGTTGTTACTGAAAAGCATAGTGAGGCTTCTTTACAAAATTTAGTTAAAACTTGAGCCTTTGTGCATGTTCCAAAGATTTCTCTGCTTCAATTCAGTAAATACTTTCAATAATAGGCAATAATCCAGCCTTTAGTACAAGCTTTATTGCATAAATTAATTTCTCAATAAATATTACAATGAGTTTACTTGAGGCTTTGTCATCCAAAGTAGGTAACAAATATGAACTTGACAGTTGCCATCTGGTTCAATTTGATTACAATCAGTAATGAAATAATGTGTAAAAGTATGAAGAGAAAGAAAGCTATGAGCATCTTGAGTGATGAAATTGTGACTACAAATCACATCGGCTATGTCCTCAGTTAAGCTGCAATATCTGCAGTATCAATAAAAAATGTAATTTGATGAAAGTCAGCATAAAAATAACTATTCTTTTAAAAGGAAATCACAATAAACTGATCTCATTTTCTGGATAGAAAGGTAATGTGGAGGAGATAGTTCAGATTAATTTTGGAAAAGCAATTACTACAGTATTTCATGAAATATGTAACAAAAAATTGTTCAAATTGTTTTGGATAAAATTGTGCAAGGAAAACTAAAATGGGGACCTTCTACACATGCAAATGTTGTGCGTTTTACTTTATCAGAATATTTGTTCCTTGCGTGTTGTAAACATTTCCAAAAGCAAGGTCTACCTAGACTGCATGCTTTGCCCTTGGTAATAGACTTCAAATAAATCCTTGTCATACTTTCTAAGATACATTAGACTGGATATCTATTGCCCTGCTCAGCTGGTGATGGCAGCTTTCTTGTTTATAATGTCATCTCTGTTTTCCTGCTTTGATTTAAGCGTCCCCATCTTTGCTTTCTTACATCCCTGAGCCTTCTGTCAACCATGTACAAGAAGGCATTGTGCGCGTTGACCACAAGTGCTAGCAAATTGATTGCAAATTGGCCAAGGGACCAAACACTGATGGGTAATGAAAACTGTGACACCAGCCTGAGATGCCCGAGAATGCTCCATACTATTTACAGAGACGTTAAACAGAAGTGACTGCCTCCTGCAGTATTGCCTGTGGGAGCACCACTGTGATGAGTGCATGATCAGACCTGGGTGTTTCTGTTAATTATCACATCAAGGAGAAATGCAAAGCCTTTTTAATGTACAATGACAGTAAGGGAGGAAAACAGGAAAACTTCACTGAAGCCAGAGAGCAAGCAATGACTATTTTTATCTGTCTTCTCTACACCCTTTTCTCTGCCAAAATCTGTACCACGATGTTGCAGCCTGTGGCACCAGTCAGCTGCACAAGTACCCATTGTACATCCCATTGCAACTCCTGCTAGAACTTGGTCCTCAAAGAGGCATTCAGCATAAGTCACAGCTGTGTCATCTTCCATGAGCCTACAGTTTGTTGATGCTGCCTGTTAAACTATTTATAATTAGAAATAATGGTTTAATCCCTTATGCAGTCTGGCACAATCACAAGATCTCATGTTCTGTTTGATTATCTGTTACCAAATTTATTTATTTATTTTTAAAAGAGATTTCTAAAAAACTCTTTCAGCTTATAATTATTTGAAAATATCTGATCACTGTATTTAGTCTATGGGTCTTTGGCATTTCCGTGAATCTTCAAGATTCACAAACCCCAATTTTTGTCACTCATTTTGAACTGTGGAGGTGGCTTGCAGTTATGTTAATGGGCTTAGATTAGATATTATTCCACTATTAAAATGTTTTTCCTTACGTTTTTCTTTCTCCTTTGACTATTACATTCTTTGTATCCACTTCTCTTTCCACATAAAAGGAGGAAAAATCCCTCCCTTCTATACTGACAGATATAATATCTCATCCTATGATGTCACTCCCAATCTGTCATTCCCATGCACAAGAAACTTAAGTTTAATCTCTCACAAAGTGTACAGCAGCAAGATAGACAGTGAAAACTAACTCACGTTTGTTCTATAATATTGCCAGTATTGAACTTGATCAAATTATTGACCATACAAGCAAGACAATATAATCTTTGGAAAATATTTCTGAAAGTGCATCTTAGTAGAGTACACAAAAAATAATTTAATTGGGACAAATCAACATCTTCTTTGATTTTGGCAAAGATTCACAGATGTAAATGATCCCCTCCGCTCCCAGACGCATGCTCATGCCCACCTTCAGTTGGATGCAGAGTGCACTCTTATTGATCTAAAGCTAAGTAAGCAGAACTCTAGACCTTCTGTATGTCAGATGTCCAAAAGGACTGCACTTCGGGTACATAAATATGTTCTGAATTTCTTGGCAACCTGAGGAAGTGCCTCCATAGACTTCTGTAGCCATGCTTATCAAGATCTTCCAGACAGTTGCTGAGTCCTTGATCCTTGACTCTCCTTGATTTCCCCTCAGTAATTTCATTGGTGTATTTAATAAAGGTATTTCTGAGTCAGTCCTCAATAGTGCATACAGAGCAAAAGGGATGTCTGTGAACCTCTTGGTGAAACAGATGAGTTTAGCAGAGGATATAATCTAGATCTGAGTCTCAATAGCATTTCAAGAAATGGAATAATGCTTGTCACGTTATCCTGAATCATATCAGGGCAGATCAAACAGACAGTGAAACCCTTTAAATTCCTGCTTGGTTTTAGTCATTTTTAGTAGCTCTACATTAAAGTAATGATAATAATTTAAAAATAATAATAACCCCCAGGCTAAAAATCTTAGCGCACAATAAATACCATTCTAGAAAGACTTCTCTTGCTGTGAGCTCCTACCATAGCAAAGTAGAACCATCACGCTTTTATGGAAAGCATAGTTTTCTGTTTAGTGATTTCAATATTTCCTTTTTTGTTCAAGAAATTGAAAGATGCCATTTAAATTCTAGGCAGTATGTATCTGATAGTAAGTAGTACCCTAAATCAAGCAGCTGCATGATAAAATGACTAAACCTTTGACTGCAAATCTGTGTATTTTTTTCCTTATTAGGAAGTAAATTAACTGCTAAGGGTATAAAATATTTACATACATATTCATGTTTATATATATGTACACATTGTTGCATATATATGTATGTATTCATGTTTATATGTGTACATACAGACATTAGGCACACCTGCCAACACATGTTGTTTGAATACTTTCCTGAGAGAAAGCCTTGACCCCTGGCTGGAAGCAAGCTTTCCCCATGCTGCTGCCAGGGCTACAGTGGCAGAGGGCTGGAGTCATGGCCTTTGGGCCACACATAAACGTGTGCCCTTCTGTAGGCTGTATTCACCTGTGTTCCTCCATTTTTTACAGCTTTATTTTTGCCTCTGTGGATCTATCAGTACATGTGCAAAGGCTGCCTCCTGAGGTCTATCAATGAAGGACATTGCTGTAGATCTGTGCTTCTTAAATGTGTCCCTTGCTAACCCCACATGATTTCAGGCCATTTAGTTTGTTGGATTGAAGAATGTGATGTAGGATCTCCCTGCTGTTCAGCTGTGAGACTGCATATGCCCTTAGAGCAGTGCAAAGTGGCCATATCCAAAGCAAGGGATGTTCTCACCATTTCTGTGTGAGCAAGGAGTGATTATACGTCAGATGCATTTCTTAGACATTGATAGTTATTTTGAGTGATTGAATGAAAGCCACTTAGAAATCTGTTTCAAGCTAAAAGACACTTGCAAACACTTTGCTCTGCTTGGTGCCTGCAGTGTTTGTCCTTTCATACTGCTCCGTTCTTCATGTTGCGCTATCCATTGCTGCTATCCTGTAACATAGCTAACACCTCTGCCTGAACTGGGTCCAGGCTCAAGAGGAGCTCTGAAGGCAGTTGTGTGAACATTCTTAGAAAGAATGTACATGCAAAAAAGCATACTTTCCAAAGTGTTCACACTGCTATCTTTTCATGGGAATGTTCTCAAGAAAATCATTTCCTTTCACGAATATGTGCAAGGCATACATAAAAGGGTTAGAGATACCAACAGAGCGTATTTTGTATTCCTTATTTAAATGCAGAAATTCTTTCCAATGTTACTCTAGTTTCAAAGTTTGTATCATCATGAAAACTGTTCTTAGATTGCAGGCATTCCTTCCTTTCTAAATTGTCTGATCTCCATATAGTGTCTAGCCCTCCAAAAGATCATCTTCTGTTGTCCACAGTGGTTAACTTGGACTGTATGGCTCATCTGCACTGTTATTTCAATGGAAATAAGAATTCCATGAATCCAGGCTATTTTTTTTTTTTTTCAAGGACACCCTTCCACAAAGCTGTCACAAATTTCAGGAAAGGAACTTTAATTTGGTGCGGTTTTTTTCTTTTTGTTTGATTGTTTCCCACAGCGCTTTTACATCTTAACTTAGCTGGCATTTTGTCTGTCCCTTACCTATCCCTCCATAAACCCACAAAACAAAGCTTAAGTTGCTGCTAAGTAATTCACCTTCAGCTGAGGGTGATTTTTTTTGCTTTCTACATGAAGACATTATTATGTTATACCAGTTAATTCTTTTCCTGTACTCATTTCCAGAAAACCCACATTCAATCAGTCTTTTTCCAGGGGGACACGTATTGATGACTAATTTTACTTGAGTTCCTAACATAGAGTGTATCTGCTGTTTCATTTCCTTCTCACTAATGCCTACAAATATGATTCTCTTTATCTGCAGCTCTCTGGGAATGCTTGTGAAATTCAGCTTCTGAAAAGGATTTGTGGTATAATATCTCAGCTGGAGATATTGTAAGATAATACTTTTTCTATAGCAGTAGGGAAGAAAGTAGCCCATATATCCTTTGAGGTTTTATGAAAACATTTGAGAGGGACAAACTAATTACACTATCTCCTCAGCAGAAAATGGGCAGATTAGAAGAGCTACATCAGTCTAAAATGGTCTGGAGAGCTCACAAATGATTACTCTCTCCTTGTAAAAATAAAGTGTTCTGATAAATTAATAAACTAAAAACATGCTTGGAATCAATGAATCAGGAAAGGAGTTATGTGGAATTTATAAAATGCATATAAATCATTTGGTCTGCTTATTTGTGCTCAGAAAACACAGGCTTTTTGGAAATTTCCGACCTATATTATAAACACTGCAGCCCAGGTTGTAATATTTCAGAACACTCTCTCAGTTATGATTACACTGAGAATCTTCCTGTCTGATGTGTCTGCAGTTACTTGCTGTTTGCAAGTACATGACAGCATCACTTAACAGGAACAGGAACTATTGTGAAGTAACTGTTGATACATGTTGGATTTAATATGTATATTCACTTTCCCTATATATCCATTCTTTCTCTCTCTATGTATATATATATGTTTGCATAGATACACAGTCACATAGAGATACTGGAAATAAAACAAGTATAATATGTCCCCATAAGACTGAAGGAAGATTTTATTTTGATGCAGTCCCTGCACAAGCTTGTAGGAACAGTGAAATCCTGATTATTCTATGTTAAACACAGGCAAGTATTTTATTTTTTTTTAATTGAAATCTGAAAATATAACTGTCTGAGTTCTCTTGCATTTCTCTTAGTATCATTTTCTTGAAGGATATTTGTTACTAAAAGGACATTTGAGTTTTTGCTTAAATGAATCCAACTGGATTTTGTCTAATTAGAAGGAATATACGTTTTCATTTCTGTCTACATCCCTGGTACTACTTCAAAAACACTGCCGTTTACATCAGTGAAACCCCTTGTTAGTAACTGTATGAAGCCCATAATACCAGTGGCAAAAGTGGAGGTCCTCCAAATATCATGAGCTTCTATGGGTTTCTTCTGCATGCCATGATATCACAGAGTAGTTTGAGTGAGAGAAACTGTGGATGTCACCAGGGCCAGCTTCCAAGCCAGATGCAAATTAGAGCTCAGGGCCTTTGGGCCATGTGTAGATGAAGAGGCCTAGTCCAGCACATATCCATCCAGGTGGCTTTCATGGTGCTCATTGTTTAGAAGCAAGAGTACTTTGCTGTCATTTAGTTAGCCCAAGTAAGCACTGAAAATGAGTGACAAGTTAAAGAGGCAACATTTCCAAGATTGCAACTAAATCCCTGAGATAATAAAGATGAACAAAAGTGTAATCACTTAGATGTGTTAATTCACTTTAAATGCATTGAAAATAGAAAACGTTTTTAAGGCAGGCTACATGTACATTTAATGACTTGGCAGTGAATCAGAAGGGTTATGTTTGCTGCATGTACTCCCCATTTTTCAGACTACGGCATTACTGTTCCTTCAGTTCTATAGACAATCTCTCTCTGCACCTAGCAATTTTTCTTAGGTATTACTACCAGTACTCAAAGTGTCAATGACCTTTCCCCTTCTGTGTTAATAATCTCTTCAGCAGTTTATTCCTGTGGATATGAACTTGAGCCTTCTTTATTTAGGGTGTTTACTTCTTCATCTTTGAGTGGTTCTAAGCCATAAAATGGGATTTTATCTTGGCCAGGCCCTGTAAAAAAAAAAAAAATGGAGCAAAGAAATGGAAACATAAGCCAAGTGGCTTTGCCATACCAACATATATTTGTGTGTGTGGTGTCAGTGGAAGGACTGGTAAGATAGAGAGGGATATCATCCCAGGTGGTGGGCAGTATGAGAGAAAGGTGCTGGATTTTGCTGGAAGATTTTAGAAATGCTGGAAGATGTTGGTGTCATACTGCGTGCTAGACAATGGTTGGTCCAGCAAATGATGTGAGATGTAAGGAGGAGAGACACTGGACAACATACGTGTTAAAAGTAATACTAAGTACTATGCTGTGATGAACAAGGGCATTGTGAGCAGATATATGGTATCATCAGAGCAAGACAGTAGGAAAATTATTTGCATCTTCCCAAAGTGAATCACTAAATACAATGTTTTGCTTTATCCTAAAATTTTATTTATTCTTTCTTTCCACTTGCTTTCTATTGTTCCAGGAAAAAAAAAGGTTGTGCATTAAAATTCAACATATTTTTTTATAAAGATCAGAAAATTGAGAAAATAATCTCGGTTATTTATCCAGTGCACAATTCTTATGAAGATTTCTTCCCCAGAGCAGAGAAAAATTATTCCTCTCCTTTCATACCTCACTCTCCTAAGGGTTTACTTTACGTGAAAGAAGCAGTAGCATTTCCATTCCTTCCTTTTGATCCATGAAAAGCCTTGGTCTGCAAAACTGGCAGTTATTTCCTGATAACAGGAGCTTTGACAAAAGTCCAGACCATCTGGGATTAATTTACACAGTTTTAGGGAGGCAATTATCAACTAACACAGCATGCTGTATAAAAGGCTAGGAGCAGAGCCTGTAGTTGGCTTTAGGACTTTGGTTTAGGTAGTGGTTAGTATATGGGTAGAAATTCTGAGTGGCTACAGTAACAAGGATTGAACTTCTTGTTTGTGTTTTGGATATATCGTTACTGAGATACAATGAGAGAGAAGATAAGAAATAGTGTGGCCAGCAGGAATAGGGAAGTAATTGTCCCCCTGTACTCAGCACTTGTGAGGCCGCACCTTGAGTACTGTGTCTAGTTTTGGGCCCCTCACTGTAAGAAGGACATTGAGGCCCTGGAGCGTGTCCAGAGGAGGGCAACAAAGCAGTTGAGGGGTCTGGAGCACAGGGCTTATGAGGAGCTGCTGATGGATCTGGGATTGTTCAGTCTGGAGAAGAGGAGGCTCAGGGGAGACCTTATTGCTCTCTATAACTACCTGAAAGGAGGTTGTAGTGAGCTGGGGGTCAGCCTCTTCTCTTGTGTGACTAATGGACTAAGGGAATGGCTTCAAGCTGCACTAGGGAAGATTCAGGCTGGACGTTAGGAAATACTACTTCTCTGAAAGGGTGGTCAGGCACTGGAATGGGCTGCCCAGAGAGGTGGTGGAGTCACCAACCCTGGTGGTGTTCAAAGAGCATTTGGATGTTGTGTTGAGGGACATGGTTTAGCAAGAACCATTGGTGAAGGGTGAACGAATGGTTGGACTGGATGATCCTGTGGGTCTTTTCCAACCTTAGCAATTCTATGATTCTATAACATAAGGTGGCCATTTTGAAAGAGCTCTACAACAGCATTGCTGACAGTGATGTTCATTTCAAATTTCTTGATGGTACATACTATCAGGTTCTACAAGTTTCATTCTGAACACACCCCAGTTGAAGGTATGTGAGGGAAAAAAAAATCATGACGTTGTCTACAGAGAACCCATCACCATCATCACTCACTACCTGGGTAAGCCATTTCAGGGGATTTTTTTGGTCTGTTCACAAAATAGCCTCTAGATCCATTTATTTGCATCTGTTCCAATAATACTTGGGAAATGTTACTGCCAAATATGAAATGGTATTTTTGCATCATGTACGCATATCTCCCAGCACAGGCACTACAGGTTCCATCTTGGGTTGTCCTTCCAGCAAAGCCTATTCCAACATGCTTATCATGCAGTATGGCATTTCCACACAGATGAAACATATGGGACAGATTCCTAAGCTTATTGGAATGTCCCAGAAAAACAGTCTGTTCTGACAATAAGGCAATACAGTTTATTTTAAAAATACTGAGTAAAGAAGATAGGTGTCAGACAGAAAGCAGTTGTGAAATGTTATGTACTATGAAATGACAGACTCCTTTCTATCTTGAGGTCTCCTCACAGTTCTGTCTCAGGTGAGCAGTGGAGATCTACTGTTATTCCCAGCCCACTGCATTGAAATGGCCTGTCTTTCCCCATGGCCCAGCTGCTGCATATATACCGTAGACACAGCTGTCACTGGTTAGGTGGACATGGCTCCCTGAGACTAAAGAGAGGCTGTGGCATGGTGCTATCAATGTACATACAGCAGTCAGGCTCTGAAGCAGGGAAGTGTGATGTGGGGGCCAAAGGCAAGTTTGAGAAGTGGCAAACTAGGGGCTGAGCAGTTAGGAGCAGGAAGAGTGGACATAAATCAGTAGATCCCAGTAGGTCAGGTATCCATATAGCAGCTCTGCTAATTATTCTGGATCTGGCCCCGAGGTATTTATTGATGTCTTTCCTGAACAGTGGAAAATGATTCATTTAACTTCATTGATAGTAGTCCTCAAATATTCTAGATCCTTGATAACTAACTCATGAGTTTAAAACTGTAGAGAAAGCTTAGTTCTTTTACATTTAAGAAACTCCTGCTGAGAAGACATCCCCTTTAGCATGCAGGCACCAGCTGCTCTGACAACAAGCAGCCAGGGTAGAATCTGGATTTAAAGATACCAGCTTGTTAGATGCATTTCCTCCTTTATGTCATTCAGCGTGACTCAAACCCTATTCGAAGAAGTTTTATTTTGTCCAAGTTTTGGGCTTGGCAGATGTTATTTTTCTTCCTTGGTACTCCTTTCATCACTGCTGCTGTCCTGTGTATTCACAGTATTCATTCAGTCCCAATGTTGCCTACGCGTCAACTCCATCCTGCAATGAGCTTCTGCACTTGCAAGAGGCAGAAAACTCACTTCTGCTTCTGGCCTGCATCCTAATTAATAGAAATTGTTTGTTCTGACCCCTCTGCCTTTCCTCTCATGGGGTTGTCTCTGACACAGAGACCGTGGCTACTGCTGCTTACAAACAGTAGAAGGAACAGAAGATGGCCATCTCTGAATGAGATCTTCACTAGGTTTAAGAAATAAATAGGTAAATTATTCCCTTGAAATGATGAGAGCTTTACCTATGAAAGCAAAACTGGTGATGGGAGATAGGTGCTCAAAAGTGGTAAGCTCTGTTTCTTAGTTAACAAAAAGGCATAAAAATAAGAGCATATTTATGTTATTACCTTCCTCTATGTGTTAATGATTATTCACAAAGAAAAAGTGAGAAAAAAAAAAAGAGAAAACAATTTTTTCTAGAACCTCTTTTTCTCTGTTTGTAGGTTGCTATTTAAATTGACTAACATAAAAGCATTCAAACAACATGTAATTTTTTCAAAGTTGGTCAAGGATATCTGAAATCTTGTACAGAATAAGAAGCAAAGAATGTAGGAAAAAAAATGGTACATTTCAAAGACAGTGCTTTAAATTTGCACCTTGTAAGGTCCCTGGGATCTGGGATCTCAGAATTTAGGACAGAGCTCTTCTGCCCTGAATTCCCACTGATCCCATGCATAACCCTAAGCCTTTCCTTTTCTCATCAGAAAGTATAAGAATGTATTACTGAACAGAGTTGTGGTGTCAGTTTCAGCCACAGCACAACACTGCTACTTAATATGTGTTAAATTAAGATGATTTTCTCTGTTTGGATAAATTCCAAAGATACTCAAATCATTAAGTCTTTTAACCCAATTATTCTTTTAAAGTTTAATTAGTTATATTCTGACCTTTCCACAAATATAATTTGCTTAAGGAAAGAATGTACAGCACTTGTATTGACTGACAGATTGAAAACTTCCCAGTGTTCTGAGGTGACAAGGATGCTATGAAACTAAAATGAGTACCCAGAGAACTACTTGTCTGCAAATTCATGGAGAGAAAGTATGAAAAAAAAAAAAGCTGTAGGTATTGCTTACACTTGCATCAAACGTTCTGTTAGTATAAAGACCAATCCTCAGGCCATATTCATGCTCCCTACTCCAAATTCTATCAGTAATAATAAGCTTCCAGGGTACTGTGCTTGAGAGTCTCTATCGATGTGATGAGTTAGAAGCGTAGTCACTTTCTTAAAGGTCTTCTTTTTTTTTTTTTTTTTTAATCTTTTGTGATGTGGAATAGCCTTCATGCAGATGAAAATCTGGCTTCTAGCATAGAGCAGTCAGATCAAATTCTGTCTTGCCAACCCAGTTGTGTACAATTAAAAGCTGTTGTGAACATCTCCGGAGATTCCAAGGTCAAAGGAGAGGAAATAAGTTGCTAGGTTGCATACAAATCTGTAGGAAGAAAATAAATACTTTGTGGTTGAATTTGTTCTAATTTGCTATTTGGAGACCCCTCTTTTTGTCCTCTGTTTTGCTCTCCCAGCAACACTTATTCCTTACAGAATTGCTCTGCTTAATTTTTGAATAATTTTGCAATTCTAACATAGGTTTTACTGGCTCTTTCTGTCAAACCAATGCAGTTATCCACCATTGGTCCCATCTACTTTCTTCTAATAACTGGTTTAGAATAGGCCACCACCAAAACCTACTGGGAGTTGCTGCCACACAGTGCCTTCCTCATATTTATAAACTGAAAGTCCCACATACCCAAATCGTAGCACTTACTACATTTGCTGGGGTTAATGTGGTGTGATGTGAAAGATAAAATTAGACAATCAGTTTCTCCTGTTTAATATTTAGAAGAAAAACTGAAAGTACTTCAGGGTAACACTTCAGCAAGCAGGAAGTAATTTGGTCAATTCCCTTTTGGACATGCTAATCACCTGATTTATTTTTTTTTCACACTTTGTTCCCATCCCCTTTGATCTTCTCTCACTCCTGTTCCACTTGCTGAAGAGCAAAAGTACCCTTGAGCTGAAAAGCCGGACTTTTTTCGTGGAAGCTTGTACCAAGCAGCCAATTAGAAAGTACTTTATTTTGCTAACTGTCTGCTAATTAGTAACTCTGCTAGTCAGCTGGGTTTTGATTGCCTAAGTCATTTCTCTGACAGACACAACGTATACATCTTAAAAAATAAATAAATAAGAAAAAGAAAGAAGAAAAAGAAAAAATCAACAGGCTTTAATACAAAAAGTGATTGTCTGCATTTTCAGCACCTTTCTGTTAACTGTTCAGCCATCCTCCTATATTTTTGTTTTATTATTTGCTCTATGCAATCAACTGAACGTAAAGAAATGTATAATGAATATAAATACTTGTATCAAGAGTGAGAAACAAATCTGTAGTGACTTATATCCATTATATTCATTGCCATGAGCACAAGAATATCATCAGTTCATGAATGTTACAGATTTTATGGTTCCATCAGTGTTTTATGTAATTTGTCTTTCTTTGTAATTTACATTTTTAAGATTTAAGTTTCTATTTTTTTCTTTTCCAAGTTGATCTGGCAGTTCAAATCAAGGAAGGGTTACTTTCAGTATTGATAAGAGAATCTCCAGTAAAACGTAGTTTGTAGGTATTTGTGCTTAGGGCCATCAGAGAAGTTTAACTATTCCATCATGATAAGATACGTGGCCAAACAGTTGCATTATGTCATCTGAACATTCAGAGGTTGGGCATGGTAGAGATTTTTCATAGAATTACACCAGAAATAGAGTTTTCCTTTTATGTCATCAAGGGCTTTTTGGAAAGGTTATTGGCAGTGATGTTCTTTCTGCTAGTTTCTATTATTACTGAATAGTAACATATCAAGTAATGTATCATTACTAAATAGTCCATTCATCTATATTATAATATTCTCTATTGCTACCTGAGTATTACAGCTTCTCTCACTCCTGTATGCAGCAGTATTTATTATCTTTTATCTTGTTCTTTTATGCATTATCCAATTTTCCAATAGAGCCTAATAGCCATAAAACGTGTCCCCACAATTTTACACTGAAATAATTAAAACACATAAATAATTTTAGTTTATTTTATGGCTAAATCGGTAATTTCTGGTCTATTCTGTGTTTCTTTTTTTTAATGCCCATAGTTAACATAGAGATTTAAAACCTTATTTTCTTGACTCTTGGTTTTGTGCATCTCAGATTTTGCACTGTTATTAGTAATAAATGTGCCTTCTCTTTTCAAACTAACTTGTAACTGAAACAAATGACTAAAAAACATGTTTATCTTTGGAGTTCACTTGAATCTTGCAGAAAGATGAGGGGCGGTATCTCAAAAAAACAGAATAGGCTGTGAGAAATGCGCTCAGTTCTAATACAAGTACACTTTTTTTCAGCTGTGCAAAAGAGAGTCAGGGTACCTATTTGTTACCTTCACTCAGGACTGTGAGGTCTGTGACTGTCATCTGAAAAGGGTAAAATGATGCTCCCTCTGATTGCAGCACCTTCATTCATTTGTCTGAGAGATGTCAAGGGAGAAAAGTGGGGCAGTATGGTGGCATGTCTCCACAAAGGCACAAGAGAAGGGTTGGCTTCAGATGCTATGGAAGTGACAGTTTGCTTCTGCAGGGTTGATTATCCTTCATGGGGCATCTCCTTGGAAGACACACTCTTTTCCTCAGTGTCATTCCTGGGGCAATGCCACCAGAGTGGCATTGAAGAGGAACTGAGAACTTCAACAGGCAAAATAGAAACTTGAAAGCCTACCAACCCACTCCCTCAAAAACAACAAAAACAACAACAACAAACCTTATTTACTACAAAATTAGCTTTTGTTTTCCTGCTCTTCTGAAATATTTTTGTATGTTACCAGCTCTAATGTCTTCACACTAGCGACGTTCAGGCTTGTTGGAATAGTGGTTGTTATTCTGCTCAGATTCCCCATCCATGGATTAAAAAAAACAAAACAAAACAAAACAAAAAAAACCAGTTATATTATTTAGGAAACAGGGAGAGAAGAGGATGGAAGGATGTGACTGACAGAGCCTGTCCAGCTTTTACTGTTGCATTTGAAAACCTCAGCTACCCCACTTTTAGTGAATCACAGCAGAGACATGTCTGAAGAGATTATTGTAGAAATTATATCTTCAAGGCCATTTCATTTTTCAGTGAGCCTGAGACCCACCATCTGAACAGTGGAAATGATCCAGTGTGCTCCCAAACTCACAATGGTGTTTTATATTGCAGCTGTGGGCCTGTTTTCTTCATATTTCTTGATCTGCCATGGCAGAACGCCACAATAGGTGTGTGGCATTTTAGAAATACAGGCAATGACACTGGCAGAAACTGTAAAACACAGTGGAATTCACTTTCTTCTTTAGAGACCATATAATTATTTATTTCTGCTAACATTGAGATTTTTCTTAAATAACAGCAATGAAGACATCAAATTTGTGAGGAAAAATGGTCTGCTTTGAGTCTGGAGTAAATGACTGATATCTTTTGCCAATGGAAAGCATCCTTCATTTTCTAAAAGTAGCCCATAGCATGTCTACAGGCTACTTTATTTCTTTATAATCTATATACTTACCCCTCCCATCAGCTACAGTCCCTTTTCCTGTGGCATCAAATCCTAACCCAAATATTAATGTTTGTGCCTCCTGACGTTTCTTATGAGAAATTAAATTAATATTACTGTCAAAGGGAAACATAGCTTAAGTTCCAGCGATGAGATGACAGAGGGACCCACTCTGCATATAACATGTATAGACACTAAAAGAGCAAAAAACACAGAACGAAAGTTCAGCAGCTCTGTTTTGAAAAGGATATGTTGCATTGGTGTGCTTGTCATTTCTCTTGCTCATCACTTACATTCATAAATGATGATACATCAAGGAAAAATGACTTTCAGTTCTAATTTGAGCTTCGAAACGTCAGAGGCAGGTAAACGTAGCTGTATGTTTGAGAAAGCAAACAGACAGTGTGGTGGATTTTATATAATTAACAGAAAAACTTTCTGATACTGTGAGGGTTTTTGGGCAAGAAAGAGTTCCTTACAACTGAGTCAGTCAAAATGGAACTACTGTTTCATTTTGAATGAAACATATTCTCTGCTTCATTTTGAATGAACATATTCTCTGCTGCAGCCCATCAAAGTGAAGGTACAAAATAATACATTGTGTTCTAGTGCATTTTATTTGGCATTAAGTCAGTACCTTAAAGTACTGCTTTGGTGGTGTTCTGAAACTTTCTCTTATGAGGAAAAAAAAATTGTAATTGCTTCAATGACTAACTGCTTTTTGTTTCTACAAATCGCCATTCTCTATCTGCTTCCTTCTGCTTTCTCCTGATCTTCATCAAATGTCCAAGTGATCATAGGACCCATGTCCCCAGTCTGTGGAACTGACATCCCTCCACTAATGCCTATGAAATATACCCAAGGGCTTACTGGGGATTCTGTGTTGTCTTAGCTAACATTTGGACTCTGCTGAAGTTCCTTCATCCTAGATTCCATGCCTCTTCTTAGCTGTTTTGGTCCCCTGCTTTTCCAGTCACACAGTCAATAGCAAAGCAAGGGCTGGCACAGTTTTAGATTGATCTCATTATAAACTTTTCTATATTCTTTACTCACACACAGTTCAAATACCCATTGACAGGCAACAAGTTTCCTGCTGCCACTTTCAGCTTCACCTTTTACTCTCAAGTGCTGCTCTTTTACTCTTAACTATGACTTCTGCTGTTCCCAGCAGGTGCTTGGCTAATGCACCTTTGTCCAGCTTAAAATAGTCAGTTCTCAGTGCTTTTCAAGTCAATAATCAGGCCAGCTGCTGCGACTTCTTCCCTGGAGATGAACTCCTTTTAGCTAAGAGCGCTGTTGCTGTCCTCTAGTGCCTACTGCGCATGTTCCACTGGTGAGCAAACATGGGCCAAGCCTTGACATCACCTTGCTCGTGCCTCTCTTCACAGGTGCTCCCAGTATGTGGGCATGAGCTGCTGCCCACACCACTTCCCACTGACCTCTGTGAACACAGGTCTCACGTTGGTGTTTCGGGCTCCCTGTCACACCTGCGGGATTCGGGCACTGTCTGCCCTTCCTCTGTATCTGTCTGGAGAGAAACATCCCTTTGTCCCATAGATGTGGACTGCAGGGCTCAGTGTGTGTGGTTTTTCCCACTCAGATATTAGGTGCAGGCTTCATTGCTGTTCTTCCCCAGAATAACAGGGTACTGAAAACAGCAGAATTAAACTCCTACATGATTCCATTTATTTTGTGCTTTGCTTAAAAACATATTCTATGTACATATGCATTCTGCAGGCACGGCTGTGTTTCTCAGATCACAGTGTTACACATTTGCAGTTCAGCTGCTCTTCCAGAGCTAATTGAAAACCATGATGCCTGTTAGAGCTGGCCATTGTCAGGAATAAGGATGGCTCTGACTTGTTTCCACTCCACTGGCAGCTGCTTCTTGTAGATACAATATAAAGCTCTGATTAAACCACATTTCTGGAGTTCAAGCTCTGCTGAGTGTTTTAGTAGTTCCATTTCTCACTCAGACTATTTCCATAGTTCATTTTACTTACGGTACCTGGTGTAATTTGGTAACCATTAAAATTGGAGGGCTGATGGAGTTCTGCCTCATTAGGTGCCTGGAGCCTGTGGCAGGCATGTCCATGCCCACTGCAGGAGCCTAGGGACCCCACACCACCCCTTCCACAATACCAGCACAGCAGTTCGTGCAGCCACACAACTACCTGAACGGACCCAAATGAAAAATAATCTGGCAAAAGAAAATGGGTTTATTTCCAGCTGGATCAGTACCCTGAGCCTGTTTTTTCCATAGCCCTCCATTTTTCTGTGCTAGAAAACAGTGGGCTAGTGCAGGGACAAGAAACTGTGAGAGGGACCTGCTTGAGAAAGAATTTGCTCCAAAGCAATCCCTGTGGATCCAGAGGTTCCAGGAGCTGAGCTCTGCCTGCTCTGAACCACTACAGAATATTAGAGACAGTTACCATCATACTGCCTTATGCTATGGCGTCTTCCCTACAGGAAAGAGAGCTCAGTGGGGAGCTCTCACAGTGAATAACTGAAATACTGAAGGTCTTGAATTTGGTGAGAGAGACAGTCAGGGGCATGCATGGGGACACATGCGCCAAGATTTTTGTGGCTGTGATTTAGCTTGCTAGCAGATCCTCAGGACCACACATTTTGAAGGTTTCATTTCCAGCATGTAACTTATAGCTCCTACCAAGTATCTTGGAAATGCTTTATGGAAATAGTGTAAATTTGCCTATTTCATAGTATTTTTCTGTGGAACAGGCATAATCAGGCTTTATATTCCTTGTGAAAAGGCAGGGACAGTATTTTAAAAATAGGTATTCCAGCACAAAACTATTTCATGTTTATGCCTATGACTATGGTATTTTTTAACTTTCAGAAACTCTACATGAGAAAAGTACAACTGCTGAAAAAGCAATGAATCACTCAACCTGAACTGTAACACCCATTCAACATCTAATTAGTTGAATTAGAACCACTTTGCAAGAGAGTCAATCAATTCTCTAGCTTTAGCTGCCCCAATGGTTCCAAAATTTGATGATGTTATCATTACTTTAGAGGAGACACTCAGTTAGCATTTTAATAAGTGCATTTTCACCCAGCCTTTTAGCTCCAAACCAAGAACTATCATAAGTCAAAATATTATCTGCTAAATGCAGACTCTCTCGAGCCAGCAACGTGTCCACATTTGAAAACTTTTCTGGTGCAAAATGAGAAGGTAATTAGCAGGACAGAGTCTGAACTTAAGTATGCAACTCAAAATGAATTGTTTAAATTTGCAATTCACATATGAATAAACGATGAGATGAGAAGTACCACCACAAGGTTTAAACTAGACTTGAAATATAAACCAGATGAACAGTATGCTACCAGTTTCCTCCAAGTTAAGCAAATGCATTTGATGACTCACAGGAGTACTGTCAAAGCAAGGATGATGATTTCTGTAAAGTTTGAAGCATGTTAGAAAGAAGGATATGTGCACATACAGAAAAGCCTGAATTGGCTTCAGTTCTTCATTATTCATACTATTTTCTTGGGAAGGGAAGAAGGATCTCTCATAGCACTAAAATCGCTTGATTTGAATTCTGATCCCTTTGTCTTGCTGAGAAAAGATAGGTGGGCCACTGGCTCCCTCTTTTTACTGTAAGACTTTAAGAAACAGCTCAGGAGATGACATTTCCGGGGAAGCCATAAGATTTTATGTTGGAAAATGTCCTGTGATGCAAGCCAGTTCTGAGATTCTGGAATAGCTGTCTTTGAGTAGACTGGCTTTGTACTAAGGGAAAGACATGGCTCCCATGAAGCATCTAGTGCAAAACCAGTAAGCTCTGAACTGCGATGGGTGGCAGGAAGGATAACTTAGCCCCCAAGGTCTACCCCTTCTCCCTCAGCTGATACTGTCCCTCTCTAAGATAGAATCATGGAATCAGAGTTGTTTGAGTTGGAGGGGACCCTTAAAGGTAATCTAGTCCAACTCCCCTGCAATGAACTGGGACATTGACAGCTAGACCAGATAGGCTGATTGCCTTCCAGATTGACTTCACCTTTTATCTTCCTTTCAAACCTTAACTTATTTCTTCTGTTTTCTTCAACTATATGATATAGCTCAAAAACACTTGAAAGCTTCTTCACAGCACTGTCAAGTCCTTCTAGAACAAAGACACCAATGAGAATTTTACTTCTAAAATTTAAAGTTTCAGAAAAACGGATGGGATGAAAAAAAGATTTAGATGTTGCATGCTGTGAGCCAGCACACAGTGGCAATATTCATTCCTGCTGTAACAAATGTTGGTTGCTGTGCCAGACTGACACCATTTGCTGGCTGGACAGTTGCAGTGCTCTGTCTTCTTTTTTGGGCTTAATTTTTGGGTTTGACAATATCCTTTCATATGATCACATTGCATAATAGTCTCCACCATATTCATTTCAATCAAACTGCCTCTCTGGAATCTTGTTTTCCAGATATCTCTCTAATTTTCAGAGCTTCTGGAAAACAGAACAACCAAGCAATTCCCAAAGGTGATAATTATTATCATACAATACCATCGCCATTGCTCTCACCTTCACAGCATTCCTATTTACTTTAAGAGTTTGTTGCTTCAGGGTTTTGCCAGACACTACGAGAGGAAGGGGAGGTTAAATAAGAAAGATGGGAATGTGACAGGCTATCCCAGAGGAGGACTGGGAATGTCACCATGATGGGGAGCAGCAGCTTAGTTCTCAGCCACTGCCTGTAGAGGGGAAGATCAAGGCAGGATTCAATACACGTGTGCTTTGTTTGCTGTTAGGAAAACTACTGCAGCAAAGGCAGCCTCCTTCTTTCTGTTACAAAACTGGGGAACTCAAGAGACCAAGATATAGTGGAAAATGGTTAGGAAGATTTGTGTGGAAATTTGAGCAAATAAAACAATTAGGTCATGCAGCCAGCATGAACACAGAGCAGCCAGACAAGGACAGAGGTTGTAGCTTTTGTCAAGCTTTAGAGGGTAATGGTATTCTCTTAATTGCCACAAAGGTATCATTAGATATGGTTCATTAGTTAACTTAATTACACTTTTGCTTATGTATCCTGGAAGAGTTGATATTTCCTCAGATGTAAGGGCCAAACCTAACACAGTTCCATTACCATCTTCATTCATGAAAATGGCACACTGTGTCTTTGATGTAAGTAGCTTTACAATATCTCCACACAGGAAGCAAAGAAACTTCTATTTCTGTTTTCATTTGTCAAATGGAATCTAAGCAATTTTTAGAAATTTTATGTCTAGAAGATATGAGGTGGTATCTATGGTCTAAGATAAAGCCAGCAATCTACTGCAGAGCAAATGTTTGAATCCAGGACTCTGGATTTTTAAATAACTCCCCTAACTCCTGCCCCAGGACTGCATTTTCTAGTGCTTCTGCAAAAAATTGTAAGATCCAATAAGCTGTGATAAGGTAATACACCATTGATTCTTGGACTCTCTTATGTTGATCAGCTGCACCCACCTCTTCTTGCTGTGTGTCCTGTGGCCCCTCAACGTCCAGGTCTACCAAGTATTTTACACTAAATAAGCCAGCATCCTGAGAATCTAGGAGACAAACATGAAAAATGGTGTTGAAGCCATGAAAAAAAAAAATTTAGAGCTGCCCCTGCATGCAAAATTAGCTTTTCAGTCACAACTCTGAGCAAAACCACGCATTTAGATCAAATTTTCTGTACAAAGTTTCTACTTCCCCTCCTAGAAAGTATCAGCTAATATCAGCACAGTGACCCTGCACATGCAAAGTCCTAGCTTATACAGACTGAGACCTCGTAGTAAAAATATGCCAGTCCCTGGAGAGGAATGAGGACAGCAAATCATGGATGTAGTTCAGCAGAAAATCTAATTCTCTGTGTTAGGCATCTTTATGAATTGTGCTTCACTCAGCTTAATGCATTTGTCCTTCACATTCATGGACACAACTTTTTTAAAGAGGAAGACAGAAAGAGAATAAATGAAAAAGAATTTGAAAGGCACTGGAACAGATAATCTGTTTTCTCTATTCATGTAGGTATGAGTCTTAGAAGAAAACAACAGGATGGACATAAGTTAATTTCCTTTCCATTCTCTTTCCATTAAAGATTATGAAATAGTGAATTATAAACCAGCAAATTTATAGTAGACTCGAATCACTTTTCATGCAGAGAATAATAATTCTGTTGAATAGTTTACTGTTTGAAAAGATTTAGATGTAACCCCGGAGGAAATACTTGTACTTAAAGGTATGAGCAAAAGCAATTAACGTGACAGTTTTTTACTCCTTTTTCACATTCCAGTCTCTTCAGTATGTTTACATGCCCTGACAGCCAGTCAGAGAAGTCAGTGGGCAAAACCCAGAGCTTGTAAAAATTAATGCAGAGGATAGGAGGACCAATTCAGTTTAAACTTGCTGGATACCATGGCCCAGGATCTCCTACAGATTTTCCATATTCCCTTTTCTTTGTATATTTGTAAACACCTTAGCTTTGTTTTCTGCAGAGCTTTCTTTGTGTGCCTTCAGCAACACCAAGTCTGCCTCCTCTTGGGAGGAGATGCTGGGAAGTCTGGACCAGGTGCTGTCTGAACTTAACCCACTGCCCAAGCCAGGGGCTGATGGCCACCTCAGTAGTATGCTACTGAGTAATATAACCTCAAGAGAGGACATTTAAGTCCTACAGTATATCTAAATGCAGTATCCCCATGAGTGAGGTGTGAAGCAGTCACTCTCAGGTGTCACCCTGCCCTTGTTCCTTGTCTGGAGCCCTGTGAGGGGATGTGGTGCCCAGCTGCACCTGCTATGCTGAAGAGCAGTGATCAGCTACCCTCCACTTTGGAATTGTAAATTATGAAATGCTGGGCTGCCTGATCAGACTGAAAAGCTCCTTACAATGTTGCATGGGCAGTCCTTTCCTGAATCACCCCCTGTCCCCACCCCAAATCCCAGACAACATCACTTTGTTCTGGCTTAAATTTCCTTCAGGTTCCTCTACCAGGCACACAACTCCCTCCCAAAAAGTTAGATGGCTTGTTGCTCTCTCCCAGACTTTTAAATAGTTGATGTATAGAAAAATTGGACTGTATGGACTTCGGTCTTTAATGTGTAAGTGTATATTGGAGCTAGAATGAAACAGAGCCTGCAGAGAAAGAGGAAGCTGTATTTTATCATGGTGAGCTTGGGAGACTTACAGACTCCAGAAATTAGTGTTATAAACTTGCCAGCAGGTGATGTGTAGCTGTAGAATAATCCCAGCACTACCCGTTGTTTCCTTTGGATGAAACATTAAAGAAGAATGGACATTAGCTATGCATGAGATGCATTAAAACTATACGCTTAAATAACACCCATCCACTGTATTTTCTTATTTCTTTTAAAGTCACTTTTTTTCCAGTGTGGAAATTTATAGTCAGACGAAGAAGTATTTTCTTCCTGTTTCTTATATTTCAATGATTGCACCGTGAGTGCCTTAGAGGAAAGCAGATTTTACATCCTTGTAGCAGGACTGAAACATGGAAAGGGCAATCATTTTATGCTTACACTGCACAAGAACATTGACTACAAAATATGGAAGATAATGGAGGATATTTCACTTCTGGGCTTGACTCAATTCTCAAAATGAGGTGATTTCATTGTGACCTCCTTTCTCTTGTCCCCCAGAATAACTCCATGACATTCTACTAATTCTCCCAGGAGTATCTGAGACACATGAACACAGAAACAAATGGAAATATTCCCTTTTCTTACAGAAATAATTCAATTTACGCAAACTTACCCAAAAAGAACTAATTTCAAAATACTCTAAGTTTTCTGTGTGATTTTTTATGTTTATCACACAAAATAAACGTAGGGCTTTGTTCACCTCAAGAGCAACAAAAGTAATTTAATGGAGGAAAGATGATGGTTTCTATTGATTTTAGCTGGAATATGCTTCAAAATGCACACCAATACAAGTGAGGATTTTTTGCAAGAGGGTTCCCATGAGATACATTAGATCTAGTTTATGCCTTTTCATTTATATGTTTTGGTATTGCTTTAAAATTATTAGTAAAGAGACCTCTGCACCCTCATAAAGATTAAAATTAAATTTAAACAAAATAATAACCATTAATAATAAACCAAAAATAATAACATTTTTTTTATTTGAGGATATATTTCTAATCAAGCATTTGAAAAGGTGTAGATCTTCAGAGAGAAAATTAACCTCCATAATAAAACATAAAAGAAACAAATGCAATTGCTTTAGGCTTCTTTACCATTTTGAGAATTATGGTGTCAAGTCCATGGGTGATTGCTTTCTGGTGAACAAACTGGCCTCTGACAATTGCTGTAAATTTTGAGATGAGGATAAACAATGTTGCTTGAATTAACATGTTAGGAATGCAACTTAAAGAAGTCAGAAAAGGAATGGACCTTTCATTTTGTGACACCAAGACCTACAGCATTTTTTTGTGAGTTATGATCCATTTCCTTCTCAGTATCAATACAACAGCATACCTGCAGAACACGTGAAAGCTGCTCCAAAAGTAATGCCTCCATTTTTTATTCTATTATTTGCTCACAACATCAGAGGTGGATGTTGGTGGTATGGCAGTAGACACTGAACCTTCCCACCAATATCCCATTATAATTTCTTGCACCCACTGACATTCACTGATGTTTCCTGAATGTTTCTGGAGACCAAACAGTGGATGTGAGCTCAGTGAGGTGCTGAGTGGTGCATTTCAGCAGTGACGACAGTAACAGTGGGTCATGTCTGCTTGTGCAGATTTTTATAAGTGGGGCATGCTGGCTCTCGTTCAGCGCTGGCAAAATGCACAGCTACTGGTGGTGAGTATGCTGAAAAATATTGTGTTGTAGCTGAGAATTTGTTCTATTAAATAGTGTTACTGTGCTCTTTGTACTTTTGTAGTTTCCATGGAAATAAGAAGGAAGCATTACTTTTGGAGCAACCTATGTATTTGCCATGATTTAATAAGCTTTCATGCACAAATCAGAGCCATGCAAAACTGTAGAGATTAACTCAGGCTGATGGCTGTCTCAAAGTTTGCCCTGCAGAAAATATAAATACCTCATGTTCATCTCTCATTTACAGTCATATTAAGGACTCTAGTTGTGTAGGGCAAGGATGAAAGGACGTTTTTCTGTTGTCAGGGCAGATTCATGACACTTCTAGTGTAAATAAGAACCAAACTCATCTGTTTTAAAATCTTTTTCAGCTGGACAACCACAGAAGTGATTGTCACTTAGCTGTATCTGTCAAGAGCCACTCTGAAAGCTGACAGCCGTGTGCTAACAGATGTCGTACAACTGCTAACAACAGGTAAATCAAACCAGGGCCACTTGTCTGGAGATACTTGTGGGTCTATTTCTATTCTGGAGAGCACAATTGATGTGGTAAGAGAGGAAAAATAGTAGTAGCTTGGTTTTTAAAAGAAAAAGCACTGGTCTAGTCTGAAATTAATACAAAAAATGCATTCTTAGGTTTTCTCCTTTATTGAAAATTTTTCACAAACAACTGTCATCTTGCTGCTGGAGATAAAGGGAAATTACTTTTACACACATTCTGTCTTTTATGGATGAGGTAACAATTCTTATATGAACCAGGCTATGAGCAACCTGGTCTACTGGGAGGTGTCCCTACCTAAAGCAGGAGTGTTGGAACTAGCTGATCTTCAAGGTCCCTTCCAATCAAAACCACTCTAAGATTCTATGATCTTTGTTACACCCAGACATTGTGGGAGATATTATAATCTGTTGCAAATTGACTTCAATCTACAATGTTCCTTTGAGGATGAGCATGACAACTCTTCTTCTACACGTTAGCACTTCTTGTGCTATCACAAATGAGTGTACATAATAATAACACACCAATTTGATTTCAGTCAGCATAGTACCAGCGTTAATGGTAATGTATATTGAAGACATCATCAGAAACACTAATGTTTAGTTGTGTTCAGAAATGAAATATTGAGGAACCTGTCGATCTTGTGTTAAAGGGACATTGTGTCTAAGAATGTTTGGTGAATTAAAATGTCTTTAAGTCTTCTTGATACAACTTATCAAAAGCAAACCCAAGCTTGCTTTTCTGTAAACAGTCATCCTGTTTTATGATGATACCTCCATGTACTGTCTGAACAAATGTCAAAAGCGTAAGTTCTATTGTTGTCTGCCTGCAGCTGTCAGGAATGCATTTCTGGAGAGATCCAAATATCAGCTGTGGAGATTTGTTGGAAATAGTAGAAAAGCACAAAGCAAAATAAAGGGATTCATTCACAATTTGGATAGTGCGAAGAAATAATAAACTCTTGCCATCAACTGCATTTTTCACTCCATTCTTGTCTTATCCAGGAATGTGTAAAATCCTCCCTTAGGAAACATGACCTCTGAAGCAGGTCTTATTGTGATTTCTAAATGTATATGACCTATGGTCAGCAGAATCATTCTACCCTTAATAATCTAGATGCTAGGACAGCCATTTCCATCTACTAAGAAAATAACCATTCATGGGAGACTTCCAAGAACTGTAAGTTATTGAAAGTTTTTTGCTGTATTCAGTGTTATCAGTTCTGTCCAAATCAGCTTTTCTGATGTTTTCCTCATCCACCCCACACCTCTTCTCCAAACCTTTATTTCTTTTCCTGCAGCATTTAATGGTGGAAAATTGTTCCAAAGATCTTGGAAGAACATACGCTAAACTCTGTGGACTTTGTATGCATCTTATCTCACAGGCATTAGGAGATGTTTATTTGAAGAAAAACTGTAGATTTGGGTTTTTGAAAAGGCGTTATACTGTTAACTCTATGAAGCAAATTGTGGTTTTGCAGTTTGGAAACAGGTGCTCAAGGAGCTGCAACAATATGGGCCCACAGAAATGAAAAATAAGACCAGAAAGATTCCTTTGAAAAAATTGATGCTTCTTCCTTTTACATTTTTGGGCATGTGTAAGTCACCTAAATTCTATTGTGACTTTTATTGTCATAAATATCCTATACTAAACTGCTGCCCTGTAAGTCACAGTCCATGTTGTTGTTTCAAGGTAATTCTGAGCCTTGTTCTATCAGAAATTCACAAACTAAAAATAAGTAAGTGGACTTTTAATCCTGAGTTCTAGAGAAGCATGTCTTTGAGAGTACTCTAGATATCACTGCATTTTATCAAAGTTATCAGAACAAATTCACCCTCAGTATAAGTCAGCTGATGTCAGCAGCATTACACCAGAGAGAACTTGGCTCAGTGGAATTGAGTAGAAGGTATTATTTAGTCCATATTGTATGTAGTACAGCGGAAAACTTTTCACAGTTTTTCAAATACTTTTAAATCTTGCTTGGTAAACATCTTTGCCATTTCCTTCTGTCATAAATGTAAGTTGTTTTTTTTTTTTTCTTGTGATGATTAATTAAACTAAATTCCATCTATTGCTTAAGTTACACACCCATAACATGAATAGTTAGAAATGCTAACAGCCCAAGATGATGTTTACCATGAAACCACAAGGCTCCACCTGTCATGCTGCAATGCTATAAAAGAGACATTGTTTGAGCTCAGCGCCAGAAATTTTCATCCTCAGAATATGAAATCTATTTTGCATTTGCCAGGTTGCCCTAACACCCCTGAGAAATATAGGTTTACTCCTGCAAAGCAAGCATTCTAATAACAGTATAGCCAGCAGTGGACTTTCAGCTGTAACAAATCATCTTACTTTCTTCCATTTAAGTGAAGTTATGCCTATTTAGTGCACAGCAATGCACCTGTGTCACCATCCCTGGCACCAGTCTGTCTCACCTGTTCCCTCAACTGGAAACTGGATTCTGAATTGCCTCAATGGTGTTTTCCATAAGACCCCAAGGTCTCATGGTTCCACTGATGAACATTCAGTAGCATCCAGCCTTCCTGTCCAATCTCAGAAGCATCTCATCAGTACCATTAACAGTCAGAGAGTACGTGCTGCCTACTCTCCAGCATGGGTGAGGATCAAACAGGTCATACACAACCCTGGCTTATTGTAGATGCTGCTGCAGCCCAGAAGCAACCTATTGCACCTGATGTAATGCAGCAGGTATGATTTTGTGAAATGCCTTTGTGACTAAAGTGTCCCTAGCAAATTGTCAGTGATTCTGTATCTAAGATACACTGTTTTCAAAGGACATCATTATGTAAGGTCAGTGCCTTAACACGTTTACCACAGGAATAGGATGGACCCTTGGACTCAGAAATGTTTCAACCTGGGATTTTGTTTTAATCAATGAAGGAAGCCTGCTATAAATCGTAGAATGGATTGGGTTAGAAGGGACCTCAAAAATCGTCTAGTTCCAACCCCTCTGCTATGGGCAGGGCTGTCAGCCACTAGGTCAGACTGCCCGGGAACCCTTCAAGCCTGGTCTTGAGCACCTGCAAGGATGGGGCATCCACAGCTTTTCTGGGCAGGCTGTTCCAGTGCCTCTCTGACAAAGACCCAGGTAAAACATTGGGAAGTAGTTGCAGTATTTTGAATGAGCAATTCAACTAGATTAAGAAGTAACTACAAATAGAGCTGCTGCTTTTGCTTTCCAGAGATAGAACATGCTAATGTGTGTAATCTCAAAGCCTGACAAGGAGATGAGGAAGGAAGGGGATATAGTAGACTGTCAAAATGCAAGTGTTAATAATGTTCACTAAATGAAGAGCAGGAGGGAATGACAAAGAATATTCATTCACTATTTGGATTCATTAAAAACATTGAATTTCTACAACCTGTTACTAATCATTCTTAAATGGTTCTTCTACATTTCATTAGTAACACAACACTGCTTAACGTTTTACTGACTAAAAACTGGTATTTGAATAAATTGGGCTCTGGCCACGATCTTGTATCTTTTCCCACAAGACAATACTTGGGCCAAAATACAGATTTGGGGGACTGATAAAATATTGTCTGATCCTAATACTTTTGTAAAATCAGAACAAATTGATCGTAATAATTTTACATCCACTCTAAAAATAAAGTAACTACCAAATTCACTTGTGACAAAAGGAGGAAACGTTGGATGTGATATATTCAATAATGTCAGATAAGCAAAACAGTTAACAAATTGTGTTCCTCATGAGGTTTTCTTTGTTATTCTCATGTTAAATGTTTAAACACTTGCCTCTATCTAAACATTTGTTTCTCATTATAGTACTCACACAAAAAGTTATTCCTTCTGATGCCCCCTAAGGGCAGGTGTAGCAGAAATGCTAAGTCACAGCCTGAAACAGTGATTGAGCACCTGGTGGGAGGGCAGGGCCAACCCACCCCTTCTCAGACCTCATATAAGGACTGGCAGTGGAGGTAAGGGTATCCTTCTGGAGATCCCTGCCTACGGGATGTCTCTTAAAGGTAAACAATTTTTCTTCCTTTGTTTCTGTGTCCCCAGCTGCTGCACTTGGGCTTGTTCTCATTTGCTGAAGCCTAGGATTGTGTTGCTTTGCTTCTATCGCTATATTTTCTATCGTATTATAGCATTACGATTGGTGACTCAGGCAGATACTTATTTATGATGATTACCTTAAAAATATGTGCATTGGTTAGTCACTGGGACCCCAAATACACTGAAAGAGGAACTCCTGGGGGAAACCTCAGGATTTCTAGGGTACCTGTGGCTAAGTGCCGCACGTGTTATTGAAGAACAGGGACCTATCAGGGACAATGGTCCCATTATTAAATCGTCTTCAAAAATGACAAACTTCTTGAATAAATTAAAACAACTTTTTTGACATCTGAGGAAAGAGTAGTGACAGCATCCACTATGGCATAGCTGCTGCTACTCACTATTAACATACATCCTTCCTCAGAGGAAGAATTGAAGGGTGAAAACGAGCCTTTAAAAGCTCCTATCAGGCAGCTGAAGAGTAAAATTGTATCTTTGACAGGCCAAACTGCCTCCCCTTCAAATGAAACTTCTCCTTTGAAATTAAGACCCATATCATTTGAAGGGGAGTAGAACTTGGATCAGGAGGATCCTTGGATCCTACTCGAACCACTATCCTATTTGATATAGTACCTAGTAGTATCCTATCTGAATCAGTACCACTATATTGATGATCTCACTTTGACATCTGACTCGCTGGAGGCATTAGAAAATGCAGTAGATTCATTAACCTACTCAGTTAAAAGAGAAAGGATGGGCTATAAACCCACAAAACGTGCAAGAGTCGGGGGTTAAATTCCTGGGCGTAGTTTGGTCAGGAAAGACCGAAGTACTACCCAGTGCAATAATAGAAAAGGCTCAGGCATTCCCAGTCCCTACCATGCCAAGACAGCTGCAAGAATTTTTGAGTATATTGGGATACTGGTGTTCCTTTATACCCTACTTAATTCTGCTGAGGCCTCTGTATTGACTCACAAAGAAAGGCCAAAAACGGGACTAGAGGAGAATGGAACAAGAGGCCTTCCAGCAAGCAAAACAAATCATTGGCTCATGCTGTGAAGGGAGGAGTGTAGCAGAAATGATAAGTCACAGCCTGAATCAGTGATTGATCATCTGGTGGGAAGGTAGAGCCAACCCAGAGGAGCTCAGGTGCGTGCATTGCACCTGAATGAATGGAAGGGGTGGAGCCAGGAGCCACCCCTTCCCAGACCTCATTTAAGGGCTGGCAGTGGAGGTGAGGGTATCTTTTTGGAGATCCCTGCCTACCAGAGGCCCTTCAAAGGTAAGCATGTTTTCTTCCTTTGTTTCTGTGTTCCCAGCTATTGTACTTGGGCTTGTTCTTGTTTGCTGCAGCCTAGGATTGCGTCACCTTGCTACTATTGCTATACTTTCCATCATGTTATAGCATTACAACAGGTTCATCAGAATTACCTATGTGAATTGTATTTCAGTTGGTTTTGCAACTTTCAGAGGAAGCATTCAAACAAATAGCTCACGATGGGATTCAAAATAATATAATGTGAACTGTCAAAAACCTAGAGATCTAGCCTGCATCAGTTATCCATGTTCTCAAGCACAAGTCTTCCCACCAGTAGAAGTAACCAAGATCCTGGAGGTAGGTGAAATAAATTGCCTTCTGGAAATATCTTTTCTCTCTCTATATTGACTATAAAGTATGTCTAACTTATGGTAGAAGTCTTGAATTAAAATGGTGAAGGCATATGAGATATACCCTACTTGAAAGATCAAAGAAATTGGGAGGTTCAATGACCCATTCAATCTGTACCATAGCTATTCCAATCCCACTAGTTTGGTGTTTCACATTAAGAAAAGAAAAAGTGCTTCACTTATTGTTATTTCAATATTAATATTAGGTAATTAAATCAGACACTTTGTGACTAGAATTGAAAGTGGGACAGTATGTAGTTTAAGAATGAAAGCATAATGAAATCCAGGTCAAATCTTTATCCATTTTAATTTGAATAGCCTTTTATCACGTGCATCATTGATGCCAAAATGTACGTTGCTATATCCAACTTGTCTGCTTCCAGATATTGTGGACTTTTCTTTGACCTCTCAGTGAATTCAATAAAAGAGAGGATTTCTGACAGTGATATTTTTGACCAGTTGGTAAGTGAATTCTCTTTATTTTCTCTTCAAAGACTTTATTTGCTTGTCTCATACCAGTTTTTATCTACTCTCAAACTGCAAGAGGAAGTTTTTAAAACACCTATATAGACAAATTCAGCATTTAGTTGATATTTTAAGACACTAGTAGAAAATGTTATCGTTCTAGCACTGCAAATTGTTCAAGCATTCATGTCACAGAAGGTCATAAATCTACCATCCAGTGTACTGTCACTTATCATATATATAAATTTCTAATATTCTGGTCAGTGCTGTTTTTGTGTTAGTTGAAGATCAATAGGATTACATGGGACAATTTTCTGATCCATGCGTATAAGCCAAGGTTCTGATGTCTTAATTGCCATTATATTCTCAAAGGTTGATGCAAACTCAAAATTGCAACATGGTTGGGGGTTTTTGTAGAGAATCAGAAAAGAAAGTGTCATTATTTCAGAAACTCCTAAAATTGTTTAGCTGTCATTAGATATTGAATTCTCTTTCCCACTCTTTGTCATATATTAGATCAATGTGTCTCTGAATATTTCTCTCTCTATATAGATTCTTTCTCTGGTAGGATACAGCAAAGTATTTGTATTTAATTTGGATAGTTGGTGGACTAGAATTTCCAGTGATTACAGTGTTTAGATTTATTTATTTGTTATGTTAACCAAAATGTTTCACTTGATTGTATCTTGGCATAGAAACCTAAAAATTAAAAATGTTATGGCAGAAAGCAATGTTTCTTAGGTTTCCTCATGAATTATTTGTCAGAGTTATAACTATGTGCAAAAATTGAAGTTTAAGACAATACTTAAACTTACTTCAGTGATTTTAATGGAGTGGGAAAGTTAATAATGGTACTAATGGAAGTCTACAATACTTACCTCACTATTCGTGAAGTAGCTTCCAAATACCAGGCAAAAAGGAATAAGGATCTTCAGAATGTAAATAGTAGATTTATATACGTGGAAGAGAAACTTCACATTTTTCAGCCCTTCCAAGCATTTTTACCTGTTCATCTGTCTTTATCCATAGAGCATCAAATAACCCTTCTGAAATAATTAGGAGGAGTCCTACAGAGTAGCTTTGGGAAACAGTGATGAACAAATTCACATAATAATGCCAGAAGTTAAATAAAGTCTTTCTGAAGAAGTATTTGAGTACCTCAACTTAAGTAATATATGTCTACCTCAAGTCTGAATTTGGCGTCTGGTTTGGTGAATGGACTGCACAATAGCTAAATATCTTTGAATACCCAGACTAATTTTTCCTACTAAAGGCAAGCATAGGAAGGTTAGATATATGAAAATATGTTGTTACATTATTGAGGCAGTTGGGGGGCATAAGTAGATGCTTCCTGCCATGCTAACACCCAGAGAGAATCAGATCTATGAAGACTCCATGGCCATCAAGGAAATTACAATGAGTTCATTATTAAAACCGGTTTACGTTAACAATATGATTTTGCTAATGTCTGCTTGCAGTGCCTCCATTCTGAAAGCAAGAACTTTGAAGTACAGGGGTCATTTACTGGATGGGATAGAAGTAGTTTGACTTTAAGCTTGCTTTTACTTTGTGGCTGAATTGGCTGATCTTCATGGTCAAGCATCAACATCTGTCTCTCAGTGAACTCACGGAAATAGTGAAATATAAATAAGGACTGTTAATAAAATGAGGCTTCTACACTCAAAGGCTGCTTTCTTCACTTGATTTCTCCTGGAAGTAGATAGTGAGAGGACTTGTTCCTTCTACATCAAAGGTACAAGATAGGAACAAATGTCAAAGAAGAGGAACTCTGCAGAAATATTCTGAAATAAGGCATAAGATAACTGGCCAGGGAGCCGCTGGTAGGATGTTGGGGATTATGTTTCATGGTGGGTCTTGTTCATGGCCAGTTGGGCTAAAAGATAGAGCAGGACTTGCTGTAGGATCTGATGGGTGAATGATGCAATCTGTTCTACTATATACAATGTCTTCAGGCAACCTAAGTGAATAATCAGCCATGGTCAGCCATGGCCTTCTTTACTACTGCTATGCTCCCAGCTGGAGAAAATGCTTTATTAAGCAGTGGTAGCAGTTACAGGAGAGCTACTTGAACTGAAGTGACAATAAGCTCTGTTTTGGGCATGATGTTTATTTTATAAATTCCTGACATCTACAGAAATGCTTATGAGAATTGAGGGGTTTCCTGACAAATTATTTTTGAAAGCAAGACGAAACAACAAAAGAAAACTGTGCTTTCTTGAGGTATCATGGATGAGATAGGACAAAGTTAAGAACCACTCAGCATGTAAAAAAAAAAAAAAAAAAAAAAAAAAAAAAAGCTTTAAAACAAAACAAACCCGCAATAATTTGAATGAAGATGCGTTATCTTAGATGCTCTGTGAGCAGCCGTGCTCTGGGACCCTGCTAACTTCTAGCTTTTTGTTCTGACTCAAGTTCAGACTTCAAGTGTTGCCTTGTGGATAAGCATATGCTATGCTTCGTTTCACTTGAATTTCAGGCTGGGACCATAAAATAATACAAATCAAAACTCTTATCCTTGAGATGTTAGTTCACTTTATCAAAATGACATTGTGTTTCCAATGAATCCTGGCATTATCCAGTAATACAAGCTTTAGGTTCTAGTATTTTTCTTCATGTTGAGTGCATTTATAACCATCGTGTTTTTTGCCTTGGAATCTAGGAAAATAAGATGGTAATTGACCTTGGTGAGTGACCTTTGAGCCAGATATACCTAACCACAGCAGAACTAATGCAATTCTTTGCCTCTTGAACTTTCTGAGAATGCCTTAATGTGCATCATTCTGCCCGGTGCACTTTCTGTATCACCTATTTTCTGTTTGTTTGGGCTCTTTTTTTATTCATTTGAGTAGGTTATTCCAGAAGCCCTACATTCTATTTTTTTCCATATCACTCACTCTATAACCACTTATGCATGTTCTCAGTGCAGATTTTGAAACAACTTTTGTTTCCATTACTTTTGCCTCACTCCTTTCTGCTGCAGCTTATTGTTTTTCCTAAACGATGTGTTTCTAATGTTCTTGTCCTTTGGAGTTTCTATTACAGATGTCAGCAAAGTTCTGTGTTACCTCTGACTGCCTGACTAATATTCCATTCTGACTTTCAGTAGTGTTTCTAACCTAAACATAATTTGAAGTCTTTTCTGCTGCTACTGTACATTCCTTTTTCCAGTTGCCTCCAAGCTGTACAGCCTGTACCCTCATTTTCTCTCCTTTTTGTCTTTGCATCATCACTAAACTTCCTCTTTCATCAACATTTCATAAATTTAGTGGAAATATTTTAAGTATGACTTGTGGAAAATCAAACTCCATAACCTCAAAGTAGTTATAAAGCAGGTATATTTTATTGCAGTGCTGCACACATGTGCTGGGTGCAGAGGGAGTAGCCCCTCCTGGCCTGCACAGCAAAAAGTGACAGTTTCAGGATCTTTATAGAGACAAATTACATATGCAAGAATAGGAGGGGATATTACAATTGATTCTAAGAAGTTATTATCACAGTCTCCACCACCATTCCTGAGTTATTGTGACTTGCAGGTTGTAGTGGAATTCCTAAGTCACAGCTTACCTGGTGTGTGAGAGATAAGGCTGCATTCCTCGGCTCGCCCCCCCCCCCCCCCAACATCCCTCATGTAGGGTCTGTTTTGCCTTTGTTCACTCTACACCCCCTTGCCTAGTTCATAATTAAGTGAAATGCTGTTCTGAAACAATTCTAAAGTAAAATGTTCCACATCAAGTATATCCTAAACTTAATGTATATGTATATAAATGTGTATGTGTCTTACTATTAAAAAAGGAGAAGCCTTTTAGGCAGGAATAACTAAAAACAGTTGGATGCTGAAGCTCTTGCTCCTGTTTCTCCTAGTGTGTTTGTTAGTGAGTATTATAAGAGACTAGCAAGACCTTCAAAAGGGAACTTGTTGCCTGAAGTGGGAAACAACCCAGAGATCCCAACACCCACCTACTGCCTGGTTTAGTCTGGTCTAGAAGCACTGATACCTAGTGAAGCAGACAGTATGAAAGGCCAACTGGTACTCAGAGTGGTCACCATCATGTTATTTGAGCAACCCTGTTTTATTTACTTTCACCATTAACCCCTCATTCTCTAGTGTTTCCTCATAACAGTTAAAGCTCACAGTCCTTGGGATACACTGTTTCATTACTGCTTTTCTGGGCACTGCACAATGTGTGGTAAGATTCAGACTGACAACTCCTGCGTTTTACCCTGCTTGCCTCTTGCACCAGCTTTATTTTTCCAGCCATTCAGAACTGCAGATTTTACTGCTGCTGGAGTTCTGCTCCTGCCTTGAGCTGGACAGTTTTTAGGAAGGCACACCATAGAGGGGCATGCACTGTGTGCTGCAGCATCACTCAGCTGGGTGACCACTGCTGTATTGATAATCTGATACTACAACTTCAGATCATTCTTTCCAGTAAAGATCTCATCAAGCACAGGAAGAACAGAAGAAAATCAGCAAGAGCAACATGAATTGTCACTGTCAACTCAGCATCTCACATCTACCTAAGAAAATCTTACACTCTGTCTTTCCAGAGAGAAAAAAGCCTGTTAATGGAGTGTTAATGTGTGGGTATTACTGAGCTCCCTGTGACACACTCTGTAATACTCAAGGTGTCAGACGATGTAGCTCTCTATTACTTAAACACTGCAACCAAGGAGAGAAGGCAGACTCTCATTAAAAAGATGCCCAACTCTTTCCCATAGCAGTATCTGCTTAAAATGAAATTGTTAACATTTAAATTCCCTTGAATATGTGCAAGTTTGTCAGGAAAACAGGCTGGAAAATTATTACTGCTTCCTTACCAAGTGTTAGCTGCATGCAAAGCTTCTGTGCACTCTGAAGGGGAAAATAGAGTGGACATTCTCTGGTGGATCTGTCCCAACACTGCCCACACTGTTGATCTGGCTAGTTTTGACAGGCTAAGGAATGGTGACGAGCACAATCTGTTTTCCACAAGCATATAGGGGGAAAAAAAAAAAAAAAAAAAAGCCCAACAAAAACCAAAAGCCACAAGGAAATGTGCCATTAACTTAAAGTGTCAGAAAATTCATAATTCAACCTGAATCTGGACTTAAAATACTGGTTATGGTCCTTTTGTCATGCAGTTTTTACTAAGAATGCAAGCAAAGGCTGTTACATACTTAACCCCATGTTACATGCTGGATACAGAAGATGTAGTGACATCTCACAGCTATATCACTACAGTATCTCCTTTCTCTTTCAGGCCTGGTTTTACCAAGGGAATAGGAATACTCTAATTAACCTTTCTGCTATACTTACCACAAAACACTGTGCACTTTCCAGGTGACTTGGATCACTCACAGCTGTATTGAATCTTATGCATCCTGCTGTCTTTGATTTCTTCCTTTAGCACCTCTAACCATGGGCAAGATGGAAAGATCCTGATCCCAGTATTGTCATCTCCCTCCTCACCTTATGACTTCAGGCAAGTTTCACTTTTCTCAGTCTCCCATTACTGTTCTCCTACTGCCTCTGGTTGGTTTTACTCTACTCTCACCAAATAGTTTCTCCTCAATACTATATACTTCCTACTGGGATTGATACTAATTGCCTGCTGTGGTTCCAGCTTGTTATGACATTGGAGCTATTAGCACTGCTGGAGCATGCCCACACTGGTGTTCCTTACCAATCAACTTTTCAGTTTCCAAGCACATGCATTTCTGGGTAGTGTTTATCAGGTATTTTAATGATGGTAACCTTCTTTGTTGTGCAGTGTGACTACCACATGGTATGAATCAAAAGTGGAAAGTCAAGAAGCAAAGGGAGGTGTTTCTCATGCCAGCGCCAGTTTGCTCCTCAAGCTGAGCACTAGGTTCTACAGCTGCAGGGCCATGCAGATCCTCAGCATCCATCATAAAAGCATAGGAATGCAAGGGAGATCTGCTGACAAGGCTCTGGCACCCCAGGCAACTCAAGTGAAGGGTTAAAGAGCTGCAAACAGATGACCTGCATCATTACAGATGCTGAGGTCCAAAGATACATCAGGCACCATGCACCTTTCTTTGTGCTATATCTACTTTATAACACATATAATTTCATAGACCTCTGCACCACCATTCCTGTCCATCTCTATTCAGTCAGACAAGTCCAGTTATTCATTCACTGTGCAGTTTGTCCTGAATCAGTGATCATCCCTGTTGTCCTCCTCCGTGCTACTTTCAATCCCACTACAATCTTCTGAGAGCTCTGCAATGGAATTGCACACAATTTTCAAGACACCATGCATGAAAGTATTATAGAGTAGCTTGCTGATATTTTCTGTTTTGTTCTTCCACTCCTAAATAATTCCTCACATTGTTTTTCCTTCTTCATAGCAACAGAGTAATGCAGTGACCTGTTCAATGTTATAAATCCTGATTCTTGTTCATAGTGAATACAATCGATCCTCTAGTTGTGATGTACTGTGAATCTTCACTTTTTCAAGGTTTTCTATATAAATTATACAAAGTGTAACAGGATCACTGAAACAGAGTACAGGCATTCCAAAACTCACAAATCTATATGCTTGTAGACATACAAAAAGTCAAGATAAAGAGTATTCCCCCCCCCCCCCCCCCCCCCCCCGAGTAATTTAGACATGGAATATTTACACATCACTTGGGAGACATTTTGTAGTCACTGGCTCTGTTTGAGAAGAGGACTTGCTCTATTTTTGAATTACTTGTGGGCTTTTCTAAAGAAATTTGGAAAGATACTGTTGTCATTTTGTAAGCCATCAACCACCATGCAGTCGAATTTGAGTCAACGACCAAAACCATTTTCAAATGAATATTCATTGTCAAATCTTTTTGATGGGCTGCTATAGAACTAAGCAGAAGTACAAGGACAATGCCACATTTTGTGCAACATGTGAATGCAGAGTCTGTTTTGTCACATCTGAGCAGTGTTGACTCCAGTTGCCATTACTGATGCAGCAGCTATAGATTTGTGGTAAATATTAACCCATTCCTGGCTAGGGAGGGGAGGATCACAGCATTAGCAACATCAGCTGGGTGGTAAAGAATTACACTTAGCAAAAAACATTGAGGACCTGATCTGCAAGTCTCGCTTCCAAGCACTCCAGGAATTTGAATCTGCTTGTGATTGCAATGGAAAACTAATCTGCATATAAATTTCCATTGTAGTAAAATGTTTTGTGCTTCTCATGCAGCAGAGATGGAGTAGAATGGGTATCTGAGGAGAAAAGAAAATACTTTAATCTCTCAGAGACTTCGGGATGACCTCCATCACCTCCTCCTTTGCTTCGTTCACAAGCAGCCTCTTCAACACCGAAGTGCCCCTTTGCCTAAAGAGCAGTTTCTCATGACAGTGAGAACAGAACACGTGGACCCCAAAACTCTGTACCCTGACCTGGTGGGGAAACTACCCTGTTTAGCATTCCAGCTGTTCAGAAGTCTCCAGCAATGATTTTCTACCAGCCACAAAGATCACACAATAAAATATCATCACAGTCAATCACAGCTCATCACTAACATTCACTTTCTTGATTATTTTCAAAGGAAAACAATTAACAGATTCAACTAATAGAGATAAAAACAGTAATATTATTAAAAGGGAAAGCCAGAAGAGTCAGAGGGCAGTTATCACTGACAAAATTACACTAATCTGTTTTCCTTAACTTTCATTTTTTTAAACTGTCTATTCTTTCTGATTACTTTCTAGTCTTAAACTGGAAAGGTTTCTTTCACTCAAAAAATTGAATTCCTTTCTGTAAAATAATTAAAAAGTTCATTAAAATTGAGTAAATGTAGTAATCAGATGCACATGGTTGAATTTGTATTGTGGCACAAGGCTATTATAAAGTTGTTTTTTTTTTCCACTGAAGTCTTGATTCAGTAAAGCATTTTGAGCAGATATACAAGTCCCTAGTATGCCTCTTTTTATTCAGCAGAATCCTTAGATATCTATTTACATATCAACTTATTGTCTTAAATTGACCTAAAATTTATTTTACCCTTCTTCACAATGCAAAGCCAAGACAGGTAATTCACTTCTTCATAACTGTAAAGCTCATCTCTAAATATATAAAATTGATGCAAGTAAGACATAAACTTTAAGCCTTTTATTTGTTGAAAGACATAGGTCATGGAATTTGTGAAGTCAGGCAAATGCAACAAATACTTTTGTCAATATAAAAGCTGTTGCTGCTTAAGCAGGAATGCTTTGTTCAGAAATAATTGACCAGCCTGATACATGGAAAAGCCTCCTAGCTAACAGAATAGACCATAAGATGCAATTAATATGGAAGATCACATTTAAATTAACACAAGTATAAATAACGAAATCTTCAGAGATTTCTATATACAATTCAAATTGTTGAGAAAAAAAAAATGACTCTGCTAGAAAAGCTACTATTCAGTAGAATTTTCTGATGAGACAGTCCTACAAGGTATTACAGAATCATAAATTAAATACTTGAATGAAGGTACAGATATAAGAAATTTGATAATCTTGTAATATTCTCTACTTTATGAGACCAAGCGGTCTGGCAATTTGAAACTGTTGAAACTCAACCAAGAAAAATCCATACCTTAAATAACCAAGCCATACAGTGCTAAATTTGTCACTGAAAAAAACAGTTGTACTTTATAGAAACAATTTGGAATATTGATCTCTGGCAGGTAGAACACATCTAATACTCGTGATTTAAAAGAAAAAAAAACCAGGGAGATGATATATTGCTTTTAGAATTTGCAGAATCATTGACAAAGTAACTTCTAGTGTATCATGTAAGGATACAGTTACTAATTATCAAAGAAATCCCTTTCATTCTGAGGGAACAGGAAAACATCACTGGATTCTCCCAGTTAAATTTGCCGAAGTTGTTCACCTGCTGATTTTGTAAGTCATGTACAGAAATAGCTCATTTTTCTTACAATAAACTCCAAAGTGATGTAACTGTTTACAGCCTCCCAGTTACACATCAGTGTACCACTACACCAACACAGACCTTGAGTGTTTGCATGCATTCTCTTCACTTTCTATTAGTTGGCCTTGATGTTCAAAAGTAAGGCTGAAATCTTAATTCATCCTCTTGTTAAGAAAGACATGTCAATCTTAAAACTCACAACAATGTATTTTTCAAAACATGCATAAATACAATATATTTTCTCAAAAATCCTGCTTCATTTTGTGTACTAGATGTAATCATCTTCTGGGAAATGTTTTCTGACTCTGACGAACGACTGTGAAAAGAATGTAAATTGAACTCAAAGTATACTGCAAAGTATGTTAAGTCACATAGAAAGAGCTTACTGACCCAGAAGCTTTGGAGCTCAATTCATGGGTGAACTATGAGTTCATGGATACTAAGACCATAGAAGTGAGAAAATGTCACATTGAGAAACCAAACCACTCACTACTGGATATCTTAAAACCTGTCCATGAAGACTTTGTATCCTTGGAATAATTTTCAAACTCTCTCAAGAAGAAGGTAATTAAACCTGGTTTTCCAATAGATTGAGGTACAAAGCTCCATCATAAAACAATATAAATGTCTCTGAAATCTAGAGTTTCGCTTTCTAGTCTTGAAAAGACAGCATTAAATTTCATATTATGCATGTTTGACATGTTTAACGTCTTTTTACATAAACCTAGAAGCCTTTCTTTTTGTCCTTGCTTCATTGTAGGTTTTGTCCTTTCTTCCTTAATTGTAGATTGTGAGTCATGTTCTTGTCTGATGTACAAACATGGAAATAAATACCCAAGGGCAGAATTTGTCATAATATCAATTTAATTAAAATATCCAATTAACACACACTTTTGGTAGAAGACTTTTATAGATTCTGACATGGAAAGATATATTTAACATTTTGCTGCAAAAATTAAAAGCAGCACTATTGGCTCTTCTCCAATTTGTACAAATGAGACTTCAGCACTGAATGTAGTGAAAGGTAGATAAGTTTTAGAAGAGCACTGACTTTTCAACAAAACTTATTTTACAAAAGTCAATCCTGATTTAGTCAGCATAGGCTCTAGGCATATAATTACGCATCTCTTTTTACAGAATTTGAGTTACACAGAAGCAACACACTGCAAACAGACTGAAAATTCAGTGTTAATAAATTGCAGTTTTGTTTAGAATTCACATTTCTTACAAATTATACTGCATCTGTTAATATATTGAGATGCGTCAGAAATCTGTTAGATTTCCTAACCAATATGTAGAATATCACCACTACCACCACACATTTTGACTGAGAAAGCAGATACCCACAACAGTAGGTGTACTTCACTCTTACTGTAAGTAGGTGCTTTAAGTTCAGTGAAGCTGATGGGGCTTAAGCAAACAAGACTAAACAACTCTGCTTACAAACTTTCTTCTTAAAAATTTGAGGCAGGACAAAAAGCAGCAGGAATACACACCTTGACCAGATGGAACATCAAATATTCACATGCAAAGTGGTGTGGATGTCCATTTTGAACAACAATAACAAAAAAAAAATCAAAGTCTTTAGGAAGTCACTGGATATGACAGATGTTTGGCTGTTATGGAAAATAAAATCTTATTAGAGTGATTAAATACATCTGTTGGTGGCTGGTTTTATTGAAAGTGCCTGCCTTGGAATCAATGAAGGTTATTTTGCTACAGTCTGTATTTGATATAACCAAGTTATTCAGATTTGTTTATCCAAAATTGTCTTGCAATTTTCCTGGCCATAACATGGCTTAATGAAAATAACCTGTTCCATCAAATACTAACTAAGAAGTAATTAACATTTGAAAGAGACACCCTCTTACCCCACCCCCCACCACCAAAGGAAAAAAAAAAAATAGTTGTAAGGGTTCTGATAGTATCTCTTTAAATGCATTGTCATATGACGATACTTTCCCTTGTTATAATAACAGGTAGATTATGACCTTGATGCATGCAGAAAGTCATTTAAGTGTTCAGGACAAACCGCCAAAGAAAGACTTTTTTCAAGCATACAAATAATGGTTTGCTATGTAGAATTATCACCTCATAAACACTGGAAATATGACTGTTTCTTGGGTCATGTTGTTCTACTCCTTAAACCAAAATTAATTACAAAGATTAGTTTCAATAGAAGTGCCACCACAGTAAGCTAACTGTAAACAGTATCATATAGGAAGTATATCTGTATATAGGGAATAAGTGTTCATTAAGAAAAGTTGATGGCATAACATCCCTCATTTAGGTAAAATGATACATACACTTCTGATACATAATTCTAAGATCACACAGATTATGTTTTCAGTGTGAGAGTAAGAGTAATCCATATCCAAAAATTTGTATTAAAACGCTGTCATAAGATGTATAGACTTGGGACCTAAGGTATTGCAAACTAAGTGGTAATAATTCAGTTTGCCATTTGTGAGCAAATGGTCTTAGGCTGTAAGATGAGAAAATTCAGCAATCCCTTTTGAACATGAAGAATAATTCATATTTCAACTGCTAAATGAATGAAATAAGTTAACTTATTCTTCACAGTGGGTTTCAGAGCACATAATGCACGAGGACTGGTAAGAGAACAGCCAGGACATGCACTTCCTACATGAAATGTCTCCTTGCTTCAAGGTGACCACAAACATTTCAGTGACAGCAATACACTTCTCTATTCATATCCTTCTCTTTCAAATGATTATAGGATAAATTACTACATACATGTACCTTTTGCTTGAATTTCTGGATAAATTGATTTTTTCTCCTTATTGGTTACTGGTAAGGTCTAGACAAAATTTGCTTTTAATTTGCTTTTGTTTATCTCCTTCACATTCTCATCTGCTACCTCTACTGCTGCTCATCTGGGGAAGTGAGAAACAAGAATGTCAGTGAATAACCTGAGATTCTTTACCCCAAGTCTAGGGGCTTCTAAGAAACCTGTTCTCTTCAAATCTCATCTTGACAGTACTCAGTAAGGCTCTTTACAATCCTCCCCTAATAAAATCTAAAGTTACTTGCATTTTGAGCTTTACAAAGAAAGCTATCTTAAATTTACAGATTTCTTTTCACACTTAGAAAACAAGTCACATTTTGGAGAAAGCTGTCTCTAAGTGCCTTTAGCCATGTCTGAAATGAAGATTTAGGTTTCTAACTCACTTAGGCATTTGTTTAAAATTTATCTGTCGTCCATCTGAAACTAATTTACCTTATGCTTTCAAATTCCATAGGAATTCATTCCAAGATGTCATCACTCTGTTGTTAGTTTTAAAATAGCTCCATGAGCAACTTCTGAGTGCTTTAAAAAGTTTCCTTCCAGTTTGGAAATAAGTGATTTGTCAGTACTCCTTTGTACAGTCTTTCCCTTTCCATGGATAAAACTTCAGCAGGAAGAACAGAAGAGATTTAGCTTTTTTTTTTTTTTTTTTTTTAAATAATAAAAAAAAAAAACACATATACTTACGCTCTAAGAAATATTTCATGTTGTGTGGTTTAAATGCCTCTATTTTCCTGCCTAAAAGTAACAAAGAAGTTACTGTGGTTTAAGAAGTGTCTGCAGTTTTTCTTCAGGATAAGAGGGAGGAATAAAGGGCCATGAAACACCTTCCTCTGTGTTTTCTAAAGTCAGTGCAAAGTCTAACAGTGCCAGCAGAAGCGATGGCATCATTAGTCTTCCCTTGAAGGGTGACACTCTTTGGGAGAGAAATCTGTGCAAAGCAATTGGTATAGATGCTGCGTTTGTTTTGTCAGTAGGGATTGGGAGAGAGAAAACACACTGCAGTCCATTCAACATCAGATTCATTTTCTGAAACATGTTGGAACTTCAGAGGGAGCAAGTAGAGGGGAGAAAAAGAAAAAGCAAGTGTAGCATAAGTGAAGTATTGGAGGTGCAGCACTCATACCTAGCAGAGATCAGGCTTGGTCCATTAAAGGCATCAGTGATGCTCCGAGCTTTGTTTTTCAACAACCAGTTGTAGCAAACTGGCCCATTCTCAGTCTTATCCAGAGCATCTCCCCTCTTACTGAGGGAAAAGGGGAGCTCTTTGAGGTCATCACCTTGATTTACACATGCAAAATAATGGTTCAAAGCGATGTCCCTGCTTTATGGTTTACCACATAATCTTAACACCTTCTGGAATATCTCCCTCTTTCTCAAAATGAGGTAAGGCTGTTGAGAGCCAGGCTTATGTCCACGCTCTAAAGCAGGATGGGATTAAACAATACAACTTAGTTTCTAAAGACCTAGCAAGTAAATAAATAACTAAACTGTAGTCTAAAGTCTACCTGAAGTTTTTCTCCAATAGATAGTAGTTCTCTCATGAATACCATGACCATGAAGATCACTGCTATTCAAAGCATTTTGAAACATAACACACACACCCCAGTAGATAAATTGTGTGCAGTTTCCATGTATTGGAATAGTTTTATTGTGCTTCACAATCTTAACGAGACCTCACTACACTTGCAATTCACTCTGACAATTCCCAATTAATGGTCCCAACCTTACCCTCAAGTACAAGGCTCCATTTCTTTTAAAGGAACAAAAATAAAGGTTCTCCACATACATCATAGAGATACTATAAACCACTGTGACTTTATGTTTTTACCCTTATCATCCAGTATACAGATGCCTTTCTACTTTTCATCTCTATCGTATCTCAAAAGCACCTGAGGACATGCTGAAGAGCTGCCTGTCCGCCAGAAGTATTTTCATGGTTTGTAGAGGAAAGATTGAATGCAAAGTTTTGGGGATGAGTGGAGAAAAATCACTTAAAAACTAAATGCTTATTCAAATGTAAACAACGATCTTCTCATAAAGCATCTCTCTGAGAGCACAGTACAAAAAATTCCACCCTAGTATTTTTAGACAAATAATTATGTGTAAATTGGACAATATAGCAATTTCCTTTAATGCCTCACTCCATGTTCCACAAATAATTTTTAATTATCATGAAACTGCTCTGTAATGGAATTGCAAATATATAACAACTTTCACAATGAAAACTGCCACATTATTATAATTTAGACTCCACGCTCCCACAAATATATAAATTGATCTCATTTTTGGGGATTAAGTGATAACACACTTTGTGCTCAAATTTGAAAGTAAAAAGCCTAGAAATAGATAAGACAGAGAGAAAGACACTGGCCTCTGATCTATCCTCTTTAAAAATTACATAAGTTCATTGAATACAAGACTAGAAAGTCTAATAAGTTTGTGGACAACATTAAATTGGGGAGGAGCTTCTAACTCCCTTGAGGGTAGAGAGGCCTTGCATGGCATGGAGCTGTGCCATGGGAGGTTCAAGCCGAGTGTTAGAAAGAGGTTCTTCACCAGAGGGTGTTAGGATCCCAGAAGAGAAACTATAACAGCCCAAGCTGCGGGAGTTCAAGAAACATTTGCACAATGGTTTCAAATGAATTGAATGACCACACAGGTCATCCTGTGTGGAGCCAGGAGTTGTACTCTATAATGCAATGGTAAGCACATCAACAACAGCAAAGCAACAAGATCCCAGGCTGCAGGGAAGGAGAACTCACTCAGACACAACAGCAATAGGTGCAGAAACAGAGAAAAGATACTTACTTCCAGAACACCTCAGGTATGCAGAGATCTCCAGAAGAATACTCTTACCTCCACTGCCAACCCTTAAATGAGGTCTGGGAAGGGGTGGAGTCAGAATCCACCCCTTCTGCTCACTCAGCTGCAGTGCACGCACCTAAGTTCCTCTGGATTGGCCCTGGCTTCCCACCAGGTGCACAATCACTGGTTCAAGCCCTAAGTTAGTATTTCCACTACAGACTCCACGATCCTTGTGCTTCCCTTCCAACTTAAGATGTTCTGTGATTTCATGATGCTATGATTCTGTGACACAGAAATATGAATTTCTTTAACAAAAATAACAAGCCTTTTCTCATCAGTTGAAAACTTATGTGCTGTACAGATCCCGCTGCTGCTGGAGTCACAATGAAAAATGAGTAAAATGTTAACCTGCCTATGGGCTGCACCAAGCAGGCTGTGGTATCCTTGCACCTTAGTGATGTCTCACCCTACCAGTGACAACAGACCTTTCCCTCCCTGACAAATGGTATTTACAAGCAGAATATGAACTGAGCAGGGACTGATTTGTTCCTGTACATCAGAGAGCACCTTTGATTTTTCAGATGTCAGTATAGGGAGGAAGGATTGAAGGTCAAGGATGTGCCTTGAAGAAGATAGGATTCTGCTGCCACACCTGATCTACAGGGTTGTTGGGTGCTGAATGCCACAAATGGGCTGGATCCCTTCAACACTGATTCCTGCATAAAGTCAGACAGCTCTTGTATGTCTCTTTCATGTGACTGTTCCAAATCATTGACTCTTTCTAACATTCTTTGTTTCCAAATCACTTTAATTATTCTACTTTCAGCTTCTGTCAGCATTTTTTGTGAATTTTTTTTCTGTATCTTTGTATCCTTTCTTCTACATATGCACATCCCTGTTTGCCTTGCTTTTCTGCACCTCTTTCCTTGCCTCTTTCTCATTTCACTCCTATTCCTCTTTGACATCTTTCCCATTTTCCTGTTTTCTGTTCTATTACCTTTGAAGACACAGAACTTTGGATAGCTTATTTGAGTGGCCACTTTCTAGAGGAGAGAAGCTAAAAGAAGATGCATAATTAAACAGCAGTGGTGACCCCATTCAGACTATGAAATCCCATAATGCTGGAGTTACTTTCTCTTTTGACACCAAGAACCAAAGAACCAAATCTTTTCAAGAACTGCCTTCCCACGTAAGTGATACATGTCTACATTCATCCCTAGAGATTTCTTTTGTGAGACTCATATTAGAAAGTGATTGTATGGTTAACATTAAAGTAACGAATGAAACATTTGACACACTTTTACATTTGACAGTTTATGGTAGAAATACAAGACATTGGTAATAAAATAGCATGCCACTCTGATGGAAATAATAATGCATACTGCAATGGAGAGCAGTTCACAGAGAAGCTACTTTTCATCCTTAGCTGTTAAAATCATTCCTGCCCTGGCTGGCAACACAGTGACTATCCTTTCCAAATGCTGTCAGTAGTATTTTACATCACCTAAGCTTTGTACACAACCAGCCAAATTTGTCTACAACCAAAGCATCAGACTGCAGATCAGAGGCTTGCATATGAGCCTCCCCATCATCCTCATAGCAACTCACAGCAACATACATGAAAGGGCAAAGGGGATGGTTGCACCCCCGGTCAGCCAATGGTTGCCAGCAGCACCAGAGGTAGGTTCAGACTGGTGTCCCAGCTGTCCCTGTCCCAGACCCAGGGGGTCTGCAGCTTTGAAACATGTCCACACCTGAGTAGAAGATTCTCTACACCTCTCCCACAATCAAGATCACTGAGTTCAGGTTCACATCTGCTCTAAAATGCACAAAATTCTGGGGACATTAGCCACAATTACATACACATAAAAGCAAGGTCATAAAGACATAGTGTACATTTAAACATCTCTCAACCTCTTTGGCAACTGAAGTAATTGTCCTGGCAGAGTACATCAAACAGTCCCTGCAAGCCACAGCTGGAGGACAGCCAGGTTGCTGCACTAAGGACAGGAGGACTGCAGGGGTTGAAATAGCCTCAACAAACCTGAAAAAAAGTCAAGGGAACCTTTGCTGTTGCAGAGAAAGTGACTATTGTAATAATAATAGCTTAAACAGGGAGACTAAACGAATTCCAAGAACAACCTTGTGGTAACCTATAGGAGAAAAAAACAATCATACTGTGAAAAAAACTGATGGAGAATCCTTGGAATGAAAATGTTTGAGCTGGGAACTGACATAAGTAGCCCACTCTTAATTCTTTTGTTTTCATTTTTGCTTGTTTGTTTGCTTTTTCGCTGAACAAACAACCAGCTCTTAAGATCCACCAATGAAAATCTTCCCAAGACAAATTAGAAATCATAAAATAAATAAATGGCAGAGAGGGGTGTTTAATGGCTCAGTGTCTGGATGGAGATCAGTGACAAGTGGTGTCCCCCACAGGTCAGTGCTGGGACTGGTACTCTTTCATATCTTCATCAGTGACACTGACAGTGTGGTTAAGTGCACCCTCAGCAAGTTTGCTGATGACACCAAGCTGTGGGGTGCAGTCAACACACCAGAGGGACAAGATTCCATCCAGAGGGACCTAAACAGGCTGAGCAGCAGGATCAGGTGAACTTCATGAAGTTCAACAAATCAAAATGCAAGATCTTACATCTGGATTGAGGCAACCCCTGTTACCAGTACAAACTGGGGGGTGAGCACAGCCCTGCCAAAAAAAAGACCTGGGAGTACTGGTGGATGGTAAGCCAGACATGAGCCAGCAGTGTGCTCTTGCAGCCCAGAAAGTCAACTGTATCCTGGACTGGATCAAAAGAAGCATGGCCAGCAGGTCAATGCAGGTGATCCTGCCCCTCTGCTCTGCGCTCATGAGGCATCACTCTGTGTCCAGATGTGGATTTCTCAGTACAGGAGAGACATAGACGTGCTGGAGCGTATTCAGAGGAGAGCCACAAAAATGATCCATGGAATGGAATACTTCTCCTACAAGAACAGGCTGAGAGAGCTGGGGCTGTTCAGCCTGGAGAAGAGAAGGCTCCAAGGTGACCTAATAGCAGCCTTTCAGTATCTAAAGGGGAGCTACAGGAAAGAAGAGGACAGACTCTTTAGCAGAGTCTGTGGTGATAGAACAAGGGAAAATGGTTTCAAGTTCCAAGAGGGTACATTTAGATTACATATAAGGAAAAAGTTTTTTACAGTGAGGGTGGTGAGGCACAGGAACAGGCTGCCCAGAGACATGGTTGATGCCCTGCCCCTGGAGACTTTCAAGGCGAGGCTGGATCAGGCCCTCAGTTAACTGATCTAGCTGTGGATGTCCCTGTTCATTGCAAGGGAGTTGGACTAGATGGCCTTCAGAGGTCCCTTTCAACTCTAAGGATTCCATGATTCTGTGATTTCTCTAATTATGCATGTTTTACACTTCAAAGCAAAGTTAACATAAGCTCATGCTGGAAATAAGCCATTTTTTTTCCTTACTATGTGAAATATCAAAAAATATTTGATTGATAGTGGAATGAAGCACTGGAGATCAATTATTCAGTCCAGAGGTCACTGGTTTTATCTATACACTAAAAAAAAACAGGGACAGTTCATAATTTATTTTAGCATTTAAAAAAGCAGCATTTTTCTAAAGGTGCCACAGATCTAATTAATCTTTGATAGTCTTCAAAAAATCATAGGAAGATGTAAATGTTTCAGTGCTTCAAACGTTAATACATTCACTCAGACCATGAGATCTTTAAAACTCATTGCAAGATTAATATAATATTTTAACATAAGGTAGCTCTAAAGAAAGTGTTCCACCATCATTTCATGTCAAGGCTGGCAGCTGTGCCAGGCTTTGCCTTTTAAACCCAGCTGTGTCTCCTCTGAACTGTCTTAATGTAAGTTCTGTTCAAAGAGATATTAATCAGGCTGGTTCAACTGCTGGGACTTAATGTTTCCACTACATACTTTTTTATCTAGCCTTATAAACTTTATATTGAGATATAAATTAAGACTTCAAGTGCTCCTATTTGCTTCCCCAACTCTTTGCCTCAGGCTCCCTTCAATTCTAAGCTGTCTGTTGAGCTATACAAATGATGCATGTGAAAATGCCATCAGCTTTGATATGATGTTTATTTCCTCTTGTTAATGAAAAGATTTCCATTTATTTTATGCATGTTCTGGTGGTCTAAGAAAATGCCATCTATGCACTGCTTTAAAGTTCACTATGATGAAGATGCTTTTTATTAGAACAATATTTTTCTCTAGTCCCAAGATTGGCACTTGCATCCTCTAATTCTGACAGTTTACATTATTTCCCTGCATAATAGGATTGAAGCAGTGGAAGATTAACAGAAGGCAATCTAATTTAATGGTTGCAATTATAGTTGATGAAGGAATGTGTTAATCGGGGAAAAATACAACTCTGATGATGTCCTATTTGAAAAAAAAAAAAAAAAAAAAAAAGGAAAAAAGAAGGAAAAAACAGAGATGGGAAATCTGTGCTCAGTGATCTTTTCTGTGTATCCACTTTTGTTCTAGAATCACATTTTAATACGGATATTCTGGCACAAAATTACATCCTAAAGTACATGGGCTGTGTCAGCCTGATGGCTCAGCCAGTAGAAAATACTGAGGAGTTACTTACAAACTTCTTCACTAAGATCTGGTCAGTTACTGATGGAAGAAAACTTACCAAATCACCCGCTTCAGCAGGCCTCACGCCTGAGTAGTGCGTGTGATCTGTGGGACCTCTTCTCAGCATCACTTTCTCCCTCAGTATACGTACATACTCAGCAAGATGAGAAAACTGTACTGGAATACAGTTGATAATTATTTTCTAAATAAACAGAAACTGCCATCTGCTAGATGCTCTAATACATAACATAGCATGTGGCCAGGTATGGCAACCTCAGGGAGCAGCCATCCTGCTGGTGCTTCAGTGAACCTTGGCCTGGTGGACCAGCAACTCCCAGCCTTGTGTGAGACAGCCACCTTTGTCTCTCATGGCTGGGGCTGTGAATATGAGATGATTCTCAACTGCAAAGCATTGCTGCATTAGATCAGACCCCCTGTAACAGGCCAAAAAAAAAAAAAAAAAAAAAAAAAAAAAACTCATTGTATAGTGAGATATATTTATACAAAGTCAATCTGGCCAAAAAATTGCATTTCTTTCTCAGGGGAAATTTCAGTGAGTGACTGACATAAGAAAAAGAGAAACATGTACTATACTCAAAATGAACAACTCACATAAATATTTGCTATAGAACTGCATATTTTTGAGAATTGATTTTCAGACTATAAAAACTTTTTTTTCCATGTGTTACGTATGCTCTGCTGCACACTTTCAGTGAAGTATAACTCTGCAGAGCTCTTTCACTGGCTAACAGCCCTTAGCCCTTGCAAGCAGAACAAGCGTCCCTGCTCAGCACCTCTCCAAGCTTCAGGGGCAATGCTGTGTAGATTTTGAGTCCCCCCAGTTGCCAGCCAGTGGACTGGAAGAAGGAGCGGTGACATGCAGGAAGCACAAAAGCATCATAATCTCTTCCTGCCAGCCATGAGGAGCAGTGAGTCACTAGGATTGCTGAAGATAAGGGTTCCAGAAGGAGAAAATAGACCTAGGGCACTGTAGTGGTGAAGAAATTATTCATTCCACCTTTCTTTAGCACCTTATCTTGGAAATAACACTGTCTCAAAGTAGCAGAGGCCTGAAGATCAGAATTCACTTTTACCATAGCTTTGTGCCAGGACTGAACCTCTTTTTGGCAAAATCCAGGAAAAGTCTCATTAAGATGGTAACACCTTTCAAAGGACATGAGAGTACTGCTGCCAACACTGTGAACAACCACTAATTTTAGAAGTAAAGAGTAATCTGTAAGGCAAAATTTTGACTGTTTATCACTTGCTCTGCTACAGAAATGTTTCTGTCAAATGGTGAAGCTTAACAAGGTTTTATGTTTCAAGTGACCAATCACCTATTGCAAACAGACAAGCTGCAGTGAAATGCACATAGACTGAAGATTTTTATTTAGTGATTTAGTCATTATTTAGTGAATAGTTATGAATAGCAAGTACCTTTATATGCTTCATGCTCAGTTCACAAACAAACAAGTTAAATACACAGGATAATATATTCATAACAAGTAACTCCTGCAACTCCTATGTTACCTGTTTTAAAACCTGATCATATTACCATATCATAGAAGGGAAGTACTTGAATACAAACAAGGCTTCAGAAGCTGTGAGCCTGCATTAACAACAGTATCCAGCATTTCCTTCCAATTTGCAGCACTTCAATCCTCCCAGAAGAGAACTACAACCCAGGCCCAATTTTCTCAACTGGAACATTTTTGGAAACAACAAGTTATCTCAATTCTTTCAGAGTACAGCTAATTTCTGGACCAGGAAGAGAAGAAATAGGCGATAATTTCCAAATAGGCATAGGAATAAATATATAATAAAGTAGAATCTGAAGTAACATTTCCATTGGCTTCTGGAAACATCTATAATCATTAGTCTTTTCATACAGATGTAACATGTATGTATGATTTATTATCACCAGTAGAGAATGCATTGTCCTCCTATCTGTCCTACTCCTTTGAGGTTCTCTAATTTTGAAATCTGCCAACACTGTTTTGTGTGCTTGGCTCACAGACTTCAGCGTTTGCTTAACATTTTTTTCTGAGTTTGGATCTTAATTAATAAAATCCATTCTTAGAGCAGTTCATGCTATGGATCCTTCGAGTGTGAAATATTTGTTGTACTTTCAGGACATCTCATTGAAAAGCAGACTTTGCAAATCCATTGTAATGTAGTACCCATTTTCCTCTGTTCTCCTAGGATGGCTGTCACATTCCATTCCGTTTGGGCTGGAAATGAATCTCTCGGTACTAATTTATTATCTTTATTATCATTCAAGATACAGAATAAACAGTAAAATAAAATAATTCAAAAATGAATTCTTATGTCAAGATCAGGCTGGAAGCTGACATCTAAGAAAAGATGGCTGTGCGTATCTCATTTTTTTTTTAGACACAGAATATGTTTTTCTTAAAACTTTACAAGATTAAGTTGAGATTGCTACCCTGTGAGCAATTTCGTGTTTAGGAATTCTTGATTTTTCTAAGTAAAAGGAGAAAAAAGATTCTTTTCTGGAAAAAGAAAAAGGATAGCAAATTGATTGCAGAAGTCAAAATGCACTTTTAAAGGCTTTCAGATACATAGAGGGAAAAAAATGGGGTGTAACATGTTAGATGAAAGATAGTGGCACATCCTAATATGAATAATGACATGAAAAAAAAGAAAGCAAAGAAATGGAAATGAAAGAAATGAACAGAGGATATAAATGTAAAGAGCCATTTGGAACTTTAAAATGAGCTCACTGGAAACAGAAATGGAAAAATCATTGGACTGGAACATTGAATGACAGGGATGGAAGAAGAAAGTGCGGAGGAAACCCTCCCTCAGTGCACACACAATTGAAGTGGTTTCAGAAACACTTAAGCAGGAGGATATTAGCTGGCTCAACTCAGAAATTATTTTGAGGTACTAAGGAGAACAGAAGAGATGATTATAAAATGGTTCAGCTTTGTGGATATTTAAAAGGTTTCCAGTACTGTAATACATGGCAGGAAAATCTACTGCTATTATGCTAAATAGATTTACATCTACTCAGTGCATAATAAGAGGAAATTTCTCAACAGCCAATGTGGATGGCAAGGAAAGGATCTTGGGGTGGGTACAAAAGCTTGTTCAGGAAGAACTGAGTATTTTACCAAGATATTACTTGTGCATTTAGAATTGAATAAAGAACAACAGAGCTCTCCAAACTTTACTTGAGGGATGGATTGGAGAGGGAGATGTAAGTGACAAAACAAAGACAAAATGAAAAGAAGAAAGAAAAGAAAGTAGAGCTACATCCAAAATAGCTTGATTGAGATGCAGAATCTTTTCTATCTCAGAAGTTTCTGACAGAGTTGTTTCTGCTTTCTGACTTATCCCTGGTAGAGCCTGGCTACAGATTCATCTCAGTAAAAGCAACACCTAGGTGGGACATTTCCCACTTGGTCTCCCCTTCCTCTGCTCACATCTTTTTCTCTCCTCACCCTGGCTGGCTGCAGCCCTGGTCCCCCTGTGCTAGCAGGCCTGGCAGACCCTGCCCAAGGTTGGGGAAGCTCAAGGAAACAAGCATAAGTAACCGGTAACTTTGGCTGAACCAAATCCAGTTGTATTTCAAGGTTTTTCTGAGATTCTAAAGAGGGAGACATAAGGAAGCCATAGAACTGAACTTCTCTGCTTAGATACCATTTTACTGGCAGAAATTTACTGAGTAAAACTAGTAAGGCCATACCTTAAATTAAAGATATTTTATGTCATGTTTGCAGTTATAATTTCAGGCAATTTAATCTGTAATTTCTTCTAACTTTCTATCCATATTCTAAAATTTCTAGGCAGTATGTCAAACAATACTAATTTCATAAAGAAGTGAGAAAATGAAGACAGGGGTACTTGAGGCACAGAGAACCTTGGATACCTACTTATGAGCTTGATTGGTCATAAAGGAGGCAGAGCTGTGCATGCCTTAAGATGCCCAAGCAAGACCCACAACATGACATGACCTAAAATGATGTAGCTGGAATCCTGCTCCCACTGTGCTAGCTGCCATCCTTGGGCTAGAAGTGCTCTGAGAAAAACATGAGGTTCAAAATGCTCTTTCTGACAGACTTCCTTAGGGAATTTTTTGATCACTTCATGAGAAAACAGAGAGTCCCTGTAGGAAGAACTGGGAAGTGAAGAAAGATTAATGATCTTTGCAATTCTGGGTATCTGCAGGAGACATCTCTAAAATTACCTTGCCTTATCTTTAAATGCTGTGTTAGTAATGTTCACATCAGCAGAGATCAAAAGCAATTTCATTCCTAGACTTCATTACTGATGATCAGATGCAACAGAAATGGCATCCCAGAAAAGACAAAATGCACTGATGGCATCTGAGCACCAAGCTCTATACCTTTTCTGGAGCAGGTTGCCTCATTTTACTCGGTTCTACCTTTACCTTCCTCTGCTGATCGCTGGGAAATGGGAACCATGGGACCTGTGCCTCCTCTCTATGGCAGGAACAGGTCTTTCCTATCGCCTTTGCTGGTGGTGGTCCTCCCTCCCAAAGCCCTGCTCAGCACTGTGCTGAGACAGCTTCTGGAAAGGCCAGATCTCCAGGCCAAATGAGGTCAGATCATCTTGTCAAATAAGGGATATGAGAGTATTATCCCATCCACATCACAAACCTGTAACATCTCATGAAACCTGATGTTTCTGTGATATCTTCTTTGTTTTGTTTTGTTTTGGTAGTAAGCATTAAGAAAAACTGAAGTGCTGTTGCTGATCACTGCTCAGGCTTTGTTACTAATTTTCTGCTTCTTTCTTTTGTGGATAGTTTCTGCTTGGAAAATTCCTAATAATCTATTTATTTGCTACTAAAAATAAAATTGGGGGAGCTATCCAGTTGAATTAGTATAGCCGATTAGTATGAACATTTTACAAGAACTGGCAATCTCATACATTTCAGAAGATTTTTGTTTTCTGTTTGTTCTCTTGGTTATCTTTTAAACTGTATTTTACTAAGTAGAGTTTAAGTCATATTTTGAGAGTCCAACTGAAAATGCTAACATTTAAAAATCTTAGACACTAACTATCTTATTGTCTAAGCTGAAGAGAAAAAAAGCTCTTAGATAAGCTTGATTAAACACCTTTTAACATTACAATGTAATTCTTTATATGTTAGAAATACTATTTTCAATATAGCAACACTCAGTACAATACAGCACTTAAGGAGTTTGACTAATGCTTCCTAATGCATTGGAAGAATATACAGGCCCTTGAGATATTAACAAGTATCCAAACAAATGCTAAAGGTTTTGAATTACATCCTTTTTTTCTCACCTCACATTTCATGTATCAACTCAGTCTGCATGGCTTGAGCATTCCCTTACAAAACTTACAACAACTTACTTACACTAGTATGTATGTAAAGGAAAAGCTAAGAAAGGGCAACCTAAAACTTGTAGATGTTTCTCACAGCTCTTGGATCTACAGAGCTATTGAATACTATCATTTTATATTCACAACCATATTTCTGTATTTCAGTTAAGCACCCAGACCAAGGCTTTTATAAGATTATGTGAAATGATGAAGAAATTAATAGCAAAAATGTAATAGATTATTTTCATATTTGAAAAAAAAATGTTTTTGCTTTTATTAAATTTTGAGTGAGCTCAGTCTGTTAATTGTTTAAATTATTGCAATTCTTCAGTAGTAACGGGAAGAGTTAAATGGGAGAATTGGAAGGGCTCTTTCTTCAGACTCAGGTTTTTACTCAAAGTGTAAATGAACAAAATTTGTTCATTTTTGTATTATGATGCATAAATCTTGCCTCTATCAAGTCAACTACAGGAGGTATTTAAAAGCATTCAGTATTAGCCTAACTAGATAATACAATGGAAGAATTTTCCAATAACTTCAATGCCTGCAGACCTGGGCCAATGCCAAATACTTTAGAAATTCCTACATTCACAGTTTCTCCTTCTAATATTTAATGTTTGTAACATTGGTACAAATATCGCTCTATGAAAACCAGCCTTTCTTCTGCATATTGAACACAGTAACTTATCTAAATACATTTAAATTTATAGTTTATTTCAAGTTTCTGCATTTTCAAGTTTCTGTGTCTCTGGATCTCATGGGATTTATTACCTACATAAACCATTCAATGCCGTGACATTCACAGACTTGAAAACATTCTCCAGTCTCTTAAATATAATGAAATGCTACCACCACTAGGCAAGGAGTCTGTCGTATACTATCCAGAGCAATAGATGACATAAATCAGTCAGCTCCTGAGAACTCATATGGAGTTCATACAAATGCTCAGAAATTTTACTCTTGTCTACAAAGAAAACATAAGTATGCTTTTCATACTCTGTGAAAAGTGGAACACCACTTTTCTGCACAGCAGCATTCCAAAGCCCTCAACTGAGATTTGGTCCCTCCACATAGCTGAATAACAGGCTTTCTTTTTTTTATTTTTTTATTTTAAGAAAATGTAGCATTCAATGAAATATTTTATCTTTTCTTTAAAAACTGAATTCCCAAAGTCAAAATATTTATATTTTCTTTCTACAACATTAACATTTTTTCAGTGGAAAGATGTTTCAAAGACTTACAGAATCATTTAATCATTGAGTCACAGAATCATAGAATCATTAAGGTCGGAAAAGACCACTAAGATCATCTTGTCCAATCATCAACCGATTACCACTATGACCACTAAATGATGTCTTTCAGTGCCATGTCTGTCCTTTTCTTGAAGATATTTCTTCTTAACACTTCATGGAAACAAAGTTTATTTACTGATGAACTTTCTCTTAAGTTTCTCCCAGAGGTCATCAAATTACAATCTGAAACAATGAGAAGCCTTCCAATGGCATACCCAGGTTTTATCTTTGTTCCAGAGTCTTTACCACTGTCAAAGTTTTTCAAAGCAAAGTGAAGAAAAATATGTACAACAAATAAATTTCATAAATCTATGGCAAAAGATGTTTGGTTCTTCAAGACAAGTCATGGAAGATGCCAAACATTTTTCATACCCCTGTTTTACACATTCATCGATCAGTGTGTTTACGGCTTGCCATGAAAGCATTTCCAGATCACACTGAGCAGCAGAACAAATGTAATGTCCTTTTGACTTCAAAGATTGCTACTACATGGGAGCTTCATAGAAATTGCTTAATTTTTGCACAATCAAGAAATAAGGCAAAGAAAAATAGAGGTTTTGTGAAAGAGAATTAAAATATCATGTAACGACTCTCATAAAAAAAACCAAAAACATTCCCTTCAGTTACTGTTCTGTTTCACACAACTGTGTTGAATTGCTACCAGCTCTGCTCAACCATATTAAAAATATAATTACTATTTACTCATACACCAGTCATTTGTTTTTCACATTAATATCAAAAGCCTGAAACCCTTCTTTTTTTTTTTTTTAATGATCAGATTAAACAAACAACAATATTTGAGAAATTAGAAAACCTGAAAGAACTTTACAAATGTAAGTGATGTGAAAAGCAAAATATATTTTTTCAATGCATATTTTTTCTTTCTATCTATCTCTCTTCCTGCTAAACAGCAGGAAAAATTGATGGACAAACCTTCAGTGTGCTATGTATGTTTGTCTACGTTTAGTTTCATTCTATACAGACTGACAGTATCTTCTTTTAAGTCATTGCAAGACAACTCTTTTTTTACTCCTGCTTATTTTTTCAGTAGTTATTGATAATTCTGGACATGTTTCCAAGAGCAACTCAGTTAGTAAAGCTTTCTTACTATAACTAACCAGGACATCCATGGTACAGTATATCCTTCTTGTTTAATATGGCACATATATTCTATGCTAAAGACCAGGAAGAGAAATAAATGCCTGTAAAGGTATTATGTAGTCCTTAAGTAGGGACTAATATTTTTAACATATTATGATAATTGAAAACACTGGAAAAACATCTATAATCCAGGAAAATTGCTTTTAAAAGACTAGCTGAAACATCTATTTCCTTATCCTGGTTTGCGCTTGACTCCTATTAAAGTTACATGCAAAGGGGGAGAAAAGGTCATACCCCTGAAGGATCATTGTATATTATATGACTTCTTCTCTTTCATAAGCTTCATGACTTTTCTTATTAAAATTCTCAAAAGATACCTAAATCTAACTAATGTTCTTTTTTATAAATTTTCTTCATAATTTGAAGCTTATAAATTCCCCTTTTTGGGGGCTACTCATCTTTGAGCAAGAGGTTGCTTTCACTGAAACAGAACTGATGAAAGCCAAGGTCTCATTCAAATTTAGAAAGATCCTGTGAATTAGCAAAATACCACTTTTATAAGAGGCAGAGAAGGATTTCAGATATTTTTCAGTACTTGGGAGGCTCGTCTCAGTCAAAAGTCAACCGTGATTAGAAAAGAGATGATAAGTTTTAAGTAATGGAGGAAGAAGGAAAAAAAGGGAATCTGTTATTTAAGAAGATATATGGTATATGGACAAATTAAACTGGATATGTGGCAAAAATTCATAATAAGAAGTGCAGAACACTGAAAAGATTATTCTAGGTTTTTAGAAAAGGTAGAACATAAGAAAGGAATATTGAATCTGCTTGGTTGAGAAATGTTCCTATATTATGATTTATGATGTTTATTCAGCATAGTAAATTACTTTTGTATTACGAGCTTTAATCTGTCTCTTGCATTCTACCCATATTTGTCACTTGTTGACTTGTTCCAACAAACATCGCAAACTTCCCAGATACTGCAGTAAGCTGTTACATGTATAGACGTTTATAATTTATCAAATCCCCTTCTTCCTTTGTTCATCCATGATAATGTATGTAAAAACTGCATTTCTGTGTGAACCAAGCTTATTCTCTCTTAGAACTTACCACACACATTTTTCCTCATTTGTGCTTGCATTCCACAGAAGTATGTCTTCCCTTCACTCGTACTGTTCAGAATTACCTTGCATCAAAAATAACACCCAGTCAACACAGTGAAACTGAGGTCACAACATTTCTGTTTTACTCTACTGAGGTATTCTCAACCATCCATCTGTGGGCCTCTGGTCAAGTCTCTGGACTGTTAAGTGATTTGTGAAAGATAATAAAAGCAAACAGAAATCCTTGGACAGTAGATTTCAACTCCCTAGAGGGATCTACAAGGACTGTGTTAGGGTTTGAAGTTTTTTGCCCTAGGTTAATATAGCTGCAACTTTAAATTTCCTGTGTGAACATTTCAGCATGACTTCCACTAGATTTTAACACCTCACAGCATCTCATAACTCAGCAAAAAGAGACCAATCAAGAGGCACCAGTTTGCTGGGGAAAATGGATGAGAAATTACTTCGCAATCTAGATCATGGCTGGATGAAGGTCTAATTTCATACTGGAAATTTTGGTTTATGTCAGAAGGTGATTGGGAAACTCCTTTTCCAATAGTCCATATTTCAGCCTGAATCAAAACAGAACTGTAGCATTTAAAAACAATGCTTCTATGATGAACTGAACTTAAAAAAAAAAAGGAGGGGAGGAAAAACAACACTCAAGTAAGTGTTTGTAGCAGCTATATATGAAGCCATAAAGCACCTACTGCACTAAGAAAATCTGACTTTAGAGACAAAGAAATGCTACAAATACCTTCACGAAATGATCCATGGATCACTTCTGTTTGTTTGAGGATTTCAGGCCCGTTTCCGGGATTTTTATTAATGGAAAACAAGAGCCCAAATCCTTTCCTGAAATCTGACTGTGTGCTGGGCTCACTGAAACTTTCAAGAACACAAAGAGCAGCAAGGGTTTCATATCTGCTGAGATAAGTATTAGTAATGGATATATTCTGGGGCAACAGAGTGATTTTGAAGAAATAACTAACCACCACAATAGTTCTTGAGGAAAAAACAAACAAACAAACAAACAAACAAAATTCCTTCTTTGAAACATTATTCTTAAAATACATTACCATCTCTGAGTCACAACTAAGAATTTTTAAGTATGCCAATTAGAATGTGCCTCGTTCTTAAGAGATTTTGATTGCAGTTCTGAGTAAAATCATGAGGAAATCATGTTGATTCTCAGAAGAGGTTCAAAAAACTTTTAAGATAATTCTTCAGGTGCATGAAAGTATAATCTAAATGGAGCTGTGTTTTCGCATCAGGCTTTATTCCTGAGATGTATTAAGCCATACCACTCATGGCAGTAGTCTATAGAGTTTGAAGGGGTGCTGAGAAGTTTGTTTAACAGGTGGCACCAAATAACAACAAAATACATTCATTCTTTCTACAAAGCAAACATCATTCTAAAATATATTTTTACCTTTTATCAGGATTGAGGATGGCTCTTTCCAGGGAGAACTGATCCAAAAAGCAGCTCTGTAGGTGGCAGGTAGTAGGATCACCAGTCTGTGTTGATCTGGACTTCAAGGCACTCTGGCATTTTTTTTTTCCCCGCAAGGCATAGGCTATTTCCCAGGATTCTGCATTATGGGAAAAAAAAAATGCATGCAGCTTATGTACAAGGTATAAGGAATGTTGCATGGAAAAGATGCTAATAATTTGTCTACCAGTATTATACTGAAGGAGTTGGGTCATCTCAGAGCACACTGTTATTTCTTCCCAGCACTTGGGAATAAAATTCACCACAGTGAATAGAATACCTCAAAGTGGGTACAGAATTATAGTACAATATAAAAGTCGCAAGTACCATAAAGATATAAGGAATTTTATGCTGACATTGTAATAGACGGAGGTCATAAAGTCCCTAGAAGACTATTCCCATGTCCCACACTTTCTCCTTTGAATTACAAAAAGTCTCACACTAATAAAACACACACACAAACCTACCCCCTTTACAGGCTGTATGAAAACCACTTGCTGTTCGCTAGTTCTTACAACAATGAATAACTCCACTTGCCCTAGCAGTCTCATTGACACCTTGCTCTCCTCCATTGCTTCCCTGCTCCCGGCATCTCCTCAGCCTTATGGCCCACAGCACTAAAAGAGGGTAATACCATGCTGAGGGGTCTTGCTTTTCATCTATTCTTAGACAATGTCTTCAGAAAGTTCTTATAATTATATCAAAATCAATATGAAAAGTATATTAGCAAGCATTTTATGTGCCTTTCTTTGTAGTGCCCAGGTTTCTGAATCGACAGAGTAGCCCTAAAAATACAACACCTTATTCTCTGTAGGAGATATGGGATTTTTCCCAGTGAAAGTGTAACTGGCAATTAGGCTGCTACGGACTTGTGAAGGATTACTGGAGTAATTTTATTATCCCATGCAAATACTTAGCTCATACTTGCCTAATTTTTTCTTTAAATTAAACTGTCACTGAAGATTACCGATGAATCTGAAATATATTATATTGATCCTACATGGAGGAGACAGAGAAGATAGGAGATGCTGTCTTGTGTTGAGGATAAGTTTCTGAAACGAAAGAGCAGATATCTCATCCCAGAATGATAAAAAAGACAGCAAAACAAATGGGAGTATGCTTCAGCCCAAACATATGCCCTCGTTCAAATCTAGGTTGTGCTAGGTTTTTCAACACACAAAAAAAGATCTATTAAAATAAGAGAGCAGAAACCCATCTGAGACTCAATGTGGAAAATGGAACCTCAAACTGTCTGCAGAGTCAAAAAAAATCATTTCTTAGAATCTTTTCATATGTTTTCCATCTGTTTGGTATAAACTGATTTGTACATATAACTTGACATTATTGAATATATTTTAAATAATTGTTAGAACTAAATACAAACACAGATTTAAACTGATCGTGTAATGTAGCTAATGAATATCTGATATTACACTTACGCATGCATTACAAGAACCTGAAGATATATCTTCCCACCTGTGGTAAAAACATTTCCTTGTGAATATGTGATTATGCTTTATTTATGCTACACAATTTTTCCTGTTACAGAGAGAGATATATTCTGCTTCTATCCTACATATTTTGTTCCAGTTAAAAATACACTGTGCTTCTATTTATCTTTGGCACAGACTCTGAAGTGATATTTCTGTACACTCATCAACTTTCAGATAATCTTTATAAAGATCTCATAAAGAATATAAACTTCCTGGGTTTTCTCTCACTGTCTACATTTAATTACAAATGTAGTTTTACCTCCTTGTTCTGGACTTCGCATTTTTGGTAATAGTTTTAATCATTTTCCAGTGTATTCTGATGTGATTATAATTCATATATTTTCCATAATTCTAATCAACAGCATTTTATTTGGAGATCACTCCTTCACTACAGAAACAAGACCTGCACCTCTGTTTGTCTCCTTCCCCAGTTTGTTTGAGTGGAATCTCAGTTGATTTATGGTTTGTTTAAGTGACCAATCTGTCCCTGTTAAGGTTTCTGTGGATGAGTGACAACATGATGTGGTGCATACAGAATTTATTGTGGCACTGAAAGAAAGACCAGTTGAAAAACATGTGTCTTGTACCAAGTTCGCATAATGGCAAAAGTCAGGACTATTTTTTATCTCTTGTGAGATCCAACACTGTGTGCCAGCTTCTGGGAATTTTACCTCCTCACAGTGACTCGGTTTCAGCGTCCTGGTGGGATGTGACAGTGGCCACAGAGCTGGTTGTCAGAAGAGCATGGCACCACCTGCAGAGAGAGGTGATTTACTAAGCACACGTAGAACTTATTTTCTTTACTTCATTGTTTCATACAATGACTGAATGGCTGTCCTGAAAATTAATTCCAGTACAAGAATTTGCCTGAACAAAGACTAGCTGTGTGATCTGTATCTCTTAGGACCAGGACATGACTTTTTGATCTTAGTATTTAATGAAACTGTTTATAGACCTGTCTAATTAATTGTGAAGTATGGATAGAGATAATAAGCCTGTTCACATACATACCCAAAAAGTTCACTTTCAATCCAAAGTTTATTCAAAACAGAACCTGCCAGACAGTCTGCTTTCATGATTTCCAGTAAATTATCTGAATATTTCCAGTGGTTCTTGATCCTGTCCAGGAAACCCTGCAGAAACAGCTTCTCACGAGACTGAAGTATCTGATATGTGTGTACTGCTCATGTTTCCTTTGTTACTGGAAAAGTGCTGAACTATATCTTTGTCACAAAACTCTTCTTAAGCCTGGGAAAAAAAAAAAAAAAAAAGACGAAGTCTGAAGGACACTGAACACAAAAATGTATTCTCTGAGATGTGATAATTTGTCTGTAACATAGAACATTGTGAATTCCATTTCTTCACATTTAGTAATTGTTAGTAATTAGGTACATTTATGAACTCATTTCATCTTGTGAGAAAACATATTTTTTCTTAATAAGTATACCCTGACTAATTCAGAAAAACAAAATCACAGCACAGGATTAGAAATCAACTTTTGACTTTTGAATTTTGGTCACACAAGATACGCACTTCTGGTGGTTTTCAGCACCTTGAAGCATTTGTAAATCATTCAGATGCTGAGGTACCAGTGTGTAAATAATTTCTATGTTAAACTCTACTTACTACTTTAGATAAAATAGCTTTTTTTTTTTTTTTTGGTCTTAACTGTGAACTAATATGCATGGCAACAAATCCAAAATAATTGAATCACCTCCAGTCTCTTGAATGAGAAATACATTGAGATGTCAATTATGAATAAGGGTTAAGGGAATGTTCACTTAATGTACGTTGTTTGAGTCTTTCCAAATGAGGAAATTTATTTCCAGTACAAATAATGACTTTTTTCTTTTGAAGATTGCAATAGTTGATAACTAAAAACAACAAAAAACATCACTGCAAGAATGCTGTGGCACTTCTTCATTCTATAGTTCAACAGCAGTATAGCACACATGTTCAGACAACAGCAACACATTAATAAAACCCATTAATTCCTTTCTCCCTGAGGTCTTTGCTGACTGTTTGACTGACGAAGCTCTGCCTTTATTAGTTATGACAGATCAGACTTTGGATTTCATTTCTCTAGGGAAACGTCACACTGTTATTTTAAGGTGAATTGCTCAGTTCAAGTAATAGAACTGCCTTAAGCTCTCAAGACAGTTAACAGAGGGCAGCTTTTTCAGTCAAATAGTTTCACATTTTCTCTGCCACTAAGCACATATTGATTATGAAGGAAGCAGAATAGGAAGGATGGAATGGACAAGGATCCTCACAGTGTTTCAGTCCAAAAGGGCTGGTACAGGTGTGGGAGTGTGCTGTGTCCCTGATCTTCAAAACCCATTCAGACAAGTTAATCACTTTGCCTTATACTCTTTTAGCTTTGTTTGTTTTTCTTATTTTTAACACCATTTCTCTGCTCTTGCTTAGGCATCCAGCTGCTACAGTGCAGACCAAAAAACCTGGGCTCAGGTTTTTGAGCTCGTGATGTTTCTGTCCTGGCTTTGCTTCCCCCTTGTCTTACACATACATCTACAAGCTCACTCAAAGAGCTAACCCAGAATATAGAGTTGAAGAATTTTGAATCATCATCATCATTTAATTGTGGTTTTCTGAATCTCCAGGTAAATAATCATGCTTGAAATCTGGAAAGCAGCGATTACCAAAAACTGCTGCTGGACAGCTTGTTTGTTTATCACATGCTAAAGAGAAAGAGATGGAAGTAAGATTGCCTTAGAGACATATAGACTTGTATAATGGCACAGCTCCTTCACATTTTGTGTCCTGCACTTAACTTTCCATCTGCTGCTGGATTGCTTCTGTAATGAGCAAGGATACCACCGAGCTCTCCACAACAACAACCACAATTCATACAGTTAAATTGGAAGGCAATGAAATGCACGAATAACTCAAATTGCTGCTACCGTTGTATATGACAATGGATATACATCAACACTGAATCAGAGCTGGAAACTTTTGGTCTCTTTTTTTTTTTAACATGTGATTAAACTCCAGTCCTCTCTAGCACTGAGTATTTGAAGTAATTTTGTGTTCCAGGAAAATTTTAGTATCTCAGGCTCACTACTGTAACAATTAAAGTAATAGATATACAGTCTACTTATTTATAATTTATGTTTAAAAACATATTAAACTACTGATCCTGTAGAACACATTGCCACACTGTGCCATTATTAAAAGGACAGGACATATGTACTTTCATATCTGAGACAATTTCCAGGCACTGAGGGTACATTTCTCATCATGGGATCACTTCATAGAGTCTTTTGATGAATTTTCTCATTGGCTGTAAGTCTTAATTTGCATAAACCTTTCTCCCACTAGCATCTATTATTTTCATTTGCTCAAAAAATTGCAATAGATTAGAGATGGATGGTTTTATTTTAAAGAAACAATTCTGCTTTAACTCTGAAGTAACATATTATCTCTAAAAGTTTAATCATTCTGTTTTTAAAGATCAATTTTATTACTGAGATAAGCTTTAGTGCTCTGCAGTTATCAGGAGCAGCAGCTCCATTTTTCCAAAACACACGTATAATGCTTTCTAATGCCTTCCACTTGAGGAGGTGAGATGATTTCAATACTGATACACATGATAACAATATACTGGTGTAGTTTATTTATGAGACAACAGAAACAAAGGTGGCAAGCTGTCTGAGAACAGTGATTTGGGATTGTCAGCAGGAGCATGATACTGCTCTGTATCAGTGGTGAGCACAACAGATTCTAGTCCACTGAGCTCCTCATGGCTCATCTCTGCATGAATTATTTCAGTAGTTCACTAAAATGTTAATTACATTTTTAAAAAGCTTTAGCTGCCTCCTGAATCATAAAGGTCTTTCAAAGTGATCGTTAAGGAAAAAGGAACAACTTCTTGGGGAAACACAATCCAGGCCAGAAATAATAAAAAAGATGCCCAAGCACTGTGAATCCTCAAAATTACTCACTCTTCTTCAGAAGTACTTCTAGACATGAAAATTCACCATTAGAAAGCTCTTTGCAAAATCACAACTAATTCATACTAGTACTGAATCAAGCTGGTGCCTGTCCTGTGCTGACATGCTCCATATTGGTCATCTTTGCTGTATTTTCCTACTCTAGAACATGCTATCAGCAGTGACACAAAGCTTACACAAAAATACCTGTATTTTTATGCTCTATGCCTAAAAAAAGGCTCTCTCAGAAGCATGTGCTGTTTAGAGGTATAAGGTATCTCCATTCAAGTGGGCCAGATATAGGTCCTGAAAGTGAGTTTTCCTCCTGTACCCTGAAAGTTCACAACTAGCTCCTCCTGTGAGCAACCAGAGCTGCCAGAATTCAGGGCTCACCTCTTACTCCACAAATAAAGACTGCTAGAGGCAGGAGCTAGAAGATCTGCACTGCTTTCCTCAAGCACTAGTAAAGTGCAGCCACAGCACCTATTAAACCTGAGTCTTCTTAGCAGGGGCAATAATGGCAGTGGCTCTGCACAGCTGTGCACTAGGGACATGCTCTGATACACACAGGACACTGAAGGATCTGGTCCTCTAAGTTATGCTCCTTTGACTGATCCCACATGATGGAAACATTACTGTCATCACTATGCTCAGTGCCACTGTTAGCTCTTACTGTTCACTTAGAATGATACGTCAGATTTCAGATGGGTTCTGCCCCATTTAAAATAAGGTGAGACCCAAAGAAATTAAATGGGGTCAAGGAATTCACCACTGGGAATGTGAGAGTAATGTGCTGCATCAGGGCTTGCTGTAAAGCGGTATATCTGAGAGCAGAAAAATCCCATTCTTGCATGAGTGAGGAAAATGTAATCAGCAGCAGCACTGGAAAAAAATCTTCCCTAATTACATATTTACACAATAGAGAGAAATGGCATTGGAGCTGTTCCAGGCTTTTGGTTACATAATACATGTTTAACAAAACTGTCTAATTATAACTGCACATATTTACTCAAGAGAAAGAAAAGGCTTCAGAGGAGATTTTCCAACCTCCGGGAAAGTCTTTTTTCTTTTGAGTCATTTACTATAACCCAAAAATCTATGACCTTATACTTATAAATATATAAACTGAATATTATTTAATATCCAGCTTTATATGATAGAGTCCTTCAAATCTCTTATGTTTCTTTTTTCAACCAATAAGATCTCAGAATTCAAGGTGGAGGATGACATTCCTCCTAGAAAAGAAAAAAATAAACCACAAAACAAACAAACAAACAGAAGTTCCTCCAGATTCCTTTCTCAAAGGATAACTGTGTCAAATGCAGTCTGACCTTTTGGAGCAACAGAATTACTGCACACATTTACAGCTAAAGGTGATGGCTTCTTGGCCAGCAAAGGTTATTAGAATAGAGGCCTCTAAAATAATAATGGTGAAAAAAAAAAAAAAAAAAAAAAAAAAAGGAAATACAAAACAAATACAAAACAAATTACACAAGCTACTAAATCTAGAGCAGGGATAAATGTACCCCAGGTTTGAGGACAGGACACACCAGCATGGGCAGCAGGTGCCTATGAGGTAAGTCTGATGCTGTCTCCCCACTGGGAAAATCATTAAGCGCAGGGACACAAGGGCCACCAGGCATCTTGCATTTTGGACAAGTTCCCCCTGTAAAACTCAAAATGACCAACAAACCTCTCCAGAATGTCTCATATCCATGGAACCTAGGTTTTCTGATGTGAAAGATGCTCTGTCAACGGTTCCTTTTTTCTAACCATCTCTAACTCTGTAGGCTCTGTAGCAGCATCAAATCCTTACTGTATCAAGCCCCAAGAGAAAGAGGCTCCACTGACTCATGAGATGCAATACAAAATATCACAGCATAGCTGTAGAAGAAAGCCAAGAGAACAAGCGACTCTTCTGCTTATACCTTCTGTCCTGACAGGCTTTGGGACAACCAGCAACTTTATTACTAGAAAAACACTCTGCAGCCTCCAGGATTTTTACTGAAGTGACTGGACTACACCTTAAATAAAAATCCTTCTTCTCCCTGAATGTGCACAATAAACTAATGTCGTCAAACATAGTGATGATGAAAGCAGTACCCAAGCCTGGGATAATGCATTCTGAGTGCCCTCACCACAGACCAGAGGGAAGCTGCGCTCAAAACATAAAACTCCTTCCTGCAGAAGCTGCTATCAGGTCCAGTTCTTACTTTTATATACACACTTCACACCCAATTATCTTATTGTTTACACTCCTTTTAAATGAGTTAAGTATCCAAATGCATTATCAGTCAAAAAGAATACTACACAAATGCTGATTTTTAATCTGACAAATACATTATGTATAATAGCTTCTCTTGAATTTTTCATAATAATCTTCATTTAATAATTGATCTGAACCTAATTTGTAATGCTTATTACTTATATGAACTGAAAATGTTTCATCTCATGCTGGAGCTCCAACACAGCAAAGCCCAGAGCTGTGGCTGATGCTGTGCTAATCAAGAGCTGAAGTCCAGAGAGCAGCACAGGTGTGGGACGAGAAACATCCCCTCTCTGGGAATGCTGAAGGATGGAAATTGGTTCTGCCGAGCGGTGCTCTGACGTATGCTGAGTGCATGTCAGCAAAGTGAAGGGCATGTCTTGTGCTATCTATTCAATTGCGCTGTCACTGCTAGCTCAAGCATGTCTCTCACTGCGTTGACACGCATGACAAATTGCAGAAGCAGCTCTGACTGCTAATATCTTCCTTCTGCTCCCCAGCTTTTGGTGATGGTACAGTACAGTTAAGCATGATGAAAGGTTGCATTCATGAAAGCGTGTTAGATAAGCAATGTTTTCACTATGTATATACACATATGATCTGTAATGGAATAACTATGCTCCTAATTTTGGGTCTTGCAAGTGGAGCCTTTTGTATTCATGCTACTGTAATTTTTACCACTTAAGAAGTTATTTTCCTTGCATTTTAATATTATGTCATCAACAAAATATTAGTGCCTGTGAGGGTCTATGGTCTGAACTGTGCTCAACTGTAGTTTATTTTTCTCACTGCAACATGTTTCTGTAGCACAAAATAGGCTACATTCTTTGGATTATGGCAGAGAAGTGTTTGGAGGTAGCAACTGAATTATCATTAGAGGTTCATAGACAGAAAAATCCAAATACATCTACAATTAGTCAGATAAAAAGTAAATGCTGGTGGACTTATCTCAGTGTGAAGAAACTATGAAAGAAAAATGTGGAAAGCATTTTTTAATGTCTGTAAAATCACGTTCTCCCAGGAGAAGCATGAACCCTTCCAGCCCTCAGGATGTTGACAGAATTTTTGTCATCATAGTTTCTATCACTTATTCTAGGTTTAAGGCAGAATGATTTAGTTTAGTGAAAAAGTAAGCCCTTTGTTGTATTGATTGGTGAGTATTGTTTGGGCTGGAGGAGTCTAACAAGATGGTCTTATTAATTACCTTCGCAATATTTCCTAAATGAGGATATGACTCTAAATCATAAAACCTAAGTAGCAAGATATTTGTGTGGCAGATATCTTTCAGGTGTAAGCTGATTTCTTCATGGTTACAGCTATAATCTTGATGTTCTATGTGCTTAGAAGTTAGCCTGATGCACTTACTAAGAAGAAGGCAAAGTGGGAGAAAGAGGTTAGTTGCCCAGTGATTGTGAATGAATATTCTACTAGCTAGCTGCCTACTCAAGTTAGGATGAAGAGTTTAGCTATTAGAAGTCGAAATAAGATTCAGGAAAGGGGGTGGAATGTTATTACCTTTTGCCCAATTTATGTAAGAAGGGGTTAAGGAATAAGATCAGTATGGAGATGGCTAGTTCCAGGACTCCTTCAAGCTTGGTATTACACATATATGTATGACAAATTCATGAAAATGAAGTGGGAGAATACTCATTTTTTCAGCGCCAAAAATGAACCATCAGGATCAGCAGTGCTTAATCCAAGCAGTACTGGCAGTACTTGCTTCTTTTAAGAGGCTAAGCCGTATTTTCCCACAAGAATTTCCCTTTTCTATGTTGAGCACTCATTTTCCTTTGGTCTTATTGTGCCTGTCTGGTAATTGTATTCTTCACAGATAAAACACTAAGTAAATTCTTGCTGTGATTCAGATTGTCCTACAGTATCATCAGGACTGGCCTAAACCAGAAATGAGACCAGTTCATTCCTCCTGTCATCAGACCATAAACCCTTGGTAACAGCTGAGCAACATATTCACTGGGATTTAAATGCCAACAATGATAGGGATGTTTCAGGAGGTTTCCAAAATATCCTGAATCAAAGAATCAGGTACCTGACTGAATCTTTTTATTAAGCACATTCTTGACCTGTGTGAGGGTTGCTAATGTAAAACTTAGAAAGAGAACAAATTCCTGTGCTGATTATATACAAAACCCGCTTTTTCTGTGTGCAGCACATAGCATTTCCAGATGGCTTTGATACATGCTTAATGTTTATTATGTTTTCTAAAATAATTAGATGGAGTATAACTAATTATTACTGACTGTCTAAAAAGAGAGATAAGCAAAACAAACACACAACCCAAATATTTCAAGAGGCTAAGTAACAGGTTGCAATTGTTATTCGGGGATATTTGTTAGAGAAGCTTTCAGAATCGTAGCTAACAGCATTTCACACAGCCAGGAGGAAAAGCAAGGCAGAGGAGTTAATTTAAAGCAGGTCCCTCTGAGCTGTGCTATGCAGTCAAGAGCTGCCAATAATCTCAGCCACTGCATTCAGCTGAGGTCATTAATTATTTGTTCTTGATTTCACCTCCGCACCTGAACGTTTTCATAAATTCCAGCATGGAGAAAAGATTTGTTTACAGTTCTCCCTATAGCAAATATTTTATTGCTGTTAATTCTGTGTATAGGAGGAAATGGTTACATGATTTTGATTGCACAAGCTGCATTTTCCTTCCTGTTAGATAGCCCTCAGGGCTGTGCAAACACAGTAGCAAAAACTGAAATACTGTACAGTTAGCAACTCCCTCTCATAATTCTACCACAGAAACCAAATTTTCCCAACTCATCATTCGTTCTGAATGTTCCTACTGCCTTAAAAACAAACAAACAAACAAAAAAACAGAGGAAAGAGAAAGTTGATGGCCATCTTTTTTAATAGAACCAGAAGTAAAATTCTCTATATCTTGAGTTATTTCAATGAATCAGTGCCAAACACAAGTGAAGGGCCCCAAAGAAGAGAAATTGTCTCATTAATTCAGCTGCCACCTAGTGATATTTACCCTTGCAATACAGTTTAAGATGCAATGAAAAGGCTTTTCATTTTGAGTCATAATTTAGATCAAAGCAATGTACAGGGCAATTAGCATCTCTCACATGTCAGTTATTCCATATAACTCCCATTAGATGATAACTTCCTTTATGTTACTCTGCTTCTACCTTATAAATGGTTGTAATTTATCAAGGTCTTTCAACATGAAAATTGTCCTGTGTGCTTAAATTCCCTTTTTCCCCTATATGTTGGCGAATAGATCAATGCTCAAAGGAAACGGATCTGTCTAAGCAGACGTTGAAAATGAAGTTTGCTCTACAGCATTTCACTGAATCAAGATCTACATCTGACCCATGTCTCTGTTTTAAAGCCACTGGGAAGTAAGCCTTCAATCACTTTTTTTCAAACAGGTTACATCAGAAGTCTGATTTACTGTCTTTTAAAGGATTTTGCCTAACATTTTTCTCTTTCCTCTAGTTTCTGCAATCTTTCCAATATGATGGGACCAAAAGCTCATGATTTATTCCACATACTGACTCACCAGTGCTATGAAAGCTACACTATTTCCTTCCATGTTCTACAAATGATCTAGCACATCTGTCTTCTATTAAGAGTGTGGTGATTTTTTTTCTTATCATCACCAGCTGTTTCCTGGCCTTTTTGGTTTCAGGGTAGCCATACCATCAAAATTAGAAGATGGCTATTTCTTTCCTCCTCAGTATTTTTCACAACTGTATGTCATGTTCTTGCATTCTGCTGTTGTGACCTTTTTAAGTCTCCTTGTAATGTAACTTTCTTCTGCCAGTTTGCTGATACTTCTTGTTTGATGTAACTGACAAACTCAATCAGTGTCAAATGTAATCATTCTTTTAAAATAATCATGAGAGCTTAAATGCTAGGAGTCACAATACTGCTCTATGCATTAACCTCAGCTCTCTGTCAAAGAGTTTCTAATCCATTATGTGATACTGGATGCTTTGATTCTGCCATAGATCGATAATATAGCACTACATCACATTCATTATTGAATTTCCTATGTAAGAAAACACCTCTAATATTCTTTTTTTTTTTAACTGTATCTATCAGAGTACGTTATATTTTTGACATGCAATAAAAACGTGTGGTGTTTTTTTTATTTCAGTATGATCATATTTTATGTATTCATAGAGGACACATTCCAGATCAGTACATGAGCTGACTAACAAGGGTTGCTATGAGTGTATGTGAGTATATGTTATCACATTAGTGGCTTTTTCATATGTTCAGGCATATGAGCTAAACCTTGGCTAGGTCTCTGCATAGCATTAGACAGAAATACCTGGGCAGGTTTCTTCCAGTAGTCTTCAAGTTTCTAAAAGTAGGTACGCTAGTGCAGTACTTGAGTTAACTCAGTTGAAAAAGAGGGATATGTAAGGACACAGTCACACATCCACATATCCAAGAGCTCTGTTCATTACCTTTGACAAGTATTAGTGACCCTGTTCTTCTCTGCACAGAGGCAGACCAGAATCACTCCCACAGTCACATGCTCCATTTCATTTGGTAATGTCACAGCTGGGTCTGATGTGCCTGTGCTTTTAGCTTATGTGGAGCACCCATAACAGTTTTAGGTACATAAGTGGCTTGGAAAGATCTCATTCAGCTAGTGTGACAATGCACAAGGCCAAATGTCCGTATCTATTGCAATCAATACTTCCATGGAGTTTTGTCTTCTGACATTAGCTGCATGTTGTATTGCAAGCAGTTGCTGTACAACTCCAGATGTGTGTAACTTCTGAGAGTTGAAGGGTTAAGGGAGAGCAAGCCATCTAGACTTCAGTACTCTTCCTGAGAGAAAATTCAAGATTTCTTTTGGACAAGAGGATCTTATTCATTGAAGTCCTACTCTTAAAAATTGCTTCTTTTTGCTAAAACCAGAATGATCATTTAATAAACAGAAATGAAGTTCATTTAAAATACCTTATTTATACTTCTGAAGCACAGAGTCAGACAAGAACTTTTTAATTCAGGTCAACTAGTGATCCCCTAACAACACCAAAAATGACCATCTGAGTGCCAGCAGGAGCTGGCTTCTGTACTCATCCATGCCTCTCCTGGTCTTTCAAGTAGCTGATAATTGCATTAATCCATCAAGGTGAACTTTCCACATGATTTCCACAATAGTATAGGCATTACTACCATATGTGGTCTAAGACATATCATTACTGTCTTCTTGCCACCGGGAGTCCTTCTGTCCTCATGTCTTTAGAGCACAGTTATTTTCCTTCACAGAGCCTTGCCACTATATCTTAGTCTCCATCCCCAGTAGGTACAAATCCTTGTCAAAATAATGAGGTAAATAATGAGCTCATGCAATGTTTCTATTGCAAATTATTTACAATTTTTGTTAGCTTTAGGGAAAGTGCTATCAGATCACTGCGCTATTAAATGTTTTGCAGTTTTCCATTTGAGCAATGTGATCAGATTTGTGTCTGGTAAAATCCGCATATTTAAATATAATCATACATGGAGGAAGTTTGGGCCATGATATTGAGTTTTACTCACCTGAGATTTCCTTACTGAACATCCAAACATAAGAGTATATACTTTGGACGTGATCCTGGGTAGCCTGCTGGGTGGCCATGCTTGAGCAGGAGTTTGGACCAGATGACTTCCAGAGGTCCTTTCCAACCTAAACCATTCTGTGAGTCTGTAAAAATTATATAATAATTTCATTTTAAAAATTTTTCATTGAGAGAATAATGTCCTTATTAGGGGCACTTCTAGTTTGCCCTTCTTTGTCCAACACACAAGCAGTTACTTATTCAGCATTTCTTAAACAATGTAGGATAAACTGTATTTTCTATTCCAAAGCTCAAGGTCTGGGACAGGACACTGCCACAGAAAGGGTGCCAGAAAGAGAAGGAGAGAAGCCAAGAGGAGTGAGTGAAAAGATATACCTCCTCCTGCTGCCAAGGATATCAGAGATCCTGAGGCATTGTCTTTAATGTCTCTCATACATAGCACAGCCCCTAGGGATGGACTTGAAATGGTGATTGGGAGGTTAGAAGAACTCTAATGAATTGAGTCTCTGAACTCTTCCAGTCTAATGTAATTGACTTCACTGCAGCCTCGCTCGTTATCATCAAAATAGCTCTAGCTTACACAATGTCAGCCACCCTTCATGTGAACTGATAGCTTGCAGTGTAATTGCTTAGAAGATAATAATTTTCAGAACTCAGCACTTTTACAGTGTAAGGAAAAGTCAGGCACAGCATGGTATGAAAAGGAATAAGATTTTTTCCAGCAAGTACATTGTTTTCCATCCTTACAAATAAAGATGGGGAGGGGTGCAAGGGGCAAAGAGCAACATGCTCCTGCTCAGCAATCTCTCCAGCCACCAGGCAGAGTACAAACAGGAGGGCACACAAAGCTATACCACCACTTCTACTGACTGCAGACAAAGTAGGAACATGGGGCAATATAGGAAAGGTTGAACAATTTTCTTTAACTTGTTTAAAATGTAACATGTGCTGCAGCAAATTCTCTCTCAAATTCCACAATAGGAGCTATGAAAATGAAGGGACAGAGTCCTTTAGAAAATCCAGGGTTTTCAGCTCTCCCTGCACCACTCAGGAGTCAGATGGGAGGTGGCATTATGTGACTTTACCCGAGTTAACACCTTGATTTTGGAGTAAAAATGTTCACCACACAAACTCTAGAGCAGTTCACACTCTGCTTCACACTGAATCACAGACTGGTTTCAATTGAAAGGGACTTTAAAGATCAGGTAGTTCCAAGCCCCCTGCCACAGACACGGATGTCTTCCACTTGGGATAGGTGGAATTAGCTTATGCTTTTTTTAATTGCATTTTTTACTTCATACACATACATTAAATGAGGGATTTGAGGAAGGAATTTCCTTAAGGTCTGGTTCACCCTTTTAAATACAGGAATTAAGTTCTAATAGGAAGATGTTTCTAATAGGAGGAAAAGATACATTGCACTACATAAGCTATCTTGAGAACAAATCTAAGTTGGGCTAAATGAAGAAAAGGCTACAAATAAGAAAAATCACATCCCTTATAATCTTTTCTTTTTCTCCTAAGAAAAAGAATTTTCTCCTGTCTCAGCTGTTTCTCAGATACCTATGTGCTATTGTTATGCAACTACATAAAGCTTTCAGCATGACTTCTCAAAAGCTGTTCTCTGAAGGACTGCAAAAATATGGGTAAGTATAAAAGAAACAACTGGAATAAATGTGACATCATAGAATTATGCTGCAGTTGAAGTTGGAAAGGACCTTGAAAGATCATCAAGTCCAAACATACTAGAGATATATTTGTGGCTATTGGAAAGGCAAGTTTGGATTAAACAGGGCAAGAAGGAGTAGAACTGGACATAACCCAATAATTACTGGTCAGGAAGGTTACAGGCCAGTAAACTGTTTTCCAAAGAAGGCACTTGAGTTCAGTAGCAGAAAATGGAAACAGGAGAAACACTCAACAAACCTGTCATTATTTTTCCCTCATAAATGAAAGTATATTCTCTTAGGCAGCATCTAGTACTTTCTATGAACAAGGAAGAGTTTTGAAGGACACAAATGTGTCTGGAGAAGGAAGTCTGATTTTGATTTAACTGAGGAATGCCAACTCATGATGGAATAGCTAGTTTGACTAGAAGGAAATAACCTGAATAACAAAGTAACTGGAATCAACAAAAAATATTTCCTGCCAAAAAATATTTTAAGTTTTTGACTAACATAGTTAAATAGAATTCCAATTTTACACAGAAACTGAGAACCATGTTCTCACCTCTAGAATGTCAGTGGATAAAAAGGAGTTCTTTCTCCTACGCGTCTCAATTTACGCAGTAATAAATACATTTTTTTTCTTCACATGTTGTGATATTCAGTACACATTCACTGAACTTGCATGAAATATCTAAGGAATTCTTTCTTCACACTCTATATTTCAGAAACTGTTCCTTACAAGTTCCCATAACTGTATATGAACTTTAAGTAGGTACACAGCAAAACATGCCTTTTATATAACAAAATATTTTTTATGTTCCTAGAAAATAATCATTATTTAAGCATTTCTAAGATATTGAATAAATACATATCTTATGGAATAGCACATTTTATGCTACTGTATTTCTACATCATCTTTAAAATAAAAAGTACTAAGTTTTTCCTTATCAAGAAACCATGCCTTTATAGAGAAAAATACGGGCAAAAGAAGCAATGCAACTATAACTGGATCACTTTGAAGTTATGCCTAAATCAGTCGAAAACACAAACAGAAGGCCTCTCTTCCAGGAAGATTAACAGATTGAGTTTGGATTTTGTAAAGTATATGCAGGAACTATCAAGTGATGATGATGAGTCATCTAAAATGCTTCTTAGGCATCTTTCCTCTTTCTGTCATAGTACTCAATTATGCCTAAGAGTAATTTCACAAAGATTCAGCAGCTAATTTTTACTAATTTCTCCAAAACTATCTGCATCTTTGAGAACTTAATCAAGTAGCTGCAAAGTTTATAAACCCAGCCAAAAAATGGGCGGATTGCTTGTCTCTGATACACTCTCTATGTCAGTCAGTGGAAAGTTTCTTAGACCTCTCAGAGGATAGTGAATCACAGACTGTAGAACTTCAGGGTGCCCTTAAGACAATACAGGATATAATGAAAGTCAGTGAAGCGAGCAGAAGTTGTCAAATGAGATACACAATTTAAACTCATCTGGTAGAAAATTTGAATGAAGTTTTATGATTGTCTTGCACTTTACTATATGACATCTTTACACTTTTAATAGGAATTAGCAGGTAAAAAATACAACACTGACAACTTTTTTTGCCTACTAATGAATTAAAATTTAAATGTAGGTACTGTTGTAAATATGTATTTACCAAAGAAATAGACTACTTCACAGACTTCTAGGGTATTTAATAACCCAAAGCTTTTCTAATTTCAAAACAATTATAGCCAAGGTTCTCAAGAACTTAAGTTCTTTCTTTCTATTCCATTTTCATGTACAATTCAGGCTCCCCAGTATGGCTACCACCTTACCATCCTAAATCCTCAGTTTTCTCTACTATCAAGCAAGAAGAGTTAAAAAGGAAATGAGCTATTAACACAGTCTACAGCATCGTCTGATCTGGGCTGTGGCTCATGAAACATCACATGCTAATGTAGTAAGATACACTTATTTGCTACCCAGAAATATACAGTAAGTTACTGACCCAAATGCAGAATGTAGTCCTCTGAAACTACTCAGTACCAAAGCAAGTGTCAAGAATGCCTACATGTCTGTTCTTATTTTTTGCCTCTGTAAAGAAAACCGAGCAAAGTTTCACACAATTCACAGTCAAAAAGAAGTGTATCCAACATTGATCCTGTAATAGGTACAGGTGACACACAGTGCTTACCTAAAGATGATTCCAGCTTTCAATGAAACTTTTCTCAGTTCAAGAAAAGCCCTTGGCTTTTAATGTCAGATTTTATACTATATATGTGACCTTAAATATTCATTGAGTTTGTAGAAATTTCATCTCCCTTTACATTTATCAAGAATTATTCATAATATGGCAGTTTCTGTCACAATTCAGACGCATTAGTCCAAAAACAGGAAAAAAAAATCCTAAACAACAAAATGACAGCTAGAGTGATGGAATGGGGATAAGTGATAGTTTTAAAGAAACTAACCATATATCCATAATTTTCCCTTTTAACACCTTATCTTTAAGCCATACATCATTTTATGTGTTGCTGCAGCTCGATGTGAGGTACATAATTTATTGAATGCTGGCATTTTTTGAAAGATTTATTTTATTGTTTTGCAAGTCAAGTACAATCTTGCAACTCTATGGCTTACTTGTAAAATAATAAACTTTGTGTTCACTGAAGCAGCGATCAAAACATGAACATTAAATGCCACATCGAGTTTAAAGTATAAATATGAATGTCCAATTTACGTAAAATCAAATCACTCATCCAGAGGGCACAACATCAAGAAGTTTTGATTAGATATGACAAGGTAGCACAAGGCATTTGATAGGACAGTAAGCATAGGAATATAAACTTGCTTTGCATACTGTGTCTGCTTCCTGATTAATATTTCTACATTATTTTATGAGGTGATAGAGGTAGAGAAAAGGACATTACAAAGATCTAGTTGGAACTTGTACATTCACATTTGTCTGTTCAATTTCTAGTTGTTACCTGCATTATATAAAGATGGAGAAAGTTACGTATTTCTTATTTTCAGAAATCAGCTCCCATAAGTCACTTCAAAACCAATGACAAGAAATGTTTTTATATTGATAGTGTGATTAAGAAATAATTGAAAAGGATAAGCTTCATGACTGTTATAAGACATTCAGCAAATTAAATGATGGAAGAGAAATAACAGACAACATTGTAAAGCTCAAAAAGAAAGGTCCAAAAATTGTTTACAATATCCAGTGTACTGTGTACCAAAGATCTAGACAGATAAGCTTATTTGATATGTTTGTTATTAATAATGACAGACTTTACACTTACAGACTGTAATACTTTCATTCGAGGACATTTTTTAAAAAGCAATTGCTTCAATACCCAAAACATCACAGTAAAATAAGCTTGAACAGTGCTACTGTAAGCAGTGGTAATATGAAGAATTGGCAAAACCTTTATATAGAAAACATTGTTACTGTTAATGAAAATTTTGTATGCTTAGAAACACAACAACATATTTCTCCATATGCATCTTGCTCTTCCAGATCTGTCTGCAAAGATATCTACATACTACATCTATCTCAACTGAAGGACTCATTACTTACACTTCTCCCTTCTAACACTATGCTTCTCCCTTCTGATAACATCGAATGCCTGCTCTTCATACAGCACTTGTTATCTACTGGATGCATTGTGATCATGTTCTTTGTGATGGCATCACAAGAAGTTTCTTCTTAAGGTAAAAAAAAAAATAGATAATTATTTTGAAAAAAAAAATACATGTTAGAAAATCAGTTGAAATGATTTTTGTGAAAAGCAAACACAAAAACTTTGTTAAAGTCATTCAACACCAATAATTATCACAGGAAGCAGTAGGGCTTTTTTGTGTTTTCTTATCTGTTTTCCCAATGATACCTTTTGATCAACTGATTGTAGAATCATCACTCATTTTTCACAGTTAACAATTGTGATCTCCATTAGATAGCGGCTTAACGGTTTATTGCCTTACAAACTATCCCCCTTACCCAGAGTGAACTAGTCAACGCATCAATAACATTTCAGTACCTTATTCTAAATATAAAAAAGAAAAAAGTAATAAAGAAAAAGAGGTGAAAAATCAAGCTATCTTGAGTCATTGTCTGACTGTAATTTGAGTATTTTACTTGCTAGATTAATGAAAAGATCTACAGAATGCTGAACAGCTAAAAACTAAGAGGTCTTTCTTCATGCAAAAGTTATGATAGACAGAGGCCAATAATATTAACACTAGTATTTCTTCAAATAGAAGCTGAACGACTATCATCTAGTAGTACTGTCTACCTTAATCTTGTATATTTAATTTTAGATCTTAACATTTCCTGAATTTCCAAATGTTCCTAAATAGCTTCACTCAGAAAACCTTTCATTGCTAAGGCACATTAAAGTCAGGCAGCCAAAACTGAGTTAGTCAAGAAGTTGTGATTAGCTTTGACACTTCAGCTTAAATAATGAATAATAAGCTTTCTGTAATGATAGATACACCAAGGATTACACATTATTTAAGTTCATTTAAAATTTAATAAATAAAGTAAATTAACTTTGGTACATATGGACATTGAAAAAAAATAAAATGGAAAACCTAACCCAGAAACCTCAATTATTGGGATTATCCTCTACACAAATGACTTAGAACAGGTATGTGTTTGCAACACAAAACAGTAGTTTAAAAATATAGCACCCAAAAGACCCATGAAGAGAATGGAGAAGAAATAAGATGAGAAACGTCAGGTCAGTTTCAGAGAACAAATCAAAACTAATATTCTTTATTTTGTCCTCTTTTCCTTGTAGCCACAGGTCATGCCTTCCTAGAGACTGATTGTACCATTAAATTGCAAAACAAAATTTGGATCAAATAATTTGAACAGCTTCATCTGAACATTTCACATGCTATCTATTAAATGAAAATATTTCAACATGAATTAGCAAATAGCATTAGAAAAAAAATGTTTTCTGTAGGAGACAATGAACATCTAAGCAATGTCATGTTCTATTCCAATTCATTAATGAGGTATAATTAATTGAATCCATATCATTCCTTAGATGGAAATTAACAATGGTCTGCTGAGCTGCACCTATTAATCTTAGATCAGAGGCTATGAAGAAATGACCTGAAGAGGTACTTTCATTAACAGGATATTTTTACAAGCAATAATTAAGATACTGTGCTATGCAGGAGATATTAATGAATTTGTCCTTAAACATTCAGAGGCCCTTCTTTAATTGCTCCATCTATTTACTATTTTTTAACCAACTAACATGAGATCCCTATTTGTAGGAACATTTGTCATGTTCCACATAACAAATTTGGAGATGGGAGGATGCCTTTGAGCATCTAGGAGCAGAGAAAAATGTTCATTTCTTCAACAAAGAAAAGCACAAAAGACACTGTTAACATGAATGAGCTACTAGGGGGATTTCATGCACTCGGTATATTATGCCAAATAAAGTTTTCAGCTTGAAGTGCAAGTACTGCTTTGCAGTGACATGCTACCACAAAGCAGCTACAGTGCAGAGAAGCTGGGAAACATATGGACAGGTTCTGCCAGCTTTGCTTTTGTCACTTAGAGCCAGGCTGCTTCATTGCTCGATGAAACCAAAGGGATTATACACATAACAAAGTTTTAGTGGCAAAAGCATTTTGTTGTTTTTCAAGAACAGAAATTCTGAATAGCAAAGTATTTGCAAATAATCTAAGAAAATCTTTAAATTACCCTACAAAGCTTTTGTCTTTTGACAAATGCTTTAATATGTCACTTTTGATATTACATATTTTTCTAATGCCATCAGCGTAACATTGTATGAAGTATATATGAATCATCTGATGGGCATAATGTACTGAGCAGATGTAGTAAAACCAGCTGTTTCTGTGGACATTGTCTTGCTTCAACATAAACTGATTTGCATTGAACTTGAAATTAATGTTGCTCCCCATTGTGCTGCCACATCACTTAGGGGCCTTCTATAAAGTTTCTGCAAGTGAATGAAGGCACCATTAGAATAAAATATGTTAGCATTTTAAAGGACAGTTCTAAGAGGATGAATGAGAGTTTCCTGTAGTAAAATAAATAAATAAATAAATAAATAAATAGTGACAAAGGAAGTATTATCACGGGCTTTATGTGTCTGAACAAGGTTCAGCTCATGCTTTTTTGTTACACTTAAACATCAGGCAATGTCACATGTTTAAACACACCCAACCTGACAAATTATAAGTGCATTAAAACACAGCCATTCTAAAAGCTCCTAGTTTTATTTCCAGTGAGAGCTTGAAGTCCTTAGTACTGCTGAGAATACCGTCATTTTGACCCAGGTGGATGGATAAACTTTTTGGCCTACATTTCATTTTGAATTTTTTGTTCCACGTTTGTGGTCCCATTTGGGAGCTGATGTTTTTGACACACTTGCCATATTGAATATGAATAGGCAAGTTCCAGTAGGGACACAAAAGTACAGACACAATAATGGATGGCATCTCTGTACAGGAAAACAGGGATGGAATGTGATGGATGCTTTACTGGTGCACAGAATAATAGGAGGAAATCAGACTTGCCAAAGAAAAGGGTCAGATGCAGAAAATGAGCCTATCTGTTTGGGCTGTGTTAGAGAGAATAAATAACTCTGAGCAGCCAGAAAATTATTAAAGGGCAACCTGAGTGTTCAGAGCTCATTCTAAGCTGATGCTCTCCTACAAGCAGCAGCAGGAAGCTTCCAGCATTACTGCCCAGGCAGATAGGAACAGAGTATATAGTAGGTTGCTGCTTACAATGTTAGTTAGTCAGTAGAGAGAGTCCTGTTTTACACTGAACTCCTGCAGTATACTTGGAATAGATTCTCACCATATTTGTTAGATCAGTTCTTGCCAATAGCGTATCAGTAGAAGAAGATATTTTCTGATGCGGAGAAACAGTTAAGAGTGATGATCTGACAGGTACCCGCTTCCTAAAAAAATGGTGACCAACTGCGGATGAGTTTGCACTCAATTTTTATGCCTAAGCTTGTGACTCTAAACCACTCTAAACCAAGTGGTTTGAATCCATTTACTTCACAGTGCTCAGAAGAACAGATGCCAAAAACCAACACATGCTCCTGCACAGCTGTTTTCCTACCTATGAAGACAGATGATCCACTCCAGATTAAACTAGAGAGCACCAGAAATTAAGATAAGTGGATTAAATTATCCTAGATCCAATCATAAGTTCACATCCTGAGCTTACACATCAGCGTACATTCTGCCTGTCTTTTGACAAAGTCTGTGGGGAGGATTTAGGCAGATGTGAAGAGCTGCAGCAGCAATTTTAGAAAGAGCTCATTTGAACTGTATTTTGCCACTAAATGCATAATTGAAGTACAGAAGAAATATGCTTGGGCTGAAAAAGAATAGTTGGCAGAGAGTACAAAGTGGTGAGCTCAGTATGCACTTGCACAGTTCCAAAACACTCCATTTACTCTGTAAACAAGCAGCAAATGTAAGGTGTCATTGATCAACCGCCAAGATATAAATCACCACTGGTGCATGTGCCTACTGATTAAATTTATGAAATTCACTGTTAAGGCGCATCTCATTCCATGGAAGAAGCTGACTATTTGCCAGGTTTTCAGAGTACACATAAAGCTTCCTGGATTGGAAATATCATCACTAGAAGATATACATACACATATATACATAGCTAAAGTTGTTAGTAGGTATCATATAAGAAGGGATATCATATTTTACTACACTTACACCATATCTTGGAAAAACCTTTAAAAACCTCCCCTTGCCATTTGCACTGAAGAATTTCATACTAATTTAGACTTTTTCTATAGTGAGATTACAGGTATTTTCTTGCGGAAATTCATGAAAAAAGCCTTTATATGCTGTCATTAAGAATACACTTTTTCAACAATTCTTACTCCTCTAGCAAATATCCCACATCCCTAAGCTGCTGCAAGCCTCCTTGTCAGGAAACAAAACCTTGAGGTTACAAACACTCAGCATAGGTTTCTTTATGTGCCTTCAGACAACTCTGATCTTTTGTGGTGTTTTAACAGCATAGCATTACTCGGGGCAGTGACACTATAGCCTGCCATGTAAAAAATAGTATCTGGAAGAAGTTCACAGCAATTCTAATATCAGCTACATTACTACCATTTCTGGTGCATAGTTAAGAACTGTGGTTGCCTTTCTTTTGCATGCACACAAGGTAAGTCCCAGAGGAGCTGTACAGCATTATCAAAAATGTCACTGCCTTGCATCAGCTTAAATAGCCAGTCAGTGTGGTTTATGCGTGCATATGATGATTATATGTTACATTTTCCATTTCAGTTACTGAAGCAATCATTACTGGGGGAAAAATACTTTGGATTATTCTATTCTAGTATGTGAAAACCATGAGAAAACCATGATTGATGACATGGCTCCAAGGAATAAGCCTCAATGACATCTGCAGCACAGCTATGAAGTTACTAATAACCACAACCTGTGAATTGAGAAACAGGCCCTTAAAATCACTGCTGACAAATACAATGAAAGAGATTTATGGATTGTCTACTTCAAGGTGCCCATCCCATGTGAAGAGAATGGCTTCCCTCATTCATTATTTTCTGTGATTTCTGTGACATGAAAATGGCATTCTGCATTTTTGTTTTGCTTTGTTTAGATCTACACTGACTGAATATCAGAAAGTCCCAGGGAAAATCATAAATATGACTCATGTAGCCATAGAAGATTCAGAGGGTTTTAGCCATTCATTCCCTTAATGTTTCAGAAAAGCAATATGTCTTTAGGCCCTAGGAAAAGGGATATCAGCTTATCAACAGCAGATCTTAGCAAGACTATTACATGGCTATGAAGTCAAAGCCACAACTAAATCAAATTATCTGCATTCTTATTTCCTTTACTCCTGCCAAGCTTTATACTAAATCACTGAGTGTTGGTATGTCTAGTGTTAAATATACTCAAACACTACCCACTTCACAGTGGCTAGGGTCCTCTCTCAAGTGAGTTGTTGTAAAATGCAGTCAAGAGTAAACTACAAGACCCTGGACTGCATGCAGACAAGGACAGAAGGATAGTGTCTGTGCCACACAAATAAATAAATAAATAAATAAATAACAATTAGAAAAAATTAAAGATAGAAAATTCACGGTGGGTCATATATTTTAAAAGAAAGTATTCCAGTTCACAGACAAGTGTTATTCTCAGAACTACACTGGCATGTAACTGGGAGGCCTGTACTGACAGAGCATCTTGCAGCTGTCCCTAGCACTGACCTATTTAATTCTGATGGGTAACCATACTGCTGTAAAAGCTAAAACTGGAAATAGATAAGCTTCTTACACAAGCCAAGGCTTCTCCAGTAGTATCTCATTATGCAGAGAAAATGATAGGAAGACAATTGCTGAATCTGCATATCCAGCAGTTGCTAAGAGACCTTCAGCTGACACCAAATGGGAAGGACCTTGTCTGCCTCTGAAGATCTTTTGTATCTATAGTCTTAGGCCAAGACAGAAGCTGTAAGGAGAGAATAACAACACAGAAATGCTCCATTGGTAGTTTATGTCAATCCAGCGCCCTTCAAACTTACTGAAACACTATAGATTTCAAGTGGCTAAGTGATACATTGTAAGTCTCAGTAAGTTACTCTGTCAAGTCTGTCTGGCTACCCACCCAGAGATTTCATACTGCCATTCATCTGCATTGTAGTGTGTACCTACACTGCTCTATATACTATATATAACATATATATGTTATATACATATATACAGCTATACAGGAAGTGACCCAGGGGTGCTGGCCAACTGCAGACTCAACATGAGCCATCAGCATGCTCTGGCAGCAAAGAGGCTAAAGAGCATTTGGGAATGCATTAAACACTGCACAGCCAGACAGTTAAGAGAGGTGATTCTTCCACCATGTTTAGCATTGACGCAGCCTCGCCTTGAATGCCATGTGAATTTCTGGCTGCCATGTGAATTTCTGGCTGCCACGATGTTAAAAAGATGTTGCCCTCCAGTGGAGGGCAACAAAGCTGGTAAAAGGGTTGGAAGGCATATCCTGTGAGAGGCTACTTGAGTTGTCTAGTCAGAAAAAAAAGGAGGCTGAGAGGTGACCTGATTCCTCCCTCCTGAACTTGGGAAATGGAGAGGGAAGTGCTAGTCTCTGCTCCTAGTAACTGATGACAGAACATATAGGAATGGCACAACCAGGGGAGGTTCAGACAAGGCATTAGGAAGCATTTCTTTACCTTGAGGGTGGCAGAACACTGGAACAGGATCCCTAGCAAGGTGGTTGATGTGTCATGTCTTTCAGTGTTCAGAAGTTATTTGCATAATGTTCTCAAGAATATGTTTTAAATTTTCCTTATCTCTGAACTGGTCACGTATTTTGACTTGATGATCTTTGTAGGTCTCTTCCAACAGAACTATTCTAGTTTAGTCCAGTCTATGTATGTATATAACATCCAAATCTATATAACATCAATAGCAGTATAACCTGTTCATAAACTTCAGCAGTATAATGCTGCTGAAGAGATTATTTGCCTCAACAGAGACCACATGCTTGACCAGAATACAAGAAGGAAACATCTTAACATGTATCTCTAAGCTAGAGAAGTTTATTCAGATTCATTTGCAAATATTGTTATCCTTCATGTGAGCTGTCCCTGTAGTTCCTGATATTTGAGCACTTCTTTTTTTCTAAAGATCATTAAGAGAACATTTGAGAGTCAGATACATAGAGTGCTTAGCTGCTAATAATCAAAGGGATAGCAAAGAGTTACAAATATGTATCTAAACTGGTTGCAGGAAAAGAAATCCCAAGCTGCAAGTAAGCCATAACAGAATGAAATAAAATTGTGTACAAAAAAAAAAAAAAAAAAAAAAAAGTGACAAAAGAGTAAAAAATAAACTGGCAAGTAGCTGGAAGATGATGGCCTTCACTGTGAAAAGATGAGAAAATTGGTATAGCTGGTGTATCCTGTGAAAAGATGGGTCCCACCTTATGCTTTATTTTCAGAGCCTTCTTGCAGACTGATTTTGGTTCATACTGGAGTTCTGTTTTAGTGCCAAAGCCAATTAAGTGTGTCTGTCTGTACTTACAGTGATGAATGAGTGCTATTGATAGTATACATTACTCAGAAGTCTGTGATTTTATTCATTGTGTGGGCCAGTATGAGTCATTCCAGCTCCAAGTATTTTCATAAGAAATACATATTGTCTTCATCAGCATCTACATAGCAGCCATTCTATTGTAATTTCATAAACATTCGGTACAAAATATAGTAATGGTATAGGATATTAAAGAGAAAAGACTATTTAAATTGCTAACCAAATTTACACCACAAACTGATAGCTCAGATATAAAGCAAAAGTAAATGAGCAATAGAACAGCCTGAAACACAGATTCACTGTGTACTGCTTTGCATGTTAATATGTCATACACCTGCTGTAGAATTCAAAAGCTACCAGGCACTTCCCTTCCTGTACTCATGAATCAGTGTCTTACATGAGTTTAGCAGAGCCAGCTGAAAAGATCACTGCTCCTGCATTGCTCATTGCCACACAAAAGTGGGAGGTTGCTAGGTCCACAGCCCTGCAGGCAGGAAGCCTTGCACATCTTATATCTTCTACAGATAAAGTCAGATGAGTTGACATTAACCCCCTTTGTGGACTTTTCAAATTGATGATGCAGATTCTGCTAGGAGCTGCTGAAGGGGGGTAACAAGAAGAGAAACAGGAGAAACTTCAGTAACTAACTTCAGTAGATGCTCCACTTTGTGTAGGAAACATCTGTCCATGGAAAGTGACTACTCCAACTCTGCCACTGATATTTGCATCTCTATATTCTCATATCTTCCTAAAAATTGGTTTATTCCTAAAACAATATAAGCATGTTATTCACTTTCAGGTGACAGCTGATCAACATGCACAGTATCTTTCGAGTTAAAAGATCATGAGTCTATAATAAAGTTAGCACTTATTGTATCAAGCTCTGAAGGAGCTGTTGTGATTGCCTAAAATCTTTATTTACTGAAACAGAAATCGTGTTCATTTTAAAAATCACCCTAATGTACACAAACTGAATTCATTACAGCCAGGGAAGCAATAGTAACACTAATAGTAACAGTAACAGTAATAGCAATAATTACAGTAATAGCAGTAGCTGTAGTAATGGCAACAGCCATAGCTATAGCCATAATTGTTACTGTCGTTAGTCATAGTTACAGTAATAACCTATCAAAAAAATGTAAAGTTAGGAAAGATACACATAGTAGAGGTTTAGGCTTTTTTTGTTTTGTGGTTTCATTTTATTTTGTATTTTGCTTGCAAATGTCTACGTATTATCAATTCCGATCTTGATAGAAAAAAAAGAAGTCAGATTCCTGAAGCATATTTTACTGCTGAAATCACATAGAGCTTCTTAAAAAAAGTTTTAAATTGCTACTGTTTAACACTGCTTTTCATACAAATTCCCAATAGTAACGTTGCAACTTTCTCCTCTTCACCAGCCAGCATTAGCTTATTCACAGACAGAAACAGAGATCATTTTTTTGGTTGGATAATTACATAATACTGTTCATTTCTGTCCATTTTTATCAACAGAATGCAAAAGAGCTCAGAGGAAAAGTAGGTCTCCTGAGTTGCCATTCAGTCTTCCAGCAGATCATACTCCCATCTAAAAGCTAAATTATTTTAATTTTAGACAAAAGGCAATATGGAAAGGGAAATTAGAATGGTTCGATTGCCTGATTTTAATATATTTACTTTTTTAATAGAGAAATTGTTGTTAGCAGGACCTAGCAAGACTGGTCTATCATATACTAGCCACAGATTTACTTGAGGTGCTGGCAAACTCCTCATCCTCATAAGCATTGGGCTTATTTAGCTTGGAGAAGAGAAGGCTCCAGGGACACCCCATCATGGTTCTCCAGTACTTGAAGGGAGCTTACAAGCAAAACATGATCCAGTAGTGATAGGACAAGGGGGAATGGCTTTAAACTAAAAAAAGTGGAGATCTAGGTTAGATGTAAGGAAGATGTTCTTTACTCAGAGGGTGCTGAAGTACTGGAACAGGTTGTTCAGAGGGGCTGTGGATGTCCCATGTCTGGAGGCATTCAAAGCCAGATTGGGTAGGATCCTGGGCAGCCAGTAGTGGTTGGCAATCCTGCTCATGGCAGGGGAGTTCAAACTAGATGATCTTTATAGTTTCCTCTAACCTATGCCATTCTATGTAAGATTCTGTGGTCATTGGGTTGTGAAGCCCTCCAAGGAATGAGATGAAACAACCTCCCTTGGCAGCTGTTTCCCACTTCATAATTGTCCACAAGATGAAAAAGCTTTTCTTTACATCCATTTGAACCTCTACTGTATGACCTTATGCCCACTAATTTTGGTTCTCCTGCCACATACCACTGTGAAGAGCCTGGCTCTACCTCCTCCATAACCTCCTCATAGGAACTGGGTGGCTGCCATTAGTACTCCCACCACAGCTTTCTCTTCTGGAGGAAGATCAAGATCAGCTTCCCCAGTCTCTCCTCACAAGCCAAGCACTCCAGCCTCAACCACCTTGATGCCCCTTTTGGTGAGCTCTCCACTCAGCATGCTGCTGGCCATCTTCACTTCAGGGATGTGTTCCTTTTGCAGGCCATGGGGGAGCTCCACCCACTGACTGTTCTGCAGCACATTGTGCAGACCCACACTTACTTCTGGCCATCCAGCTCAGCTCTTCTGAAGAGCAGAGCACCATGTGATCTAATTTTGGTTGCTACAAAAGCTGCTAAGAAGCAGGAGAAAATAGCCAGAATAGATCTCTGAGCTGCTGTAGTTAGATGATTTCTGGTACTTGCAATGGCTTGCTTAGAGTTAATTAGACAATATAGCATGAGATAATGACAGTGTGGTCATCTGCCTTTCTGAGGAAAAAGTGATAGGTGTAAATGCCTCTGAAATACTCTTCAACCTTCTTACTGTCATACAGCTGCTCTGAGTGGATGCTGCCTACAAACTATTGCTTTTAACTATTGCAGAGTTGTACTTCAAAGCCTAGGTAAAAAATGTAACCCCAGAATGGATTTTAACTCTCTCTCTTATCCTTCTCTGCCTTGCCCAGTACTTTACAAGCATTATAACCGATGTTGTTTTCATTTTAATTTTGATTTTGTTTATTTTCTTACATAGCGAATGAGTAAAAAATTTGGTGAATGAAAAAAATGGTTAAATATGCCCTCATTTTGGGGGTAAAATGCAGTAACTAGAGCAGTAAAATGCTACTTTAGTGAATCACTTCCCAACTTAGAGAGCATCGCAAGGTCCTGTCTCCTACGTTCTGCCTGCAGCAGCCCTTGTCTGTTTCTCCAAACATTCTCTTTGGCATCAGAATTTGATGCTAAGTAATTAGTGTACCAGATGTGAAGAACATTATTTTTTCTGAAAGATTCGAAAGAGCTTTTCTTTTCTTTGGAATCCCATCAAAATGAGCTTTGCCAATTTTAGATGGTCTCCACCCTGTCCTGTTTAAAGTTGAGTGTGATAATTTTTGTCTCAGTAAATAAAGCAAAATCATTAATCATTCCATTAGGTCATGTAGGACAGCAAGGTCTAGGGTGATAAGCAGCCAATCACCTAATCTGCTGCTATATGAATACATCTGTTAATAAGGAGTTGGATAAAGCTACTTCACAAAGTCATATTCCCAGGCTTTCTGGACCCGTCTTGTACAATACACAAATCAGGATGGAGTCACAAAATATGAAGCTGTGTAATGGGCAGCCCTGTAAAGACAGTGCTTGAACTGCTGGTGTTATATGTGGTGCTATATGTAGAACTATATGTAGACAGCAAACAAAATGTGGTATCCATCGTGTTGCTTATTGCTGGCAAAACTAAGCTCTTTCCAGAATATTTCAGATTAACAAATTCTGTGTGATCATATGAATTCAGGCTAAAAATCAGTTTTCATCAACCTGCAGCATGGACCATAACCATAAGCAAGGAACAGCAAACTACGTGACATGAAGTACCTATCATCAAGGAAATCTCATGGAAATCAGAGTCATATTACAAAGATAAAGAAGTCATTCAGGATGTCATGAAAGAACTATCCCAGTGGCACTCAAGCTCCAAGTAGTTCTCTCAGCCACAATACCTAGACCACCTTCTGAGGAAGGAGTAGCCAGCTCAAGTACTTGGGCATACAGGGTGCCCTCACTGGCCATATTCTAAGACCAGATATATATATCATGTCATGGGAAACCTACAGCCACTGTATCTACACATCCTGGAAAGAGGAGCTATTGAGCCCCCTGAACTGAATGCTAATGATCTAAATGTACAGAAATGCAGCTCACAGGGAGAACGAGTATTCTCTGTAAACAAAGAGAAAGCACAAACATCCTTACTTCTTTGCTCATTCTCTCTCCGATCAGAAAACATGCCTTCAGGAGCTGTCACAAGGTATAGCTTTGACAATACCCTTTCCACGTGCTGATCTGTGCACCAGAAAGTCCACAGGAAGTATGGAGAGCTGGGTGGGTTGCCAGAACAGCCACAGCCATTCTTACCACAAGACTGGGTCAGCCCAGCTTTCGCAATTCTCTCTCTTGGTGTCCCTCCAGCAACAGTAACTAGCCCTAAGTGCATTCCTGCAGGGTCAATAACTTTCAAACATATGGCAGTCAATCTCTCACCAACCCTATGTCCACTTGTCTGGGTTTCACCTGGACTTCTATTCACAACAAACTGCAGTAAAATCAATTCTATCTCACATCTCAGACTGGCAAGACAATCTGGCACAGGTTTGTTTCTCTGTGAAGACAGTCCCCAGGAATTATGATCCACTCTTTCTGCCCGTCTTCTTCCCTCTTGACCACTTTCACATAGTGAGCAATATATCTTACAGCTTTCCCAACAGTTTCTAGCTCATGAATTATTGATCTTGCTTTCATGGAGCATGTAAGCCAAGTATTCCAGTACTTTTGTATTATCCTGTGTCAGTGTGCACAGTTTTTCACTATCTCAAGCTTATCATGATAAGATTCATCCCTCAAAATAGTAGAGTTCTTTCTCACTGAAAAGATCGTTTGTTCTGTGTAGACTTACTCTCTTACTCCTCGCTCTATACCTTATTGAAGAAAGCATAGTACATCACCCTGAGCTTTGAAACTATAAGTATCTAACCCCAGCAATCAAATTAAGGAAGACAGACAATGGAGGCTGAATCCTTACCACAGTCTTATTGATGGACACATTACAAATGCACAGACCTTCTTCAGCTGCACAATAGCAACCCTACTACATTGCTTTTGTTGAAAGTACGTGGTTCAAAGAGCAGTGATTTATTATTGTTATCCCTATTGGCAGTCAAAGACTATATTGGCTATCTTTATCACTGCATTTTTAATGGAATGGAGAAAGGAGAAGACTAACATTCAAAACCATCTTCCTAAAATGATACTTCATTCTGAAGAAGGCCTAAGTGCTTCTTTGTTTTTACATTAGTTAAAACCTGATCCAAAAGGGAAGTATTTTTTCCTGTTTCCATACTGTCTTTTCACTTAAGTACTTGAAAATATTTATTGTGAAACACCTCTCCGGCCCAAGTTGTTTGGCTAGTATGCCAGGACACTGCTAAAATGTCCCACTCATTAAGTAACACATAGCAGTGAACAGGTTATCTACCACTCAAAGTTGTATAATCCTTTCACACCTCAAGGTCTAAAAAGTGTCCAGCACAATAAGCTTGTAGGCAGGTTGGTCAGTTTCATTTCAACAGAAGTTTCATGCTGCTGCAATTTGCCATCAGAAAATGGCCTCCACAGAGGCAGTATCCAGCAGGCAGCTAATACAGAATGGGCAAATGATCTTGTGTTATCATTGTTACAAAGACGACATTTTTCTCCATTCTCACTGCTGTAACTTGCAAAACAAGCAGGGTGACATTTTGAATCCTTTGCTTTGTTGATAAAATGCAAACCGCTTCCCCTTCCTGCGTACGTACATGTGGCTATTTATTACCGCTTCTTGTGCCCATCAGCAACAAAATTCTTTCTCTTCCATCAGTAAGAAATCCTAAAACAATTTCTAGATCATACTTTCATCTACAAGAAAAATGTGAATTATGCAGTGAAGAGAGCCTGCAGCTACTTGCATCAGTTGGCTTTTTTCCCAAACAGTCTCTGGGACGGTTATCTTTACTTTCATTACCCCAAGATGACATTAATGCCATTCAGTGCTGGCTGGTCTGCCTGATAAAGCTAAGTATAAACCCAGGCTGATGTAGAATCTGACTGGCAGATTTCAGATGAATAGCAAAAGCTAGGAGCATGTCACCTCCCTCGAAAGAGCTGCTTTTTGCTGTCAGTAAAATACATGAATTTTAAAATGGTTATGTTTGATATGCTGCATAGAATTTCGCATCATCTTATTATAGCCTATATCGCTTTCTCATGTTCCCGAATGTCTGCGACAGTGATCTGTCAAATCACAGGGGCTGGAGTTCCTTAGCAAAGTATAAATAGCACATTGTCAGCGAGTAGCAAGCAGTGCTTCAAAGGAAAGCACCGTCATAAGGGAAGGAGGAAAGGGCAGGACAGAGAATGAGGGTACTACTTCAGAATGAATGTTCAGGGTACCTGATAACAGCTGTTGCCCCATTACACTCTGTGTCTTGCAAGAAGCAGAATTCTGAAGAAAAAATGCTCCTTTTCTTTGCACTGAGTGTGAAAAACATAAATACAAGCAGTAGATATGTGTTGTAAGGAGAATTTGAAGAATTATACTTTAGTTTGATCACACTTCTTTTCATTATTGTTTGCCAAAGATTTGTGTTCTGATAGATTCCATCCCATTCTAGACATTGTTGTGAAAACTGAGGTTTCAGGGGCCAGTTACAGCTTAGGCTTTTGACACTATAGCCAGGTAACAATTTCAGTAAATGTACAAACAAACATAATATTTTTTTGGATCACAGCTTTGGTCCAAATCAGAAGAAACTACTGGCTTGGACAACTCAAATAAGTAAGACTGCCTGAAACAGGAGAAAAACATGCACTGGTATGATTTGCAAAGAATCAGAAGAAATGATTTGCTTCAAAATTGCCATCAAGTTTTTACATACTGAAAATTAAAGCAGTTTTTCTACTCTCTTAATTGACACACAGCTTTTGTAAAGGAGCTTAGAAAGATCAAAAGTGATTCAAAACAAAATGAAATATTTTCTGTCCAGTCCTAAGTCAACTAGTTGAAAGTTTCACATTCTTTCCTCTTCTGTAAGCTTCTAATAATACTAAAAAACTTGCTTTTTCCTTTCACCTCTTCTTCAAAGTCACCAAATTCTTCATCAGATTCATTCCTTGTCCAGTTCAGCTTGGCACCATAAAGACATTTAAGATAATAGAATATTGGTCTAAAATGTTGATGGTGATAAAAAATGAAATGCCTATGATACACCAGCATTATCTTAAATTTGCCACTGGAGATGAAGGGCCATTCACTCAGAACCATTGCTATAAACTGTCAGCCAATTCCAGCTATTGTACTGTATGGTCCATACCTCCCCGATACAGTTTGTTCAGTTAATTTGAAATCCTGTGATCTTTTACTATTCCATTTCTCCTTTCCATTACTTGATGTGTTCATTTTCCTGAGCAGACACACAATATTGCACATGGACTGACTATATGCACTGAACTTGTTTCCTTTTTCTTTCTTTTTCCTCTTACATAATTTTTGCTCGTTTGAAAGCAAATAGTTTTCATCTAAATCTCTTCGTTTCTTCCCAATGTTCCCTTATGCCTAACCTTTTATTATCTTTTCTTATTCTCTATTTTTCCTTGTTTTGCTTCATATTAAAATTCCCTGATCTGTCTTTCTTGCAAATAAAAAAAGGTAGATTTGCTAGTCTTGGGTTGTGCTTCCCCTAATGGCAGATAATTCTCTTACCTGCATTGTGCCATCTGTTGCTGCCTATTTGCAAGCAAAATTAAAGTGGCACTCTGGCTACATTATCATGGACAGATCACTGAAGACAGCTACCCAGTGAGCAGTGTGGTCAGAAAAGCAAATGAGATATGAGCCTGCAGTAGGGAGGGAGTAGAAAATAATGCTGCCTTGATTTCTGGAGATGCTGAGCATTTATTGTTCCCACTGAACTTTGACAGCTGAAGCAGAGCTTCTGTACCTCTGCAAATAAACTCTTCCATGGAACCTGAATTCCAGCTGTGGCCAGTCCTTCCTGCATATCCATGCATACAGGGGACCCCGGTGTCCTTGAAGGTAGAGACTTGGAGTGGTGAATTTAAGTGTTGAGGAGGCACAATGGTTGCTTCAGGTGGCAATTTTATGAACAAAAGAGCAACAAAGAAATGTCCACAGAGAGAGGAACCTATGGCCATTCTGGATAAATCTCATCTCTAAACTGAAGTCTCCCAGTGTCATAACAGCTGTTATAATACTTGTCATAACACTTTTCCCATAGTGGTACTATACACATTTCAGTTTCCTAGAAATATTTATTCAGCCTCACATACCTCAGTCATCTTCCAAGTTCAGATCTCACGTACTTCATCTCTTCAGTCCTTCTGCCTGGGGTCTGGAAGCTATTCCCTAAAGCCAAATTTCAACAAGAGCTGTCAGTACGCGTCAAGACACGCTAACTCAAAATGGGACAAACTTCTAAGGTTTTATTCACCTGGTTGGCATGTGTCAAGGGAAGCATGTAATGTTTACACATGGCTTTTTGTTATGAAGTATTACTTGTCATGTGATATGGTCATAAGTTAACTCGTAGCCTAAAAGGAGCCCAGAGTGAGGTAGGATAATTCCAAAAGAAGGTGGTAAAAAATCCACACAAGGGAAAGGAGCAAGAATCTACCTAGCCTTAAAAACATACTATTTTCATATTTCTCTCACTGGAACAAATACTTCACTATTTAAGGTAACAGGAGAGATAAAAAAAAAAATGCAGGATGTACTAGTATCGTGTAGCGCTGGCCCTTGAAGTCCTGCCAATCATTCCAAAGTCAAACAATTTTGCTCAACTTTGTTCTGTTGGTTCTTTTAGTTTGTTTGTTTTTACTTCATAGGAAATGAAGTAATTTTGATATTGCAAACAGTGGAAACTTCTAAATATAATAAGTGATTTAGATGCAGTTAACTCATTTTTCAGATTTCTTACTAAGGTGGTTGGGAGTAAGCAGGTACTCAGTTTGAATAAGGGACACTGGTAGCTCTGACCAAGAGTCATTGCCTCAGATGTCCACCTTCCTAAAGTTCTCTGCAAACCACTGAAACAATTTCGGCAGGAATGATGGAGTAAATCATCATTGACTGCTGGGTGGGCTCCTTTCCCTTTGGTGGGCCAAAGAAAGGGCAAGCTGAGGCTGGTGAATCCGAGCCAAGGGAGAGAAAGTTGTGTCTTTCGATTTCAATTAGCAGTTAATTACTGCCCACTTGTGGCAAAATGGCAGTGGCTTGGTTGGGCTGAGAGGAAAAAAAAAAAAAAAAACAGTCAGACAGCTGATACCAGGCTGTGACTGTCAGATCTCCAAGATTTAATGGTGAGATCACGGTTTCCTTCTTCTTCTCATGTCAGGGTAAACATCATCAAAGCACTGAGAAAGATGGCTGGTTGGAAGACACCCAACTATATAAAATATATTTCTGCTTCAAAGCTTGAAACAGCTCAATACTTTGCACAGCACCACCTCATAACAACATTAACACACCCTTGCAAAGAATAGTTCATAGTAAAGAATTCCTACAGAAAGTTAGAGCAAAAATCCTGCTAAACAGCTATACTTTACTTTCTTATTTACAGTGTAAATTTGAAGATCCTAGGGTTATTGTATGCTAATGAATAATCCGCTAGCAAATACTGTTTTAGAAATGGTGGGCCCACATTTCTTCCAGCCAGCACACAGAGATGAATGCGTATGAATGATCTATTTCCTCATACATGAATGAACTTAAAGTAATTTTAGCAGCTTAACATTACACTAGTCTTTTGAGATAGTAGTGCTAGCTTCTCCTTGCAAATCAAGAGCCTGAGAGCTCTAAGAGTCAGGCTTGTGAAATATTAAAAAAATTTATTACCTGAAATGTTTAACTGTTTTGTGAAATGAGCAGCAACTGAAGACTGATTTGTTGTTTTAAGGCCTATTTCATGGGATCCTGCAATTCTCAGCAGCATACATCAAAGACCTTTCAGTTCAGAGGCCTGCAAAACTAGAGACTGGAAAATTCAAGATCAATGAAGGGAGTGGAATAGTATTATATCACTCCTGAAATATTATATTACATCCGTTACATGTAGCACTTCTCAGCAAGGGCAGCTTTGCTGGAGTAGTTACTATGCCATTTATTCTCAAATGGTGATTTCAATACAATTTACTTGTTTTTTTCCTCCTCATTTTACAATACAGAAACTCAGAACAAAACAATTAGATAGCTTATTTTCAAAGGTGTTGAGCATGTCTGCTTCACCTTAAGTTAATGGTGCTTTTCTAAATCAGACTGTAAATCATATCTGAAATCACAGTCTTCTGCTGGATAGGCAACAGGAATAGAAGCCAGAGCTCTTGTCCCCCCCTATTTTTGCTCTAGCCAGCAGTTTTTATCCTTCAAACAGATTTTTTTTTTTTTTTGCTAGAAGAAATGGAAATGTTTGGCTGGTGACATCACGTTAACAGATTATTTGGGTCCTCTCTGATCACATTCCTAGCTCTCCATTGGCAGGAAAAGTGAAACATTCTTCACAACAGTAACTCCATAAGATGAGCTCGAAGAGCACACATTTATTAGGGACAGTCCCTAAAACCATTAGCCAGATAACATTACACTGTGCCCCCATTATATTTGGCTCATCTACTTCTTTATCTCATCTGTCAGCAATTAACAGCTAAGCCAAGCATACATTCTCCAACTCCAGCTCTTTAAAACCTACAGAGGAAGCATACAGAGGTGTTCATGTATTGCAGTGATAAATGTAATGCTAATTAGTTACATGATTTTGCAGCTGTAGGGTGAGCTATAGCCCCTACTATTAATATGGGTTCCAGAGATTTTTCAGTGACGAAAGTGAGGATTTGCAATATATCTCTGGCATGAACTACCCATGCAGAACTTCTATTGATTCTGATGAGTGTGAACGGCAAGAAAGAGCTAGCTGCAAGAGTGTAAAATGAAAAACAATCATAAAGGACCAATGTTTAGGGAACATATAAATTAGTCAAAGATCTCTAAATCAAAACAATGATGAAAAATAATGAAATAAAATATCAGATAGTCTATACTCCATAGGAATCACTGCAGTGGGAGCATTTGCTTGAGGTAGTATCTTATAATAAAACAAGGTTGAATATCTGAAAATAACGAGTCATAATAATGGATCCCAGCTGTAATGAAAACATCACTTAGTATTTCTATTCCAGTCCTCTTCAGCACTGTTCTTGATTTGGGAGTGATAAAAAGAAGCTTTAGCATTAAACAGAAAGTGATGAATAACTGCTGACCTTTAGACAATGAAATATCCATGACTTAAATATTTGAATTTGGTCTGACTGCTCTTTCAGAGACCATTGTTGTACATAGATTATGTTTGCTTTGTTCCCAAGACTGAAACCTGAGGATGCAAATATGGATTTGAGGATGAAATGGATCCCAGTGCGCGATGGGAATAACCCAGTCCTTGTCAATGAGAAACATTCCTGCCAGACTTCAGCTGGAAGAGAATTAGCACAATGATGCGAGACTGAGGAAGATACAGGGCCACAGCTAATCTTCAATGGAATACATCTGATCTGCTTCAGGAAATTTATGAACTGGACTGCTGAGTGAACTAAAATTTCTCCAATTTTATTTAAGAAATAAAATATCATTTTTTTTTTCTTTTCTGGAGTGATCTAACATTCCAGGGTTAAATGATAGAAATAATACCAATTAGGGTGCAAATTTGCCTCAGCATAATAGCATAAGGTATTTTATTCTACTAACTAAAAAAAATGAAAAGTTATCTTTGACAAGTAATGGGGACACTGTAGAAAAACTGGCTATAGAAAATTAACTCAGGCAGAGTGATCAGGAATTAATTTAGCCCAAATTAATAACTAAGTAAATTCATAGCTGAGATTCCTTAGTTCAAAACAGAACCCTTTTATCAATGGACATAAAATGTAGAGTTGAATGGATGAGAAACTTAGAGATTTGAATAGAGGGGGCACTTAGAATTTTAATTGAATAAATATATTTTTTAAAGTTATCCAAAACTTTTATCTTGACCAGGGCAAGCAATAGATTGTTCCATACTTGCACGCAAGAAAACCACATAAATAGCAAGAGAAAAAAATAAATCTATTAAAAAAAATACAGAGAAAAAAAATAATCATCATGCTGACCAGAAAAGAAAGATAAATATTGGAAAATGAGAAGCAGGAATTTAAAGTGAGAATTTCCAGAAAGCTAGGTGAGTAAGAGACATACCAAAGGATACTAAAAACAGAGACATAATGGATAAACAGCAAACACAGTTTCTCAAAGACTTTTCTGACATTATTTCTAGCAGATATATGCATGAGATTAAAATAATTTACTACACATTAATAAAGCCTCATTTAGAATTCTGTATGCAGCTCTGGTTCTTAACACAAACCAGTTCTGCAACAAATAAGCAAAGATTATGTTGGTGGGATGATCTTCTGACGAAAGACTAAGAAGTTTGGACTTGCCAAAGTCTGAGTGAGACTTCAAGAGACTGAGTATTCTAAAAGCTTATCCAAAGCACAGAATTCATAACTAAAGAATGACAAGATTAGTCAAAGAAATAAATACTGCCCATAAATAAGCTTACATTGGACAGTTTCTAATTATAAGCAGAAAACCTGAGAACAGCTTCCCCGTAGAAGCACTGAGGCAGGAGAAGCGCTCTTTACAACAGCAATTACATCATTTTTAATATCAAAATTCAAAATCATAGATGAGCCTGGGTTGAAAAGGACCATAACAATTACCTAGTTTCAGCCCTCCTGCTATGTGCAGAGTCACCAGCCACTAAACCAGGCTGCCCAGAACAAACAATGAGAAGAGGAAAAAACATTTTTTGCTTTCTGTGTTCTTGATGTCCTTGATATCACACAGTTTTCCTGTGTTCATGCTTTGCCCCTATCTTTATCACTCATTATTTACTATGAGACAAACTGAGAAAAATATATGCTATTTTAATATACTGCATAACTAGCGCAGAAATATATTTCTTTGATGTAGTAAGGCCAATAGCTACTCAAGAGTCAGAACAACAAACATTTATGAAGATTCTGAGCATAGTCAGTGCTGCTGTAGAGAAACAATACAGAAAAAAGAAATTGAAAACATCAGTAGATTAAATACCAACCTTCTTGCTTAGGTTCACAAGCCAGCTGCAAATTGCTCATAATAGCAAGCTAGTTAGTTATCATCTAACATTCTCTGCATCTCCTTCAGAAACAACTATCCCTAGGCATTTCTAGCAAAGCAACATCAGTTTTAGGTGCTTAAGCAAAGAGGCTTAGCAGGGTGTATTTTTATGAAGCTTTTCCAGTATCTTTGTCAAGAAGGAGAACAGCTGAGATTCATTTATCTATCAGTTACATAATTACTGAGGAAGGGGTTCCAGTCATTCTGACAATTGGTAGTAAGAATGATAGAGAATACTGATAAACAAAGAACAGAAGCTTGATTTTCCTGTTTGGGGATGTTTTTTCTTTCTTTCTTTTTCTTTTTTTCTTTTTTCTTCTTCTTTTTTTTTTTTTTTGGTAATTTGTTCATTTGTTTTAATTTGTTGTTTTTCATTGTTTTTGTTTTCCATCATTTGTACCTTCCAGAATGGGAATATCACTCCCTTGTTGTAATAAAGAAAGGCTTGAGCTACCACAGTGCACATGTGTAATTATTAGCATCTATACAAGATGTAAAGCAGTGAAGAATGAGTATTACATCTTCAGGTGAAAAATAGATGTGTCTACAGAGAAAATTTCAAAAACTCAGCCACAAGCACTGTTTTCTCCTCATGCTGCTGGAACAACAACAGTAGCCATGAAGTATGAGCTAAACAATGAGCGAAGTAGAATAAAAGTAAAATTAACCTGACACTTGTGACTAAAATGATTCATAAATAATGAACAAATAAATTCAAAATGGTGGGAGTTTGGATTAAAAAAAAAAAAAAAAAGGAAATACTTTCATTGTGAATAGTTTCTGCAATAGCTAAAACTTCTTTGCATTTTAATATCTTATACTTCATAATGGGGTCTAGACCTCAGTTTTAATACAGTTTTCTCCACTTAAGTTCAAGGTAAAAGTTTTTACTTGATTTGATAATGTATTCAGGGGAGGTACTATAGAAAGCCTTATTTAAATACTTTAGAATAAATTACAAATCTCTCCATTCAAAGACTAATTATTTTTCAGCAGCTATACATTTACATCAGAATGAAAACAAAAAGAAAACACTGAATCTAAGATAGTTATCAGAGGTAATACTATATATATAGATGCAAAATACCAACAAGGAAGAAGTAGTAGAAAAGATCACATTAAGTTACATGCTCATTTTCAACTCAGTAAAAAATAGATAAGGCATTGTGTGAAAGTGATAAGTCTAAGTGATGTTCTTTCTATGTGTGCACAGAAACAATTCATTATCCATAGAAAACTGTAAGAAAAACCCTGTCACTCACACTGTCTATGTGAGAACAAAGTACCTGTTCATGAATAATAGGAGGGATTATGACTAACAAATCATACAAAAACTCGGAGAAGTCCAAATTTATAACACCTGCAAACTTCACAGGCTACTATAATTATCTTTGACGCACTGGATTATACTCAGGTGAGTGCACCTATGAGTGTACCACTGGGACTCCAAATATGTTAAGTAATTCCATAAACCATATTTTTAATGAAGGAACAACCAGCAGCTTCACCATTCCCACTGTTTATCATTGCTTAGATAGACCTGTGGCTCAAGGAGAGGATTTAATGTATTTTAGTTTTCTTTAATGAGACAACAGTCCTTGGTGACATTTATTTATCCTTCTATAAATATCTGCATCCCTTTTCACCAAAACCATTGATCCAGATAAATGTTAGAATACCTGTTTCACTCTGTCCTCTTCTTTCCTTTAACTGCTATGATATTGGTGGTTCACACAACCTCAGTCCTTCTGATGACGCTTTTATAAGAAGAGTTTTAGTTCCTTTTTTCTTCTCAGAGATGAGCACGTCACTTCCCTTTGATACTAAAAAAAAAAAAAAAGAAAAAAAAGAAAAGAAGATACAGAATCATGTGGTGGCAATTTGCTGAAGAAAATAAGTGTACTACAAAGACTGCTTATAAGAACTATTTGAAAGCTGTTGTCCTAAATTATTACTTCTGCACAACAATGACAATAATGTATACATTATAAAAGAAAATTTGAAGCATTGGGTTGTTCAGAACAGGGGGAAAAAAGAAAAAGAAAAAAAAGAAACATGCACTTAAAAATATCATAACAAAATGCTATGACTTGTGGAAATGGCATTGTTTGAGGGGAAAATTTTCTGTACCATTTGACAGAAATAAAAAGTGCAAATCCCTAACAAGCTTGATTTCTACTTTTTGGCAGAAAAAAAATTCAGCTAAAAAATTCTTAACCCAGCCCTGACAGCTATTGCAAGGATTAAAGATGCAGGCAGAAGGTTTCAGATCACAGGAGTGGTTGGCTGGAGGAAGAAGCCAGGAAAATGAAGAGAGTGCTGATGAAATTAATGTTGCAACAAATGAGATTGATTGTGATTTTAATTTTGTATCTTGAGAAGACAATGCAAGAGAGAAAGAATATAAAGAAGGAAAGCTTAACCAAGAGAAGCTAACACATACATTTTCTATGGATGAAACATTTTCTGTGGGTCTCCAGTGGGAGTTAAACACAGTCATGCAAAGGTTGCAGTCATAACTCAAATGTCAGCTTCCATCGATTAAAGAGAAAAAAGCTTAAGACCAGCATTCAATGAACTTACAAAGGATGTTTCAAAAAAGGCTGATCCCACTGAAGTTTCTGGGATGTTTCTCTGTAAAAAAGTGAAGTGGTGGGCACCAGAAAATGAATCTGAACCTGCCCCAGTGCAAAGACACTCCCGAGTAGATATGTCCTCCACGTAGTGACATTACTGAATAATAGCATCATAGAATGCCTTGGGTTGGAAGGGACCTTAAGGATCAAGTTCAAGCTCCCCTGTCACAGGCAGGGTTGCTAAGCTTTAGATCAACTACTAGTTCACTAGTTCACTAGTTCACGTTGCCCAGGGCCCCATTCAGCTTGGCCTTAAACACAAGCACCCAGGTGCAGATGACTCTGCAGACTCTGCATATGCTCAGCCCCTTCTTCTGGAGGGACACCAAAATCATGACCTACAGACTCAGAGAATCTCTGCAGGCATGACCACGACATGAGTGAAACAGCCAGATAGCTTTGAGGAAATTTGGCCTTTGCTGGTTTCGGGTTTGTTTTTGATTTTTAATAAAAAATCTGTGTAATTATTTTTTGTGTGTTCATTCAGGCTAAATGTGCAATTATTACAGCACCTGGACTAATAATAACTGTTTATGGTATTTTGATCAGACTGGTTCTGTGGTTCTGTGACTCCAGTGAGACTAACAGGAAATTCTTCAGCTCACATCAGTTACATTTCTTTTCTGCATGTAACAGGATTTTGAGCGTAACACAAGCAGGTGTATGGGTCGATTCTGTGATACAATGAAATTTCACAGTGAAATTCACCTCTCCTAGTGGCAGGGTAGGTGTCTGCAATGAGACTAGTCCCCCAAGAGTAATGGGGTTCAGTGCTCAATTTATCTGGAAACACGTGCATTGACTTTAGGATAAGATTGATTGCATTAGTGACTTTGCTGACTATAGATCTCAATTGAATATTGAGTGATAAGACTGGCTGCAAGTCCCTGTACTGAAGATGCTTACTTTTAGTCAGAAGAATAGAACCAATGCAGATACCACTGGCCTGTGCCCAAGAACGGGTCTGTATGTGGATGAATGATGTTATCTCATGAACTGGTATCCCTACCAGTAGGATAAGTAGCCATACTCCTCACAGTCTCCTCAAAGAAAATTGCAAATGAATTAAATAAAGGGCAGAATATATTTCTGAGAAGAACAAGGCTGTTGGTTTTTTTTGAAATACAGGCATTCAGTATGTAATAATGAAAGCTCACAATTCCTGTCTGCACCAAAAGGAGTCAAAGAACAGCCGCGTTTTATAGAACTTAGGTACTTTCTTAGAGTTATATCAATTTTCTCCTTTGAAAAACTGGTCCCTGTGTAAGAATTTTATCTAATAGAAAACAGTCTCTGAAACCACAGAAGATGCACTGGAGCCTATCATTCTGGTTTGTAGCCTTATATTTATTTCCTGGGACCATGCCAAGTCAACTGACTCTGTCTCACAAAGTGAAATGCTGAAGCACATAGTCATCGTCCTGCCATTTTCTCTCCTCTCTTGTTCCACAGAGGAACTGGCCATGTTCATTAGTGGTAATTTTAAAAAGGGCAAGAACTTTAGAAACTCCTATCTTAGTTATTCAGATTTTATTTTCTTTCCTTTTTGGGCAGCAATGGAGGAAATAGGTGGAGCTGCTAGCCCTTCTAGCATTATGTTTCATTCAGAGATGGCATTTGCTGCAAGCAAGCCAGAACTTCTCTCCTTTTTTTCCTGGAGTGTATGACTGTAAGAGTTTGATACTGGTTTTCGTGACTTTGATAACCCACATTAATTTCTTCAAGTCATTTTTGACACCTAGATTCCACTGTAATGAATATAGATAATAATGTGATGCCTATCTCTGCTTTGAATGCCTCTCATTCCTCCATCACAAACTTCCCCAACAGGCATTGATTCTAAATAGTTTTCAGCAGCCCATTTGCCTTTCTCTCAAAGATTTCTGTGTTTGGGCCCCAGCTTTTCTATGCTGCTGCTTTCTGAACACATACAGATATTTTTATGCAATGAGTATTGTGATGAACTACCTAATATTCATTTACCAAGATGTGTGAACATAATTTCTTTTTCCTGTTTGTTCATTTGCTACATTTGTGCATAAGCAGAAATAAATTGAAGTCAGACACAGTAGCACTGTCAAAGAAAATAAATGAAGGAAATCAACAGAAAAAACATGTTGAAGGGGGATCATTAAAGAGATGGGGTTTGAAGCAATGATTTTCAACCACTTCCCTATCCAGGCCTGATTGTCAGAACTGCATCTATCTAAGAATATTACTGAATGGGCAAGAAGTCTCTTCTTTCACCAAATGGGCAGTGGATCAAAATTGTTCTGGTCAATTTTCCTTTGCAAAGTAATTTTTCTAACAAATCAAAGACACACACACACACGCACACACACAAAATTCCTTTCCCCAAATTATCTGCAAATCCCCAGTAATTTACCTAAAAAATTTACATTTCAGAAGCACTGGAATTGTTTCAGAAGAAATTTGGTAACTTCAAAAAAAAGTAAATAAATGGAAAACAATTACATTGTTTACAGTGTTCTTCAAATTTTTCCATGGGGATTATTTGTAGTCCAACAATCTCTGATAACTTTCTCCAAGTTGATACTCGGGTTCCACAAAAAAAGATTTTCATGCCTAATAAATCAACCAGTTAAATGAAATTATTAATTAGAAATTAATTTGGGAACAATTAAATCTTAACGATTTATTACTCTGTACATGTTTGTACATGCATGGTGGTAACTGAGGAGACATGATGTATTTATAGAAATAGTTGTTTCTGTATTCATTTCTTTTGTTCTTCCTATGAAGATTAGCTTGCATAACAAGCAAGAGAATTAGTAGGTTAGACCTACTGTTTTTCAGGAAGGCATTCTAAGGCAAATATCTCGCTCCTTGACTTAGAGGTAAGTCTCATCCTTTTGATCGATAGTATTGCTATTCTCTCAACACGGGGTTTTCTTGAATAGTTACATTTTGGAATATTCTTCTGGCCAACTGACTGAAGGCTTTCCATAGAAGTACTGGTGCAGTAGAGTATCAGCACTGACACACAGGGCCAGCCACACCATTATGCTGTCCTCAAAACCAGAAACTTTTCTTGTGCTTTGAGCTTAAGAAGATTGCCTGCAAACAAGACCGTATCTGCAGTAAATCAGCAGGAAAGTGTCAGTTTTCCTAAATTACTGTTATAGAGTAAAGCCTAAGACTGTTGTTACCATCCTATATTTTTAAGGTAAGTGATGGTTCTGTGCAGATATGTTTGTTTTTTGGGGTTTTTTTTTTTTTTTTTTCACTGAAAGAATGATGGTTCTGTGCAGGTTTTTTTTTTTTTTTTCTGAAAGAATATCTCAAGGAAGAGAACACTTCTTTTAGAGCAAAAAAAAAAAAAAAAAAAAAAAAAGCATAAGATATAAAACATCCATTAAAATATTCCAGCTTTGATGCTATTTTTCCTTTTCTTCTTTGTCTTTCTTTTGATTAAAAGTTTTAGTGTTTTCAGAAACCAATAAAGTTTCCAGTTTTCACACAAAGTACATCTTAAAAAAGTGAAGTAAGGGGGAAAAAAAGGTATTATGTCTAAGAAGCAGTGTTTGTCTGGCAGTCTCCTAGAAGTGGCTGTTCGTTCTACAGAGCAACATACCCAAGGCCTATGATTAATAGAATGGTGTCTTGATTTCCCATGGGAACTTTCATTAGACTGCACTTCCAGGTGGCACTCAATGGCGGCCCTATACAGCAGCTTGATGCCACTGTACTCAGGGGAGGAAAATGGAAGGTCATCTTCACTGTGACCTATTTCCACTTTGGAGATATTTCTCTAAGGGAAACAGTAAATTGTGGGTGACCTACTAAAAACCATTCTTTATGAATTAGCTCAGAGTTTAATTAAAGCACTTGAAAAACTATCTGTGCTGATTTCCACCTCTAAATATAGTCAAAACACTGACATTTCGTTGTCCAGTTCTTTACAGCGTTTCTGAGAGGCCACTTTCATCTTAACAAGCAAAATAATTATCAATACACCAACGAGGTACTCAAAATTTCCTTTAAAATGGGTCTAAAGCGTTCAGCCTCCATGAAGTATGAGTCTTTCCTAAATAATACCCCTACATAGCCTGCATGTTGCATAGTTTGATAATTACTTCTACTGGTTTTGGCTGAGATAGATAGCATAGCACCCATTTGTTGATATGTTTTGAATCTGTGACTATAGCTATTCTAGCTATTTCTGAGCAGTGCTTAGACAATGTCAAAGCCATTTCTGGTTCTGACACTGTCTCACTAGCAAGGAGGGTGGGGTTACAAGGATGACATACAGCCAGGACAGCTGATACCAACTGATCAAAGAAATGCTGAATGATACATTGAGCAAAAAAAAGTGAGGAAAAAAAAAAGGAAAAAAGGGGAAAGGAAGAATGGGAGGATATTCAAAGTTGTGGTGTTTGTCCATTCAAGCAACTACTACTCAAGCAACATGTGTGATGAGACCTACTTTCCTGAAAGTAACTGAGTAACTGCCTGTTAATGGGAAGTAGCTAATAACTTCATTATTTTGCATTGTTTGTAACTCATGGAAGTCAATATTCTTTTGTAGGGATTATCTGCTCTTTCAATTCATGAGTTCTTCACAGGTCCTTATTTCTCTAAATTTATTCATTAGCTGCAGATACTGGCAGAAATGTCTGAACAAATGTTTCTCAGACAGTGGCTTATTTACAACCAAGTCTGCACATTCACTCCCATCATTTAGCAAAGCATGGGAATAGGGGGCTGAACTTAGAGCAGAAAATTTCTATGGTGTCGACCATCATTATGCACAATTTTCTGTAAACAGGTTTACTCTCAATGAGAGTAAACACACAAGCTTCTTTACATCACAGACAACACAGATAATCTAATTCCTGCTTGCTGGATAAATATATGTTGAGAATAGACAATGCCAAATGTCTATCAAATCGTCATTGTAATAACATTTAGAATTCACAGAGCCTTCCATGAAGAACAAGGGACTGTCTGCATCTTTTTGTGTAGTCATGAGCTTGATTCTACACATCAGAGAAAACTATTAGCTCCTTTATTTTAAAATTCATTTTGATTTTATTTATTGCTATTCAGTTCCACTTAATTTATAATCAGAGCTGAAGAGAAAGTAAATTAGCCTGGTTTATTGAGGACAAAATTTCTCCTTACATGCCAGTTTATTAAAGTCAGTGATTAAAGAGACAAAGATCAATGTAGAACTCACAGAGATCTTTAAAAGAGTTGTTATAATCCACAGAATCACAGAATGTCTGACATTTAAGGGATTTCTGGATGTCACCTGCTCAAGCAGGACCACCTAGAGCAGGTTTGCCCAGGTCCATGACCAGATGGCTTTCAAATATCTCCAAAGAGGGGAGTTCACAACCTCTTTGAGCAACCTGTGCCAGCGCTGTCATCCATACAGTTAAAAGGTGTTTCCTGATATTCAAGTGGAACCTCCTGTTCTAATTTGCACTTATTGTCTCTTCTTCTGTCACTGAGCAGTACTGAAAAGAGCTTCGCTCCGCCATCTTTGTGTCCTCTCTTCACGGATATCTATACATTGATGAGATTCTCCTAAGCTGTCCTCCAGGCTGAACAATCCCAGCTATCTCAGTTTTTCTCCATAGAAGGAGAGATGCTACAGTCCCTGATAATCTTTGTGGCTCCTCATTGGATCACAGAACTCCAGTATGTTCATGTCTTTCTTGCACTGGGCAGTTCAGGGCTGGACACAGCCTTCCAAGTGTGACCTCATCAACGCAGACTAGAGAAAAGAAACCTCTCCCTTAACCTGCTGGCAGTGTTCTTCCTGATGCAGCCCAGAATACCACTGGCCTTCTTTGTAGGCACAATGCTAGCTCTTGTTCAACTTGTAGTCCACCAGGATCCCCAGCTCCTTTTCTGTAGAGCTGCTTTCCATCTGGGTGGTTCCCAGCAAGTACTGGTGATCCCCGTGTGCAGGACTTTGTATTTCTCCTTGTTGACTTTCATGGGATTCCTGTCAGCCCTTTTCTCCAGCCTGTTGAAATTCCTCTCAGTTCAGTACCTCTAAGAGGGTTGTAATTTTAATCTTACAAATGTAACTTTTTACCCTAGAGTCTAAGACACTCATCTAACATGTCAAAAAAGATTTCTCATCTTTCTTAGGATCCCAAGTTCAGTGCATCAACTCACTTGTTATGGAACAAGTGACTCCAATCCCACAAGCATGCTTTTATATCTGTTCATGGTTCACTTGTCATTTCTGTACTACACTCCTTGTCACTCCTGCACAAAATTAGGTAAGTATTCTGCTAAATCAAAACTTGCACGCTGCCTCCCATGTTCATTTTCTTTCTTATTTGTTAATTGTCTCTCTTTTGATGAGGATGTTGAGGCTGATCTAGTATTTTGGAATAAAGTGTGACTTAAGCACTGTATGTACATCACAAACACCATACTAAAGATGATAATAATCTTGTGAATTAATATTAAAGTACCAGAGCGTAGCAGTATCAGGTGATAACAATTTTAGTCCCAGGGGGTTTGCTACTTAAAGGTATAACCAAACACAAGATATTATATGTACACAATATTTTTTCCTGCATCTAGCATAGGTGCTTTCCCCCACCCCAGCCTGGGAGATGGAAACTCACACAGAGGTAAAAGGTATTTTCATCCAATGCTACTTGATATGGTGGATCAGCAGTGCAAGTCAGACACCAGACATCATTATCCTGGCATCCCATTCACCTCACACTGCAAATGCAAGCAGAGTCACTACATAAGTCCCAATCTCCCTATCCTTTATCCTTTTGTTTCCATCTTGGAGCCGTAAGGAAAGGGAAGTTTTCCCTGGGAAACATCTGGAGAGCACCTTAAATTTCTACAGAACAAAGAAATAGGAAATATGTCCATAGCAATGCCAATATCTCAGAGATGGAAGAGCAGCATGTGGGAGGGCTTTGCACTTGACAGGAAGGTGCTCTTCCATAGGCTTCAGTGTTTCTTCTTTGCTTGAAGTAGAATTAAGTCCAAATAACACTTATTTTCATTTTCCTCCATACTCAATTTAATATTTTTATGTTTATATGCTTGAACACTGGGGGAAAAATAAGGTTTGTTTCTAGTTCTGTAGATAACAGCTTGTAAAGAATTCAAACAGGCAGTTCACTAATTATTTGATCAGGGGTTGTTTCAGGCATCTTATATAGTGGTCTATGTGAAATGCAACAGAAGTGTGAAAACCTTTGTTAGTTATAAACCAAGAACTATGATCCATAAGTCTGAAAAAGTATTCTGGCAGTGTGCTTTCAAGAAGGTGCCAAATAAGAAAGAAGTGCAGTGTGATAGAGTGGGTCAACTAGAAGAGATATGATGTTGTGTTCCTGACTCACCTGTGAAAAACGCAGTCCTCTGAGACTTTGGTTACCTCTTACAAAGTGCTGCACATTCATTGGCCTGAGTTCCTGTCTGGTTCAGGGACTACACACAACTGTCACATGGCTGCAACAAATCCTCAGTGCATAGACACTTGCTCTATATCTATTTTGTTCTGGCCGAAGGACAATTTCCCTGAATCTCTTTGCAGCATTGCTATTGCCAGGGGCTGTTTAGCCTCCTACTGGTGAATGTCTCATCCAGAGCATTTCACTGCCTTTACCTCCAGGTCCACAGAAACGAGGACCTGTCCTAATTCAGGTGTCAGTGTGAGAACAATAAACACTTCTAGAATAATCATAGAATCACAGAATGGCTTAGATTGGAGGGGACCTCAAAGCCCACCCAACCCCAACCACCTTCCACGGGCAGGGCTGCCCCCCACCAGCTCAGCTCCCACGGCTCCATCCAACCCCACCTTGAGCACCTCCAGGGATGGGGCATCCACAGCTTCTCTGGGTAGCAGTGCCAGGGCCTCACTGCCCTCCAAGCAATTACTTCCTAACATCTAATCTAAATTTCCCCTCTTTTAGTAGACATTAATATTATTCATCATTCTTCTTGAAGGTATGTTTACACAGCTTATTGTTCTGCGTAGAAGGATGCCTACATCTGTTTAGGGATAATTTATGTACAATAAGTCGAACTCTTACTTGGCATTTAAGTGCTAACATAAAAACTGTAATGACATGTCTATAAGGACTCAATATTGTAACTATTCTAGAATGCTAGAAAAAGCTGACAACTTGGAGATGATAGCTGTAAAAAGTAGAGGAATTGATGATGCATAGTCAAATGTGGTATGTAAAGAGGAGAGGAGTTAAAGAGTAAAAGGTGCATCTGGAGTACAAGGGATGGTTTTATGATAATGACGGATAAGGAAAAAGTAATGAAGAAGATAACAACGAAATAAATAGAACTCAAAATAGTAGAGCTATTAATATAAAAAAGATTAATAAAAATGTTTTTCTTCCATTAAGTAATTATCATTAACAAATGATTGCTCACATAAGACTTACATATTAAATATTTCTTGCTGCCCACATAACTAACATTTTTCTGTGCAGACATATTTTGAATCATTATGAAAGACAGTATTTTTTTAATCCAGGCATGTAAATGTGTGCTTCAAACCCTGAATTTGTAGAGCTGAAATTTACTCTTCCCGGGAGTCCCACTGAAGCTAGTAGGACTTTGAATAACCAAATACATCACACATCCATGATTAGCACTATGTCCATGGCTAATCCTGAGTTTTTCTCGGCTCTTAACTTCCTTTCCCAGAGCAAAATCTGGACAGCTTTCCTTTTGTTTAATCCAATACTTTATGATAGCATTTTGAATGCAAACTTTTTAATACAGTCATATCAAAGATAAATGCAAAAAGTACTCATTGAGGCTTTCATACCAATGTTTATAGCAATGCTTTTAGTTACAATGGAGCAGAGGCTTAAACTTGTCAAATTTTCAGCTCCATGAAATTGATAAAAAATAATAATAGTAAAAAAAATTTCTTTCTTTCAAATATCAGAAAACAAAATGGACAAAAATATTGCTTTTCTATCAGACTGCAACTAAATGCATGCTTCATTCATATGTGGAAGAAGATGGGAATTTTTATTTACTAGGTGACTGATTGATTGATGGGAAAAGAAATTATATCATTTTAATTACACTGAGAATCCAAGAAATCTAACTTCTACACCTTTAGTCAATGTTGGAAGGGGAAACAATATCTGATAATCATTTGTATCATAAGCAAGGAGTTAATCTGGAAAAATCTATCATCCAGATGCTATCAGTATGTATATCACTCTATCAAGAAGCAGACCTGCAGTTGGGCAGTCCCCACACTTAGAGCATCTCCAAGGCTTTAGCCACCGCATGCTGTTCTGCCCTGGGAGATGCCACACAGGATGAAACAGCCCTGGAGCTTACACTAGGTACCAGGCACATCTGAGATTAGGCAAGGTGAGTGAAAAAAAATACGAAACCATCAACGTGAAAGGAGAGGGAGTGAGAGAAAAATATCACTTGTATTAACTCCCATATGGTAACTGTTACAAGATTCAATTCAACAGCATATTAGCAGCATGTTCAGCTGAAGACTGAGAAAGCAGAAGAATTGGTTTGTCCCCTTTACTAAGCCGAACAAGTAATTTATACTTCTGAAATTATAGGAGGTTTATAGCCATTTGATTTTTTATCAGATCACTAAAATTAAAGGAATTTTTTTTATATAGAACTACTTTTTAAAAATACCTTGAAAATCTTTACAGCTCTATCCTCCACAAGTTGTGGAGGAAGTGGTTTGCTTGCATTAAAGTGTCATGATCTAAATGACTTTCAGTATATTTGATTGCCATACCACTACTCTCCATTTTAGTGATAACTTAATGTGTCCCTCGCTGTCACAAAAATGTAAAGACAAGATGGAGATAATTGTTTTAAATCACAATTCGTATCTCCTTATTAATCAGATACTTTTCCAGTGATTTGAGGGCTCCATCATGTTGAGGTTCTTTCTTTCCTGCTCATGTTCCACTGCAGATGCTAGAATAGATACATCTGTTCTACAAATGATACATCTTTCTCCGAGAGTGAAAATAATAGGAGACAAGGACAGTTATTTTTCTCTTATGCTGACCAACAGAGCGAACTGCACAGTCTATTATCAACATTCACAGAAAAGGAGGGCACTATAAAAAGATAAGTAAAAAGATTATTTCCTTAAATGCCTATGTATTTTACATGGATTTAGGTAAATTTCTGACACATCATTCTGTTAGAAGTCTGATTGAAAGAGAAGAAAGTGCTTACATCTTACAGACATTTCTCCCTGTGGGTTAGTAACTTGTAACAGACTAAGTTTAAAAAAGATACATATTTATTATTGACAGGGTTTTTTTTTCCTATCAGGATAACCAGATGTGTTTCTCCTGTTCAGTAGCAACAGAACTTATCACAGACTGTCAGTGTAGAGAATAAAACGTTGTTTATAGGCAGCACATTGATCTGAAGGAGCTATTGTCATAACAACTAGACATGGACCTGTCTGCTCTTTCAAAGCTTTTTTGTCTTTTAGTAGGAGCTTTTTTAGTTGGGTGGTTGTTGCTTATCATTTCTTGTCAGATTTTAGGAATACACACCATCTCAGGGTAGGATGTTTACTGAGGGAAGTACTGGATGATCTCTGCAAGACTGAAGCAAATTGGGCCACAAGTGTGTTTGGCGATCACCAGCTGCTGCTGAGAGCTGGTGACAGGCCTCCATGTTACTGCACGTGTGCTAAAACCTGCAGGCTGAGGAAAAGGGAGAATGAGGCCAAAAAGAAAACCTGGCTCCAGACTGGAACATCAAATGAGCACCTGGCTGCAGGGTAGCTGAAGTGAGAGCCCACAAAACTGGGGAAAAGCAGTCCCATGCTTTCTCAGTGTCTACTGGGAATGATGAGCACAGGCCAGACTCAGCTGCCTCGGGACCAGCCCAAGCCTGTCAGGCTGCAGCATTATCACTACATAAAAATTTCCTACTAACAGCACAATATGCACATTTCTGAGATTAGATTCATCCTAATCATTATTCTATCTCACTCTTTGTCTGCTAATGTCCAAAACCCCTTTAGCAGATCAAACCCCATCATTTGCTCCACTAATTGTTGGTTGTTAAAATAAGAACTACAATTTACCACTTACTATTGAATACCTAATTTGGCAGTTTATGAAATTTAAGACCAGATGAAAGCACATCAGACATGAAAAGATGGATGTTTAATTGCTTAACAGAACAGCTGCTGTGCACAGGCCACGGGGTTGCTGCACAATAGCGATCCTTTGACTCTTTCCTCTCCCTTTCAGAAGTGCTAGCTACCATCCTAACAGAGCACTCTTCTCCCAAGAACTTTCCAGACTGTGTTCAGTAAGTGTGGAAGTTCATATTTACGGGTAGATTTAAGAACAAGTCAAAGTGCTCTCTGTGAGCCTAACACTCTGGGTCACAAAATTAATGGCTAATCTTCAACTGAACTTAAGGCCAACAGAACCAGCTACAAAACAACTCAAAAATGCAAGACTTCAATTCATCAAAAGGGAAATTTGTCACTGCTTGTATCACCTATGAATCACATGAGCTCCGTAACTACTGTTAAATGTGATCTCAGTGATGCATACACATTCAGCTAGAAATTCGTATGGGAAAACATCACAGATGTTTGTGAAGAACTGCACTGAAGACTGAAGACTAGCTCTTCTGTTTTTACAAGCACTGTATAACTGGATATGATAAATAGAATAAATGTAACTGCTCTCATATTTCTGTAGATAATAACATCAAATTCTCATTTGTTATTGTCCTACTTCTGAAATGTTAATGAAGCATTACGATAAGAACTAATTTTCTCTCTTTAATCTAATCTGAACATAAGAGGCTCAGAACAGCACAATTATTGTGCTACAGCATAGATAGATAATTACTCATTATTACTGATCTCCAAAGTTGAGAAGTACAGTATTTCCAAAGACACAAAATGTCTAAGGCTATAATTCTTACTTGCAACAATAAGAAATCTACTCAGTATTACTAACAAATTCATCATCATTTCAATACTTTCAGGTGACAAAAACAAAATCATAGAAATAAGCTAACAACTTTACATAGGATTTTAATTTTACTAACTTTCTTATTGTTTATTTTGATCTTCACACTCTGAAGAACTATCTTTACATTTAAATATAAATATTTATGTTTATATTCCAAGTATTAGTGCATAAATTCATATTAAAATATATTATTTAGGATAAACTAATACTCTTTCATATTTAAGAATTTATATGGAAGGACAAGACTTGGACACATCTTGGTAAAGTTACTTCTGCCATCAGAAAAAAGAGAGATAGTAAAACTTACGCACATACACAAGCTATTGACAGATTTTTGCTCTCTGTCAGATCACTTACTGAATGGTGTTTGGCCATATGCAAATTGATAAATATAACGAACCAAGTATTTATAGACTAAAAGATTCAATATGAAATGTCAGATACCATAGCTAACATGATTGCTACACATCTCAATACCTCCATCTGCAGGTCTCAAACTAATGTCCCTTTTTTTCCTAGTTCATTTTTTAACCTCAGTGCCATCTATTTTTATTACAAATATGATTCTGATAAGACAAGAATTCTGGCATGTTGATACTAATCCCAAAGAGGTTTTAGAGCAACAGACAAGGAGAAAAAAAGAAAATGTGGCAACAGAGTGGCACAGGAAAGAAGAATATCCTCACTGAAAGGAGATGCCTGCAGAGCTCATCATCAGATGCAATAAAAAGCATGGTGGAATGACATGCAGGAGAAGGAAACGAGACACACTGCAAGTGGTTTGTGCCGTGCTAACGAGTGCCCTGCTAACCAGCACTCCTGGTCTCTCACCTCTGCTAATTGCCCCCATAAGTTTAACAAGCAGTCCATCCCTGTCTTGGTAGGGAAAAAAAACTTGCTCTCCATCTCCTCCAAGATGGGAAGCTCCACAAGGAAGAAGGTTCCCCTCCATGTTGCACATTGTTTCTGTGCATTCCCTCTACAATGCCTTGTGTCTGAGTTACAGGTACTTAAAATAGCGAGACGAAACAGAATAAACCATAAATCCAAAGCTATGCCTACTGATATAGAAGTAAAGGCAAAAAGAGGGCTTTAGGGTCAGCTTGCTGAAGATCATGAGTGAATAAAGAAATTTTCAGGCACTGTTTGTGAGTGTACAAGGTTGTGGTTTTGGTATATCCCAGAGGTGAGTGTTGGAGGAAATACACAACTAACAAATATTATGCTGTTTGCAAATGGAACAGTAGTTTCCAGGAAGCAGTAGGATAACACACTTTCTTCCACTTCCAGTGAAAGTATACAGTATGTGGATCCTTAAACATTCAGCTGTCTGCTTTCTTTGCTCCTTGTGTGGTCTGTACTGTAGAAAACTGCAGCAGCAGCCAGTGTGTGGGCATGGCTGAAGCATTTTAAGCCTCTGAGAGAATATAGACTCTGGCACAGACAGTACCAATTGTCATTCCTAATCTCTCACCTCCAGCCTCTCCCTTTCTAGAGCATAGCTGTATTGCACCAGGGAAAACCTACAAAAACTGGAGCTTGTATGTTCTAAGCATCACACTTACCATTTAGTGCCTTAGTGCCTGGCAGCTCATCTCTTCTTGCTTTGTAGTTCTGTGCATGGTCAAGAGCAGATTTCTTGGAAAACTTTACAAAGATGTAGTCACATGTGAGCTTAAGGAGCACCTGAAGCAAACAGCAAGTAATAAGCCCCCCTGGGAGCAGACAGACAGCATTTAGATCGTTTACAAATGTGACTACCTTAAAAGGTGCTTAGATGGCTGCTGAATCTGCCTTGCCTACAATCAGCTTGGGAGTATGTCAAAGACTTGCAAACAGACAGTCCCAGCGAATATGTCAGATAGGGAGTTTTCACTTGGCTCTTCTTGTTTAAATTCAGCACTCAACTCCACTGTGAGGGAAAAAAAAAAAAAAAAAAGAGCTAGTAGGTGAGTTTAAAACCCAAGAAGGTTTAAAACACAGTAGTCATCTAAAAATTTGACATGCAGAGAGGAAGAATCATACATACTTGGAAGTTTCCACTAGCTTCATTACCTTGTTTTCCTCTTTGCTTTCCTTTTCACGTTTGCTCCTATAGAAAATTGGCTGCTCTCATATAGAAAGCCCAACGTTTTTTTTTTATTCTTCCCATTCCTTAAAGGATTCTGTTTCTGCTGCAGTGATTGTAATAAACAAAAATCCTATGGAAGTGTGCCATGTAGTCTTCCTAATATACTTCAACAGACGATCAGCAGTACCATTCTGAATCTCCGCATAACAATGCCTATATCCTTGGAGTTGTTCTGTAGTTGTGTGGCTTTTTGGTTTGGTGTTATTTCCTAAGGAGCAAGAAGTTGCAGCAAAGCAGCCCTTTATGTAATTTTCTTCTTTTGTTCCTCATTCCATAATACACATAAAAAATAAAGAAGCATAATTCTCAGCTTGAATGCGTTAATCATGCCCACAGTTTGAGAATGATGAGGATTTAGATTAACTTGTATCTATAAGTGTGCCCATTAGTTACTTAAAACACATAAGCATTTGCCACAGATAAGGTAAAGTCAGATACTTATTTCTTTCTCACATCACTGTACATTGTGGCTAACTCCACTGGAAGACAGTATAATGAAAATCACATATCAAGATCATCAGATACAACCTAGTAGCAATTACCTAGGCAATCAGCAAATGTGATCACTATGTCTTCAACGGAGCAATTTATAGGGAGAAAAAAAAAAAAAAAAAAAAAAAAAAAGGTAATATTCACACACTCATAAGGTGATAAGATTAAGAATGACCAAAACTAACGATTTAAAGTTTTGGCTATGTACAGTACTAGGAGCACTTTAAAACTGCAAAGCTGAGCAGGGTGATGCTTACTGTTAAATATTCAGAGGAAAACCCAGAACTTGTTTTGCCATTACCTGCATTACAGCACCAGACACATTTTCACTGAAAATATGAATGCACATTTTTGTAATCAAGGACACTTGCAGAAAGAAAATGTGTTGTAAAACCATATACAAATACAGAAGTGTGTTTCTGGGAAGTGTTCAGAAGTTTTCTGAAGTTGCTTGGATGGCACACATCCAGCCAGGAACAGAAGCACTGTTAAAAACCTTATGATATCAACTATGTATTTTGAAGAAAATTCTGATCGACAAACTGTGGATTAGCAAGAATAATAAGTATCACATGCAATTTCTTCATCTGAAATATGCCAGCAGCACTGAATGACTTTGAATGAAATACATTTAGGAACATAAGTCAACATAAAGATAACTCACAAAAGTGGAAAAGAACTAGAGTGATTCTAATGGATTCTTTGCTGTAAAGAAATCATCCAGTTCTTCCAAGGGACTAATAAACCTTTGCTGGTCATTGGTATCAGATAAGACATTATTAGATAAGGTAGTGAAAGCAATGTACCACATAGCCTTGAAAAATGCCTAGGTGTAGATCAGCTGACCTAAGCAATCTGTTCTGGCCTTACAATCTGTGACACTGTGCCAGCATTCTGAACCTTTATCTTAGCTTAAAAAGAGAAACACATTGCTAGGATGATGGCAAGAGAATTTGGAAGAAGAAAAGAATATAGGTTCTGTCTAGCTCTATTTATTTTTTTGTTTGTTTGCTCCAAGGGTAGCATGAGACTATATTCAATCCCTACGTGGGCACATGTCCTAGTTTCTGTAGCAAGAGGCATTTGGCATGGTAATTGTCTCTGTTGAAGCTGGTCTATCTGAATGAAATCATTCAGTACTTCTTGAGGAAAAACAAGAACACCTATAACTAAAGGACTGAAAGGGTTGTAGGCCAGGAAGAGTTTCAAGCAACAGAATCCAGTTTCAGACATTATCATGTAATCAATTATACAATGCATATCAAGCATCATCTTAAAACTAGATATTTTGGCCTTGCTATTCCTATGGAAATATAGCTCCGTACTGTCAGTCTTAAAATAATAAGAAATCTTTCTAATTTGCAGCTACAACTCATTTTTGCCTAGCTCATATCCAAGTAGCATCATCACAAACACATCATATAGTTAAACTAGTTCTTCTCAGATCTCAACAGTTTGTTATTGGATATGCATATGGGACACAACCATCTTCTCCATCTCTACTATAGCCATCATTTCACTCTGCTAAGTCAACTTCTTTTGACCTATTCTGGTTAAAGGTGCTCTCCCAGAAGTTCCTTCCAACTACCAAGATCCTAGCACAGACTCATGGCATTAGGTTCAAGGTGTGTGTTCTTTGTCCATTCCTGTCTACCCCTCTGATTCCCAGGATGACCCTGTGTCTCCATACAAGGCTCCAGTACTGCTCTACACTACAGGTACTTCCTATTTGTGACAGCCAGTTTCACTTATCACACTTCCGTCTTTTAAACCAAGGTCATTATTTGAAATTATAAATAAAATCTACCCTGAAACCAGTCCTTGAGGAAATTGTCTAGTAACCTCTTTCACCTTGATCATTTGCCTAACAGCATGACTCACTGTCATCTCTCATTTAGAGAGCTCCTTACCACATCTCAGTTCCTGTAATAATTTCCATCTTCATCATTTTATCATTTTAGCTAATAATTTCCCATGTGAAACGGCATCAAATGCTTTGCTCAAGGTCAGAGAGATTTGATCTACTGCTTTTGTCTACAGAATCATCTTTTTTTTTTCTCTAGATGCATGAATGAAGATTCTTATCAACCTTCTTTGATAAGACAGGCATCAGTATAGCCTGACACAATGTGCCTCTGACCAATACTTATTCCTTTTTATCCCCCTTTCCATTTATCTGCAAGGTTTTAATTAACATCTCTTTCAAAGTTTCTTATATAATCCTTGCACACAAGTGAGGTCAGCAAAGCTCATAAGCCACAACAAGGTATTTAAAAACCCTTAGAAGATAATCTGAAAATTAAGACAAAGCGTTAATGTGGATTTGATGTGTCTGTGGAGGATGATCCTAGATAACTTAACTCCTAACCTTTAAAGTTATGCACGTTTTCCCTTTCTCTAACCATAGAAAATGGGAAATGGCATTATCTGATACGAAGTCTAAAAGACATCAACAAGAAGAAGTAAAATTATAAGATACAGCTCTACCAATTCCCCTGTCCCTTTCCTGCAGGCTTGTATCTATCAGTCACCCATAGCAGATCCATAGGGAAGATTACAATAACAAGGACAGCCTACGGTGCTGCTTCCATGCTAGTCTATCCCAGCTTCACAGGTTTGTGAAAACGGAATCCTTGAGCCAAACGTAAATAGTATCTATTTGTTTAATACTCCTTTACTGGATTTTCCATGCCAGTTTTCTTTCCACGAATCACTTTAAGCTTCCTGCAACCACATGCCTATGATGTGCCAGCAATTTGTCTGTTTTGAGTTTATTATGAGCTGATTTCTTTTTATTTCCCTTAATTTTTTTCAGTAGGAGAAACACAGAACCACCATCCCACTTCACCTTCTCCACACCACACATCCTCTATTTTCCACCTCATCTTCATGGAGGTATTACCTGTGCAAAAGCCAGTGCATAACTTCAGGCACCTTTGTTTTCCTTTCTCTGTGTTTCTTCTTACTATCCCTCTGCCTCCTGAAAGTATTCTCTACCTCTACCCAAAGGACTACAGCTGTCCCCATGGAGAGGGAGACAGTTTTAAGATCTTTCAGGACAAAGGTGAGTTTCTCTTTCTCTCACCAAATGTTGCGGGATAACTTCCACCTCCTGCACTTATCCCTGCAGAAAAAGCTGACCATTTAGCACTTCACAGGCTCCTTTTCTAGGCGTCTACTTCTAATTCATCAGATAAGGACCAAAGGAACCAGCGAGTTAGCACTTGACACTGCAGTATTTAAATCCTTTTGAGGATTTTGCCCTCACACCTGACCCTGAGGCCATTTGTAAAATCTTTCCTATTTATCTTTAATTTCTGCACAAGATGATTGTTCATTTAACCAATGTAATTACCCAATTAAGGATGAATCATCCCTCCTCCCTTGCAGATTTTTCATTCAGAAAGTCCAACTGAGCCAACGCCTCAGGTAGAAGAGCCCAATCTCACATTCAGCGCAGGAGACCTCCCAAAACCCGGTTTAGAGGAGAGCCATTCTATAGACAGGAGGAACGAAAACTGGGATCTTTCCTGTAGTTCCCAAGAGCACATGCAGCCTCCTAGAGGCTCCAACATGCTGTAACATGGCCCCAGCTTGGCATCCAGGCCAGAACTTACTTATTCTGTTTGGAGGAAAGGGATAGGTTGCATCATTTCAGTGCAATTAATTTGAAGATAATAAACCTACTGTGAAAATTCCATAGGAGAAGAAGGGGAAACGCTTGCTTTTAGTACTTTCATGGGAAAAAAAAATAAAATAAAATACCAGAGTATTAGTGACTGTTTATTTCAACGTCACATATGCTCATTAACTTATTTGAACATTAATTTTACCGAGCATTTGTTTCCCTATTCTGTTGAGGTAGGAATTATGTTAACTTTGTGTACACAATGAAAAAAAGTGAATACAGTTCTGTTCTTTTTCTACTGTGTTTACCATGAGCACATATATGCTTTAGGTTTTTACCTTTCCTTAGATAGGATGTCTTCTGACTCTGCGCATAGGAATTATTCTTAAGTTTAAAACTGATTTTAAAAAGCATTCTGTAAAACCAGTACCTTGAAGTAATGCAGTGCTTCAAAGCTGACAGTACACCTTAGCAAGGTACCCTGTAACATTTGTTTTTCTAAACTGTGGTCTTTTTTGAAGAGCTTTTGCCTGTGATGCACTTTTCTGGCTTGTGGTTTTGTCCCACAACTGGTATTGCAAGAGAACATTGCCCTCTGGTGTCACAAACTGTGGCTTTGTGCTTTTGAGGGTTCTCCACGTACATTCTCTCTCTCTCTATTTTTCCTCTTCCATCTTCACTGCACTGACAGCTAGAGCTGTAGCTCACAGGTATAAGACAGCAGAATGTGTGGAAGAGGATCTTTCCATGTCTACAGGGAAATTTTTGCACTCATATAACAACTCCCATGAGTACGGAAATAATCTTTTTACACTATTTTACAGAAAGCTCAAATTAGATCCCTCCAGGTTGGGTCATAGCTTATTCTTCTTTCTGACTAATCAATCAAGTCACTTATTCATCCTTTTGAACAGATAAGCTTTTGGGGTTTATAGGTGAATATTAGAATTAAAGCTAGCAGAATACTGAAGCAAAGATGTTACTGACTTCATTACTATTACCAGAATTTTCCAGTCATTATCAAGTTCTCACTGATGGACTGAAGCACCTCACCTGCACTTGGGAACAGCAATGAGATCTAGCTAATTGTACACGGGCTTGCCCCTGAGCACACACCAGCACACTAAGACAAAGAAAAAAAGAACAAAAAAGTGGTTAGGAAACTAAGGAACACAAATCACATGCAGAGAAGCAAAATGGTACATGGGCATTAGGTGTTGGAGGGTAGTACCGAAACAGACAGAAAGCATTATTGTTTAGGTAGATGAAAAGGGGTGGGAATGATGTAGTGGGAGCAGCAGTCTGGCCAGCATTGCAGGCTCTGCTAGCAGGTCATTTGCAGAGTATAATATTCAGACAAGAAAAAGGACTAGATTATTTTCCCCAGCTCTTAAATGCCAATATAAATTTTTCTATTCCAATATGCCAAGACTTTATTAAAGATGTTGTTTTTAAAAGGGTATTTACCACAATGCATATATCATACTGCCAAATAATTTGTCCAGTCAAAATGCTTTGACATGTTTTTTTTTTTCTAATAGTGACTGATGGCTCCAATAGACAATTCCACTATTTCCATCAGTGACTTGCAGCTACTCTCAAAATCACAAGCTGTAATGTATGTGTACCAGTAAAACAAACATTGGAGGCTTATTGTAGAGGTGGCCAGATGGTGCTGCTTGTAATTTGCTGACTGTAACTCTGGGTGCTGCCTCATTATTACTTACTTTTCTTGCTATTTACCTACACAATGAGATCCTACATCTAGCTTTAGACTGCTAGTAACCACTGACCTAGGTTCAGCTCTACAAAGGACCACTTATGGACAATGGAAACATCTCCAGGGGCCATTTCTCCTGCTTTTACCCTAGATACTGCAGGGAAGCACTCCTCTCCTTCATTAAACTAAAGATAATTAGCTAAGAACAGTCACATTAATTTGCATTTGCAGATTTTTTTCTGTCTTTTGGTCTCTTCCTCAAATGTGCATCTCCCTATTTGTAAATTGTCTTTGCTGCCAGAACCATTGAAAGAGACAAAGTAGAAAGCTGAGATCAGACAGGAAGATCACTTTAGAGAAATTAATTAAATTAGAGAAATTAAACTCACTACAAAACAAATTAGAGAGGAAATTCAAGCTAGACTTCTTGGGAAAAGATTACAGAAAAAAAAAGAAAAAATATTTTTCTTTTTCTAAGGAACAAGCATGTAGATAACAGAAAGAAAACAAGTTCTAAAAATCTTTTGAGGCGATACAGAAGGAAATGGAGAGTGAACCTGATAAGAAAAGATGGCAGTGAAGCCTGCAAGCACTTTCCTATGAGGAAATTTTTACAGAGTGTAGTAATATAGGTGTGGTAAATGTGATTTTTATTTCTTTTTTTTGGTGCTATTAATGTCTTCGCCAGTGCCTGTTAACAATTCCCTTGTACAGTGCCAGCATAGACTTTTGGTGGATCTATACCTGACCAGAACAGGGAGCTGAGCTCCAGAACACAACTTCTGTTTTCTGTGTTATTTCTAAGCTGGATCTGTTTGGAGGGTTTTGCAACAAAGCTGAAATATATTTGTAGGCTACACCACTTCAGTCCAGGTGTGAAATTCAACAACGATCTGAAATGTAGATCTTTATGGAGTCACAACATAGACAAATACTGCACTGGCAAACATCATCCAGGACAAACTGCTGACAAAATAGAGAGCAGCTGAAAAAAAAAGGGAGGAAACAGTCTTACTGAAGTTAGTGACTATGTTCCCATACCAGAGACAACACTTTAAAATTGCCCTTTGGATTTATTTGTATTTACACGTGGCACACATGCTAGGCCTGGTAAGTCTTTTCATTTATTACTTTATTATTATTATCATTATTAATTTCTGTAAAATAAATATTTCAAAGAAAAATTTAGACATAAATTATTAGGAGGCTGTCAGTCATGGTAGCCAACTAGCTGGAAGGTGATGATTTGTCCCACACGTCAGAAAGCCAAAATTTTCTTACACTTCGGTTTTTCTTGCCATGTACTTTATTATTTTTCCTCATTTTTTAGGATCTCCAATAAATCTAGTGAAACCAGTACTTGTCATTCTTCAGAATCTGATGAGCTGTCTTTTGGACTGCGCTGACACGAGTTCATGCCTATTGCTACCACTGTCAATGAAATAGTAATCTTTGGTGATCTATAAGATCACCATATTTATCTCCATGCATGCTGTTAGAAAACACGGTTGGCATCATAGTTAATGGAACTGTTTCCTCTTCACTCCTGAATAGCTGTCTCCAGAGGCTGGTTATTCAGTCTTTGCAAATTATCCCTGAGAGCTACCATCCTTTTGGCTAAAGACAGCTCTGGAGCCTTAAACTGTTACATGAGGTAATTTGCAGCCCAACTAACTTTCCCTTTCCTCCCATTACTTGTTTACTAGATTACAAGTTTCAGTACAGGCAGATCATACATGCCTGAGAACAAGCACATGTGGGAAGAAAATCTGCAGAGATGAATAGCATTCATTTTTTCAAGGAAAGTAACAGTGAGGTCGATCCAGACCCTGTTTCTGGAAGTGAATTGCAGGATCAGTCCTCTCAGACAGTCTCACAAACAGTGTGCACTCATCTGTAATTTTTTTTTAGTTTTATTTTTACCTGGACAAATGATAGAAAGAAAGCTCTCAGAAGCAAAGACATAGCACCTGGCACAGTTCAGTGCAATCAGTGTTAAGGCTTTAAGCTATATTTACTATGGAAATAATGATTGGTTAAAGAGATGCAATTAGATAATCAAAACTTTTCCAGAAAATATTCCCTAGCGTGACTTTCAATTCAAGCATTCACTGGATTCTTTTAATTCTACAACTAACTGTCAAAGAAACAGCCCTACAGTTATTTTTTGATTTTAGAGTTTTTCTAGCATTCATCAAAGTGTTCTCCATATTAGACAATGGAAATCACAATGATCTGGTGTCTCTAGGACACTCAGCATTGAACCATTCGCAATTACTTGACCCAGACCCTGCACAGCCATACCCACACGATGCAGCCATGCTGCCGGGTGTCAGGTGGTTGAGGCTCCTTCTGGCTGAGTGCTGGAGCTAGCACAGCCACTGCTCTTTTTGGAGCCTGTTCTACGTGCTCTGCAGCTAAGCCCTGCAACCAGGACCTCTGTTACTAGTTTCCTGGGACTTCTCTTGCCTTTCTGTCAGCTGCTGAAAGGAGATGAGATGACGCCCACTCCCACCATAAGCTCTCACTGCTCTACTCAAAGCAGTAGGCCCAAATCTCAACATCAATTGACAGACAGCAATTATTTTCAGATGAGCTACACCCATGCGCGTAACAGGCAGATCCAGTTGCCTTTCAAAAATTGAGACCTATTACCCTTTGATACCATCTGTTTAATGGTTACTGTTAATGTTACCAATACACAGCCTATTCTTCAAACCCTTGCTGAATCTAGAGCAGTCTGCTGTACCAAAGACACCATTTCAAGCATTGAACTATAAACAGAAATGCAAGAGCTTACAGTAGTCTGCCCTTTGGGATAACCTAGTTTTCATCTCTTGTTTTAGAGCAGTTGTTCATTTTTAGCGCGCTTGGATGTTTTACATGTTGCAATATTATTTAATGCTATTAAAACAAAAACAATGTAATCAATCAATAGATAAATTCATTACATTCATCTTAATATTCAATGCCTGTTCCAGTGATACTCTGGTCTCCTGGTAACATTGCTTATGAGATGTCATCATGAAACAGAAAGAAAGAAGCTGCTTCACTGGATTCTGAAGCAGTGTGAAATAACGAGAGGGTTACACTGATTTTGCAAAAAAAAAAAAAAAAAAAGCACTTATGATTGCAATTCTCCCCATGTCCAGCAAACCATGAAATAACACTATATCAAATTTCTGGCACTTGAAACAGGAAAGCAATCCAAAGACAGTGGCCTTCTGGCAATGTCTAGACACATACATGTCCAGCCCGCAGCCCGTGGGCTGCATGCAGCCCAGCACAACTCGCAATGCTTCCTTCCTTGCAGCTGGGCCATTATGGCAGTGGTTCTGCCCTGCTGATCAGCCCAGCCCAGCCCAGAAGCAAACAAACAGTAGTGTCCTGTCAACGCTGTCTGGGCTGAAACCAGGGCACAAGGATGGCACCATGCAGTGCCAAATCAATTTATGACAAATAACTGTGTATTTTGATTCATTGGCTAAACACAGTCCTGAGAACAGCAAAAAAATCTGCAGTCTGGCTTTCTTTCCAATAAAGGAATTTGAGAATAGGTTTCAGGACTGCCAATAAAGTCATCGTATTTGGGGTATATTTGCAACTCCATTTTCAGTCAACATAAATACATCATCCACATGTTTTCAAATGGAATGTGTAAATTTGCAATCAGACATTCACATCAAAAATCTGACTATGCCTCTACTTTTATAAGATCAATCATACCACAGAAAAACATTCCTCACTTCACAATCATGCCTTATTCATGTCATCGCTTTTTGGCAGTATGTGCATTTGTGAACAAATATTCTCAAGAATGAAGAACAGGAGTAAAATTCCATCAAAAGTCTCTGACAAACACCTTGAGAGCTCACTAAGAGTTGCAGCCACTGCCATTGAATCAGCCCAATGTGCTTGTTTCACAAAAACATGGAAAAGCATCTCACTAGTTTTATGTTTTTCTTATTCTCTTTTTTTACTTGTTTTAATAAAAAATATTAAAAATTAAAGTTTTGTTACTTATATACAATACCAATAAATATTTTACTGCTCCAAAAGTAATGCCTCCTGCTTTATTATGTTGGCCCACTATGTCAGAGATGGGTGTTGGTGGTACGGGCAGCAGAGGTTGAAATTTCCCACTCTGTTACATTTTGTTGCTGTGCAACAGATGGCAACAGAGGGGAAGCCCAACAAAACGGCATCTGATGTGGAAATGCATATGAAGCAAAGGTCTGTTACTGAATTCCTCCGTGCAGAAAAAAAAATGGTACTCACTGATATTCGTCAATGCTTGCTGAATGTTTCTGGAGGCCAAACAGTGGAGGTGGGCACAGTGAGGTGGTGGTGATGCGTTTCAGCAGGAGAGACAGTGAGAATGGGTCAGCTCTACTGGTGCAGGTTTTTATGAGTGCAGCATGGAGGCTCTTGCTCATTGCTGGAGAACATGCAAAGCTAATGGCGGTGGCTGTGTTGAAAAATGATTCATAGCTGAGAATTTGCCCTATCAGAGTTTTATGCTCTTTGTATCAGTCGTAGTTTCCATGGAAATAAATAGGAAGCATTACGTTCAGAGCAACCTTTGGATATGTGTCCCAAGACAGCTCCTGCTCATTCATTCTGGCCCAGGTAAGCCAAAAGATTGGACGCCCATTAGGCTCTGATGGAAAGGTTTAAGTGCTGAAACATGGGACTTCCTTTCTTTCCCCCTTCCTCTATTCAGTTGTTCACACTGAATCAATGTAACAACTTTCAAGAGTCCAGATCAATGGAAACATAGAAATTAATTGTTGCAGTCACCTTATTACTCGACTGTCAGTGTTAATAGATGTTTAGCACTGCTATAAGAGCAGCAGCAGCGTATGATTTCAACAGTGCAAATAAGTATTCTAAAGCAACAGTTCACCAAGTGCTGCTGAGCCAGGTGCCATGAATCACCATACAGTTCAGGATTACCCTGCCCTACAGAGCTGTAACTCAGTACATCAGTTTTCAGAGTCATACTTCCCCGCCCCTTAATCTCTTGCGTGAAATGGAGAGTGCCTTGTGGCATCTACCTCCCAAGCTCCTGTGCTGACAGTAGGCTCCCTCTGTGCACCTCACAAACCAAAAGACACCTGAGCTATGTGTCCATGACTTCTTTCAGAACAAAAATCTGCAGGTCACATTTCATCAGCACTGTCTGGAACACCTGATTCACTGCTGTTTAGTGGTGAGCTGATTAAGTTGTGTAAAATTGTAACACTGAAGTGAGAAAAACTTCTGTACCAAACTTTAAGGATCTACAGGTTTTTTAAAACTAAAGGTTATTTCTACAAGTCAGAGAAATACAAAACATCATGAGGTTTGCTGTTAGCATCTCTTTGGTGGGAAGAATGTTGCACAGGGCCAGGTAGGCTGCTTCCCAGATTTTCTCAGCCTGTATGATGTTAGAGATAGGGAGAGGTCAAAGCACCACACCTCCATGCTACTGGTTCCTGTGGGCAGCATACATCTGGGACATCTGTCTCACACAAACAGTCCAAACAATCCCAGAGAGCAATAAGTCAGAAAAAGACCATATGTGGTACAGTGCAAAAGTTATAGAATGTTTAAGACTGACTCTTCATCTTTACACCTAAATTTCCAGAAGACTACTATGAATATAATTTCATCATCACTCTGTGACGCCAACAAGCATGAGAACAGCCCTGTGTCTGCAAAGCTGCTGGAGGCAGTGCTTCTGAGAAATGTCTGGACTGGAAAAATCCACCTCACTACTTGTAAAAGTTCCGGCATCAAGAGCTGAAGTATAGAAGTGATTTGTTTGTTATGTGTCATGGCAAAATGATAACATCCTTCCATGATAGCTCTGCCTTGGTAGTTTCATCTTCACATTTCTCAACTGTATATAGTCTCAACATTCTGCATAGCCTCCGAAGTTGAAGTTTAGCTCTCTGCTCAGATATACAACACATATCTGTACAGACTGACACAAAAGTAAAGAGAAGGTACTCTATTTAGAGCAGAAACATGAACATCAAAGCGGCAAAAGGGAGACACTCTAGATTATGGAGAGTTAAGCAGTTAAAGATATGTGAACCTAATACAACCAGGAAAAATGTTCTTTGCACTGCAGCAGTGGTGGTAAAGTTGAAGATGTGGCTATAGAGCTACACCAGGAAATGCTAATGTAAGCTGAGAGTTCTTGCTTCACTTGGAAATTCCTCCCCAGATAATAAATATTAATATGCTCAGAAATTTGTGTATAATTCTATCATAATTAAAGACAGTTCAAGACCTGCTAAGACAAAGGATGTTCTGTTTCACCAAAAGTCAAGTGATACTTCAGAAGCAGAAATCAGGCCTAAGCTACAAACAGTAAGTAAGTTTTATAAACTCATAACTATCAGAGCTTGTCTGTACCAGATGGAACATTTTACTGGCATATGCCAAAATGATCTGCATTGAGTGGCTGTTAAATTGGTAATCAGACATGAAAAGCCTTAGATTTGGAGTTCCCAATGCTGAAGTTCTTTTTCCTCAAGAAAGTTTATTTGGTCTGACTCTAATGACCTTGTTCTGCAGACTTCACTTTCTCCCTATTCCTCTCTGCCTACAACACTCAAAATACCAGTCAAAAAGAAATTTTGAGTGTCTGTAATTCACTGCAGAAACTTTTCAGACTGCAGAAGAGACAGATGAGACACTAACACTGACAGTATCAACAAAATAAATCCTTCAGCACCAATAAATTGTATCAGTGCTTGTTTATGGAGTTTGGGTCTTTTTTCACCTGTCCAAACTGATGGCAACTTATCAAGGTAATGCTACACAGGTTTGATAGTATATTTGCTGGCTGACAAATCTGTATTGCCAAATGAAACTTTAAACTCATGTACGAAAGTAACCAACATGTCTCTTTGTTCCTTCTGAGAGCAACAAACCACACAATGGACAGGGACTGTCTTTGTGCTGAGTTGCGTACCTCATTTCTAAAACCTTCAGAGCAAAACGTAACCTACACTTTTCTCAGTTACAGCCTGTGCTCCCAAATCCAGCTTCTAATTCAGACAGGTAAAGAACCTTAAAAGGATATGCAGCTGTCTCCCTGTAGGGGCGGTGGGACAAGCTACCAAAAGGTTGTAAGATGCAGATGGGCTGATGAGGATGGCCGATTATGTTTGTGGGAGCTGAAATCTCATGAAATTTCCATGAGAGAGGAGGCAGACATGATTGCTACTGTGTCCTACTTTGTGCTCTCTAATCTATATTCTCCTTCCTTGAACTGGGCATTTTTCTGCATAAAAAAATCCTCTTGAACAAAGAAGATCTTTTCTTTTGGGTTATGTACAATGTCCTGAGGCTGGACATTAAATAAACTTTTTGGTACAGATGGTAAGACTGAAGTACCAGTTCAGAACTTTAATGTTTAGCTTTACATCTTCTTGAAAGTGAATTCAGAAAACTGTCTCATTTTTATTTCTCTGTGGGGAACAGAGATGGCACAAAGCCTATAGTCTGTAATGAATGTTAGCAATGTAAACTACTTCAGTATCTGACGTCTTTGGAGGATTCATTTGCAGCTTTTTAAGCTTTGGCTAAATACAGCCAGGAATCATCTGCAGATATACTTTCACATCTTCAACTCTTCCTCCTGTGGTAAAACATCCCTGTGACTGCAAGCAATTGAACTGCTGACCAGGGAAAGAAAGAAACATATCTGTCACTCTTGGTGCTAGGGGATAAACTTCTGAAAATCATCCTCCTCTGCTGCAGTCGTGACCACTGAAAATTATCACTAATTGGTTTTGAATATGCACTGGTATTCAACATGGGAAAATGTCACATCAGAAAGCACCAGTTTAACAACAGTAAAAACTAAATATAATATATGCTTCCAAACAAACAGTCCCCAGAGACAGCTGACATTGATGTGCTTAAGCCTGTGAGGTAGACAGTGTCCTTAAGAAGAGGGGTGGAGGACAGCAACCAGGACTAGTAAAACCTGGTACACAGCTGAGACAGAACTAGCTCCTTCCCCAGCCCCAGATAATATAAAGGAGTAGTTTATTCCATGTCAAAAGCAAAGTGTGGCACCTCCTTGAGTATTACAGTGTTACTGTGGGAAGTAGAGGTCATGTTAAAAAATTGCCTGAGAAAATCTCCCCAGAGAGCATTGCTTACTTTAGTACAAGGAGTCCCTAGCACTAATTCCCAGAGCTTAGGTTCTCCAGCAACAAACAAAAGAAGGGAAACTCTTCTGGATCACAGGCTTCAGAAAATGAAGAAGAAAGTAAGTGGACTGAAGACGCAATAATAATGGAGTAATAAAAAGGGATTTGACTAATTCATCATTTTTTCCTGCTACATGATTATACAGCATGATACTGTATCGTTTATGCTGTGCCAAAGATTCCTGCAGTGAAAAGAAAGTCCCCACTTCAGGACGTTACATGTAAATAAAAAATAAATGCTGTAATACTGACAATGTGGGAAGATGCACTCATCAGAATCTGTTTTAACATTCAGATTTGCACTTCACTTTTTTCCCTTTGTTCTTCCATTTAATTATTACAGATTTACATCTGAATGCACTTTTCCTGATTACTGATTCGGTTGATTTTTTTTCTGTAATCTCTATTCAGGCATAGTATTTTAATAAATGGGTGGTTACTAGAATTCCAGAGGCAACATGTCTACTAAACTGACTGCAACAAGGACAAATGATCTGTTTTATGCTGCACGAACTCTCTCCTTTATATAAACACATACATCTATGGGACTACGTTCATTACAATAATTTATTATAAATAGTAGATAATGCTCATCATCCTGGCATCAAATGGCTATATAATTAATGTATTTAAATTTAAAATTCATTGAATTTTTTTAATTTATTTTTTGTATCCTGGCTGGAGAAAAATATATCATAATTATAAAAACACTCAGAATACTGATTTTACTGCATAGTATTTTTAGCACCATTGCCATTAATTTCAAAAGTGAAGAGTTTTGATGGGTATTCTGTTTTTGGGGGGGCTTTTTTTGTTGTTGTTGTTGTTGTTTTTTTAAATGCAAAGCAGACACAAATAACAAAGGCCTAAAGGCAAGCAAATACACCGCTAAGGGTAGTTAGGTACCTTCAGATAAAATTATGAGATTATGTTCTTAGCAAAGTAATGGTAAACACTTGTTAACATACCTCTCTTTTTATATTTAATCAAAACCACTACACTTTACAAAAATTCTTGCCTTGTTCCACATGACTCAATGAGACGGAAGATGAGGAAAGTGACTGTCAGCATTGTGCTGCTTCACTCTCTTGGCTGCCAACAAATATGCCAACCTCCTTCCAGCACGGCAGCCTCAGGAGGCTGTGCTACCTGCAGAGAATCACTGCAGGAGGGCCACACTGGATGACCAATCCATCTGAGCGGTGCTCTGTGCATAGGAAAAAGAAATAAGCTCTTAAGGCATAGAAGATTCACTTTTCCACATGGGACAGCACACAGACACTTTCATGCCTCTTTATCTGCAGAAAGTTTTTTAATAAATTGACTCAGGATGCCACAGTGAAGTTAGGGTGTGGTAACTGATCTATTATGCCTAAATTAGGCTGGTTGATAGAGCTGGTAGAATGCTGCCTCCTTGCATAACTGAGAGAGATCAGTTAAACAGACACAAATGTGTATATAGAGTTATTTAGAGAGTTATTTATATATATACATGCATACACACATACACACAGATCGCTCAGAAGGCAATGCCTCCCGTGTATTTCCATTGAAACTACAACACATAAGAAGAGCACAATAACAGTATTTGATAGAGCAAATCCTCAGCTACAAAACCCTGTTTTTCAACATAGTCACCATTAGCAAATTCGTGCAGAAGAGTTGATCAGCCACTGCTGAAACACATCACCCACCACTTCACTGTGCTCACATCCACTGTTTGGTTTCCAGAAACATTCAGCAAGTGTCAAGGAGTATCAATGGATGCAATTTTTCCATATGGATGAATTCATTGATATACCTTTGCCTCATAAGCACTTCCCTGTCAGATATCATTGTTGCAAACTGCTCCTCTGCTGCCATCTGTTACATGGCAACAAAATGGATTGGAACACTGGTGGGAAGGCTCAACCTCTACTACCATACAGCATCCGCCTCTGATGTCATGGGCTAACATTAAAAAAAAAAAAAAAAAAAAAAAAAAAGAGGCATTACTTTCAGAGCAGCTTTTGTATATGCTGTGTAGTTGTATATGCTGTGTATGTTGTCCATATTTCCACTGTTTCTGTAATGTCGGTTTTGAGCTACCTAATGTTTTAACATGGATGGTTGATGGGATACTGGGAGAAATCAGCATTTGTTTAAAGAATAATTCTTCTCTGTGCTCTTGAGGAGACAGTGGAGAAGGGAAATGACTTAAGCTAGAATTTGATGTTTCTACATGGAGGAAGAATAGTCTCCAAACTAGATAAAGGTTTCTAATTACAAGTAAAATAAATTCATAGACTAGATGCCAATAAAATAATGAGAAGACACGACACAACATCCTAAACAAACTGAAGAAAAATGAAGAAAAAACTTCTGACAGAATTATGCAGCATGGTAAACCATGAGAGAAAAGATCTGGACTTTGTCCTACAGGTCACTTGTAGTTCTAGGAGTGAAGCTCCTAAATGTCATTGTTGACTCAGAGATACAAAGTTGTGTCAGGAAGGGCAGCAGAGACAACTCTCTGCATGCACCAAAGGGAATATCTCACTGTGCTTGCTGTTTCCTATATACATTCCTCAAGCATTCATCACTAGCCCAGTAAGAGATCAGGCTCAAGGGAAAGTGAAAGTTTGACTGAAGACTCCATAGCCATCCTTGCATTTTTTTTTCTGCAGTCTCCATAAAAAACTCTGCTCTGCCTTTCTTAAGGTGGCTAAAAAGTACATACCATTCATAATTGGAAGTAGGCAGGAAAATAGCATATTGAGTCTGTGTTCAGTCTTTTGTTTTCATTTCAATTACTGAAACAATATTTTCTAGGAAGGGCAGCATCCTGGGCAGTGCCCTGCCTTGGGTCATCAGGAACGAGCAGAAACAAAAGCTGCATTCTGCCACAAGGTCAAACTTGCTGAACACTGGCTCTTTTGGGATACGGAACTAATAGCTGTGACCACTTCCTTTTTGAAAGGTGCCCTTTTTCCCTATACATCTACTTCTACTGTAGAAGTATTATGTTGATATTCATGAAAATGTTTTGCCTCAGGAGGCCTATTGTGGGATTTCTTTTTTTTTATTGCACTATCACACTTATTTAAATATTATTTAAATTCACATCTCGTCATCCAAACATGACAAAGCCTACAAGGGAATATAAGATGATATAGAGCAAGCTAAAGTGATTTTCAATTTTTAATCCCTGTTTTCTTATCCTAAACAAAAAGGATTAATGTGTCTTCAGCAAGTGAAACATCGCTGTGGCATTATAAATTTCCAGATGGTACTAGCAATAACTGAATGAGTTCATATCTCTGATGTAACTCCCATCACGGTAATGGCACTACACCAGGCACTAAATCTGCACTAAATCTGTACAGGTCAAACACAGAAAACCACGGTGATGTCAATTTACTGTACTCATTAATAAAAACAAAGAACTGAAATTCAAATTTCTACAAATAATTTTGCAAACCATCTCACCAGCATGCAATACACTTCAGTTATGTATTTGATATACTAAGCAGCAGCACATAATTGTATACAGTTATTTCATTACAACTAAACAGAATTTTACATACTGTCATCTGAACTAAGCTATATAATATTTCCATTCATAATACAGAAAACATAGCCAGGCTAAATATTATGAGGTGTGGGGTTTTGGTTTGGTTTGGTTTGTTTGTTTTCTCTTTATTGGACATTAAAGATGAAATAGTCGTAAAAACAGTAAAAGAACCTGGAGCTTAGGTAAAACATCTAAATCACGGAGTTTCTTATCACTGACACCAAAAACCAAGGCTGTAAAACATAAGAAGTCACAGACATGGAATGCAAACTGGAAGTGATGGCCACAGAACTATGAAAATATATCTAGGTTACATGAAAAAGCATCAGCAGCATGGAAGTTGCACCCCAGAGATACAAGTAATTACAGTGCCTTTAGCAATAATAGTTGATAAAAAAAAAAGTCACTGTTATTGGTAATGCTTCCAAAATTGTTTTCCCTCGCAATTTAGACCATTATTGGTATTATTTTCTCTGTTCAAACAGGTAACATTGCTGGAGACAGCCTGAGAAGTCATGTTTGGTTTGAGAAAACATTCTATTTCACCACCTCACCCAACCCCCAAAAATCCAGTTGAGCAGAGTTCACAGCTAATTTTGCAAGTCAGAGCTGGTGTGGTTGAAAAGCCATCCCTGCACAGCCTTCAGAAAAGCCTGCAGACATACAATAATGACCATCATGAATGATGTTTTCAGTGCTGGTCTAACTCCTCACGTATTTCATGGGAATTTCACAGCATTGTTGGAAGCATCTGAAACTCATGGCTGAAGTTTCTGTAAGAAGAAGACTGCCTTTCCTTGTAAGATTTGAAATTTCTAGTCTGCTTCATGGCAGATTCTCCCCATAAAGTCAAGATTATCCTTGATGAGATATGGCATTTCTCTGCTAAGGATTGTACAGATGGTACTGTAGCAGTGTATTCTTTACTCCATAACCTGACCTATCACCCCTAGCCCATAGACTAGCTCAGATCAATAACCATCAGTGGCAGCTGTGATGACTGCTTCTAGCTCAGGCTGTACTCTGAGGAGACAGATAATAACACAATAGCCAAAGACTAAGGGCTAATTGAGCAAATAATGTTGGTATGCAAACATGAATAATAATAAATAACCTTGCCCTATAAGTAGGAGACAGCCCAGAGCCCACTGAGCTCTCCTTACACAGCTAGGATCATCCCTTGAGTATGGATGCCCCTTTGAGGTTCCTCCTGAGAGTGAGAGACTCCTGGGATAGATACTTGGTAGGTGACTAACAGCATACTTCATAATCTTAGCTAAGTGCTGTAAGGGATTGATTGCACATATTATCATTTAGACATAATCTGATTGCCAAATGTGGGACTAAGATTGGATCCAGCCATTCCCAGTCTCCTCTGAGAAGGAGTTTGGAAGAAAATGGGGTCTATTCTGAACCTCATAACTCAATGAGAGGGTCTTCTTAACAGTTTTGTCTGACTCTGTCCTCTGTGCAATGAATGATCAAATGTACCTTGCCATAGAAATTTGTAAAGTTGCTGCCTTGTAACAGTAAATATGCTTCTGCTTCCTTCATAAAAGTGAAGTTCATCACTCATTCTGCAACAGGTGTTCATCATACATACAATCTGTCTGAAAGCTGAACATCTAGTCTAACTCCAGCAGCAGCACAATGAACACACAGCCACAGGAGAAACTGCGACTTTCATTGCAGTTACTGGAAAGCAAGATACATTTTCAAAAACATTTGATTTCAATGCCTAAGGTAAAAAGGATGATTAACTCTTTCAAAGCTCTTCTCTTTCTCAACTTTGTGGGGATTATATGTGTCTTTCTCAGCCTGAACATATTTTACACAGAACTGGGCAAGATGGAGTGGAAGCTTTTCAGTGAAGGAAAATACTTGCACGTAGCTATTTTCATATCAACCCATATGTGTATTTTATTAGGATATTTTTTACTAGTTAGAATATGTGTAATTTTTTCCACAAGGAAAAATTCAGTAACACACCTTTGCTTCATATGGGCTTCCATGTCAGATGTCATTCCATCAGACTACCCCTCTGCTGCCATCTGTCACATAGCAACAACATGTAATGGAATATTGGTAGGGAAGTTCAACCTCTACTGCCATACCGCCAACATATTCTTCTGAGCCAACATAATAAAATAGGAGGCATTACTTTCAGAGCAGCCTTTTCAACTGTGGGAAGACCAATGCATATAGGATAGATATTTTGTAGAAATCTCCTATTAAAGTTGACTTTTTTTTTTCCTTTTATGTATAGACCTTGAGTGTCATTTCACCTTAATCTAACCAGAAGGATATGAAAATCTGGTCACCTCTCCTTCCCTTCAAGGGTGGGATATGACACCATGCGGATATTTACATGGCAGAAAATGCCAGAGAATTTGACGTAAAAATGCTATGGCAATTGACTAATTCTTATTCATATTGGAAATACAGCTTTTATATTTTTTCTGACCATAGTGTAATGAATTTCAGAGAACAGAAGAATGAGATTTATCTTGCATCCTACTGACAAATAAAGATCTTACGGGACTGAAAAAAAAGATATATAAACTTTTTCAAGCTTTCCATTTCCATTCAGATCTTTTTGAATTCTTGGCCTGACTCAAGTTCCAAAGATGTAACAGTAAAATATTGTGAGATAGATTGACATAGATCAATATATCAATAGTTAGGAAGATAGACAAAGATAAATAGATAGTGGATGGATGGATTGGAGGGGTACAGATGCACACAATATATCTGGAAATGAATCTAAGACATACTGCCAATATCCTTAATAGAATAGGTTGCAGATATTTTATGTGTGTATTTATATGCTCTAAGTTCTTTTCTCATATTTGACCTCTAAGACTTTGTATGTATGATCAGTAGCAGGATTTAGAATTCTGGTATCCAAACACTGCCTGTTAATATACCTATTTTTTAGTCACGGTTGGAGGTATTTTGTACTATGTCTGAATATACAGTTCTTAAGATTGCTTGGTGAGGAGGGGATTATTAAAATTAATGGAATTTATGTTTGTACACTGGAAAGAATAATTGGTTATTTCATGAAGTGCTGCAAATGATGAGTGACTTGAATATTATGTTAGTGAACATTTACAACATAGTGGATAATTTTACAATTACAATTTTTGATGACATTATTAAAGCTAGGTCACTTATTGAACTAATCTCTTCTGTTATGTCTCCTGGTATAATTACATTAGTTACTAAGTACAGTGTTTTTAAAAGAAGCAATGCTTTCCATTAAATATTTCAACCTTACCTATAATGAGATCAGCATTAACAAGCTGCTATCAGTACTGTGGGAAGATTTGATAACAGTGAATTAGAGCACTGAAGAGATAAGCTACAACTTTAAATTATTTTTAACCATTTCTTATTTTTATCCAGTGAAACTTAAGAAAATGTGCATTTGAATTTTTTATTCAAAGTAGATGCAAATACACACTTGCAAAAGTAAATTACAAGGGAAGAGCAATACATCTTCTAATTCTTCTTATATGTACTTAAATTGCACCTGTCTGAGAATATTTCTTTGAAAGCAGGATTACTACTGTGGGTAAAAGAAAGTCAGTGAAAATAATATGCTATATTCAGTTATATTTCAGTTTAAAAAAATATACACAGGACAAGCTACTAGCAAGACATTTTGGAAATAGAAATTTAGTAATAATATAGCTTTTGCAACATAATGAAGTAGATGCTGCATTTCCTTAGGGATTTATGAATTGTAGCGCACGAAATAGCATTCCTGGGCAGGAGTAGAAACCGAGAAATTAAAAAAACCCAAAAAGAAATAAGAGAGGATAATATTGTTATTAAGGTTAATAACAATTAAAGTGGGTAATGATTCACCCCAGATGTACTGGATGAAGTTGAAAAACTGCAAACGACAATTAATGTAAACTAAGGACATAAATTGAATAGTTTTTCATAAATCCGATGTAATCAAAGCTAGCTAAGAACACTTTACAGGTAAAGATCAATGAGGCCGCCTATTGAGATTATATCAGGAATTAAAGAAAATTGCACGGATTGATTCAGGTGGTATGACAAACAGTTAATTGTTGAAAGGATTTGAAGCATCAGTGTTTCTTGCACTCAGAAGGAGGTATTTAAAATATACTGAAAAGAAACTTCCGAAGGAACAGACCTGGACCAGATGCCTGTGAGCCCAACTGGGAGTTCTGCCACTGGCTTCAGGCAGTACAAGGACATCCCTGCAATCATAAATATCTGCACAATAAGAAACACAGACTAGTATAATTACCCAGAATTTAAATAAAGTGTAAACAATGAGAACATAACAAGGACTTAATAAGTTCTTCTCAACATCTTCATTTATTCAAGGCCCTCAGCAAAGCCACAAATCGGTACATAATTGAGATACAGAAAGCTTCTTTACAGACCATAGAAGTAAGTTTTGCCACTCACTCATTTCCTCCCTTCTTAAGCCCACATGCCTCACCACCAAGGGGCTACTGGAGAACAGGGCATCTCTTCACAACCAACCAATAGATCCACTGTGAAAAACTGAGAAATCTCAAGGGACTTAAGTGAAGTCTTGATGGCAAAAGTTTGTCAATCTCTGTTGTACAATTAGGATTTGTTCAAGGATTTCTTTTCAAGGATTTTCAAAGATTTTCAAGTTTATAAAGTTAAGCTCCGGGCTTGGCAAGAATGGACTGTACAAATAGAAACTGATGTACCCTAGACAATCCTTGATGGCTCAGTAGACAACTCAAAACTGTGGTGCAGTTGATACATTGGAGGGAAGGGAAGCCATCCAGAGGGACTTGGGCAGGTTGGAGAAGTGGGCCCATGTGAACCTAATGAGGTTCAACAAGGCCAAGTGCAAGGTGTTGCACTTGGGCTAGGGCAATCCCAGGTATTTAAAGGGACTGGGAGAAGAACTCCTTGAGAGCAGCCCTGCAGAGAAGGACTTGGGGGTCCTGGTGGACAAGAAGCTGGAAATGAGCCAGCAGTGTGTGCTTGAGTCCTAGAAGGCCAATTGTGTTCTGGGCTGCATTAAAAAGGGGGTGGCCAGCAGGGAGAGGAAGGTGATCGTCACCCTCTATTTGGCTCTTTTGAGGGCCCCTCTGGAGTACTGCGTCCAAGCCTGGAGCCCCCAGTAAAACAAAGATGCAGAGCTCTTGGAACGTGTCTAAAGGAAGGCCACTAAGATGACCAGAGGGCTGGAGTACCTCTCCTATGAGGAAAGATTGAGAGAACTGGGCTTGTTTAGCTTGGAGAAGAGAAGGCTTTGAGGAGACTTCATTGTGGCCTTCCAGGACAAGGAGGAATGGTTTTAAACTAAGACGGGAAATTCAGTTTAGATATTAGGAGGAAGTTTTTCACTTACAGGGTGCTGATGCACTGGAACAGGTTGTGGACACCCCATCCCTGGATGCATTCAAGACCAGGCTGGGTGTGGCTCCAGGCAGCCTGGTCTAGTGGCCCACAGCAGGGGGGCTGAAACTAGATGATCTTTGAGGTCCTTTTCAACCCGGGCCATTCTATGATTTATGTATTTATCATGCATATTCTGATCAAAGACTTATATCAAGGCTTTCTTGATAAATAAAAGTGTGAAACTACTTACTACAGATGGATTTCTACTGTAAGAACTCTCCAATGCTTTTTATCCACCTTCTCCTGGTATCACCTGACTGATTTCCATGGAATCTTACTTCGTTCCAAATGCTTACAAAAAGATACAGAGGTATATATTGCTATGTGAGAGGTAAGCCATTGAAATCACATAGGGTTAAAGTGACATTGTAGACTATAAAAAAAGCCTGATAGTCTGTCCAGAGTAAGGAAGGAATGATTTCTTTCAAAATTAGAAAATTATATTAACATCAAGCTGCTGCTATTCCATGTAGAGTCAGCTCTGCTAAGGTAAGAAAAAGAAAAGTTTATTTCTAGTAAGAATTGTATTACTCTGGTAAGACGATACTTATATATATGCATATGTATATATAAAACAATGTTTTGGGCAGCACTTATGGGGAAAATGTAAAGAAATAAAAGTGAAAGCTGGACTTGCCCTTTAATTTAAAAACAAGCATACAAAACCACCGAACTAGTAACAGCCAGTCAAACAAAAATCCTAAGTCCTACATTTATTCACACTGAAAAGCACAAGCCCTACTACAAAAATCTCTGAAATTAACCTTCAGCCTTTTAGAAGATGATAAAATGATGTACAGTACAAAGACACATTAGGTTTTACTACTTCACACCATTTTCTTCTATGTTTACACTACAGTGAGGAGGCACTTGAATTGATTCACTTTTCAAAATCTCAAGAGACTGAAAAGCTTTTAAAGGAGGCTTTTTGCACACTTTCTAACATTTGTTTTCATGTCTCTCTGTGCACCAGCTACTGTACATCTTCAATAGTTTTTAGAACTATTTTAACTGACAACTGACAACCACCTCAAGATTACTTAAATAATAAGATGAAAAAAGAATGGTTACCAAGAGCTGAGTACTTCATATTTGCTCTTCCATCTGTCTTTATATGTGTCCAATGTCTTTTCATGCTTGCTTGAAATAGAGGTAAGTAAAAATTCTGTGTGTATCCTAAAACCTTATCTAATCCTTTTATACGGATAGCAAGCCCTTCGAAGAAAGAAGGACTGAAAAAAAATTGTTACATATTTTAGTCTTTGGTATCCTACTCCAGAAAACTTTAGCAAGAGTAGATTTTCTGCAGCACACTCTGACCCATGATTCTTCAGTGTAGATACTGCTATTGTGTTTTTTTGATTTGTTAGCTGGTTTGTTTTTGTTTGGTTTGGCTTTATCTTATACTTCTATTCCTGTTTTGGCAGACACATTTAAGTTTCTATATTATTTGTCCTAGCACTGACCTTCCAACAGTATAGAAATATTTTCCTACTTAAAGCAGCACTTTCCAAGTAAACAACTTTCTGTTATGTATTAGGAAGAAGATTTGGAGGTACATTTCCATACCTCCAAAGACTTTGATCTAGACTGTAAGGAGGAAAGCAGAGTGATACACAGACATACAGCATAGTTCTCTTTATCAGTGACTGTTTTTTTTTTTTCTGCTCTGATGTGTTGAGAGCATTTGGCACTGCTTTAATCAGGCACAGAGACAGTGGACATTCAGAGAGACAGATGTCACTCAGAGAGGTAGGCTCAGCTGGCATAAAGCCAATGGATTCATTCATTATAAGGCCAGGAAAGACACCAGTGATTTTGAGGTCTGATTCCTGTATGCTGTGACTTCCTAAATTAATTCCCATTTAAAGCAGAACACATCACAGAAAGAATATTGAATCATGGTTTTAACGTTTCCAGAAAACCTAACACAACCACTGCTGATAATAGATGCAGATCCAAGGTTTAAGCTCACAGAGCAGTAGGAATTGAGATCTTGTTTATTCAACAGGGATAATTGCTTAGGTGTTGTGAAATAGAAACATTTATCACATTTGAGTCTTGAATGAGCTGTGACAACCATCCCAAAAAGTTTATATGTAGATCAGGAAAAACTGCTATTGTGCTGATAGCTGACTCTAACAGCCAGTGTTTCTTTTCCAGTAAACAACAACGCAATGAACACTAAATGTTTTCTTATCTGAATACAGATCATAATTTACCTATGGCCTAGAAAAGAAGAATATGGTTTAACAAAGTAGAAAATAGGATTTTTTGGAACAAAAAGAGAAGTGTATTTTTTGGCACCAAAATGGTAACAAATGGCTGGTGACAGACAGTGGTGGAAATTTTTTGAATTAAAATCTAGTTTTGGTGAAGAAATATTTACTTTCAAAATTTACATTAAACATTTTTTCATAATGCACTATAAAAAACTGTAATCCTTTTTTATAAATACTTATCAAAGTGTCTGACAAAATGTATTCATTGAAAAGCAGAAAAAAGGAATAAGTATGTTGTTCTGATACTACTGCAGTGACAAGTGCTGTCTTAAAAACTTACTCTTTAAATGAAGAAGTGGGATTTTGAGCTCTTTCAGATTAAATTCAGATATTTTGAAATGTGTTGAATTTCTTGTTTTAAATGCCATTAGCCTTGGTATTTTAGTTAATCTGGATTAGCCCACTAGAGCATTTTCTATTATCGTCATCGAATTAGGAAGAAAAAGAGAAGGAAACTGCTTCTTGAAATTGAAAAATACGATCAGTATATGTACTTGCTTAGAAGATCACATCCATGCATGCCTATCTTGTTTCCCCCAGAGTTTTCCTGCCGCTAGCATCTTCACAGAATCATACAGACTCATTGAGCTGGGAAGGGAGCTGTGGAGATCACTTAGTTCAGTTCAATTGCTCACACAATTTCACATGGCAGCTCACCCCTGACTATGACCAGCTGGGTTTTAAATACCTACAAGGGTAGAGACTCACAGTCTATAGCAAATCTGTTCGAGTGTTCAACTTCATACACAGTAAAAATGGATGATTGATAGATCAGATAGGTAGATGGTTAGATAAATAGGTAAAAACTATGTTTCTTATAGTTAAATTGAATTTCCTGCATGTAAGTTTGTGCCTTTCCTTCTTACCCCTTCATCTGTGCACAATTGAGAAGAGCCTGGGTCACAGATATTATTGCTGAGCAGTTTTTACCTGGACAAGACCAGGAAGCAAAGTAAAGAAGAACACTATTAAGTTAATAATTATTGTAAGTAGACTTCTATTTTAATTTTAAAAGCATGGAGACTTTTCATTTTATATGACGTATAATACAGTATTCCTGCAGCTCAGGAACAGAATTGCATGACGGAAAAGCCTTTTCATTTAAAAGGAGTGTTCTTTTATGTCAGGTTTTTTTTCACCTCCTGGAGCCCTAAATAACTCCTAGTCACAGCTGAATCCTTAGTATGGAAAAATTCAAGACTAACACAGGAAAAAAAATAGTCATATTAATATACCACCAGTTTGAGAGAACTAAAGTGTGATAGAAAATTTTATTGATATAGCTAATGTTTTCAGCTTGTAGCACCCATATTGTTTGACATAAAAGAGTCCTGCCAGCCTGAAAGAATTTCATGTCACATCTAAACAGTGCTGGAGTGCTAAAGATAGAGTGAAAAAGCTAATTCTTGCAAACTGAGGCATGGTTTAATTCTTTCTAGTAAGAACATGGAGTCAAAGCTTTGTAACCCTTCTTGACTCATCACTCATTAAATATCTACACTTTTGTAGGTCATTTATATTCAAGTAGTTCATTGTGAAGTGAGTTTGGTCTGAGGCATGTGCTCAGAAAGCAGAATATGTGCTTTCTCTGCAGAGACTATAGTGGTTTTGTATTGTGTATTTGTTTTGTAGTCGTTAGTATTGTGTATTTGTTTTGTAGTGGTTAGTATTAATATTACTAATTACTAATATTACTATTAACTCAGAAGCGGTCATTAGTAATATTAATAAGTCAGTTTTGAGACACTAACTTGCAAAATGACTGTGGATGGACTTCTAAGACTGATTTCTATGTCTCCATTTTGAATGATGAGTTTTGGCAAGCTAATGTGAAAAGATTGTAGTATGGTTTATAACACTGATTTTCTAATTACAGGAAAGCCTTGTTCAAAGGCTAGTATGATACTAATGGACATTAATGATGTCCCCTGGTGAATTCCTCCTACCAATGGATAAGAATTACCTATTGATTTTGGAGGAACCAGGATTTGACTCTTTATATAGTAACAATTTTAATTATTTTATATTAATATAGTTTTTAAAAAATGCAATACACACATATTTCTGCTTATATTGTTCAGCCTACTTAACAGAAATTTTAGAATGCCATGAACCCAATACTGTGTTCCTGAAGGTACTAGTTTGTAGTGACAGTGCATGATGTCATCAGTATTTTGCAGCTGATATTTTAACAGAACCACATTATCTTGCAAGAAAATTCCCTCTTCTAACTTATTTCAGACAACCTTGCAAAGGTAAAGATATCAGACAGGGAATACTCTTTTTATAAGAATGTGTTTTTATGAGTGATTTGTTGCCTTTTTGTTCCTTATTTTGGATTCAGTCTATCACTATTTTTAGAGTAAACTCAATCCTACAAGTCACTCACAACAGGGAAGAATTCTTTAGGATTGTAAGTAAAGCCTATCTCTCAGTAAAACGAGGCAGAACCAGCTTCAATAAGGAGGCATACAGAACGTTTGAAGGAGAATCTATAGTTCTAAAGTACTCAGGAAGTTGGTGGGAGTAAAAATGGACAACTGCAGAAAAGAGAAGCAAAACACGTAGAAGAAATTGTCTCAGGAGTGCTCAAAATGCATCTCTTTTTTGCATCCAGAAGTACATGTGCCCAGTTACTAGCCTAAAATACTTAATTCGGTATTTTAAAATAAGAGTATTTACCACAGGTATTTGCTCCATTTCTGTAAGTAGTAAGAGTCAAAGTTCAAAAGCCTTCAGATAAGCAATCAGCAATTTAGTTTACCGGCAAAATGAATGTATTCAGTTCATAATTTGAGCCAGTTGAAGACATATCCTCTGCCAACCAACACATAACAAAAACTTTGGGTTTTTCTGAGACAGAGGTACAGCTTTTGGCAGACTAGAGAAAAACTTTTGAAGATTCTTTATATATTCTACAACTAATTTGATAAAAATACTTATGAAATTAGAAGCTCTGAAAACCACTTATCATATCAGCCTTTGGGTACCGTATAATGGTTTTCCATTATGGAATGAAATTAAACAGCTATAAAGAAGGAGTAATTTCACAGTTAGCCACCCAGAAACTTGGTCATGTTAAAACAGCATCTTGGAATATTACAGGTAATGTTATTCCTGCAAATTAATGTAATTTCTGTTAGCCTCTTGGGATAAGAAAGCTCAGAGAGTTTTGCAGGAATCAATAGTTATAGTCAGAATAGAATAGACTAGAATAGACTGAATCTCAGAAATGAAACAGTAAAATGAAATAAAAGTAGATATAATTCAATACAGGAACACATGCATTGACAAATGAGAAATGAATGGTTATTCTGACATTTCATTATGACTATTAATTCTATGGTTTCCTGAGAAATTTGAAGAGGAAATATATGGTTTTATATAATACGTGCAATCCATCCAAAAACACTGAAGCCTCAAACGTTTTCTGAAAATCATACCCCCAAAAAATGAAACCACGTTAAACAATGCAAAGCTCACATATTCCTTTTTATTTTATCCACTTATCCACAAAGGCTTAACTACAATGCACTCACTGACTCCAATGGTATTTGATTGTACTTGCTTTTGAGCCTGAACTGACCAGTGCATAAGAAAGAGCGACTGACTTCCAAAAAGTTGCACAATTATGTAGTGAGGAAGCACCTTCAAGTCCTCTCCTTCAAACAATCATAGCAATAATAAGAAACCTTACAGAAGAAACCTTAACCATTCAAACAATAAAGTTAAATTAAAAACAATAAAATCAAAGGAATAATGTCTTTAGAATAAAACACTGATCTCAGTAATGCAAAGAGCTTTACTCCAGAAAGATAATGGTAAATGTGATTCTGAGCTTCAGGCCCACAATCAGATTGACATAAACGGTGAGTAGATAAATGGTGAACACAGGAACAAATTCATGACCTTTCCTTCAAAGATTAATTCATTGTATCAGCCTTCTATCAGCCATGTACTAGAGAAGTAGTTACAGGTGAACTTTCAAGCGTGTATTTAAAACTCAGTGAATTCATGTTGAAGACATATGTTACATTTTTCCCTGCACTGAAGCCATAGTGTGGCTATATTTTTTCGAACAAAAAATGAGCACTTGAATTATTGATTTAAAAAAAAATTTAGACTCAAGTATAAAAATATTTAGTGATTTTCTCTGCCATTCTAAAATATTTTAAGTGCCTTAATTATGCGGCAAATAAACAGCAAGTTGAAAACAATAAAAACCATAAAAACTCCTCAAATAGTGAGCACTACCTATGACCTCTACACGACCTCAGTTTATTACTTAATTGCAATTTAATTTTATTTATGAGTTGCTATTATTTGAAAACAGTTACTTTGAAATAATACTATTTTTATCTTTTTCCAGAGACTCTTCCATTTGGTTTTCAGAAGTTTAAAAGGACACAGAGCTTATACAATGCATTATCTGCGAGGAAAATACACTTGTATTCAGCTTTTCTTTCAAACAGGCTTATTCCTTTCTGCATTTTCAAAGCTATTTGCAATTTAATGGTTCATCCCTTCAGCCTATAGATTCACTTTTTTCCAGTACATTTCAATTAGCATTTTTAACAAATTATTTAGTAGTAACCTGTCTACTACTTTACCGGTTTTCTGAAGCAACTATTCAATTTTCTGGCTCACCAGTCAGGTAAGAAACCATGGCCATATTAGGACACCAAGTATTTATGATAAGACAGTAAAAATCTTAAAATACTGACAAACAATTTGAGCCTTGCTGGTTTCCAGGTGTGCACAGTAAACTTTAGAGCTATGTGTTCAATTACAGCTGTAGTACTCAGGTGAAGAGAGAAGGAAAATCTATGGAGAATTTTTAGTGAAATTTTCTGACTGCTGGGAATGATAAAAAATTAATTTAGAACAGCTCTGTTTCTTTACTCTTTCCTTAGAAAAAAAAAATAAAAGCCATTTAGTTTTCTAATTAACTGAAGACTTTTGTCTCCTAAGGTAAAACTACAGAAGGTGAAAAACTGTGAAAGATCTTTCTCTTTCAAATATATGTAGAAATCCAGCAATTCAGCTTTGTCACTGCAGCATTTAGAGACAGTTTGGGAAACCTCTAGCACAACATCTTTCATTCCAATTCCTCTTCATCACTCTACTTTTTTTTTTTCCTTTCTTTCTGATTTTGTTGTAGTAATTAATGAGGATATTATAAAAACAGTTCATAACAGATGAGCAGAACTGATAACGAGTGAAAGGCTGAAAATGAAAGAAGCAAAATTGCTGATTAGCAAAGAAGGCAGTAATCTATGTAAGGGGCAATATAAAAGGATATGAAAAATTTAGACTTAGAAATGATATATACATTACAAATGTGATTAAGAAAGATTAAAGAAAAGACTTGTCGGCCATAACGAGAAAAAAAAGAGGAGAAAGGAGAAGAGGACGGAAATGATTTGGCAGCTGTGGAGCTAACCTGTAGATAGAGACCAAAATCAATACAATAAAAATTGGCTGTCAGGAATGACAAAAGCAGAGATTTTAGTAGCCAAAATGGAAAGAAGACACAGAAGGTAAGCATTCAAATGGAATTTCATCCCTGACAGTTCTAAAAAGACCGAGAAGTAAAATCATAAAAGACAACTTTGTGGATTCAGAAAGTTTACATCAGTGATGGAGAGTTATCACATTAAAAAAAAATTAACTTTGAGGATGGGAAAGATAATTGATACAGAATCAGATGTTTGTTATGCTTACTTCAGTGGTTCAGAAAGGTCATCATCAAACACAATGAAGTAAAATATCGTGCAGATTTACCAGAAAAGATCAAGTCAGATTAACCTGACACTTTCACTTTATAAGATAACTGCTTTTCTAGACAAAACTTCTCAGACTGTTTGGAGTACAGTAAAGTATTTGGTACAGCATCATAGAATCATGGAATCACCAAGGTTGGAAAAAACAACCAAGATCGCATGGGAAATTATTAGTTATACAGGAGAAAAGGTAACTTAGTTCAAGAACTGTAATGTTGAGAAGAAACATTTTAAGAGGAAAAAAAAAAAAAAAAAAAACAGGCTACATTCTCCATTTAGACATTTTTTAATATACCTAAATTTCTTAATGGTTTGTCTTGGTTTTATTTTAACATTTTCATTAACATCTCGGTGAAAGAACAGAGTGTGCTAATACAATTTGCCAGTGAAACAAAATTTGGAGACATTATAAAAGTGTCTGAACATCATTCAGTAAGCAAAGGACATTAAGAAATGAATTACGGTAATGGTAATAAGTTAGTAAAAGAAATCAGATGAAGTCAGTTAAAATAAGACGGAAGGATTTTCTTTTAGGAAAAATTAAATGAATATATTATATAAATTTGCCAGGAATGGCTCTCTGAAGCTCTTGTCTACCCTACATCCCCTCAAATCATTTCAGATCGGCTCCATCTAAATTATTCATATAGGCAACTATATTTTTTAACCCATTTCCTACAGCTGAGATCTCATATTCTCCCTGTATAACACATTAGAGATGTTTTTCCCTGCTGTCAAATCTACATTTAATATACATTCACATGGTTCCATCATTCAAGTCATAATGAAAATGTCAAGAAGTGCTTGACACAGATAGACCCTTTGAAACCTTCCTTGGTTATATCTACATGCAAGAAAGATTGACTCTGACTGCGAATGATGCAGAAAGAGGCTACTCGGTTAAGAACTACCAGAGTGTTTATCACATGGGAAAGAAAGTAGAGTACAGAGAGATTTTCACTGAAGTACAATTTTGGTATAATAATAGAAGGGAATAAACTGGGCATGAATGGAGTTAGAATAGAAGGAGATTTCTACCTAGGAGAGTAATTTTCTGCAAAGAACATCAGAGACCAAAAAGAAATATTTCCAGAGGGAACTCAGTGACTTGTTAATAAAGTTATAGGAAGGGGTTACATGAGATAATCATACAAGAGGACACATTCTCCTAGAAAGAGGGCCCCTGACAATTTAGTAAAGACAATTCTAGTTCCTGATCCCAGTTTAGTCAGCAGGGAAAATACATAAAAAAGGCCAGAAATTAAGTATGCCTCACGTTGTCAGCCAGAGGGAGGTGCTAGGCAAGAAACATTAACAGTATCACTGCTGTCTTGACTGTGATACCAAGTGATGGTCCCTAGGCCAATAATTTTGCAGTATTAATACATTAATAGATTAGGAAAATATTAAATGGATACAACTAAAGTTTTTTGTGATTAGTTATGGTATGTATTAGGAAATGCTGAATGTGTTGCATTTAGAGTAAATAAACCGGAATCACTCAAGAATTTAGTTCCTCTGTAATGCGCAAGCCAACAGGTATCAAGCCATGCAAAATGTAAATGAGTTCTTCCTGATTACATTTGACACTACAAAATTTCTAAACTCTGGATGCAAAGCACAGTTTATGGTGCTGAAGGATTTTGCTCCTGTTTCTCTGAGAAGATAAGATTGCAAAGAATAGACCTAGTTCTGATGTGGAGCTGTGCAGGCTGGGAATCTGACCTGCAAGCATTCACTTTCAGGGTATGTTTCTAATCCATTCCAGGGCAAGTTTTAGGTTAAAAACTCTTTTGTTGTGGTTGCAGAGGAAAAAAGTTCTTTAGTTATTCACTGTGATGCCACACATTTCTCACATTTCTCATGAACATGACTGCAATTTTCCAGATTTGCTCAATGCTATTAGTTGAGTCTCCATCTTACCAGGGTCAGAATGACAGCTTTAGATGCTTCATGTTCAATTTGTCACATAGGAGCTGAAGAGAGTACAGAAATAAAATAAAGGTTTTAACAGTGACTTTCAAAGGGGAACACTGTCAGCTAACATTTTCTCAGTACTGTTAAGAGATTAAGAGAACGCTTTATCTGTTTGAGACAAGTGCATAATTTGTTGGCTAGCCCTTCTATCACAGTCATGTTTTAGATTACTTAAAGCTTCAAAGTGATTAAGCTGTATTATTATGAAATAAAGAAACTTATCAGTAATCATAGGCTAAGTAGGGTCAAGCTGTAAATTTGGAGTTTAAATTTTTATATCTACTCACTGAGTTTCAATACAGATTCTTTTGTAGTCTAATCTGCATATGTTAAACAGCATAATTGTGAAGCAGCCTTTTATTCAGTGAGTTCAAATGCAAGTATTGGTTCTTTCCTGAGTGCAGGGATTGGTTTGTACAAGTAAATTGCAGTTCAACCAAAACTGCTGTGCTCTGTTTTACTTAAATTAATGTAATTATTATCTGCCTAATTACCTTGCAAAATTACACATTCTACTATTAATTAACCGGGAAATTTCTTTCTGGATACAGAAGAATATATGAACGTCGGAATATCTGCAGCAGAAAATACTGATTAGAAACAGATCCAAGGAGACAGTAATGATTACTTTTAAAAACATCTTTTGTAAGAAAACCCTCGAGTCAGTAGAAATTAGTCTATTATAAGGACTGTGAATTACTTGTCAGCCTTAAAGAAGGCAATCAGATTAATAGAAGGAGCAGAACACAGACACAAGTCAGCCTTCATACAGCTAATATTTGGCTCTGTCCTCTTATCTGTAAACCTGCCTTTCTATTTCTAGTCCTGTCTTGTTTTACAGTCTCTGATGGTATTACTTATTCAAGTAAGAAAGGCATTCAAGAAGGATAATTTTCACAGTTACCAAACAATCCCCAGCATGAAAATCAAAAAAAAATGAGTCAATAAAATTTACATCATCTTGTGCAGAAAAGATAGCAAGAAGAAAGTTCAAGCACCTTCCCTGCAGCAAAGAAGCACATTTCTGATAGTTGTTTTATAAGGGCTGTAGCTAATTGAGGAGATCCATACACAATTACCTTTACTTTCCAAAGCTTCTCATATCATTCCCATTACACTTTGTTGTAAATTAAGTATTTGCTGTTGCAACTCACAGTATAAATGAGTACAGAGGCAAACTTGACATATGCTCAACAATAATCTGTACAGAGCTAAAAAAAATAAAAACCTTGTATCTTCACAGCCTATAAAGAAAACCATTTGAATATTACACCACTTTTTATTACTTCGCAATCAAGTGTGCTGATTTTATAGCCTTTCAAACTCTCATCATTTCTGAATTCAATGCTAATCCTGGCATGAATGTCTAGGAAATACACTGGATTTCTAACAGGAATGCTACGGTCCCAAAACACCACTAAACAGTGCAAAGCTTTCTGCATTCTAAATCTACTCTCCCATTTTTCCTAAAGACTTTGCTAAGGTTTCCCAAGAAGTTGGATTTAGACTCCTAAGGCATTCTCTCCAAACAACTAAGAAGAGTAGAATGTAGAAGTAGATGACGTTTAAGGAAGAAAAAACGGAAACAAAATGTTCACAAGCTCATACATGGGCAAAGTATATAAAAAAGGAACTTCTGAGAAACTGTTCTTTCGCACGTGTTCCTCTATCACTGAACTTAGCACTTAGTACTGGAAGAACACATTATTCGTATTCCATATGTAACACCACCAAATGCACCAAATGCAGATGGGGGCTGTGATGAACTGCCTGAAGTTTAGGCTATGGCTTAGTGTCTGAGGTCCTCTCAAAATGAGGCAAACTTTTTTTCCTTGTCCGAGCACAACCAGATAGAAAAGATATTGTTAGCATGTAAATAATGATTCAGTAATTTAATCAATATTTTTTCAGATGGTCCTTGGGCAAGTGCCAGTGATTATTCCTTATCCTTGCAATATCTGGAAATTACAAACATTTGTAAATCAAACAGAAGTCCACAATGCTAGAAGAAATGATGAAAAGCCTCCTTTAGCCAAGTCTTAACTCAAAGGGTTGCTTGATTATTCAGCTGTGACACAGTCTGTTCATCAGTTCTGATTATTTACTATTTTACCATTAACTAGTTCATCTTCTTCAAGACATATATCTCTGTGTAGCTCTGACATAAATAGAGAAACCATTATGAAGGGGGCCTCCAGGGGCTGCATACAGAATATTGATCAACAGGGTATGTTTGAACACACACTGACTGAATTAAATGCAATAGTCTGAAGAAGAGATAAAGATTTGCAACTATAATTAAACTGGAAGGTTTACAGTCTTCCTTTGAAAACGCTTCTGTTAACATTAATAAGATCTTCAATATTTTCATATATCTGGTTTTATAGATCAAATCACAGTGATTCTGGGGGATTAGATGTCCTGGGATCATATATTTTAAGGACAAATCTGCAGATTTGCACAGGGCTACTTTTCTTAAAGCCTGACGTATCTCCAGACTCCTGCTACGGATTCACCTTGAAACCTTTGTAAATGACCTGGTCTGAAGGCCTGATATTTTAGCCAATGGAGGTCTTTCTCTATGTCAAAGATGTATAGTGCATTTTGACTCTGTACTAACTCTAACAATACTGTCAGGTTCACATGCCCCAAAATCATGGCCTATTTCTTTCTCTCCCACCCACCATGTGATGAGATTATTTATTAAAAAAAAAAAAAAGTTAAAAAAAGTACTACTGGGGGCAGGTTTTTTGTTTTGTTTTTGTCATTACTTTTAGAATGTAGAATGTTGGTTATTTCAAGGCCTTCTCCAGAACTAGTAAAATCAGGTTATATTTTTCAATGGCAGCCTTCTACTGCCTTCCTGTGGATTTGAAAAATTACAGCAAGCCTTCTTACAAACTCGTTCCCACAACCTCCATAACAATGAATAACATTCTGTTCCAAAATAGTTTTCACCTCTTAGCAAGCTGTGCTGGTACTAGAAATGACCATGACTTTGGTGAACTTAAAAATAAATAGTTAAGATAACAATGCACCACTAGTAATTCATAAAGTTATAAACTCGTGGTTCCCAGTAATGGGCTTTGACTTGGGTGCTTGGTGTGGCTTGAGAAATATTTCTTCCTTCCAAAATACCTAATGTGGGAAAAGTGTAGAGCCAGTTGGGAAAGCAGCTAATCCTCAAGTTTCTGTCTTTCTGTAAGCTCCTTCTTGACCACTGACAACTGCAAAATAGAAAAAGGTTCCCCTGGAAGTGCCGGCAGACTGGGGCTCTGAAGTCTCTACCCTTCCAACTAGAGCACACCTACAACACCTGATTTTCCTCATGAAAACTAGATTTGTTATTGGATGGAAATGCTGATCCTTTCAATTAACAAACACTTCTAACGCACATTAGCCACAGGTCCCAGGTGAATCTCCAAGTTAACATTCTTATTTGATGATACACTGCATCTCGTTAAAAGGAATGTTTTGTTAATGCTCATTTGAGTATATTACCAACAGCACAAAGCTCTATGATCTGTTACCAAGCACCAACAATATTTATCTTAAAGCCACTGACAGACCAATATTACACATATGGAAACCTCCCACAGCTTCAAAATCAAAACACTGGCTTATGATCTAAGTTAGTTTCGTATTGAAAGAAAAACTGCAATGAAAAGGCAGTTGAATTCTCCTCAGGATGCCAACCATCCACTGCCAAGAACTTATATCAATCTTTCCAAACACACCCCAGCTATTCCAGAAGCTCATTCCTTCAGGTTCATTTTAGCTGATTCCTGCCTCTGGAGTATTTCTGGAAAACAGGCATATTTTGGCATATTCCCTAATCTCATTCTGTGGGATTTTGCTCAAAATATGTTCAAGATCCCTAGAGCAAACAACACATCTCCATTCCCAGGCTTCCTTTTGCTTTTAATTTCTCGTGGTGTTTGAAAACAAAAGGTTTCATTCAGAGATTACAGAATAAGTAAATAAATAAATATCAACCACCTAATTTATCCAGTTCACAGTTTTTTCCTTCTTTAATTTTGTCCTGCAGGTACTCAGTTCATTACTCCACTATCATTTGCATTTATATGAGTAGAATTTTTCAGTCTTTTCTTTTACATCTTTGATTTTTCTTGCTGGCCTTTGGTCTTTTTTCATATCCTGTCACCCTCTTATCCAAAGTGCTAATCTTAGCTGTAACTGTCTCAAACCTTTCATCCAGAAAGATCACTGAAGTCAGTAATTTATCACTTCCCTATTGTAACTGCAAGAGCAGTTCTAATCTTTATCTCATTGATAGCTATTTTGTCACCTTGTGGCTCTAAAGCATTCAGAAATGGCATTTGGTACATTAGCTGCAGATGGCATCAATGAGATTCTGAGGAAATAAATTTTCTGTGCTTTTTTTTTTACTGTTATTCCTTGGTATTAAAATGCTCAACTTTTCAGTGGTTTAACTACTTTTTGTTTTTTGTTTTTTCTTTTTAAATAAGGAGACACCTTCTGTATCAGGTTTCATATTTTTCTGGGAAGATTTTTATGGATTTGGAACTAATCCAAAATTCATCTTCTCTGATGAACAGTAAGTCTTGCTCCATTAAGCCTAAGCATGAAAACCAATTCCTTTCACAACCATTGTTTCTCTTAAAAATGTGGCTGTGGGAAAGTTAGACTTTTTGCTAAACCATCAGAGTTTGTGGCTTCTCAGTAACTATTTTACTGCAGCCCATGTCTAATCACAGTATACTGAAGAAGCTTAGTGGTGTGTTGCAGCAGACTGCAAATTAGCTTTCTTTTCCATTAAAATACTCTTGGTTTATTCTTTCCTGAGTGTTTATCAAAGTGATTGGCTGAACACTTGGACACTTGTGTGTTTTGTTTGTCTAAATGATTGATATTTAAATGGCTTTAATTGCATTAATTCCACCTTTCTATGGCTGAGCAAATGTTTATTGCATCTTTTAAAGTGCAGAGGGAGCAAATTCATTTGAAACTCAGAAAAGAATTTCATTAATATGTGTCAAGGTAGTTTGGATTTCAGAGCAGGCCTTATTTCTTAAATATGCATTGTGACAGCATAAGATTATAAGACATATACAGTCCTGTGAAAGTACCAAATGCTTTAGCCAATTATCCAAGAGAAGTCTTTAACTAGCACTGAGGCTACAAGGATAAACTATGTGCAAATGATGAAGAAATCGCTGTAAGGAAAGAAGGATTATATTGTTTTAAGGATTAACCAGAAAGAAGTAGGGAAGGGAGAGAGAGGCAATGACTTAATGGTGCTCTTCAGAAAACCATTAATAGACTTCACTATAGGCAGTGGTAAAACTGAACAGTTCTTGTCACTGTCTTAACAAGATGGAAGCATTTAAATACCGTCCTCCATTCCTGAGAAGGAGTTGGAGGGACAACAGATTTCTTTGATTTACTTGCAAAGTGGAAGCAAAAAAGCACTGAGCAAGCTATTCCTGAAGAATACTGTTTATTATTAATTTAATCTTCAAAATGTTCACTGATATACTTCGAACAGATCTTATCTGTCTGCATATATCCATGATCTGTAAGGAATGGCTGAAAAATGTAACAAGTAATATTCCTGATCTGGATGGCAAATAGGCTTGGACAGTTCTTATGTGATATTTTATTATATATAGTTACTTAGGTCATGCAGTGTTGTTATTCAAGTATTTTTGTTTGTTATCCATTGAATTCTTAAAGCATTATTAACAGGAAAATCTTGACTACTGCTTTCATTATCAGTTAAACCTCATAAATACTTACAATGAAAGTCCTAAAAAACACTGTTTCCTTTCAGTTTTGTACACCATTTGCAAAATTTCCAAATTGCTTTTTCTTTTACATAGAAAAAAAGCAGCTCTAGGTTTAATTTAAAATTAGACTTGAAACATCGGTATGTAAATTGTTAGTAAACATCGTTTTCAGACTAAAACCAGAATCTGTATTACACATCTATGGAACATTCTTTCCTTCTACAATCTTGGGTGTTAAGTAGGTTTTAATGAGGAAAAAAAGAAACTATTTAAAAAATAAATATCTCTTCCATAAGATAAATCTCTTCCATAGATAAATCTATGGAACAGTTTACCTCTGCATAGGATTTGTCTAACTTAAATGAATAATTATTTTCTAGGATGAAGAATAGGACTGAGATTTTTCAATTGCAATAAATGTTCCACAAAGGTCTGTTCTTGCTTTAGCCATCACATCCATTAGTTGATCTTGTGAATGAACAAACATTCAGCTACTGCTATTATGTCAGGGTACACTTACATGGTGTTTTCTTTCTTCCCCTGATTAAGTTTCCATTTCAGACACTTTCTTCAGCAAAGTATCTTCAATAGTTTCCTTTCAACATTAACATAATAATTATTGGCAGCCATATAAATAAAAGTGGGAGAGAGTAACAGTGATTTTGTTTGGTGCTAAAAACATCTCAATATCAGTAGTATGAGATGGAAAAGGAAGGACATTTCTTTTACTTTAGCTCACAGAAACTGATTGCATGCTTATCTTATATGTCATAACATACCATACAGAGGAGGGAAAAAAAATTAAGGTAAAGGAATGAACTGCAATAATAGTAATGGTGGAAGTTAACTGTGCGTGCAGCTGGGCAAACTGATTTCAGAAGAGCTGACCAGGACTTTATAGGCAAAGCAATTTCTTTGTGCTTTACAGACAGTTATAGGCATGCCTTGTAAGTTAAGACAGTGTCGTCCTTGACAGCTTAGATCAAAAAAACAAGCAGTAAATTCTTGTACTACCTTGCCTATACACAACCAGGACACCTCATGCACATCATGCAGAGCAACTTAGTATAAGCACAGTTTCACTGGATGCACTGGAACTGGGCTTCCATGATTAGTTTTCCTTCCAAGACAAACATATAAGTTTAATGTTATGCACTCCACCATAATTCACAAAAGATTTGTCATTATATAAACTAAAACCACAAAGTTACTTTGATAAATATCCTTGCACTTCATTTCACAGGTTACTGCAATTTAATGTTGCCAAGATTTCAGCTTAGATCCTGAAAAATAGCACTATAGTCCTCTCACCTTAAGGAAATTGCATAGATTATCTATGTACTAAATGGATTGACTGTTTTTCTCAAAGCCACTTATGATGTCTTTGCCACTATCTTTTCTGCTTGCTGTTTTTGTCTAGTATCTCTGTCTCTTAACTGATCTGTTTGGTTAATATTTTTACTTTTATCTCCCTATTTTGCTTCTTTTACATGTATATTTACAATCCATCTTTTTGGTTTTAGTGGCCATTCCTAATGTATTTGTCTCAATTTTGGAGGAAGCCTGTTTTTGTATTAACTTTTTTTCATCATTTCTTTTTTTCTGTCTTTTGTCTAGCATGCTTTTTCAGATTCCATATGTAAGATTGGGCAGTTTCATTTTAGCTGTTAGATAAGCTTCAATTATCTAAAATACACATTTCCAGATTATTTTTCTATCTTAAAACGTAGTTTATAATGCAAATTTTAAGAATAGCAATACTACAGAAAAAGAGAAGCTTGCTGATGATAAGCACTCAGCAGTAGGGCTACTGAAACAGAGATTTCAGTAGTCAAGTCAGTATTTGACTTCTTCCAAGTACCTGAACTGAAAACCTCTTCCCCAAGACTGAGCATTCCAGGTCTGTCACTTTACCAGAGGAAATGGTGCCACAGGAGAGGTGGACTGGGTCTTGCTTACATGCAGCCACTCTCTCACTAGGGAGGTAAGCTCCCACAATGCTAACACCAGTGGCCCAAGCAAAGAAAGAGAAGTCTGCATCATCCTTTTGTCTCAGAGGAACAGAAAAGCCTGGTGTATTTCTTCCACTGTAGTAGATGCGGAATGGAATTACAACACCGGTGGTAAATCTTGAACCCCAAAGAATTTATACCATGGTGTGACCACGATAACATCAGAGCACAGAGCTATCCCACTGTCTAATTCTAGAAATCATATGAATGTTAATTCAAAATATGCAGATGAAATTATTCTAATTATTCTGCATAGAAATGTGAATTATACTTAGGTCTCATTTTCTCTGTTGGTAAACTAATATTTAAATCCTGAATGGGATAAAATGCTTGCCAGGAATAACATTTTAATGGGCTATAGAAAACAATATGTAGCCACTGCTGACTCAGGCACCATGACTGAGGCAGAAACATTCACGACAGCACCTTTGAGCTCAGGTGCAAGCTCCAGTCTGTCATCAGCTGCATCTGCTCTTCCACCAGCTGGCCCAGTCCCCGTGTGTCATGGCAGCTCCCATCAGAGTCCCTTTGAACAAGCAGATTTCCTGTGAAAACCCACAGGTCCTCAGGTCTCTCTTTCTAAGGAACAAAGATCAAGCACACCAAGGTACACTACTGTCTAAGAAGAAGGGGAAGTTAGGATAGTTACCTCTTACTGAAGTCAATCTAGATTCACCTTTTAGCATCCCAAATACCTTCACAAATCCAGTACAAAACAGCATTGCTCCATTCCCAATTTGCACCAAAAACCAGAGCCGATACTATCCAGTTCATTTCATAAGCAACAGGTAAAAGCAAAATTATACAAAAACTTAGCTCAGTGAGCATTTATGGATTTCAGAAACTAAGCCTGCAGAAAGTTTTTCAGTAATTTGAGTCTATATACAACTTAATATTTAATTAAAGATCCCATAAATGCTGTTCTTTATTATTATTTCTTTACTTGATGTGGGATAACTTCAACACTAAATGTATAGAAGCTAATGAACCAAGTTCACCTTTTCTTCTTCCTCTTTTAAAAATTGAAAACAGTGTCAGTTAAGTGACAAGCTGGGTGAATGAATCATGGTTTTGTAGTCAGGTCTAGTTTTCCTGGCATACTTGCATCTCAGCTGCTTCCAGTAGCTTGAACAAAATGTAAATATTTAGCAGCCCTATTGCACAAACAAAAAGCTTTCCCTGCTTTGTCATGCATTATGTACCCAGCTGTTTTTGTGTGCTTAAGAAAAAAACTAATGCACAAGCAAATGGACTAATATAAGTACAGCAGTAACATTAGTCGATTTTGCAGCTCTCTTTATTTTGGATATCAAATTTGGGGCTAAAGTGAAGTGCTGACATAAGAACAGAGAAATCTGGCTCAGATTCCCAAATCCCTTCCTCCACATCATCTGCATATTGTCCAAGAGTGATCTATGTAGTACATGACTTCACTACACACACAGAACAGTTATCTGAGATGGTTTCAGACTGGAAGAAATGCAGGCCGATCAGTGTATACGTCTCCTAGAATAATTAGCCGTGTTATGAGGCAAGGCTCATTAGCCAAAGTGCAACTACCTTACAGAACTGCAATTATTCCTCCGAGACCTAAACTAGTGTTTAGGTGGAACAGAAGGGATGATAGCCCTGTTCAGCTATAAAAAATAACACAGCTGGCAGCAGCTTCTGTATTGTCCTCTGCAGAGCTATGGTTTAAGAATCTGTGGATCTCAGGTTACAAAATTTGTATTGTTAAGAGATATTTAAAATCTGAATGGATAAAGCCAGGAACAACCTCCTATGTCTTCTTGTATCTTTAAAGTTATCTCAGCACTAAGTCAGAATTTGGACCTTGAGAGATCCTTTCCAATCTATTTTGTGTGTGTGTCTTTGTGATTCTATGATTCCTGCCAATCATCCCCACTGCTTCAGATGATGTATACATCATCTGAAGATATTTGTAAAGGAAAAGCAATTGCAGAAAATGTGCTCTGTCCTCCACATAGGCTGCACTGCTGCAGCAAATCGTGCCCACTCAGAGACAGGCTTTAGATTACTCTTTGTTGATCTCTCAATTAGAGCAAGGAGAGGCTGGACTGAAGTTTCCATAATTGAGGAGACAAATTCACACTCCATGGCATTTTTCCTGCTAAAGTAAGTTATTCTTAGTTGCTTGTATGCACTTTACATACAATGATGGAACCACTGCTGCTTTTGAGATGAATGGTTCTGTGTTTTCTTAGCATGTGGAATTACGACTGCCATTCCTGGAAGCAGCACTCTTGAGTTTTCAATTTTATGAGTAGCCTTTTAGTAAGTACAACCTACACACAGACCTTTGAAACAACGACAGGAAGGTGAATTGAGCTTTGAGTCATTAACAGGGTAAAAGAAGGGAGGTGAAAGGTAGCTTCAGCCACCTCCATTGACCAGGTGGGAGGAGGCAGCATCTTGGACAGTAGGAGACAACAGATCTGAAGGAAGTCAGATGGGAGACAACTGCACTATCTACAGGCAATCCCTTACACATCAAAGCTTACAGTTCCTACAGTCCCCTTCTGCCCAGGAGCTCATTTCAGGCACCAAGAATCTGCTTATTTCTCTGAGTCTGTAAGCCCCAGCTTTGTCAGCTAAGCACTCCACTATCCACAATATGGCAAAGCAGCAGGAACTGAGGATCTGATATGACTGAGAAAGCTGGACATGAGCTAGAGCTTATGGTCAGCAAGGAAGCTCAGAGAAAAGAAGATCTGCAATGGGTTGAAAAGATGAAGGTTGAGAAGCAGCAAGACCAATAAAAAATCAGATCTTGGCGTAAGGATTAGGATAATGGAGTGCATACAGGTAGGATGTTTGGAACAGGAAGGCCAACATGGCTGGAGTAAGTGAAGAGGAGAAAGCAGGAATTTAAGCGCCTCTTCTGTGGGTATATGAGGAGCTCGAGGAAAGAAAGAGATGAGTGGAATGGGAGATGTTCTCTGGATTGCAAAAGACTCTCCAGGGCTGAAAGTCGGAGGAACAGGGAATCATGGGTCTTCATACAGTATGGATGAGGGGAAAAAATTGGTTCTGGTACCAAATCTCTCCTAAGATCTCTACAGGAATGGATATCTGGTGCCCAAAAATGGAAATGTAGAACATCAGCTCTGTCTACATAGCTTCAAATGCTGAATGCACATGGTTAAGGGACAGATACTACTAAATGGTTTGTTCAAGTTTCGAATGAGAAGTTAGAACTTCAGAATGTCAAAAAATCAGTAAAGTAGTCATCTCTGGATTACAATTAATATTGTTTTTGGAGTTTCACAACTGCAATCATATTGGATTTTGCTTTTCATATTGAATATATATACTTCCATTTTTATGTTTGCCAGGATTTAATAAAGACAAATCCTACATGAAGGCTTCAACACTTGCCACTGATTTAGGATTTCTACTGCTCTAAGATTCGCAACTGATTTAGGATTCTTACTGCTAACTAACTGAGAAACAAATATTACAACTGTAATTAACAATTTAAATGTTCTAGCAACAAATACATCTGGTAACTGATGATTGGTATAATGTAATAGACTAATAGATTTAAATTTATGTATTTATTTTATAATGACTGCATCCTATGTAGTGTTTAAAATGGGATTTTACTATGTTAGTTTTGAAGATTCGGCATTTCAGATAGAAAAGTTTGCACTGGAAATAAACAATCTGACTTAATTTTAACAGGCTTGCTGTAGGAAAGGGCAATTCACACATCTGCTGCAATAAAGAGAGTTGTCTTTTCTGGGCATCTTTCACAGAAGGAGTATAAATATTCAAGAGCAAGTGGAGATGAATCTACCTTACACCTGCACAAACTTACAGCTTGCAGATATTCCATCCCTACTCCTGATATTATTGTTCTTCCACAAAAGAGAGTGAAAACATTTTTTTAATGGTTTTTAAAAAAAGTTAAGATGATAAAATTCAGTTCTTATACAATCTCTTTTTTGGTTTCTTTGCCTGCACTTCCTTGCAAAGCTACTGTAAGCTCATTGGATCTCAGATTTCTAATAGAAAATTTAGAAATGGTACAGATGGGTTCACTGTAACAGTCCTACAATTTTTTATACCATATTTTCCCCAGAACTACATCTTTCTGAGTTCCTTTATTTTCTTTGAAGAATATCTTGTGCAAAGAGAGCACTTACTTAAAATCTACCTGTTTTACGTTTCATTCTCCAATAACATCAATCAGTACAGTGTCGTGATAAATAAAAGCTTTCTTTAAATCTTAGTTCAGAGCTTATCTAGATAGAAACAAATAAAAACTTATTTTTTCTGCAACTTAAGGGCTAGTCAAACATATATTATCTCAGCTGAGCTATTATCAGTGTACTGGAATAATAATGAATTTTACAATTACAATTTACAATTACAATTTACAAACATATTACTTGATCCTTCAACCACAAAACAAATAGCATATTTGATAAATAAAAATAATCTTTTATCAATGGGACTCATTACATCAGGTCAAATCCCAACACAGTGTTTTTCTCCAAGTAAAATTGGAGACACTTATTAAATGCTTACATCTTACCCAGTTCCTAGGGCTCACAGAGAAGTCCCCAATGATTCAGAAGCCAAGTTTCATTCTGTAATAAACAGCACTGACGATTTTTGGCTAATCGTGTCAAATTAATGTGTCCTAGCTTCAAAGGATAATTGCATATGTTCTCTGCACAAAAATAGGAATTTGAACATCTTCATCCAATGAGGAACTAGTTCCTTTCAAAAAGATTGAAATGGATAGCAACAAATTATTTTCTAAAGCCCAAATGCTCTAAAGACCTAGCAGATTCTTCTAGAGACAGGAGATTAGGGAAACTGTATGATGCCTTCCTAAAAAAGTATGAGGTGGAGTAAATTTCAGTCTTGATAAGTAAGCAATATTGGGCTATGAGCAAAAGAAAATGACAAAAGTAATATCCATCATTCAGAGGAAGATAGAAGCTGTAATTGTTCAAAGTACCCAACCTGATAAAACTCCCTCCAGAAAAAGTCCCTGCAAAAGACTTAGATTTTGCAGGACATAATCAGAGGTCCTGAGAGGAAATAAATAAGCTTTTATTACATTTTTATCTAAATTACTATTATTATTTTAACATTACAGTTTTAGAACTACAGGACAATGACAAAATTGCATCAAATTTCAAAAAATAGTGACATTTCACAGATGTTCAGTGGGTCCTAAGAGAAATGGGAAATGTAGCATCTGCAAAAGATAAATTTATGGCTACATTTGTACATTTTCCTTTTCTAAATACAGCTAATATCACAAATACTACAGTAAAGATGCCAGTTCTGTTTAATATCTTGTCTAGAAGCAATACTTTTTGCAGTCTTGCACTCCATGATCTCCAACCACAAGGCAAAGTTGAACACTACTCTTTATGTAGATACATGGAGCCATGATTAGAGAGAAATATTTGTCAGGACTTGATAAAAGTATGACTGAAGAACTAAACATATAGCAACCATTTGCTGAAGCCCACAGGCAGTGAAATTCTACTTAATCACCATAAAGTCAACACTATGGGTTCTATGAGTCCACTATTATTTTTCAATGAAAAAACTAGTTAAACTAGTTCTGTCCTTCTACATTTCTTGTAATTCAATTTATATTTATGTAACACATGAAAGTTACAAAAAACAATTAACTACTGACCCCAGAGATCTACTACACATTTTAGGAACACACAGCAATACTCTATGTATTCAACCAATTGCTGTTCTGGCAGAGAACAGCTGTCTCTGGCATGAGAGCCTGAATTAACAGCCAGCAATAAACAGCCCTGTTCTTTCTTTAATCTGTTATAAAGGCTAAACTTTCAGTCTTTCTATGGATAAACTAAAATTAATAGACTTCTTCTATTATCAATTCAGTCCAGTACATGAAACCAGGTCTAGATGGCAAGGTCTATGAGGAGCAGCTGAGGTCCCTTGGTGCGTTCAGCCCAGATCAGAGGAGCTGAGGGGAGGCCACATGGCAGCCCACCATTCTCACAGGGAGAGGAGGGACAGCGCTGAGCTCTGCTCTCTGTAACAGCAACAGAACCCGAAGGAACAGCATGGAGCTGTGTCAGGGCAAGTCAGGTTGGGGGTTAGGGACAGGTTCTACACCAGAGCATGGTGGGCTTGGGACAGGCTGTCCAGGGGAGTGGTTATGGACCTGAGCTGTCAGAGTTCAAGAAGCACTTGAACAACATTCTCAGACCTCAGACATCAGATTTGAATTTGGGGTGGTCCTGTGTGAATCCAGGGATTGGACTCGCTGATCCTTGTGGGCCCTTTCCAATTTAGGATATTCTATCATTCTATAATCTTCATTGTAAATTTAATTACTACCTGTGCAGTCCCTTCTCTGAATGTTCTGATCAGTAATAACAACTTGGGAAAACCTATGCAACTTGTATTGCCAATGGCCCAATGCATTCAGAAAAGAATGATGAAACAACTAATAAATCCTCTAGTTAGTAATATGCAATGGTGCTATAGTTACCAGAACAGATGCAGAAGTAAAGAAAAATATTAAAATAGTTAAAAATGTCCTTAAGTACCAAGACTCAGAAGCAGGGAGCAGGCAGGCTCCTACAAAATGTAAACTAAAATAGAAACAAGTATTTCTAGCTTCACCTATTCAGATTTAAGAACCATATTCCCTGTCAAGTAGAAATATACAGATGTAGAACAATCCCACAGGACACGTCTGAAAGGGACTGGGCGATAGTTACTGCATCTGGTCATTAGAGATTCTATGTGACATACTCTTCCAGCAACTTTGAATTTCCTGCCTTATTCCTGGATAACTATCCATTTTTGGGGGACAGACTTGGAAAACCACTATATCATCTCATAATTTATATTACAAATACTGATTTGCATAATAGACCCCTAAAACACTGAATGAGCACCTAACAGAAATTTTATGCATCAATATAAATCTCTAAAAACTATGTAGGGTTACATCGTTTTTTGAATAATAATAGGTTCAGCATATGTGTACACTGCAAGCACAGAGGTGGATATAGTTAACCATAGCAGTATGCTCCTGTAGTATTCCAACCAGAACAGGATAATTTACCTCACATCTGCAACTTCACCGTAGCGTTTTTCTAGACTATTCCCTCAAGTAAGTTTTACCCCAATTAAAGTCAGGTAGTTACCAGCAGAAAATTGTCTTCCAGATATCTGAAATGCGCCATTAAAAATATCTGCTTTGAGTATAACTTCTTTTCCCCTTGAAATATTTCTGATTAGACCTGTTGCCATGCTGAGTGATTGGAGTTGCAGACTGATGCATCCTACATTCACTCTGTGCTGTCACTTAGATTGCATACTCCTTCCAGAGGCATTACACCCTCCATTTTAGTGAGGAGAGACAGTATATCTCGGCACTCCTTTGGTTACCGAGCCGACAGAAGATGAAATACAGCCCTGAACTATGGTCACTAAAGAAAATGAGAGCAAGAAAAAGTCATGAACAGAATAAGCTCTGATGTGGTATTAGTGGTATTAGTGGTATTAGATAATCAAAAAGTGGTATTAGATAATCAAAAAGTTTCCAGTGGCTAACGACATCTGAATGTTCTAGTTTTTACCCTCAAATTCTTTATTTTCTTCTATTGGTCATTTAACAAAAAAATAATAATCTTTTTTCTCCTAGGTCAGTTTCAAACGAATGATTTTGCCCATTCCTTTGGCTTACATGACCAAAGACTCCCTGCACTGGCCAAAACACAGCATTATATGGCCATAAGTGAAGCAGCCAATAGCCTTTCACATTTACTGTGCCACAATATTTTTAAAAAAACTCATTCACCCTAAATTCTAGCACAACACTGGGAATTCATTAGGGCTCCTCATAAATAGTCCCTATCACAATTCCTTTGTCTAAAAACTCACATGGGGGAAAATCTTATGGCCAGAAACTATTCTACAGTTCAGGAACTGCTACTTGTTTGCATATTCCTCTCTGCCTGTTAGGCCTGGGAAACTTTGTCATCTTGAGCTGTATAGTATGTATCTGTATGTTGTGCTGAGGCATGAAACACTATTCTTTGACATCTTAGAGGGTGAGCCCTCTGCACTGAACACCATCAACAATGTAATTTTAACACTGACTCAGTTCAGGAGGGTATTGTCTACATACATACCTAATATCTTCCAGACTACAAAACAAAACAAAACAAAAAAATCTGATAGCATCATTATGAGCAAAGTTAAGTTAATGGTGGATCTAATAGTCCAGTAAATAAACATGAACTCTGTTTTTCCAGCTTATGGTACTGAACATATTAAGACGTGTTAGTTTATTCAGGTTTGCCTAAGCAATTTGCTAATTAGCTTATTTTTGTGTTGTGGTATTAATTCACTTAATTACATCTTGCTTTGCATATTTGTGTTATTTGTTCATTTTATTCTTGTTTACACAAAATGGGAAACCTGTGTATTCAGACTTTTCCAAATTTAGGCTTTTCTACAAAGGTTTTAGATCTAAAGAGTAACAAGGAAGGTGGATGCCTCTTGTATCACCTGCTACCACTGAGAAAAGATTGGTTTTGTCTTCCTTGTGATTCAGACAGATGCAGGCTACTATTAGGCAGATTCTTAGCTTCGTCTTCCTCTTAACACCTCCCCAGCACGGTTATTGGGAAGTGACTCACCCAAAGCTATTGCCTTGCCATTCTGCTTTTCTATCTTCCTCCATAGCCCATATTCAACTCAGGAAGTGCATCTGGATAAGAAAGCTGACATAGTTGTACAGTGACTCTGCATGTCAAGGTTTATAAATAAAACTATAACATAGAGCAACTGTCAGAGCCTCTAAAAAGCTATCACAAGAGCCAGAGACTTATTAAATAAAAAGCAGCTAGTCTGAGGCTCCCCTTTGCTTTGACTAATTCCTTTTTATATTAGAGAAATGTGAGATGGCACAGGAGATGCTGCAATTGCAACACTACCATATATTCCTCACACTCCTGTCATTTTGAGCAAAGCAGAGGGGACAGATCCAACAATTCACTACTGCTGCAATTCCTCCAACAGAAGACCTCCAGTTCATGTCAAAAAAAAAAAAAAAATACAAAGATACAGGATGACAGCAAGATAAAAAATATAACCTTAATGACTAATTGTAGGCCATCTTTAGGTTTCCTGCTATTTAACAGGACAATGTCAGTGAAGCATCTCTAAATCCACAGAACAAAAGGGGCAAAACACAATAACCAGCAGCAGGAGTTCCTTCATATCCTTCCTTTTCAATGTCAGCTCTCAGAAATGCAGAACTCAAGTAACTGAATTCCCATCATCAATCTCTGAGTATTTTGTAATAAATAATTTAATGATTACAATTCTGGCTACATTTTTCCAAAAAATGATTATGTTAATTATTTCTTGAAGTTAATTTTCTTACATAATTAATACCCCCTTTGAAATCTCTGAGGCAGCTATTTAAATATATTGGACTCTATCCACCAAAATCCTGCAAACTTCAATTCAGTTTCTTGCTTTCTAATCAAATAGAGTCTTAATTAGGTCCCAGTGAATCTATATAATAGATGTAAATAATACATAATAATATTGTAAATAATAAGTAGATGGCCATTGCAAATTCAGCATCTCAGTTTGCTTGCAAACAATTGCAAAAGCTCTCACTATGCAGCATGACAGCTTAGAACTGAATTTAAAAAAAAAAAACACTTTTGAAATGTTTATGAAGTTTATCATTGTCAGTGAGAGTCAAGCAAGACATGTTCTGCCTTAAATACCACAGAAACAAAATCAGTTCACTTATGATTTCTCATTGGTTACCTCCCTTTCTTTTGCTGGAACCTAGGGAAATGTCTTTGTGTCAAAATTTGGCTCTTTAAAATAATAATTAAAAAATGCATTAACGATATTTTGCTAAGTATATTCTGTATACGAATAAGCATGATGTTTGGCAAAGTGAAATCAACATATACTCTGACAGGATTTTCCGCTAACTGTTTAATTTGAGAGCTTAAATCAGATATTCAGTTCCCTTATGGCTTTGCCAATAATAAAACAGGTCAGCCAACGCTTGGTCTAGCTAAATTTTGAAGCCTTTTAAGGATAAAAATTCTTCCACAAGTGATTTTTTTTTTCTCCTATTTCTCAGTTTGAAGTTCAAAACCGGTAGCCTGTTGCTATGGCTTGTCGTTGTATCATCTACTACCACTGAGAAGTTTGGCTTTGCCATCTTTGTGATTCAGAGAGGTGCAGACCACTATTAGATGGCTTCTCAGCTTCTTCCATAGAGTAAAGAAATCCAGTTTCCTTGCCTTCTCTCGTAGGTAATTAGCATCCTGTTTTCTCTGGACTACTGTCTGAAACCTGCCCCACTTCCCTCAATGTCCTTTTGTAACTGGAAGTCCAAAATTGGAGTTTTCCAAAACAGTCTTAATAGTACCAGAGAAACATAAACAGTAACTCATCTTAGTCTACTGGCCATGCTTTTCTTATATAACCTTCATTTGTAATGAGAAAAGACTGTTTACTAAAAAGTGTTTGACCCTTCTGAATTAGCAGAAATTGTGGAACATTAAGACGGAACTGTAGCTTGGTGCAAACCAGAAAAATTAATTCATTTGGGCTTCTGAATATTGGCTTGGGGAGTTCTGGTTCTCAGTATTTTGTACAGCTGTTTCATCAAATAGTTAACAGGATTCTTTTCTCCTTCTTTCCAGAATTATTTTCTTTCTCAGGGTAAGCTTTATCAACTCTTTAAGATACTGCTAAGTATCTACAGAAATGTAGGCAGAGAAATATGCTAGTTATATGGTGACTCTTTTGATTTTTCCTGTTCTCTGTTTTAACCCTTTAAATTTAAGAAGACAGCTTCTACCCCATTACATCAGGCAGGGCCATTACCTTACATCACAAAGAAGATGTGAATGTTGTTTTCTCACATTTTTTACATGTGCTGTTCACTCATTTACTATTGTTTCATTTGTCCCTCTTTTTATTTTCTACACTGAACACTGGTTAGCCTGAAAACATGTGATAACTGTGTAGGCACAGTAATAACAACTGGATCCATGTAAAGTCATGCAGCTCTTTCTACAGGCTAAGCAGAGCCTTCAGTCAAACTTGGTGGGTGGATGTATTTGAAGAATAAAAACATTAAAGTGTTGCCAAGTACAGACCTTTTTTCTGTATCTCTGAAACATATTTTCTTCCATTTGTTACAGAATTTTTGTGTCATTTCTTATTGTTTAAAAGAGAATCTTCTCCATTCCTTCCCTTGATTCGTTACAGCAAAAATATTTCTGCAATTTTCTGCTTCATGTGGACTGACTGCTTTGTAAGCACCACAGCCTGACAGATGACATTCCCTAATTTCCAGAGGGAAATGTCTAGAGTGTAAGCTTACAGGACTGTGTAATAGACATTACAACTCTGAGCTGTTTATAGCTGTGGATACTTGGACACCTTCTGTTTGCTTCATTTCCATAGAAGAAAAAAAAAAGTTCCTAGAGGTCCCCATATCTGAAATTTGTGTAGATGAAATTTTCTTCCAGCTTTCAAAACAAGTCTCAAAATAATAATGGTTAATAACCTCAGATGCGGGGCTGGGAACCTCTGCTCAAGAGTATTGAGAACTGAACAGCTAAAGGACTTGGTACCAAAAGCTGAATTCTGCTGCTCACGCTACAGGTATATACATGTGTGCACACATAAGCAAACAACTACCTTGCACATGAGGCACAAGCACATGTGAGCGTCTGTGTTACTGATACTGCTGTTGCTTCAGCAATATCAAATTATACACCTAAAGCTGAGCTCATTTTCCACTTCCAAAAGCAGTACAATAGATCGCCTTATTATTCTGCCATGAATTGAGTATAGGTTTCACTGTGATTCCTTGAAATGCAGACAGCCTCTTTCACTCACAAATGAATCAGCACATAATGCTTACCAGAGCTAATACTCCCACATACTAGCTTTATGCTTCAGTAAGTTGAAGATGGAAGCTTGTCAGCCTTTCCTAGTTGTCATTAAGCTAAATGAAAAGTGCAGAGGTACCTGTTTAGTATTCTGTTGTTCTTCGAATATCAAATGTTTTCACTTCTAAAAGTTTCCTCTCCTTTTATTTTCCTTACTAGCAGTGCAAGTAGATGTTTGACAGCCTCTCCTTTGGATGTGGTGCATTTCACATTTCTCCCCTGCTCATTCTGCTCCAGTTCTCCTGCAGCAAACAAGGACAGAAACATGGTCCACGACCTTCTCAGTCACTGAGCTGCTTGCATTGTGTATCCCTACTGGGAAGTCCAACAGAGCAGTCTAAAGCATGACTACCTGGATCTTACACAGTACATCTCTTCAGCTCTGGGATAAGGCAACTGCTAGGAAAAGAGCTTCAGCACTGCTCAGGCAACATGTACCTGGCTGGTGTGCATACAAAGGCCCTCCCTAGTTCTAGGTGCTGTAATTTCTGGTCTCCAGCATACTTTAATTATTCTGGATGCTGATCTGGCTTTCAGCATGGGGAGCCAAAAATGTCTCCTTGGCTCCACATATTCAGCACAGCAGAGAGCACGGCCACTGATCTGGGGTCTATTTTCTCCCTGCCAAAGTTTCATACTTCCTGATTCAGCAACTTCCAGCTCCTATCTTCAGCTCCGGGTAACCCATTAACCATAACTGCTCTCTGCTTCCAGTCATTTGAGGAGATAATCACACATCATCTGAAAAAAAACATCTTTGTGGGAAGTTGTCAAGGCTGCTCTGTGCGCTGGGAGAAGAAAGAGTTGAAGCAGTCAGCTCTGCAACACCTGAGCTGAAAAAAGAAAGACGTGAAGTATCCAGGTCACATCTTAGCGATATGTATTAGGTTTAACAAGGAGCAGGAGAGCAGACAAAATATTTTTGTCCATAATACAACAGGCTCAGAGAGAGCCCTCCTGACAGGGGCCACAGAGGGCAGTGTCAAGAGGAACAGCATTGCACACCTTTGCCCTACCAAAATCAGCTTTCCAAAGTCAGCTGAACTGTACTATTCCTTGCCAGACCAGTCCACTTTGGCCATCCCCACCTCTACACCTCAGTCATGTGCTTGCTTATTGATTGCATCTTTATATCCAATATCATCTCCCTGGCATTTACTGGCTGCTTCTCTGTGCCAGGATTTGTAACAGTATTTGCAAAGTTTTGGACAGCTTTTAATTGCAAATAATCCATATGCAATTTCTGGTATTAAGAAGCAAACAGCAACTGTTCTTACTGCCATCTTTGTGACTGCTATGGTTACAGTTTTACTTTCAAATGCAGAAAGAAATACGTACAATCTTTCAAGGGCTGAATCCAACTCCAAACGATCTCGTTCTGGAGTAGAAGAATTTAGGTGGGTTTGTGGGCAGAACTCAGTGCCTTGAGTTTAATGCTTTAGAAATAGCTACACATGACAAATTACTAGTGTCCCTATTCTTGGTGAAGCCAGTAGGGAAGTCAGCAAAACTGCTACCTTGGACTTCCAGAGGGCGGGCTTTGAACTGTTCATGACACTGGTATGGAGAGTCCCTGGGGAGTCTGTCTTGAAGGTCACAGGGGGGTAAAGGGGTCCACAGACACTCCTCAGGAAGGAAATCTTAAAGGCATAGGAGCAGGCTGTCCCTGAGTGCTGTAGGATGAGCTAGAGGGGAAGAAGGTTGGCATGGATGAACAGGGAACTTTTGCTGAGACTTCAGGAGATAAACAGAATCTGCCTCCTGAGGAACATGGGCATGGGCAACTCAAGAAAATTACAAAGAAAGTGCTAAGATATGCTGGGAGAAAATCAGAAAGGCAAAAGCCAAGCTTGAACATAGCCGGGCCACTGTAGTAAAAGAGAAGAAAAAAATTTTTTACAAATGTATTAACAGTCAGAGGAGGGCTAATGAGAATCTCCATTCTTTACTGGATGTGGTGGGGAACACAACCACTGAGGATAGCAAAAAGGCTGAGGTTCTCAATGCCTTCTTTACATCTGTCTTTAATAGTCAGACCAACTATCCTTGGGAAACTCTACCTCCTGACCTGGAAGTCTGGGATGGGGAGCAGAATAAGCCCCCCATGAGTCAGATGGAAACAAAGACTGTCTACTCCATCCAGACTGTTAATACAAGAAAGACACTGAGGCCCTGGAGCAAGTCCAGAGAAGGACAGCAATGCTGGTGAAGGGTCTGGAGCATAAGCTTTATGAGGAGAGAAGGAGGGAACTGGGATTGTTCAGTCTGGAGAAGAGGAGGCTCAGGGATGACCTTATTGCCCCTCTACAACTAGGAAAGAAGGTTGCGGTGAGGTGAAAGTCAGCTCAGTTTTTTTTTACCCACCAAAGAGTGTACCTGTCCAAGTCATGGGCTGTCAGCTTTTCCAGGAGAATAATGTGGTACATCAAAACCTTAATTTTTTTCCACACTAGCATTTTCATATGTGGAACAATAGATGTGTCTGTAGCTTTATAAATAAGTGTGTGGAAAGAGCAATGCCTCTCTCTGTCTCTCCCCACCTTGCTATATTCAATTCTGGCTCACATATGCTCAGGAAAATAAAGCATATTTTAAGGTATTGTATTAAAGCTTTTCTATCTTTATAGCAGCACACTCTTTTTCATTTGATATTAATACCTCTAGAGACTTTAAATAAAATTCATCACGTTTAAGTCAGTAAAAGGGAAGACAAAAATGAAAATGTGTAAATAAAACAGGACAATTTATTTATTGCTAAAGCATGCCAGATGTTGGAAATAACCTGTTGCCCCTTCATACTAGCAAACTTGACAGTAATCTAGGAAAAAAAAACAACATCCAGGTGCTGAGTGTTGCGCTGTGTGAGTGAGCATTTATGTCAAGATAGGCATATTATCACCTAAATAACTGAAAATGCCTTTGGCATGTGGCATTGAAAAGTACCCAGACCAGTTTAAATTAGAACTAAGGATTCTAGCAGTGTTTAAATGGATTTTTAAGTGAACTACAATTAAGGCTCTCCAGTTAGGAAGGTCCACTGGAAGTGTTTTTTTTCCCTTAATACTGATGACAGGAGTCGTTCAGCGTTGCAGTGAGGTTGACAACAGTGGTATAAAAGTAAATTATAAACCATGAATGCTAAAAAGCACTAAATGCTAACCTAATTTCTTACTGTTCCTTTACAGGATGCTTTGTATCTCAGCTAAAGCTTGATGCCATTACAAACTGATAATGTACAATTGAATTTCATGTCTCCACTTGTCCTCCATTTCGTCTTCAAGATATTTTTACACCCATATCACTTCCTTCCTTCTGAGTCTCTAATGTTGCCTTTTGAGCATTTAGCCTTAATTTCTCATGATTCTTGCTCCTTGAGGTGCTTCAGTACATCTCCACCACAGGCTCATCTGAATAATGAATCTGGCCATGCTGTAGCATACCAGGGGTGCCCAGTATATTTTGAGCCTACTGAAGTGACTATAACATCTGTGTATTGACTATATCCAAGAGAAAATTAAGAAGTTAAGATCAACTATCAGCCCACCAGCCCAACCATCAGCCCACTACCAGCTTCAAGACTGCAGCCATCTACAAGCTATATGGAGGAAAATCACAGCCTACAAGTAATCTGCTCACAGAGGACCCTTTCCATTAAAGCCTTAGGCTTCTCCCATGAAAGTGTTCACTTCATTTGGACATGTCAGTTTTTATGAACACTTAGATTTCTTCAGTCCATTCCAATTTAACTGTCCATGCGTCTTGCTTTTCCTTACATTATTACTATCATAAGAAGGGTCCCTTGCAGGCAGTTCTTACATGCAGAATAAACAACCAATTATTGCAAGACTAGGTTTTCTCTTATCAACAGAAATGATTGACTGCAGCAGGTGAGCTATTAAATCATTAATGTTCTGGGGACAATATCATCACTTAAATTCCCCATATTAAAGCCTCTCTTCTGACCATTCAAAATTTCTGAATTTACAGAACTGCCAATGAAATGTTTGTAAAGTAATAAAGGGAGCTTGACTGAAGGAACCATTTTGTTTTCCTGGTACTCATTCTCCCTTTTATACTCTTTCTAGCCCTGGCATTGAGAGGTATGGTACATATCTACAGACTTTTTCTAAGAATTAGTCACTTATCTTACCTAACTCTCATTTTCAAAAAATGGTGCATTGGCAGAGGTATCTCCATATGTAGGACAAGACTGAAGTTGACTCAGTGGGCTACAAATTACACTTCTCTAGCAAAACTCCTTTGTGCTGCAGGAAAATTATTTCCTAGGAAGACAGGAGGTATACCAGCATTGTCTTCCCTTAGGGTGTTACACAGGAAACAAACACCATCAGTTGCTGCTCTGAGCTCTCCATGCTCTCCATGGGTAGCAGTTGCTGTAGGGAAATGTAGGCTTTTGAGATGTAGTTTAATAGGAACCAGAAGCAATTGAAACAGAAAGGAAAATAAAATGAAAGAGAGAAGAGAGAAAAGGAGAGAAAGAGAGAGAAAAAAAGAAAGAAGAGGAGAGGGAAAGAGAGAAAGAGAGAGAGAGAGAGAGAGAATTTTCTGCGCTGTGGCCTAAAATACTAGTTCCTATTCCCAAATACAGTCATATTAAGCTGAGAAAAATACATATCCAGGAACAGAGCACTGTAAGCAATCATGCCTTGGATGTTGATGAATCAGGCCAAAAGCTAATGTTATCTTAAAATCAACAGAGGGATCACTTTGTTTTGGACCAGAGTCCTCAGAACCTTACCCCTTCAGCCAGGTTCCATGGGAGTACCTCCTAACCTTTTCCCCTGACTACACATGTGCACAATCCCAAAACTCACCAACAGATTGAGAGTCAATAAGAGGTCATTCAGCTGGTTTTGTAAATAATGCATGTCATAGGTGAAACCCCAGGAAGTTGTTTCTTCTTAAGATTTACATAGATTTCCCTTCTGTCCATGCTTTCTCTTTTTTAACTTGACCTTATCTACTCTATGGTCATTGCTTATTTAACTCAACTTGAAGTAAAACAAACATTTTTCCTGCCATGTGAAAAAACATCTTTGCAATATTTTCTCATCAGTCTGTGGTCTTTGCAGTCATAGTATAAGTGACAGCTGTACAACTAAGGTGAAAGCTAAGTCAGGAAGTCTGATTTTTTGGTGAGAATTTAGAAACCTTTCCTAACAGGTAGAGCAGAGGGAACTGGCACAAACAAACTGATAGCTCCGGTGGTTTCTCTTCCCTTCCTAACATGATTAAAATAGCAGGAGTTTAGGCAAAAGAATGAATCTTACGATGTGAGAGTAGAATAAGATTATTTGATAGATGGTTTGCTACTTCTATTGCAGAAGTGCAGTTCTGCTGCCATTAGCAGTCTGAAAATAAGGATCAGAAGGCTGAAACTTGAGCAGAAAAGAAACAATGCTCAAGAAGAAAAAGAGAAGAAATGGGATAAGAAATAGAAATGGGTTTAGTGATTTACCTTATATATTTTTAATTACAAAGTTAATTCCTGCATTATTAAAAAAGGGGTGGCCAGCAGGGAGATGATTGTCCCCCTCTACTCAGCTCTTGTGAGGCCCCATCTGGAGTACTGCGTCCAGGCCTGGGGCCCCTAGTAAAAGAAAGACGCAGAGCTCTTAGAGCAGGTCCAGAGGAGGGCCACTAAGATGATCAGAGGGCTGGAGCACCTCTCCTGTGAGGAAAGGTTGAGGGAACTGGGTTTGTTTAGCTTGGAGAAGAGAAGGCTCTGGGGAGATCTCATTACGGCCTTCCACTACTTGAAGGGAGCATATAAACAGTAAGGGGAATGGCTGTTTACGAGGGTGGATAGTGATACAACAAGGGGGAATGGTTTTAAACTGAGACAAGGGAAGTTTAGGTTAGATATTAGGAGGAAGTTTTTCACACAGAGGGTAGTGACACACTGGAACAGGTTGCCCAAGGAGGTTGTAGATGCCCCATTTCTGGATGCACTCAAGGCCAGGCTGGATGTGGCTCTGGGCAGCCTGGTCTAGCGGTTGGCAACCCTGCACATAGCAGTTGGGTTGAAACTGGATGATCATTGTGGTCCTTTTCAACCCAAGACACTCTATGATTACGTGATTTTGCACCTTTGCAGTTAGTGCAGTTTTGGCACTGTTATTTCCTTATAACAATATTCAAACTATAGCTTATGAAACTGGCATTAACTCACAATTACTCAAATTGTATATTAAGAAACTGGTATTAAAGTCTTCTGTTCATACCAAAATGGATGTATACTGGATGCAAGAAAATGAAAAGCAAAGCGTATTCAAATGGATTTGTGAAAGCACAAATTTGATAAAGCAGGACCTCACCTACGTGGAGATTTTACAAGATGATCATATTGGCTGCTAAGCATGCTGCTGTTTAATCTGTAATTATATAACTAGGCAGTTGCTAAATGATGGTAGGCTTTGAGAACTTTCATAGTTTTCTGCCGGCTCTTACCTGGTTGCTTCTTGGCTGTTAAAGCATCCAGTCATATTATGCAGTTGCCTACAGACTTTCATGTAATCTCGATTTGTAATAAATGATATTGAAACTATAACTCCACATCTGAGTTAGCCTTATAAGCAGCACAGGAAACTAAAAAGTAACGTAGATCTACTGTGAATCAAACTTAACACAACACCCTAGCACTTTTCGCAAGAGAAAAGTCCTACTCTTTGACCACCCCTAATTCTGTAGTCTGAAGGATGTCCTTCTGGCCTTATTTTTGTCTTTTTGTGTGCTTTATTTTATTCTCCTACATTACTTTTTGGGCAGTATAAAAGGCAAAGTCCTTTAGGTGCCGTAACACTGTTATCTTTTCACTAATGAAGAGTGGCAGTTGTTAGAAAGCTGCTCTAAACTCCCATTTGGGCACAGTGAACAGCAGAAAATGCTTCAACTCTAAGCATTGCTCATGGCATCCTCATGGCTTGAGCAGGGAATAAAATGACCTCTACAGACAAGGATTATTTTTTGTTATTTGTGGCTTTCCCCGTAAAGTCAGTGGATATTGAGCATAACATCCATGGCTGCAGACTAAGGTGGCCTTGAAGGAGAGATAATGGCCAGGTACAGCTGGCAGTCATTTACTTTCAGTCACTCAGCATGTGAGAGCTGATGTGGCTATCAGTGTTTAAATGCAAACTGAAAAGATGATTTTGTGGAAATGACAGTACCCATATCTAATGGCAATCAGTTCACTGCTGTGACAAAAGCAGCAACATGCCTTCAAGAAGACTTTTCTTTCTCAACCAATACAGGAAAACTTTCCTTCTCCACTCGACTCCACAAAGCATGAAACAAATCATTGAGAACATTGTTCTAAATAACCTGACAACTCCAGCGGCACATTGTATCACCTAATTAACAAAAACAAAGATTTCCTTTTGTTTAGGGAGGTGACAACAGTGAATTATAACAGGACCGCTAGGAGCAGCAATGACTGAAACAGCAAGTTAGCCTACACTGCCGGAGTACTATGATATTCAGTATGCTCCCACTGTACCACTGAGACAGGGAAATACAAGAAATTCACAGGCTGCAACCTTACAAGGAAGACTTTTACTGCTGTTTTACTGAGCAGAAACAGCAGGAGAAAGACATGTACAATCTGCTTCAGGAGATACTCACTAGGTCTCCATTTTCATTCTAAGTCTGTCACGACACAAGCAAAATGCTAACATTTTGATCTTGTTTGCATGACACTGTTCCAAAGGTGGGTTACAGCAGAACTCAGTAGCAAAACTGTTAATGCAAGTAATTACTCTTAGATAATAACATCTCCAATCTTCCATTATACCTTGAGAAACATCCATTACAAATCTCAGGAGATTCAGAACCAAAAATATATTAATAACAACATAATTAAACACTTATTGCTTTTGTCATTTAAAACAAGCTAACCAGATGGCAAGGAAAAATCACAGAAAGAATCTTTCAATGAGCTATTTAGATTTAATTAATATACAGTAACTAGCTCATTAAAGCTAAGTTAAATGCTTATTTGAGACAAATTTTAACATCTTTTGTATTACAGTTTCCATTTTCAGCAGCTGGCAGAGCAACAAATTACAGTTCTGAAAACTAACAAACAAAATGTCTTAGATTTATTCTCTGATAACCTTCATGGTGAAGAACAAAGGGCAGAAAATTAGAGTAAATTGGGTGGTATTACTCCTAAAACAGGACAACAAACAAATTGTTGAAGCCATAAGAAATCCCTTTTGCATCAAGTTAGGTGAGTATGGGAAGTAACCATTCTGCAACAGGAGCTCTCTTGACCAGCAGGCCATCCCAGCAGGTTATTCACAAGGAAATGGGCACAGCCTCTACAACAGCCTGCCTCCATCCACCTGATATAACAGTAGTGGGTCAAAAGGATCAAACCAGAGAAAATAAGAAAGTGGGACAACAATCAAGGAAGAAAGAGGTCAAAGTAATCTGTTTATACAGGTATCTATGAAGATTTCAGTCACATATTACTTCCCCATCATACCAGATTTCCTCCAGAGGGAATATTTCTTTCAGAAGCTCTCTGGAAGGACCTTCATAGAAAGGTTTGCATAGGTTTCATTCCTGAGGTTTTATCATGGCAAGGAAAAATGTAACCTAGACTATGTAATCCAAGCGATTATCCTGGAAATGAGGGATTTAAAGTGATATATTCTGTGATTCTAAACATTTCCCATGCAGGTTCACTTCAGGGGTGTAGACTGCCCCGTCTGTTCAGCATCCCAATTTTTTTAGTCACATCTCATGAATATGAGAACTTAACTAAAAGCCATGCCCTACAATAAACATGTAATAATAAAAATATTAAACACAGGATAGTATCTTCTTCAGCTCCATTCAGTATAACATTTGCCAAGTACAGTTGTGTCTAAAAGCGTGTAACTATAAGGCCAGTACTTATCTTCAGAAAAGACTTTGCTGTACTGTTTTGACCAAAAGGTCCTTCTGATATTCCTACAGTAGAGATTTATTCTGGAGCTAACTTGCATTTTACTGTTGAATTCCATAAGAATTATTAAATACCATACTACTCAGACTATTATATTTTTACAGCTGTATTTTTTACAGTTTTTCTATCAATCACTAATCAAAGAGTTGATAAAAATAGACTTTGTTCCTAAGATCAGGTCAATATTTAGAACTTTTGCAGGCAAAGTAGGTAAAAAGTGTGATTTGTTTACATCTGCATATCAGAAATGTAGCTATATTAATACTGGAAAACAAATTTTTCATTAGAATATCTTTCATTTGAAGAATTATTAGGATTAATACAAGAAAAATTAACATCTCTTTGATATAGTTTGCATCTCTTATAGGAAATATTTCATATGTAAGAACTCCAGCCAGTCATGCCAGGCTTAGATAAGGTCTCCATTTGATGTTTGACTATTGATGGTGTATATTTACATCTTTTAGTATAGAAGCAACAAGAGCTATTATGTTAAGGGAATAGGAAGAACATTAATGAGGTTATTATTTTTCCTATTAAAAAAAGAAAAGCCTTCTGTATTTCAGATTTTCTGTTCCTACCTGGAGTAGAAATGTCGAAATTCCAAGACAGTTTTACTTTCCTAACTCTACAGAAGTATGGAAAACGGTATGAGCAGATGCATTTTGATTTGATTACCAACCAGATTTTGACACCCGTATGCTTCAGACAGTATGCTTGGCTGACTGTTTGAATCAGGCTGCTGGCAGATTTTATGCCAACACAAAATATGATAGATTTTGGCTGACAGTACTTAAACACCATGTGTGGAGAAAGGGAGAGAACGTGTTGCCAGATTCAGCAAGAGAAAGAGATGCAAAAAGAGCTAGCAGTGATATTCTGACATTGTGAAATCACTCAGGCCCACTCAGGTGAATAAAGATTTGCACGTTATCTAGTAGTCCACAACACCCACCTCGTAATTCCAAACTTCAAAGATAATCCAGGCTCTCATGGAGGAACAGTTCTTACCTAAATTCCAGACTGAACTCAGTTGAAGACTACGGGAAATCCTTTTGTGTGCCAGCCCCAAGTGAACTGACCATAGGAGCCCCACTTCATCCAGCAGCTGGATTATTAGTCATGGAGATAAGCTGTTCGACCTGCTGTGTTCCTGGGCCAGACAGAAGCCACTGTTGGATCAAGCAGCCATTGCTGCCTCTTCTGTAAACCGCTTTCCATTTATTGTAGGCATCCACTGCACTTTGACAAAGACCTAAACCAACAGACATAGTGACACATGAACAAAACTGTAGCTGTTCCACAAAACAGAGCTGTAAGAATAGGCTTTACTAGAATGACTGAGTTTTTGCAATTTATCAGGAACATGTTGTTTCTTCCCTTTCACAATTCCATTGCTAACCCTGGCAACCATTTTGAGATGTACAAACCTAATACGTGTGCACAGGAATTCAATTTTCCTTTGACCTGTCAGTAAAACACTTAACGCTCCATAGGTACATACTGGTTAGAGAAGTTTTATGGAAAAGTGTGTTATGGAAGTTGTGAATATTTCAAGAATATATGTTTTGGATGTATATTTAATGATAGCATATCTGCACAGCATTCAAACAGTTGGTAACAGTCCTAACTTTCTGCCTTTCATTCAGGACTTCAAAGTTTTAATAAAGCGTGTAAAGTCTTAGAATCCTTTCAAATTATTTTACCTAAATTAAATCTACTGCCTTGGACTTCTTTCAAATATAACATAAAAAATGCTTCAGGTTTTCCTTCAAAGTCCAATTTAAACAATCTCATCAAAACTACTTTCAAAGCACTGTAATAATGTTCATCTACAGCAATTAAAGCTTCAGTTAACTGCAATATCATCTGAAAAGTGGTTTTGCTTGAAGAGAAGTGCAAACTTCCTTTTATTTAAATAGAAAAGGAAGTACCTGAATATATTGTAAATATAGCCAAAACATTACACATCTGAATGATGACAATGGAGTAATTGAACGTTCACCCTTCTTCTTCTACAGATCAGTGTTAATACAATGCAAGTCAGACATTAACTTTTTTCCTTATATTAGTCTAAGTAAATATGATCTAAAAGATAAGTCTCCATTAAGGTAATAGAGCCAAGTTTGAAGATAAATTGATCAAAATCAGTTGCAGTTATGCAGCAAACAAATGCATCTAGTATGTCTGAAGCAAAATAATTATCACTAGAGGAAACCCCTACAACTTAAACTCAAAGGCCACTGGGTCGTGAAGAATGAAAGGAACTTGTAAAAACGTGAACATCAAGTCTATCCCTTCTTGTGTAGATAAACCACCTGCCAGCCACATGTTTTAATATAAGACAAGAGTATCTCCACAAAGGGATACTATTAATTCACCAATTTCTGTAGCATCTTTGACATAGTTGTACAACATAATCATATTTCTTTAATATCTGATCCCTCCTTGTACTCACATCTAGTCTCATACAAATGCAGTCTCTCAGCTTGTTTAGTTTTTCCTAGCTAATAACCTTCATTCATCATGCACCCTGACTTAGACCTAAAGATTTTTCTAAATTGTCTCCCCTCCAATGAACAAGCAGAACTTTTAGTATCCAGGCTCAGACATGTTTCAATTGCTATGGCAAAGGTCATTGCCACACGTACTCCAGCAATGCAGGAAATTCTATGCTAGGGAAGTGTTTTACCTTGTCTTTGTGACCTGTACCTGTAGTTCAGAGAAAGGGGATAACAACTCTACCAGTAAGAAAAAGTAAAAAACCAGCACATCAAGAAAGATTTTTCCTTTGCTCCCAGTCCAAACTTTACAAAAACACTGGATAAAATAACGAGGTCTTCTACTAGACATCTGTTTGCAAATTAAAGACTTTCTACTGTAGGATTACTGGGTAACACTGATGTTCATACAAACACAACAAGGGACAAATTACTCAGATAGGTGCATATCTAATTATTTTCACTTATTCATTCAGCAGTAAATATTACACATTTCCTATTAAACATCTGCTCTGTGGGTATGATTCTTAAGTAGTGTAAATCAGCATGGCTTGAATTTAGTCAATGGAGCTTTTCTCATTTACACTGGTCTTAGATCAGGAGTATTGATTCTTTAACATAATGTTAAAAAGCTCCAGTCCAGTAAATTTAGGAGCCATTGATTAGCACATTTTTAATTTCTTACAGCAAGTAAGCTTAATCTTCCTGTTTTCTGGTAGGAAATTATTTTATTCCTGACTTTTTTTCAAAGCTGATGCATTTTTTATTCACTCATCAACTCCAGCATATTAAAAGTTGTAGGCCAATTAGGGTGACAGATTTATAAGCTCTTTAAAAGTCCTTTGGTCTTGACTCTTCCAACTATTATCACTAATATTTTTTCTGATTACTGTAGTTTACTGATGACCATTTTTCTTATATATTGAAAACTGAGGAAAAATAACTCACTCTAAATTTCTCCTTTTTGAGAGTTCTCACATGCTTATTCACCTTTTACATTTTGCAGTACAGCTCTTCTAATGCTTCTTGTAAAAGTTTTTACTGAAATCCTTGTGTTTGATGACTTGTTCTTGGATGTTTTTATTTTTATTTGGCACATAGGATTCAGTCTACATGAGTGCAGTTATCCTAGTTCTTTGTCTTTATTTCATTTTTCATTTCAACAAGTTTCCTTTTATCTGCGGACATTTTTGAAATAGTTTTTCAATATTAATTTTTATAATAAGAAGTTTCAATTGTTACTGTAACTTATGTCTCCAATTGGAAGGTAAAGATAGGGTGGAGAGGAAAACTTTCCTCTTCTGATTCTAGAAGCTTTCAACTCAGTATCACAAGGCAGTCAAAATGTTTTAAGAACAATTTTAAAATATACTGATCCTTAGAAATGTATTTTTCAGCTTGATATAGGGAGTGTATTTTAGATTATTGCTATGCTTTGCATTTCTTCAAGGAAAAAAAAATAATGTGACTCATTTCTAGATGATTTTAATCTAAAGCTTTTCTATTTGAAGATCCATATGCACTTTTCAGTTGTATTCTTACACATCTTCAGAAATTCCCTTTTCCTACTTTGTGGCTGGTGGTGTACTAAAGGTACCAACAAGGCTTACTGTCATCTGCAGAGACAGTGGGTGTATGTATTTGCTCGAATTTACTTTTACTCCCTGGCCTCACACATTTCTTTTCCCATACTCTTAGAAGCCAGTACACTTCTTTGGAGTCAGACAGCTCCCCTGCCTTCAAATGAACCAGAATCCAAATAGCCTACAAGCTGCAGAGCAGACGGACAGCTGCAAGTCCTACCAACTGGAAAACTTATGAGCCCTCAATGCAGTCACTTTAAGAATAAGGCAGCCAAACTGACCAGAGACAGGACCTGTCCTGCAGCACTTAAAGACTCATCAGACTACCTAATGAGCCCTTTGGGCATATGAGCATCACAAGGAGCAGAAGAGTCCAGTGGTACAGATATGGTAAGCCAGGATGTTTGGAGATGATTGTCCTACATCCAGGGCAGACAAAGAGAGATGCTGGCTAGAGTTAGCAAGCAAAAGGAAAATAAAACAAAAACTCTCAGAAGCAGCATTGCTGGCAGCATCTTCCTCAAGTTTTAAAGAAATTGACAGGTCCTTACAAAATATTTCAATTTATCGAAACACCATTTTCTGACATAGAAATGTTCTGATACAAAATTGACTTTGAGCTCCAAATTTTACATGTGTTATAAAGAGCAGAAAATTATATTTATTTCTTGTCCCTAAAGGAGTGCTAATGTAATTTTATATATCATAATGTATCTAAAAAGTGATGATAAAAGCAAAAAGAGATGCAAGTGTTCTTCATGGTATGAAGTCAATGAAAGATCAGATAGGTCAAAAAGGAACTCAGTTCTGCCACAAACTAGTGGAAAAACAGTTAAACATCCTTCCACCCACCACAGTGTGCATCTTCCTGCAATATGTATGTACCTCATAGCTGATAATTCAAATGCTTGTGAACAACAGAAAAACTGCAGAGACCAGATACCAGAGACAGTGAATGGTAAGAATCACAGGAGAATAAAACAAAATCAATATGGAATTTCACAACAAAGCAGTGGTGGGACTAAGTAGGATAGATAGTCTGGGAAATCATACTTTAAGTAATATATACTCTTCCTTACAGAAGGGAGAATTATAGATACGCGGCATTTTGGACTTCATGTAACAATGAAAGCTGTAAATATAGCAGAAGATCCTAGCCTATTAGAGGTGCAGGAGTGCTCAAGAAGTTTTCCTTGTGCACTTGTGATGTGTCTCAGAGAGTTTCAGTGTCAAGACATGGAATCTTTTTCAAAGCACTTTCTGTCCTAAAGTGTAGAATCCAAGAAAGGGCTGCTTCCCCAGCTGAGCGGAATACAATGAGCCAGGTTAAAATCTCAGCTGGCCTACCATCACATTACCATCCACATACTTCCTTCATTCCCAAGGCTTCAAATTAACTGAGAAGCCAAATAACTAGAAGCTAAAATTTTTTAAAACATCCCATATCCAGGTTTACCCGCTTCTGGATCTGCACTTGAAATAATTCAACAGGGTTTGCTGTGGTCATTACTTAAATTCATGTTTCACTGTAGCTTCTCAAATATGAGAACTCAAAAAAAGTAATAACGGAGAAGCACAATTAAATAATTGCTTTTGGAAAAACAACCCTTAAGATAGCAAAAGCAAAATTTACCATCTGTGTATCTCCCTTGCTAACTAAGGACCAGAACTTCAGCAAAGCTTCAGTTCATTTACTGTCATTCCCTCAATGGAAAGCATCCCAGGCTTTTGTTAGCCATCTGTACAACAAAGGACAGCTGTGGCTGAGGCTGTGTAACTATCCATGCAGCTAAGAACAGTAAAACAAGAAGGCACATGTATTTCCAGGACAGTGGTTTCTATTGCCTCAGGGCTCATGCACATCCAAGCACTGCTTCAATCTCCAAATTAGTTATCTGCATTTGAAAGTTAATTTCCAAAATGTTTTCTCTGAAGGACTTGCTATACAGAGTCCTTAAGAAATGACAATAGATATGATCAAAAAAATTTAATATTTAGGTTGCAGCTCTGGTGACTGGGGATCAAATTTGCCCTGGTAAAGTTTTCAAAGATATTTAAGAACAATCTTAGTCACATTTCTTCTCAAGTCTTATTGATGACCTATATTTTACAAATACCTTATACATATACATTCATACACTTCACAGAATGAGATTTGTCCTGTCTTTACTGACTAACCACTCCTTGATGGGTTCACAGGGTGCATAATAGAGCTCAGAAGTGGTGAAGCTGAACTGCTGCAAGGGTGGCCTGATAGACTGCTTGCACAGCTCTCATCATGGTGCAGTATATCCTTGCAAGCATGTTCTCAGAGTAGCAGAAAGACCTCTGCAATTTATGCAGTGTTGCAATAGGTACAACATGCCTATGATAAAAATGAAAAACCGCAGCTCTGATCATCCTTCCAAGTGCTGCCCCTTGCCTAGCCTGTCAGAAACAGAAAGAAGAGCTCTGGAGTAAGGCTGCATTATCCAAGTAAGTCAGGTAACATTTGAAGATATATATGGTGATGGAACAAAGCAATTCTGCACTGGAGGGCTTCTTCCAGAAGACTGCTTTGTATAAACATTTATTTCTGACTTCTTCACAGCCATTGTGACCATGATCCTCAACCAGTGAAATCTAAAATACATCTCTAAAAATCAGTGAGGCTACTCCAGTTCACAACTGCTGAAATTCTTTCTGTCTGGTTAGGGCCTATCTTTGTATTCTGAGCTTGTAGAGAGGGCAGAGTAGAGCAGTAGGGCATTTAGATGTCAAACACGCAACAATGTGCCTTCAGATAAATGAAAAGATTTTGTGCAAACCCAGTCTTTTATACCAAATTTAGTTAGTACACTGATATAATAGATGCAAAGATCAGAAAGAATAGCTACGGTCATCTCACCTGTCTCCCTACACCTTACTGGAGATAAAATTTAACTCTGAAATTTCTGCATCAGCTCCTATAGCCTTGTTATTGAAAATGCTGAATATAACAATCTCATTCCATTCTTAAGACATAGAAAGACTGTTTTCAGTTATTATCAGGCTAACCCGTGTACTTGTAGGGTTTCTTGCAGTTTGTATTTAGATTTCAAACAACTTTCACAATAGAGCAGTCAGACATGGAAGGAACCAAGGCTTGGAAGGGAGTGAGAGCAAGCTCTGGAGAGCATCTGGGAAGGGCTAGCATCATAAAGAGGTCTTGGGATTAGCTTTCTGCTGTTTTGCCTATACATGCATAAGAGCTGCAGTGAAACACGTTGAAAACCAGTAATTCAGAAGTTAAAAGCATGTAACTACTAACTGCCTTATCTTTTCCAGGATTTTTTTCCTACCCCACTCTTTTCCTTCACTGTTCTCATTACTCTGGACCATCTGAAACATAGTCAAGATAGAAAGAAGGGTATCCAAGGGTCCAAGAGAACAAAACAGACAAATCTGACTCCGACTCTATACCTAAATTGCCTATCAGAACAAACAGGTATTTCAGGATGTAATGAGTGTGGATCTAGTCCCTCAGTTGACAACAATTACAGTATTCACATTCCTTGTAGGGTCATCCAGATTGCACTACGGCTATACTTTGAAGACAGTGGATTTGCACTTATAAAACTGAAGGACAATAGATTCACTAAAGAAAAATGGGGCCAGTTAGAGCTTTAATTGCTAGTTGCAATCTGCAAAAAATAAAGAATCCATCTGACACAGGAGAAGAAAAGATCCAGGAAAAAAAGAAAGAAAGAAAAAACATAAACAGAAGTGAAATAAGAATGGAACAACTATATTAGGCATATTAAACCTTAGTTGCAGTAAACACAAGACCAGTGTTACCCTAGATGTTCTTCAAGAAATCCTTAAGGTGAGGGAAGCTGAGGTACAGAGATGATTTCCCAGGCACTGTAATGCTGCCCCGGGCACTGTCAGTCTTCAGAGACCTGAAAGTGGTGCACATTCCTTCAGCTCTGCACAACACACGACCTCTGGAAGTCACCCTGATGCTGTATCCCAGAGCATACATCTTCATTCCAGGAAAATCAAAAGCATTTAAGAAGTGATGGATGGCTTAGAGCAGGCATGATGTGATTAATTCTGGCATTTTACCCTGAAAAGCTATATAAAAACAATGCAGTTATACAGAAAAATAATTTAGTAGCAAACTCACCAATAATTAAAATTTTGTACCAGCCTAACATCAAATTACTGATGAGAGTAATCTGCCATGAAACTGTGCTTTGTTGTTGTTTTTTTTTTTTTAAACTGAGCTGCTAAGGATAATTGTTAACTAAGTACCTATCTGCACACTATAGTACTCCTAACTCCTATTAATATTTTTTTGTACTATTTGTGATATTTAGTAGATAATCCTTCTGACACCTTGCTCTTTTCATCTAAACATGATCACTTGTTAAAAAGAGGAGACTATTTTTGTAATATTTCTCCCGTCAGCTGACCAGGAGACAAGTGACACAATTCATCATGTAGCGGGGAAAAATCCACCATCACAACATGAATGAAAATAATCATGATGTTTCATAAGTTGTCGCTATTGCTGCAGCAATCTACAGAGTTTGGGCTCCAAGTAAAGTCATCTGCACTCAAATGTCTAAGTACTGTACAAACATGGTAAAAAACAGTCTCTTCAAACAGATTTATGGATGAAATTTGCAGAGTATCTGTGACCTATGTCCATCAGCTGGGTAAAACCTTATAATTCTTGAAAGATGAAAGGATGTTTTCTACCTTTTCTCTTGAAGCTGTCACATTTGGTATAACACAATTAAAGACAAGGGAATGAGAAGGGAGGAAAAGGTTCAGGCCTCTGCCTCTCTGATGACTCACTAAACTAAAAAATCATCTGTTCTCTCATACCCATTGAATATTTAAATCTGTTATGTGAAGTGCAAGAGCTTCAGTATCTAACTTGACATTAGAACACTCTCCTGAAGTGATCCCTCTCAGACAAATGGCAGAACTAAAACTGACACTTCAAAACACTGAATAAGGGCTTTAACCCCGGTTTTGGTGGGAAGGAAAAAGGAGAAAATGGCCATCATTAAGGTTTTTCAATAAATTGCAGTAGGGACCTGCCTCCATTAGCAGGTGCCAAGGAAGAAATTTGAGTAGATGGAGAGTGGATTTTAGGACACATGCTGGTCCTCAGTATTTCACTCTTGGCTGGAGTAGGCGGCTCCCTGTTTAAATAGCTAATTTGAGTGAGCTTTCACTAAGCACACTGGTCCTGTTCCAAGGCATTTAATCTTCCATATGCCCACTGTAGGCCTCCCAGTTTATGGATCTCAGCTTCTGCAGCTCAGTGACTAAAGGTTCTGTTCTGTGACATTCAGCATTCATACACGTAAGTCTTAATACAGATCTGAGCCTTAGAGTTTAAATCACAGTTACAAAAGCCAGTTTGGCATTAAGAGGTTAACTCTCCCAGATTTCATGATGACTGGCAGCAAAGCAGCATTGTAGAAATGGACCTGAGTGTCTCAGTGGATGACAAATGGACCATGTGCCAGCAATGTGCCTTTGCATCAAAGAAGGCCAGCAGCATTTTGCATTGATGACAGATCAAGGTAGCTCATCTTTCCTCTCTCTTCACTCCTGGTGAGACATATATGGAGTGCTGGGTGAGTTTTGTGCTTGCAGCTCTAAGAAAAATATGGAGCCCTGAAGCAGTGAAAGGCCACAAAGAAATCATTAAACAACCAGCTCACATTTCAGAGAGGGAGAGGCTGAGAGACTGGAGAAGAGAAAGCTTAGTGAGATCTTAGTAATGTGTGTATGGGTGATGTAAAGATGATGGAGCCTCTGATCTTTTCAGTGGTGCTTTATGACAAGGAGTAACAAGGAGAAGGCAGAAAACTAGAAATTATGTCTGCATAGAAGAAAACTTTTTTTTTTTTTTGATCATGAGGTTGTCCAGACAGGTTGCAGAGCCTCAATTCCTGGAGATACTCAAAACCCGATTGGACACTGTCCCCTGCCACCTGCTGTAGCTGACATTCCTTCAACAAAGGAAGCTGGAATAGATAATATATAGAGGTCCACCTTTAACCCCAACTATTCCATGTTTTTGTGATCCCTCATAAGAAAGATCTTTGCAATTCTGGAAATTTAAGAACATTTTTCTGTCATGACAGATATACTACCAAAACCTCACAAGTAACCATGCATAATAAACACACAAAACAGCTAAGGAGAAGAGTGAGGCTATGAATTTGGCTACGGGTATGAAGACCATATCTCCCCCTACCACCTGCTTATTCCCAAATTACCACATGTAACACCAAAGAAATATTGCCTTGCAACTGGTCAAACTATGAGTGCCATAACCATTACAGCTTATATTCACTATCAAAAAATAGTATATAAACAGATTATGATAGTCCATTTGTAGCTTGAAATCATAAAACTGAGAGATCGCTCATTCCTAGTCCCAGGTTCTAGTAGAAAGCATGCAAATAAATTTATCCATATAACTAATTTTATTCACAGGCTTTGTTGTTTTACAGAACTTGGCCCCCAGTCTATACAGCAGCAGTTATCCATTTTAAAGCAAGCTCCAATTTGCCAAAAGGTAATAAAGAAAATGTTTTTTCAATTCATCTCAAAAAAAAAAAATGGTAAAGACTGAAAATTGAATTCTGATGCTTAGCATACAGAGGGTACTTTCCTCTTTCACCCTGAAAAATAAATAAATGAATAGCTTTTCTCAAAAAAAAAAAAAAAAATTTGAATCTGACCAAAGCAACAAAAATATTCTTCTTAATGTGAAGAAACTACATTAATTTAATGATTTCCTAAGTAGTCTGAAAATGCCTATTTCATCACTGAAAAAGACACAGCTTTCCATGAACGTGTCCCCAGGACCACCTGGCATGCCCTATATGACGTCTACAGCATAAAGCAAATCCTTGTCCACAGTTCAAACTTCTTTTCAGTAGGTTTAAAAGTACTGAGGCATAAATGGCAAGGCAGGTCTGAATGACCCAGGAGGGAAATTATGATTAAGATAACATAATTATGATTATCTGGGATCACACAGATACTATTTTTCATTTTACTGTAAACTGAGATCAGTGATAGCCTTGCCCTATAGCTAAGTGTTACAGATATTTATTTAAAAAGAAATCATAAGGCGGCATATTTTTCCTGTGGATAGTCTAACAACTGTATTGCTACTAACAATGGTAAAGTTACTCAGGCACAAAAGTTTGTAAGTTTAAGAAGGATTTTATATTTTCTCTACCTTCTCTTTTTCCTCTCCCTTGCCTAAGCTGACTGTGCCAAGCGTGTGCAGGAGAGAGCAATAACCACAAAATCTAATTACAATTTCATAGGTCGAGATATCTATCTACTTAAACTTCAAGTTTGACATTCCCCGAGTCAGATGATAAAGGACAAGTGGAGACATCACTTTCTCAAAAATATTTTTAGAAAGATCTAAGAGAGAGGGATTGCCTTCCTACTACCTGATGGAAGCAGAAAAACCATTAAGAATGCTTTGTGCCTTTTTCCAAGCAGCTCATATGATTATCACTAAAAGTACCAAAAAAAGAAGGTGCAGAGATCCTTAAACATTACTAGCCTTTCAAGCAAACAGATATCAGGGTTCAAGAAAACTAAGAGCTTATAAAGGAAGACTGCAAAACATTTTCTCGTATATTTTTTACAAGTATAAAAAGCAGTATCTGAGTCAGAGAGGAATACAAATTAATTTCTAACTCTTGTGACAGTCTCATATAATTACACCAGCCACAAAGAATCTCATTGTTGATGACCCTCTGAATGTTTTTAGCTAATTAGCAAGCAATGTCCTAAGCTGTTCATAAAGAAGATGATGTTAAAAATCTCAAGAAAGTAGACTTATTTGTGAAGTGCCCAAGTGGTATGTTAATAGCACTTTAATAGGACCATCGAGAAACTGTCAGTTTAATGGATATTAAAACTCCCACAAGAGTTAAGATATAATCTTGTATATGATAATACACTTGTAAAATAATTACAATATATAAAACACTGCCATTGTACCATTTTTTACATTAAAGTTTATCAGGACAGCTAATAAATTGGAGATAGCAATACTTTGGGACATGTGCTAACTAGATAGCTACTTCGCACTGAGTAGGTCCCACAGTGCTCCTGCTGGAACACTCCTAGTAGTAATATGAAAAAAATAATTGCATAATAATAATAATGTAAATATGAAATGAAGAGCTGGAACTCTTCAGCCTTGAGAAGGTTAATGGGTAGAATCTCATTAATGCATATGAATACTCAAAGGAAGGATGCAAAGAAAACATTCAAGCTCTTTTTAGTGGTACCAAGGGACACAACAGGAGGCAATGGGCACAAAATGAAACACAGGAAGTTCCATCTGAACATCAGGAAGCATGTCTTTACTCTGAAGGTGACTGAGCATTAGAACAAGTTGCTTGGAGAAGTTGTGGAGTCTCCAACTTTGGAGACATTCAAAAGCTGTCTGGACATTATCCAGGTGGTCCTGCTTGGGCAATAGGTTGGACCAGATGGCCTCCAGAGGTCCCTTCCAACTTCAACTGTTCTGTGATTCTATCATCCTATGATAAAAATCATTTAGCGCTTGATCTGCTCATTTCTTTGGGCAAACTTGGTGCTGCAAATGCTCATTTGAAGAATGACAGGACTAACACCCTTGCATTCCTTGCTTCCCCTCGCAGTTAAATGACTGAAAATGCAGAAGGGATCACTGTCGAACTCTCAGAACAGTCAAACAGAGAAAGGCAGATGAAAGACCAGCACATTAACCTTGTATCAGCAATGGCTTCATAGATACAGCTGTCCCCTGGGGCCCTTTTCTGGGGTCAAAGATTGGCAAGTGCTTGAAAAGATACCAGCATAAATGAGAAATACAATCCTTCTTTTATCTAGCATCATTCTTTGTTGTGACATACCATTCCTTAACTCTGAATGTAAAAGAAAACCAAAATATCAAGTTTATTCTTGGGAACAACTGTGGGTTATTGCATAAAGAGATGAGTAATCAAATATTTCTCCTGAGCAATTTTGTATTAGTAATAATTCATGAGGAAAATCTCTGATCCCTGTCACACTCACATTAGAATCAAATTGATCCTTGCTGCTGTTCAGCATAATAGCAACAGTGGGTGAAATGCATCAGGTGTGACAGAGACAACTATTTCTGAGTTAGACACCCCAAATTCACTTGAAATCATTGGAGAGAAACAAAGACTTTTGTATTCAATTTCATCCTTAAAATGGATGGATGAAATAGATTGGATTAGTCTTATCATAAAAGTGCTTAAAGAGAGCTGATGGCAACTGAGGTAGACAGACACCTGTATGGAGACAAATGTCAGACAGATACTAAATCATGTACAGCGAGACAGTCTTGATCTGACTTGATGTAAGGGCTGCAAAGTGGACTTTCAGTGCCATTTGGAAGTCTACCTTTAAATGACAGACCCCTGTTTTGAAATCACTGAGAACTGGAAATCACAGTAGGAGTATACCTCAACAGCAGCCTCACGCATTTAACAGATATTCAGATCAAAAAGCAGTGAGACAGTGCTAGTATTCCTGCTGTCCTGTAGTACCACTGACAATGGTGGGAGAAAAGTTTTGCTGGAAATCACATGAATAAAGATGTTATGTTCAGCTCTGGGCATTCATCAAGCAGCACTAATTTATAGAGTTGCTTTAAAACTAGTAATAAAACACAATCCCTATTGTGTGCGAACCTGACTCTGCTCCAAAACTTTATTTTCTTCCTCACTATGATCTCCACAGGGACAAGAGTCATAAGACACACATAGGTTTGAATTCTGCCATGTTTTATGTGGATTAGAAGATGCTTCCGTCCTCTATTTACTTGGCTTATCAGCCTGTCCTCTGAGTACTGATACCCTGGAAAAGAAAGCATTGGCCCTGAAGAGCTATTTCAGTGCCCTCTGGTACATTACACTCAATACAAATGCCTCACCACACCCTAGAGGCTCTCAGCCCTGCCGAGCACAGCAATCTGATTTTTACTGAAATGTATTCTGCTGACTTTGGCTATTTAACTTGGTCACCAAAGTCAAACTACCCTTCTGGGGACTGCAGCAAAAAGAGAGAAATGGCAAAGCAAAACAAATGGAAACAGCCCCTTCAGGTCTCCTAATATCATCCTGTAGCTCCCTCAAAAGCAGATCCATTGTGAAAACAGAAATATTTCTGAAAGTCTGAATATATTGTCATGTATTCAAAATAAACATACTTGGAGATCTCTTTCCTTTTTAATCCTGCATTCAGAAGTTCCCATAAGGGACATAATGTCTGCAGTGCCCCAAAAGTCACATATTCACCTAATTATCTTCTATTCATATTTGATGTGACCATAGTCACTATATCATATTACAAAGGAATAAAATAGTAGCGTTGGAATGTGGGTGATGGTAGATTTTTATTTACTCTCTCTTTTTATACAGCAATAACCAAGATAAGATCAAAAATACAAAATCCTTCCCTCCTCCAGATGTCAATAAACATGTCATATGAATCATTTTTTCAGTGTGTGCTGGTCACATTCATGTCTGTAATCACTTCCATTTTATTTTACTTTTCCAAAGAGGAACTATCTGCTAGTTTCAAATACTGGAGTCTTATGCATTAAGTCCATAGGAAAATAAAAATCCAAGCCCTATTGAAATCAACCAGAAAACACACTGAATTCTGTGAGAGGTTAGAACTTCACAGCAAGTCTCTAGGTATCAGGAAAAGATTAAAGGATGCAAACTTTCCCTGGTCTTGAGAAGACACAAAACCATGGTCTCACTTATCCTTCACAGTTATCTTTCACATTGTTCATGTGAAATAATGCTCACAGCTGCTTTAGTTCACTGTTTAAATATTCTCTGGGCAGGTAAACATAACATGAACCTGGATTCAAAGCAGAGTCTTTGCTCGTTAATAGTTACAGCTTTTCATCATTTTATCAAGCTCTTGGAAGTAAATATACTCTTTCTCCAAAATCAAAAATATCAAATAATGGAATATAACTCAGAAAGAGATAACTTTTTCACTGAAAGTCATATGTGCTGGTTTACTTTCTACCACTGCTTGACACCAACTTATTCTTTTCTTCCCCTCCCCAGATAATATTCTGCAAATTACACCTCCTTTTACTGATATGTAAAAGCATCCCCATCCTAGTGATACAAAATGTGCTTTTTTTTTTTTTATGTTATGCCAGCAAGACTAGACAGCTTCATTTTCTCTCCAAGTACATGCAGGCCACCTCTTTTTCTGTGTATTCCCTTTATACAAAGTCAACATTCTGAAAAATAAAACATATAGCATTGGTTTGAATTAAACATATCACCTTGTGTTTCAGAAACTCATCTTAATTGGAAAGTGCTTTCCCCATGGCACGTAGTAAGTAAACGTTTGTTGTGATTTAATTAAGAAATCATTTAAGCATTTACCCTTATTTTATATGTTGCTTTCAAGATACAATTTCTTTCCTCATGAGAATTTTTAATGTTCCCAAATGGTCAGGATACAAAATTGAATGTTCAAGGATTTTGCCATCTGGTGTGTACAGTTATCACATTTGTGATGCTGAAGTGCAGTTGTCAGCCCCAGATGTGTAGCAAGCGACTCAAAGTTTTTACTCTGGTCATGCAGGAGATGAGGGGAAAAAAGCTCTGTGTGCAATGCGACAGATGTGAGCTCTTAGAAGCATGCGAACTTCAAACTTTACTCTGCAGAGAGATGTGGCTAGCACAGAAGACACACAGAATATTCAGAAAATCTTTTGGATCAACACTATAAATACATGAACATTAATTGCTGCTTCCCTAATATGCCTGATGGATAATCATTATTAGTGGTACCCCTTCCCTTTTTCCTTGATTAGGTTACTAGTGTCCCCCCATCTATCAGACCTATTCTGATCCTCATCATGTCTTTCTGTTCTTCCTGTATTCACATAACCTAACGTTACCAAACTCTACAATGTGTGTCACAACTATATGATTAGTCTTGGCATAAAGGTTATAAAACCATTACCAGCAGTAACATCTTTGTTTCAGAAAGAGAATTGTCAGGCCCCTCAGCAGCTTTCTTGCTATAAAGCTTTTCCCATGCAAACATTGTTTTTCCTTTTTGTTCACATGAAACACAGAATAAACTCAGTGGATGATAATTAAGTGACATTTACTCCAGCACTCAGTATGGTGGACTTCATCATTTCACACTGTAGTCACTGTCTGCCCAAGTACCACTCCTGTGTCCTTATTATATCTGCTACAAAAACTAAACTATACTGGTAAGTTAAACTATATGTAAACTAAAGCTGAGTAAGTTGCAGCAAATGGTTTATTGAGCAAATCTCACTGCTGATTTCATGTGTAGCAGGTTTATAATTTCCTTTAAGTTTGGACTCATGCTTAATTGAGGAAGTTTTCTTTTGTGGTGCTTTTTTTTGCCTCAAACATCTGTGAACCAAATACGAAGAGTTCAATGTCAGTACTCTACACGTATACATGCAATACTGGATTCAAAATTCAAGCTGTGCTACATACTTAAATCTGTCAGATACTACAATTTCTGTTCTTTGAATACAGATCCATATGTGAAGCAACAAATGCGCACAGGACTTTTGATTCTGATTTATTAAAGATTAATGGGCTAGATAGAATACTGACATTTAGACTTCAATTGCCCCAGCATTTATGTAAGAACATAAAAACCAGCAGCATCTGGTCAGCCCGCTCAGAGAGTGTCTTGTCCCTAAAAACGGGCAACAGTGAGTACTCAAGGAAAAGTACAAGAAAAAAAAAAAAGAGGTAATCCTGGTTCTCCCCAGCCAACTACAGTCAGAAATCACCAGTTCAGAGATTGCACTCTAGTTGTTGTCTAATGGACTTCTTGCCCACACATTCAAATTTCTGCCATTCTGAGCTTCTCACCTGAGCTATCTATTTGCTGCATGAGCCATCTTATTGACTGCCACCTAATTGTTTTATGACAAGCACCAAACACCTCTGTTCTGTTTGTTCCCTCTTCTCTTTCTTCAATAACTTTTTGTGATCTTACAGACGAATATGACGTTGCCCTTGGTCAGTAATATGCTTTCATGCATCTATTCTGTTATCCAGACTGTCCTTTTGCCACTTCACCCCTGACTACTTGCTGTCCTTCCCTGTACCTTCTTAGCCTTTTATTTTTTTTCTTTTTCCTTTTTATTTCAGAGAGGATTGTCAATTCTGTGCCATTGGAATACAGCTGTTCTCATTCTGTTGCCTTTCTGAGTGGGTTTGTATTTTTATTCTGACCTCACCTATCCTCAGGAACTCCTGAATCTCTTTCCTGAGAGGCACTACCTCATTTAGTGATGTACACTGTGTGTACAAAGTGAGCATTGTTTTTATCCCAAGTTCACTGATATGCATCTCCTGGAATCCTTAGCATTACTTCACACCTGCAAACTACACGCTACAGTGAAAATGAAAACATTCTACCAAATTCCTCAGACATTTACAAAACTAAAGACATTATTCATTTCTGGCAGAGGGAGAAAACTTATAGGCACTTGGCACTTAGAAACTGAATGCAAGTGCAATAAAAACAATGACTATTGGACCCAGAGAGAGAACTGCATACACATTAGATTTAAATCTTTTTCTGATTTGAAGACTGCTGCCCTCATACGCTGAGTATGTATTAAGACAGCGTAAGATAAAAGATAAGGAAAACATTAGAAATACACTAACTTTAAACTGTGCTATAGGCAGCTTCTGACTGCTGGCAAGCCTCCATCAGTCTCACCGGTATCGGTCTCCCATGACATGCTATTTCACACAACCATGGTCCTGTAGTGGTGGGATATTCTGGGTTAATACCATTCTCAGACATACAACTTTATCAGCCATCTCATGCTTATAGCTTAATTGTTAGACAGTGTACACAGTGACTGGGTAGTGGAGAAGCCAGGGCTGTTCTACCCTATTGCACAGAGTTGTCCAAGGAACTGATATGGCTTTCCAAAATGAGGTGTTTGGGGATTGTATTGGTTTACTTCTGTTTTGGGATAGTTGCCAGCAAAAAGGCTCCTAGGAGCTTTCAGCAGTGATGTAAATGTGCTAGCAGTTAGACATTGTTGAATACTGTGGTTCTCACATCTGCTGCAGGTGTAATTCAGGAATGATGAATTCATCTTCTTAACAGATTATGAGAGTTTCTGTACTGCTGAATGCACACCAGCTCTGAGCTCAAAGGACTTCAAGTTGCCAACGCAACTCATAGTCTCTTTCTAAAATTCCTCTTGGCTAAATTAGATCTTCTGCCATTTTTATTGAGAAACAAGATGAAATTATTAAGCACATTTATTCAAAACTATCTTTTCCTGTTCTACTGTCCTGTCCTAATTTTCTGTCAGCCCAATTTTGCCACATTATTCCTTCAGCTGAAGAGCTCTTTATTCTAGCCATATAAACACTGTACTTCGAAAGGATAGCAAATTCTTCTACTCATTCATTGTATGATGTTTGCTATCATGGAATTAAGCATTTTTAGTACAGTGAGAATGGGCAAATAAGATACTGGGGGGAAAATTGGCACACTCTGATGTAAAATACACAAGGAAAGAGTTGTCCTTTACAGAAAACTAGGCTGGTAAAGGGCACTTGCAGAGCTAAGCTGCCCACCAGGTGTGTGAGGACTTGCATGATCTCACTCCAGGACATTCAGGAACTAAATATCTCTCCCTCCTACACACAGTCTCCTCAGAAAGTACCATGACTGCACAGTAGTTCTTACTGTCACCTGTCCATGTCTTTCAGCCACTCCTAGAAATGATGATTTACAGACAAGTGGAAGTCAAAACATTTTTTCCAGCTAATAGGTAATCATTTCTCATCATCATTTCATAGAATTTCATTTCCATAATAGAATCTTATGATTCTACAATTTCCACCAGAGGTTCAATGTTCCTTTTTCTGCTACTGCTATTTATTCTGGAATTTTTCCAGTACTATTTTCTCATAAAAGAAACCTAGAAAAGATATGAGCATATGTTAAGTGTACCTCAGTGAATTAAGGTTATTGCACTCTGTTCTAACAACAAAAACAAAAATTGCAGCAGGAATAATTCTGAAATTTCTAAGAAATTTACGGGTTTCACAACATTGCATGTGTGGAACACCAAAAAGAGAGAAAACAAGGCAAGGCTGGATCAGGCCCTGGACAACCTGATCTAGCTGTGCATGTCCCTGTTCATTGCAGGGGAGTTGGACTAGATGACCTTTAAAGGTCCCTTCCAACTCTAAGGATTCTATGACGGAAAAATTTCCTCTGATTTCTTTGCCAGTGCAAGTAGGTCTCCCTAAAGATTTTCCATATACTTGATAGATACCTGTCAGACAATTGCTGAAATTCAGTTTAGTGAAACTGTAGTGCCCGTCTACAGAAAAGAAATAGATTACCAGCAAACTCTGGTGCCAATTTAGTAAGGGATGGTTAGTCTACGTATTATAAATACGAACATTGAAAGTAATTGTTCTCTAGAAGAACCACTACATGTATCCTTCCCCTTTCATTGTTTTATCCATTATCAGCTTATTCCTAGAGTATTTTGGTCATGCTTAACTTCCGTGACCTAAGAAGTTCTTTAGAGATTAAAGAATTCTATTCTAAATAATAGAAAATTATTTAAAATTATCTGTGCTGATCTAAGGATCTTTGCAGGAGCTGGAATGGAGAAGAAAAGTGATTTGTGTCATTTTTTTCATATGGTTTTTGTCTTGTTTACACATCATCATATAAACCACGTAATCATAATGACAGTTTGTGGAGGCAAACTTTCATAGGATGATAAGGTTGCATACTACTTGTTATGATGGGTTTTTGTCTCAGTTCATGTAGAAACAACTGGATGGTAACAAAAATAATAATGCTGCTAGTGGCAAAGAGGACAGTGATGATGACTTTCATTGGTATTTACAGATATGTATAACAATAAAAGGACATGGCAGACTTTATGCCTCCAACACCTTTGCCTACAGTGGAAATCAAACAAAATGAATATACTTTCTTGAAAAAAGTTTTGCAAATACAAAGTTTTTCTATCAACAGATAGATAGAAAGTTGATTTCACTAGCCTTGTCCAGTTGGATAATCTGAAGTTAACATAGGGAGATTTCTTCTATCAAGGCATAATTTAACTGCAAAAATACAAATTAGAAACTTAAAAAAGCTCTGTTTTCCAGTTCATTTTTGGTTCCCCACCCATGCTTCCAATAGTGTAGAGATCACTCTTCTCTCAATACTCTGTAAATACATTTTCTGTAATCTTTTTTCCATTTCCTTCGACTAGTCACAAGACTTGAAGGAAATGGGTAATGGATAAAGAAAGTAGCGAAAATAACAAAGATTGTTTTCCTTCCCAACTGTTTCTGTACCACAGAACATTTTTTAAAGGTGACACTCCCACTGTCCTAGAGGGTTCACATATCCTATTCTGTGACCAAAAATTTAAAAGAAACGTGTTAAAATAAGTTAGAATGTTGGGTGAAGTTTTGTGAATGAATTCTAACACATACTAATGGATGTAAGAATTTTTCCACAACTAAGAACTAGACTATTTTTCTGGGGTTCTTTTATACATTTAAATTAGAAAATTATATTTTAAGACCATCAAAGCTAGAAACATAATTGTTCTTAAAACAAATATGGATGAGAAATTTGAGGGACAAGGAAAAAAAGAGCTGTAATTTATAAAACTAGAAGTTATTCACATTTGGATTAAACTTTGCACTGAAAAACAGAAGGTGAAATAAGATGACTTCGCTGGAAGATCTACTGCTACAGATAAAGTGAATATGAAGTTTATCTATCGCTTCCCTGAAGAAGCTAATTCAGCTGGAAGCATTAAGTCCCCTACAGTCACGTGTATGATTCAAACCACTACAAAAAGAAAACAGAGGAATAGCATCTAAATCAATTATGCTTAAAATTCTTTTTGACATAGTAATAATAACATGATATTACTTGACTTTTAATAAGTTGCCCCAAAAGCTACAAAGATGGTTCGACTGAAATCTCTGATCTTATATTTAATTCTGCAATGAGCAGACAGGGTAGTAGTTTTAAAAGGTGGTTTGGAACTGAAAGGTCACCACTACCTTCAGGCATGAAATACAGATGAGTGACCATTTCTTCATGCATACCATTGTTACAAAATCATGTGCTACTCCTGTGAATATACATCATATTCTTGCATGTGGTATATCTACAATATTTGGAAAGCCACAAGGTCAGAGCTCGCACGATCTGCTAAGTTTCATTTTTTTAATTAAAAGTCATAGAATTATAGAACCATCCAAGTTGTAAAAGACCTTTAAGATCAACAAGTCCAACCACCAACCTGACCTGATGAGTACTGTATGACAAACAGGCATACAGATTGCAAGGTAAATAGGTACACAGGTATAGGACCAGAGAGATTATCGCGTTACAAAGGAGTAATGAAATAAAGAGCTTACCCATATCCTGGGCTTGCCAAAGGGCTCCAAGAGGAGTGATCTCCAGAGAGAGATCCTTTCTCCTTGGGAGTCAGCCCTTAAATGGGGGAGGGGTGGAGCCTTCTGGTCTCTCAGGTGAAATTGCGTTCACCTGTGCCCCTGCAGCTGACTCAGTGCTCACCTCAGGTGGTCAATCAGAGGTTCAGGTCATGATTCAACAGTTCCCATACAGAGTACCATCACTAAATCATGTCCCTTCATTCCTTGTTCATGTCTCTTAAATACCTCCATGGATGAGGACTCCAATACTTGCCCAGGCAGCCCCTTCCGGTGTTTTGGCAGCCTGCTTCAATGCCTGGCCACCCTATCCATGAATAAATTCTTCCTCGTATCCAATATAACCTTCCTTCATGCAATTTGAGATAATTTCTGTGATTGACAGACTCTTCATTGCAATCTCTTTTTAGGCAGTTGTAGAAAGTGATGAAGTCTCCCCTCACTCTCCTCTAAACAGCAGTCCTTGTACACCTTGTTTTGCAGTCCCTTCACCAGCTTTCTTGCTCCTCTCTACACATACTCAAGCAATTTAATGTCCCTCTTACGGAGCGGGGCCCACAACTGAACACAATATTCAAGGTGCAGTTGAAAAAGACTTTCAGTACCATCAAGTCTGACTACCAATCAATCTGACCTATCAAGAATATGTTATCTATCTTCAAAAATGTTTAAGCTGTTTGAGAACTAGTTAAATTAAGTGAATGTTTAATTTTTTGAACATCATATGCCTTCTATGTAACAATTTACATCAATTTGGTACATTCTTATGTTTCAAGGTATTACTTTCTGTCAAAGCTAAGTACTCTAGATATTTTCAAAACAGTTTTCTACTCCTACAGGAATGTTTTATCCCATCATAAATAAATTCTTTAATTATTAATAGAGCTAAGAACTTGCTATTCCTATTGACAGGCCAAGGTAAGTATCACTCCGAACTACCATAATGTTTATTTTAGGAGAAAACCAATCAATACATCTTACCTGGTTTGAGATGAAAAAATTCCAGGGAAACATGTGCTGACTATAACTTCAGAAGATAAGAGGAACAGAAGGTAATCTAAAGAGATGTTAAATAAATCAGACAGAAATGTAATAAAAACACTTTTAGGAGACAAGTTTCAAAGATATTCAAAGAGTCTATTGCTTAAGATGTTGCAAAGGTCATACAATACTGAAGTCACTGATATTTTAGAGATTACTCCCAAAATAAAACTCAGAGCTAGGACACGAGGCATTATCATGTTTCATCACTTAGACATACATAAAAATACACTGACTTAGTTATTAATTTCTGGGGTTTTTTTTGTTTTGTTTTGTTTTTTTTTTGCCTCAAAAATAACATTGAATATTTCATCTCTAAAATGAGACAATCCCACTAATTTTTCATCTGAAAGTCCCTGTTTAATTTTTGGGTCCCAGAGCATCCCTGAAACAAACACTTGAATGAAAGGAATCTAATTATGGGCTACTCCAAGCAACACTAGAATCTTTTGCAGGAGATGCAAATATATCAGTTGTCATATTTCAGTTAATAAAAAGAAAGAAAGGCCTTAAACACTTAAAAATTACTACTTTGTTCAATTGCATGTAGAGTTACAAAAGTATTTCCCTTTTTAGTTAATTAAATTCTCAAGAGAAAAGTTATGGAGTTTGTTCTGTTAAAAGCATCTCAATCTGAATCTATAGTTCTTTTCTTTTCCCAGTCTCTCAAGCTCCTTTTTCATGACCTGACCACCATGAGAAGCACAGCACAAACCATTTCTTCGCTCTCTCTAAACCTGCACACCAGAATCAGTGTAAACTCTTTTAAACTATCCAAGAACTTTTCACATTCCTGCCTCAGTAGTCTCAGAGACTTGCCCAAGGTGAGCACACTCTTCTACCAAGACAAGTTATGCAGTCAAGTAGAAACTATCCCAGTATGCAATAATCTGTTCAGAAAACAACACTGATGTTACCTGCAATGACAAAACTGTGTTTATCAAAACATGTTTCCTTACATTTCAGTGAAAAAACTCCACAGAAGCAGAAAGCTCTTATGGGGTTATATAATAAGCAATGATAACACTACCACATTATTATTATGTTATTATATACACGTTAATGTTATTTTTAGTAACTACCTAACACACTGTGAACTATACGCAGGTTTTCTTCCGATTTCAGGGACTCTATTGAGTTGCCTTTTCACCTACAGGCCTGGTAATTATTTCTTTTTCTGGATTTTTTCCATTTAATTTTATCAATCTTCCATCCAGGGCAAAGATATGGATTTATGATTTTCACCTCCAAAAGCAAAAATATTTATTGACTCTATATGGTATGGATTAGATCATATAAAACTCTTTATAAAAAAAAGCATACTTTTGTATTATTAAAATAGACAAAAGCTTGAATTAAGAAGTCGAGACTTCAGCAAAGCTTCAAGTAATTTCCTTCTAACGTTTTAATAATATTTCCACAAATTTTACCCGCTTGTGAAAGCACGTTACAAAACAAAATGGTATTTTTTTACAAGGGAAAATATTTGTCAAATTAAACAACCTTTTTGAATATAAGATTAAAGAACAGACATTTATGATGTTGCTATAATATTATTTTTAAGCATTGTTGCAAGCTGCAGAGGTGATGCTGGAAGAATATGTATAAAAATAAAAGGAACAAACCCAACTCTTCAGATCCTCTGTAAATTGATGCAACTTCATTCAATTCCCAGTGAAGCTCTCTTTTGAAACATAAGGTTACTTAACTATTTTATTTCTTTTTGTCCCATTATTTTCTTTGTGCATCGTGCTTTGTAATACTTTCTTCCACCAATTTTTACATTCTAACAAACTATAGTGGGACATCATGTGCTATCCAAACTCCTTATACTATGAAGCTTCACACATCTGAAAGCCTTTTGCAAATATATGGGTTCAGATGTAAAATCCTGGTTCCACAAAGACATGCAAGACCTCGCAAGGAGCCATAGCTGATTTAGGTGTAAAATCTGTCTTTTCATCCTCAACCTTCTGTTGAAGCGGTGAGTCTCTGCTACTTCTGTTCTTGCATGAAGTCCTATTACCTAATCCAAAAGGAGTTTCTGGGATTCTTTTTTTAACTATAATGGTTGTAGGAAAAAGAATATATTCCCCAGGGCTTACATTATAGCCTGGTATAATGAGTATTCAACTGTGTAGTCCCCATTGGTACCAACAAAACTGCTGTGGCATTTGACTTCACAATTTTATTGCATCTCATTTTTCATTATTCATTCAGCTGTTAGACAAGCCACCACAAACAGCCGACTGAGCAGTAGTAGCAAAAGAAGAAATACTGCCAAACTCACTCCCTTCTTAATGAGTTTTGATTGATGGTATGGAACTGACAGTGTATAATGTCATCCTACTGAAAAGCAGCTTCTTTCCAGCCTCTTCATTTAGCGCCATATTTCTCCACAGTGTCAGGGTGATCAGATCATACTAATGGCGAGCCAAATTCTAATCCTTTCAAAATCAAAGGCAGCTTTAGTATTAAGTTTAATGGGACCATCAGGGTGGGTTAATGGAAAAGGTGAATATAGTAGAGACATAGAAAAGTAGAGAAATAAATGTCTCACAAAAACTCTTCCACATGTGTCAGTGACTGAATGTTGCAGAGTTAAATGATAGACTACATTATAAAGGGATTTGAAAACAGCCTGCAGAAAACAGCTTTAATTCCTAGCCTCTGAACACAGCAAAAGGACTACAGAGAGACCTAGGAAAGCATATTAAAAATAACGCTTGAGGAAATAATGGATTTATCAGTTGGGATAGTATGAAAAAAAATGAGCTGTGAATAAAAAATGGAGATTTTCAAAACTACAGGTAAACTGACAAGTAAATACATATTCTTATACGATAAAAATTAAGTCTTCCATTTCAGGATAATATCTTTTTTCCAATTTCAGTCCACTGAAATGCTCTGTATGTTTTAAAACCTGAACTAACATTCCAAATGAAAACTCGTTTTTAATAGAAAATTTTAAAATATTCATTGCAAATTCATAAATGAAATGTTTCCTCACACACACATTTTTTCTCTGTGGTCTTTTAAATACTCATGAAAAAAAAATGCAGGTTTTGCACAAACTGACCCTTCATTTACAAACCTGTGAAAGACATCCTAGGAGACTCTGCAATATCTATTCCTACACAAAGCATACCGCAAAAGCTAGAGCTCAGAAGATGACAGACAATCTTCAGTGAAAAGAACAGAGAGCATCTACCATAGACATACATCCCTAGAAATCTGGCATAGTCATTAGCAATCTCAAATAGAAGGAAACACGTTCAAGACTGTCAACCTCCCAGATGTTATTCTAATTTCCACCTTCTCATAAGAGATAATGAGAATTCACTGACCCAGAAAAGTGAATGGTTGCAAGGGTAAAAGATAAGTCATGGTCTCTGTTTCATCTCAACTGTATTTCTGCTGAATCTCATTGCTCATTTTAAACCATATTTATCTAGATTAATGTAACAAATATTCTCACATTTCCACATGATGTAAGGAACATTCCACATAGTATCTTCCTTACCCCAGTACAGTTTCTGAATGATTTCATGCTACAAGGAATGTCTTACAAACTTATTACTGGTTGACTGCCTCTACATAGGTTGGGATAAGGATCTTTCTGCATTTCTTTATTCTATACTACATACAATGCTGTTGGACTATGTGAATGACTGGCAGGTTGCAGCCTTATATCTTTCCTACAATGGGCCAAATTTAAATTTCATTTGCACTGATTTAACTGCATTGCAATCAATAGAATTCCTCTTGATTTTCATTAGTGTACTCTAAGAGACGGATCAGGCTCAGTATCTTGAATACAGAAACTTTTGTTGTTTAAAATAACTGCAAGTAGAGTCCAGTGAAAAGAATGTAATTAGTGTCACTCCAGACTGACATTCTCTTTGACTGTATTCTCCTTTTTTTTTTTTTTTTTTTTTTTTTTTTGTTTCAGACCAGCCTAGAGCTGAGCTCTGTGCGTCAGATTTTTTTTCTGTAGTACTAAACACACACACAGAGGATAGTAAGCAAAATTATCTCTGTAAGAATCTTTGCATATTTACTGAGCTTAACCAGGCACTTGAGCATGAGGGAAGTTAGAATTTTAGGAAGATGGAAAAAGACATCAATGTTATATATTCAACTTCAGGAAGCCTGTAAAAAGGAATTCTGACGTTATAAGGAGGCAATCCAGGTATTTTAGATTCCACTCTTTTTTTGTATCTTCTACTAATCACAAGCAGAACTAACATCCATGAATGACCATCAGACCTTAGATCTCAGATTTGAGATAGTCTACAGGTAAAGATTAAAGACATGAGTTTATTAACAAAAGCTGCACCTTGCCAAAGGCAGAAGGAGTGAATGAGTAGGAGTCAACTGCACCTACCAACGATAACTGTTGAATGGACGAACACTTCTCTAAGCTCTTGGAATCTGTGAGAGGAATGTTTTAATTAGGCTGGAGAAAAAATTACAAATACACTCAGGGCATATCTTCCAATTCCAATTCCCCAGAATTGTTTGGCATCCCTTTGAGCCTTGCACTGACTATAATCCGAAACCATTGCATTTCAGTGTATTTACTCATCTGTGATCAGTATGTGATGACAAGTCTTTTTTCTTCTGCAAAACCAATAGAATTTATCACCAAAGCAGACATTTGTTAAAAGTATTTCTAGGACACCTGGCCAGCTGCCACCTCCCTCAGAATAGTCTTTGTGTTAACCAGGATGAAATCTCAGCACAGCACTATCCCAACCGTGCTCTGTTTGGTTTTGTGTCCTCAAAGTCTTAAGCTTCCTTCATATAACACCCTAAGATACATAGAAAAATTTCAGATTCCTGATACAAAAACACTGTAGAGAGGCTACTACATAATCCCCACAATAATCAAACACTCTCAACTGAAAGGAAACACAAACAAAATAACTATTTTGCTTCACACCCACAGGGAGCCAAGAAGAGACACAAGGTCAAGAGCCTTGGAGTTCAGATACAGCTAGCGTCAATTGGCCTGACAGCCAAAAAAAAAAAAAGGGTCTCTGGCATAATGCTACTTACCAGCACGGATGTAGCCAGTGGAGCCAGAAATTTATTCCAATTAATGGTAATTAGGGATAGAAACAGAAAGAGAAGCATTTATGAGACCCTCCAAAAGACACACTAAAGATCTGCTTTAGCTGCAAAAATTGAAGTAGTGAAGAAAGGAAGGAGGAGTATGGTAACATCGTAGATAGCATTTCTTCCCTAGTTTCATACAGACTAAAATGTTATTTAAATAAAAGTGCAAGGCATCTGCTTTGGAATGCGAAGCATGTGCATCAGAGAGGTATGAAACCGTTATTCAGGGAATGTCAGGATTTGTCCTGTTTGACAAAGCTGGTCCAAAAGGGTCTGAGCTTTTCTTGCCTGAGATTTTTTAATCAGCTTTGCAATCCTTTTCCAAAACATTGTCCAAAATGCAGCCTTTGAAGAGAAACATGGGTTTTTTATGAAACACCAGGGGAAAATTCTGGGACTTGGTTAAAACAATATGGGCTGAAAATGAATGTTTTTGTTCTTGTTTTTTTTTAAAAAACAGAATATCCCTGTCACAAGAGTGAGTTGCATCCTACACTTTGATTGCGGTAAATCTAATAAATTTTCAGGAAGAAAAGCATATTGTACAAATGACAGTGACCAGAAGAAAACCTGGAAAGATGAAGCTTACCATTACAAATTTTTTATCTGTTGGTACATTGCAGTGCTACAAGAAGCTGTGGACCAGTTTCTGCATGTTGTGAGCCTGGGATGCGCACAGCAATATCTGCATAGATGGAAGCATCCTTCCTCTGTGCACTGCAAAGGCAGAAAAGCACTCAGTGACCAGGAACTTAGGGTCAGAATAAACTTTAGAGGCAACTCAGATATTCTGAGCAAGCAGTTTACCAGTATCTCAAGGACTGACACCTCAACTGAGCCTACAAAGTATTATTTTGAGTTGCAAAGCTATTTCACCTCAGAGAGAGCACTAGAAGTCATTTTGTCTTCACTATGCTGTAGGCTCCACAAATGTCATCTAGGTCCTGAAAAAAAAGCTTGAAGCACATTAAGAGCTCACTTTTGCAAAGATTTTGACACTGTCAACACTTATTCACCCAAAGGGAGGTGAGAAATTTCTGAAAGTACAGAGTGCAGGAACATAATAGGATAAAGGTGACGCTCTTCTGAAATCTGTTTTAAAAACTCCTTACATGCACAATTGAAAAACTTTAATTTAAAGCTTATATTTAACAAAATCAATACTTGGAAGGCTTTGTGAATTGTCCTGTGTTGAGACAAGGAAGAGATTTTTCCCACAGCTCATTACAGCGTAAGAAGGGACTTAATAAATTCTGTGAGTTTTAAAAGGACTGTAAGAATTAAGACTGGAAGATGGACCAGTAGAATACTAGTGCTTATGAACCACGTGCAGACACTGTACCGAGTCTTTTAGTTAACAATAATTCTTGTTGATGATGGAAAATGTTTGCAATCTCCTGTAAAGTCAACATTTTTCAAACGAAGTGGCCGAATCAGGTAAAGGTAATCTTCTTCAGTTAAGGTAAAAACATGAAGCCAAATCACTAAAGCTGATGCATGCCACTGAGAAATCTATTTCCATTATTTCTGCTTTGCCATGCTCTCTTTTTAGATGGATAAGAACTACTTTTATGGATTTCTTTTCAATTTTTTATTGTAATTGACCCTTCATATAATGTATTATTTAATAAATTTCAGGTCACACAAAATGAGACCATTCTAATTTTAAGTCTTGCCGTAAAGTAGACTGTGGAAGAAATATAAGTGGTATTCAGACACTGAAAGTGACTCTCCATCATCCTTATCTTTATAATCTTTGAAGAACTTAAAAATTGCCACCAGGCTGTTCCCATCCAATATATAAATGTATCCAGTCATGGGAGAACCAAAGTTGTAACTTTTTTGCCTGCTAGGAGACTAGCCAATATATTTTTGACAATGCATGAAGCTTCTGAACTAGTGGGATTTATTATCTTACTTAAAAGAGAATCTTGGAAGAAAATAGTATTCAATTTGCTGATATAATCAAGTGATCTGTTTCACTGACTATAGCTGATAAAATCAAGTTATCTATTTCAGTGACTATCTTTACTGTGCTTTTGCTGCAACAGCAAGTCACCTTGTCATTTCCTGTATTTGTAGATCTGTTATTGACCAAAATTTTCAGGAGTTTTGTTCTTAGAAGTGGAGCTAGAGTTATATTTATATGCTGTCTTCCACCTGACAGTCCAACACAGACAGCTGGGAATCTTCTGCATAAATTACTGTAAGCCCTGTGGCAACTGCTGCTATCTTTACTGGTCCATGCAAAATCATTTCTCCACTCATGACAGAAAGTGCAAAGCTTTTTCTTCTCTTTAGGGCATGTACCTAACTTGTTTATAGAATGTTACCATCACAGTCACTGTCACGCTCATAGTCCCTGCAGGGATGTAATTTGAGACACCAAAAATATGTTAATACGTAAATTCAACTTCAGACCATGATAACTCTGTTTCACAGCCCCTACTGCCGGCCAGTAAAATCTAGATATCACAATTAACGCAATCAGTATGTAGCCAAATACAAATTTATGGGGTATTATGATCCTTAAATGCACAGATCATTTACTGCATACAACAATCTTGGCTGCCTTCCTTTTCGATACAGAAAAGCTTAGCAGAAAATACACTTCAGATATGGTTTTAAGTGGTAGTTAAAAGTCACTCAGTTTGCAGTTTGCAAATAAATGTATGGTCCTTTGTCTTTGAAGGCACTGCATAAGTATAGCACACTTATTTGTATACATATCATTCAAACTCAAATAGAGGGTGATGAAAACAGAAACAGATTTCTGTAAAAATATTTGCAACTTCATCACTCAAAAGTCTTTCCTAGGCATGTGAGTGCACAAAAGACAGTCCACAACATTCAACTGTAAGTTGGCTGCTTCCACCTGCAAGTACACGTAGGGAATTTTCTGAAGAAGACAGATGAAATCTTCATCTCTCATCTCACTGGTTTTAGACATGTTTCTACCTCATTACTTCTCTGAAACTCCCACCCAGCCCTGGTCATAACCTGACTGGAAACCTGCCTTATTCCTTTTAGGTACATCACACACCTCTAAGCTTCCCTCACGTAATTTGCTCAGCAGAGCTCAGAGGGCACCGAAGACCCCTCACGACCAACATTCCTCTCTGTTTATAGATTGCTAAGCCTGGGTAAAATTCTCAGAAAGTCACCAAAGAGCAATCTTCCTAGTCCAATCAGAAGGAGCTGGCTTGATACCATGCTTTAAGATTTACCACGAACTCAGCACTCACTCAGTCTTTACAATAAAACATAGCGATGTCAATAAACTGGAAGTATTTGCTTCTTAAATTATAGAGACTTTCCAAAGCTTAAGTGTCCTTTCTGTACTTGTGTTAAAAGTGCAAAAAAACCAGAAATACAACATAACACCATGTTTTAATAAGTGTAGACACAAGCTTGTAGGCACCACCACAGTTTCTGTTTCATGTGTTGGTTTTAGAGTAGTAAGTAAACTTTTCTTCCATTAGCTTTGCAGTTAGTTTTGTGGCTAAGCTTCTAGAGCCTGAATTCTGAGGCATTTAATTAGCTGCAACACTGCTTTATGTTGCTCTGCAAAGGTCTTGATTGGGCTTTCCACTTCTTCATGTGAATGAAATAATGGAAAACTCGTAAAAGAAATGGCAGCTTACAAATCAAAGACATGAGGGGCAGTCTCTTAGAACATAATATATTTGGTAGCCAGTCTGCTCAAAGCTCTTCTCTGTACAAGCCCTAAATGGAGGAGTGCTAGCTTTTCTTACAAAAATAAAAAGGTAGGATGATAGCAGCAGCAACCTGCTTTCTTCTCTCATCTCCTCCTGTACACATGTGCACATCTCTGCATGACAACAGCCCTACCTTAATCCCTGTAAAGGAAATCAGAGACATGTCTCTGAAGGGGCGGACCACATCCACTCCCCTAACCTGCCTTTAGAAAGGATGCTAACCAGCACCTGGGCAGGAGGAATGGGGAGGAAGAAGTAGAAAGCAGGAAAGGGGAAGAGAATGGTTGTGCTCAGCCCTTCTCATTGCTAGCATGTAGCGTACAAGGAGTGCAGGAACTGTGGAGTGAGAGGGACAGGAACTAAGGGGATTGGAGCTAGAGTTTCAGACCCCATTCTCTGACATGGGTATGCATTTAAACATGAGAACAATAAAGGGTTAGACAACAGACACAAAAATCAGAGCCCCAGATCAGCATCCCCCCAGAAAAGCACTGTTATCATTGAGCTGCAGCCATTTTGTCTCACTTCATCCTCCCCACACTTGTGTTTGATGGTGACACTCAGGCATGGGCAAGGATCCAACAGACTGCTCTCTCTGTGCCTGGAGATTATGCTACCTTGATGGACACAGAGAGGCTCCACAGAGTGTGGGGCAGGCTTCCAGGTCCCTGCTTCCTTTCCACGGTGCAGGCACTACTCCAGCATCATGCTGCAACAGCACCAGTCCACAGCAAGGGAAATAGGAGAGGCCAGGACATTCCTTTCTATCTATTTGTGTCCTGCAGAAATCCAGCACAATCAGTGAGAAGCATCTTTTGGCACTTGGTGAATATTTTGTACCAGTTCTGAGGAAACCAGTGGACACTGCCTGACAAAGGATTACCATTTGCAAAATTTGTATTCAGTAGAAACAAAAAAGTATGAAATCTAAGAACAACGAATATCTATGGAAAAATATCCAAGTAGTCAAAAGAGACAGTGAAATTCCAGGAAAGGCCGATTATTGCCTTGTTTCTTTCATAGTCTCATTTATTTTACATCTAAAAGCATCCCCATTTTGATCTAGGAGTAGTCACTCCCTCTTAAGTGCCACAGCCACTGCAGTGGCCAGCCTCAGGCTTGCATCCAGCTCCTGGAAAGGGGGAGAGGAGAGGTGGCAAACCTCTGTGCCCAGCAGTGGTCACAAACACATGCTGCCAATTGCAGGGCATGGGCTGGCCCCTAAATCACCTCTCTGCAAAACGCAGGATCGTGGAGAATGAACTCACACTTTACATAAAACTAGTGAGAGTCCCATGAAGAGCAAGATTTGAGTCATTCTACTGTAAAATCAGAAGAAGCAGGAGAAAAACATCCAAGACACACTGAGAGAGCAAGTCTGGCTCTGCTGAGTGTGTTTCCAAGTTAAAGAATCTTTTCTTTTAAATTTTAAAAGAACATTTGTAAGCCGGGTTGCTTTCTCAGAAGTTCTTGAAGCCTTAACGATAAGAGATTAACAACAAAAACGTTGTTCTATGCTTTTCATCTTTGAAAGTCATTAGCTATTAATACAAATACTGTACTGCACTGATTAGAAAGATGTAAAGAATCAAAGCCTTCTTCTTTCAGTTTACTCTGCAGAAAGGCCCTTGCAGACTGTGCTTTGCTGTGAGCACTAGTAGAAGACAAGAACAAAGTGAGGTTGTCCAAAAATTTGAAAGTATTGCCTGATGATTGATTGATCGCGCTTGATTGATAATACCTCCAGGTGATTCTGCAAAGCAGAAAAACCTGAGCTGATCCCACACTGACCGATTACTGAGGTGTGTAGGATAGACAAATTACTTGCCTGTGTTTATAGTCTAATAGTAGAAGACCAACCTTCAAATAAAAATGTCATGGAGTGGAAAAGCAAACATATGGCCTTGATAAAGTATATTCCTAAGGTGTGTATTCCAGCAAGTGAAAATTCTAGCTTTGTGTAAAATTTAACTTTAAACGGAGCATGAAATGTTGGAAGTATATTTATGATCTTTAATATGTTTTAGGAAAAAGTTATTACTAATGTTATTTTCTGTTGTTATTGGTAGAGGTGCTGTTATTGTTGTTTTGCTTTTATTGTTATTGCTGTAGTTAAACTTTTCTCTGTGGGTCAAAAGAAATTTATATTTGAGTCATTGATTCAGTTATTAGATTACATAGAATTCATTCATTTGTTCTAGTAAAAAATCATATGTATTTATTAATAAAAATATAAAGGGATGTATTTACTCTTCTGAAGAGAGACCTTAAAAAAGTACTTTTTTTTTTTTGGTTATATTACAGAAGAACGTTTGAAGAATATATGTATTTTTTAAATAACAGACTTTGGATGAAGGTTAAGAGTAAATAACAAGGAACGTGCAGATCTGCTGGTCCTAGGAGCTTGTTAGAGCAGTGGTTTTTGCAGTAGGTTAAATTGTGATGCTACGTAGACTGCTGTGTGCACACTGACATCTACGCAGAGGGCAACTCGCTGGAAATACATGTTGACCTGCACTGAAAAGCCTTCACTGAACTCTGGCAGCAAACTGAGGCCAGCATAAAACTTTGAGGCAAGCACAGTTCACTGAAGGCAGAGGGATCTTTGCCTTAACATCATCTGAATGTCCATGGGCTCAATTGTTCCTCTGAGATACAGCTTTGGAGCTGCAACTGTCTATCACTTCAAGGGAAGCTGCAAGAGTCATTTTGCCTGGTGAACTGATGGATGTCAAAAAATATCCCTTAGGAGAATTCTCAGGATGTCTTGAAATCTATTAGAGCCTCAACTTTGAAGGCTTCTGAGCACCTGGACAATCTGTAGTGCAAGAGACAGTAACAACACGGGCCTAATAAAGCCAATAAAGTACCAATAAAGCTAATAAAGAACCTTGCAGAGCAGGAATAGATTCTTGCTAGAAAACTCAACCCTATTCAGCTACCTTTATAAAACTAGTAAATACAATGAGAAGCAGCACATCTGGCTAACCTTTATGGCAGGAAGAAATTCAAAAATCAGATTTAATGAATCCAGATTTTGTCTTACAGTCCATTTAAATGTCAGACAGAAAGATATGATTCCAAGCACATCTGTCAAATACCAACCTGAAAGATCTTCCTCAAAAGAAAATGTTAAAAATGTGTGAAGTTCAGTGACTGTTTTCAGCCAACAAGGAAATGGTTTCAGGTTCAAGAAATAATGTCCCATGAGTTATGAGTCTTATTCCAGTTTTTCTGCTGAGAAATATAATATTTGCTTAGGCATTCTCTTGGGAAAAAATCCCATGAATTATAATAAGCATATTGCCTCACTTTCTAGCACCAATAGTGATCTATGAATGTATACGCTATTATTATTTGAAGGCAACATAAGGATAGATGGGACTTCCTGAACTGAAAACTAAACCAACATAATAACTAAATAGCAACAGAAAGGTCTGGTTGTTAAGTTATAATTTGATGGCTGTATTCCTGTCTCAGTCTTTAGAAGGTAACATGAGGATCACAAGAGAATTCAGTTATTGAAGCCTCATTTCTTGTTCACTGGATTGTCACTCAAGAATTAAGTCTGCCAGATAGCAAACACTCAGGTGCAGAACACACAACGGAATCCAATCATTGGCATTTTGTTGACTTGTTAAACTGGCACACCCTGTCCCTGTGCTTTCAAATGGCTGCTCATTTCCTTCTTTTTTCCTTCCTCCCTCTCACATCACAAAATGGGGATGGAAGGTGAATTAAGATAATAATAAAATATTTTATGCATCTCTCAGAATAAAAACAAACCGTCTGCTGGGAAAGAGCCTTCTCATTACTATTCTGATTTTCACAGCAGTTTTATTTATTGTTTCCATTACTGCAGTGTTTCTTATCATGTAATGAAGAATACTGCTTATTCTCCTTACTATACACTTCTTACTTTTCTCCTGGAGAAGTATTTTCTGTATATAATAAATTCTTCTTCCAGATGCATCACTTTTCCTACTGTGAACAGACAAGTGTAAAGGTCTGAAATCCATTTTGGAACATCAGAAGAAAACAGGTTGCCCAGTCCAAAAAGTGACTGGTTCTTCAGGGTTCATAGAACTGGCAGGATGAAAAAATGAAAGCAGGGACCTGGAGCACATGTGGCATCAGGAAGGAAATACGGAGCTTTTCACCTTTGCATTACTGACTCAAAACAAAAGCTGCTACTCTGTGATCACTATTCAGTGACCCATATGAAATGTGTGAATGACCTCCATCTAGTTCCTAGTAGATATTTGTCTGCTTCATAAATGCGAACACCACAGTTAGCACCCTGGTTAGGAGTTTCAACAGAAATGCTGATAACTACTCTGCCACTGCTATTGTAATCGCTCAGTCTATTTGCACTTTCTGGATTTGTTAGCCTGGTACCTTGTGGGAGCAGGAGATTGACTTCAAAAACATAAAATGGTGTGAAGCTACATGCTAACTTGGATGGCACAAGGAAATCTGCTCAGTACAAATGACTGCTGAAGTAAAGCTTCTGTGATACGATTTTTCCTTGCTTTAGTCTGATGTTCTTATCCCTTACAACACCTGTTTCAGTAACTTTGAAAGACTTCAGAAACCTCTCATTACACAGTCAGTGATTCACCTGGGATTAGCATTTCAGTTCCTTTGATATAATCAGTAAATTGAAGTATGCAGCCCATGATAAAACTACCAACATTTGTGAAATGGAGGAACAAACCCCTGAGACCTCACGAATTTTTTGGCCGAGTAAAGAACCTAAAATCACATCCAAGATTCTCTAGCATTAGAGTCTGAAGGAAATGTCTGCCAGAATGTCTTTAGGGAATAGATATTCACAAGCACCTACATACATCCATTCCACTCTAAAATGTGCAGAAAAATGTTATCCCAAATAGCACTGAAGTCTTCAGAAAGTCTCCTGCTACATCCAATGGGCTTTGAGGCAGGGTAAAATACACAGTTCAGAATCACTGTAAATCCCTTTAAGATTAATGCTCCACGTAGTCACAGACAGATGGCACTTCTAGTGTCACAGCTATTCTACTGCAGAAGCCACTTGCACACGGCATAGGAGATTCATTTTTGTAATGCCAGGACACTTCTTTCTTTTCCTCTTGGAAAACAGCACAGTAAGACTTCACAGAAAGGAGTGCAGTGCTGAAAGGGTGGGATTTTTTGTTTGCTTGGTTTTGTTTTAAAGTAAGTAAATAAATAAATAAAAACGAGGCGAAAAAAATCAGCGATGAGACTACAAGTCTGATCAATCATTATTTTCATTATTCCCAACAAAATCAACCTAATAGAGGAGAATACGTACCAACCTATTGCTGCTAACACTCTTGGAGACGTCACCTTAACTTCAGGATACACCCACACTTCTTTCCTAGACGTTCACTTTGACTATAATCACAGCAGTTTGCACTCCCAGTCAAATGCAAATCCCTATGCCATCACTCAGTTCTCTCCCATTCAGTCTCTCTTGCTGGCCAGAAGCTGGACAGTACTTACAGAGATAGCAAAGGGAAGAAAGCAAATAAGTGAATGTGAAACAGCATTAATAAGACTTTAGAGAGCATAGAAGCAGCTGAAAATCTGCGAAGACGAGAAAATGATACAAGACACAAAGTGCAGTAACAAAGTATTCACCAAACAACAAGGATTACCCTTGTGAATTCAGCTTTAGTTTTGACTCCACCTAATTTTTAGTAATTTTTAATTCCAAATATCCCCAAACTGACATTTTTGCTTGGAGGTGCTTTCGCCATTCATTTTGATTGCTCCTGTAAATCCTCTCTTGCCAAATTAATATTTATTTATAATGACATCAACAAGTGGAATGGTAAACTTCCTCCTCTCAAAAAGACATCATCAGGCAGAGGGAAGAACCAAAATTAGATTTGCTGCTGCTTTTACTACCTTCTCCTGCAGGTGGGTTTTGAAAAACAAAGATGCAAGGAGTAGTATTTATAACACTGTTTTAGCTTTAGTCTTCTACAAGAGCTAACGGTGAAGCTCCATATGAAGGTGGCTACAGGGTCAGTAATATTAACCAAAAAAAAAATGTGGTGCACTGAGTCTTCCTGAGCAAAGGACCCAAACACTTCTAGGGATATCGTAGGACTATTGTGAAAAACATGGCTAAATCATCATAAATCACGTTTACCCATTCTTGCATCATAAATCAGGACTGCAAACAAGTCAGTGTTTACAGAAGGAGGTTAAAAATTCTATTTTGAAACCAGTTGAAGAAATACAAACCTGTGAAAGAAAGCAAAAGGAGATACCTACTGGGGCTGCAGAGTAAAATAATGAATGTAATACCAGCAAGTTGTTCATATGATATATTATCATGATTAACAGACACTATATTTTCAGCTATTTGTACTTCTCCTAAGAAAGGTAGTCCAATCCTGGTACAGAGAGATAAAACATTTTCTTTAACTACTCTTTCATTTTGGCATCATCATGCTCAATGCATTCCAAAATACTATCTTGAAAATGAGGCTGAGTATGCTACTTGGCAAAAATATTAAACAGGACAGTCTGAGTAGAAAAAAAAACACAGAGAAAATGATACTGTAAGCACTGTGTAATATCCTAATTGTGTACACAAATAATTTACTTGTTTCCTCAATATTTAACTGAACCTTCATGCTCTGGCTTCAAGGCAAGGTACTTTTGGGTCATTAAAGACATTCACATCATGATACATCAACATGTTACCTTCAATATCATGAAGAAATAGTGCTACTGTACTTCAGCAATCCATAACATGGAATACTACATAATATATTTGCAATGTTCCTTCTCTTCTGTTTGAATATTTTCAGGAAAATAATATTTTTCCAGATCTTCTTTTATGTAGCTACCAAATCTACTGCTCCCTGAATATTAAGTGATTCTCTTGGGTCCCACGAATTTTAAAAATATCATTTTTAGAATTTCAGACTTCTACTTATCACTTTCACGCTCTTCATGAATAATGAATGAACCTGCAGGTTTTTCATTTGTTTTGTAACATTCTCATTAAACATCACTTTGTTTACCCTCTGCTCTTTCTCATCTAATTCTTGTTGTTAGTTATTTTCTTGCTTCCAGCAGAACTCTTCTGATTTGATTTCTATGCCCTCATTAGACATTTTTATTGAAATAAACATATACAGCTGATTAAAACTTCTTCCACCTCTTGGAATCTTCATTTGAGTTCCCATTATCACTTTTATTTCTTCTTTCAAAGTGCCCTTACTTTAAGTTGCATTTTTTTCTGCAAGCATCTACAGATCTTCAGAGCTTACATAACAAAAAGGTGTTATTTTCCCCTCCATCTTAAATACTTAATTATTTAAATTTCCATCTCAGATCTCTTCCAGACTTATAGTTACAAATGATTCAGCTATATATATATATACATATATGTATGTATATGTATATATATATATATATATACCTTTTTAATTGTAGGGTTTCTAAATATTGTCTTGGTAATTTTAAGTTGTAACCTTTTATTCCATATCATCTCCCAAGTTTTCTGACGTGGTTCATGTCTGAAAAACTCTGCTTGAAAAATAACGTACGTCTAAAATATTCTTCCTTTCATAAGCTCTGAATTATAATATAAAGCAGGGCTTTGTAGTTTGCAACATTCATATTCCAAAAACAAAGTTGAACATTACTTGGCTAAAGTTGGCCAAAAATAAAGGGACTCAATCTGTCTACACCTTGTAATAGTCTCAATATAAGTCACTTCTTGTCCCTGAAGCCAAGAATTCTTCAATCTGTTTCCTGGAAATAGATGTGGGCACTTTTTTATTTTCCCCCTCACAGTAAAAGTGATTCATTAGGGAAAAAAAAAAAAAGAAAAAAGAAAAAGAAAAAAAAAAGGCCTCCACTCCAGATATAACTAGACCACAACCTCCTCCCCTGCTACAACTGCATCTTGTAACTTTGTGGAGAAAAAATAATCACCTTAAAGATTTGGGATTCAAATGTTTAAGCATAAAAAGAGAATGGTGCAAGTCAATGAAATGTGGTTATGTCTCCACGATCCAGAAATTTCTGTACACAGAGCATATGTACAGATAGATATCATAATTCTTTATACACTGTATTTCTGCATATTCAAAATAATCTTAGAAATGTAGGATCTTACAGAAACACAGAATGATAAGACTTTTTCTCATCTCATTCAACCCCTGTACTGAGGAAAATCCCAGCATTTTTCTGATATTTGTCAAATCTGTTCATAATACCTGTAATGGTGGAAATACCCCAGTGCAGCTACATAATTGTACAGCATCGAGAACCATAGAACTGCTTAGGTTGGAAAAGACCTTAAACATCATCGAGTCCAACCACAACCTAACCATACTACCCTAACTCTAACAACCCTCCACTAAATCATGTCCCTGAGCACCACATCCAAACGGTTTTTAAACACATCCAGGGATGGTGACTCAACCATTTCCCTGGGGAGCCTATGCCAGTGCTTAACAACCCTTTCTGTAAAAAAGTTTTTCCTGATATCCAACCTAAGCCTCCCCAGTGCAACTTGAGGCCATTTCCCCTCATCCTGTCACCTGTCATCAGTGAGAAGAGACCAACCTCACTGGTACTTGAAGAAAGCAATGAAGTTTCCCCTCAGCCTCCACTTCCCCAGACTAAACAGCCCCAGTTCCTTCATTTGCTCCTCATAGGAGCCTTGTTGCTCTTCTTCTTTGAACCTGCTCCAGTACCAAAGGTCTGGAGCAGGTCCAAATGCCATCTCTTCTCAGGGAATGCCATCTCTTCTCAGAGATGCACAGTAATATAACCAGAGGCAATGGACATAAGTTGCAACATTAGAAATTCCAGTAATATATAAGGCAAATAAAATTTTACCATGCAAAACACCTGAAGAGGTTTCTAGAGTGGCTTTGCCATCTCCAGCACTGGAGAACCTCATGGAGCATGGTCCTGGACAATCTGCTCTTGTTGGAACTGATTTGAGTGAAGGGTTGGAACAAACTGCCTCCTAAGGTCCCCTCTCACTGCATTATTCTGTGACTCTATGAATCTCTGAATATGTCTCATCCTAATACTTTTGAACAGTATAATGTTTTGGAAGATTTTCTTACTATGCCATGTAAACCTGATTTGATGTATACTAATGTACATTCTGCTTTTCCATCATCAATTTGTGATGAAAACTTACAGTAACATCCTCCTATATATCAAACTTCTTAGATTTTTCTATAACTTTTATTTCCAAACTTTCATTGTTGGCCTCTTCAACTGTTTATCTGCCCCTTCAAAGAGTGATACTCCAAGAGACTCCCAGGACTTCATATTAATTAAATAGTAAAAAATTTCATTCAGTTATCTATCCTTTTTACCGTTATTAGATCTAGACAACATTTCTTTAACGTGCTTATGAGAACATCATACTGAACCATGTAAAAAAAGCTGTACCAAAATATAGATATCTCATTTTTAATGCTTCCTGTTCTTCTAGATATTCAACTAGCCACCTCGTCAAGAGAGGAAATTAAATTAGTTTGACACAATCTCTTTTCGGCAAACTTACAAAAAGCTCTTTTTTATCCTCTTACTACTTCCTGTTTCTTGATTTTTGTTGTTGTTGTTGTTGTTGTTTTTTAGTTTTGTTTTTCTTACATTTGTTGTTTTTTAAGTGCATTGATTAGTTATTTGTTTATAAATCTTCCTGTGGGTCTCATTTCTTTAATCTTACACTTTTTGTCTTTTTAAAAATAATGAATTGTTGTTGCTGAGATTTCACGAGTTCAAGAGTTCCTGAAAATCGTCACCAGTGACTCAGAAATCACCGATACTTCTAAAAATAGTGTACTTTATAAAGCTAGCTATAGACCTTGTAATCCTTCAAAATGTAACTATAAGTACATTCGTGATATAATCCAGACTGGCTAGCATCCCCTGTTCCAAAATATGATTTCTCCACGAGTTGAGTGCTTTCATACTTGACTCAGGATTCAGGCACAATTAACTCATTTTCTCAATTAATGGCGTCCCTAATCTTTGCACTGAAAACAGTTTTGGTAGTTTCCATCATGAATTCCTTTGTAGATGCATTTTATCCTCACTGCATAACACGTGGTTCTGCATATGAACCATAAACTGTGTTTACTCTGAGTTATAAGATGTTACAGCATGACACTAACTCTGTATTATTAGTGTGCACTGAACTGCAATGTAGTGCTGTCCTGAACAGAAATGAAAGCACAGGCATCATGTATATCCAAGTAAATAGGTAGGCCTTTATTGTTGATATTTTTTAGGGGGTGAAAATACTTTATATCATCGAAATTCTGAATATATATATTTTTCTGTAGGTGACATAGGTGGCTGAACACCAATTCAAATTCATCTGTATAGTCAGGTCCTTCTTTGTCCACCTAGTTATTTGGTGGCTAATCTTGACTGCTTGTTAATTTTTTTTGTATTTATACGTACTTGAGTTTTAACCTAGCAAAGTATTTATTTAGCTTCTGGATTATCAACACTTCCATCACCATTTCTTAATTTAAAACAGTGAAGTTCTTTGCTGGGCTGCTATCTGCCTGAATTATGTAGATTTTAGTCATTTTGTTTAGAAATTGCACTCTGACATTGAGGACTCTGGAATGGGTTCTGGTATAGCAGACTTAGTCATCTAGCTTATAGGGTTTCATTTCCATTCCCTGAATGGATGACTAAATCAAGATCAAAACCATGTGCTTACACTGTAATTAAGGGGCAGATTTTTGATTTTGTTAGCCCAGTTTATATAAAGTTTGGTTTTCAGTAAATTGTGAAGTTTCACTCAAGTTAGAGTTTCACCCTATGAGTTGCCTATTGAGTATTGATCAGAAGTATAGATTTTTATTTTGTTTTTCATTGCTTGTGTGTAATGTCTTTGCTTAACATAAAATTGAAGTGGGTGAGTACAGTTTGTGGTAGAAAATAAAACTACTGGAAACTAAAAACTACTGTAGGAAAAGACTTTAATTTCTCTTTCCTTCTAATCAATGACTAAATTCTGAGTTGCAATCAAACTGGACTCTTTAATGTGTCTGATCTGCGGGGAGGAAAAAAAAAGCCAGAAATCCCTATACAGAATGCTAATTGCCAAGAACACTGTGTGCCTATTGATATTTCATTTAATAAACTGGCATGCTAGATACACTTTTTTTTTAAAGTTCAGGTTTAATTAAAAGATAAGACTTAGCAGTAGCTTGGCAAAAAGATAAGGGAAAGTGTGGAATTCTTTGTTTGTGATGGCAAAGCAGCTGCTTTTATTTTTAACTAATCTCAACTTAATGTCAAATCAAGAGACCACTTTCATATTTTAGAGTATTAAATGAGTTACTCAAGTTTGCGCCTACATAATTATCCTTCTGCACCTGATACTTTTATATAGTGAAACATCTGCAATACCTAGACTGCTTAGATTTTTAAAAAGCTATCTTCCTCATATTCACTGTAGTGGAAAAACCTTATCTTCAAAACTAAAACCACATCAGTCACAAAGAAAAGGACAAAACAAAGGTGTAGGAATCTGAGCAAGTGATTACCTGCGAAGAGTGTAAAACTTGGAAACATTATCTTCCTACAGCGAGGATTAGAATGTAGGAAAATGCTTTCAAATACTAGTAAAGAGGACAAAACATTTATGGCATGCCATGAGATTGCAAAGCTGGGCATAACTACCTGCTGGCAATAAAGTTCTGCCTGTTTGTATCAGAGGAACAGCTGTCACTGGTTTCTTCTTGTGCATACCTCTGTTAAACAAGTGTCAAGGGCAAAGAGAGCAGATTCTCTTTATTACTTGAATGCATGCAGAAGCCCAATAAGAGATGGAAATCCTGTTGTTGCTGGCACAGAAAGGACTAAGAGAAAAAGATATTCTTGCTGAAAGGAGCTGAAACAACTGAATATGATCTGGCACTTGACAGATGAATAAAGAAATGGAAACATGAGGCTGCACTAGTGAATATAGGAATGAACATACATGAAAGCTGTTGTCTAGCTACACTGACCACTGTGAAAAAAAAAATCAGAGCAGTCATTCAGGTGTCAATGAGAAGTTATGAAGCCTGCCAACCCAATTTTTGTACACTATAAGCCAATATAATTACTTTTCCAGTTGTATGAAACTCTGATTGCTATGACCAGACACACCTACTCTGAAAGTAAATAATATTTCACTGAAAATGGT